>NC_141691.1:1900964598-1903364598 GCF_964263255.1 Lissotriton vulgaris
GCAAAAAACTATGGTAGTTTACACTCAGGAACACTGTACACAGTCCGCATTGGCCAGCCCTCCTTAGAACCTATGGAACCCCCTCAAACTAGGGATATTGATAAAATCAGCAGTGCCATTAAGGCTACCCACCAAACGCTCTCAAGTGCTGATGGCTACCAAGCACATCATCATAAGTTGGATCATATAAAAAGTTTATTTATCTAAAGAGTTTATTTTCCTCTCTTAAGTAATCAAATTTCAACCATACAAAGTAAAAAGTGCTGCTGCGGATGTCCTTGCAGCACAGGGACTTTGACAACCTAGCACGTCATGTATAGGGACAAAACTCAATAAAGGGGAATCCTCTCAGCCGAGATCACATCTCCCAAACCAGGGGTTGGATTCAGTGGCCACTAATCAGCTAATTTGATCGGGCGAGAGGGGCAAACATTCTGTGAAAGCTTGAAGTGCAATACTACGCTCGGGGCCCACTCTCCTTTTGACAAGGGCAAGACAAAATGTCATCAGGCTAACCACCAACCTTTTTTCTTCATTTCAGTGTAATAATCAATAAACCTTCCGAATTCACCTAGGGTCAGGGTGAACTGTCCACCAGGAAGAATATACATCTGGAATGCCAGTATCCCCAGAGGTTCCAAATACAACTATTGCAAATTAATCAGGAGACTAATCCCAAGAGAACAATTTACATGACCCGGGTGCCTTACTAACTTCAGGATTTGTTTAGGACAAAGACGCGCTGATTAACAGAGTCATATACAGGCTCAGGATGAAACTCTATTGTCTTTCTGTAACTAGACAGGATAACGCCTATGCCAGGAGATGCTCGATTGATTCGTCCATGTTCGATCATATTTTGGTAACTATGAACACGGAACTACAGGCTGCGAATCTTATAAACTTTGAACTATGCAATTGCTGCTTGTTGGGCTGCTCAAGATGCTAAAGGCATCACCTCTGATTTACAGTCTAGCTGTGGGTTGTTCTAAGAATGTCCTCAACTGGGGTTCAGTTCCTCCTAAGCAAAAAGGGGTGTCCAACCTGAACGCTGCTGATGGCTGAAACCCCATGAAGAGCTGGTGGCATGGTCTGTATTAGGAAAAGTGCCTTCCAATAGTAATAGAAGTATTGACAGAACCCCCAGCTGCGATATCACAGGTGCAAACATGGTGGGAATTAATGGAAAATGCCTGGTCTTGCTCCTAAGGAAGCTGTAGATTTAATAAATGCGTTTTGCTCCAATGGTGGCTCTGATCCTCGGTCTACCATTGCTATAATGTCCTGAAACTTGGCCGAAATAAAGCCAAAGTTAGTAGAATTCTGATTGGATGTCTTACATTGGTGGATGCGATGTCTGCATGTTTCAAGAGACTTGGGGCACCGAAAAAGTGTATCCAAATGGGTTTACAACATATAGTGTGGAAGCAAAACCCCCAGATAAATCAGACAGGGCGATTGGTAGACTCTCGAGTTTGATTAAAAACAATCACTTTTGCTCACACACTCGACTGAAGGTTGACTATCCCAATATAAGGGGGATTACAATTACACTTCCTTCCGGTATTCATAAATGTTTATGTAAGATCTGTTCCTGCCAGTAGTAAGTCCCCTATCTTCTCTCTTCTGTATGAGTTTATTGAGTCCCTTCATTCAAATGCAAAGTTAATAGTGAAGTAGTGTGGCTCACTGGTTAGAGGCGGCAGACCCGAGAGCAGAGGACGGCCCGGGACCAGGGTTCGATTCCCGGCGCGGCAGGTTTCTGGACCAGGGTCAGCGGACTCGATAATTCTCTTGCCTCGGTGCCCACTCTGATCAGCGATCACACTCGGCAACTCTGGGCATTAGCTTGCCTCATCTTCACTAACGGCCCCACCAGACCGCTGGGGATGCCTGGTCTCACCCTGGAGATACCCATTAAGGGACCATCTCTCAGGGAAGCCAGGAAGGGTTTCGCAGCGGTCGAAGCGCCTTGGGACCCTACGGGTAAGTAGTGCGCTATATAAATGGCAATACATTTACATTTACATAGTAGCTGGAGACTTCCATTCCTCCTATGAACCCTCCTCATATATAAATGAGCTAATAAATGCAGAACCTGAACAATGGCACATTCCCCTTTTGGCAGGGAACCTCAGTGTAACTTTACTGCCACCGCTCGTAAATTGGCTTCTGTGACAGTTGGCATAGAACTAAGGGCATGCAATGGGCGAAGCATCTCAGATCCAGAGTGAGTGGCCACATTCAAAAGGGGTTCCCACTCCAGTATCATCGATTATGTCACTTAGACATAAAGTCATGGCCGTTTTTGGTTGACATGAAAGTGAACCCCCGCTTGGATAGTGATCATAATTCTTTGGTTTCAACTCTAACTGGGGAAGCCATGAGAATGTTTGTCACGCCACAGTACCTGAACCCACCCTAGCTAAATACCGTAGACACGTTTCCTGGCCAAATGTCATGTCAAATCGGAAGTTGTACTCCGAGATTTATGGCTTCTTTGTGGCCTTTTTATCTAACTACGTAGGCCTCCCTAGTTCCACCATTTTTATACGATACATTCACCGCCAGCTTTTTCATAAAGATGCAGGATATTTTTTATAAAGAGATGGGTCACAAGAAATCCCTTCAGGGTAAGGAGGTAAAATTGTTTAACATCAAGTGCATAATAGCTAAACAATCCTGAAGGATAGCTGTCAAAGGGTGTAACCGGGCGACGGTTATTGAAGCCAGGCATAGACATAACTCTGCCCTCAATAAAGCTAACCAGAATGACGAGGTATGGCAAGATATGCTCCATGAAGCCAAATTGAGTGATAATCTGTTCTTTTGACGCATAGCAGCACAGGGTCACACAGACAATGCAAGAATATACCACCACCATATCCAGTCGAATCCCAGACGACCCTTATTGAGGATGAGCCAGCAGTTGATATAGGTGTGAGAAGTTGGCCTGATATATGATGTTTCCAATTCTGGAACCACCTTGTATCAGTCCAAACAATCCCTTATGGTGTCTGGTTGTAAGTCAACCTTATAGACAAGCCATCTTAATGGTAGCATAGACTAAGCAGCCTTAAAGGCTAAACTCAAGAGGTCGTGTTAAGCGAGCTGTTTTACCAATCACAATCCTGTAATATCAAATGAAAGGACACCACACAAGCATATATTATAAAAATATATGTGTTTATTTCTAAAATAATCCCCAGTACTCTTTATGAGCAAAGAGGCACAAGCGTTAAATCAAAAGCACAGTATAACATACAAAGTTGCACAATTATGGATGAGGGCGGGTGGCCACTCAAATTCTATATTAAAAAAGTGGTATAAGAGATACCAATCGAATAGTGGTTAGGCCTAGGGCCTAGGGAATCGCTGGGAGCAGTCGGGACATGCAATGCTGAAGTCGGGAAAAGCCAGCGGGATTCGGGTGCAGCGCTGAAAGCGCGGCTTGCACCAATGCAATGTCAATGGCGCGTAAAAGTTACACAAATAGAGTTTAAGGATACTTCCGCTGAACCTAGAAGGACAAAACTTTAGACACAGACCCTAGAGGTGTGTACCAGTGTGGGAACACCGGCGTTGCAATGTTACCTCACCCAGAGGAAGCGGGTGCATAGGGTCGAAGTGGCGTCTGGTTTCGTCACGCAGGTTCTTGGTGCTTGAAGCTGAAGAGGCTGCAGGCGATGTGAAGGAGAAGTGTCCGGTGTGATCCAAGGGTCGATCAGAGTCGTAAAGTACCTGAAAGCAGAGGGGACAGAGTCTGGGTCACTCAGCAGTGACCAGGCTGGAACCAGGACGGAACCAGGCAATGTCGGGCGCAATTAGGTGGTTGTCGAGGAGCTTCTCTCCGCTGTCACGTGGGCTCTGGGGCATCTGCGACGTCCAGGAGCAGGTCACGATCTGTCCCACGCAGGCTCTCACCGTCGGTGCAGTCGGCTTCACGATTGGAGCAAACAACACTTGGCAAGAGCAATCCACGCAGGACTGGAAGATTGCTTCTCACTCGGACCAGGAGGGTCAGAGCGGGTGCTCCTTTTCAGAGGAGCTGGTGCAAGTCTGGAGCAACCAGAATCACAAGTCAGTTTTAGGTTTTCTCTGGCACAGGGGCCACAAGCCAGCTGGCAAGTGACCGGGCCAACGCGTCGAGCCAAAGAAAGCAGAAGGGCCCCACGCAGCACTCGTCGAATGTAGAGGGGTGAGCTTCGGTTCAAGAGTGGCTCAGGGTTGGGGCTTCTCAGACCCCGGTGTACAGCTTTCGAGGGTCACTCGTGGGCTGCACGGTCAGCGTCTCGTGGCCTTTTCAAGATGGCGTGCCCCACGCTTCCGGTCGCCTCCACAGGTCTCAGCTCTGCAGGGACTGTGGATCGGGCTGTAAGAAGGCAGGCAAGCTTGATCTCGTCGATCTCTGTCGCTCGAGTTCCGGCAGGAACTGCAACAAAGCAAGGGTCGAGGTGCTGGATGGTGCCTGTTTGTACAGGGTGGTCACTCCTTGACCACAAGGGAGATTCTTCAGTCTTCTACGTTGAGTAGGATGTCGAAGGGTCCAGAGTTTTGTTTCTTATGTTTCGTCAGGATAATCTGAGTGCTTTGGCACTGCTCCCATTCTTATACCAATCTAGGGGGCTGGATTACCTGCTAGGTCCCCTCCTATGGGTGGGACCCAGGAAGGGGGTGGATACACCCCTTTCCTTTTATCCAGGCCGCGCTGGGACAGGGGCTGGTGTGCCCCAGAACCGGTTTGACCGGATTATGCAAGGGGCAGCCTTGTGCTCCCCAGGCAGTGTCTGCTTTCTTTCAAACCTCCCTGCTACAATCCACTATCTCCTGTCTGGGGTGGTGTAACACCGCCCTGCGACAGGAAACCCTTTGTCCAGGCCACCTCTGCTGAGTTTCGGTCAGCAGCAGGAGGTCAGACTCGTGTCTGTGGCAGAAGCATCCATTTTGTGGATCTGAGGCTCTCTTAAAAATCAACCGCGTTTCAGTAAAGTAACATGTCTTCTCCCTCTAGAGGGGTGGAATGCTATCCCCGTCGACAGGACTGTCGAGGGGATAGTATTCCAAATCGTATGACACCTTACACGACATGTTTTGATAAAGCCAAACCAAAGTTACAAAATAACCGCTAGGATTATAATGCACTTAATAGTATATGGTATGGCATTATCCCGGAACAGCTTAGGGAGTTGTTCCCGACAGCTGTAGACAGGCTCAGCTCATGCTAGAGCTCCATCTCACATTAAACCAGGCACTCTGCCTTCAGGATTGATAAGGCCTTCCATAGGAGTGGCTCACAGGTTTATATGTGTCCAGATATAGGTTTAGATATAGGTATACTATATCTAAGCAAGGGGTGATTACACCAACTTTCCCCAGCTGAGTGATCAGCCAGTTGTGTCAATTTAAGAACCAGTCAGGGGTGGCAAAAGCTATGCTTCAGCCCCTGGTAGGCCTTGGTGGCACCTATGCCCTGAGCACCTATAGTGCATGGTAAAGGGGCTGACAAGGAGTCCATTTCCAATTGGGTTATGTACCTATAGTACATGTGTTGAATTTAGAGAGAGAACAGCAGGCTGGGGGAGCGACCACTGTGCCCTCAGCCTGGTTGCCCCCACGCTCCCCGCCTGCTGCCTGCCTCCTACCTGCTGACGCCATTCCAGCCCGGCGCCCCAGCCGCCGCAGGGCCGCCCACCGCGATCGCCGATCCAGCCCGGCGCCCCAGCTGCCGCAGGGCCGCCCGACTCGATTTTCGCGCCGGTTTTTGCCGCGACCCCGCCCCCGCCTGCTGATAGGACAACGCGCTCCCCGCCTCACAGCTGACCCGCCCTCACGGATCCCTTCTTATGACGCCCCCTCAGCGACCGCGCAGCGGACGCGCGCAGCGGGAGCGCCGATTGAGCGCCGAAGGTGCGCAAAAGGTAAGCCCGTCTGCGCCCGTCCGTGCCTGGACCGCACCCAGTGCCAGGACCCCTGGCCCCCGCAGTTCCCAGCCCACCCGCCGGACGTACGACGCCGCCACCCTCATCGCACTCAACGACGGACGAGTCCCGGGATGCTACCGTGCCACCCCGAGACGCTCCCACTGACCCTTCTGCTGCACCGCCTGCAAGTTCACCTGCATCCGGACCTGCCTCGCACCAGCACCCGCCAAGACGAACACCAGCAGCAACCACCTCAAGTGCATCCTGCTCAACACCCGCTCAGTCCACAGACACGCCATCGAACTCTGGAACCTCATCGACACCACTGCTCCTGACGTTGCCTTCCTCACGGAGACCTGGATGAACGCCTCCTCAGCGCCCGACATCGCCATCGCCATCCCAGAGGGCTACAAGATCACCCGGAGGGACCGCACCGCCAACCAGACAGGAGGAGGCATCGCCATCATCCACAGGGACACCATCCGCATCACGACCTACACCGACGACATCCTGACTACCGCCGAACACCTACACTTCCAGATCCACACCGACCCGAAGACCACCCTCAGAGGCACCCTGATCTACCGACCCCCGGGACCACGCACCCAATTCAGCGAGGACATCGCCGACTTCGTCAGCCCGCATGCCCTCCCCTCCGCTGACTACATCCTCCTGGGGGACCTCAACTTCCACCTGGAGAACAACAACGACCGCAACACCACCACCCTGCTCGACAACCTCGCCAACCTCGGACTCAAGCAACTGGTGACCACCCCCACCCACCTCGCCGGACACACACTCGACGCCGTCTTCTCATCCAGCAAAGACATCGCCTTCAGCCACGCCACAGGACTCCACTGGACGGACCACAGCTGCATCCACTTCACCTTCAGAAGAACGACGACCCACCACCACCAGCAACAGGTCGCCCGCAGAAGCTGGAGCAAGATCACAGCCGACCAGCTCGCCGCTTCCCTGAGCCAGCACCCTCCCGCCAGCTCAGCGAACCCCAGCCAGGCCGCCGACAACCTCACGAAGTGGATCAGCAACTGCGCGGACGAACTCGCCCCACTGAGGACCCCGCCCAGCAGACCCGGCAGCAAGAAGGCCCCGTGGTTCACCGACGAACTCAAGAGCTCCAAGAAGAACTGCCGAGCCCTCGAGAAAGCCTGGAGAAGGGAGCCAACACCGGACAACATGACCACCCTCAAGCTTGCCACCCGGAAGCATCACCAACTGATCCGCGACACCAAGAAAACTGCATTCAAGGACCGGTTGGATAACAACGCACACAACAGCAAGGAACTCTTCAACATCGTGAAAGAGCTCTCCAACCCAAACGCCGGAAACAACGACATCACCCCATCGCAAGAACTCTGCAACTCCCTCACCTCCTACTTCCACAACAAGATCGCGGACATACACAACAGTTTCAACACCCAACCGACGAACGCCACGTCCAACTCGACCAAACCACCGCCCCCCACCACCACCCTCCGCGCCTGGACTCCGATCTGCACCGAAGAAACCGTCCGCATGATGAACTCCATCCACTCCGGATCTCCGACCGACCCCTGCCCTCACCACGTCTTCAACAAAGCCGACGCCGTCATCGCACCCCACCTGCGGGACATCATCAACACCTCCTTCACCACCGCCACCTTCTCTGAGAGCTGGAAGCATGCCGAACTCAGCGCTCTACTCAAGAAACCAACAGCGGACCCCACCGAACTCAAGAATTACCGCCCCATCTCGCTGCTCCCGTTCCCAGCCAAAGTCATCGAGAAGACCGTCAACAAGCAGCTGGCCGCCTTCCTCGAGACGAACGGATCCCTCGACCCCTCACAGTCTGGCTTCCGAGCCAAACACAGCACCGAGACCGCCCTCATCGCTGCCACCGATGACATCCGAACCCTGATGGACAACGGAGAAACAGCGGCCCTCATCCTACTAGACCTCTCCGCGGCCTTCAACACCGTCTGCCACCGCACCCTTGTGCAGCGCCTCAGCAACGTCGGAATCCAGGAGAAGGCGCTGGAATGGATCATCTCCTTCCTCGACGGAAGAACACAGAGAGTCCGCCTACCACCGTACAAGTCAGAGGCCACCGAAGTCATCTGCGGCGTCCCTCAAGGATCCTCGCTGAGCCCAACCCTCTTCAACGTCTACATGAGCCCCCTCGCGGCCATCGCACACCAACACAACCTCAACATCATCTCCTACGCCGACGATACCCAGCTGATCCTCTCCCTGACCAACAACCCCGCCGCCGCCAGAGCCAACCTTCACGACGGAATGAAAGAGGTAGCCGAGTGGATGTCGACCAGCCGCCTGAAGCTGAACTCGGACAAGACGGAAGTCCTCATCCTGGGATCCTCGCCCTCCGCCTGGGACGACTCCTGGTGGCCCCCCGCCCTGGGCACCGCACCCAAACCGACAGACCACGCACGCAACCTGGGCTTCATCCTGGACTCCTCCCTCTCCATGACCAAGCAAGTCAATGCCGTCTCCTCGTCATGCTTCAACACCCTGCGCATGCTACGGAAGATCTTCCGGTGGATCCCCACCGAGACCAGGAAGACTGTCACCCAGGCACTCGTCACCAGCCGACTGGACTACGGCAACGCCCTCTACGCCGGAACCACCGCCAAGCTCCAGAAGAGACTGCAACGGATCCAGAACGCCTCAGCCAGACTCATCCTCGACATCCCACGACACAGCCACATCTCCGGACACCTAAGAGACCTGCACTGGCTCCCGGTCAACAAGAGAATCACCTTCCGTCTCCTTACCCACGCACACAAAGCTCTTCATGACCAAGGCCCGAGCTACCTCAACAACCGCATCAACTTCTACGCTCCCAAACGACACCTCCGATCAGCCAGTCACGCCCTCGCCGCCGTCCCCCGCATCCGAAAAACGACAACAGGAGGAAGGTCCTTCTCCTACCTGGCCGCCAAGACCTGGAACTCCCTCCCGACCGACCTGCGCCTGACCCAAGACCACCTCGCCTTCAGGAAGAAGCTCAAGACCTGGCTGTTCGGGTAGCAGCAGCACCCCCCCCCTAGCGCCTTGAGACCCTCCGGGTAAGTAGAGCGCTCTATAAATGCCTATGATTGATTGATTGATTGATTAGCAGGCCCACAGCCTCATTAAGTCGAAAACCAGTGAAGCAAAAAGCAAAAATTGGGGTGACCATAGGATAGCAGACCCTACTCTCCTACACAACCCACCCCCCCCCCCCCCCCCCAAACGCAGGGGCATTAAACTTAACCTTGACCAGATAAGTCTTCATGTTCTAAGTGGAAGTACCTGGAGAGACCATCTGCATTACCATGGCCAGTCCCTGGGCGGTGCTCCACTGTTAAGTCCATCCCCTGTAGGGAAATGGACCACCTGAGCAGTTTGGGATTTTCACCCTTCATCTGATTTAGCCACAAGAGGGGCTTATGGTCTGTCTGAATTAGGAAGTGAGTTCCAAACAAGTATGGCCTCAACTTGTTCAGGGCCCAAACCACAGCAAAGGTCTCCCTCTCAATAGCTGACCAACGTTTCTCCCTGGGGTCAGCCTTCTGCTAATAAAAGCAATGGGCAGGTCTTGACCATCTTGATTAAGTTGTGAAAGCACAGCTCCCACCCCCAACTCAGAAGCATCTGTCTGTACAATGAACTGTTTGGAGTATTCAGGACTCTTCAGGATAGGTGCAGAGCACATGACCTTCTTCAGGTCATCAAATGCCTTTTGACAGCTAACTGTCCACTGAACCTTTTTGGGCATCTTCTTGGATGTCAAGTCATTCAATGGTGTCACAATGGACCCATAGTTCTTTACAAATTTTCTGTAATACCCAGTCAGGCCCAAGAAAGCTCTGGCTTGTGTCTGGGTAGTTGGAGGAGCCCAGTCCTGTATGGTCTGGATCTTGCTCTCCAATGGTTGAACCTGACCCCCACCTACTAGGTGGCCCAGGTACACAACCTTGCTCTGCCTTATCTGGCACTTGGTAGCATTGATAGTCAGGCCTGCCTTTTGCAGGGCCTCCAGAACCTTCTTCAGGTGGATCAGGTGATCCTCCCAGTTGGAGCTAAAGACAGCAATATCATCTAGATATGCTGCGCAAAAGTCATCCAACCCAGCAAGGACTTGATTCACCAACCTTTGGAAGGTGGCAGGTGCATTCTTCAAACCAAAGGGCATTACCACAAACTGATCATGTCCACTAGGGGTAGAGAATGCTGTTTTGGCTTTTGACTCTTCAGCTAACCTGATCTGCCAGTAGCCAGCTGTCAAATCAAATGTGCTCAGAATCTTGGCAGAAGCCAATTTATCAATGAGCTCATCTGCTCTTGGAATGGGGTGAGCATCTGTCCTAGTGACAGCATTGAGACCTCTGTAGTCCACACAAAACCTAATTTCTCTCTTTCCATCTTTGGTATGAGGTTTTGGCACAAGGACTACTGGGCTAGCCCATGGGCTCTCTGATGGCTCAATCGCTCCAAGCTCCAACATCTTTTGCACCTCAGCCTTTATACAATCCCTGACATGGTCAGGTTGCCTGTAGATCTTATTCTTGACAGGCAGACTGTCACCAGTGTCCACCTCATGGGTGCACCAGTTAGTTTGACTGGGTGTGAGTGAAAACATATGTCTGTGGGCTTGCAACACCTGTCTGCAGTCCACTTGTTGCTGCTCAGTGAGGCTGCCTGCCAAGGCTACTCCATCAACTGAACCATCATCAGGGTTCTGGGATAGCAGGTCTGGGAGAAGGTCACTCTCTTCCTCCTGATCCCCATCTGTGGCCATGAGGAGACTCATGTCCTCCCTGTCAACAAATGCTTTCAAACGATTTACATGGAGCACCCTGTGGGGGCTCCTAGGGGTTCCAAAGTCAACCACATAGGTGACTTCTCCCTTTTTCTCAATGATAGGGTAGAGTCCAGTCCATTTGTCCTGGAGTGCTGCTGGGCCCACTGGGTCCAACACCCACACCTTCTGCCCTGGCTGGAACTCAACCAGAACAGCCTTTTGGTCATGCCAAGCTTTCTGTAATTCTTGACTGGCCTCCAGGTTTTTGGATGCTCTTTCCATATACTCAGCCATCCTGGAGCGGAGGCCAAGTACATAGTCCACAACATCTAGCTTAGGCTTTTTGAGAGGTAACTCCCATCCTTCCTTCACCAAACATAGTGGACCCCTCACAGGGTGGCCAAACAAAAGTTCAAAAGGGCTGTAGCCAACCCCCTTCTGTGGGACCTCTCTGTAAGCAAAGAGCAAGCAGGGTAAAAGGGTGTCCCATTTCCGCCTAAGCTTCTCTGGTAATCCTTTCATCATTCCCTTGAGGGTCTTGTTGAATCTCTCCACAAGCCCATTGCACTGTGGGTGATAGGGTGTGGTAAACTTGTAGTTTACTCCACACTCCTTCCACATTGCTTTTAAGTATCTAGACATGAAGTTGGCACCTCTGTCTGAAAGAACCTCCTTTGGAAAGCCCACTCTTGAGGAAACTGCAATGAGGGCTTTTGCCACAACAGGTGCTGTTGTGGTCCTCAGGGGAGTTGCCTCTTGGTACCTGGTGGCATGATCCACTACCACCAGTATAAATCTGTGCCCAGATGCTATTTGAGTATCCATTGGACCCACAATGTCTATTCCAACTCTTTCAAAGGGTACCCCCACCACAGGTAGTGGTATCAGGGGGGCCTTTGCTGTGCCACCTGACTTACCACTTGCTTGGCAAGTGACCAGGAGCGACAAAACTCCTTGACATTTTCTGACATGTGAGGCCAGTGAAAGTGAGGGGCAAGTCTGTCCCAAGTCTTGTTCTGGCCTAGGTGTCCTGCAAGGGGAATATCATGGGCCAAGGTAAGAAGGAAGCCCCTAAACCTCAAAGGTATAACCAACCTCCTGGTGGTACCAGGCTTGAGGTCTCTAGCCTCTGAGTAAAGGAGTCCATCATCCCAATATACTTTATGGGCACCTTGAGCATTCCCTGCAGCCTCAGCAGCAGCTTGCTGTCTGAGGTGTTCAAGTGATGGGCAATCTAATTGGGCCTGCCCCAGGTCTGCCCTTGAGGGTCCCCCTGTCCCCAGAAACTCAACCTGATCAGGCTCCAGTTCCTCTGAGACAGTCTCCTCTTGGACTGCAGAATCATCTTCCTGTGAAGGCTGATCCTCAACCTGGGGCAAGTGGGAAGGCACAGCCTTAACCCTCTTGCTCCTTCTCTTGGGTTATGGTTGGTCTAATGTTTCAAGATCCACCACTGATTCAGGAAGGCACTTCTTAGCCTGAGACCTTGTCACTGCAAGGACATGAGCTGAAATCCCTAGCATTTCTGCATGAGTCCTGTACTCCACTTCTGACCAAACTGAGCTTTCAAGATCATTGCCTAAGAGACAGTCTACTGGGAGGTCTGCACTTACCACAACTTACTTTAGGCCATCTACCCCTCCCCAGGAGAGGTTCACAACAGCCACACTATGTGTAGTAGTGGTGTTGCTTGCATTGGTCACTAGGTAATTCTCACCTAGTACAATCTGACCAGGGTCCACAAAGTCAGGTGTCACCATAGTGACACTGGCACAAGTGTCCCTGTAGGCCTGAGCCAGTTTCTCATTTATCAAAGGCGTCTGCCTATACTTGCCCAGGTTACTGGGACTCACAGTAGTGGATAAAGATAAGTCCACATCATATAGGAGACTTGCCTGAGTAGGGACTCTGACTAGGCCAGATTCCATCTCAGTACCCAAGGTTAACCCCACTAACCCCTTAGGTTGTGCACTACCACTGCTGACTGTACTAGGGGGTGCAGTTGCTTTAGGAGCTGCAGTGGTAGGAACTGGATTTTTCTTGGTGCATTCACTGCCCCAGTGTGAAACTGATTTGCAGGTATTACACCAAGGTTTCTTTGGGCCATCATTCTTCTTCTTTTTGTTACCATTTTGGGAACCACCCTCCTTATTAGAATTTTGTGGGCCTGAAAAAGACTTCTGGTCTTTTTCTTTATCTTTCTCATTCCCACCCTTCTGGTCTGTTTTCTTCTGGTCACCACCATGGTTCTGGGGTTTCTGCTTAATCCTTGTTCTGACCCATTTGTCTGCCTTCTTTCCCAATTCTTGGGGAGAGGTCAGATCAGAGTCCATAAGGTATTGATGCAACAGCTGGTTCTGACAGTTATTAAGGATTTGCTCTCTCATTATAAGATTGTACAATCCTGTATAGTCTGAGACTTTACCTCCCTGCAGCCAGCCCTCCAGAGCCTTAGTGGCACAATCAACAAAATCAGTCCAGTCCTGAGTCTGTGCTTTTTGGGTGTCTCTGAACAACAACCTGTATTGCTCAGTGGTTAGGCCAAACCCTTCAATAAGAGCACTCTTCAGGACAGAGTAGTTTTTGGCATCCTCAGGTCTAACTGTGAGGAGCCTATCTCTCCCTTTCTCAGAAAAGGAGTACCATAAAATTGCAGCCCACTGATCCTGAGGAACCTGCTGTACCATGCAGGCTCTCTCAAGAGCAGTCATCCATTTGTGGGTGTCATCCCCTTCCTTGTAGGGAGCTAGAATCTTTGTCAGGTTTCTATTATCATAGGACCTGTCTTTCTCTCTAGGAATATTGCTGCCACCAGTGGCATCTAAGCCACACAACTTCTGTTCCCTTGCTAAAGCAAGTTTAGCTTGAGCCAAGTCTATCTCTTCCCTCTCTATTTGCAGTTGGACAGCCCTCATCCTGGCCCTATGCTCTTTCCTCTGGGGGGAAGTCATTCCCCTTTGAGATTCCCTGGAGACACTAGAAACATGAGAGTCCCCTGAGGGAGATCTCACACTTCTATTGCCTGAGGGAATTATGGTGTATGGTCTGAGGAGATGCTGGCCCTATCCATTCCCATGTAGGTCTAAGTTGGCCTGGTTAAGCCTGGCAACTACAACCTGGTTACCCTGCTGATCCTGATCCTCAAGCTCATCTACTTCTGAGCCCTCCTCCTCTTCCTCCTCTTCTTCCTCTTCTGGAGTGGTCTCATTCTCAGGGTGGTTCACTCCATCTCCTAAAGCTAAGGGAGCTGCACTCGCCTTATCTAAGTCATCCTGTTCCAGGATGGCTATCAGGATGGGAATGGTGGGTTGTCTGCCCCTTTTTAGCCCCCTTGCAATGCACAAGGCACTCAAGTCTTTGTGGCTAAGTTTGTCATAGCTGGAAGTTGCCTTGGTAAGGTCAACAGCCACAGGGGCAGAGCCTGAAGCTCTTCCTGTGTCAGACATGACTGCTAGTGAGGTGCAAGTGGTGCACTTACCTACACTAAGTGTATTCCTACTGTACCTTGCTAGTGAGTTGTAGTCAGGGTGTGATAATCACTTTAATCTACAACTACTAAGTTCAGTAGAACTTAAATATGCTAAGCTTTTGATTTATATGTACCTAAGGTACTTGATGTGATCTTTTAATTTGATAAAAAGATTTCAATGGTAAAACAGCAAGCTCAAATCCACACCGCTACGCACCAATGTGAGAAGTTGGCCTGATATATGATGTTTCCAATTCTGGAACCACCTTGTATCAGTCCAAACAATCCCTTATGGTGTCTGGTTGTAAGTCAACCTTATAGACAAGCTATCTTAATGGTAGCATAGACTAAGCAGCCTTTAAGGCTAAACTCAAGAGGTCGTGTTAAGCAAGCTGTTTTACCAATCACAATCCTGTAATATCAAATAAAAGGACACCACACAAGTATATATTATAAAAATATGTGTTTATTTATAAAACAATCCCCAGTACTCTTTATGAGTAAAGGGGCACAAGCGTTAAATCAAAAGCACAGTATAACATACAAAGTTGCACAATTATGGATGAGGGCGGGTGGCCACTCAAACCATATATAAAAAAAGTGGTATAAGAGATACCAATCGAACAGTGGTTAGGCCTAGGGAATCGCTGGGAGCAGTCGGGACAAGCAATGCTGAAGTCGGGAAAAGGCTGCGGGATTCGGGTGCAGCGCTGAAAGCCCGGCTTGCACCAATGCAATGTCAATGGTGCGTAAAAGTTACACAAATAGAGTTTAAGGATACTTCCGCTGAACCTAGAAGGACAAAACTTTAGACACAGACCCTAGAGGTGTGTACCAGTGTGGGAACACCGGCGTTGCAATGTTACCTCACCCACAGGAAGCGGGTGCATAGGGTCGAAGTGGCGTCTGGTTTCGTCACACAGGTTCTTGGTGCTTGAAGCTGAAGAGGCTGCAGGCGATGTGAAGGAGAAGTGTCCGGCGTGATCCAAGGTTGGATCAGAGTCGTAAAGTACCTGAAAGCAGAGGGGACAGAGTCTGGGTCACTCAGCAGTGACCAGGGTGGAACCAGGACGGAACCAGGCAATGTCGGGCGCAATCAGGTGGTTGTCGAGGAGCTTCTCTCCGCTGTCACGTGGGCTCTGGGGCATCTGCGACGTCCAGGAGCAGGTCACGATCTGTCCCACGCAGGCTCTCACCGTTGGCGCAGTCGGCTTCACGATTGGAGCAAACAACACTTGGCAAGAGCAATCCACGCAGGACTGGAAGATTGCTTCTCACTCTGACCAGAAAGGGCAGAGCGGGTGCTCCTTTTCAGAGGAGCTGGTGCAAGTCTGGAGCAACCAGAATCACAAGTCCGTTTTAGGTTTTCGCCGGCACAGGGGCCACAAGCCAAGCTGGCAAGTGACCGGGCCAACCCATCGAGCCAAAGAAAGCAGAAGTGCCCCACGCAGCACTCGTCGAGTGTAGAGGGGTGAGCTTCGGTGCAAGAGTGGCTCAGGGTTGGGGCTTCTCAGACCCCGGTGTAAAGCTTCGAGGGTCACTCGTGGGCTGCACGGGCAGCGTCTTGTGGCCTTTTCAAAATGGCGTGCCCCACGCTTCCGGTCGCCTCCACGGGTCTCAGCTCTGCAGGGACTGTGGTTCGGGCTGCAAGAAGGCAGGCAAGCTTGATCTCGTCGATCTCTGTCGCTTGAGTTCCGGCGGGAACTGCAACAAAGCGAGGGTCGAGGTGCTGGATGGGGCCTGTTTGCACAGGGTGGTCACTCCTTGACCACAAGGGAGATTTTTCAGTCTTCTACGTTGAGTAGGATGTCGAAGGGTCCAGAGTTTCATTTCCTATGTTTCGTCAGGATAATCTGAGTGCTTTGGCACTGCTCCCATTTTTATACCAATCTAGGGGGCTGGATTACCTGCTAGGTCCCCTCCTATGGGTGGGACCCAGGAAGGGGGTGGATACACCCCTTTCCTTTGATCCAGGCCGCGCTGGGACAGGGGCTGGTGTGCCCCAGAACCGGTTTGGCCTGATTATGCTAGGGGCAGCCTTGTGCTCCCCAGGCAGTGTCTGCTTTCTTTCAAACCTCCCTGCTACAATCCACTATCTCCTGTCTGGGGTGGTGTAACACCGCCCTGCGACAGGAAACCCTTTGTCCAGGCCTCCTCTGCTGAGTTTCGGTCAGCAGCAGGAGGTCAGACTCGTGTCTGTGGCAGAAGCATCCATTTTGTGGATCTGAGGCTCTTTTAAAAATCAACTGCGTTTCAGTAAAGTAACATATCTTCTCCCTCTAGAGGGGTGGAATGCTATCCCCGTCGACAGGACTGTTGAGGGGATAGTATTTCAAATCGTATGACACCTTACACAACATGTTTTGATAAAGCCAAACCAAAGTTACAATATAACCGCGAAGATTATAATGCACTTAATAGTATATGGTATGGCATTATCCCGGAACAGCTTAGGGAGTTGTTCCCGACAGCTGCAGACAGGCTCAGCTCATGCTAGAGCTCCATCTCACATTAAACCACGCACTCTGCCTTCAGGATTGATAAGGCCTTCCATAGGAGTGGCACACAGGCTTATATGTGTCCAGATATAGGTTTAGACATAGGTATACTATATCTAAGCAAGGGGTGATTACACCAACTTGCCCCAGCTGAGCGATCAGCAAGTTGTGTCAATTTAAGAACCAGTCGTGTTGGCAAAAGCTATGCTTCAGCCCCTGGTAGGCCTTGGTGGCACCTATGCCCTGAACACCTATAGTGCATGGCACAGGGGCTGACAAGGAGTCCATTTCCAATTGGGTTATGTAACTATAGTACATGTGTTGAATTTAGAGAGAGAACAGCAGGCTGGGGGTCTGATTAGCAGGCCCACATCCTCATTACGTCGAAAACCAGTGAAGCAAAAAGCAAAAATTGGGGTGACCATAGGATAGCAGACCCTACTCTCCTACAATAGGGAAAACAATAAAATAGTTTTTAGCCTAGCAGATTCTGCTAGAGCTATCGACTAATTAAAAACAGCCAAGGCCCTGGCCTGACAAAATCCCTGGTGACTTGTATAAAGCAGAACCCCAAGTATGAACACGCTATACAAACCTATTAATACCCCCTCAGCTGGCTGGGAATTCTCTGATTCATGGAGAGGGCGGAAATTATCCCGATCTATAAAAAGAAAGACACCTGCGCACCTTTGAGCTATAGGCCAATAAGCCTTCTAGATAATTTACTAAAGATCTTCATACAGCAAGTCCTCTACAGATTATTAAATTGAGTTGGTGAGAAGAACAAATCATATCCCATCTCCAAGCCAGATTTTGTCCAAAGACCAGCACCTCTGATTAAGTCTTTAGATTTGCTACTCTCTACTGGAAATGTGCTTTATTATCAAGACAAAAGCTCTGAGTGGCTTTTGTCGACCTTAGAGAAGCAGTCGATCCTATTCCACGTGACAATCTGTGGGGAAGTATAGCAAATTTGGACATCCCGGGGAATTTGCTTGAACTTATTGTAGAACTCCATACCAAGAATGATGTCCAAGTCTGGTGGGGCAGTAAGGGAGAAATAACTGATCGTATCCCAGTCATACGAGGTGTACCTTGCTCCGACGTTATTCACTCTATATATGAATGATGTGGTGAAACAACTCCTGGACTTTAGGAACGACTCACCCACTCTAAATAATAGAAAGGTTCCCATCCTCCTTTTCACAGATAACTCGCTCCTTATTTCTAAAACACCAATGGGGCTCCAAATCCTGCATTCTGCAAATCTAGGATTTTAGAGCTTAATTCATATAAAACTAAAGTATATGGTGTTTAGGACTGTCACCATCAAAAACTCTGTCATTCGAGCTGGTAGTGAAGTACTTGAGAGAATGCATAGTTTCAACTATTTGGGGGTTAAAATAACAGACAAATTTAAATGGGAAGCACAATCATTAAGAGAATGCTGTTAATTGAAGACCGATCCAGTGCCATCTTAAGACTGTACAAAAAGACGAGCTCTTGCTCGATATCACCAGCATTGGATGTTTACCGCACAAAAGCACAAAGCCCCGCGATTTTTGGCACCAAGGTCTGGGGTTAGTCTAACGTTCGTCAAATGGCTTTTGTAGAGAACAAATGTACACGGAAGCTTGTTTCTGCACCAGCCAACACCCCCCTTAGTCCACTCTTTTTCGACCTATGCCTTAGAAGAATCGCTGATATGGCTTCACTAAAGCCCCTGTTGTACTGGGTCTCCCTTTGGTCTACACCCGAGCTAAGTGACTATAGAGATTCCCTTGGGGATTTAGTGAATACTACTAATGCCATGCGGGTCCCATGGCTAAAATTTGTATTCAACTAGTTCTAAAGGCTGAGCTTGCATGGATTATGGAATGATCCTAGATTATTTTGCAAAGCTGAGCTTGGCGGCCTATAACCTGCTACTGGGCGTAAGTTAAAAATGGGGAAAAGGGTCATGTAACAAACAAGTTTTTAGAATTCAAGATTAGCCATACTTTTAGCTTTTTCTAGACCCCATTATCCGCCATTAGCCAAAAGCTTGTATGTGGGCTTCTGGCTGGGCACCTTACCGTTGAGATTATTTACAAGCAGACGAAAAAAAATGTGCTTGGCCTGGCTTTAGAGACAGAGGTGCACATCCTATTCTTCTTCCCGGAGTATCTGGGTCCTCGTCAGAAGTGGATACGACCAATTTGTCAGAATTTCCGAATGACCCGATATTTAGTAGCCCAGAGGATTCTGAAAAGCGAACCTATACCTCTAATTGTGTATGCAGTCAGCTATTTCTTAACAAATGTTTGATAGAAACGTAACAGGTTTTTACCACATACAGCTTCATGATCATTATTGAGTCTGATTAACATTCCGGATATTCGTGTACTGTTTTTATTTACGCAGAAAGCTACAGACATCAGAATGCGTCCTGTACTTTGTGTTTTTTCACTTATCTTTCCAACATACAGAGAATTAGCACCTTCCAAACATTTTCCTATATGTACTGTATTTTGATTTTTACGCAATATGATTGTTTTTATATTTGTTGTGATGTACATGTATCCATTAGGAGCATCATGGCTGTAATTAAATTTTTAACCACATCTTTTCATGCCCTGCGATTGTTCTTATACTTATGGTGTTAAAAAGGGTTCCAAAGACAACCGGTAACCAAAGACCCTTTTATGTTGCCCGGCGGTATCGCCTCTATGACCCACCAATATTAATCAATGAAGAAGCAGGCGCTGGAGACTGGAAGGCGGGAAACGAGGATTTTATTCTCTCCGGAGGAGAACACATCAATTCAGACAGCAAGTATCGTCACGAGGTGCTCTACCCGCATCTCTGAGGCCTGGCCTCTTATACACAGGTTTACGAACTTTATTGTATGTAACACATTCTTGCAATGCTTTGAAGTATGAAAGGACATCCTCGGAATCTCCCCTTCAGGCCCGTTCCCACACACATTTACAGTTGGATTCCCCACCCCGGTCACAACAGGTGATAGTTGTCACGCAGCAGGGCATTCCGCCGATTCACGGAATGCATGGGGTTGATCGGATCTCATGGGGTGGGGGCTTTGATCGGTTCGGGGGTCTTTTGATGGGGAGGGGAGGCTTCCTACTGTACGGGGTAATAAACAGTATCCGCAGAGCCAGGTGGCGGTCTGGGAACAGGGAAGACAAACGGGGATACAGGAAAAGGGGGTTTGCATCAAAAGGGTTTGAGGCCATGAAAGGAATGAGGGGAGGTGTCGCGCTGGGAACAGGATGAGATTCAGTGGTGAAACTGCGCTGGAGAGGGGTTTATGACCCAAGACATGAGAGAGCGGGGGTTGTCAGTGTGCGGGGGACTGCTTGTGAGGTTAAGAGAGAGAGAGAGACGCGCTGGCTATCAGCGAGGGGCAGGGAGGCCATGGCATTCAAAATGGCTGCCGCTTACGCGCACGACTGGGCTCGAAAAGGGGCAAGATGGCGCAGATAATGTTCACCAAGATTGTATTCATTTTTCACAGTCCTCCCTTTAACATTTCCAAGACATCTTGCTGGCCTATTTCCTATCTACACCTATATGCAGCAATCACAAGTAAGGGAGAGGGGACTTAGGCAAAGGAACTGCGCATATACATCATTTCATAAACATCACATTGAAAAATCTCATCATCTAGTAAGCGGGTTCATTGTTAAGTTGGTTGCAGGAAAAATCATCATAATGCAATATCAGACTAGAATTACACAGTGAGGGCGTCGGGTACAGATCATAGAATAAGAACTGGTGAGGTATCATATAAGTAAGTCCTTGGTATACAGCGGGTGCATAGTCAGTCCAATGGCGATTGGGAGAGAAAGGAGATACAGTAAAAATTTCAGAGTTCTCGTTGTCCTTTGTCGTCTTCTGTCAGCACTGTTGAGCATCTGGATTACCTATCAACAGAAACGTTCATGTGGATTGAGTCGTTGGAGGTCTGCGGGCAGGGGTACCTTTTGTTTTGTTTCGCCAGGCCCCATAGGAGCAATGCGTTACGGTTTTGGAACAGGTGCACTTTCTTTTGTAGCGCAGAGCATTGATTTGCAATAAAAATGCGATTGTTCCAGAATTGTGAGATCTGTTCGTGTCTTGAGTCTCTGTGATGGGCATTTCCTGTTGCTTCCATCATCTTCAGGGTGTTTGGTAGCGGGCAGAACCACAGACTTTGTTTATTCTTTTCTTCGGGGGCGACCCTTGGTGGAGTTCTAGGTCACCGTTCTGGGGTTTAACATAGTTCGTGGTCTATTTAGTCGGAGCTCCCTCCCTTCTGACGCAGGGAGTACTCTTCTCTGGGTAGTTCAGTAGGATTTGGAGGAACTTGGGAGTTCGGATGGAAAGGTGCGGGTGTGAACAGTCCTTATGGTAGGTCGGAGGAAGAGGGGATGGAGCAAGGCCAAGTCGGGAACAGATCAGGGGGAGGCGGAGAGTTTGGCGTCAGGCGAGTCCGTGACCATGTTCAGAGAGCGGGGGCTTTTTGGCATACGTTGATCATAGAGCAGGGGCTTCAGGTCAGCCCTTTCCTTAGCTTTGTTTGAAACAGTGCCCCGTCCTGCGACTCCTTACTGCCGTGGTCTCGCCTTGGCCTCCGTTGCTGATGTTCCACAATCCGCAGTCAGGCCGCGTGCTCCCACATCCGGTCTCTTTCTCCTCCGACAGTGATATCCTTAAATGAGTGTTGAAAAGACAGTCTTTAGAGATTTTGCAGAAAAAGGTAATTACATGAATCTATTTTCTTTCCCAATACCAAGCGACTAGCGTAAGCACTCGCTACATTTGAGATTTTTGCGGCTTACGTATAAACAATTGATGATGGGTTTGCTGGATTCCTTACAACTTCCTTTTGTTGGCTAATTCTTTGACGCTTTGATGATTATTACGTTCATTTGTCATATGTCTATTATAGTAGATGTCAGTTCTTCTGGCAGAGGCCCATTTCCCTAGTACAAGTCTTGAAAGGCTAGGCTGGTCTTCCGGGCCTTGTATTTTACAAAAAGTGCAACGTGCTATTCACCATAGTCCGATAAGCATCCTTCTGAGGGATGAGCATAGGCTAAACAAGTCTGCATTACATAAAAACATCCTATTTTCAACCATGCTTACTGCAACAAGTTCTTTCGTTTTTCAATCTAATTTTCAACTTTGCACACATCCTTCTAACTTTCTATATAAATCCTCGCAACCTGGTTACTACAAAAACTCGGGAGGGGTGGTTTGCAATAATTATTAAACTTATCCTCGCGGAGGGAGGGATCTGATGGATACCAAACTGGGAGCATTTTGGGTAGATGGGGGTGTCTCGATCATTTCTTACAGCTTGGGGTACGGAGACAATTTTCAATGGGGATGGTCGCATTACCACAGACACATTTTTATCATAGGAGCCACTGACAAATAGTTCCCTGAGAGTGGGTCAAATTTAGGGAACCTTAGTCGTCTTACCTGTCCCTTTCCTATCGGCCAATTTAAATTTCATCCATATTTTAGTAGAAAAGGAGAGGTAGTAACGTGATACCAATACAATTTTATTTAGGACAGATTTGCGCAAATACTTGTGGTATTTGGGGCCAATCAGGAGATGCACCAGGTTCGCCAATTAGGTGCCAGTTGCTAGGAAGAGGGAAAGTGTGGAGGGGTGGAAGAGTGAGTGAGAGAAAGAGAGAGAGAGAGAGAGAGAGAGAGAGAGAGAGAGAGAGAGAGACAATAGGCCGAACAATACACGTGTGACATAGAGAATGACCGTGTATTGTTTGGGCTATTCAGTGCGTTACCCAACGTTAGACGTTTCGGGTCTGTTGTTAGGAGGTGGGAAGCATGCAGTTTTGGGACAGAAAAGCGTTAGATTTGGTAAAAAGGTCGTGAGAGCGTCCTTGTTGTGCCATTTTGTAGCGCTAGTCCGTCTTCATGCATCGGGCGTGACGTGGTTCCAGATCCCTTATGATACTCTAATCGGGATTCTAATGTAACCTGCAGAGGAAAAAGGGGGAGAAAAAGGGGAGGTAGGGGGACAACATTCGAACACATCAAATGTAAGGGCACGAAAATCCTTTACTTACCACATACTCGTACTTGTCTCTTCGGGATATAATCCCTCAGGGTGCTGGTTTCTTAAAGTCATGGGGGCAGGCAATGTGATAGGTGGTTCATGGGGAGGTTCGAGGATGGCATTAAGGATCGTGTGTAGTAAAAAAACGCTAAAAAGAGGAATCAGAGGTGCCTAGCGCGAGGTACCCGGTTTCGTAGATGTATCCGGTCATCGGGGTCCCTAAATCATTCCCAAAGCTGTGATGTTCTTAAGGCATACCAGTTCTTCGTTCAACCCTGTACCTTAGTACCTTCGACCACCATATCCTTATAACAATTTATCAATCACACCATTTTACTTTACCCATTCTCTGAAGTCGAGGTCCTTCTTCATAAGCAGCGTATCATACCTTCGTTTTGACCATCAGCCCAGGGCCGAACAACCATTTCTCGGATAACCTTAAAAAGAGAGCAGAACAGTTGCGCACAGAAAAACCCTCCCACCGATACCCGTATTTACAAAAGTACGCGGGGCCTATCCATAGCTTTTAAGACTTTTATTTGTAGAATTATTCAGTACGTAAAATGTGAGAGCGCAATTCATATTTTGGCCTGACATGTCGTCGATGGAAGCACATACAGTAGGGGGTTATTTTGTAGTACAAGAACATGTAAAAAGGTCTAATTAATTATTTGTAAGTAACCAAAAACATTTCATTGCGTGGCGAAGGTATCAGGGGCATTTCAGTTCATAGATGGAAACACAGTCAAGCTCATCGTAATCACATTTCCTAAATGCAAACCGCGGGCGTGCATCATGAGCGACGTTAGGTATCAGTTACAACAAATATCAAAAATAAATTGTTCATTGAAATCAACATTTTTACAGAACCTCTTCTTAAATGTCTGCCAAGTGAACCCTCCTCCCTTTAACATCGAGTGCGCAATGGTTCATATATATACATATATATCTTATTACATCAAGTTTCATTAGCTAAGGAACACCACGAGGCACCCGTAAGTTCCATTGATACCAGCGCCATTTTGGGCGAGGCAGGTTTAGTCCGGAAGTAGCATCAGGGGCAAAATATCCCCGACAATTGGCGGTTGGACCAGAGTCCCTTTCGGTAGTCCAAAAGAAAACTGTGCTAACAAAGGGGCTGGTGGTGTGGACTGTCAATCAAGAGAGGGAGGGAGTAGAGTCTTTCTTACCGGGTCATGTTGATGTTCAGCCGGAACTTACTCAAGTTCGTTAGCCCATAATGTTCCTGGGTGGTTCAGACGGAAGCTGATGCAGACACGAGAGCACCGCCATCTTGTTGCTGTGCCGTGGTTATTTCATTTGAGATCAATGCAACTGTTCCTCACCGGAAGCCTGAAGGGGTCGAGGGCCCTTGGGACTTTGGTAGAATCTTCAAAGTCGAGGGGATGTTTGTCGATGGTGGGGGCTTGCGCCCAGGTGGGCAAGTGCCCGAGTTGCAACTTTGGACAAAAGTTATTCCAGCGGCCTAGACCCGCCTTTTCGAGGGCCCAGACGCCATTTTGAGATCCTTGTGGCAGCCACCTTTGCCGTATCCATCAGGAGTGGAAGGAACTTCTTGTGATGGCGGAGGACAGAGCATCATGCTGCTGGAGCTGGACATTCTTGGTTCGGGGCGCCAGGGTGCAGCAGTGGAGCCTTCGTCTGGGGAGGTGAGAAAGGCTCGTCTGTGCCGCCTTCCTTTCCCGGCGCATCCTACGCCGTCCCTTGGAATCAGGGGCGCACATGATGACCACCCTACACCCCTGATTCCGACTCTTGGGGGACCACTGTACGTCCGGTGCTCCGTAAATATGCCCGTCGGACATTGTATGTCCTGTTCTGAGAAAGTATACCAGTCGGGCATTGTATGTCCTGTGCTATGCAAGTATACCAGGCGGGCATTGTATGTCCTGTATTACGGAAATATACCAGCCGGACATTATAAGTCCTGTGCAGCGCAGGTATATGGCTGCCGTCCGGCTGGAGGACATCGGCGCCGGACCAGGGCAGGGAAGCCTCCTACCTGTGGAGGTGGAAGAGGCTCGTCCGCGTCGCCTCTTCCTCCCTGCCCACCCTGCATCCGTTCGATGGAGGAATTCGTGATGGCCGGACCAGAAGATACGAGGGAGGGGGTCATTTGCAGCCGCCCCCTCCCTACCTGCGGCCCGGGGGACGCCATCCCTGGAAGGGCGGTATGGGAAGACCATTTCATTGCCTGCTTGGCGGAGCCTCCAGGACTTTCTCGCCAGCGACCTCCTTTTGGCTCATGGCTGCTGGCAGGCCCCGCCCCACACGTGCTAGGTGTTCCGGATGGGCGGGACCATCGAACTGTTACATTGGAGGACTTCCGGAGTGAGCATAACACGTTTTGTATTTTTCCTATTAGTAAAGTTTGTTTTAGTGAGAGTTCTACTAGTTATTCTATTTACCGTTGGTTGTGTGTCTTCTTTACCGTAATTAAATCCTAAGTTTATATAATAGACGCTTGGCTTCCTTGAGTCTTTTCTTTAACGGGGGGTTGTTCACACTGACCTGCAGTTGTGTTTGTTTTTCAGAGTGGGGGAGCAACAGAGAGCAATCAGTCCCAGAACTCTAACATGTCGTTAAAATTGGCCTGACGAAATCTGTGCCACCGAGCATAATCAAACGGGGTGGTCCTGTCTGTTCTGTCTGCACTAGTCTGATTGGTTTTTATCTCACGTCTTTTTCCTTTCTGTCGGTCCGTCCTTCCCGTCAACCCTCCATTCTTACCTATGCTTTGCAGAGTCGGGCATTGGACTTTCCAGTGTCCAAGACGTTTACAGAAAGCACATTGGTTTTGTTTTAAATCTGTCCGTCCTGTGCGTAATGTCGGGGGATTACCTTCAGGTCGTTGTGTTTCGGGGTTGGCTTGTCGGCACATCCCCTTACACCATTCGCTTTTCATGTCTACTCCTCGGGGCTGTGCCATCGCTGGCCCTTCCCTTTGTCTACTAGACGTTTGGAGGTTTGTCCGTCGTGTCCCTTCACCTTTTCTAAATTCGTCGCTTTCCCTTCGTTGCGTTGCTTCTTTGCGCCACATACCGAGACTATCGAGCATAATAGGTGTTGTTTCATTCCTACGAAGGGCTATTTCTACTGTTTCTATTTTGTCGAGATCAAAGGATCCTCTCAGTGGCCACTGTCTTTCTCGATCCCTTTTTGTATATTTATGCCACAGCTCACTATAGGCTATAGCAATTAATCCATGCTTCATGAACATGTCCTTATTAGGGGTGCCTTCCAGCGGAGCCGGATGGTTCATCTCTAATAAGCGGTCCGGGTTAAACAGGCTACTGACCAGTGGGGAGAAGACAGGCATGACGGATCGCAATGGGATAATAGTCAGCACTACCTATCTTATCACTGCGCGCAAAGACTAGACAGAATATTTCTATTCCACGTTGTTTGCACGTAGTGAATACCTCATGAACCAATTCTGAGCAATCAATCAACGTTAGGTCAAAAATAAAAAATCAATATGGTCAATGGGGAGAATAAGTAGGCTCGCAAAGGTTCGCGTCACCTACCCTTTCACTATCTGTAAAGAGGGGACCTAATCTTCCCTGTTTTCAGACAGAGAATCTCCAGAAAACAATCTATAACAGTTAATCAATGGGGCAAAGGGGCAATTGTTCAGTGGGGGAGAAAAATAGGTCCGACGGGTGCGTACCTATCCTTCGCTATTTATAAAGGGAGAGCCTGTTGTTTCTCCGTTTGCAAACAGTGAATCTCCAATAAATTAACAAAGAGTAATACTAGTATTTTCACAACAATTATCAATTTCTTTCAATTATCTATCACTTTCGCAATTCGTCGTGTTTACACGACCTTACCCGGACCGCATGGACAGTTTCTCGTCTTCCGAATCCAGCGCCCGATCGTCCTCTTCTCTCCGTACTTCTCGTGGCACTCCTGATGGTTCCCAGTCAGGACCGCAGATCACTCGAGAGAGGTCTGTTCGGAACCAGTGAAGTTCGGATGATCGGCTGTCAGACGAGGGTCTATCGGACAGGGTACCTTCCGATCGTTGCAGTCGTTCACTCTGTCGTCAGGACCTCTCCCACTGGATCCACGAGTCGCTGATGGGCCCCACGTTTGGGACGCCAATTGTTAAAAAGGGTTCCAAAGACAACCGGTAACCAAAGACCCTTTTATGTTGCCCGGCGGTATCGCCTCTATGACCCACCAATATTAATCAATGAAGAAGCAGGCGCTGGAGACTGGAAGGCGGGAAACGAGGATTTTATTCTCTCCGGAGGAGAACACATCAATTCAGACAGCAAGTATCGTCACGAGGTGCTCTACCCGCATCTCTGAGGCCTGGCCTCTTATACACAGGTTTACGAACTTTATTGTATGTAACACATTCTTGCAATGCTTTGAAGTATGAAAGGACATCCTCGGAATCTCCCCTTCAGGCCCGTTCCCACACACATTTACAGTTGGATTCCCCACCCCGGTCACAACAGGTGATAGTTGTCACGCAGCAGGGCATTCCGCCGATTCACGGAATGCATGGGGTTGATCGGATCTCATGGGGTGGGGGCTTTGATCGGTTCGGGGGTCTTTTGATGGGGAGGGGAGGCTTCCTACTGTACGGGGTAATAAACAGTATCCGCAGAGCCAGGTGGCGGTCTGGGAACAGGGAAGACAAACGGGGATACAGGAAAAGGGGGTTTGCATCAAAAGGGTTTGAGGCCATGAAAGGAATGAGGGGAGGTGTCGCGCTGGGAACAGGATGAGATTCAGTGGTGAAACTGCGCTGGAGAGGGGTTTATGACCCAAGACATGAGAGAGCGGGGGTTGTCAGTGTGCGGGGGACTGCTTGTGAGGTTAAGAGAGAGAGAGAGACGCGCTGGCTATCAGCGAGGGGCAGGGAGGCCATGGCATTCAAAATGGCTGCCGCTTACGCGCACGACTGGGCTCGAAAAGGGGCAAGATGGCGCAGATAATGTTCACCAAGATTGTATTCATTTTTCACAATGGCATGTATATATTTGTCTTGTGTTGTGCATACTTTGATGGTTTTTGGATAACTGAATATAGTACTTTTGAACAGTCTACAAAATCTCAGATGTGCAGCTCTGACCCACTTACAATAGCAATTTCAAATTTGACCACTTAGAAGGCCTCACTCTCTGTGAGTCAAAGAAATACGGGGGGTGTGTGCAGTTTTCTCTGTTGTGAAACAACACTTTAAAAAAATCAATGTATTACCATTTCAGATGTTTACAAAGTGGGGTAAACCATTAATAGTCTCGTGGAAAGACACTCCACCAGAAACCTCAGTGACTAGTAAACTTCTGAGTTTTCTCAATTCTGATAGGAATGGTATGGTTTGCAGGTTGAGGGAAGTACTTAAAGGGTGAGGTAGGATAAAGCAGAAAGAGCGGCCTTCAGTCTTAGCTTTGAACCATAGAAGATACAAACTGAAAGAGTTAACTGAGTAAGAATGAGTAAGAGAGAGTGCAAGTAAGAGAGATTGTAAAAGTGAATGAAGGTGTCAGAGTGAGAATACATGAGACCGAATGAGTAAGAAGGGGTCAGTGAGTGAGAAAGTATGAGTGAGTCAGAGTGAATGTAACTAAGTAAGCGTCAAATAAAGAGAGAATGAGTGACATAGTGAGTGTGAGTGAGAAAGTATCAGTGGGTCAGAACAAGAGTGAATGAGAGTAAGCGAAATTGACTGAGTCAGAGTAAAAGTAAACACAAGAGAATTAGTGAGAATGAATGAATATGAGTGACTGAGAATGCAGTGTGATTTTGTGAGTCTGCTGTGGGACCTATCATATTGAAGGTAATCCATGGCTTATAGATGCACCTGTTCCAAAATGCTGGTGGAGGCAGTTCTCAGCATGACAGGATCTTGTGAAAATAATACTGTCTGTGAAACATACTGTTCTTACTAGAGGCAATACTTGGCACGTGGGGCAGCCATTATAAAATGCTAACACTGGTATACTGGAGGTAATTCTTGGTATAGAGGCACCTGTGGCAAAATGCTGATGGTGGCCCAATGGAGGCAATTCTTGGCATAAGGAATGACAGAATGCTGGCCACGAACACACTACAGGTCATTTTTTACAGATGTGTCAAGCATGATATGTGTATGGCATGAATGGCAAAATGATAGCACTGGCATATTGTATGCAATTCGTGGCCTACGGAGGCTTCTGTGACAAAATCTGGCCCTGATACAACGAAGTTAATATTTGGCATATGGAAGCACCCAAAATACATTTTGAAAAAGTATAATCCAGTCCTGGAGAGCGTCAGGTTTCATTTCCTTGCAACACCGTGATAGTGAATATTTTATGAGTGCTATTTCAGAGCCTATGACTTCTAAGCAAATGGATGTGAAAATTATATTTTAAATTCATTATTTGGCCACATGTTTAGCAAGAAAATGTCTGGAGACATTTGCCCACTGCCCCTTCCACTTTCAAAGATCACCAGCTGTGACTGAAAGAACAGAATGCAAACAGAGTCTTGATAAGTACTGGTTGTTTTCTACAACTTTCGCCTGGGCCAGACGTTTTGCTTTAGATTTTTTGTCAAATAAATATATTCAGCAGTTCAATGTGCACACCTTCCAGACACCTCCTCTATTTCTTCCAAACTTACAGCTTCACTGGCTCCCTACTATGACAGCTGGCAGTTTTCAAGATTCTGTTTTAGTCATCAAGCTCTTAAATATCATAAACTCCTACCTGAACAAAAAGTTAATTTGTAGCATCCTGCATGCACGCTCAGCCTGTATCCATCTGGCCACAATGCCATTCGTGCTCTCTACTCCATTCCAGATTAAACAGCTACTCTCTCTTATTTGGCGGCCATGTAATGAAACAAACTTTCTCTATTCCTGGCTCCAAACTCCAGTTTTGTGCTCTTCAAGAAAAAATTATATATTTAACTAGATCTTTTTCTCGTCGCTCCAGTGAGTATCTTTCGAGCACCAGGACACCTATTGGGGGGTAACAGTTGTGCTACATAAATAATAATAATTAAATAAAAATGAACAAAAAAACAGTAAGATCAAAAGATCAAAATAAGCTTTATTCGATATTTCATAAAATATCATACAAGCATACAGTTACAGAAATAGTATAAAACAAACCATTTGATCAATTCATTAAAATAAAGAAATAGAAATGGAAAAGTGTATCGGAGAAAACATTACCATTTAAAAAACAAGATCAGGAGAACCAATCTTAACATGATTAAAAATTATTTAAAAAGGATCTAAAAAACAGCATATTTAAGTAGGGCCTTGCAGAGATTTCCTAAATTTAATCAACAACTTCAAGTACTGTTCCATGATACCTATAACTTCTTTATCCTCTAACATCTGTAGGCGCTCATACGCGTCTTTGCAAGACCTCAGGCCCCATCTCTTTAGTAGGGGTTTTAATAATGTTTTCCTGGGGATCGCATAATAGGTACAAAATAAGATGGTATGGATGTTTGATTGAACAGAGGTATCATCACATGGACAGAGACTCAGATTTCGCGACCAATCACTTCCTACTGGAGAAGTTATGAGACGGAAAAATGACCCCAGTCTAAATCTGGCAAGGAGCATTCTAGCATAACAAGAAAAATCAGTAGACAGGTATGCTTGGAGCCCCTTGTGCTGCGTCACCCTTTGGTACGCCTGGAGAGTTGTATTTTGTTTTTGATGGTTCCATCTTTTAGACTCCAAGTGATCCAATAGAGTTTTTCTCAAGTTTTTTCTTGATATAGAGTCCAAGGTCAAAGGATCAGAAAAGTACTCTGGGTGACCAATTTCCACAAAAAAGTTTTTAATGTAAGCCAGCCATTTCGTATGTCTTACCCCCTCCTGTTTGAGAATGTCCAATATCACTTCGCGATTCAAGTCTGTTTCAGTAGTGGTCCAGATTTTATGCCACAAAAGTGGGGGCTCCACTTCAATTAAATCTGAAATAAATGATAAATCTAACTCAATATGCATCATGTATACGGAAGTTGATTTAGGTGTTGCCAATAAATACCTTAGGAAAATATTTTCCTCAATTTGAATAGAGGTAATGTTTTTTTCGATGCCCCAAAGGCCAGCCCCATAAATAGCTGTTGAAATACATTTTGTTTTATATAGAATAATTAGCTGTTTAACGGGCCTCCCACCTATTCTTCCGGCAAAGTCTCTGAGCCCACCAACAGCTCTAACAAGGGCAAGTTTCCTCATTTTAACTGCCGACTTCCAAGATGTGTGTCGATTTACAGAAATGCCCAAATACGTGAAGTTGTCCACTGTCTCTAGTCTTTGCTCCTCAATGTGAATGGGGCATGATCTTTTGTTTATCTTTTTATTACAGACCATTGAGTAGGTTTTCTTGATGTTGACTCTCAGGCCTTTATCGTACATGAAATCCCTGAATGCTGTGACTGCTTTTTGTAGCCCCACTCTAGTTTGTGAAAGTATAGCCGCGTCATCGGCACAGAGCAAGATAGGGATTGATTGCCCTGCCACCTTTGGATAATCGCATTCAAAGTTTTTTAAGTGATCTCCTATTGCGTTTATATAGAGGGAGAAGAGCATTGGGGCCAATATACACCCCTGCCTAACCCCTCTATTTATGGAGAATCTTGGCGAGCACTCTCCTTTTGGGCCGTATCTAACTCTAGCTCCTGCGTTTCTATACAAATTCTTTATAAAGATGAGTATTGATGGATCTACTCCTAAAAGTTCCAGGATATCCCAAAGTTGTTCATGGTTTACACAGTCAAAAGCAGAGCTTAAGTCCACATAAGTAACATACAGGTTTCCATTTTTTGTGTCAACGTATTTGGACATAATAAGATGTAGGTTCAGAGTTTGTTCTACTGTACCTCTCCCTGATCTGAAGCCATACTGGAGTGTTGAAAGTATGTTCTTCTCCGCTGCCCATACTTCAAGACGTTTCAGAATAATACGGCCTGCAATCTTCATTTTAAACAAGTTGCATGTTTCGTTATCGCATGGACATAAAAATTATGTGTTGGAATTAAAACTTCTCTTCTGTGATTCGTGGGATAATGCCTTGTAAATGATCAATTAATCAAAATGTATTAGAAGAAAGACATAACTGAAACCAATACAATAGTTCGTATTCAATATATAGTCTTATCAATTAATATATGTGGACATAAATACTATAGTATTTTTTCCCATTTTTCCCACCTCCTTGAGATTTATCAATACCTTTATCTTTGCAGTCTACACTAGGGGAATTATTAAATCATGAGGTATAGATACTTTTCGTTCCCGGTACTGGCTGTGTTTTATGTCATAGAGGAGAACCACATTTTTAATGTAATACAAAGAAAAATGAGTAATGTTCCTCTAACACTGTAGTATAGGTGGTATTTAAAATAGGCATTGTGTGTGTTATAATAATCTAGTATTATTACATTTCAGCTATGTCAGTTTTAGTACGTTCCTCGTGGTTAAGGTCACGTGACAGCATTTTTGGGAAGATTCGGGTTTAAAAGAAAGGCTATATAAAGTCAGTTTCTGCGATTTTATTGATGTCAGAGTGTGTGGTGTCACTTCCGCTACTCCTTCATTATGGTGAATTGACATGAATGGACAAGAATCCCCTTCCAGTACCCCAGTAAAGTTATCCTCTTTCTCTGCTGTGACTGAGTCTTCGTTCCTTGATCGGTCAAAATATCTGCTTGGAATATGTATTATATAATTGATCAAGTTCTGAAATGTCACTCTCGAATTTCAGCAGTTATTGTTGGAGTTCCTGCTATTAGCAGGCTGTATTAGGTTTTTTGGTGCCCAAAACAAGAGATTGTAATTCTAAGCAGCCGTATGTCTTTAGTTCTGAATGCAAGTTCAAAATTAGTCAGATTAGCCATTTGCTCAAAGTCTTAATGATAGAATTCTGTTTTGCTTTGCAATATTCTAAGGTTACTCTCCAGATCCACCAGAGAGCCAGTCTGAAAATGAGGGACAGCCTTTGACGGGCACGCTTGAGGTGGCAGACAACATCCACCATGCCAGCACTCGGGGGTCCCGTCGATCGGATGTGCCCACAAGCACAGGCCGTGCTCGTGTGGGTCAGGGTGGTGGGAGTGGCGCAAGGCGGAGGCGAGATTCTGGCCAGTCAGCTGCAGGGCCCGGTGTGACTGAACTGAGTACCATCCTGGAGGCATACCGGCGGGACACCAGGGAGGTTAGCCAGGTAGTGGAGGCCTTCACTGAGCTCAAACAATAGCAGGCTGAGCAACATGCCAGGCAATAACGACATTATGGACGGGTGGAGGCAACACTGGCTGAGCTCTTGACGGTGCATCGGGACATGAGCCAATCACTACTTCAGATTGCTGGCAACATGCAGCACCCTCCCTTTGTCACCAGGCCACAAACATCAAGGCAAAGTGCAACACCAGCCACAGGGAGGGAGGAGGAGGAGGAGAAGGAACTGTCTGACGTAGCGTCCCATGCATCGTCCATGCCTGAACGTGAGGGTTCCCCAAGGAAGAAGGGTCGTCCACGGCTAAGACGTTGAGAGGCAGTGGGTCATGCACAAATGTGACCTGGCATATTGCCCTTGGGTGCAACAGCATCACCCATCAGACTCTCCCACATGGACTTGCTGGTCACTTTCTGCCCAATGATGCCAAGCACTGTGAGCTCGACTCTTTTGACTCAAATTGTAAGGCATCTCATCTCCAGCACTGCACTTTAGATTCCCCCCCCTTCCTGTACAGCACCTACTCACGTTTCCTGCACAAGATCACCTAATAAATATAAATTACATCACACGCATTTGTGTAGTCATCCTGTACCCACAGTATAAAGAATATGTGTGTGCAAATGTATGAAATGCAAGAGTACGTAACAAACTGTAGCCATCCACACACTTGTATCTGAGTCTGGATGAGGACACACATAGGTAACAATATTCTAACAACTAGATACATGGATGGAAATACACACCTGTGATGGTTAGTAAATGCTGGAGAGGGGTTTGCCTCACAAAACTGCAATTACTGACAGGCACAGGAGAGTCACTTGGAGGTGTATAGATCAGGGCTATAAAGCTAGGTGGCCACGTTGGGAGTACCTACAACTGTGTCCTCAGGTATGTGAACTATCATCAGCATGCTGCTGTACTGTGGATGTGATGAATGGTGCACAGGCAAAGGGTGGCAGCACAGACTGTGGGCTATGGGCTGTATCAGTCTACACAAGCTCACCTGATCACGTGACCTCCCCCTATGGAGCTCCAGCATTAGCATGTACTAGTAAAATTGTATGCAATATTCTTATGTTTTTTCAACAATCAGTTTTTATTTTTCATTTTTTGTTGTTATTAAAAACATTTCCAGTCCGTGAGTGGAACAAACAAAGAGCAGTGCCTTTTCCTGTTACTAGCGGCCCATCTCTTTTCACCCAAATAACCAGCACATTTTGTGCAGTACAAAACCCACAGGTTTATTGTTGAGCTGAAGTGCAATTCTCAAGTATGACTCCATTCTGTTTTTTAGGTCTCGGTTTTAGACAGCTCATGTGCAGTCTCAAAGAGACATGTTGTTAATACGTCGTGGGCTTACAGCCTGGCCATTGCTTTTCATTTGTTTCTTCGAGTGTCCTCTAAAAAGTCTTGCTTGCAAGTGGCTAATCTTTTCTATTTGCCCTCCTTTGTGTCGGTTGTTCTGTCCCATGGAGCACCGTCCCATTACTTGTAGCCGTGCAATTGTCCATTTTAGCAACTGCTTTAGGAACATCTTTTTTCTTTGTCTAAGAGCGCTTCACACGAGTGCTAGTGTTTTCTCTCGATCCAAGATTGTTCTTATCTCATAAGATTTGCTGTTCATTAAAAAACAGAGATCAAATGTCAGACGCTGTTTCCCCCAGGGCGCCTGTTTAATTTTCTTTCTCTTATTTCAGAGTGAGAGAACTCATCCCCTAGCCCCTCACTCATCGCTGCTTACCCCCTCATTGCATGCCACCTCCGTCCTTTGTTTATTGATTAAAAAGTCTCTGGGTGCTGCTGCATTTTGGTTGTTCTTAACAACGTTATTAGCAGAGCAATGGCTGGATTGCGAACACTTATTTCTTCTTGCCATCGTTGGCTGCACTCTCTCCTCTGTGCTGCTAGTAAAGCCTGATGCCGGCTGTCCCCGCCCCATCCCTTCACCTCCCACCTCTAGGCTGCGAGACATGTTTCCAGTTCCATCTGTAGCTGCTATCACCACTACCCCAGCTGCTGCAGGTGATGTCCCCCTTATGCTTGCATTTTGCTGTAGAAAATAGCCCGCCAATGATGTGGTCTGGAATGCACCACTTGGTGAGACCAGAGGGATGAGGAAGAACAGTCCATAAAGCACATGGCCTTTCATTCAAACCAGAATCAGACATGTAACCATATATTTTTATTTGTATACCATACTGCTTCGTTGATAAAAATCAGCAACACAGAAGTGACAGTAACACATTAAATGGAGACCCAAGCACCACCCTTCATCAATCTTCCCTTTGGTATGATTTGCTGCTTAGGGTTGTCTGCATTGTTACGATCTATGGACGTGAGATGAGTAACACCAGTACACACACAGGACTTGTTTTTCGTTCTGGCATTGCATTGCTTCTAAATATTATTGTTGGGGTGCGGCCAATGTTCTGGGTCCTTTCTTAAATGGATTAAGCTTGTGTTTTTTTATAGTGTTCAAAGAGAACCTCACCACATTATTATTCACAGCAATAAACTGCAGAGTGCAAGTTAGGATGGATGGAATTCCTAGGTAGTGTATGAAAAGCAGAAGGCATAGAAAGAGTTAATGTCTGCCACAGTAAAATAGATCAATCCACTCATTTGCATGCTGCCTCCCGGAAATCTGCCCCTCATTTTGCTGTTTCTCTAGCCAAGCTACTTACACACAGCTCTCATAATGATATTTCTTAAAATCAAAGCCATGCAGCGGAAGAAGGAAATCCGTGAGATTGCTTCAGTTTAGAAAAGGACCCAATATTATTGCCAATTAAATCAGTGTTAGGTTTATGTGCTAAACTTGGACGAGAAGAGGGGCATATGAAGGGCAGTAGGAGAGGCTTTAACCCTGTCAGCGTTCACCTACCCAAACTCCACAATTTACCTGTAGGATCTATGTACATGGTGGTCAGTATCACTTTTGTATCAGACGTGTCTGTTGGTTACTGTTGAATGCCTTCCCCTAGCCTGTCCCAGGATGATTCCCTGAATTTATCTAAAGTCTCTTTACTTTTCCAGCACTACCAGCGTATGTTTCCACTTCCCTGATGCATTGAGAGTAGCTGGGTGCCTCAAGCTCTCATCTTGCCCTCTCTAATTACGAGATGCATTGCTTGTCACATTAGTTAAGGGTGTACGAAATGCGCATTATTTGCTATTGCGTAACTATGCAAAATTTCTGGGAAACTATGCGGAAGTACGTGAAATGCGAAACCAGCAATTCCAGCTATATTTTAGCATGAAATACATCTTTGCATCCGTTTTAAACTCAAGGGCACATTTCATGCTAAAAAAGTAGTGCACAAAACTCAAGTACCGCCATCAGCAACCACTCGCATTCTGGTCCTTTGCGTAGTTCCTATTAGCTCATAGTAAAGTTTTACCGCAGACAGCCATGAATTACAACACATAATAGCAGAACTTTGTGTAACAAACGTAACGGCCGTTTCCTCCAAGCCTACTGTAAATCTGCCACCCCCTATTTTATAACTTTGTTAAAATAATGCCTTTCTATAATAAAATGCTGAATAAACTGCTTTGTGAATAGTATGTGAAAGATGTTCATTTTTATACAAATAAGAAATATCAACAGTTTCTGATGTTTTTCTTGCCAAAATGTTGTACTTTCCTTACTTACACGGTAAGGCTTCCTGATGCAATACTTTTAAGTAAAATCGCCATTTACAATAGTCGTTTCAGAGCATTAGTCTGGCCAACCATATGGAAGGTAACAGAACGGTATCAGTGTGGCCTGGGTGCACCCAAAAGGCAAAGTGACAGGAGGCCTCTCGGACTGCAGGTGCAGAATTGATGCATCACTTGAAATCTACGAGATGCCCCAATTACAAAACATTTCGCCGTGATCGTGCAAATGCACACCTTCATCAATGTATTTGAATTTGGGTATTTACTGATCTTAAAAAGCGGTCATCTCTGCAATCTCACTTTATGTAAAATGAGGTTGTCAGAAAGTGTTGCTATGGAGATTGGCATCATAAAATAATGCAGTTATGTTGCTTTCACGGTTACATTTTTTCACAAATGTTTTTTAATTTTATTTCAGGCCACCTCCTAGCCCCTCTGGCACAATGACCATAACAGCGGGACATGCTCAGTACCACTCTGTTCCAGTTTACGAGATGAAGTTCCCAGACCTTTGTGTGTACTAAGTGCAATCCAGCACCCAGTTGCCATCTGGATTAAATTATGAAACAAGATGTGTTTCCAGAGGGTGTTAACTCTAGCTGCTTTACTACAATCAAATCGACCCTAATGAATGCTCAGACAGCCTGGAATGTTGTCCAAATTCCAACCATTAGTTATTTATGTTAGATTTTTTAAATATTTAGTTTGAACTTTGGTTCATCACTCAAGGAATTTGATTAGACTATCTTGAGCAAACAATACCACTAAGTTTTACCCGGGATGGAAAAAAAACAATTGTACTGTATATTTACAACCAAGAGTATATATGTGAGGATGGATAATGTCTGCACTCCCATTCACCTATCTCCCTCCAATTAGTTATTATAGCATTAATATTGTCAGATTCTTCCTTGTCAGTCATTGTTATATTGCATGCATGTGTTTATTCTTTTACTTGCACCAGTTACAAATCTTCATCTCAAAGCACCATGCCACCAACCCAGTTTCCCCCAACTCAATACAGTTGTGTTGTTCTTCCTATGTGTTAGCACTTTACACATTTGGTATCCGCTCCTCTAAGGGGAATTAATGGTGTCAAAGTTGACTTCACTGTGAAATTGACCCCACATTTTCAACAAGGAACATGTGGACTTCTTTGATTGGTCGTGAAAAAACATCTATGTGTAGGTCATGCTGTGCTTGATATCTATCTCCATATTATTATTGTGGGAACGTATGAGCCACTGCTCAGTTTCTACACAATTACATAACACATTTACCAGCCCTATTATTTTTGTGTATCCCCGTCCCCCCGAATCCATTCTTTTACTTTGAATATTGTGAAATTTACAGAGTATGTGTTACTGGAACGTCTTTCTAGGGAGGGCACTATTATACTGGACAATCAATGATGGAGCCAATGAACTCCTTCTAATGATGACTGTTGTGGTCTGTTCATAGTGAGCAACATTCACAGTTTGAGGTGGGTGCTTGGCATCTAATTTGACAAATATGAACTGGGGTTAACACATCATTTTGTTTAACATGATGAGCCCTCATTCTAGTTATTTCTCTGAGTCACCAGCTATCTATAGTCGTGAGGTTTAGCTCCTATTAATGGCTCATGTTTCTGCACCACAGAGGGCACGGTTTGAACCCTTGAGGCTGTTAACTAAACATAAATCACCCCAGGACCTATGTGCACACTTTAAGGCTTCTCACGTGTGAGGTTCCGCTGAATACCTAGCAGAATGTTTCACAGGTTTATGCCATTATGTGATGACTGCTTGCTAAAGATGATTTGTTCCTTCACTGTTTTTAGTTCATGACTAAAATATTCTTCAAAGAATACGTTTAGCTCTTTTCCCTAATGATAGAGTGGCCCTATACTTGTGTTACCATGGGACCTTTTGACAGTATTCTTGCTACTATTTTAGTTCTATACAGATCAGCACTTCTTGGAATGGGTGGGGAGGGGGAACTAGGAAACATTTTGCTTTTGAGCATATAGTTTCCAACTTGAACTTAAATTGCAAAGTTTTCTTCCCTTTCCATGTCCTTTTCTCATGCTGTCTGATATTTCAAATTGAATTGGTTAGATTTTTTGTTCTGATCATTAATCATAGTGAGCCCAAAAGTATCTGGGAGGTGTGCATTATTCTGCTGAATATGAAAAAAGGAATCAATGGCCCTATATTTTAAGCTCTGCAACAAACTTTCATCTACTATTATCCCATAGGGAATCTGTGTTTAGTCCACGGCTGTGAAGAAATTTGCCAATAAACGTTTCTACTTTGCATGCTGATGTTGCCCCTGACAGCTTGAATGTTAGCACCTGACCCAACACATTCTTCCTTAATATGCTTTTTCTGAGATTAAGGGAATGCTGCTTTTTGTATTGTCCAGATTTGTGTAAGGGCTTGCTTATTTACGGATCACTTGGGTTAATGGTGTGAGAGACAAAAGTTTAGTGTTTCTTTCATCGCTTCAGGCTTCTGACTACCAGCCTGCACCTTGTGCTGTGATTAGAGCAACAATCCAATTTTACCATCTACTTCTGCTTGTTTAGAATTGTAAAATAGTTTAATCTACTGACCACTTTGGAGAGAGTTCCCATTAGGATGCCCATTTTAATACTGAGTGGTCAATGTTCATGGGAAAAACGATTGCGGGTTCTGGATGTCAGCCATTCATTTTGTTGCAAGACAGCCAACCATTATGTTGCTCCATGCAAAGTATAAAACATTGCAAGAAACCTGTGGAGCAATTGGGGACGTCATCATTTCACAGTTGTTTCACAGTTATTGGGGCATATGTAATGTTTGATGAAATCTAGTTGAAGATTAAGTGAATGTCATGGAAGATATCAACCATCCTCACTTGTAATGTACATGAAGATTATTTTAACCAGTTTATCATTGAAAGTAATATATTTGTTGAGTGTTTTATAATGGTTAATGTGGATCTGTTTTAAAAGACTGTTTTATTATTGGCTGTGACTGTGCTCTTTGACTTCAAGTTTGTACTGGTCCGCTAAGTTAAAGAAATTGAGTTGTGCAATATGAAATCTTTGCTTTTCGTGACTCACTGTTTAGGAAATATAAATAATTTTTATTGTGGAGACTAACAAATCAAATTTGAACTGAAAATGTATGTAGCAGCTAGTTCAACTGTTTTATTCTAAATGCAAACCATTAAAGGAATAGATTGTATGAAAAGTATCAATGCAAATTAGTGAAATAGTATTTTTGCTCTATTTTGCAAACTGAAGGCAAGATTTGAGACCCGCTGTAGGTCAACATTATATTTTCTAGTCCTTTGTAAATAGTGAACATTGCTCCTGTGATGTAATTCAAAAGATTGCATTTCACTAAAATCAGTTTTACAGATCTCTCACATTTTGTTCCCCTAATGTGTACAGTAGAGGAACATTTAGTTTGTTTTTAGAATTCTGTGTGTGAATTCGGTATATCGTCGGCAGTCTATTTGTCAGTCGTTAAATATACAAATCAGTCAGGAAGTTATTACCAAAATGTTTACGGTGCACGAGTAGATACCTGGTATGTGATACAAGCTTTGCAACAGTAATAGGACTTCCGTTGTCCTTCATCAGCACTTGCATAAAGATAAACTTTTAAAAGAAACTATTCTGCTATCAAAAAATCCCAAAGCTAAATTAGAAATTTATTTACCGAAGTTATAATTTGTGACGGCTTTCGAACATACTCAAGTTGGAGGAATATCCACTAGGAAAGATGCTCTTATTTCAGAGGTAAAGTTCACGATCAAGGCCTTTAGGACATCAAAAGCAAGAGGTATTCAAAGGTGATGTCAGTTGATACAAGTAAAGCTATGCCAAAGAGGATTAAATAGTAACAAAGTGGACCATTTAATTTTGGGTTGTCAATTTAAAATAATTATTCAGAGGCTCATGGTACCAAATAAGTTATACTTGTTCACACTATAGTTAAGTATCTACCTGCTTCTACTTTGCGTTCAACATTTATTTGTCAAAGTATGCACGTCTTTGTGTGTTGCATTCTACATTAATATACATTTTTCTCATTTAAATATAAAACATAAGTGATTTATTTTTACATTCTTAAAAATGTGTACAACATACATTTTTAGTTATATATTTCTGTGGTCTTGTAGTCACTTTATACATGGTATGGGACCTTTTTTTACCCGCAGCCTTTATCATTTTATACTACTGAGTCTTTACGCATGCTTTTGCCATTCTTTGCAAAGATTACCAATAGGTTACGAGAACTTACTTTTCATCTAAATGTTGTCTTTAATTAAAGGCACTGTGAAGTTTTCTAGTCTAATAAGTAATGGAATCAAAGATTGAATTAATATTCTATGAGAAATAGACAGGTAACTGTAAATTGAACAAAAGAAATATCAGTCAGTGAATAGTCTTAAACAAGTGAAGATTTGGATTCATCACAAAATGTTTCTCATTTTGTGATTTGATATTTTTTTTTGTATACCATGAGATGGAACACTTGCCCTTCCTCAGTTGAAAATTTTACCTCATTAGATGGATGGGGCATGTTGAGCTCTTTAACATCCGCATTCAGGTAGGACAGTGTCCGCTTAAGAAATAACATAAATTAGGTAGGTTATTACCAGTGTTTATGCACCTACATCCTACAGCTCACAGAGATACTCGTGAAGCTTTTGTCTTTAAAGTGGTGTACATACACCTGAAAAACAAATTTTAAATATCCATAATTACCAAATAAATATGTTAGAGTAAACCAATGGATTCATTGACATGCAGTGGGTGCTTCCCCTGTATTCTAATTGTAAATCATATGGTGTAAATACATGGAAATCCAGTTAAATTTAAATCTAGGCCTGTGTGGGATTGATTGCTTTAGTAATCTATTTTGGGTTTCATTATTGTTCTTAGTGGCAATAAAGGAGAATAGGCACAAAGGCATACCCATCCCTGTGGTTTCACTAATATACAGTACATGTGTAAAGTGAGATAAATGAATTATTGGTGTGAAGGGTATACTCTGTATTCAGCAAGACACCGCCTGTTAATACTTGAAAACTGTTTGACAGTTTAATTTAAAATAATGTAATGCCATCAGTATAGAAATGTTTGCGCCCCATGCCATTTTTTAGAAATGAATCCGCATGGTATAATCTGTGAATGTAGGGCTTGAATTGCCATCTTTTTTGTCAAACGTCATGTGTTATGGTGCTGCACTTCTCATAAACCCATTAAACAGTTGGGCATCACTTGAAATACCACATTTTAGATGCACTGACCTATTGGATCCTAGAGCCCAGCTGTATTTCTCTCTTTAGGGTAAAGCATTTTCCAGATTACATCCAGTAAATTTCAGAATTAAATTTTTGTAAGTTTCAGCTGTGTGTATTTGTTTTTAAAATCCTGCATTCATTATTTGTGTTATTTATTTTTTTGTTTTAATAGGTTTGCATTACGACAGTATAATTCGGAATGAAATTTATCTCTGTCCCCTGCAGAATTGTATCCTAATGGAATAGAGCGACATTTTTAGTTTAAAAAAACTATTTAAAACAAGAGGCCATTTATTTTACCAGCTGTAAGTTGTGCGATAAAACTACCTGCACATACCCTAATCGTAACTTTAGTTCGCAAGGATTTCTTATGGCAGATGTTTGTACTTTAATAGTAGCACATTTCTACTATATGAGTTTAGGAACACACATAACTGGTTCGACGTTCATTTATTTGGCAGTTTTGAAATGATTTTCGTGTCTTACTTTTGCCTCCATTCCTCAAATTGTTGCTGTATGTATTTCAAAGGAAGAGAGGCTTGGAAAAGATTTCACTATAAAGGGATATAAAAGGTGAGGCAGAAAGTTTTACATCTAAATGTAAATGCTATTGACTCGAATTAAAGTGGATTACTGGTGGAGTCTACTAGGACCTCTCCGCTATTTAAGCTGTACTCTGAAACACCAGCCCAGAAACACTCCATTTATATACTGCACAATGATTGTTTCTGATTTGTTAATGTGATATATGCTTATGTATCCAAATGCTTTTCGTTTTTTAGTTACTCATTTCGGTTTTACTCGCTCGATGTTTTAAAAGGAAATAAAGTAGATGGCTAGCCATTTACAAATATCCTAAAACCAGAGTATGCGCCAAAAGCTTTTTTAGCAACGTCAGTCAGCTGAGCTGATAAATGTTTTGTTTTATTGCCCGTATGTCTTGTGTGACGATAAGTAAAAACCCACTGTGCAATCAATATTTAAGCAATAAACGTGAACTGCTATATCAGAAGCATTACTTTGGTCTTTCGTTTTCAATTGTATCTTGTGTGTATTTATTTGGAATGTAACTCTACATAGCCTTGCATTTCCCTGATTTGCGCTTAATAAAAAATATGCTTTCTATGTTTTATTCAATCTTATATTTGAAACGATATTCAGTTATAGTTCGCTTCAAAATCTGTAGAAGTCCAGAGGAAATGCTGCTTTTCCTTGTATGTTCCTTCATAGCTGACACTTTTATTTTAATGAGGTGATGTTAATATCGGATTGCTGATTGTCCAACAGTCTTTAGGGTGTTCATTTTATTAATGCTCACGCCAGTGAGCACTTCCACCAGCGTCTCCCTGGGCAAGACCATATCTTGGCGGTATTTCTACAACATGCATTGATTTAACTGTCACTGCATCCACTGTTATTCCTTAGATGGGCTATGCAAGCTCACTTTGAATTCTTGGAAAGTCCCATGTTCTTTTAATTAAACGCCCACCAGCTAGAAGGTGTTGGACTAAAGTCGCTACCATTAGCAGTTAGGGAAAAGTTGTAGGGGGTACACGGGCGCAGCATATGGGGCAGGGGGGGCGGGGGTGGACAATAAAAAATTTTTAAAAACTTGACCGCCATCTCGCCACTCCTCTGGAGCCACTGCAGCACATGCTGAGGCTCCCAGACTCCCCTACAGCCAATCCAGATGCTGCTCAAGCGCCGGGATTGGCCTGAGCACCGTGGATTTGTGCTTCCAGATAGACTGGGAGCAGTGGCGTAACGAAACCTAAGGGGGCCCCCCTGCAAAGCACAATGAGGGCCCCCCAGCGGCCCGGCCCACCGCCTACCACTTTGCCCCACCGACAAAAATAAGCAGTCACCTAAAGCCGTATTTTCAGCCATCTGTGCATACTTCGAACAGCAAATATAAATAGAATGCACTTCAATTGTGTTCTAGGGCTGCCTGAATAATGAGATCCATGACTGGTAATTAAAGGGAACAAAGACAGAAAAGTCACATTACAAATGAATACATACTTTTTATTTATAACCGTATTTAGTGCCAAGACATGGTCTTTCCAGGCTCTTTAAACACTTAGCTGGCATTTTTCTTTTGGCAAGCCTACTTTATATTCCTTTTCATGAAATGCTTTCTCAAACTACAGTAGTAAATGTACATTTCAAATGCAAGGAATAGGCAGAGTGGGGACCCCACGAGTACTGGAACCAGAAAAAAACGAAGCATCTGTAACCAGTTAACAAAGGTATGTTGACTGTGCAACTCGGATGGAGCATACAGCTGCCTGCTGTGGTGCGCTGTAGCACCCAACAGCACTTTTCAATAATGTACATCACACGCAGACATGTAATAGCGCTCACTGGGTAGAGCTTATATAGGACATAGCTCAGAAATACCATATAGATGGATGGCACTCAGCTCCCAAGAGCATTGTAAGCAGTTTAAAACACATGCAAGCATTGAACAGAACGCTCTGGACAGACCGTGCATACACCCCACACAGGGCAGATATACTATGCAGCTGGCTGCAATGTGGCCCCGAAGAGCACTTTTCAATAGCATGGAACACACACAAACTTCCAACACAACACATTAAATACAACATTTTGCTTACATCTAACTAAGCACAGACATGGCATTTGGGCCATGGGCCATATTTTCCATAGAATGCATTATATAAACATAAATAACTTACCATAACATGTAATTGCTGCCCCTATAGTTGTGTAGCTCCATCTATAACTTTGTCATCAGAATGTGCTACAACAAACGCGATGATGCTGGGCTGGTAAACAGGAGAGAGGTAGTGTATGATGTTGATTAGCATAACTGTATCTTTCAGCCATTTTTCAGCTCAAGCTAACATGTCTGAAGAAAAAATGGCCATCTTTTGTGTTTCAAGCCTCCTCCTGACATCTCGGCTCCCGAGACGAAAAAGTGTTGATTACTTTACTCAGCGGAAATGCTTAATTTCTCGTATCATTCTAAAGATAATGTTCTTCCTTTCTCATGATCTGAGTCTTAGACACGTGTATCCTCCTTTGCATCATTGCCTTTATTTCAGACCTGTGTGTCCTTTCTCTAAACTGCTGCAGAGCTTGCTCCAACACACATTGCGAGCAAATTCTCTGGCTGAATGAATCTGTGGTTCCCAGACTGTTCATTTTTATTTTGTTAATAACCCCTTTAAGATTTCAATTGCTGTGCGTGTAGAATCTCTTTAGCAACGGCCTAATGGAGGTTGGATAACTGTGCCCAGGCACATTGATGCGTGCCTCTGAACACTGCCTGGGTGGTATTTCCTGGGTGAGTAGTGCGAGGCAGGAAGGCTAAGCAGGAGGGAAGGATACCTCTAGCAAGGGGAGTGATCTGCACCCCTAGGGCTGCAGGCCTTGTGTGGAAGTTCACCCCAGGATAGGGAAGGACATGAAGCCTTCAAGAATCGGACAGGAGGACTCTAGGCCAGTAACAGATCTCTTGAGGCGGCTCGGAGCCCTACTCCTTTCCAGACATGGGCAGGCCAGACCACTCAAAGAACCCCGAGATGCACACTTTACATGGGTGTGACATGTAGGTCACCATTAGAGCTTCTAAACCAGTGCTTAATTTGAGCCAGTGGTTTACAGTGCTCGGCACCGGCACTTTATTGTCAGCACCGGGCCCTGTGGCAGTCTGCCACATGGTGGCGCTGTCTGGCTAATTTAGAGATGACCCCAACAACAGTTAATTATAAACTCAATATACATTAAAAACGAATATTTCCTGCCACCCAAGAAATTCTTATAGTTTTGGGGCCTGAAACAGTCAGAACTGTCACACTTGTAAGAGTGTGAATGTTAGTACTTGTGCTGTCACTATCATTGGCGGCGCTGGCAGGAGCAATGTGTGGTTCAAGGTGCAGTGTCCTCCTGACGACAGCCCTGGCACTTATTTTTCTGCAAATTAAGCACTGCTCCAAACCTGGTAGTGGGCAAAGCACTGGGTCAACTCCGTGCCCTTCTCCGGGGCGGTTGCAATAAGTCCCAGGAGCACCGGCACTGGTGTCCTAGAAGTAGGCATAACAGGTAACCCATTCCCTAGATCCGCCATCTTAAGAAGGCAGAGCCTTCTTCATCGTGATACACATGCTTGCACTGGCTGATAATGTGAGGATTCCCCGTTCTCCTCGCGGGTAACACCCTAATGGTAAGCACCCCACAGGGACTCGTAGTATACATAGTGGCCTAGATACCTGGTGAGAGAAACCACCAGGGGAGTTCAAGTTATGGGCTGATCAACTAATCTGAAGGCAGGCTGTTTGGAAGACCTTTTAGTGTTTTGTGCGAGAGTTTGTGTCTCTATGTGATAGAATGTGTGACCCCCAACCATATCTGAAGCTCTGGGTGATCGCCCCAATGTGTTTGTCCCTGTGGGAGCGCCCTGTACCTCCCTTAATACATGGGTATTTAGCACTTTGCTTTGAAATCCATAGTGGGGGAAAAGGGGGGGGACACGGGTGCAGGGGCAAGGTTCTTCAGTTCCTGGATGGCAAAAACTCCAAGGCCTAGTGTGGTTGTACGGAGGTACTGTACAAGTGAAGACTCGTACTGCACACACCCTTGCTCTGGACTTTTACCCACATCCTGCTCATTCACCACCAAAGTATCTACTTCCTAGGCATGTGGCAGCAGTGCGCTACACCCTGATCTAAGGCCACCATTGTATGAGGTGGGGGTGAGGCTGACTGCAGACACTGCAGTGGGAGTCAAGGGGGTGAAATGTATTTTAAAGCGAGTTGGGCTACAGGGATAAAGGGTTTAAGGAGAGGGAGATTTAAAGGGGTAGAAAGAATATGCATCCATGGGCTCGGGAGGAAGAAGCTGTGGATGGCTTCATTCCCACCCCACCCACCCACTGAGACTCCTCACCACCACGGACCACTCCTGCCTCGGCTCGGACAGACTCACCTGAGGCCTGGCCTGCAGCCTCAGTGGCAGGTGCGAGCGGGCAGCAAAAGAGGGCAAAGGCAAGGTTAGCCAGGCAGGGGCTAGTAATAATTAAATTATGGCCAGGGGCGCCGCACAGTGACGGTCTTTCTCAGTAGTCTGGCTGGGTCCTGGGATGCCTCAGTTCACTCGTCACACGCACTTTGAATTGCGCTGCTGCGCGATGCGCATAACTGTATGGCTTTGGTCACCAGCCCCATCCTATGACCCACCCTGAAGATGCGCAGATGCGGAGACATATGTATAGCTGCCAAGGTTTCAGTTTGCCATGTGTGACATTTTCATGATTTCAGTGTAATTATGAGTGACATTAAACAACTATGAGTGACACTTTCTCTCGAGCAAAATCAACCAATGAAGGCAAGGGAAACAAATATCAGAACCCACGCGCTCCTATAAAAGTAAATTAAATGAGTGGCACAACTTTGCAGACAGACTAGTGACTGCTGAGTTTGGTGTGCCCTCGATCTCTGTATGACTCGGAGCACTGCACACATCATGTATCGGCCCCGTGTGCAGAAGACCTCAAGCTGTCCAGCAATGATTGCGCTACCCCTTTTGGCTGCAGGCCTTACTTTCTATGTATAATAGACTGCAGGTTCATTCTGTGTGTAGCAATGGGCATCAGAGTGTGCAGCTGTGTGATGCTATTTGCATGCAGGTGGGTTGCATCTGTGTGCACATTGTAGCTGCGCACAATGCTATGTGCATGCAGGGGGCTTGTAACTGTGTGCCAATTGTAGCTGTGCACTATGCTGTATGAATGCAGTGGGCTGGCATCTGTGTGCACACTGTAGCTGTGCGCTAAGCTGTATGGGTGCAGGAAGCTCGCGTTAGTGTGCACAGTGTGGCTGTGCACGTGCTATGTGCATGCAGGAGGCTTGCGTCTGTGCACAGTGAACTGTGCTATGCTGTATGGGTGCAAGAGGCTTGCGTCTGTGCACAGTGTAGCTGGTCATGTTGCTCTTTGCATGCAGGAGGCTTGCGTCTGTGTAAACAGTGAACTGTGTGTTATGATGTATGGGTCCAGGAGGCTTACGTCTGTGTGTACCGTATAACTGGGTGCAGCAGACCTTCAAGAGCATGCCTCAGGCTCTGACTACATGAAGCTGAATGTCTGTGTGCAGCACGCTTCAGACTGCATACAGTGTGCTCAGGCCTCAAACTCTGTGCAGCACGCCTCAGATTTGTCATCTAGCCCCATGGCTCAGACTCTGTATGCACAAGACCCCTTGTATCTGACTGTTAGCTCTAGTTTAAGGCTTTTGCTGCTCAGCTGGCCTAGTCTGGCTATCTAGTGAAGCAGGCCTCCTGGTGCTTAAGTTTAGCATGCTGAGGTTCAGTCTCCAAGTACAAGTTTATTTTACTTTGTCATTTTCTATAGCGCGCAAGACCTTATGGGGCATCAGAGCACTTTATAATTAACCCTAGGCACACAGTTACTTGAAATTAACATGCAGCTGTATTTCCATAGGTGCGACGCCAGCAGCCTCAGTACTTTTAATCTGTTCGAAAAGCACTTGGCTGCCAATAAATACAGGTAATCCCGTCCCTTATTTCAGTATTGCTGAAATAAAAATGTCTCTAAATGTCCACGGTCTGGATCGCATTTCATTCCAACTCAATTCATGAAAACACGCCACTTAACACTATATATATTCAGCCGTGAGCGAGGGGAACAAACCTGAGACCTGCAGTGGACCGCTGATCACTCTTTTCATAAGTGTTTATTTCTCTACTAGTAACTTTTTAAGGACATTGCAGCTACCCATGTTTACGGGGCGCACAAGCTGCAGCCCATGTTAGCACTTGAAAAAAAAGCTTACCGGCCTGGCTTGCCTCTGTGGTGAGGACGGTTTCTCAGCAAATTAATTTTCCTTGGAGCGAGGTGGTGTAGGGGGGGGTGGGTGCTTGATTTTAATTGCAAGTCATCTTCTTATAACTGTGCATCATGCGGCGGGACGGTGCAAGCAGGAACAATGTCAAAAGTGTGATTGGAGCTTAAAATATCATTCAGCTTGCACCATATTTGTTGCCAAAGGGATTTAACCAAGGGGCATTGAAAAAAACATATGAAAGAGATTACTGTCAGGATGAGGACATGACCAACATTGACTGGAATCTAAGGTTTTGAACTTTAATAGGTCTGAAGGGGTAAGGAAAAGATGATTATAAAAAAAAGAGTCTGAGTGGTGCTAGCTGAATGAGATACAGTATGAATTGTAGACCAGATGGATTCCCGAATAGGAAAGGAAAAATCCTGTGCTTGATCCTTTTCCCATGCAAGTTCGGGTTTGGATTTAGGGCGATCGGTAGTGGAGCGGGAGAGGATCTTGTAAATAGTAGCAGCTTTGTGTGGGGTGGTGAAATCTAATGGATCAGAGTCTGATGGAGCAGTATCAGATAATGAATTGTGGTTTGAAATGAGGATAGATAAAGCTAGTTTAAAATCAGGAAACTGGGAAGAATATGTGTTAGATAATTGAAAGGATGAGCGAATATCTGAAAAACCCAATAGGGAACCATTAACAAATAGCTTATCTACATACATAATACCTTTGTCAATCAATCCATTCCTTCCAAAAGAGGGCTTTGGTATTAATCTTCAGGGAATGATTATACCATAACAGGATAAGAGAGTGTGGATGTGCTTGAGAGAAAGAGGAGCGAAACAATGAAAGTGTAAGCGCCCTGGAGAGTTTGAAAGTAGGTGAAAGAAATCGTTTAGGAGGTTGAGATAAATGGGTAGCAGCAAGGAAAGGGGAAGGCGAAAGCTGAGCTAGCTCTAGGGCACTCCATGCGATGATAGGGGGAGGGGATGAATCTGCTAGGAAAGGCCAAATTTGTTTTAAAGTGAAGGAAGAATGAAAACGAACGAGATTGGGAAAATTTACACCTCCCAAATGTTTTGGTTGCTGAAGGCGAAACAGGGATATCCTGGAGTTACGGTTGTTCCAGAGAAAACGGACAAGGCTAAAATAAAAAGAAGGGGAGACAAAGGACAACCTTGTCTAGTACCCCTAAGTAAAGGGAAGTAAGCTGACTGAGCACCATTAACGCGGGGCTGCAGGGGCCTGTGTTACACCCCTGACTGGTAGCCTGTGCCTGCTGTCTCCAACCTAGCAATGCAACCCGGTTGGAGACATTTCAGTGTGCATGTTGATTTGGCCATCCTACGACGCCCGGCCAAACAGACATGAACACTGACAGCAGTGCCCACCACTTCTCCTGGTCACTGCTGATTTACTATCACAGAAACTGGGATTGTTTACGCTTCCTCCTGACCCTGCAGCTGTCACAAACAAATTATCTAATTGGATTACTAGGATATTAAACATGATGGTACATTTCTGGCTTCAGGGAACTGAAATGTAATTGTAAACTGATAGAGCGCAGATCTGACACTCCGTCAAAGAAACTTCTCAGTGTTGCAGTGCAACATACGTATAAAACTGTTTTTATAACTTGTGGTCCTTTTTTCTACAAACATCTACGCGATGTACAGTCCTACTCAAAAAGTTTTTAACATTGCAATAGCGGGGTGAAAGAATGGGGTGTGTTTGCACAATGCACATCTAGTGTAAATTCAAAACTCCACAATACACACTTGAATGGACCTTTGTTTCAAACTGAGGGTTAATCATCAAAAATAACATATCAATGACAGCGAAGCAAATTTTGCCCCACAATGTCGGAGAGGAGCACATTTTCAAACCATAAAGGTTTATTAACACATTAGTAAAGTTACAGTTTCAAATTGGGTCAGTTTAGTTATAAATCAATGTTCACTTGAATACAGCATATGTGATATAGTCCAGGCAAGTCAAAAGGCTTAAGTTAGCTAGGGATAAGTTATTTGAAGATTGGATAGACACATTTTAGCCGATTCTGTTCTACAGAAGGGAAATTCCCTATTGCTAAACTAGTTGAGGGCAAGGTCGGGCAATTTATAGGCGACACTTGTCTGCAAATATAATATCTCACATAGAATGAAATAAAGGTTCCAATCAGGACAAGACGAAATGTGCTTGCACAATGAACTATCTCTACGAGCAGGGCAAACAGGAGCATGGGTTCTCAAGAGCTGGAAAAGGGGTGTCTGCCTGTAAAGGTGGACAGACACTAGTCTTAACTATTTAATACCAGAATACCCCATTAAATCATGAAATCCAATGAAAGATACAATTGACACGGTTTTCTCAAAGTAAGGAACCAATCAAAATTACTGTTCAAAATGTGCCTAGTATCTGCCCACTTCTCATGGTCACAAGAGTGCAGAATTTTCCATTGCTGTGGGTTTCATCGTTATCACAGAAGGGAATATTCTTTGTCTCCCCTCTTGTGCATGTGCTAAGAATTACCGGTCTACTCATTACAATGCAGCAATAATGACCTTCACATGAAATTCTAACAATAACTATACTGTTAAGAAGATCACAAACCCTTGGTGCCTGAAACGAAAATGAGATTAGACACAGCAGGCAGAAATACGGTTTTATTAATATGGAGCTTCTCAAGATGAGGCCTACAAAACTGGTGCTAACTTAGCATGAATACACTCTAAGGTTTACTATTAATGTAAAAGCAACTCAATATGGTCAGTCTAAATCTGAAATTAATATCTAGCAAGGAGGGACTAGTGCGAGTTAAAGGTCCAGCACACACGTCCTGAAAATGAACCAAGAAGAGAGGAGTGTGCAGCTCCTCTATGGGGGTTAGGTCTCCTGGTGACTTCAGCGCGGATCTTAAAAAGCTCCCCCAGTCAATTTTTAAACCACTTCAACATTTTGTCGACTTTATTTTAGCCTTTTGCTCCCACTGTGCCTTATGTCCCCTAAGAAATCAGTGGGTTTTAAACCCTGTGAAGCCTGTCATAGCCAAATGTCTGTGACAGATCATCATCTGGTTTGTCTGAGGTGTCTGGAACCAGACCTCACACACCCACCCCCAAACCCCCAGCAGTTGCAGCTTCCAAACCTTTTTAGTGGGCCTTCAAAAAAACATAGGCTCTCTGTTGGAGGCAAGATCAGGCACTACCAGCCTCCATGGCAAGCCTTAACCTCGGACAAGTGGGTGCTCCAAATTATCACTCTCCCTTCCACTCCTCGAAGCCCTGCCACCCCTGCAACCACCCTCAGTTCAGCTGACGGTGAACCACCTCGCCATGCTGCATCAGGAAGTGCAGGCTGTTTTGGCTTAAGGAGTCGCTGAGACGGTGTCAACTTCAGAAGTAGGTTGTGGTTGCTATTCCCGCTACTTTCTGGTGCCAAAGAAGGATGTACAGCTCTTTACTATCCTATATCGGCGCCTTTCGGAAGAATGAGAAATCCAAGGTGCTGACACTTTCCCAGGTTCTGTCTGCATTAAACCCTGGACACTGGATGGTAGCGGTGGAATAGCAGGGCACCTCTTTTCATATCCCTGTCCTGCATGCCCATCTGAGTTACCTACGGTTCACGGTGGACCAGTTGCGTTTCTATTTGACTGCGCTCCCCTTTGGTTTCTTCAGTGACCCTCATGTGTTCACAAAAGTGATGGCAGTTGTGGCAGCACATCTGTGGTGGTCGGGAGTACCTGTCTTTCCTTCCCTCAAAGATCGGCTGCTAAAAGCGGGCTCGCCACAGGCAGCCGTTCCCACCTCCAGATTACAGCAGACCTCCTACATTCACTGAAGTACACTATAAACATGCCTATGTCTCTTCTGACTGCTTCTCAATTTATCCCTTTCATAAAAGTCTTCTGTACAGTTCTGCACCTATCCTCCGGAGCAGAGAGTCAAGAACATTCAGGCTATCATCCTCTTATCATTTTCAAACTCTGTCTTTAAAATCGGTGAGATTTACCCCAAGTCTTCTGGGTCTGATGGCCTCCTGCATCATGATGGTGAAGCACGCTGGATGGTATATGCAGGCTTTGCATTGGATCTAAAGTCCTAGGGGCACAACACCAGAGGAATCTCACTGACCTGGTCCAGATTTCGAAGGAGCCCGCACTAGACCTGGAGTGCTGGCTGAGAGACCGCGATTGGGCGGACCCATCTCCTTTACCCACCCAGAGCGGACAGTGGTGACCAATACATCACTTCTGGGATGGGGCGATCAGAGGCATCCGGTCTCCAGGGGACACTCAGCTCAACATCAGTCTTCTGGAGCTGAGGTGATTCTCTTGGCATTGAAAGCTTTCCTGTACTTCATCAATGTGAAGTTGGTGCAAGTGTTCACAGAAAACTCTACCGCCATGTGGTAGTGCAACAAGCAGGTCCTGTGCCAGAAGGCTCTGTGCTTTTGTACATGGGTTGGAACATCAGGATACTTCCTGGTTGTGCATCACCTGGTGGGATTTCTGAATGACAGGGCAGACAAACTTAGCCGTCATTGTTTCACGGACCATGAATGCGGTTTTCACTGAGGTGGCTCAAAATCTCTTTCAGAACTAAGGAGAACTTTGGCTACATATATTTGCCACCACCAAAATTGTGAAATGTCAGCACTTCTGCGCGCTGGAGTTTCCAAAGCTGCTCTCATTTGGAGACTCATTCCGACTAGACTGGAATATGGGACTCCTATATTCCTCACTGATGATGCCACTCTTCCCCCACATTCTGAAAAAGATAACAACCGACAGGGTCCAAATCATCCTGGTGGCCCCAAATTTAGCGAGGAGATTATGGTATACAGAATTCCTGGGCATTTGAATATGTCCTCCTATCAGGCTGCAGTGGGGTGATTTTCTGTCACAGAAACCAGGGTGGGTCCTGAACCCGAACTTGTGCACTCTCCACCTTCATGCTTGGAGACTGAGCGGAGGCAGTTGAGAGTCTTCGACCTTCCTCCCAAAGTCTGAGGTTATCTTGGCAGCCAGGTGTCCATCAACAAAAACTGTATATGCATGAAGCTGGGACAAGTTTGTGACTTGGTGCGCTGAGAAATGCATTGACCCACTTTCTGCACCCTTGTCTGATATGTTGTTGTTTGTTCAGCCTATAGCCTATAGTGGAGAAGTGTGGCTCAGGGGTTAGAGGCGGCAGACCCGGAAGCTGAGATCGGTCCTGGACCAGGGTTCAATTCCCCGCCTCGGCGGGTCTTGGGCTAAAAATTCCATGGACTCGATAATTCTCGCTCCGGTGCCTTCTCGACTCACGGGTTCACACTCTGCGACTCTGGGCAATAGCTTGCTTAATCTCCACAACGGCCCCTCGCGGCGGGATGCCTGACTTTCACCTTGTGGATACCCGCTGGGGCTATCACACAGGGGAATATCAGGACGGGTTCCCTAAGCAAGCGCCGGGACACCCACTGCGGGTAGCTGTGCGCTATATAAGCTCAACTACATTTACATAGCCCGGTAAGGCCTTGCTCTTGGCACAGTTAAGGGGTATCTTTCGGGTATCTTTCTTCGCGATTGCTGAACCAACCCTCCCTGTTTCTCACCCGTTTTGAAATTGGTTTTAAAGGACTTCCACACATTTCCTCCCAATCGTTTTTTGTTATGCCCCAATGGGACCTTAATTTAGTTATAACCTATTTGAGGTGTTCTTTCTTTAAACCCATGCATAGCTGCCCTCTAAGATTTCTGAGTATCAAGATAGTCTTCTTGGTGGCCTTCACATGGAGTGTCAGCAACCTGAAAGTTCTTTCTGTTCACCCTCCATAAACCTGCTTCATCTTAGACAAATTGGTTCTCTGCGCCTGTTCTTCTTTTCCCGAAGGTGGTGACACCTTTTTACGTTGATCAAAACTTCACGCTGCTGACTTTCTTTTCTCCTCCTCATTCCTTCAAGGGTGAAGAGAGACTCCACCATCTGGATCTTAAAAGGGCACAGTTTTTCTAAATTGATCGCACCCAACACAACTGGAAGATCAGCTCTTTGTGGGGTTCACTGGATTGAGGAAGGGGAAACTGGTGCAGAAATGGACCATCTCCAGGTGTATTACACTTTGAAAAAAGATTGGCTATGAATTAACCAAGAAGCTACCCAAGGGTTTGCAGGCTCCTTTCACCAGAGCCAAAGCTGCATCTCCAGCGTTAGCTCTTAGAGTTCGTGTCCTAGACATCTGTCAGGCTGCTACGTTGGCATCCTTGCACTAATTTACCAAACACTACTGCCTTGACAGTCAAGTGGTGTGGATCCAGAAACATTTTCCAGCAGAAGCTCTGCATGTTGGTTGAGGGTGTTGTGTGACTCTGTAGTGACATTGTACAACAGATGTGACATCGATAGAGTCAATATAAGCCCTTTCTCAATGCGCTGACGTTAGTTTCTTCTTTTACGCGCTACAACGCGGATCTGGAGACGCGGTCTCTCTGGCCGTTTTTTTGCCTTCTACAAAGTTTTTTCATCTTAACATTGAGCCCTTTTTCTATGCCTTCAGGTTTTAAGCCTTGAGTCTTGTGCTTGACAGATATCTGGCACGGACCCTCATTTTGTCTATCTATATGTGGTGCTTTTGCGAGCACCACGACTCCAAGGAGTGCGACGCCTGTCAAAAAATGAAGCCAAAGGCATTGCGGGAGAGACGTAGGAAGCTCCTGACAGCGCAGTTGTCGAAATCCTCTGAATCTCCCCAAACTCAGTCTCCTTCTTGATCAACAGTCCCTTCACAAAGCCGTTCTCATGGACATTGCTCACTGTCCATGTCCAATGGTAAGTCATGTCGCAAATGGTCGAAGTCGCGGTATCTCTCAATTTTATTGTCTCATGACGTGGTTTCCTACGGCTCCTCACGCCCTCAAGCTAATGGCCCCCTACAAGAGTCTTCCTGACTTTCCTGGAGCCTGGGCGCCTTTAACCCATATGGGAGGCTATTATTGTGCTCTCAATGCCATCGTTGGGGCTTCACCTTCCCCTGGAGCACCTTGTGGCTATAAGGAGGTGACAGGTTATTTGACTGTGCCCATGCTGGCGTGTTCGCCCTCGGCAGCAGTTAGGCTCTTATACACATCGACTCCAGTGCACAGCCCTTTGGTGTTTACATCTGCGGCACCAATCGACTCCAACTTGGCTTTGAGACTTGCTTCTGCAGCGCCAATCGACTCAGTGCCGGTGCACGATCCCTTAGGTCTGGTCCACAACCCCTCGGGGCTCGCTCCTGAGATGGCATCCCCTCTCCTCATTCTGTTCACTGCGCTGTTGGTGCCGTCAGAGGCCCTTCCACTGTCTTCTCTTGACGTCGGTACAAAGGTGTCGATCGACATTGAGTGCCGAGCCAAGCATCAGGGTTCGGTATACCAATTTATGGAAGAAAAGGAGGAAGGGGTTGGACTGGTGCAGCCAATGCTTCCAGATCCTCCTATGGTGGATAGTAAGATTGCTAATGGGTGAAACAAGTGGGTTAGAGTCTTTCCCTGCTTCTGGCCTTCTTTCTCCTCCTGGTCTGGACACAGAGGACAGCTCTTCTCTGGCAGACATGTTGGAAATGGTGGCTGTAGTTTTAGATTTGTCTCTTCCTTCGGGATAAAAGTCTACAGACCCCTCATGGGAGTTCTTAACCCCTGGCCAATCAGGTGTTGAGCTGATATTGCCCTTTTGTGAGGCGCTGCAGGATGTTTTGTTAAGGGCCTAGTCTAAGCCAGATACTGGAGCTCTGTAGACCGATTATTGCCCACAAGCACCATAGCTACCCCCACTGGCCCGGATTGTCTCCTCTGCCAACCTATACACCCCTGGTTTGTGGTGCAGGTTGCAACGGCTTCTCATGGTTTGGATTGTCTGCCTCATACTCCGCTTGATAGATTTATTCCCGAATACAGGACTCTTGGGGTAAACATATTTTCTCCCCGACCAGTGCTGCTTTATGTTCCATTAACACATCTTGTGTCATACAATTTTTTCATGTCTCATGGGATTAGTTGGTACGGCTGTCCCTCTCGGATGCTAATCAGAACACTCTGGCCCAGTTGATTTTGAATGGGCAGCAGGCTGTTTAGTTAATCATTCTGTGTGGATTGGACACCACTGATTCGGTTGGCTTCTTTCGTGTTGCGCCAGCGGGATTTGCTTCCTACCACTAGGTTTTCGGAGGCTGTCCAATCCACTTTATTTGGTATGCCTTTTGATGGCCTCCATTTATTTGGCGCCCATGCAGACACTGCTTGTGTGCTGTTTTCGAGAATGTCGAGTTAGTGCAGACACTTAGCTCTGTTTCCCTTCTCTTAACCTTCACTGGTATTCCACAGCTGAGTTTTTCATGTTCAAAAAGGAACAATTGATGGACAGAATGCTGACCAATTTCAAACATTCACCCGAGTACAGAGATATGGGCCTAAATCCAAGGTTTTTTTGCTCCCCATACCATTCCAGTTTAAAACTAGCCATATCAAATCGGTTTTGACCCTGCTTCCCATGGGAACAGTCCAGCCCAAACTGCCAGAGCTGGTCTTCCCTGGACCGGAAACAAGCATCCTTGGACTGGTTTCGGGGTATCACCCCTCATCAGCCAGGCCAGCTTTACCCCAGTGTCCTGGAGAGCACGTAACCCACGTCCAAAGATGAAGGCCCATGATGCAGGGAGGGCGCTGTTCTTCAAAGGAAGAGATGCTGGAGGCTGGAGCCAACAAGCCTTTACAATGACAAGTCGACGTGGTACATAGGGGCTCGGTCTCAGCAGCTCCGGTGAGGCATACTGTCCTCCAAATTGCAGGTAAGGCAGGTCAGGCCTCTGGGAAGCCACAGAACCACCTCCTATGTTGCTGAGCCTCCAGAGGTCCGTATGAAGAAAGGATCAGCAGACCAGTCAGCTTGGATGTGGTGCCTGCAGATACTGGGAAGTGACTCATTCACTCCAAGGGAGATTACTTCACATTTCCTTGATTCCCCCAGGTCCCTGGAGATCCTGAGTGAAACACAGATGAGACAGAATACTTGTAGAACAGACAGACCAGGAGCAGCAGGAGTCTTTCTTGATGCAGTCTTGGTTCGAGGGGACGTCCAGGTGTCCAGATGGTCAAAGAGTGCCTTGGTTTCAGGGATGAGTCTTTTTCCACGATGAATCCGAGGACCCATAATTATCCAAAAAAAGGGTTGGAATGAATCAAGAATCCCTCCCAGAGAAGGGGCTGGACAGAAGGTAAAATACTCCCCTGTCCTTTGCCCAGTATTGCGCCAGAGCAGGTACCAAGTGTTCCTGAACTGGCTCAAACCGGTGTATGTAAGGAGGGCATCAAATATGCCTTTCAATGCAGTTTGGTGGTACTGGAAAGCGTACCACCCCAGCACAATACACTAAGTGCAGTCTAGGAGTTGGTCACAACTCCCTGTGACAGGAAACCTATTGTTCTACCTTCCCCTGCTCAAGCTCAGCTTAGCGGCAGGAGGGCAGAACAGTGTCTGTGGTCGGCAGCAGCATTAGCTTGCTGTCAGACCTTGAAATCAAAAGAGACACAATTGAGGGATGGAATGCAGAACAAACCAAAACATTCACCCCCAGTCAGGAGATCTGGGTTAAATCCATCATTCTTTTGCTCAACATGCCACCCTAGTTTCGACCTGACCATATGCAAATCAGACTTGACCCTGTGCCTCATGACGTTGGTCCCGTGTTCATGTCAAAAAGGAAAAGGGGGGAGGGAAGGGGCTAAATAAAGGTCCAGTGCCCGTGCTCCAGGAGTTAAACGTAAGGTCAAAAAGACAGGGACACTGTTCCTAGTGAGGGGTGCAAGGTGTCACTCACTCCCTTAGAAGAAGAGGAAGAGAAAAGAAATATGGGGATCCTAGGCCTAGGTCTCACTAGTGAAAGGTAAGAACAAGTCCTGTTCCTTGCTGCCCTTACAAACCCCGAAGAATGTCATATTTCATCATGGGGCAGTTGCTCCTCGTCGAGCCGGCGCTGCAATGCCCACCCGGTCTCCCGAAGGGTCACTTTGTCAGAGATCTTCTGCGAACTGCTGTTTGGTGCATGCGGATGTGCAGGGGGGGTCCTAAGTAAGAAGTGTAAAAGTGCGTGCAGTGGTTTAAAATTGACGATGGGCTACCAGGAGAAAATGTTTTAATATGGCGGTACCCTTGCCAAGGTAAAAAAAACCTAGGTCAAGTGTTACCCACAGAGCGTAATGTGCCTGGGTAACTCAAAAGGTCGACATGTTTCGCGCCTTTAAGTTCCCGTGGGATCCGTGGCGCTTCTTCAGGACCAGGTGAACGTGTTGTGGTGTTTAGTGCACATGATAAGAAGTAATACACAAATAGAAAAATAAATTGATAAAGAGGGTCAGTCACCCTCTGGGGGACCAGGGCAGGCCCAAACGCGTGACCACTACGGGTAGGCTACAACTAAATAGTTAAAACTGCTTCCTGATCGATGGCCTAGGGGGAAAGAAAGTAAACAATACAAGAGACATACATCAGGCAAGTGAATGAGGCTCAATGGCATGCCACTGATATATGTAGTATACTAATGCAGAGTGCATTCATTTGAGAGACATGAAGATTAGGGATGGTATGTGATGTAAAAGGGGCTACACGTCCCTGTGCAGCCACTACACAAGAGTGGGAGGCGGATAGGGCGCACAGCACAGCCACAATTGTGGCAAGCGGGGCGCAGTAAACCGACATCCACCCAGGAGCAAACAACATCCAGGTCGGTGCCCCGTACCAGGCGAAACTCCGTTAGTGCCAAGAGCCGTGCTGGTCATGTTGAGCACTTGGCACACTAAGGTATAAAGCACCAGATACGCTGTGCAGAGGATCAGCGTATTGTGAAGAAATGCAACAGTGCACAGTGCAAATATGTCCAGTAATGCATGGTTCTACAGCACATGAGTCGATACAACCCCAGTCACTAGGAGCTACGTAAAAGAGATGTAAATGTAATGCGGAACTCTTACCTAATGAGTAACGGAGAAGTACTCCATGGGCTAGAAACGTGGGGTGCCCGCACCTTACCGAACAAAGGGAGAAAGCCAAGCCGACAGGGCACAGCACATAAGTATCTGTCATGACATACAGCCCGTTACACAGTGACTTACTGTTATGGGTCATGGGTCCATGTCTCATAGTTCCTACTTACAAATAAACTCGGGTGCCGGTTTTTCAGCACCTACCCTGTCCTCACTACTGCCCGAAAATGAGAAGGACAAGCGGGGGCACTCCAATTATAGTAGCAGCAATTGGAGAGCGGGCGGTACCTCCATCCGATATGCTTAGTTATGCCCGATTGTGGTGCGCATGCGTGTGATCAGAATAGGTAGTGCGTATGCGCCAAGGAAAGCCGGTAGACTTGGAGGGTCTTCGCATGTGCCATGTTAGTGTCTCGGTATTTCATGATGTTCAGGAGATATCTCTCCAGTCTCAAGGCTAAATCAATGGTGGAGAGATCAGAATAGGTAGTGCGCATGCCCCAGGAGACCCGGTAGACTGTGCGAGTCTGCGCATGTGCAGTGTTAGTGTCTCGATGGTTAATGGTGTTCCGGAGATATCTCTCTAGTCACAAGGCTAAGTCAATGGTGGAATGATTTTGGATGTGGGGAGGGGGGCGCACACTTCTGCTAATGTGCAATGAACCAGCAAACACAGTGGCAATGTTGGCTGTGTGTCGCGATGTCAACCCACTTGGGCAGGAAGTTGTGATGCACATGAATATACACCATTGTGTGGTTGAAAGGGGCGGTCCACTCAACCCTGCATGGGGCTTGGCTAATGTCTGAGTTGTGGTCTAGCAAGACGTGGTGATGTCCTAATACCAGAACAATAGGGGGTGCTGTTCCAAAAGGTTGGTCCTCCAGACCTCAGACTCAGTGTTAGGCCCCCTACCAGCAGGTGACCAGGGCTATGTGTACAGGTAAGCCCACAGAGAAGTAACATAGAGGGAGAGGGCGGGACCACCGAGAAGGAGGGAAGAAGGACGTGAAGCCTAAAGAGGTAGAGATCAGAGCTCGGTCTATGGTATCTCTTTGTTCTTGCCATGGAGATGGGTAAGGAGGAGGTGGACCCAACGTTGTTCGCGGCATAGTAGAGATGCACTGCTCGAACTCTGATTGGCTTCTAGGATATTCCATTGTATCTCCTCGCAGGAGTGTCCCTTCTCAATGAAGTGGTTGGTCATTCTGGTTAAAGACTGGCAGCGTCTGATAGTGCTCTTGTGCTCACTAATCCTTGTCTTGACAGGTCGGGTCGTCATGCCAACATATCTTAGGGGGCATGGGCAGGTCAATAGGGATACACAATTTGCGGTATTACAGTTAGCTTGTTTGCGCTGCTCCCATCTGATGTCATCCAGAAGTAGTGATTTGGTGTGTCTGGTGAGGGGGCAAGCAGCGCAATAGCCACACGGGTAATGGCCAACCACAGGAGGCAGGTTCCATAGGGTAGTGTCCTGAGTCTGCTTCCTTTTCCATGGTCGAGTGTTGACCAGTTGGTCACGGAGATTAGTGGTGCGTTTGAACGCAAACCATGGTGGTTCAAGCTGTAAGGAGTCAGTGTTCAAGATCCTCCAATTGTGCTTAATTATGTTTTTTAGTTGGTTGGACACTGGAGTGAAGGTCGTGACACATGTGATCATCACATTGCTGGTCTGTGGTACTCTTATCTCGAGAATTCCCTGGCGATTATTGTTCCTCACACGTTTCTTTGCCGTTCTTATATCCTCCCAGGGTAGTCCCTGGCCTGCAGGTTATTGGCAAGACAGTTAGCTTGGGCGCTGAACTCAGGGAGACTGCTACAATTCCGTCAAAGCCTGAGGAATTGGCCGTACGGTAGATTTTCCCGCAGGGCTTTTGGATGATGGCTCCTGAAACTGAGGAGGCTGTTGCAATCAGTAGCCTTCCTGTATGTCGTTGTGCACAGATATCAGTCATCAAGGGTGATGAGTAGGTCTAGGAACAAGATGGCCTTCTCACTGGATGTTTTAGTGAAACGCAAATGGGGATCCAGATTGTTGATCCACTTGTGGAATAAGTTGGCGGTTTCCTCAGTGCCTTTCCAGAGGATGAGAACATTGTCAATATATCTTTTTCAGGTAATCATGTTTTCATGGAATGGGTTGGTGTCAGAAAAGATATTACTAGCTTCAAAATGTGACATGTACAACCCCGCCAGACTCGGCGCGAAGGTACTCCCCATGCTCGTGCCCTGCACTTGGTGGTAGATGGTGGTTTCATACAGGAAAAAGTTCAGTGTGATGGTGATGACATCAATGATGAAGTCGGCGGGTCTGTTGGTGTGCAGGGTTGCTTCTCGTAATAGGTTTCCCACTACTTCGATGGTGGCGTCCTAGGGAATATTGGTGTACAATGCCTCAACATCGAGTGTGAGAAGTAAATTGATCTCCTCTTTGTTGTCATCATTGATGTGTTGTATCAGATTGAGGACGTCACGTGTGTCCTTCAGGTATGCTGGTGTCGCTTGGACCGAAGGTCGCAAGAAATGATCGCTAAATTGACCGAGAGGCTCGAGTAGGGAACCTATGCTGGATACAATGGGGTAGGCCTGGTGGGGGGATGATGCTCTTGTGGATCTTTGGGAGAAGATAGAAATACAGCATCTTGGGGTTCACATTCACCAGAAAGGCTGCATCTTTGGGGGAGATCCAGCCCTCATTGACTGCCTCATTTACCATGATCCGGATCAGAGTGAGAAGTTGTTCTGTGGGGTCGCCATCAAGTCTCTGATAGTAGTGGGTACTGCTTAGTTGCCGGGAGCATTCATTTTCATAATCCTTGATGTCAAGGATAACCGTGGCACCCCCTTTGTCCGCGGGCATGATGATGATAGTGTCATCATCCTGGAGAGATTTAATAGCATCACAGAGCTTTTTCGACATGTTGTTATAGGTGGGTTTTCTCTTTAACTAGTTAGCCTCTTTCAGAACAGGTTTTTCGAAGGTGAGGGCCTCACTAGGGACCATGCCTGCAGTGGGGTGAACTTGGAGTGCGGTCTCAGTCCCGAGCCTTCACATTCTGTGGTGGATGTATCACTGAAGGATCTGAGTCGGATCTTACGGAACAGTTGATGGAGTTCCTCGTTCATCCGGAAATTATCCTCCCTAGGGGTCTGTACAAATCCTAGCCCCAGCTCCAAGGCTGTGACCTCTTCAGCTCTCCATGCCACTGGAGTCAATCTATCTTGGCTGATGAGGGGTGAAACTATGAAGCTGGTTCTAGGATGCTTGTTTCCAGTCCAGGGAGGACCTGGCCTGGCAGATCAGGCTGGACTGTTCCCATTGGGCGCAGGGTCAAGACTGATTTGCATATGGCTGGGTCCAAACTGGAATGGCATGGTGAGCAAAAAAACAATGGATTTAGGCCTAGTTCTCTGTACTGGGCTGAATGGATGACATTGTTCTGCATTCTGTCCATCAATTGTTCTTTTTGCATTTGTCAGACCTTGAAAGACTGTAACCAGGGGTACAAGGTGCTCCTCTAAGAGGTCCCCCCAGTATATGGGATCATACTTCCAACACCGCAGCCAGTATGTAGTTGGACATCTTGTAATGACTGATGTCCACTATATGTCTTAAAATGGCTGACCGCACTTACAAAGCCTGGAGAATCGACACCGGGATTTGTAGGGGTGTCCTGCTCATGCAGGGGCACCCTCACACTTAAAACCAAGTGCCCCAGCCTCAGGTCCGAAGGGCCTACCATAAAGGCGACTTCTAGGTTTTAAGTGCAGTGACCTCAGATGTAAGAAAACATATGTTGTGAAAGGTGCAAGCACCATCTCGCACAGGCTGCAATGGCAGGCCTGTAGTCAAAGTTCAACTTGACTCCAATGGGGGTACAATACATACATGCTGAAGCCCATGGGATACCCCTGTTGTGTCTATGTTCTGAGTATATTATAACCATGTACTAGGGACTTATAAGGGTACACACCAGTAACCAATTGTGGAGGTACCAAGGTACTTACCAAAGCCATTTTGGAAGAGAGAGCACAGATGCTGGGGTGCTGGTTAGCAGGATCCCAGCAAACTACAATCATAACATACTGACACCAAGTAAAAAGTGGGGATAACCATAAAAAAAAGATCCTGCTTTCGCACACACTGCGTTTGACATATTATGCACTAGACTCGGTCCTGGTACTTACTTTTCCTTTCATTCAGGGCTTACAAGTGTTTGCCCTTCCCTTTCCATCAATGTAGATGATTCCTGCTTTTTTTTAGAACTTCTGGTCCTCTGATGAATATCTATTGTTTTTATTTCACTTGCTTCTTTTTTCGATTGTTTTTTTATTGTTGGTTCAAAATATTGGACATTGTGCTTTATGCAGCTTCTTTTCCCTAAGCAACTTTTAACTTTTCATTGGCTTCTTCTTTGTCTGATAGCCTTTTAACTTTTCATTGGCTTCTTCTTTGTCTGATAGCCTTCCGACAGTATCGGCCTTTCAATAATTGGCCTTTACATACTTTAGCCTATTTGAGGTCAGTTTACCCTTGTGTTCTTTATCACAGGATTCTTTTTCCTATTTCTTTCTTTCGGGATATGGCTCTTAGCAGCCGTCTTCAGGTTTCTAATCGGCTAGGATAATTTCTTAATGCTTTGTTAGTTTTCTTTTGTTGAGGGGTGTGATCCTTCTTCTCTCTCTCTATATATATTTCATTTTCCAATCTTTATTTCGGCCATTTGGCCATAAAAGATAAACAATACACATATACAATCACAGATAAATCAGTTCATAAAGGGATAAAACCATTGGAATGCATATGCTAAAACTGCTGTAAAAACTGTGCATCTAAAATTTTAGGAAGGACCCAACACCTTTAAAATACGGTTACGCGTATGCCAAACATTGGTGAGAAATTTTGTTAATGCGAAAACAGTTGGGCCAGAGACATCAGATTTTAAAATCCTATACATTGGTGCATATTCCCTGCAGCCCATATTCCTTATCAATGGGAGGAGCCAGTATTTTCTCGCTGCCTTGTAGGCTGGGCAGAAGAAAGCCACGTGCAAGTCGGTTTCCTCCATGGCATCACAGGCCGGACACTGCTTGGTGGTGGAAGACAATGACCAGGTGCTTGTAAAGGACCGGAAGGGCAGTGTGCCGTATCTCCATTGGAGAAACAGCTTTCTAGCAAGTACAGGGGAAATAGGATCCAGTACCTTCTCAAACCTATAAAGGTCCTTGCTTTGCAAAAACACAGAGGATAAAGACCCTTCTGCCTGGGTAGCTTGGGCCCTGGCTAATTTTTGTTCATGGTATACATTAGCCAGGGACCTTTTGGAGATGTTTAATGCTGCATTTGCCGGCTCAGTCCATAAGTCAGGGAGCCCTAATTCCATACAAGTGACTTGGATGTTTTTGACCCAGGGGATGTGGAGCGCTTTTGGGTGATTCAATAATTTGACCAATTCCACCCTGTATTCTGCAAGATCATTACTGCTCCACAGCCTACGCCAGAAGGCTATGGGTCTCAGGCTTATTTAATCAGCTAGCAGTCGTAGACCCAAATCAAGCCTCAAGGGGAGGAGCGGGGTGCTGGGCGGGAGTGCGGCTATCTGTCTTATAAACTTGTTTTCCGTTAGTGACAGACTCCGGCAAGGTGTATGACCCCACAGTTCCGCCCCATACATGATCGCTCCCCTAGCCTGGGCCTTGTATATCTGGATTAGTGCCCCCAATGGGCGGTATGATGAGCCGGTCATAAAGGCGACTTCTAGGTTTTAAGTGCAGTGACCTCAGATGTAAGAAAACATATGTTGTGAAAGGTGCAAGCACCATCTCGCACAGGCTGCAATGGCAGGCCTGTAGTCAAAGTTCAACTTGACTCCAATGGGGGTACAATACATACATGCTGAAGCCCATGGGATACCCCTGTTGTGTCTATGTTCTGAGTATATTATAACCATGTACTAGGGACTTATAAGGGTACACACCAGTAAGCAATTGTGGAGGTACCAAGGTACTTACCAAAGCCATTTTGGAAGAGAGAGCACAGATGCTGGGGTGCTGGTTAGCAGGATCCCAGCAAACTACAATCATAACATACTGACACCAAGTAAAAAGTGGGGATAACCATAAAAAAAAGATCCTGCTTTCGCACACACTGCGTTTGACATATTAGGCACTAGACTCGGTCCTGGTACTTACTTTTCCTTTCATTCAGGGCTTACAAGTGTTTGCCCTTCCCTTTCCATCAATGTTGATGATTCCTGCTTTTTGTAGAACTTCTGGTCCTCTGATGAATATCTATTGTTTTTATTTCACTTGCTTCTTTTTTCGATTGTTTTTTTATTGTTGGTTCAAAATATTGGACATTGTGCTTTATGCAGCTTCTTTTCCCTAAGCAACTGTGTCTTTTAACTTTTCATTGGCTTCTTCTTTGTCTGATAGCCTTCCGACAGTATCGGCCTTTCAATAATTGGCCTTTACATACTTTAGCCTATTTGAGGTCAGTTTACCCTTGTGTTCTTTATCACAGGATTCTTTTTCCTATTTCTTTTTTTCGGGATATGGCTCTTAGCAGCCATCTTCAGGTTTCTAATCGGCTAGGATAATTTCTTAATGCTTTGTTAGTTTTCTTTTGTTGAGGGGTGTGATCCTTCTTCTCTATATATATATATATTTTTAATTCTATGTTTCTCAGCCCCATACTTTTTATGTTAATGAACATCAGCGTGGTGCGGCTTTTGTTGTTTCATCAATACATTTTTTTATATCACCATATTATCTACTATCAGTATGGCAATGCTCTATGGACGTGTTTATGTCTTAGATATAGGTCTATATATCTGTATCTCGATGTTAATATACATGTCTTTTTTCATGACACGGCCTCTGTGTCACCTTTTCAAAATAGTTTTGTATGCATTGCATTTCTTCTCCACCTCTCTGGGGTCCTCCCTGTTGGGTGTTTCTGGTGGTGTTCCTCTGTCTAGAGTTCTCCCTGGACAAGACTTGGTTTTTGTTTTTTCATCACAGATTTGTATTGAAAGCAAGCCTTGTGCTTGCTTCCTCTATTGTGCATGTGTCTGAGATTTCTTATCTGTGCACCCAAGATAGTCTTAACTACTGTTGGGCTGTGGAGCTTTGCTCTGTTATGATTATTGTGACCCTGATCTTCCGGGCTTCAGCTATTCATGGTTCCAATTTCCACCTTGGGTCTGGGTAATGAGTTGAATCATATTGATTAGTGTCTTTCGACTATTTGTTTTTCCATTGCTATGGGTTCGGTTTACCCATCCTTCCCCGTCTCTCATATTTCCACGTTGCTTATGGTGAGTTAAATTGTCCTTCTCACAAGAATTTCTCACTCCACTGGTCTTTTCTGTCTTTCAGTAGACTTGTTGGGTTTATGTGTAGATTTTTTGGCATGGTCAGTTCACAGACCTACCTCCACGGGTGGTGTTGCTGCAGTATCTAATTCTAAGGTAGGGAATCTGGGGCCACATATCTCTATCAGATGGACAAGTTACCTTTGGTGGCGCCTTATCTGGTGGAGACATAGCCAAGCCGCAGATTCCCTACTAGACCCGCCCATCCTCTCTGTTCTGAAAACTGTTTTCTTCTTACTTACAACATCTGTTTCTTGAATTTATTTTATAGTAAATTACCACTTGTGCTGGTTGATTAATTAAATAGTACGTTACCACATGTAGTGGTTTAGTTAAAGATGTATCTATCTTTTAGGCACAATGTTTCCATAGCCAGTTTCTATGGTGACTCAGTGTTTTGGTGCGGAAATTAGTCACTGAAGAAACTTATGCCAGCAGATCGAGGAAGGACTTGTATGGACTCTATCAACGTCACATCCGGTAGATGATGTCGCTACGCAGTTGCGCAATGCTCTCAACTGACGCACAGAGGTTCTGCTGGAAAAAAGTTCTGGATCTATCCAGTCTGGCGCCTTGGTAGATTACGAAGGTAAGGAACTGCAGCTAGACTATGTCTCTACCAGATAAGGCAGTTCCAAAGGTAGGTAACTTGGCAATTTCATTCAAATGTGAATGAAAAATAGTGACACTGCATCACCAATTTTGTCTGAATTATCTAATCCAGAATGTCTTCACTTGGGAATACCAGTCACTGTAGATGTCTGTGAGAACCTTTAAAAAAACATTTAAAGCTAAAATTAACATGGTTTCTGTCTCATTCCTAAAGTCAGAGGACAATCATTTTAGACCACTTGGTCACCACTGCACCCATCTTCTCCAGAGCTATCAAACCATCAGCTGTCATTGTGTTTACTTTTCAAATATGACCTCTGTAGGACTTGGCACTTTTTGGCTAAACTTCCCTAAACTTTTTGCTTTCCCCCTAGACTGTTTTCCTGACATCGAGTTGCCAAGTTAAATGCTTTGGGTACTTTTCCACTGCTTATCACTGTCAAAGTACAAGTGTTCCCTGTGTAAAGTGTAAAGGTAATTGGTTGGCCGTGATTGGTATGTTTGCCTTACTAGTAAAGTCTCTAGAGATGTGCACTGTGTGTGCCAGGGCTAGTAATGGAATGGTGCGCGAAGAAGGGAACTCAGGCCTGCAGTGTAGGGCCTGCGTGCAGTTTTCTAACTTAGCATGTTGTCCTCACAAGTGCAACCACTTGTCAGGCCTTACTTTCTCTTTTGTGTACACAGTGGGCACCCCTGTGGTAGGTCCCGGGTAACCCCTCGGCAGGGTGCAGTGTAAGTAAAAGACAGGACATATTCTGAGGTGTGTGCTATTTCCTGACAGTGAAAAACTCTCCATATCATTTTCGCTGGCGAAAGGCCATTCTGCCCATAGGACAGAATGGGGGATGCTGGGTATTGTGTTTGTAAGCTTAGTTTCCCATAAGTTTAAAATGGAGAGGAAGTTTAGTATGTATGAACTCACAGTGTCATAACACATCTTCCTATGAAAGTGGTTTTGTCACTGTGTGTTCAGAAACCACTCTTTTAGAAAGTGGCTCAGTTTTGTGGTTTAGGGATTTCTGTGTGTCTCTGCTGACTGTGGATTGCCTGTCTGGATCAGAGAGGTGAGAAGAGCTGAGGGAGGTCTTGACCCAAGAGAGGGGTTGAGATGGCACCAGGCTGACCTGCATCTAGAGAGTCGGCGGAGGAGAAGCCCGGGAGGTGACGAAGGCCTGGGTTGCGGCTATAAAACAATTGACCCATCTCCTGCTGAGTGATTAAGGATCCAGACCCCTGTATCAAAGGGAGAAAGGTGACACTGTGAGGGACCCAGAACTGATGTAGCCAGGGGTCAGGGACCCCTGAGCACAACGAACTTCAAAGACATTTAGGGGTATAACTATGAGAGCTGAGAACCCTGAACGTTTCAATAGAAATGGATTGAGACTGAAAAGGTTTAGACCCATTTTGTGGTCAAGAGGAACCTCTGCTAAGGAAGGTACAACTGAAGAGACTGTTGGGAACGACCAACCCTTGCTTCGTGATCTGGGGCTGGTCTGCAGTTTGCTGTTTTAACCAAGGAAGAGGCTGTTGGGGCTGTGCTTGAAGAAGACTGCACTTTGTGATGTGTCTTGTTACCCCAAGGCCTGAGGTGAGCTGGCTCCCTGTTTGGAAACACAGGAACATAAAAGTTTCCGGAGACGTTTCAAGCATTGTGGTGGACGCGTGTTGTGGCAGCTTGAGATCCTCGGAAGGTGTGCCCTGTGATCTTGGACACACAGAGGAGAAGTGAGACTCGGACGTGCTGGTTGCGTGTCGTGGTGCACAGGAGACGTTGGTGAAGAGCGCCTGGTCAACGTGTGCATAAAAGGTGAAGTGAGTCTTGGACGCGCATAGTACGTGTTGTGGTGCACAGGAGGCGTTGGGGAGGAGCGCCTGGTCAATGTGTGCATCAGAAGTGGAGTGAGTCTCGGACGCACAGGGTGCGTGTTGGGGTGCACCGAAGGTGCTGGTGAAGAGCACCTGGTCATAGAGTGCACCGGAGAAGTGAGGCGCGGACACAGAGAGTGTGTCGGGGTGCGGCCGAAGGCGTTGGTGAAGAGCGCCTGGAGATCGGGGCACCGGAAACGGAGTAAGTCTCAGTGAAGCAGTGTGTGTGCTTTGGTGCAACCTGGGACTGTGGAAGTGATCGGCTGATCATCATGTGCACTGGAAGAAAGTGAGTCTCTGCAGCTCGATGGGCGTGTCTTGGTGCCAACTGAGACCACTGGAAGGAGTGCCTGGTGAACATGCACCCTGAGTCAACGTGAAGTACCATCAGTGTTATGTGTGTGGCTTTGTGCCAGAGGAGACCCGTAGGATGCTGTGGTGAACGTGCACCCAGAGTAACATAATCTCAGAGGCGTAGGGTACGTGTGCCCTGCGGCCGCCTTAGACCTTCCTAACACTCGAGGCCCGGACCGTCAGGCCTGGAGGAGCTGAGCTGCCAGGCCGAGCCGCTGAGGCCCATTGAGAAAGTTCTGCAGGGAAGGCCCAGTTCGCTGACGGAAGAGAGGAGAGTGGGGTCACGCCCCCCCAGGTAACGTGGATCACTGCCTGTGCGGGGTGCGTGCTTAGAGGGACACTCTGTCAGCCTCTCAGTCCTTCTGGCGACGTGGGCCTTTGCTTTGTCTCAGATTGGGGCCGTACTGCCCAAAGTAGTGGCAGTACTGGGGCATGAGTGAGAAGCTGTACTTTATGTCATCGTCGATACCTGTGGGTGGCAACTGTTATCGAAGAGGCTGACTGTCGTAATACATATTGCCAATATTGCTGCTAACGAACTGCCGGACTGTCTTATGAAGCCTGACATTATTTCTGTATAAGGAAGTACACGATTGTAGCGCTATGCATTGCCTTATGTCTCCATTGCAAAGTACAGGATTGTAGCGGCCCGCATTGCATTATTTCTTTATTGCAAAGTACATGATTGTAGCGGTGCGACGCATTGCATTATTCCTTCATAGCGCAGTACATGAATGTAGCGGTACGCATTGCATTAGTTCTCCCTTTGCAAGGTATACGGATTGTATTATTTCTCCTTAGTCCAGTGCAGGATTGTATCATTGAATTTAATTGAATTAAGTTCTTGTATAGCGCAGCTGCCTTCCTACGGGTATCCTGGCGCTCAGACTTAAATGGACCAAACACAGACCGGGATAACAGCGGGCACAGGGCTAAGGATTAATCCTAGGAAAGAGCCAGGTTTTCAGGCTCTTTCTGACATCGGCCAGAGAATTGGCGTGTCTGATATTCTGGGGCAGCTCGTTCCATAGGTGAGGGGCTGCCATGCTGAAAGCCCCCTCCCCCCCCCCCATCCTGGAGCACCTAAATCTGGTGGTTGTCAGCAAATGTGCGCTGGAGGAGCGGAGCTGTCTTTTGGAGTTGTACCAGGTGAACTTTTCTTGCAATGGAACAGGACCCAAGTCATGTATTGCTCTGTATGCAATGCAAAGTGATTTAAAATGGACCCTCTCCTTAATAGGCAACCAGTGAAGGTCTCTCAGAGCCTACATTACCTGTTTAACACCATCTTTGCCGCCATAGACTGGACTCTCTGCAACCCCTGGAAAATATATTGCGGTGCTCCTAAATACAGGGAGTTGCAGAAGTCCAGCCTACTCAGCACTATGTTCCTCACTACCAGGGAACGCGAGTCTTTCCGGAGTAGCGGAAGGATTTGTCGTAGCATGTGCATTAAGGAAAGGCACACGCTAGCAGTTTTGTTGGCCTGCGACTCCTTTTGGCGGTTACCATCCATCAAAACTCCCAAATTGCGCACCGTTTTAACTAAGACCAAAGGCTCCTCCTCTGGAGTCAGCCTAAACTCCAGAGGTAGATGTTGTGACAGTCTGGCCGTGGGGCAGTATAACACCTCCGTTTTCCCCCATTGAATTGTAGAGAGTTTCTCCTAAGCCAACCAGCAGTCTGGCACATACACTCCTGGAATGTATCCATGGATACGGCTTGCTTCCCCTTCAGGGAAAACACCTGTTGAGTGTCGTCAGCGTAATTGACCAAGTCAATACCAAAGGATTTTATGATGGAAAATAGGGGCTGTAAGTAGATATTAAAAAGAATGGGGCAGATCGCAGAGCCCTGCGGTACCCTTTGATACACTAAAGACTTACTAGAGGAGAAAGGTGTCATGGTCACCCTCTGTTGTCTACCTGATAGGTAGGACCATAGCCATTTTAAGGCCCGTCCTGACACCCCTATCCTCTCCAGCCTTTCAACCAGTATTGCGTGGCTCACTGTATCGAATGCGGCTGACATGTCAAGTAGTACTAGAATAGTATCATTCCCATTGTCAGCACGCATCCGTAGATTGTCTAAAACCCAAATTGGTCCCTGTCCAGCAGGTGGTTATCTTCCAGGTAGCTAGAGAGGCTTTTACTAACTGCTTTTTCCAGGATTTTAATTGGATAAGGCAGGAGGGAAATAGGTCTGAAATTTGCTGCTGTCTTAGGGTCTAGCGAGGGTTTTTTCAGCAGAAGTGTCACTACTGCCTGCTTCCACGCCTCTGGGACTAGCCCTACTTCCAAGGATTGGCAGCAGATCTGTTGCAGCCAGGGAAAGGTTTCTTGGCCGATAGTTTTTCAGATTTTATGTGGAAGAGGGTCAAGTGTGGAGCCAGAGGACACACTATTAGCCAGAGTGTTAAAAGAGTCATCTGTATGGACTCAAAATTTGTCCATGGAGGTGTTCACCTGGACCACTTCATCCGGCCTCTGGTTCAAGTTGTCCTGGTCGCTGGTATTATTAGGATGTAGGTCTCCGACAATTTTAGCAATTTTGTCTTTAAAATGAACCGCAATCTCCTCACATAATTCTTGTGAAGCAGCTACCTTATTGCTCATACCAGTTGGGCAGGAGAGGTCCTTAAAGATTTTAAATAGAGCTTTGGTGCTGTTAGGAGCCTGTAGGATAGAGTTTGCATAGAAGTCTGATTTGGACTTAACAATAGCCTCCTTGTATTTAGCCAAAACTGATTTCAAATCTTTCTTATCTGGGTCTGAATAGGTCTTTCTCCATTTTCTCTCGGCTTTCTTGCATATCAAACACAGTGATTTCAGGTCCTCGTTGTACCATGGGGCTGAGGCACTCTTCTTATTTTTAAGGCTTTTTACATGGATTATTGGATCCAGAATGCTGGCTATGTGATTACAGAATATTTGGTAATTCTCCTCTACGGAGATAGAAGGGGAAAAAAGGTTAGCATTCGTAAAGATCTGTGAGGTCTTATTTTTTCCTAATTTGGCCCATTCTCTTCCCCTTCTATATGTCACCAGACAGTCATCATTATTCACAGAGCTGAGAACCTTGATGTTAAAGTGGGCTAGGTAGTGGTCAGTCCAACTTTGTGGCAATATGTCTATCACCACTGTCTGTGTAGCAAACAGAAGATCTAGAATGTGCCCCCCTTGATGAGTGGGTTGCTGAACCAGTTGGTGTAGATTGAGGTTCAGGCAGGTGTTCCTCAGATCTCTCAAATGACTGCCCAGACTTCCGTTGTCCCATAAATTAAAGTCTCCCATTATAACCATTCTAGAGTGGGTTATGGTCAAATTAGTGATAGTATCCGAGAGTGCTCGGAAGTTGTCTTGCCCTGGAGGTCTGTAACAGATCATTCCAGTAAGTAGCCTGCCTTTAGTCTCCTGCAGTGAGAACCCCAGAATTTCAATTCCTTTTACATCATCTATCTCTAGCGGCGCAAAGTTCCATTTCTCCTTAAAGATTACCCTAACCCCTCCTCCACTTCCCACTGACCTGGGTTTATGAAAGACTTTATATCCCTCGGGGCAGGCAAGTCCCATTTCTACAGAGGAATCGGGACTAGTCCAGGTCTGGGTTAAGAAGAAGACATCCAAATCCAAGTCTTCTAGCATACAACATACCTCCAGATTATGTTTTACTAGGGATCTGCTCTTGATCATCCTACAGTTCAAGAGCTTTTTATCACGGCCGACTGCAGATAGGCAGTGGTAGTGTCCCCTACCTTCCCTCTTCCCTATTTCCAGCAGCTGTTTTCTTGAATATGTTATCTGACCTTATACTGTCTTGGAACATGCTGCGAGGCTGGCGCTGAGCGCGTCCGAGGCGCGGATGGGCGCAGACGGGCTTGCCACTGGCGTGCCATTGGCGCACCCGCTGCGCAAATGCGCTGCGCGGTTGCATAGCCCTGTCCTAAATAGGCAGGCGAATGCAGTCAGCCAGCAACTAGAGCACGATGGAAAATGGCGCTTGCTCGTGGACAGTTGAACCCCACACCCAAGATGGTGCTCGTTGCCAATCGGGAGCCTCGAGGGAGTCAGAATTCTGCTAAGCAGCGGATGAAATACAATTTAATGTGCAAGTAAGTGGGCTTTTATTTTTTTTAATTTTTTAGAGAAACCACAGAATCAAACATAAAAAGCACATTTTCTAAAAAGCAGTTTGCTAATTTCCAGAGTAACAGTACCCTGCCTCAGCTTCCCCACAATCAAATGGTCAGCGTGAGGTCGGAGAATCAAAGTCTAGTACGCTGCGCGCTTGCATAGCCCTGTCCTAAATAGGCGGGCGAATGCAGTCAGCCAGCAACTAGAGCGCAATGGAAAATGGCACTTGCTCGTGGACAGTTGAACCCCAAACCCAAGATGGCACTCGTTGCCAATCGGGAGCCTCATGGGAGTTAGAAATCCGCTAAGCAGCGGATGAAATACAATTTAATGTGCAAGTAAGTGGGCTTTTTTTTTTTTAATGATTTAGAGAAACTACAGAATCAAATTTAAAAAGCAAATTTTCTAAAAAGAAGTTTGCTAATTTCCAGAGTAACAGTACCCGGCCTCAGCTTCCACACAATCAAGTGGTCAGCGTGAGGTGGGAGAATCAAAGTCTAGTACCTTATGCAGCTCATTATTGTTTGTCCATTGCAACGTGTGTGATTCTAGCATTACTACCATATAGCATTTGAAAGCAGTGGTTGGGATTTGAACCTACCAGCCACCTGGAACAAATTTTACCCTTTATTATAGGTTGGCTTTTGTATCGTGTGTTCTGTTCATATACCTTTTTACATAAAGTGTATACGCGTTTTAGCAAACTCGTGTGGAGTCCATTTGTGGTGTCACCAGTGGGTTGCTGTGTGTGGTTGTACATACTGTACACTCGTGCCTTGGAGATAGGTCTGGGTGCTCGTGCCAAGCTACCAAGAGGGTGAGTAGGGCTATCTCAAAGGGTGTCCTCACTTGGCCTAACAATGAGGGAGGAGACCCAGGTCTCGCATTTGGTGACAGTGGTGCGGGAACTTCCTACTCCAGCTCACAAGATCACTGTTCTCCAAAATATTTCAAGCTTGTGACTTTCATGATTTCTCCTTTACTTGTCGAGATTTGTAATCTATCAGTTTCCTCTTCATCAGTACCTCCAGTTTAGATAAATGCCATAGTAAAAACAAAATGAAAGTCCTAGTATTCTAACGAAGTATAGCTCTATGTCTTTAAGTCTATTTTCCAACCAAATTTTGGGAAATTGCAGTAAATGTTCAATTGTCCAACTTTATAGAAAAAATTTCTCTTCTTTATCCATCCTGAGCAGACTTTCTGCCAGACCATGTGACTGAGTTGGCGGAGCTTCTCTTAAGGATCTTTAAATTCACTCAGGATGCAGGGAATTCAACTTTTGTCACAGTTTCTCACCAAATTATCCTATTGTTTAGCTCAAAAGGGTATGAGAGATGGTGCTGTAAAAGTGAGTTCAAACCTACCTCAGCGACAGAGAAAAGGTAGTAACTCTCTCAATTCCAGTCTGTTTTTCACAGGGTTCTCTTGGAGTTAGGCAAGACTCCTAATTAAGCCCTCCTCTTTTTAACATTCATGATTTTCCAAAAGATCGCTTAATAAGACAATTGGGCTACTGATGAACACATCTACTTGCAGATTCCTCACTTGTTGAAGAGTCACAGGTGTCAAACTGGATCTGTACATGTCAAAGTTCTTTGAGGTCGATAGATGGCTCTGGCTTCATGTGAGCTCCAGATGTGATGCTTGGTGATATCACCGAAGCCATACAGCACCCGCTCACGCCCCAACAAATGAAATTCCTTTCTCACAGATTCAGAGCTTGTTTTCTGATTGTTTCCTCATTTTTAATCATGAAAAACGAACTAAACAAGTGTAGTGCTAGGGATGTCTCCCCCAAAGCGTTCAGTTTTCAAACTTGTAGGGACTGCAAGAGACAGATGGCCATCACCGACACACCCTCCATGTAATGTGCTTGGAGTTGGGCAGTGGCTCTAAATCTTGAGACATGCCTCAAGCCTTGAGGCCATGAAGGGACAGGGACACAACTGTTCAAGGAATGTCCCTGCGAAGATAAAAGAGGAAGTTGTTGCTGTCAGGCCCACTTGAGGTCACGTTCTTCCCATTTCCCAGTCAAGAGAAAGAACTACAGAAAACATAAGATGCACTCCTAGGTTTCCACAGGCTATTCTTCATAGGAGCAATAGTTAATCAGCATGGCACCATCGGATCCTGCTCTGCCGTCATACTGCCCCAGAGCCAGAATTTAAACCCATTCCATCTGGCACAGCTACCCCTGGCACATCTACCAATCAACACAGACTTTCAGACCCCATGGTCTGTTCCAGCACTGTTCCTCCATGCCATATTAAGCATATTTGCTAGGGTGTCAACCCCTCTGGCAGGCCTCCTCTTCCCTAAGTATTATCCATCCATACGGTGGGAAGGAAGGCAGCGGAGCTATTGGGATTGCCACTTCCCTGCCTATACCTTAAAACATGTACGCACTGAGGTTCTCCTGCCTTCAGTCCCAACCTTAGAACCTTTGCTACCCTTCAATGAGGCCTTACTGGAGCTAGTACTGACAGCATGGGAGAAACCGGATTATGCATGACAGTGACTAGACAAGTAACAAGGCTCTTTTGACATGCCCCATGGGACTCTCTACCCCTCCCTGTACACTCATCTACTTCCGGAGAGCTATGCCATACAAGCTTCTTACTGTTCAGGACAAGTGTTAGGGACCTTTACAACTAATCTGTCAGACAGAGAATCTAAATGCTTAGAAGTGTTAGGCAAGGAAGTTTTCTTTGCCAGAAGAATGGCGTTAAAAGTCTTTGAATGCCACTTGCTTCTTGGCGCGATACGCTCATGCGCTATGCAACATGGCCCAACTAGTTATCCCTAAAATTCCATATGATTTTCCTAAGGTCTTTAAGGATGGCCAAGATGCCAAACGGCACATCATAAAATCAGGCCAGGTAGCCACCTATTCGCTCGCACTGTGGGGTCCTCTGTCGCTGTTCTTGTCATGCTTGACTCCTCATGTCTGCTTGTGTGAAGGTAAAGCTGATTCAGTCATGGAGAAGTTTAAAGCTCATAATGGTATAATCTGAGAGAAACAGTTAGATGTAGATTCCTTACCTTAGAATTTCCCCCAGTCGTCGGTCTGGATCCTGAGATTTTTCTTTAGCACTACCCCTGCGGGTTGGTCGAATCCGGGTCCGGCGGCGTGGTCACCGGGCTGACGTTGCAGTGCTTACTTAATTGCCGCCCCTGCTCGCTGATGTCAGTTCTTTCTTTTTCTGCACCAGCCTAGCGCAGATCCGGGAGAGCTACCCCTTAGCTGTTTTATGTTTATCCTTTTTGTGACTTTTGTCTGCATCTTCTTCTAGTCTTGGACTCCTGGGGCGCGAGGGATGTCCCAACATCAGACTGGTTTCAAGACCTGCGGGTCCTGCCACAAGATGATGTCGGTGACAGACCTGCTCCTTGTGTTCTAGTGGTGTCTGGACCGCGACCACGACTCAAAGTCGTGCTCCGTCTGCCGGGCCATGAACCCAAAGACTTTGCGGGAGCTGTCCCGAAAGTTGTTGGAGGCCTGGCGGTGAGCTCTGAGTCGTTCCCAGTCTCGTCCGAGAGGAAGGTATCGAGACCGTTTGCGGAGCCCCCTCTCCTAGTCGAGGTCTTCGGGTGAGTCGAAACACAAGATGGCGAAGAACCACAAGCGCTCTTCACCTTCTCCCCATCGGTCAGCTCATGCGACGTGAGACTCGGAGCGTCGTCGCTGAAATGCACCGTCTCTGGTGACTCTTTAAGGGATGACTCCTCACCTCCTACCCTTTCTGGGACCTGGAGCATACCCTGCCCAACTTAAGCAATTCTACGAGGTCTTACACCTCTTCTTGGGTCAGCCCGATTCTGCTGGTGTGCCTTTGGGCCCCACGGAGTGGGTCCGGGTCCTGGGCCTTCGATACCGGCGGCTCTGGCCCCAGCACTGGAGGATCCCCGTGGATCAAAGCCTGGATCCAGATTGACGACGGTCCACCTTACTCCACCTTTCCCGGCACTGATCCCGATGACAACACCCCAGGCATCGACGTGCCCCCTCCGATGCCGTCCTGATCCTCATCCCCGAGTTGGAGCCGGACTGACGTTGGTCGAGGTCGGAGGGTAGTTTTGTTCCACTGTTCATCCCTGGTGTTCCCTACTAACCAGAGGGTGGTGATGAGGACTGGGACGGGTCGCTGGGCCCATTTAACTGACAAAGTAGAAGAACCGAACTGGCAAGAGGATCTGGGAGATGCCAGTGGTCTGGACACCTCTACAGGCACTGGTTTGCTTTCTCCCCCTACTGTGGCTATGGAGGAAGGAGTTCCCTATGCTGTGGTGGTGAGAAAGGCAGCCGAGGTCTTGGGTCTTGGGCTGCGGTAGTCAGATCGATCCGGCAGATCGGCGAAGCTCTGGAACGTGTAGTCATCTTTTACACATGAGTAATATTAAATAAAAGCTTACCAGAGCTATCGCGTGCAAAGAAGAGCATTGAGCAACTATAGGATATACGTGGATTAATATAAAACTTTGGATACAATAAGAAAGAAGGATTTGGAATACATTGTGAAGTGACTATGAAGGCCATTCTGGATGAATGAGCAAGTGCTGACAGTCAAAATCTTCCTAAATCAACATAGAAATTAAGTCCTGTTCCCTGTAAGAAATCATGATGTTGAATAAAACTTTACCGTAGTACACCACACTGCAATGGTCTGTTAACTTCAGATAGACAGTCAAGGTGTGAAGGATTGTCTAGTGATTTCTCGATGCAGTACATTGTATGAAGAAATATTAATCCCAGGTTGCAAGACACACTGTTGAAACTGCCCCTGGCTGGTCCTGATGAAGGTGGTCCATATCGCTGTCCTTCCACCGAAACGCGTTGACCATTCCTTTAGCTAGATCTAACCTTTGTGTTACTGGTGTACAAACAACAGGATGTCTTTTTGGTAGTAGTGGAGTTATGCACGAGTAGGGTGTGTGAGTGAGTATATGTGTTTGTGCTTCTCGACCTGGTGTATTATATCTGTCTTGCTTTTTAAGAAATTTATAAAAAACTCTTTTTGTGTATTTGAACTTTAAATTAATTTTGTATATGCAATAAATAAGAAAATGATATGAAATACAGTAAATAACTATCTGTTTTCCAAAATAAGAAATAAATGATTCAATGAATGAGAAAAAGATTTTATAAATAAAAAATCAAGAAAATAAACAAAAATAAGATATGTGATTCTTGTATGCCCTTTATATTAGAGGTGTTTCCCAGTGGTAAAATATTTAGGTCAAGAGGGAGTACATTTTTTTTTGTTTCCACTTGGGTCTTGAGCTCCCTTTGGTGGCAGTCAGGAGTAACCTCCTGACAGAGGTGCTTCAGCCTGCGGCTTTCTCTTCCGAACCCCTATTGACATTCAATACCTGATGTCCTTCTGGGCACTTGGTCCAAGCCCAGCACAGGAGCTCTTGTGGAGAGGACAATTGCTCATCTCCATCGTCCTTCCCCGGGCGACCTAGTTTTCCTGTCCCAACACCCTTCCCCTGAGAGCTTGGTGGTACAAGCCGTTTCTTCTAAAGGCGCATTGCCTTCTGCCCCTCCAGATTTGGAATCCAAGAAGCTGGACAATCTTGGGAAGCACATGTTCTCTTCCTCCTGCTTGGCACTGTGGTTGGCATATACCGTGTGCCTCCTGGGCCTCTACTCCCATACCACCATCTGGGATACAGTTGCGCAGGTGCTGCCTCTGTTCCTGGGCCGTTCTTTCCCAGGCAGTTGCAGATAGGAGAGAGACAGACAAATTCGCCATTAAATCTGGACTGGACACCACCGACTTACTGGGTAGAACAGTTGGCACATTGGTAGCCCTTAGGCACTATGCCTGGTTGAGGACATCTGGCTTTTCAGGGGATGTCCAGTCATATTTGATGCACATGATTTTTGATGGCCGTCTCCTTTTTGGTGACAACGCAGACTCGGCGCTAGAGCGATTTATAGATTCTAGGGCTACGGCCAGATCTTTGGGACTCACTGCGCCTTTTCTCCCACTCCAGTCTGCTTATCGTCCCTTTCATGGCTACGGAGGGGCGCCCAACTACGTCTGGCCCAATTTAGCCACCAGTTCAGGCAAGCTGCCCAGCCTCTATTTGGCAGCGGATATTGGACCAAGCAACCTTGCAGGTCTGGAAACCAGTGGGCAGGCCAGTCCACCCTTTCCCCCCTGCAGAAGCCTCCAAAACCTCCTATTCTGACATTTTTAGGCCTAACAGCGGCCAGTGGGTGGCAGGATTCACCATCACCTCCTCCACTGGCAATCCATCACGTCAGACAGGTGAGTTTTGCAGATCAACCGAAGGGACTACTCCCTCCCCTTCAAGGCTACCCCTCCCTCCATGCCACTGTCTCTCAACTGCATATCGGAGGATCATTTGCCGCTTCCCCACCAGGAAAGCTCAGCTCTCTTGGCCCAGGGAGCTATAGAGAGGGTTCCTGTGTCAGAAGAAGGTCATAGTTGCTATTCCCGCTACTTTCTGGTGCCCAAGCAGGACAAAGGCCTGAGTCCTATTCTAGACCTCAGGGCCCTCACTGCTTCCGCTAGAAGGAGAAGTTCAAGAGGCTCACGTTGGTTCAGGTCCTGTCTGCCCTCGACCCCGGAGACTGGATGGTGACATTTGATTTGCAGGATGCCTATTTCCATATCCCGCCTTGCCAGCCCACAGACGCTATCTACAGTTCATGGTGGGCCACAACCATGTCCAGTTTACCATGCTCCCCTTTGGCTTTACCAGTGTCCCTCGGGTGTTCACAAAGGTGATGGCAGTGGTGGCAGCTCAGATGCGCAGATCAGGGGTTCCAGTCTTTCCCTATCTCAATGACTGACTGTTGAAGGCAGGCTCGCCCCAGGCTGTCGTCTCCCACCTCCCGACTACGGTGGACTTCCTGCACTCGCTGGGGTTCACTATAAATGTGCCGAAGTCAAACCTGACTCCCTCTCAGATGCTCCATTTCATCTGAGCTGTTCTGGGCCTATCCTTCAGAGCAGCAAGTCCAGGATATTCGGACTATGATGCTGATGTTTCAGCCTCCATTCCGGATTTCAGTGAGAATGACTCTGAGGCTACTGGGCCTCCCGACCTCCTGCATCCTGCTAGTGGATCATGCCAGATGGCATATGTGGGCTCTACAGTGGGACCTGAAGTTTCAGTGGGTGCAGCATCAGGGGAATCTTTCGGACATCGTTCAGATCTCAGAGGGAACTGCACAACAACTGCAGTAGATGGTCAGGGATTCTGGTTTTCCCGTACCTGGATGACTGGCCTATCAAGGCCAAATCGCCAGAGGTGGTGAAACACCATTTGAGGTCAATAGCAATTCTTCTCTCCAACCTGGGCTTTTCAATCACTGGCCCAAATGTCACCTTGAGCCCTCCCAACGACTCCTGTACATATGGGAGATTCTGAACACCAGCCTTGTCTGTGTCATCCCTCCTTTCTGGAAGGTACACAAGTTCTTTTCCTGATGGTCTTATGCCTGCTATATTCTTCTGGTACCACACATGTGTTGGCACATGAGGGCTCTGGATGACTGGTAAATTAACAGGTAGGGGTGATTCCAGCATTGGAGGGATCTGTTGGGCACCATGGTGTGTCACAGTTGAAGATATTTATGGAATTGCATGGACAACAGACCAAAGTTTGATTGAAGCTCCTGAAAGGAGTGCATATTGCCAGCAGACCAGACATCTACCCAGCAGGGACATACCTATCAAATCCCATTGGGCAAAGCCGTTTAGGCTGGCCGTCTCATGTACCCAGGTCTCTCTCCGCAAGGGTGTCTGCATCGTTAGTTATGATTTCCAGCCTTATATAAGAGAACTGCATACCAGCAGAGAAGGACCCCTTGGTTACTTCAGAGAGCGCTTGGGGAATGGGGGTATCAATAGCATCCCTAGCACAGATTCAAAGACCATCGAGGCTTGCTAGACTACGTTTGCTGGGCTCAACCAATCCCCACTAAACGAGTCATTGATGACAAGGTTCTGGGATGCCAGGAAAAAAATTGGGATTGGTCATGCCCAAGCTTCCGTCATACGTTGCTTGCTGACATTTAGCTAGGGCCATTCCCTGCCTGTTTTTGTTCCACAGAAACGCCTTCACCATTGAGTCCATCTCTCAGAACCACTTACAGAATGACGTTTGTAAGAAGTTTTTGAAGAGGTACAGGAACGGTAGCAGAAACATCATTTTGTACAGTGCGACCCTACCCATTGCATGAAGTGGGAGTGCCCCCCGCTTCTTTAGGTTGACCTTCACCCTTTTGACTAACGGTGTAAAGGTAAGGTTCCACTCCTATTTGGGAAGAAGAGTGACAGGTATCGAAAGCTCAAGCACCGTTCGGGAATGGATGTCTGCTACTCAATGCATTCCTAGGTTGGGTGAAGTGGAAGCAGTACTGATTTAGCGTGGTTAACCTATAGGCCCGAGACTTCACTGGCAGATTGGACAATTATAATAGAACATCATACAGCATACAGAGCAGTATAGGGATAAATCTCGCCAAAGGCTCAATAATAAGGGCAAAGATGAGATGGGGCAACCCTGTCGGGTTCTCCTATGAATAGGGATTGGGTCAGAGACCATACTGTTAATTTGCACCTGTGCAGATGGTTCAGCTTTTAGCAATTCAACTACCAGCAGAAGTGTGGACCTAAGACCGACCTGCAGAGGACGGTCTAGTCCACATTACCAAAGGCCTTTTCGAAGCCGATAGGTAGAAGGGCATTGGGGGGTGTCGGCAACTGCCGCAATGCCAAGGCGACGTGTACTGTCCTGAGGCAGTGCCTCATGTCTATAGCTGGTATAAAGCCACATTGATATGGATAAATAGGAGTGGTCAGAGCACTTTTTAACTGGATAGCCATAATTTTTGCAAATAGTTTGATTTCCCCATTGATCAAGGAGATGGGCTAATAGGCAACACATGTATTATTTGCAGGGCCAGGCTTAGGGATAAACACGATGGTAGCCATATCAAGTTTCGCCGGGAAGCGACCCGCTTAGGCAGCCTACTGGTACAGCGCAAGCAACTAAGGAGAGAGGATATCCCTATATGCGCCATAAACCACAGTGGTATAGCCATCTGGGCCAGGTGTCTTGCTTGTGGGCAGATCAGAGATTGCAGCCACAATTTCTTCGGCCGTAATCGGTTGGTCCATCTCTTGCCACAGAGACCGTGGCACCGTGGGTGAGGAGATGCTGTCTAGTAATGGGGAGGCCTTCTCAGCCCCTGACCTCTGAATTGTAGTGTAAAGCCATTGATAGACGTCAGGAAAGGCCTGCAGGACGGCTGGTGTGGTATGGAGCAACATACCATTGGGGCCTAAGACTTCAGGGATTACCTGGGATGCCAGGGGTTTAGTGGCCAACCAGTAAAGTAGCTTGCTGTTTTTACCTACCTGCTCATAAACCCTTGCTGTGGAGGCATGCCAAACCTGGTGTACCTCCTCTAGCGATATCTGCCATAGCTCAGCTGATTGGAGGCCTCACTCTGGGGGTCATCAGGAACTTGCTCTCCAAGTGCAGTTTTGGGGACTTTAACAGTCACATGTTGGAGCCTGTTGTTTTCTTTCTTCACTATGAAACTTTCAGCATACCCACTGATGGTAGTTTTGCATGCCCCCCACAAGGTGCCGGCCAAATCAACTATGTCCCGATTGATCTGAAAGTATTCGGCCAGTTCTCCTGAAAGTGTGCAAAAACAGTTCTCATCTTTAAGATGCCAGGCATTGAGGCATCAGATAGGCCATTGGTTGGGAGGGGCCTTGAACCAAGGTGGAGTAACATGGGAGAGTGGTCAGATATTCCTCTGGGGAGGATCTGTATCTCTGAGACGTTTAAGCATTCAGCAGCCGACAGAAGTACAAGATCTATGCATGTGTGGGTGTTATGGTCCACTTATGTGTATTGCTGTTGTTGTGGGTGCCATAGCCTCCATACATCGTACAAACTGAGAGTGTCTACCCAGTTGGACAGTTGATGGGCACTAGTACACCTGTTTCCTGAAGGGATACTCATGGAGTCCACATGGGGGATCTAAGACAGTGTTGAAATTCCTCACAACCACAATGGTGCCATGTGGAAACTCTAGGATAAGATTTGTCAAGACTTGAAGAAAGGACTTGCCAGCTAGGGGAGGAGTGTAGACACAAAACAGATTGAGGTCTTGTCCCTCCACTCTACCCTCCAGAGCGACCTATCTGCCACGAATGTCAAGAGGACTCAGGAGACCCCCATGGGAAAAGTGTGGTAAAAGAGGATTGCCATCCCCCAGGAGTCACGCATGAATCTAGCGTGCAGAACTCTGTCATGCAAATATCAGAGCAGAATGGGACAGTGGATGCCCAGTAAGAGCGTTTCCTGAAGCATCAGGATTGCAGGAGGAAGCGTTGTGCATAACACAGGACTGTGGCCTGCCGAATGCAGTCTAACAGCCCGTTAACATTCCATGACAGGACTTTGAGATCTATCAGGACAGGCATGGGAAAACTAGTATGGCCAGTAAGATTTGCCCCCGGCACTCTTCGAGATTGGCAAGAGCCTAAGACATTTGTCACAGTGCCTGCATGTGTGGGTAATCAGTTGTGAGTATTGATGTGGCTTGGTGGTATAGATGGAACAACAAATAAACCACCCCACAGTTTGACTAAACAACCCTCCAAACAGGCCTGCACCCCATACTTCCACTCTTTAAACATCTGCACCGTTTAACCAGAACATAACCCCATAGCATTTAACTGATTGTAAGTGGAGTATTGGACGCCCTCTTGGAAGAATCTTTGACTAGATATCATGCGAGATAAACTTCAATTCCATTTCAAACTCATATTCCCCTTGGTCTAGCCAGACAAGTGGGTCCACATCAAGGCAGCGGAGTGTCATCGTCCTTCAGTTTACATCTCATCAGAGAGTAGGTAGAGTGAGTCACCCGAGGCTGCTGCAGGTAGGGTGAGAGGAGGGGCCGTCTACTTTTTAAAAAAAAATTCCAATTTAATTGTACATAAACATTATATGTAAAACATTTTCCTAAAAATCTTAATTACATAAATGTACATATAAAAATTATAAAATTAAATACACAAACACCTAATATATATTAAAACAATATTAATAAAATTAAACTATAATAAATATGATATTCCCACTCCAATTTATACAATAGTACAGAAAGTGTTAAGCTCAGGCGAGGTAAAATTTACTATTCATACTCCAGTCTGTGCAACAGTAGGGAAAAGTGTTGGACTCAGGAGGGGTAAAGCGTACTATTCCCACTCTAGTCGGTCCAACCATAGGAAAAGCTCTGGACTCGGGGGCGGGGGGGGGGGTAACATTTACTATTTCTTCTCTCGTCTGTGCAACTGTAGGAAAAGTGATGGACTCAGTAGGAATAAAATATACTATCCCCACTTCAGTCTGTGCAACAGTAGGGCAAGCATTGGACTCAGAAAGGGGTAACATTTACTATACCCACTCCAGTCGGTGCAACAGTAGGGAAAGCGTTGGACTCAGGAGGGGTACAATTTACTATTCCCACCCCAGTCAGTGCAACAGTAGGGAAAGAGTTAGATCCAGGAAGGGTAACATTTACTATCCCCACTTCAGTCTGTGCAACAGTAAGTATGGTCCTGGACTCAAATGTACTATTCCCACTCCAGTCGTGCAATAGTAGGGAAAGCATTGCACTCGGGAGAGGTAAAATTTGCAATTCCCACTCCAGTCTGTGCAACTGTAGGGACAGCGTTGGACTCAGTAGGAATAAAATTTACTATTCCCACTGTCTGTGCAACAATACGTAAAGCGTTGGACTCAGGAGGGGTAAAATTTACTATCTCACTCCAGTCATACAACAGTAGGAAAATCATTGGACTCGGGGGAGTTTAGATTTGCTATTCCCTCTTCACTCATTGCAACAGTAGAGAGAGTAGCTCACTTCAAACAAATAACATATTTTAGCAACTGTATTAAATAATAAAAAATATAAATATTTAAATTAAAAAAATAAATGTCTAGATTTTAGAAAAAAATCAACAAATTAGTTATTACAATATTTAATAATTATACATTTAAAAAAGAATATTCATTTAATTAAAATTAACCACTATATTCCCACAAACATACCAGCCAACAATTAAAGTGTAATAGATATAAACAAATTATAACACAATTAACATACTAAGTAATAAAAAAAGTATTTTCGCAATGTACATTAATCATTTATTTATTTATTTATTTATTTTTAACACTTATAAAGCGCACTAATACCAACCGGTGTCCTGGCGCTGAAGTGGTAACTCCCTGAGATTAAGATTCCCCGGCTAAAGGGTGAAAAGCCATGTTTTGAGATGTTTTCAGAACGCTAACAGATTGGTGATTGATTTAAGGGTCAGGGGGAGGGAGTTCCAAGCCTTTGCCGCTCCACGGACAAAGCTCCTACCCCCCCAGCGTGCCTTCCTGATCCGAGCTATTTTTATCAGTCCCATACTGGCAGACCTTAGCTGTCTCTCTGGTCTGTACCATTGGAATTGATCCTGAAGAGACACTGGGCCCAATCCGTGCAGTGCCTTAAAGACAATGCAGAGGGCTTTAAACATGATCCTCTTTCGCATCGGGAGCCAATGCAATTTCTCCAGTTCCTTGGTAGCTGAGGCAAATTTGGGCAGACCTCCAATAAGGCGGGCTGCCGCGTTTTGAAGGACCTGCAGCTTGTTCAACACTCCCTGTTGGGCCTCGAGAAAAAGACTATTACAGTAGTCGAGGTGCGAGAGAACAAGTGCCGTCACTACTGTCTTTTTGCTTCCCTCAGGTAAAAAGGGGAGTACCTTCCTAATGGTTTTCAAGAGCCAAAATATGGACGAGGTCAACGCCATAACTTGGGGTTTGAAAGAGAGTTGGCTGTCTATAATGACTTCCAGATTTTTTACCTTTTGAGCTGGAGCGGGCGGGTCTCCCATATCTGTTGGCCACCATCTTGGACTCCAGAGATTTGAGTTGGACCCAAAGACGATCACCTCAGTCTTGGAGGAGTTTAGTTTTAAACAACTTTTTGCCATCCAAGAACTGACAGCAGACATACATTCCTGAAACCTGGCTGCCCCCCCCTAGCTCTTTCTCCGGATGCACCGAGACCACGATCTGGGTATCGTCTGCGTACAAGGTTAACTCGAACCCAAAGGCTCTAATCACCGGAGCAAGGGAGGATACATAGATATTAAACAAAGTGGGGCTAAGGGAGGATCCTTGAGGGACCCTCCCGAGGAGTTTGAAAGGTCTTGATGCTACATCCCCCATAGCCACCACTTGTACCCGGTCTTTCAGGAAGGCCTTCAAGATGTTAAGTGCTTGCCCCTGGATCCCGCAGCCCTCCAGCCGGTCCACCAGCAAAGCATGGTGAACCGTATCGAAGGCCGCCATCAAATCCAAGAGGATCAGCACTGCTTGGCCCCCATCATCAAGCACCTTCCGGATCTCCTCTGTAGATTTAATCAGGGCTGTCTCGGTGCTATGTCCCTCTCTAAACCCTAAAGTCTGGCAATTTGTCTGTAGCTGTTCGGGTCCATAGTGTCCAGTGAGGGTTTTTTAAGTAGTGGACTGATGGATGCCCGCTTCCATACTGAGAGAAAGTCACCTTTTTCAAACATTAAATTAAAAATACCGGTTAGAGAGTCTGCAATAGTGACAGCTGCCAGCTTTGCAATTGACGTAGGGCAAGGATCTTGAGGTGAGCCGGACTTGGTTTCCATCAAATGTTTTAAGACCTCATCTGAGTTTACTGGGTTGAAGGCCGCAAAAGTTTCTTCTAATGTCCCAGCCGGGAGGACACCTTGTAGATCCTCTGCCCTGCTCAAAGTCACATGCCGTTCAAGTGTGGAAAAAATTACTTGAACTTTATTTAAAAAGAAGTCAGCCAGTGACTGAACGAATTCGATCTTAGGAGGTACAGCCACCAATTTTGGGGAGGTTAAACTGACCACCGTGTCGAAAAGTTCCTTTGCTGAGTTCTTAGCTTTCTCGATTTTCTCCGTGTAAAAATCGCTCTTGGCTTTCCTAATGTGCTCTTTATATGAGCTAAGGCTGGTTTTTAATCTCTCTTTGTCCAGTTCGTGATAATTCACTCGCCAAATCCTTTCTAGCTTTTTCCATAATTTTTTCTTTTCTCTAAGCTCTGCTGAGTACCATGGGGCCGAGGGTACCTGCCTAGTAGGTCGACATTTTTTGGTTGGGACTAACCTGTGACAGGCTTTATCAAGCCATTCAGTGTATTCGGTGGAGGCTTGGTTCACATTAGTTTGTGAGAGTGGCCTGGACGCTATCAGCAAGCCCTCCAGGGCTGTCCCATCAGTGTTTTTCCAGGCCCTACACATCCTGGATGATTGCCCCTCTTTCAACTTCTTTCTAACCAATGGACTAAGGATGGTAAATAGCACAGCTTCATGGTCTGACCAGGGCATAGGTTCAGCCTTACTAAATATCAAATTGGGATGATTTGAAAAAATCCCATCTAATGTATGGCCAGCCATGTGCGTTGCCCCGACGACTCGCTGGGTCAGACCCATTGTGGTCATCAATTCCATTAGGGCAATAGTGTCCGTATCGGTGTTTCTTTCTACGTGGAAATTGAAGTCGCCCAAAACCGTGAAATAATTGGCGCACATGGCTTCCTCCAGGATACTACCGACTGCTTCCAGGAAGGTAGACTTCGTCCCTGGTGGTCTGTACAAGAGACACCCCTTAAAGGAATGGTGGCTGGACAGCTCCAACTTGAATCCCAGAGCTTCACACGCCCCAGAGCTCACTGGGAAAAAGGTTCCCTGAAGGGAAGCTTGATAGATGATGGCCAGACCCCCACCCTTTTTGCGAGGTCTGTCCAGAACAAAGTTATTAATTATTTTTATTCAATAATTAATAAGGATTCAAATTAATTATTAATTAATTATATGTAATGTATTTCCCTCCCTGTACCTCTATAAACCCCACAACCCATAGATAAAACAGAACTTAAAAAGTATAATTCATTATATAATTAACATAATGAATTATCAATTCAATATTTATTAATAATTAAACATTATTCATTAATTATAATTAATTTACTTCCCACCCTGTACCCCTACAAACCCCACAACCTGCACTTAATACATGACTTAAAAAAATAAATTATATACAAAATGTACATAATTAAATATAAATTGAATAATTATCACTCAATTATAATCAATTTACTTCCCATCCTGCACCCATACAAACTCCAAACCCCACACCTAAAACATAACTTAAAAATATATATTATTTAGACAATTTACATAATTATCAATTGAATAATTAGTATTAATGAAATATTAATAATAATTTTTTATTAATTTACTTCCCACCCTGAACCCCTACTAATCCCACACCCTGGTACAGCAATACAAATTACAATAAACAATTACATTGTATTGAAATACAGCAAAACATTTACAAACTATTTTTAAAAATATTAATAATTTTACCAACAAAGAATAACATATACAATTAAAACATAAGCACAAATACATAAATATAATTAAATATATTATATCATTGACATCTTTTTTGTAAATGATATTAACAATACAGATATTTTTGGCATTGATATTACTATCCAAAACAATTGATATTTTTGTCTACGATATTCCTGCATTACAATATTTGTGCATCACAATGTTAAAAACTCGATATTTCTGCATCTTGATATTTTTTATTCTATATTTGGTCCGCACACCGACTGTCTGACCTCGTGGATGATGGCCTCCCTGTCGCTAAAACTGTAGGATGCAGGCGTTCATTTTTATTTATTTATTTAATTTAAAAAGGTTTTATATAGCGCTACTGGACCCTGGAGTATCAGAGCGCTTTACAGACAGATAATAAAAGTACATATCTAGAACAAATAATAGACAAAAGAAGAAATAAGCATCTAGAACAAAATAGAACATTGTTACAAAGTGAATAAAAATTAGCATGGGATAAAGCATTTCAGTTAGAGGAGGAGATTGAGGAAAGGGAGTAATTTAGGGGTCAGTAGGGGGGATGAGGATGGATTGAAAGATAGGAGAGAAAAGGGTACAAGGAGAAGAAGGGTAGGCAGTAGGAAAAGAAGAGAGACAGGGTGGGTTGAGGAGAATGAGATGAGTACTGAATCAGAATAGGGACTTAGGTGCCCCAATATTTGTTTAGAAGAAGCACCTTGAGTCTTTTTTTGAAGAGAGGGTAGGAGGGGTTGCAGCGAAGATCTTTGGGGAGTGAGTTCCAAATCGTAGGGGCATTACCAGAGAATGCACGTGATTGTGTCTTTGTACAGTTGAGTTTCGGGGGGATGAGGACAAGGGCATTAGTGCTTCTCAAGGACCTGGAGCACCCAGCTTTTTGTAATTTGTCTGAGAGGTAAAGGGGGTGTTCTGGTGAAGGGCTTTGTGAGTAATACATGCCATCTTGAAGGTGGATCTACCTTCACTTGGGAGCCAGTTAAGGTTTTTGAGGATAGGAGAAATGTGATCGAATCGTTTACAATCAGAGATGAGTCTAGCAGCCAGGTTGAGGACCGATTTGATCGGGGTAAGGTGGACTTTAAGGGTGCCAGCAAGGGTGGCGTTACCATAATCAAGTCTGGAAAGTACAAGAGATTGGACAACAGTTTTGAAGGTTTTATTTTTTTAAGGCGGAGAATGGAGAAGAGAGCACTTTTCGCAGCATTCTTAATGTGAGGGATGAGAGTAAGATTCTTATCAATGCTGATGCCCAAGGATTTAACAGGGTTAGAAGTGGAGAGGGAGCAGTTGAGTGCATTGATGTCACTGATCCAGAGTTGGATAGGCAGAGAGCAGTTTTTGGGGGTGAAGAGAATGACTTCAGTTTTTGGGGGATTCAGTTTGAGATGATTAAGATGGAACCAGGTTTGGACTTTGTTCAAGGTATCATTGAGGAGAAGGATGTCATGGCGGGATTTGATATTGTAGTAAAGTTGTGTGTCGTCCGCATAGAGGTGGTAACTAATATTAGCTTGTTTTAGGATGAGGGTGAGTGGTTCCATGAATAGATTAAATAGGGTAGGAGAAAGGATAGAGCCTTGTGGGACACCAAGTGAGACATGTTGAGGTTTGGAGAGGCAGTGACTGAGTTTAATTTGTTGGGATCTGATTTGGAGATAAGAGGAGAACCATTGGTGAACAATGCCCTCAAACCCAAGGCGGTCTTTAAGAGTATTAAGAAGGGTGGGATGGTGGACAGTGTTGAATGCCGCAGAGAGGTCGAGGAGGATAAGGAGGGAGGATTCACCTTTGTCAAGAGAGCGATGAATGTCATCAGTGATAGTGAGCATGGCAGTTTCTGTGCTGCAACCTTTTCTAAAACCAGACTGGAAAACGTCAAGGAGATTGAAGGTATCCAGGATTTTAGCCAGGTCTCGAAAACCTCTGTTGGATTCGGCACCGCTGATCCTTTGGGAAAGCCTACTAACCTGAGGTTCGGTCCCAGTGTTCCACAGTTTGAGACGTCAGTCTGGAGACCTTTGTTTTCAATTTGAAGATGTCATCCCCCACCTTTAATGGTGACCTTCAGCTTCCGTGACACCTCGAACCAAGTTGCACAAGTTTTGACGCAGCAGCGCCACGCCAACATGAGCCTCCGCAATGTTATTTTCTACTGCTGCCTGCGACACGTGAATGGCCTGCAGGATTGTGGAAAGGTCTCCGTATTTCAGGCCCAATAGGGACCCCCGGGATTCTCCAGAGGCTGCAGGGTCTCCCGCCATACCTCTGATAAATTTGTCAATGTACGTTTGGAAGGAGTGGGCCTGGTGAGTCTTGTCTTTCACCATGGTCTCCGACGTTGTGGTCATAGGTGAGATGGACATTTGTTACACCTGACCTGCTTGCCCCACCACGGTAAGGCAGCACTAGTAGCTGGAGTGTTCAGAGCAGATATCAGGGGTCCAGTAGTTGTTTGAGGCAGAAGTCAGCAGGCCAGGAGCCAGGCCCACATGCCGCACCAACCCAATCTGGTCCACCCGTCAGTCTCTCTTTGGTACTAAACCCATGGAGCCAGTTCATAGTGTGCAACAAGGACATTAGAGGGAACCCCCAACATCCACCAGCTATTGCCAGGCCAACAGGTTACCAAAGTCTCAGTTTTCCTCCTTCCTCTGCTCCGGGTGCACACAGCCAAAGGTGAGGTTATGTATGTGCTGGGGGGAGTTGCTTTAAAGTCCATCTGGCCGCCAGTCATAAAGTCATTATGTCGCCCCTCCTCACCTCCGAGGCCTTGCGAGCAAATGGGCAGGTTCTCTGCATTTTGTCAGGGAGGGGACTAGCACTTTGATCCAGTGGTAGGGGAAGCCCCCGCAGAGCAGTCGGGCTCGGGCTGGGCGATGCTGCCCCAGTAGGTCCCCCCAGTAGGTCCATCCACCATGGCCTGTCACAGCTGTCGCAGTAAACTCTCCCCAGCACTGGGAGCGTGGCCACCCAGAACCGAGAGGCCTCACCTGGGAGAGTGGCCGCTTTCAAACCAAGATAGTGAAATCTGAAGGAGATGGCCCTTTGACAGGCGCGTCAGCATCTACATCTGGAGCCTCAAGCGGGCCACCATTATGATTACGGCCTCAGCTGGGCATGCCGTTCCAACTCTTGTGTTGGGCTGTAGTTTCACCTTCGCTCCTCTGGGAGACACCTGACATATGCCGACCTCTCAAGGTAAAGAGTCTCATCAGGGATCACTGGTAATGGGCAGCTTTCACTGAGGTGGACGGAGGGGGTCTGGAATACTCTTAGAGTGCCGCCGTCTCCTTGACGCCCAAACCTGAGAGCCATGGCGTAGTTTTCCTCAATTCTCCTGTTTTTGCTGACTTCATTTTTGCTGTTGCTGGCCTTAGGCATCTGCAAGCTTGAGTGTTCCACTCACTCAGGTAGCCCTTTTAAGCATGTCTCAAGTCTGTCATTGCAGTCAGTCTATGCAGTTTTAGACTGCCATTTCGACATGGTAAAAGAAATGTTATGCCAGGCTTAAGCTTTCCTAGTTTGCAAACAAATCTTTATATTGAGTTTTCATGGAGAAAAACAACCCCCCAACCTCATCAACAGAGATCCATCACCCTGCAATCCAAACTTCCCAGGGGGGTCGTCGCAAAACAAACTAGAGAAGACGTGAGGTAGGTTTCCTCCCCCCCCCCCCCCCCCCCCCAGGTGGAGGAGTAAAAGGGGAAGAAAGGGGCTGGGAAGGAAGACCATGAAAGAGAGTGAGGGTTGGGAGGAGTGGCGTCTGCATCAGAGGGTCCCAAAGCAAAGGGGGGGGGGTTTGAAGAGTCTTGAGCTGTTGAAGTATTATGGAGTAAAATTCATGGTGCAACATGTCATGTATATGGGGTTGCCATAGTCGGGTAATTGTCTTGTCCGTGTTCCGGAGGCTATGTGTAATGTGTTCCATGGCTAGTACCTCCCACATCCTGTGATACTCCAGCATGCCCAGCGGGGATCCGTTTTGTCCAATAAAGGGCAATCAGTTGCTTGGCCACCTCCGTAATAAGACATATAAATGTCCAATCCAAGCCCATCATTCCCTCCAGAACAGCTGGCCTCTGCCCCAAAAGGATTATTGAGGGCTCGGCCAGAATGGGGTATCCTATGGTAGGCTTGATGTGCTCCAGTATCTGCTTCCAGAATGTCTGAATGAGGGCTCAGTCCCACCGTATGTGGAGGAAGGTGTCCCTGTCATTGCCACATCTCCAGCAGGCAACTGAAGCCACAGGAAATGTGCATCTTAGACTAGCCAGAGTGAGCTACTATTGAAGCATTGCTTTGTATGCCGACTCTCTTTTGGGAACACTGCACAATTATTTTGGAATGTCAGCCCACAGTCTGTTCCATTCTTTTGGGGATATTCTCTCTCTAAATCCCTCGCCCACCTGGTTTGGTAAGCATGTGCATTCTAGGTTTGGAGTCCTATGGGGGCTGGTATATTCTCAAGATCAGCTCCTTCATTCCTCCGAACAACCTCACCAACTTTTAAAAAAAGGGGTGAGTGGTCTGGTGGCAGACCTGCAGTTAGTGGGGTGAAAGGCCCTGTGTCTAAGCTGGTAATATTGGAGTTATGAATTTTAAGGAACACAAAACTCCTGCTTGCATTGTTTGAAAGGTTTAATGCCCCTGCCCTGAAAAGAGGTTACTAAGGATTCTGCAATTGCCCCTTTCTCAATCCGGGAAGGTGGCTGTGGGAGTTCAGGTGTGAAATCTGGGTTCCTAGGGATGTGGATGTTAGAGGACAGAAAGTTGGTAAGTGTTTTTAACTGCTATCTGATCCCACATTTCCTGAACTGTACTGGTCAGGTTGGCTGCCTAAGCACTTTGAGGGTACGCAGCCTGCGGGAGGCAGGTCAGATCCCATAGGGGACGATATGCCACCACTCTGTCCATTTTCAACCAGTGTTTCTCACTTTCATGGACCACCAAATCTGAGATACATTGGAGAAGGGCTGTTGAATAGTCAAGTCAAGTCAATTTCTATTGTATAAAATTATTAAAAATCATTACAAAATGCATCTAGATCATCATGGGACATAAAACACTTTTTAAAATATTGGCAAATAAAACTGTTTGTCAAGTGGCAAGTATGTGTCAAATATTTCAGGTTGGTGGTATAATTCCAAGGTCAGCTTGCTGTAAGAGAGATTGGGCTTTCATCATATATTTGACCCCCCTGCAGGCCAGCATAGGACATGATCCATCTAGCCATTGGATTACGGCTTGCCTACAAGTCTGAATGTTCAATTTGTTAAAAATGTTCTTTAAAAGCCGTCTCCTCAAGGCCTTAAGTGCCGGGCACACACATAGTAAGTGCGTTAGTGTTTCATTTCGATATCCACATAGACGACAATGGGGGTCGGTGTGGCAGTTTTTCCAGGCTGGTAGCAAGTCCTTTGAGAACTGTAGACCTAATCGGTGTTTTATATATCTTTGTTTTAACGAATTGTTAAAGTGGCTTTCTAGGTAGGTCTGTGGTTTTATCCCGGAATATGAATTTATCACGATCCACCCGTGTCATCTTTTTGCGGTATTTATCTTGTCTTCCAGGTAGGACTCCCATTTGACCGCATTATTTACAATTTTATCAAAAGTGGATCTATCTGGATTCATGTCCCAGGTTTCTTCAATTCCTATGCAGATTAGGGATTGAGACAGGTAGCCTCCCCAACTGTTTGGAACTTGCTGTTTCTGCTGAGTTTCGATTTCTTTCCAGCACAGGTTGTCCAATGAATTGGCTTCCGACATGCGTATTTTATGGCAGAGTTTCACAAAGGTTCCCATACTGTGAAACTTCTGATTTAGAAGGCCAAATTCTAGGCAAACCTGCGCCGGAGCCGACGATTTTGGAAGGTTTAAGACTGCCTTGTATACTTTTGTTTGTAGGCTGTTTAACAGCCCTGCTTCTTTGCCACACCAGGTGGCCAGTGCGTATGACAAGGATGGTAGGGTTTGAGCTTTTATCACTTTCAGCAGGTGTGTATAATTTGGACAACTTAGTTTCTTTTGTAATTGCCGGTATGCATAGATCAGAGACTGTGTTTTTGCTTTTAGCTCGGTTTTATGTTCTTTGTTCGTCGGCCCTCGCCCCAATTTCAAACCTAAGTATTTGTATGAAGTTTCCTCCTTTATTGGGGAGCTATTTGCATACCATTTGAATATTTGCTTTTTAGGATCCACAATGCGGACAACCTTAGTTTTATCTTTATTCAGTTCCAAGCATTCGTGCTCCAAATAGGTTGTCAAATTGTTGATCGATCTTTGCAACCCTATTGGTGTTTGGCTCAGAACAACAATATCATCTGCATACTGCAGGAAAGGGATTGTGATTTTTGACATGTGGGGTGGGTGGCATTCCCCGATCTCCATGTGGTTGACAATATCTGCCTGGCTGTTGAATAGTATTCCAGGAGTTTGGGATGTGCCAGTCTCCCCCTGCTTCTGGGAAGCATCAAGACCTTGTTAGAGATAAGTGGTGCTTTACCTGCCCAGATAAAGGCCTGGAAGTTGCATTGTAGAAGAGATAGGTCTTGTGCAGGAATGGATGTAAGGAGCGTTTGGAACAAATAGAGAGCCCTGGGGAGGGTATTCATTTTAACAACACGTATGTGGCCTAGCTATAAGACGTAGAGCAGTCACCATCTTTGCATGCCAATGAGAACGTTCTTGCAAAGAGGTTTCCAATTAGCTTCTATCCAGTCCTCTAGATGGCGTGTGATATTAAGCCCTAGGTAGTTAATGAAATGTTGAGCCCATTAAAATGGAGTGGACGCTGCCAAAGGTGCGACTGCTGCTTCCGGGACTCCAATAATAAGGATGTGAGATTTCACAAGATTAACCTTGAAGCCTGACACCTATTTTAATTTTATCCAGGAGAAGGAGAAGGGAGGTCAGGGATAGTGCCGGGAAATCAGTCTATGTACAACAAAGAGGTTGAGTTTATGCACCCTACCCCCAAATGGGATCCCCTTTATACCCTGATTTTGTCGAATCCTAATGGACAGGGACTAGACCATGAGGGTAAAAAGTGGGGGGATAGCAGACCTCCAGACATCCCTGCAGAGTTCTCCAGGGTTATGTGCTCTGTCCATTTACCGGCTGCTGCCATGGGGCCAGCATAGGCCGCTAGGATCTTTTGTGTCATGCCCTGCCGCAGGTTAACTTTGTGGAGACTTTCGGTAGGGAAGAGTCTGTTGCCGCAATTGAAGGCTTTCTCTACTTCTAGGGATAGGAGCAGAGCTGGGATCTTCCTTTTGTGCACCCATGCTATCAGGAGGGCAAGTCAGTGGATATTACCATATCTCTGACGGTTGTGGACTAACCCCTCCTGGTTCAGCTCTATCAAGTCGGAGAGGAGAGGTTCCAGGCGCATCACCAGAATTTTTGTGTATATTTTGGCATAAATGTTTAGAAGGGCTACAGTCCTGTACGATGCGCATTCAGTTGGGTCCTTACCAGGTTTAGGGATCAGAGCAATCTCTGCTTCACACATAGTGAGAGTTAGGCCTATGCTAGCAGAGAAGGAGTTTTAGAGGGCCAGTAGATGGTCCTGTAGGGTGGTCAGTAAGGTCTGTAGAACTCAAGAGAGAGGCCATCCGGGCCTGGGGTTCTGCACGTTTGGCATTGCTTTCATCTCTTTCCAGATCTCCTCAGCATCAATGGGTGCCTAGTCTGCACAGAGGGCAGGCATGGGGGATCAATTACATTGGTCTAAGAAGTGTCTTATAGGCTCAGGTTGTAATGTTTCTGGTGAGTATAATTTCTGATAGAATGTCCAAAAGGTAGTTTGCTTATCCTTTTCAAAAAGCGTCCAGACCCCCTGGCTCCATTGTAACCCTCAGGATACGGGCCCTAGCATGAGCAAAGGTATGAGAGAAGACCCCGCTAGTTCCAGGGAACAGGGTACTTTAAACACTATATAGTCAAAGGGCTATCCCTGGACAGGTTTGTATCACGGAATACTGACACCCAACTTGCAGTAATTCTATCTCACTCACTCACCGTATGTACTCAATCTATTGCACAAATCACTGGTCACGGACTAGATTATAACGTTTACAGTCTTTTTATTTAAAGCATATATTTAAAATTTCAGTATAGAATCAATCGGATTCTACTGAAAACATTAGGTGTAAAAATATTTGATGGTAAAAAGAAGAATATTTAAAAAAACATGATAAAATTACATTTGTACAGCATATGAGAAAAAAAGAGAAAAGTACATTCTTATAAATCATCAGAAATAGTCCTACAATCAATTACAAGTATATAAACAAACGAAACTCCCTACTGTAAATAGAGCACCTATTGTTGGTACAGATTATCAGATTCAATAGCCTTTATACACATTAATTCGGACTTCTAGTATTTCAGAATACAATATATCTAGAGTCTCTTGGGCTTTATTTGAATTCTATTACGGAAAAAAGTGCGTCGACGCGTTTTGCAGATGTGGTCACACCTTCATCAGGACAAGATAGATTTACTTGGGGTCATCTGGTTCATTAGACCGGTGTTCTATCTCTTATTTGAGGATTCTAATTCTTCCAGTCTTTGTATTGGTTAATCTTCACTTTTAACCATACACTGCAATAAACAAATCAAGGTACTCTTCAAATTTGATGTTGAATCATTTTGCTTTAAACGCGAATGGATGAGTAGCTCTTTTCTTTTATTTCTTTTTTCTTTTTCGAATGCCGACTGTTTTATATACTCTGATTAGAGTAGGTCACTTGTTTCCTTTAGGGGCCCCTCGTATTAATCAAGGCACCTCCTTCCCTGTGGTTTCCCTCCGTCTACGGACTACCGGTCGCGTCCTGGTCTCAACTATTTGAACTGGATATGTTCTTTTTCTTTGTCGAATTAATGTCGCCACAGGTACGTCTGGTCTCGTTTCTCTTGGTTAAGGGCCCAAGCATGCCCTGAGTTTGCGAACAAGAAGAGTTCCTATTTTATCCCCCTGTGCATAGAATTTTTGGCCAACTGGCAGCAGGGAAGATTCTGCGACGTTGGCCCTGTGGGGTTTCATCTGGCCTTGTAACACTGACAGTTTGCTTTTAAGGAGGCTTGTTGTTTGTGTTGCGCCTTCAAGTCTTTTATCTCCCGTGCTAATTAGTCCTCAACTAATCTACCCTCCCTGGCCCTACCCCTCACAATTCCAATCCTAGTGCCCCGAATGTTAAGTCCCAGTGGGTGTGACTTGAAATTTCCAAACAGATAGCTAAATTTTCCATAAATGGTAAGTGCTGGAGAATGGTTGGTGGCCAAGTCCTCTGAGCCACCATTTGCCTTCTGCTCTCTTGTGTCTGCCACTAAAGGGCATACCTGTATGACTTCTCAGTATTGGACTAAGCCTCCTGATATTGTGCAGTATCATTTTGTAGATGTGGAGCCTCTTGCACATATTTAGAGCCTGCCTTTTATTTCTGCTCCTTGCTGTGCTTTATGGCAGCCAAAATGCATGTATTCCCAAAGACTACATTTCCCGAAAGCCCTGACCATGAGGCTTATTCCAATATTGATTTTCACTTGTATTGTAATTGCATTTATATAGCGCTTACTACCCCTGACAAGGCATCAAATCGCTTTTTCGGCGAGTAGCACGCTACTCCGGGACCCATAGAGGATTAGTCTTGAATTAGTATAGTGAAACATGCAAGTACATTTTAAGTGGTGGATAGGTTAGTCAGTTATTTGGATTTGGAATGATAGCAGAAGGATAGAGGAGGACAACGGTTTGTATTTATATAGCGCTTGCTGAGCTTGCTAACCTGCTGAAACATGGTTTCTATAACTACATCCCTACCAAACATCCTCATCCGAGGCGGGGGGCGGCTACCGCGCCGCCCCCCGCCCTCCCTTCCCGCCACCGCCGCTTGTCCCCGCCCCTTTTGTCTTCTGTAACCCTCCCCGCTCCCGCCTCCCAGCTGCCCCGCCCACCCGCGCACTTGGCCTTAAATGGCGACCGTGCGACGCAGGTGAGTGTGACCCACTTGTGGGACACCCCCGCGCCGCACGGCCACCAGCTGCTGCGTGTGCCCCTTGCCTGCCCCTGCCTCGCTGCTGCCTCGTTTGCCGGCTGCCGCCGCTGCGAGTGGTTTTTGCCTTGTTTTTGTCATTAATTTGTGCTTGCCTGTTTAACTCTGTTTTTCTCTGTTTTTGCCGCTTTTAGCGGTGATTTGTGCCTGTTTTTTGTATTTGAGCGTGCCTGCTCTCCTTCCTTGTTGTCCGCCTACCGCGCCGCCCCCCGCCCTCCCTTCCCGCCACCGCCGCTTGTCCCCGCCCCTTTTGTCTTCTGTAACCCTCCCCGCTCCCGCCTCCCAGCTGCCCCGCCCACCCGCGCACTTGGCCTTAAATGGCGACCGTGCGACGCAGGTGAGTGTGACCCACTTGTGGGACACCCCCGCGCCGCACGGCCACCAGCTGCTGCGTGTGCCCCTTGCCTGCCCCTGCCTCGCTGCTGCCTCGTTTGCCGGCTGCCGCCGCTGCGAGTGGTTTTTGCCTTGTTTTTGTCATTAATTTGTGCTTGCCTGTTTAACTCTGTTTTTCTCTGTTTTTGCCGCTTTTAGCGGTGATTTGTGCCTGTTTTTTGTATTTGAGCGTGCCTGCTCTCCTTCCTTGTTGTCCGCCTACCGCGCCGCCCCCCGCCCTCCCTTCCCGCCACCGCCGCTTGTCCCCGCCCCTTTTGTCTTCTGTAACCCTCCCCGCTCCCGCCTCCCAGCTGCCCCGCCCACCCGCGCACTTCGCCTTAAATGGCGACCGTGCGAACGCGCAGCGGTCACGCGCAGCGGGCGCGCCGATTGTGCGCCGAAGGCGCGCCAAAGGTAAGCCCGTCTGCGCCCGTCCGCGACCGGATCGCGACCAGCGCCAGGACCCCTGGCCCACGAAGACCCCGACCTACCCGCCTGACGTACTCAGCCGCCACCCTCATCGCTCTCAACACCGGCCGACTCCCAGAATGCCACCAAGCCACTCCAAAACGCACCAACGGACCGTTCAGCTGCCACGCCTGCAAGTTCTCCTGCATCCGGACCTGCCTCGCACCAGCACCCGCCAAGTCGAACTCCAGCAGCACCCACCTCAAGTGCATCCTGCTCAACACCCGCTCCGTCCACAGACACGCCATCGAACTCTGGAACCTTCTAGACGCCACAGCCCCTGACGTTGCCTTCCTCACGGAGACCTGGATGAACGCCTCATCAGCTCCCGACATCGCCATCGCTATCCCAGAGGGCTACAAGATCGTCCGGAGGGACCGAAACGCCAACCAGATGGGAGGAGGCATCGCCATCATCCACAGGAACACCATCCGTCTCACGACCAGCACCGACAACACCCTGACCAGCGCCGAACACCTGCATTTCCAGATCCACACCAACCCGAACACCACCCTCAGAGGCACCCTGATCTACCGACCCCCTGGACCACGCACGCAATTCAGCGAGGACATCGCCGACTTCGTCAGCCCGCATGCCCTCCCCTCCGCTGACTACATCCTCCTGGGAGACCTCAACTTCCATCTGGAGAACAACAACGACCACAACACCAGCACCCTGCTCGACAACCTCGCCAACCTGGGACTCAAGCAACTGGTGTCCACCCCCACCCACCTCGCCGGACACACACTCGACGCCGTCTTCTCATCCAGCACAGACATCGACTTCAGCCACGCCACAGAGCTTCAATGGACGGACCACAGCTGCGTCCACTTCACCTTCAAGAGAACGACGACCCACCAACACCAGCAACACACCGCCCGCAGGAGCTGGAACAAGATCACAGCAGACCAGCTCGCCACCTCCCTGAGCCAACACCCTCCTGCCAGCTCAGCGAACCCCAGCCAGGCCGCCGATAACATCACGAAGTGGATCAGCAACTGCGCGGACGAACTCGCCCCGCTGAGGACCCCGCCCAGCAGACCCGGCAGCAAGAAGGCCCCATGGTTCACCGACGAACTCAAGAGCTCCAAGAAGAACTGCCGAGCCCTCGAGAAAGTCTGGAAAAGGGACCCGACACCGGACAACAGGACCTCCTACAAACTGGCCACCCGGAAACACCACCAGCTGATCCGCGCCGCCAAGAGAACAGCATTCAAGGACCGGTTGGACAACAACGCACACAACAGCAAGGAACTCTTCAACATCGTGAAAGAGCTTTCCAACCCCAACGCAGGAAACAACGACATCACCCCATCGCAAGACCTCTGCAACTCCCTCGCCTCATACTTCCACAACAAGATCACAGACATACACAGCAGTTTCAACAACCAACCAACGCACACCACGACCGATCAGCCACCCCCCCCACCACCACCCTCCACGCCTGGACCCCGATCAGCACAGAAGACACCATCCGCACGATGAACTCCATCCACTCCGGATCACCAACCGACCCCTGCCCTCACCACATCTTCAACAAGGCCGACGCTGTCATCGCACCCCACCTGCGAGACATCATCAACACATCCTTCGACACCGCCATCTTCCCCGAGAGCTGGAAACACGCCGAACTCAGCGCTCTACTCAAGAAACCAACAGCGGACCCCACCGACCTCAAGAATTACCGCCCCATCTCGCTTCTCCCGTTCCCAGCCAAAGTCATCGAGAAGACCGTCAACAAGCAGATGGCCGCCTTCCTCGAGACGAATGGATCCCTCGACCCCTCTCAGTCCGGCTTCCGAGCCAAACACAGCACCGAGACCGCCCTCATCGCCGCCACCGATGACATCCGAGCCCTGATGGACAATGGAGAAACAGCGGCCCTCATCCTCCTAGACCTCTCCGCGGCATTCGACACGGTCTGCCACCGCACCCTAATACGGCGCCTCAGCAACATCGGAATCCAGGACAAGGCGCTGGAATGGATCATCTCCTTCCTCGACGGAAGAACACAGAGAGTCCGCCTACCACCGTACAAGTCAGAGGCCTCCGAAGTCATCTGCGGCGTCCCCCAAGGATCATCCCTGAGCCCCACCCTCTTCAACGTCTACATGAGCCCCCTCGCGGCCATCGTACGCAAACACCACCTCAGCATCATCTCCTACGCCGACGACACCCAGCTGATCCTCTCCCTGACCAACAACCCCGCCGCCGCCAGAGCCAACCTACACGAAGGGATGAAAGAGGTAGCCGAGTGGATGACGACCAGCCGCCTGAAACTGAACTCGGACAAGACGGAGGTCCTCATCCTGGGCTCCTCTCCCTCCGCCTGGGACGACTCCTGGTGGCCTCCCGCCCTGGGCACCGCTCCCAAACCGACTGACCATGCACGAAACCTGGGCTTCATCCTGGACTCCTCCCTCTCCATGACCAAGCAAGTCAGCAGCGTCTCCTCGGCGTGCTTCAACGTCCTACGCATGCTACGGAAGATCTTCTGGTGGATCCCCACAGAGACCAGGAAGACCGTCACCCAGGCCCTCGTCACCAGCCGACTGGACTACGGCAACGCCCTCTACGCCGGGACCACCGCCAAGCTCCAGAAGAGACTCCAGCGGATCCAAAACGCCTCAGCCAGACTCATCCTCGACATCCCACGATCCAGCCACATCTCCGGACATCTCAGAGACCTTCACTGGCTCCCCATCAACAAGAGAATCACCTTCCGCCTCCTCACCCACGCACACAAAGCCCTACACGACCAAGGCCCGAGCTACCTCAACAGCCGAGTCAACTTCTACGCTCCCAAACGCCACCTCCGATCAGCCAACCACGCCCTCGCCGCCGTCCCCCGCATCCGAAGAGCGACTACAGGAGGAAGGTCCTTCTCCTACCTGGCCGCCAAGACCTGGAACTCCCTCCCGTCCGACCTGCGCCTGACCCAAGACCACCTCGCCTTCAGGAAGAAGCTGAAGACCTGGCTGTTCGAGCAGTAGCGGCACCCCCCCCCCCCCCCCCCCCCCAGCGCCTTGAGACCCTACGGGTATGTAGCGCGCTTTATAAGTGTCAATGATTGATTGATTGATTGATTGAGGTCGTTTAATGTTACTACTTGATTGGCACTAGAATGATTGTCTAAAGAAGTCAATGTGCAAATTCAGCAAACACCCCAGGGGAGCCATTTTAGACCACTGAACGTCATCGTCCCGATAAAAGATATACAGGAATGACTTCAGATAATGAGTCCTCCTGGTCAGTGATGTGTACAGAGATCAGCTCCTTGAATGTAGAGCCTATGCCCGTACAGTCAAGTATGTTTAATTCACCTTGACTCCAGTAGCTCGACAAAAAAGACTGACCAAACACGCACTCAGAGACAGAACTGAGGTAAATGAAAAACGTAAATATCCTCAGAGAAGCTTAGGTTGAAGAGTGAGGTAAAAGATTCACTATTCACTCATAAGTCATAATCCTCTCCACACAACTCAAATGTATCATTGAGCACGACAGCCGTCAGCCATCTTGAAATGCCCACGCCTCCTATCAGCTCAAGGGACCAATGGCCGATCTGCAGGAGAAACAGATGTGAAATGTCTGTCCACGGTAAAGATGGGAGTACATCTGTTCCACCCTGCCCACGGGCGCAGAACATGCGTGTCCAGCCAGCTCAGTTAATGAAAAACTGATGATAGAAAAAGTTCAGCCGGATGATTATCTGAAGCAGAACAGATTGACCTTTCAAAGGAAGGAACACAATATCGCCGTCACATTTCTACGAGCCGCATCCAAAGAGCAAGGCTGAGCACTTTGACATCTGCTGCCGATGTAACCACATCACTATCTTTGATGACTCCGAAGGCGCAGGAGAAAGTTCATCGTGCTACACTGATTGGTAACATCGCAGGCTCTTTTATCTCACCACACAGCAGCACATTCGCAGATTTCGGTACAATAACGCCTACATTGGGTGCAATCGATTTCTTTGTTTATGTAGCATTTTTTGCCCTGGTATTTCATGAAGGTCTAAAAGCTGTAGTCATCCGATGACTTCAGAATGACTCCAGGATGATCTTCCTTTTTGGACAGGGTGATGTCCTCAACTTCATTTTTGAACAAATTCAACATTTCTTGCTTAGATATTTAGCCTTGCTTGACTTCACATGCAGCTATACTGTTCTACATATGCTTGCCTTTCGTAAAGCTGCAGTTTAAATTACTTTATGCGAAACTAGGACAGAAGATGATAGTGTGCACGGCTCCCTGTAAAGGAATATTATCGGTCAATTTCAGTTTGGAAGCTCAGAAGGTTAGAGCACGGATAATACAGTGGCTTCCGCTGTCACTAAACCAAATCTCAGATATTAGTCCAACCTACTGTCTTCATCTCAGAGCATTTCTCGTGACACTTTGAACGCAGCTAATAGTAGAGTACTCTTCCTAACAGTGAATGCACATGCTTCCTGTGCAATTTACCTTTTTTAAAACCGATTTGACAGAAGCACGCAATCTTTCTACCTAGTGTGAGGTCCAACACGCTGCTCCATCAAAATCACAAGACTTCTGTGTTTCAAATATCTAGATTAACATGAAGTTTCAATATCACTTTTAAACAGGGCGAAAGTCTTAAAAAATGGTGTGGGGGGGACTAATCATCATTACGTCACGTTGAGTGACATCACAGAAAGTGATATCACAGTGGCATCATATCTCTGATTTTAAAGGGGATAGACTATTATCCATAATGTGCACACATTTAAAACAGTTTTGAAGAAGTTATTGTGTGTGTTCACCTTACTTGAGCAGTTATTCAAGAGGTGGCAGGTCCGCTATAAATAGCACAAACCCTCATAGGTATGAGCTGTATAAGTAAATTCACCATTAAAGTAAAACTAAAGAATCAGCACAACGTCCAGTTGCTTTTCTTTTTCTTACAATTATTTACTCATATTTCATCTTCGGTTATGTGACGCCTATTTCTATAGTGCACTGATTAATTGTGAGGGTATTCAGGGCCTTTGCAGGTAGGTAGGTAGGCCGTGAACTCCCACAGGGATTGCTCAGAGAGCCAGGGCTTAAGCTTCTTGCAGAACTCAAGAAGTGATGAGGGGGTTCCGATGTGCTGTGGAAGGTTGTTCCAGTCTTTGGAGCCAGACCTTCATCTCTGTTTTCGTGTATGCGGGCACATGTGCTAATGAGAGTCCAGCTGACTGGAGGTGTCTTGAAGGGTGGTGGAAGTGTATGCGGCTATAGAGGTAGGTGGGGCCTATGTTGTGTAGTGCTTTGTATTGTGTATGAATAGTTTAAATACACATGTGTGCTTGTGTCTGTGAAGTATGAGAATATGGGTGGTTGGTTGAGTGGGGTATGACCCCTGTTCAAGCAACAGCCACAGTTCCTGTCCGGGTAAACCACAAAAGTCACTAAATTAATCTGTGCTTAACCCTCTGGTACCCTGGCACAATAGCAGGCAGGCTTAACTTATAGGCAATGTGTAAAGTATCTGATAGAGACTTCTAGTCGTAGATTCTTGACCTTCTAAATTCTCTCCAGGTGTCAGACTGGATCCAGAAATTTTTCTCGTGCAGCACCCCTGCTTGTCATTTGGTGGCATCGTTCAGCTCCATGTAGCACCGTTGGGTCATCCGTCCCAGAAGTGAAGTGCACGGTGCCTATATCGGCACCACCCCAGTGTGCTGACATCAGTTCTTTTCTTTCCATGCCAGTTAGCGCAGATCCGGAGATAGAAACCCCTTAGTAATTTTTTGACTAAACCTTTTTGGACTTTATTAAAGTGTTTTTAGGATCTTCTCCTGCTGTTGCAGGTATGTCATCTCGGAAGGCCGGCTTCAAGCACTGCTCGATGTCAGTGAGGGACCCGCATCTTGTATACCTTTGGTACCTCGAGTGCGACCACGATCTGAAGGCCTTCTCCGATTGCCACACCATAAAACTGAAGGCCTTGAGGGAGATATCTCTCAAGCTCCTGGCAGCTCGATATGCACTGCCACCATGATCTCGATCATGGTCCAGAGGAAGGTTCTGGGAGTAGTTGGGAAGTCTGAGATCCTCTTTGCACTCAGAATCGTCGGGTCACTTGGGTAAGTCAAAACTCAAGAATAAGAGCAAGAAGTTCACCTCGTCAGTCGGCCGGTGAGACAAGGGAGCACCGGCATTGGAGGCTTGATTCCGTATTAGAGCCAGTGCCTGGGTCGGCTCCGAGCTTTCCTGTGTTTGCGGGAACAACCCCCACTTAACTCCGCAAATTTTATGAGACCATGAACCTCATATTTGATCGCCCCAGTCCTGCCGCCGTGCCTTCAGGCCCCACAGTTACAGGAGGGGGCCCTACTGGAGCCTCACCAGTGCCTCCGTTCCTGGTCCCAGTTTGGCCCTTGGATCCACAGATGGATCTGGATCAGCAATGGTCGTGCCACGTCCACCTTCCCCCGCACTGATGCCAATGCTTCTGACAGCATTTGCAACGTTGTCCCCATTCCTATTCCTGACTCTGACACGGAGCCTGAGTGGCGTCATTCAATGCCGACTCTGTAGCTGACTGGGACCTTAACCTACCCTCTGTGGCAGTCAAGACAAATGTCTTGACAGAGGTGCTTTAGTTGTGAGTTACACCCTCAGGTCCAAGTACCTCAGGGACTCCTGCCAACACGACAATTGCCCACTGCCACCGCACCGCCCCAGGGGATCCCAACTTTCGCACAAAACACCCTACCCCGGAGAGCTTGGTGGTCCAAGCCGCCACTTCCCATGGCACATTCACAACTGCCCCACCGGATCGGGAATCCAGGAGGCTGGACACCTTGGGGAAGATGATGTTTTCTTCCACCAGCCTGGTATTGCGATCTATGAACAGCACATGTGTTATATTCATGTTTGGCATCTGTTTTTATCTAGGCTCGCAGTGGCTCACGGTCTTGCGTGGGCTCGTGGACATGCTGCGCTTCTTTGTCTCAAGCCCAGGGTTCTATGATTCATCCGTTTCAGAGAGGCAGTTTCCTGGCTGAGCTGGTCGGGTTGTATTTGTTCGAGCTTATGGAAATAAAAGTCTACTTTAACTTACGAAGGAATCCAGCGTTTATTTATTACATTTTTGGCGACAATTGAGAGCGAGAAAGAAACGAACAACCCAACAGCAACTGGACCCACTTCACAATTGATTGACCATCTGCTGGGAGCTTTGGGGAAGAAGGCACAACGTATTTTTAAGTATCTTCCAGTTTCAGCACAAGAAGTGGATGACGTATATATAAGGGTGCCATGATTAGACAACGCACTAGATTTGCCAAACTAGAGAATGTGTTCATGCGGAGACACACATTTTATACTCCACCCCAAAAGCCTAATAAAACTATTGATGAAATTGCATCTAGGTTAAGAGACTTATCTACTCAATGTCAATTTAGTTTTATGCAGGATGACATGATTAGGGATCAATTAATAGTACAGTGTTACAGCAAGAAAGGTTATGGACTGCTAGTAACCCTACTTTAAAGGGCCACCCCATTGTATTTGATGGTTAACTCGTGCAGGTGCATACCTGCGAGGGTGTTTTTAATACATTCATTGTAGTAAAAAAAATTGAGAATTATGTCAAATAGAGAAACATTATCGTACACTGAAGAGTACATAAGCAAATTTATAGCAGAACAAGCTGAATTTGATTATTTTGGTACTGGGGTGACACCAGCAGACACCACCCTAAATGATAAACTTTCTCAATTGGAACGATTGGAGAAAAAATGAATACGAACTAGATTACATGGACATCTCCTGACAAGATATTTACAGGCAAATATTATTCCGAAGGGTTTACAAGTCCGAAATGAACCAGGGATATTTATAGAAATACCGAAGTTCCGGGAAGGGTTCAGCTTCGTGGCCAATAACTGCTCCCGGCACTGGATGGTGCTGGGAGCAGAAACAGCATCGGAGTACGTAAAAAAACTAATTCAACAGATTGCGGAACTCAAGAAAGAAATCCTAGATGACAAAGCCTTAACTAACGCTAAGGAAGCACTTGAACGTGCGGAAAGGGCAACAAGTGAATTCAATACTGTCACTTTGAATAAGAAACTTGAAAAATTAGCGAAAGATATTAAGGATACGATAAAAATCTTACATATCCATACGTGAGTGACGATTATTACGTACAGGACGCCCAAGGCTATTACACAAACCGTAATCGACAAGTACCCAGGCGTTTTGCAACTTTTTCGAATTCCTCATTTGGTAGTGGCACAAGTGGCGAAGGTGAAACAACTAATCATAATACGACGCAACGAGGGTTCCAACAACAAGACCAATCCTTCCAATCAGGTGCACAATATCCTGGAGCACAATACCAAGACACCTTTGGATCTTCATCTGCTTTTTTAGGAGATCCCTCGTGGACCAACAGGGACCCCAACTGGAGCAGACCACAGAGATGGAATCGAGGACGAGGCAACAACCACCGGAACAATACACGAGTGAGGTTTCAACCTCAGCCCCAACGATAGCAGAACCATGGGGAGATCAATACCAGACGTCAAACTTACAGATGGTGATAGCAGTAAGTCAAAATAGGAACACCATAATAGAAATGAACCAAGGAGGTGATAACGGGGAGGATGGAAATAACAACATACCAAATTCCGAAACCGTACCAGACAGTGAAGACCCTATAGTGAACATTTCAAACTATATTTTGACGGATGATGAACATAGTATCTTAGCGAAAGGACTATCATTCATACCGACTACACCACCTAATTCTTTCACTACCAAATTAGAACTGCAGCAGTTCTTCAGAAAAATAAGGTTGAAATACTTTTTTTCACACAGAGACGAATATACAAAAAAGCCAGCTGCCACACATTTTTCGACCCTGCTCTACTTTTACTCCTGCAAACCATCTGGTAAATGATAGAGTACTGGCTTATGAAAAGGTTGTGATGACAGAAGTAATGAGTCTGCTTACAGATACAAAATACATCAAGCATAACATTACACGAGGAGAAAGGCAAGCGCTACAAGACTTAAAGACGAACCAGTCAATTGTTATAAAAACAGCAGATAAGGGCGGAGCCGTTGTGGTGCAAAGCAGAGACTATTATGTAAATGAGGCACAACAACAATTGAACTGTACAAATAGCTATGCCAGAATACCAGGAGACCCAACTAAAGAAATTGCTAAATTGATTAAGACTGTGACAGCACAAGGAATGGAAGATGGATTCCTTTCAGAACCAGAGTTCAAATTTCTAAACAAAGTGGACCCGAGGATTCCAACCATTTATACCATCCCGAAAATTCATAAGAACATCAACCAACCCCCCGGTAGACCAATAGTCTCCGGGTGTGGATCAATTTTTGGACAATTTTTTGCAACCGTTGGTACTTGAGACAAAATCATATCTCCAAGATACTATGCACACAATACAGATTTTTGAAGATGAACCATTTGATAAACAACAACAAATACTAGTCACTCTGGATGTATGCTCGTTGTATACGAGCATACCTCAAAAAGAAGCAGTGGAGGTGATTAAGAAAACTCTGAACACACGCCCAACTCCACACTGGGTGCCTACTGAATTTTTGGTGCAATTACTGGAAATTGCAATGTTCAAAAATTACTTTATGTTTCAAAAACAATACTACTATCAATGTGGCGGAGTGGCGATGGGGGCCGGGTTCGCCCCAAGTCTGGCGAATATATATATGGACGATTTTGAGTCTAAATTCATCTATGGAGATCAGAACCCACATGGCATGTGTATCTCCAAATGGAAAAGATACATAGATGATATCGTTATGATATGGACTGGTACACATGATGATTTGAACGCCTTTTTGACTTGGCTGAACAACTGCTCCAAAGATATACAGTTCACTATGACATGCAGTAAGGAGTCTATACCATTTCTGGATTTAACATTTGAGGTTGAAGATGAAAAGATCATTATGAACCTATACAAAAAACCAACAGATAGAAATACATTACTCAGATATAATTCGCATCATCCCAGGAATCTAAGAGACAATCTACCGTATGGGCAATTTTTACGCCTTCGTAGAAATTGTTCGAGACGTGGTGACTACTTTAAAGAAACGGATCTACTGATAACCAAATTGAGAGAAAGAGGATATCCGAAAGGTTTATTGAATAGAGCACGAAAACGTGCCTGGTATCGGCCCCGGGAGACACTACTAGAAGTCCAAGAAAGAGGATGTGAAGAGTCTGAAAAACTAATATGTGTAACCACATTTAATACAAGGAGCCATGAAATCACAAAAATAATAAAGAAATATTGGAATCTAGTAGGCCCAGAAATTGGAATATTGGATGCCCCGATGTGTTCGTTCAAGAGGGCTAAAAATGTGAAAGACTTTGTGGTATCTTCATACTTGGAAACCCCTGAACCAGAAAACATTAGGACACAATTGGGTCTTCCACCTATAACAGGCCACCGAAGATGTGGAAATTGCAAAGTGTGCAAATATGTTAGAACAGGAAATACATTTGTACATAAGTCAAAACAATACAATCTGATGAAATTCACCAATTGTAACAGTCAAAATTTGGTCTATGCAATTAAATGCCCATGCCAATATCTGTATGTAGGACAGACCACACAAAAAGTAAAAAATCGGATACTCCAGCACCAAAGTAGAATCCGATGCAAAACATCAGGAGCACCGCTGGTTGAGCACTATAACACAGCAGGGCATACCCACGATGATCTAGAATGGTGGGTAATCGAAAAGGTTGAGCTACATCAAAGGGGTGGGAACATGACATCAACTTTGAACTATAAGCAGTGCCTTTGGATTCACACCCTTAACTCAGTGGCAGAAGGGTTAAACGAGCATGAAGAGACATGTTTACAAATGAGTAAACTATGATGACAACTGAATCCAGACTAGAGAGGGGTACAGTGAATATGTAGCAATATGTAGGTCACTGGGTCCAGACTAGAGAGGGGTACAGTGAATATGTAGTAATATGTAGGTCACTGGGTGCATCTAGTACACTAATGCACCTCGTAAAACAATAACAATTGCCCAATAATGCACTGCGTAAAACAAAATATACTCGTTGTATTATTGTTAGCTAACTACAATAATGATATGTGTTTGTTTTCTCTTTATAAAATGTATTACATATGTATTATAGGTGACCAGAGAGATCGTCTTGACAATTAAGGTCGAGTTAAGTAACAAACCTAAATGGTTGATAATTGCTTGTAGTTGTGACAGTATGAATAGACTTGATTTTTGTTATGTCCATAGTATATTTACAAAATGGATTTGGAATCACCGTAATACTGTATGAAAAGTTTACAAATTGTTATGTAAAACCGGAAATTATTTCAAGAGATCTGTCCATCGGGGAAGGACAAACTAAACAAAGTTTAGCATGATCATAAATCAAGATCCGTAAATAGTATCTCCGAGTTCATGCTTTGGAATGTCTATTAATCCACTCCTGGGTTTATCAGTGGCCCAATAATAGAGGGTAACGTAAAATCGTCATCACGCTCAGTACGGCTGTTTACACTTAACAGACTGGGGTTTTGGGCACTTCGAGTATCGACCGTGAGAAAGCGAGATTAATACGGCTTGAGGTCCTGACAGAATAGAAAGTAAGTTGCAGCTGTAAATGGTTCACTTTGAACACGCTCGTTTAAAGATAATGGAAACGTGTCTGTAAGCAGAGTGTCGCCGCGCGAGAGGATCTAGACTTGCAATATAGAGAGACGTGTAATCACAAGACGAAGAGGAAGTATAGCAATGGCCGCTATTTAAATGTAACGCAGTTGTTTGTTTTTAGACTCGGAAGCGGCGGAGATTAAATAACCTTGCAGGCCCGCTATTTAAATGTAATACGTTTATTCAATTCATTTTAAACTCGGAAGCGGCTGTAATTAAATAACTGTGCTGGCCGCGCGGAGTTGGATAACTTGAGAGATTAATGTTTTGGAATTGAGTGACATTGGCAAACTGCAAGGTAGTGGATGTTTATACAGATATAGAGTGAGATAATCCAGTGATTACTAGGAGAGTGCGTAATAAGGTTGAGATTTAAGCATGGGTGATTTAGATAAGCGCTGGATATACGACACAGCACCGTGTAAATAGCAATATAACAATTGAGTAATGTTTGGGACAGAGAAGATGAGAATGTTCTCAATTTCCGTTATATAGGTGATCGCAATTGCGGCACTATTACAAAGAGATATCCAGAATCTCCCACCGGCTGGTGGTAGTACTGAGAACAAGGAAGGTATGTATGAATTAGTAATTTAGTTGTAGTTACCTTTGCCTACTTGGGGATAAAAGTATAGTGATATGATTAATTCATTTTTAGATACCAGGATAATTCCTACTGTGTCAGATAGTGTTGGCTGACATACCGTTTCCGCCCTGCTGATTAATGAGAGATAGACGCAGGCCTTCTTCGAAAATAACAGGTGAGCGGTCCAGTCTGGCAATGCCCAACGGCCTTTTGCTTTAGCAATCCCACACGCACAGAATCTAAAAGTTATCCCTATTTTCTTATAGGCTGTCCAACTGTACTATAGTCCTGATGAAGACCCGACCAGGTTGCGATAAAACCAGCACCAATATCTAGGGTCGAAACGTCGACGTTAAAATACGGATCAGTCCATATTTAAGTTTCAACATAAAGAAGAAAATCGTATCTATTGAAACTATTGTTTTGAGTTTGGGACTGCCACATTATTTCTTGTTGTGTGTATATATGTATTAATTCACAATTTAATCACTTGCCACTATTTCACAGTAACACAATTTTGTATGGATATGTTATGTCATTGTTTTAGGACAGCTTTTGTATATATGTGTATATAAGATATTTAAAAATTTAAAAATAAGATAAAATTTGATACTATCCTCGAGAAGAGGTGTGTGTGGTTACTTTTACAGGACATTTTCCTTTCCTTCAAAAAAGTTTTTTTTCCAATGTATTGGCAGCAGTAGAGAAAAGAATTTGTTTAATATTAATGCAAATTATGTGATCTACCTATATAGAAGGTTTATGAAAGCAATTGTTTCCCGACAGAACCATTATCCTTATATCTACTTTAAAGGAAGCCATTACTATTGCTAAAGTGGTGGAAGAGTCTGAGACGTGTATGAGAGAGTTCAAAACAAACCAACAAGATAAGAACTCGAAAGTTGCTGTGTTACAATCTAGTGATGAGGTAGTGAATCCCATACATGAAAAATAAATTAAAGGCTTAGCCTCTGATGGTAAAACAAATTTATCTAAACCTTCCAATTCGTCCTGACAAAAAGCCAACACAAGAACATGTCATAGTACTTTTTATTTAGCTGGCTCCAATAATTGTTTTGCCATTGGTAAAGAGTGTCTGAAGTGCTGTAAAAAGGGACATTATGCGCGCATGTGCATGACCACTAGCAAGAAAGTTAAATTGATAGAGGAGGATGAGGATGATGAGGCCACAGTTATGGTCATCAACTCTGATGAAGCTGGTTTTACTGATAAGGGAAGGAGCTTAACTCGCCCAAGGACAGACTTTACTATCAATGGGCAACTGTTGTCGTTAATGGTGGATACTGGTTCATTATACACCATAATTCCTAAAATTTTATATGATGCCACTTGTAAGAACATCAAATTGATACCCTCAGACGTCATCTTTCAGGGTTACAAAGGATGCTAATATTGGTGTTTTAGGATATTTTGAGGCACAGATTGCTTTTGAGAAGAGGTCAACAGATGGCAAAATGTATGTTTCTCCTCAGGGTCCGGCAATTTTAGGGTGGCTTTGCAAGTACGATCTTAATATCAGAGTGGATCCCAGGCTGAACGACCTGTAATGTACATTAATGATGATGCTGTTCAGAGTATTCTGCTAGCCTATGCCAAAGTGTTTGATACTCTTTTGGGGGAGGCTGTGGTTTTATAACATGAATTAAATCTAAAAAAGGATGTGGTACCTGTTAAGCATGTTGCAAAAAGGATACCTTTAACCGCAAGGGCTCAAGTCAAGGACATCATTAAACAAATGCTTGATGATGGCATTATCGAAACTGGGGAGGCTGCGGAATGGTTATCTACTGTGGTTATTAGGCAGAAACAGGATGGCTCTCTTCGTTTTCGTGTGGACCTGAGGAGCTTAAACAAAGCTGCCATCATGGATAACTTTCCACTCCCAAACATCAATGAGATCATGTTAAGTTTGGCTGGCGGTAAATTGTTCTCTAAACTGGACCTATGCAGTGCGTACCATCAAATGAAACTCCATCTTGATTCTAAAGAGTACACTTCTTTCATAACATCTTAAGGCACGTATTAATTCAACAGACTTGCCTTTGGTCTATATTCTGCTGCCAGTGCTTTCCAACAGATTATTACACAAAATGTGAAGGGCATTGATCGCGTAGTATTTTTTCAGGATGACATTTTGATTTGTGGTATGAATGTCAGCGATTATAATGCTATCCTGGATCAAGTTTTGTCACGTTTGTCTACTGCTGGTTTGACGCTATGTAAAGATAAGTGCGCGTTTGCCGTTGAGGAAGTTGATTATCTTGGTTAGCATGTCACCAAAGACGGCATTCAACATAAACATGATCTTGTCAGTGCCATAGTGAATGCAAAGCAACCGGATGACAGAGACAAATTAAGATCTTTCATCGGCATGGTGGAATACTATGCCAAATTCATCAAAAATGTTGTGTATAAGGTGAAACCATTAAGGCAATTGATGAGGAAGGGTAAGACATTTTTGTGGGGGGCTGATCAGATCAAAGCCTTTAATTTGGTAAGGAGATCATTGTCAATGCTGACATTTTATCTGGCTTTCTTCCACGTTTTCCTACCTTTTTGACTGTGGATGCCAGTACCTTGGGCATTGGGGCGGTACTGACTCAAAAACATGCAGGAGAAGAAAGATTAGTTGCCTTTGCGTCTCGCTCCTTAAACGATGCTGAGAGAAACTATTTGGTTATCAAGCAAGAGGCATTGGCGGTTGCTTGGGCAACTAGACACTTCAGGGTTTTCTTGTGGGGTGTCATATTTACTCTAAGGACAGATCATAAACCATTGCTAGAAGTTTTGGGCCCTGATGGCACTAAAAACTGTTCAGGCAGACTTGCTCGCTTAGCTGTCAGTGTGCAGGATTTGGTGTGCAAAGTTGAATATATACCTGGTTGGCGTAACAGTATTGCGGATTGTTTGTCCACGCTGCCGGATATCAAAGCTGTTTCTACTGATTTGGTAACGGAAAGTGTTGTTGCCTGTTTGGAAGACCTCTCTGAAGATTTAGGTAGGGCCATTTCAAAAGAGTACTGGTTGGAAGGCATGCAGAGTGATACGATTCTGGCACGTATTGTCAGGATGATCAGAGAAGGCATTTCCAGGGAGAGTACAGTGTCACTGGGTCGCAGACCCTTTGTACAACTACAAGATGGAATTTTCACACAGGGTGAATTTGTTGTTTTGAGGGGGGAGAAGTATATACCACCTGAATCTCTCAGTTCTTGTGCAATTGCTTTGCCCATGAAGGTCAATTGGGCCAAACTTTAACTGCAAGTTGATTGAAAGAAAGATCCTGGTGGCCAGGTATAGATGGGTATGTGTATCAATAGATGGAGAAGTGTGTGAGTTGCAAAGAGTCTGAGAAGAGGTTTCGTGTGGGCTTGGACAAACCTACTGTTTCGCAACATGTTTTGGGTGTGGAAGGTATTTGGCAAAAGGTTTGTATGGACTTTATTGGTCCCTTTAATGAGATGCATGACAATGAGAAATTTGCTTTGGTGTTGGTGGATGCAGTGTCTAGGTGGGTGGTAGTGGCATTTATGAGAAATATTAATACACAATCCACCATCAAGATCCTCATTGAAGTATTCCATTGGGAAGGCATACCAGCTTTACTTCTTTTGGATAATGGCACACAACTTACCGCAAAGGAAATGTAGCATTACTTCGAGTATGTGGGTTTAAAACACTTGCATACATCTTTGTACAATCTACAAGGTAATGGTTTGTGTGAAAGAGTGAACAGACTTGTAAAAGGCACTACGCAATTAGCTCTAGCTGCTGATTCTTCTGCACAACATGAAATTAAAGAAATGTTGTGGGCCTACCGCACCATGGTGCATCAGGGAATGTCAACATCTCCTTTTGAATTGATGAGGGGTAGACAAGCTTATACAAAGATGGTTCCTACTTGGCTACTTAAGCATCAGTTAGAGGTTTCTCCCAGTTGGTTTTATCAAGACTGCATCAAGGGCAACAGAAGTGTGTGCCCGGTGACTTAGTAAGATCAAATCTGGTGATGTACACAAAGGTTTTAACAAATTCAGAGGACCTTTTCTGGTGGAATCTGTGGGTAACAATTATGTCAAATTACACAATGGTCAAACTTGGAACCTTAGAAGGGTAGCTTTGTATCAAAAACAAGGTAAAAGTGTGCCTAATCTTCCTTCTTCGCAGGTGGTGCATTCTTTTTCTGCTGCTACTTCTCATTGTGGTGATGGGAGGGCCGTTCATAAACACAAGTTGCCTACTTATTCAAAAGATTGTGTCTAAATATTTATTGTACAGGAAGGGAGTTGGGTCATGGCTTTTTTTATTCTTGATTTCACATGCCTTGTTTTATTGTTTACGTGTTTATTTTTATGTTTCACATATTACTTATGGTTTATGTTTCTTTTATGAGGCTTAACTCTTCTTTCCTTCCTGTTTTGTTTGGAAGGAAAGGGGATGTGTTATATTCATGTTTGGCCTCTGGTTTATGTTGGCTTGCGGTGGCTCGCAGTCTTGCCTGGGCTCATGGAGATACTGCGCTTCTTTGTTTCGAGCCAAGGGTTGAACAATTCAGCCATTACAGAGAGGCAGTTTCCCGGCTCAGCTGGTCGGTTTGTATTCGTTCGAGCTTATTGAAATAAAAGGCTACTTTAACTTACGGAGGAATCCACTATTTATTTATTACAACATGCCTTATGGGCTGCTATTCCCATGCTCTGTAGGATACGGTTACACAGGTGATAGCAATATTTCTAGAGAAGGCCCGAGCCAAACTCTAACAGGTTGTTGCTGATAGGAGGGATGCAGTATAGTTGGACACCACTGACTCACTGGGCAGAGCGGTTACGTCGGCGGTGACCTTATGGGACCATGCCTGGTTGAGGACTACTGCCTTTTCTGGGGATGTCCATACAACACTTGTAGACATGCCCTTGGATGGCTCCCGTCTCTTTAGAGACCAGGTGGATTCAGCACTGGAGCACTTTATGGATAGTAGGACTACAGCCAGATCCTTTGTGCTTTCTATGGCCCCATGTCACGCCCAATCCACCTTTCGCCCCTTTCGTGGACACGGAAGGGACTTCCAGCCACTTCTATAGCCTCTCAGATACTCCAGCATGCACGCTTGCCAGCATTTGTGTGGCCAAGGATGTGGCACCCGCAGACTATGTGGGTTGGGCAGTCCGAGGTCAGGCCAGTCTACTACTCTCGTGGCAGCCGCAGCCTCCAAACCCTTATAGTCTGCCCTCTTACCATCATGGGTAACCAGTAGAGAGGCAGGATCTGTCTTCACCTGCCCCACTGGCAGTCTATAATATCAGATGGGTGGGTTTTGCAGATCATCCAAAGGGGCTATTCCCTCCCTTTTGTGACTACATCTCCCTCCATGCCACCTACTTATGATAGGCTGATGGAGGACCACCTATTCCTTTTCCTCCAGGAAGGGATGTGTCGCCATAGAGAGGGTGCAGACACTAGAAGGTAGTGGTTGCTATTCCTACTACTTTCTGGTGCACGAAAAGGCTGGAGACCTTTGTCCTACCCTTGACCTGCACCCTTACAATTATTTTCCACAAGAAGTAGAAATTCAAAATGCTCACGGTCATTCATGTCCTGTCTAACTCAGACCCAGGAGACTGGATGGTGGCATTGGACTTGCAGGACACATACTTTCACATCCCTGTCCTGCCTGCCCACAGGCGTTACCTGCAGTTCACGGTAGGTCACAAGCACTTTCAATTCGCTGTGCTGCCCTTTGGCCTTACCAGTGCCCCTCACGTGTTCACCTAGATGATGGTGGTGGTTGCAGATCATCTGCGGAGATCAGTGGTGCCAGTCTTCCCCTTTCTCGATGGTTGGCCGTTGAAGCAGGTTCTCCCCAGGCTGTCGTCTCCCAACTCCTGACTATGGCTGCAATCGCTGGAGTTCACTATCAACATGCTGAAGACGCACCTGGCCCCCCTCAGACTCTTGCTTTAATTTCGGGCTTATCCTCCTGAATGGCAAGACTAGGATATTGATCCCAATGTTCCAGCCACTATTCTGGATTTCAGTGAGACTGACTCTAAGGCTGCTGCGACCCATGGCCTCTTGTATCCTGCTGGTGATCTATGCCCACTGGCATATGTGGGATCTGCAGTGGGACTTGAAATGCCAGTGGGCGGAGCATCAGGGACATCTTTCCATCATGGTCCAGATCCCTGATGGAACTGCAAAGGACCGGCAGTGGTGGCTAACGAAATGCGATTAGGTCTGTGGCAGACCCTTCTCCCTTCCTCAACCAGATCTGACCGTGGTAACCGATTAATCACTTCTTGGATGGGTCAGCCACCTGGGAGAGGTAGCGATCCATGGCCTCTGGTCTCCGGTGGAATCTGGACTCCACATGAACCTGTTGGAGCTTCGTGAGATAAGGCTGGCATTGAAAGCATGTTTTCCTCCATCAAGGAATGGCTAGTGCCGGTGTTCAAGGACAGCTCCACCGCCATGTGGTACTTCAACAAACAGGGCGGGCTGGGGTTGTGGACTCTTTGTCAAAAGTCCCTGCTTCTCTGGACATGGCTGGAATGTCCGCACATATCCCTGGTGGTTGAACACCTAGCGGCCTCTCTGGACACCAGCATGGACAAACTCAGCCGACAATGCCTTGCGAATCACAAATGGCGCCTCCATCTGAATGTGGTGCATGGTCTCTGTTAGCAGTGATGAGAGCCTTGGTTAGATCTGTTTGCCATGGACGAGAATGCGCAATGTCAACAGTTCTACATGCAGAAGTTTCCAAGGCAGATCTCGCTCAGAGAAGCTTTTAGTCTTGAGTGAAGCAGAGACCTCCTGTAAGCCTTTTCGCCCAAACCACTCCTGCCTGGAGTTCACATTAAGATCAGGAATGACCGAGCACAAGTTATCCTTGTCACTCCAGACTGGGCACAGAGAGTCTGGTATCCTAAGCTGTTGAGAATGTCCATTTGTTCTCCAATCGGGCAACCCCTTCGGGAGGATCTTTCTGTCGCAACAGCAGAGCAGAGTCCCCCACTTGTTAATGCTCTGACTTATTGCACGGAGATTGAGTGGTGACAGTTGACAGCATTCGACCTTTCTCCTGAAATCTGTATTGTCATTGTGGCAGCCAGGCATCTCTCCACTAAGATGGTATATGCCTGCATATGGTACAAGTCTGTGGCATGGTGCACAGCAAAGGCTTTGGATCCACTTTCTGCCACTCTTTCAGAGGTTCTCCTAACAGCCAACAAAAATGGATTCAGTAAACAGGAACGTGAATGCAAAGAGTTTGGGGATGACCCTATTGGAAGGGCCAAGTCCAACAACGACACATTTCGGAATAACCAGTGTTTTTTGTCTCACACCTGACCAGCTTCTTTTCATGGAAACATTGGGGCGCTGGCACTGCTTGGAAAGCAGAGATGTGGGAGGAAGTGCACTCACCTTTCTTCTATTGTATGATTGGGTGTAGGGTCAGAATTAGAATAGTAAGAATGTACTGAAAATTGAACGCGTTCCTCAACCGGTATTGGTCTGGGTTTAATGTAGTATATCTGAATGAATGTGTGTTAGCAGTTAGAGTAGTTAATATGAACTCCACAGAGTTATACACTTTCTAAAGTGGGTGTATGTTTGGAATTAGAATATTGAATATGAACACCCAAAATTAAACATTTTCTGCATTCAGTGTGAGGTTGGAGTTACAATAGTAAACACTTTCCCTATTGCTTTAGGGTTGGAATAGTAAATCTTAACTCCCCAAAAATTAACACTTTGCCAAATGTGTATAGGATTTGTGGTAGATTACTAAATCTGAACTTGTCCTAAACAGGGATTTTCCTAGAATCAGTGAAGAAGGGTTTAACACTTTATTAAAGAAAATGAGGAGTATATAACTTGCATTATCTGAAAAAGACTGTTAGTTATAGATTTCTTACCATAGAATTACCCCCAGGCGTCAGACTGGATACGGAGAATTTTTTCTTAGCAGTACCCCTGCGTGTCTGTAGGTGGCGTCGGTCAACTCTGCGTCTGTTGTTAGCATCATGGTTGCCGGGAAGACGTTGCAGGGCCTACATAGCCACTGCCCCTGCACTGAAGTCAGTTCTGACATGACTTTCTGCGCCAGAAGTGCAGAGCCGTGAAAGACACTGACCACCGGTGCGCCACAACTGGGGCCCTATAAGGGTGGGTGGGGCAGTAAGGAATCTATAACTAAGATATGTCTCTTACAGATACATCGTTACCTAAGGTAAGTAACTTGTTCATCTGAAAGAGACTGTCCGTTATAGATTCCTTACCTTAGAATAGATACCCCAGCAATACCAACCCCGGAGGCGGGTCTGCGAACTAAGTTCAAACCAGAAAATCCTGGAGGACCGAAAGAGGGAAATAACTATCTCTCTGGACTTGGCTGTCCAGGCAGTAATGTCTGGTGAACATGTGCAAGGATGCCCACGTGGCCGCCTGGCATATGTCAAGAAGTGGAACACCAAATTCTAATGCAGTGGTTGCAGCACTAGCCCTAGTTCAATGAGCATGCAGCCCCACTGGAGGTTCCTTTTTTGCTAAAGCGTAACAACCCATCAAGAGACAGTATGCGTTTGACCAGCCCGACCTTTCTTGGCACCTACATAGCTAACGAAGAGTTGATCATCCACCCAGAAATCTTTTGTGCGGTCAAGGTAGAAGGACAATGCACCCTTAGAGTCCAGACAGTGGAGTCTCTGTGGCATTCTAGGCTTCTGTTGCTAAGAGCTTCAGAATGTCATGATGTCAATAGGACTGTGAAGGCAGTTGAAGCTGAGCCTGCCTCCTGGTTGGAGTGTAATGATGGATGGGATCCTTTACAAGGAATAAACCTTGCTTTCAAATCAACCTGATCTCCAGTGAATACTTCACCTCATTACATTGTTGACAGAGGATGACTGGATAGTCCATGGAAAGGATCTCAACATCAAACTTAAGCTCACTGCTTGAAGCTTACGTATCTGCATCTTTATCAGCACATCATTCCGGGTGAACCCCTCTCTCAATGTACTGTTTTTGTCTGTTTATGCGGGCCCAGGGATCCTGCCATTTAATGGGTGTCTGCGTCTATTTTAAAAAAAAGAGGGAGATTTCTCTACCGTGCACTTGCGAGCTCAGGCGGGCGCTTTGGAATGCTGTGATTCGCGCCGCTTGTAAAATTGCAAAGTAAGGGGAATTCGTTTACCAGTACTCGCAAGGGCAATCCTGCGCTCTGGAGTGTGTTCCCTCGAGGTCCGTTCTTCTTCAGTTCGCCCGCACACCGCCATCTTCTCTTGAAGTTCCAAGACTCCTGATGTCACTTGGATGCTCTTATGTCAACACGTAACATGGCAGCCATCTTAGGTGTGCGTTGGGCCTCCTAAAGGCTTACAATGCGTCTTGACCTTGCTTGTCAAACCGTGACATGCACATATTCCTCGTTGTAGTTGCTTAGCAATGGAGACGCTTTCAACGCCTCAGCTTTCTTCATTCTCCTGCATTATGTGTTCATTCCGTGAAACGCACACAAACTCTGCTTCATTTGCTTAGCAACGATGACGCTGCCAGGGCCACTGTTTTCCTCTTTCTCCTGCATTGCGTGTCTGTTCCGTGACACACACAAGCTTCAATTGTAATTCAAGTTGCTGCAGCCTTGCTAATTTATGCATGCTACTTCAATGACATGCACACTTACTTCAAGACATCCTGTGTTTTGTTATTAACAGTACAACCTTTGTGGGTGACTTTAGTGACATGCACACTTACCTTCAAAGGAATTTTAACATTTCACATGTAAGATAATGTTATTTTGTGTGTCATTTTTTTCAGCAGACACACACTACTCTTATCGTTTACCAAGTTAATTTTTTTTGACATGCGTGCATCAGTGACGTGCACACTTTGCTACTAATTTCTATTCTTATTTTAAAATGTACACTAATTTATTGGCGTTCATCAAGTGTTTCCTTTTAATTATTCTTCCATCAAAATGCAAAATGTTACTGTGCCTCCCTTCTTTTTGTCATCCCCTGGTGATCCACCTATTAGAAGGCAGAAGTGGCGCAAAGTCTTTGAAAGGTGTGCCAGAGCGTGTGGCTCCTCCCTAAGTGCAGAAAGGAAACTACATTGTCTAGGGTCTGAGGACTAAGGCCCAGATGTAGGTGGCCCAATACCGGTCGATAACTGACGAACTTCGGTAATTTCGGCCATTACCGACCGGTATTGGGCATTTGTGATGTAGGGGACCAAAAAGTTACCAAATCGGAAACTTTACCGATTCGGTAAAGTTTCCGAATCGGTAAAGTTACCTAATCGGTAAATTTACCGATTCTGTAAATAAGAAATGGTAAAAATTAATTTTGAGATGTAGATCCCCTTTTAAATACCGAATTTGCACGAAATTTGGTATTTAAGAGTCGGTTTTTAGCATGGATTGAAATCAGATGGTAACCAGGTGCACGCTATAAAAAAGGCCCCAAAATGCACCACTTTCACCAGAATGGCAGCATTCCATGTCATTGCGAGGCGGCTACGGCCCCAGGCAGAAGGAGAGAGGGTCTGGAGGAGGGAGGAGCAGGTGTACAGGCAGAGGATCACACTATTCCAGCTAACTGAGCCTGAGATCCTACAGAGGTACAGGCTGGCCCCACAAACAATCCTGGACCTCATCAGGGACCTCCACCCACTTTTGGACCATCCTACCCCAAGGGCGCACGCCATCCCACCCCATGTGCAGGTGCTATGCAGCCTACACCTGCTTGCATCTGGAAGCTACCAGAGTGTGGTTGCTGCAGTAGGTGGGGTGTCCCAGAGCTGTCTGTCCAGTTTCTTTCAAAAATTCCTTGATGCCATGTTGCAGAGAATGCATCACTACATTAGCTTCCCTGCAACGCATGCAGAACTGCTAAGGACAAAGACAGACTTCTATCAGATGGCGCAGATCCCTAACATCATTGGCTACATTGATGATACCCACATACCAATATGCCCACCTGCTGCCACAGAGTACATTAATCAGAACCGTAAATCCACCCACACCATAAATGTACAGGTGATCTGTGATGCAAAGTACGTGATCACTGACATAGTAGCCAAATTCCCAGGGAGTACCCACGACTCCTACATCTTCCAAAACAGTGGGATCTACGCACGCCTTATTTCAGGGGAATTCGGTAAAGGATACTTGCTAGGTGACACACTTTGTGAAATTCACTTGATACGTATTTCAGGTGGATGTGTGTGTGTGCATGTGATTACTATTAGGGGACAGTGCATATGCCCTCCGGTCCTTCATCCTCACACCCTACCTCAACCCAACAACAAGTCAGAGGAGATACAACAGGGCACACAAAACAACTAGAAACATTGTGGAACGCACCTTTGGCATGTGGAAGAGCAGGTTTCGCTGCCTCCATAAAAGTGGAGGGGCCCGCCAGTACACACCAATCACCTGCTGCAAGATGATTGCAGCCTGTGCAATGCTGCACAACCTGGCGGTCAAGAAGGGCACAGAAGTGGAAATCTCAGATTATGAGGACCATGACGACGAGGAAGCAGTGCCTGAACCACACACATCTGGAGTTGCAACACCAACTGATGGCAGACACAGACGGGAAGAGGTCACACGCAACTTCTTTTAAGTAAGTAAGGAGACAAAGACAGGCGTAGTATGCAACTAAACTAGTTTGACTTTGTAATGACGTAGGTTTTTTAAAGCACAAATGTGCAAAAAAAAGTATTTAACTGCAATGATGTCAGTCCTGGTTAACTTCACCATGAACTGTGAAAGTTATTTCCTTGCTCGCTTCCCAGTAACACTTGTAGGTTGCTCAACCTGCTCACTGTCTTGCTGGCCTGTGGCCTCAGCATGGCGCCTGCTCCACCTAGTTTTAGGGACAAGGGTGCTTCCAATGCTGCTCCTGCTTGTGCTCTCCTCACTTACAGGCACATCCAGAGCAGCTGTGTGTGCAGTTTGGGCATTCAACAGCGCCTCAAGAGCACTGGTCATCCCGCCCATGCCCCTAGTGACCTCATTGGTGTTTTGGGTCATGGCCTCCTGCATGTTGCTGCTTCTCCTACATAACAGGGATGTGGCAGTGGCCGGGAGGTTGATGGCTTTACTTTGGACATGTGCATGCTGCCTATCCTTGTGCCTCGCAGCAAAATCATTGTCTAGTTTGGTGCATAGAAGCTGCACCGAGTTGTTAATTCCGCGCATCCCTGCTGCCATCTCTTTGTAGACCTGTACCAGCTCACTGATGCCCTTTCCTATTTCTCCAATGTTATTATTCAGGGACCTCATCTGTCGTTGGCATGCCTGGATGGCTCTACCCTCCATCCTTTGTATCCTCACCATGCTCCCCTCCAGACCAAGCAACACGCTTGGACCCTCACGTGGTGCATCTGCTGGCCTTTCTTGAACTCTGAGGCGTCTTGCAGCACTATGGTCCATCCTTGCACTGGAGTGTGTTATACCAGAGCTAACTCCTACAGGCAAGTTGTGTGGTCTGTCACCCTCCATGTCAGCTGCTACGGACTCCAATTCAGGGAGTGGAGCCACGACATGCCTCCTGCCTGGTTGTGATGGAGGTATCACATCATGCTGCGATGCTGGCATTTCTGGTGATGACAGCAGGAGAGGGGACTGAGATCTGCTAGGGTACGCCAGCGACTCTTAGGCCATTTCTGTGTCTTGGGCAGGTGGACGGCTACTTGATGCAGCTTTGTCCTGTGGTACGTTGGGGATACCTTGTCCTGCATCCTGACTCTCCTCCCTCTCAGGTGGTGTGCCTTCAGCCTCCTGCGAACGCCTGCGAGACGTTTCACCTATGGACATATGAGCGTACATTAGCTAAGCGCTACTGTCTCACAGTCACTACAATTAAATAATTATCACATTGGCCATGTTCTGTATGCAGTCATTTCATTAACTAGTTGGTTGGTGTGCTGTATGACATGTCCTTACATTTCCTGTCTACATATCGCATCATGCATTGGCCCTGTATAGTGCTAGCAGTACTGGACTTGGGTTCACTTGCCCACTAAGGGTACAGGTAACGGAGTTGGTATTGGGGGGAATGCAGTGCATTTGTCTTACCTTTTTTGCTTGCAGCTCTGGCTGAGCTGTCTGCTTCTCGCAGTCCGCAGATGCTGTCTGGTTCTATGGTTGAGGCCACCATCTCCTCCAGGTCAGTCAGGGGGGGTGCTGGGTTCTTGCCTCCGCCAGTTTTTGATGCCTGCTTGTGATGTTCTGCCATTTTCTTTTTGGTTTGGCTCCTCAGCTCATAAAATCGTTTTTTAAGGTCCTCTGTGTCCTTGGTGGTCACCCCAACTCCATTTACTTTCTCCATTATGTCCAGACAGATTTTTCTTTTGGCTGATTCAGCCACAGTGAGGGACTGCCTGGTGCACCTTCACCACCTCCTCCACAAGGACCTGCAGCTCCATGCTGCTGAATTTCAGTTTCCTCCTCCTCTCAGGCTGCTCTTTTTCTTGGCTGCTTGACATTTTTCACTTTTAAAAGTGCTCAAAACCCTTTCTGCTGCTCCTGCACTCAGCTCAGCTCCAACTGCCATTCCAGAAGCTTCTAATTAGTTGCAGCTGCCTGTGGAGCCACTTCCTGGTAGGGAGGGGGAGGGTGGTAGCACCTGATTGGCTGCCTACTTGAGTTTCACTTTTGTTTGCTTTCCGATTCGGTATTTACCGAATCGGTATTTACCGAATCAGTATTTCCTATTCATTCCTATGGGCCAAAAGGCCCATAGGAATGAATGGGGAATACCGATTCAGTAAATACCGATTCTGTAAATACCAATTCGGCAAGTTCCGATTGTCCGATACCGAATTTTACCGAATCGGTATTTTTTACCGATTTTTTACCTACATACCATTTTCTGATTCTAAAATACCGATTCGGAAAAATTCGGTATTTTTGAATCGGTAAAATCGATTTACCTACATCTGGCCCTAAGACGTTTTGATCATTTACCCGAGATTCATGATGGTGAGCTCAATGAGTTTGAAATTTGTACAGCGAAATTGGACAAACACTATTTACCCAAAGTCAGTACTATTCTTGACAGGTACCATTTTGGTCGTAGGCGCCAATTAGAAGATGAATCCATAGAATACTATATAACTAGTTTGAGGAAATTAGCTTCAACATGTACATTTGTCTCCACCCTTGATGAGAGACTTAGGGACCAATTTATGTTGGAGTGCACCATTAAACGTGTAAGAGAGGAACTCTAGCAGAAGGATGAACCTTCCCTTGGGGATGTTTTATAATTGCGAAAAGGATTGGACATTCCATCAAATGTGTGGAAGTCATAAAAACGGAAGGTGACAAGAAGGATTCGGTTCATGTTGTCAAACAACCTCTAAAGGAACAAAAGGAACATGAGAAAAAGAAAACTAATTTTGAAAAAGCAGAAAAGTCTGGCACTTTTCAAGCTAGATATTTTCGTTGTGGGAAAGTTTGTCATTTGGCCAATGATAAACTGTATCCATCTAGTAAAGTCACCTGTAGTAATTCTAAGAGGAGAGGTAATTTTCCTGCAGTCTGTAAAGGCAAAACATTTAAAGGAAGGGTAAATGAAATTAATGATGAAGTAGCTTATTCAAATGATCCATATTCTTGTGTAGAGTGAGGGCAGATATTACTGCAAGTTACTGAAAATGTGGAGAGCAGGAGCAGTCCAATTGATGAAATCTTGGTGGAAGGTGAAACAACTAATGTTCTTTTTGATTCGGGTGCCAAAATCACCATAGTTTCTAAAGAATTTTACTTAAAAAAGGTCAAGGATAAAGTTAAAGTTTTACGTTCTGATAATAGACTGTATGCATATGGGGGGAGCCAATTAAATTGTTTGGTTATTTTTGGGGTCTCGTGGAATACAAGAACTGGTTAATTAATTATAACATTTACATTTCCAAAAAAGGGGACAGTATAATAAGTTGGTTCCACCGAGAAACCTTGGTGTAATTGTAAATTAAAATGAATCACCCCCATTAAGCAGAAGGAAAACTGAGAAAAATATTACATCTTCCGTACAGTGGCTGGGGTGCGCCGCAAGGAGCAAAAAGAGGCCAGAATTGTGAAAATAGGTCCCCTGGGGGCAGAGAAATACCCCCAGAAGGTAGGCGACCTTTGACATCTGGCAGACAAAGGACGAAGCACGTGGGGTTCCGCCTCTGGTCTTGGATATGCCCCCGGGTTGTGTCAGGTCAGGTCCCGGGGGCTGCCCCGACTCAAAGCAAAGTTGGGGAATGCCGTCGCGCTCCCTGTGAAGTATTCCCAATGGGATGCCAGGAGCCCACCCTGGCCCAAGGTGATGGCGATGAAGAGGAGGTGTGGCTCGCCATCATACAACCCACCCCATGGGCCAGGCTAAGCCGGGGAGCGCCATTGCGCTCCCCATAAAGACTCCAGGTGCTGAAGATAAGTCGGGGAGCGCTGTCGCGCTCCCCTTGATGATGCCTCCAGAGCCCGGGACCCCAACTCCGGGCCCCAATGCCAAAGCTGAATTCGGGGAGCGCTGTCATGCCCAACCCACAAAGAATCGAGCGCCGTCTCGCTCCACGTGAAGTTGGCCAAGTGGGGTGCCAGGAGCCCACCCTGGCCCGAATAAAAGCCAGGGAGCACTGTTGCGCTCCAGTGAACAGGTGCAGGGGCCCAGGACCCCATTTCCGTGTCCTGAAGAGATGGCGGAGACCAGGGGAGTGCCGCCACACTCCCCAGTGACTGGAGGAAGGCGGGGGAGTGCCGTGCAATCCCCCAAGGTCCACATGGACCCGTCAGAAGCTCCGAGTGTGCCTGCATGAGCGGGCAGACCAGAAGAGATGTGCCGGCTCCTGCGGCAGCACATGAGGGTGCTGGCTGGTCGGGGAGCCGACGGGGGCAGCCGGCGGTGGGCTCCCCGGCTGCCCTCCAACAATGTGGCAATGCGGGGTGCCAGGGTGGGACCAGTCCCAGCGAGGAAGACGAGCAGCCTGGGGTGGGCTCCCTGAGCAGCATGGAAGCAATCACCTGGGGGCCCGGGTGGGACCGAGCCCCCCCATCAAGGGTGGAAGTGCAGCAGGAGGCCGCCAGCAGTGATCGCGGCTCTCCCCAATGCAGCGAGGGGGCCGCTGCTACAATATGCACGCTACTCGTGGTGGCCCCAGGAGGATGGGGTCACCACTAAATGTGTTCCAAGGTGCAGGAGGAGCTGCCGGAGCAACGTAGTCTCCCCCAGCATGAAGAAGAAAAGTCCCTCCCTAAGTCTCATGGGAACTTGTACAGAATAACCCCTCAAGGGCTCAGGCAAGCGTCATCAGCATCCCCAGGGCTGGAACTTGTGTTCTGCAGCTGTGGGTGCCTAAATGACTGCACCATGACATGGAGGTCTGACTTGGGAATGTCTGGAAGGGCGTCCCCTAGAGGTGAAGAGGTGTAAGTGCACCAGAAAGAGGGACTGAAAGTCACATGTGCAATGTGAAGTACCTGTGTAAGGTGATGTAATAAGCAAAGTGGGGTTATGTTGCCAGACATTCCTGCTAGGGGATCTGGCTGTATATGATTAATCCTATGATTCATCTGTGATGACTTTAGGGGCTGTAATTGCAATGCATTATAAGGATCAACAAATGTGATGAGTACTGTCATTCTAAAGTGATGCTTAAACATGTATTATTGCTGCTGCGTTTAGGTGAAGAACAACCCGGACTATTATCCACTAAAGATGTAGAGGTGCATACTGTATGAACAGTATGAGATACTCTGTCAGTGTTTAGTGTCAGCAGGGCAGGGGTGCCTATTTCAAATGCTTGGTGAGATAATATGGTGGGGCGCAACTGGGATGGTGCCAGTGTGCAGGGCCCTCACTCCAGGTTATGTTTAACTAACTGCATTAGGGGGCAGATGATGTGCATACATGGGAGTGGTGGTACTAGACCCCACTCCCCTGTGGGAGGGGTGGATATGTTATGCAATGTTACAAAGTAATTCCAACAGCTTAAGTATATTTTTTAATTGGTGCATAGTATTGAGTAGTGTGTGGGTTTAATACATGTACTCTTACTTTTATAAAGCAAAGTACAGACTGGACAATCAATTTTTGAGTGTTATTTCTGCATACCTGTAAATGGCGAATACTAGCCCACACCACTTCCCTTGAGTAAGCCTTAGACTGCTCTGCAACTCTACCCTCTGAGAGTCAAGAGCTACAATAGGGTGTTTGGTTCCCAGTGAAGGACAAATGTGACATGTTATTATTGCTGGCCTCACAGATACTTCCTCGTTTTCCAACATCCAGAAAGTGGGGAGCGCCCAGACCTTCTTTGTTGAGCTCATAGCTCAAAAAGAGCACCACATAACTTCTGATGTGGGATTTGGCAAAATTGAATTTGTAGCCGTAGTCTGCAAATTCCAGAATTATGCGGACAAAATGGCACAGATGCAGCCATAATCCATAATCCTCTGTGAGATAGATATCATCCACATACGAGTATGCATCTGGGTCTATCCTGTCCAACTGAGAGACATGCGCTGCGAAAACGCTGGGGCTATTTTTATACCCCATAGGCAAACACCAGTAGTTTTTCTGTTTTCCACTGCCCGTGAATGCAGTCCATTGAATGCATTCAGGGGACAGGTTGTGGCTAAAAAAAACATTGGTAATATCAAGTGTTGTTTTATTTTTTTTACGAACTATGCTGTCTACTAAAGCAGAGCTATGGGTATTCTATACCGCAAATGCCCGACAATGAGAGTTCAAGTGCCGATAATCAAAAACTATGCGGTAAGACCCATCGGGTTTGGATACAGTAAAGAGACGATTATTCATCGGTGACACACATGTTTCATTCACTCCTTGAGACTCCCACTGGGTGAGAATATCAGCAACAGGACCTTTGGCTTCCGGCCGTATGGGATATTGGGGTTGTGGTTGAGGCATAGACCGCAATGGAATATAATGTGGCGGTGAATCTTTATCTCAGCCAACTTGATTACGCACAGAGCCAGTGCCAGGGCCAAAGCCCACTCAGCTGCAAAAGCCTCTGCATGCTCTTTGGGGACGTAACGCAAAAATCTCTAAAATATCAAGTCCTCCCCGTGAGCAGTGACTAGAACGAAAGGTGGGGCCCAATGTGCCTCCGCTAGCAAAATGTCATAGGAAGCTGTTAGATTCTCCCAAAAAATCCCTGTGATTACACGCTCAATGTCACCCTCTATATGAAAAACCATATTGTACATTCAATCCGGGGGGAGCAACCCGGGTGTCATCTGTCTCCACAGTAATGAAAGTATCAGTTGCTGTTGCTTCCAGACAAGGACGCAGTGCCTCCCGCACTATTGTAACTTCCACTACACTGTCTAGCAGGGTTACCACCCAAGTCCAGTCCAGCAGTCGTGTTCTCACTGTCTGAGGCATATCTCACTGTCAAAGAGGCAACATTTTTCTTTTGAAAAGGGGCACGGAAGCGTGGTTGTTCCTCCTGTCTCACCTTGCCGTCAAACTGACAAGGCTGATCATGTCTCCTTGGAACTGGCTGACTCGTGCCACAATCCTGGCATTCCCTACCACCGACTTGTGAGCCAGATGAGTCCTGTGAAGAATGAGGAGAACGCTGATCGGGGACCTGAAATCTTTCAGGAATCTTAATTTTCGTGCGGTCACGCGAAACAGAAGTACGCTCAGAAGAATCATGTGTCTGTGAACCAGCATGCGACCCTTCTGTTGTTGTTGTTGCTGCCCCTTTTTTTGTTCCCACACTTCTTTTTAGAAAAGACTGGGTGTCCCTCTGTGTCAGATAGAACTTTTGGCTGTGTTTGAGCCTGAATTTGCGTTTGAGTAAAAGGTTTATTCCCCAAACTTTTGCGGCCAATGGTTTTATAAGCCTTTGTAATAATGTTGATAATCTGCGTGGTTGGTCCACTTCAGGGACTGCTGCCAAGCCGTTAGGGACTTGAAAGCTTACTGCATCGCCCTTGACATTGGCAAGGATCCTATCAGCCACCATTTCAAACACCCCAACCAGATGCATCCCCAATTCCACAGCAGCTTCAGCACAATGCTCATCTTGAACACGCTTAATCACGGAGGAGAGGACTGTCATAGAGGGAGTGCCGAAACACTTCGAATACACAGCTGCAAACACATTGCCCCAGGTGTTACAATCAGCTAACTCAGGAATCAAGTCTTTAGGCAAACTGATAGTCAAAATTATGTGTTTTTCAACAGGAGAGGTATTTGGAAGAACAGCTTCAAGCTGTCTAAATTTCTTGGCAAGTCAATAAGGTTATTCATCCTTATTTGTCGGACGCTTCCCAATTACCGAATTACCCATTATAGGACTGATAGTCACCCCACCAGCTCCCGCAGGTTACACAACAACTCCTGGTGGAGCCACCTGGAAAGTACATGACATGAGCTGTATAACAGCCCCTTCACAAAAGAAAATAGTACAACCTAAAAGTCGTCAGCACAGCAAGGGTTAAAAAGAGAGAGATAGAAATCTTTTTTTTAAACTTCAAGCTTGAAAGAACCTACAAAAAAAGTCAATATAGGAGGTTGCACCGTTACAGCCGCCTCCGGAGGCAGAAGTGAGGGAGGGTATTGTGGACAAGCACAAGTATTACTCAAGCATCTCTCATATAAGAATCAGACCAAACGTTGGTGGTGCCATGTTGCGGGGATTCTGCATATACACAGAACCATGCACATGAAACTAGGGACTCAGTGAATAGGGGTGTACCAACCTACCACATTAGTACCCAAATCCCAAACTGATTAGCTATAGTGTCTCATTCGTTTTGCATCTACAGCGAAGCTACCAATGATTAGACAACCCAGAACACATCACTCTATCTTGGGAATCGCGGGAGCCAAATACTCTTTTGCTCACTCACTCGTACTTGTCCACAATGCGAGTAGTCTGAGACGGGGTATAGTTTAAAATGTTTATTTCAACTAACGCGCTATATGGTGCAGTACACAAGCCAATACTAGCAGCAAAATGCACAAACACAATATAGTCAGCATTGCTACAATACCATAGAACACTAACGGGGATATCATTTTCGAAAAATCAGTGGAAAAGGACTGAACGACCTAACCACCCTCCCAGTGGTAAGAGATAGTTTATTATAAAAAAGAAGACCTCTGTGCTTTGTCAGCAGACCCCATACATACCTCAAGGCCTAGATGCAATGTTCACATCTTAGGACAAGCACAGCTCTTCTCTTCAGACAGGTGTCTCTCCAAGTGTGTTAAAACATGTTGCGCTTGCAGTATTAAAGCACACGATTTCCAATAGTGCAGTGTGTGTAGCATGTTATGTCTAGGTGCAAGGGACTGACCAGAACGGAATTACAGGGCACATTGTTGTTTAACCTTGAACGTCGTGTGAAGGCTAAACCTCCGAGCACAGCAGAGAACATGCAAGGTAGACAGTTATCATGTGAAAGGGGCACAAACAGGGTCTTCCCAAATATATGCATGCAGTGTTTTGCGCAAAAGCGGACTCATGGCAGCAAAGCTCATGCTAACTTAGCAAATGTCGACAATGGACCTAAAAGCCATACTACAGTAGTAGTGGTGATGATAGTGGTAGTTGAGGTGGTTGGGACAATTGATGCCTGTAGGAAGGTAAAGTAGTATGTAGTGATGCTGGTTAGGCATTACTATGCAATACTCTCACAATACCCCAAAGATGGTCTTTGGATTCACAATAATAAATCTTTCACTCAGTCCTGGTTGAGTGGCATATAGCAGTCCGGCTTTACTAGAGAAACGTTTTAAGCATTTCAGAGTACCATCATGGACAATAAGTAATTGACATGATTAAAAAAAAATACAACACAAATTCATAAAAATAAAGCAGATTTTTATGTAAATGTAGACACCAAAACAAAGTACAACCAGAGTTATGGAGTTTAGAGTGAAAAATAAATCAATACAGTTCTAAACTGCAAGACTTTGCCATTGGGGTAAATGGTAAAAAGTACTGGTGCCACTCGGTCACTTGCAGGACAAGCTGCATGGAACTCACTGGGTGTTACGGTGTTGTGGGTTGCAGAACCAACCCATGACAGTCAGTATGATTTTACCTGGCTCGGGAAGCCCGGGAACAGAGTTCTGGCTGTCCAAGGTGCTGAAGCAGGAGCTGGTTATACCACTTACACGGTGCTGGTGAGGAAACAGGTACAAAAAGTTGACAACAGGGCCACTGCTGTGGTCGGCTGAAGATGCTGCGGAGTTCCCTCGAGATGCAGTGGCGAGGAAAGGTGGTATTTGCCGATTTGGCTACCAACAAGCCTTGGCAGCAGTATGGTCAGCGAGAAGAGGTCGGGAGAAAAACAGTTGCTACCTGACAGTTGCTAGAGCTCAGAACTACGTTTCCCATAATGCACTGAACCAGCTACATTTAGGCGATCCCGTGGAGGGCCAGATGGCCAGCATTTCTTTGTTTCCGGTTCATTGTTTTTACCTGCAGGGGATTAGTGCCACTAGTCTAAGGGAGTCTGGAGGTGCTTTTGGCTCTCAAAGGGGTCCCTCTGTCTGGGAGAATCAGTCCTTGGTCTTGGACGAGTTGCAGTCATGCAGTTTTAGGCTGGTTGCCACAGGTGCAGAGTATCGTGCCTTTGGTTTGGACAGCTCCTGTTGTCGCAGACTCTGGTCTCTTCCGTGTCCTTAGTTACAAATCAAATCAGAACTGATGTTCTGGTGCCAGAGTGCTGATTAAATCGTAGAGTTAGGGGTGTTAGGGGCATGGGCGGAAGTAGTCCATGGGGCAACTAGCCCCTGTGGCTAATCCACCCCTGAGGTGAACACATCCTGGGGTGTGTCACCTTTTCCACCCAGAACCCTCTACTCTGCCACTTTTAAAAATGTCTGAAACCTTTCTTAGTGGTGCAGGCCAGGTAGCCCAGGTTAGGGGGTGGCTCGCCTTCGTGGGATATACACCTCCTGACTACATAATGTTCCTCCCAGCCCGGGTGCAAATGTGCCTGGGGTCAGGGGGAAGAGGTGTTTACTTCTTTGGAAGGCAGCTTGGTTAATTATCACAGGCAGTATAAGCTTTAAAGCTCACCCCTGTGATGTTCCACTTCACTAGACATCCTGTCAGGGAGGAATGTGTGCCCTCCTTCCCATCCAGGCTATTTTTTCAGATTCCTATGAGAATTCACACCTCCTGGCAGGGGTCAGATTCTTGTGTTAGTGTCAGCAACTGCGGGCTGATAGCCAATGCACAGGAAATGCTGAGACAACCAGGTGGGCAACCTCTAAGGTAGCCATCTGGGTGCATGCCACATCGACTCTGACATGGAACTCATGTCAGGGGTGATGAGGTACGTTGTTTGATACCAAACATTAAACATTTGGGCAGTGCCATAATGGAGCAAGCAATCTCAGGGGTGCCCATTTGCCAGCCAATCTTATCCTATTGACTGCTGGTCACTTTTTGAAGCCTTTAATGGAAAAGGCTACTATAGGGACATATAAGCTTGCATTTATATGTCCCGACCCTTAATATAATGCACCCTTCCTACTGGACTCAGGAGGTCTTTCTTAGGTGCTAATGACAGATATTAAATATAGTGTATTGACCTTGCCACATGGTGAAGGCAAAGTTGAGTTTGAGCAGTTTGCTCTGCTCCTGCTGTCTGCAGTGGCAGATCTGTTTTCTTGGATTACTCATCGTGGCACAAACCGTGCTTCAGGCCCTGGTGACCCCTTTAACTTCCATGCCCTCAGTACCACTGGTACCATTCACCAGGGATTTATAAGGGGATTATAGTCCTTGCCAATTGTGGTTACCAATTCATATATACCAGTTTTTAAGGATAGAGCACCAGCACTGGGGCCTGGTCAGAAGGCCTCAGTACACTGTCGCAGTCAAAAACCAGCAACTTGTAGTTCAAATGGACGGAAAAAGGTGGGGGACACCTGCAAAAAGCCTGTATTCTTACAATGCCAATGTGATGGAGATGGTTACCCTCTTCAGAATGTCTTCACAATGTGTGGAGGGGGTTGTGATTTGAGCTGCAGATGCCTGTGTTACTGAAGTGGTAATGGAATGGTGTAACGCCTTTGACCTGGTTGCTGCACGTGTGGATGGTGAGCTACGGTTAGTATAGGACTTTTCATTAACTTCCTCCTTCTCTGGCATGTCACCCGCAAAATTAATTTAATAATCAGTTATTTTCTTGTAAATATTGTCATACTGTTTTGTATACTATATTTATCGGGCCACAAAAAGGTACACACTCAGATGTTTATTGTGTTGGAATGGCCTCAGCACTATTTTGCCACAGACCTATACACAAATAAGATTTGACCCATGAGGCAGATCCAGAATGTGGGATCAGGGGAACACATGACTAAAGCTCCTCAAAGAGCATATAATAAACATGGAACAGAGCAGGAAGCATTCACACTTCCATGCACACCATTACAAGTCTAGCTTATTCTACAGATATCAACATATTATCACTCACAGCTGGGTATACAGTAATATCTTTCTTCCACCAGACTGCAGCCAGAGCAGTTTAAGATTGGGCAGAGCTGAGTGTTAGGTAAGCATGCTGCCATCAATTGAACTTAGTGCAGACGAGGCTACAGAATGTTGAGCCACATGTCACAAATGTATTTATTTAAGAGCTTTATATAGAGCCAGCCAGACCCAAAGGTATCGGAGCGCAGAATTGTCAATCATAATATACATTATTATAATAATATGCACAGTGGGTCCTTACAAATCGTGTATTATCTTTGCAACAAGCATAGAGTCACTTGTGAGATATGTTAACACCATTGAATGTGCAGTGTCTCAAGACGTTTTGAGTGGTGTCGCTGTGGAATCATAGTTGCATCATGTCTCTTGACTGGGTTTGGTCGGAGGTGCAGGGTATGGTATTATTGTGAGCACTGAGTCGCTTGTAGGCGATGTTAACACAGTTATGTGTACAGTGTCCTAGGTCGCTCCGCATGATTACGTCGTAGATAGCACCCTGTCTCCTGCCGGGGTTTGATCCGGAATGTGGGGGATTATTGAGGTACACCTGGGGAGAGTGAGGTAGAGGTCTTAATGACAAAGGGACAGTGTGCTGGTGTAGGCAGGCTTTGGTGTTAGGTCATAGCTAACCCTTCAAGAGAGATCTGTTGAGGAGGAGGTCTTTGAGCTGCCTTTTGACTTTTAAGTAGGAGGGGTTAGTCCTGATGTGTACTGGAATGGATTTCCAGATTTTGGGCGCACTACCTGCGAAGGATTTGGATGCGTTTTTTTGTTTGCGAGTTTTAGGTGGGATACGGAGTAGAGTGTTGGTGCTCCTTAGATTTCTTGTCTGACCTGCCTTCTTGAGTTTGGAGGCCAGGTAGGCGAGTTTCCCTGTGTGCAACGCCTTGTTGCGTGAGGCATGCAGTTCTGAGGTTGGCGCGCATTTCGACAGGGAGCCATTTTAGTTCTCTGAGTGCCGGCGAGATGTGTTCATATTTCTTTACCCCTGTGACCATTCTGGCTGCTGCGTTCAAGGTTGATTTGAGGGGAACTAGGTGTGATTGTGTTGCTTCTGTAAGGGTTGCACTTCCGTAGTCCAGTCTTGACAGCGCCAGGGAATGAGTGGCTTGTTTGAGGTCATTCAACAGGATGAAGAGTTTTATTTTGTTGTTAAGTTTGAGTTTGAGGAAGGCGCTCTTTGCGGTGTTTTCGATGTGTTTGCTCATGTCTAATTTAGGGTCCAGAATGATTCCCAGTGATTTTACTGAATCTGCTAGAGTGGGGTTATAGTTGAGAGCATCAATGGCTTTAAGGTATTCTGTGAATTGGGGGTTCTTCTCCTTGTTGGAGATGAGGAGAATTTCCGTTTTGTCTTGGTTTAGTTTCAGGTGATTGCATGATAACCAGTATTGGACTTCTCTAAGAGTGTCGTTCAGTCTCTGAATGTCTTCAATGGAGGAGGTTTGCAGATAGATCTGGGTATCGTCTGCATAGAGATGGGAGGGAATATTGTTTTCTTTAGAATGGTGGTAAGGGGTTCCATGTAGATGTTAAAGAGTTGAGGCAAGAGTACTAATCCTTGGGGGACACCTCTGCCAATGGGAAGTAGGTTTGACGAGAAGTATTTGATTTTTATTCTTTGGGTGCGGTTCTGTAGAAAGGAGGTGAATCACTGTAAGACCACCTCTTCCGCTCCAACCCTTTCTTGAAGTACCTAAATGAGTAGTGTGTGGTTGACTGTGTCGAAGGTGCCGATAGGTCTAGGAGTATAAGTAGGCAGCATTGGCCTGTGTTGAGAGATTTGCGCATGTCATCAATAACATTTAGGATTGCTGTCTCTGTGCTGCAGCCTTTCCTGAAACCCAATTGGTGACGGTCAAAAAGGTTGCTATTGTCCAGATGTTGAGTGAGTTGGGGGAGAACACATCTTTCTAGGATTTTTGCTAGGAGAGGGAGGTTGGAGACGCGTCTGAAGTTGTTCAGATCGTTTGAGTCGGAATCACGTTTTTTGAGCAGCGGTGTGACTTGGCTGATTTTGAGGCAATCAGGCATGACTTCGGTGCTTAGGGAGCTGTTTATAATCTTGGTCCAGAGCGGGGCTAGGGAGAGTTTTAGCTTTTCAGCCAGTTGGGTCGGTATTGGATCCAGAGCTTGTGCTGAGGGTTTAGAGCTGGAGATCATTTTGATGACCTCTGCTTCCAAGATGGGATTGAAGAATTTCCATAGGTTTAGGGGGTGCTTGGGTAATGAATCTTCGGAAACAGTGGGTGGTTTATTGTCGGGGAAACTGCACTGCTTGTCCAGGGAGACTTCAATCTTAGTGGTTTTGTCATCGAAGAAATTGACAAAGTTATCGCACAGGTCTCTTTGGAGGCTACAACTGGTGACGATGGGGGCTTGGAAGTTTGTTGCCTAATGATATTGAATAATTCTTTGGGCCTGTTCTTTGCATTACCGAGGGCATTGCAGAAGAAGGACGTTTTTTAATTCTTTATGTGGTTTTTATATTTTGCGTGTGCTGATTTGAGTCTAACTCGTAGGGCTGTGGACGGGTTGTTTCTCCAGAGTCTTTCTGCCACTCTTAATTCTCTTCTTTCTGCATTTATGGCTGTATTGAACCACGATCTGGAAGGTATGGACCTTACTCTTTTCAGTTTCAGGGGGGGCTATTTGGTCCATAATGGAAGTCATAGTGGTGTTGTAGTGAGAGGTGAGTTCTGTAGTTGAGAGCTCACCAGTGTAGATTGGGAGGAGGGAGTTTACTCTTTCCTCCAGGTCAGCAAGCATAATCTAAGTTAGGTTTCTTGCCCAGCGGGAAGGTTCTTTTCTATGAGGCTGGCACTTGATCTTTTTGTTGATGTGGAATAGAATGATGTGGTAATCAGACCAGTCAACAGGCAAGGTGTGGTTGATGGAGACTGTGTCAGCTTGAGCGATGGTGGCATCTAGGATTGAGCCTTTGTTGTGAGTTTTCTCTGTGCAATGCTGGGAGAAGTTGTTGTTGCTTAGGAGATCATTTAGGGTTTTGAATAGCGAGTTGCTGTCCTCATTCCAGTGTAGATTGAGGTCTCCTAGTATTATGTTGTTGGAGTCGTGGAGTGACATTGAGCTCTCAGGTCAGAGAGGTGTTCTAGGAATGAGGCTTTGTTTCCTGGTTGACGGTAGAGCAGATGGCAGAGTAAGGTTTTGTTGTCCCTTGTCTTAATGGTGACAGTCAGGTATTTAAACGAGTTATATTTAAGGGCGTCAGTTTCCGCCAATGAGATGTAGTTCTTGTGTATGATTGCGATACCTACTCCATGTTGGATTTTTCTGTCTTTGTGGATGATTGTGAAGCCCGGGGGCATAAGCATGTCCATATTTGGGGTGGTTGTTTATTGTGAGTGGTGGATTAAGGAGGGAAGGGGTGGGTTGTTGTTCAGAGGGGGGTTGGAAAGCTTTGTCCGTGGAGGGGTTCTGCTTGTTAGTGGAGGGGGGGGGTGGATTGAGTGCTATTTGGGCGGGGTACGCGGAGGAGGGGGTGGTGTCCAGAGGGGGGGGGGCTTGGTTTTCATGGCCGGGGTCTTGTGGTTGCTGTGTGTGGTCTCCTGGAGGCGCGGTCTGTCAAGGGATAACTAGTTAGGTGGATGTGAGGTTTGTAGATCTGAAGGGGCATTGCAGAGTAGTCTGTCCGAGGATCAGTAGTTAGACCGGCGGGAGCTTTGTAGGTGTGAAGGGGCGTTGCAGAGTGAGGGGAAGAGGGAGTAATAAGCTTCCAAGTTGTCGTTGTTAGCTTGGATCATGACTGTACCATTGGTGTAGATGGTCACCGAGGTGTTGCCGCTGCGTATAGGGCGATTTGGGAGTGTGACCGTAAATGTACAGCTGTGTGAGGTGTTAGTTGTTTTGGATACGTGTAGATGTGTTCTGATGGTGGAGTCCCAAATAGAAGGTCTAGTGGTATGGAAAATGAGGTCCATTTTTAGCTGGCCTTTGGTCGAGCAGCAGTATAGGTCTGAGAAAAGAGTTTCTGGTGCTGCTTGATCAGTCTGTGTTTGAGGTTTCTTTTTGCTTTTGGTGTGAGGTTTGGGGGCAAAATGATGGAGAAGGAGTTTGGGCCATGGGGTTTCAGTCTGTTAGATGTGGAGGGGCGGTGTGGGGAAGCTGTGTGAGGTGACATTATATCTAGGATGAAGAAGAAGGTGGATGCCTCAAGTGGGTTCTACCTGTTAGTCTGAGAGGGTACAACTAGAAGGAGTTGGGGGTAATGGCCCTTCTCTGTGTCTAGGTAAGATAGGTATGATTTGATAACCTGGGGATTGGTGAAGTGGGAATTGTCTCTGCGTGTCTTCACCGTCCTTAGGAGGGGTCAAATAGCTAGGGAAGGAGGTGAGAAACTGCTTCTCCGACCTTCGGGTATGTCAGGTAGGTGGGTGCGTTGCTGGGGAGTCCAGGGGGCATGTGCTATGCCTCCCATTTTTTTTATTCCAGCACATGTGGAGTTAATTTCCCTCAGTTGCCAGGAAGGGGTAGGTGTTTTCCAAATTGTTAGATTTGTACAGTTTCCAGATTTATTTTTCACAGTTTGCAGGGAAGAGGGAGGTGTGGGAGAGAGTCTGATGGGTAAACAGATGTTTGGGTGCTTGATGTGGTATGGTGTCTGGTGTTTTCCCTAATTTGCTTTCCGGAATTTCCCAAATTGTTTGTTATCCACAGTTTCTAGATTTATTTTTACGCAATTTGTAGGGAGGTGGAAGGTGTGGGAGAGGGTCCGATAGGTTTGCAGATGCTTCGGTGCTTAGGTGCAGGCGGCCGCCATCTTAGGGTCAGGCTTCTGGTAGTTGGGTTAAAATGTGGTGTGCTGCGCCTCTCATTTCCTTGGCTAGGATTATTGTTGGATTCGTCACACTCTTGGTTTTGCAGTTTCTAGAGTTTTTTCACAATTCTTTAGGAAGAGGGTAGGTGTGGGAGTGGGACCGCTGTGTTTCTGATGGCTCTGTAATTAGGGGCGAATGGCCGCCATGTTGGGTACAGGCTCCTGGTTATGGTGAAGTGAAGTAGTATGCTGAGTCTCGCGTCTCCCATTGCTGGGCTGGCGTGGGGGTTTGAGTGTTGGCCGGTCAGGTATGTTTTTCTGTGAATTGGTGGTTAGAGGCCGGTCGCTGCCTTCTTGGGGCAGGTAGCCCCCATCTAGGGGACAGGCCTTAGGTTGGGGGGGCGCAATGAGTTGTGCTGCGCCTTCCGTTCTCTGAGGCCAGCACATCTATGCTGAATGCTGTCAGGCTCGGAGGAGAGGAAGAGTCTAGAAGAGGTTGTGAGTGGAGTTTATTTTATTATCTTTTTTTAATGGGGTTATTTATTCCAGTGGGAGTCTGATTGAGGGATTAGTTGATGCCATTTAAGGGTCAGGCATACAGTAGTGTGTCTCGTGGCTCCCGTTGCTTGTATTTCGCATCTGAAAAAATTCTTTATAGAGCTCCAGGTTCCGGTAATTAGACCCTTCTGTGTTAGTTTCTTGGTTACTCACCGGAGTTGGTTTCTGCGTAGTTTTGGGGGGGGGGGGGTGGCTCTTTGCCCCATTAAGCGTCTGCTGTCTTCTGCGCTATGTCCTGGGTTGGGTGGGGGTTGTTGGGTAATAAATCCTCCAACCCTCCTCGGAGTGACGCAAAGTAAACAGACCCCAGCTGCCACAAAACACAAGAAATGTTCTTGCACCTTTGTCCATTTATTGCCATGCCAAGGCAAAAGGCAGGCGCAGTGTCACGTCATGGAACAAGCTTCTTCTGCCCCTCATAGGTATTCAGAGGAGAATATGTATGGCAGAAAGTGCAGTCATCAGTAAAATCCTTGGACAAGGCCAAATACGGTTGTACATATACAAATAGAAGTGCCATGCAAGCACAGGACATAGAGCAATATAAGGGACCAGAAAGCAAGTTTAAGCAAACCTGCAAGATTTAGAGGCTTTTCACAGCTGTTAACCCAGGACGTGTCAAAGAGGGCAATAAAGGTCCTGGGGTCAGGCTTGAATAGATTTGTAAAGGGAGGGGTGAGTTTTAGGAGCAGAGAGCAGGCAGTTTGGTCAGAGACAGACCTAGTTAGCTCAGTGGGTCTGAGATAGTGTGGAGGAGAATTTGGGATTGATTCACTTATTTGGCTGATGCAAACATATAGATATATATTTTTCCTCACAATATCCCTCCTTTTTGATAGCAATATCAAATACCATTTTAAGAAAAATATGAATATATATACATATGGTAGAAATATAAAGTAGCGATAAAGTACTTATTTTTGACTAGCATTACACAGTGTTTAAATAACATTCATATATTGACGTAGGACCATCCAAAAGGTATTCATCTTTCAACATAGATAAAATTATATACTAATACTCAATGCATTTATATTATATATCTATAGCCATTAACTGAAATGTTCCTTTGTGTGCTTTCTCTACATCCTGTTGTATTTGGAGATATTTGTAGGCTAGCTCCTGCTCTGTAGGAGGTAGAATTTTAACTGCGGAAATTGAATGGAGGCTTTTAATACACAATTGCTGTACCATGGGGCAGCAACACTGAAGACAACACAAAAATATCACTATTTAAAAAAAAATACCCAGTACTACTAAAAGTAAGTGCTTTAACCATCCTGTTGGTAGCCATGACCATAGCCAGGACCAGTCATCAGAATCTGTAATTTTCCCTGCTCCGCGGCATATTTGAACTCCATTCTTAATTTGTGCCGCATCCCTTGCTATGTTTCCACTTTTGTTTAAAAAATAACAGCAAGAGGAATTTAATAAAACGCACAGTCCTCCTTGTTGTAGTGTCAGGAGGTCAAGTGCAATTCGGTGTTGAATAGTCATGGCAGCTACTAAATTAATTTCCATCTGCAACTGTTGAAGTGCATCTCTTGTTGCATTGAATGCTACAGCTAGCTCAGCAGACATAATAACTAGGGCCAATTCTAAATCATATACCCCATATCCAGAAATAAATATACATATTAGTTCAAAGAATAGACGTTGTCTAGTTTCCAGATATATCTCTTTTATATCTCTTTTATATCTATGAGCAAAACTCCCCAAATTTAGTGGCTAAAGGGCTGCAATGTGTGTCATGACTGAAATGTTTGGTGTCAGATAAGAAATAGCACATATGCCTTCCCAATGCCAGGGAAACACCTTGTTTGCTTTAGTGCCGCAAATAAAAACATTCCACCCTGTAACTGTGTGTCCAATGTGTGCTATTTACTGAGAGGAAGGCCTATCCCTTCAGGAAAAGTGATTTGAAATTGATCACACCATTTGTAATCAATCCATGAAGAATTTATAAGTGTAACATTTGCCCATAGTGCCAGGTATGAGCAGCAAGCTGACAATAAGGGGTATTCTAATATTTTAGAAATCACATTTGGTGCCCTAGCATGCTTATTCCTTTGCCCAATAAGTGGATCATATAGAAGACCATCAGGTGTTATTAATGGTGTCTCTCCATCTACAGTGATGTTCCAGTAATGCAAAGTATAGTTTACTTGTTTTCCTCGTACCTTAGCTGTCCAGTTCCTACTTACTAACTGTCTGGCTGTTATGTTCCAATTCCCTGTGATATTATCAAATTCTAATATATTAGGACACTGGCTACTTTTTAAATGTCCTAAATATTGCGCAGCTGGGTTATATCCTGAAACATGATGCTTTAATCGTACAGGAAATGCCTTTTCCTTGTCTTTGTATTCTACTGCAGGAGACACTTGGTATTGGGCTTGAATATTTGGCAATATGGTACAACGTGTGTACCATCCAATCCTTCCTTCTCCACAATCCCCGGTTACATTGGATATGAGGCATCCTATTCCTTGTGCATAATTCTGCATAGGCACTGGTGTTTCATAAAGGCCAATTGGGTGTCTGGATACTTCTCTACAAATCCAGCAATTTTGAAGCCCTAAAGTCTGGGCAACTTTCTCATGTACTGCAATGAGGGGATGGTCAGCAGGTTGTTTCAGTGCAGGTAGCACACACATAATTAAGGTACTAAAAAATGTTGTTAGCATAATGCAATGTATTTTCTTGATCGTGGTAAATATCACTTTCAGAATTTATAAAATATTGTTAGGCAGTGTCTTTCTGTCTCAGTTCCAGGGTACTTTCTGTAAGTATCAATAATGAAAGTTTGTGTGGTGCGCTGTCATCTGCTTCTCCTCCAGGTCCGAAGTCGTCTTGTTAAGGGGCGGTTTCACGGACCTGCCCTACGTGCTTCACTCAACAGAATCAGTTGGTGTCGTGCTTGGGACACTTCATGATGGACCCTCAGCGTTGTTGTTAGGAAAGGTCTGGTCTGTCTCCCCCTTGTCCTATGTTTCGCGCTGCTCCACTCGTGGCCAGTGCTCATCTGTTACATGTGCCTCTGCCTCAGGATTTATGGTGCAGCCCTGCATCATGTTCCGTGCAGCCACTCGGTACGTCCCTGCACCTTTAGTGATGTTCTGGTAACCAGGAGCACACCGTGGGGTCCAGTCCACCTACAAGTAAGAGAAACTTTTTTTATTTTTCTCACCATGACCATGTCTCCAGGATTAAAAGGGTGTATTTGTTCTAAGGAAGGATGAGGCAAAGCTTCTTTCACCTGGAGATGGTGATGCCTCAAGGCCACTTACAATTGTACAGCATAGTCAGAAATCTGCTCATCCGTCCACAGCAGTGCTGCTTGGGATGCTGTGAGAGGCAACCTCAAACCCACCGACATAGGCCGCCCCATCAATACCTCATGGGGGGGACAAGACAGTTGTTCTAGATGGTGTTGCTCTTCTGGCATGCAGCACTAAAGGCAGCACATCTGGCCATTTCAGGGCTGTTGCATCAGTTTTTTTGGCTAATTTATGTTTTATTGTGGCGTTCATTCTCTCCACCTGGCCTGAACTTTGTGGGTGGTAAGAGGCATGCAGTTTCCACTCCATTCCCAAACAGTGACACATCTTTTTAACAATGGCAGCCCCTCTGTCACTGTTTATGCTCTGGGGGACCTCAAATTGAGGTATTAAATCTTTCGTCAAGCATCGCACAACAGTTGCTGCATCATTCTTCCTAGTGGCAAACGCCTCCAACCATTTTGAAAATTGATCCTTACATTCACTGGGGGCATATAGGCGAAGGCTATTTGAATGTTGGTAAAGGGACCCTCTGGTACTGGCAAGTGATCATGGGTAGCGGGGGACCGACCTTTAGCATTTTGGGCACAGACAGGACATTGGGAGCAGAATTGTGCAGTGAAAGCTGTTATCCCTGGTGCAAACCATTCTTGTCTAATCAAAGCATTTATCCCTCCTTGAGCCATGTGAGTGGGTCCATGGGCAAGCCTTATAAGGGGCAGGAACATACTGCATGGGGCCACAGGCCTCCCATCCTGGTGGACCCACAATCCCTCATCATTTGGCTCACATCCAGCATCAATCCACGCTTTTTCTTCCTCTGGTGGTGCAGACCATTGAGCTTCTTTCACATCAGGTAGAAACAATTGTTTCTGAATCAGCTGTATTTTTGGAATACTTTTTGCCATTGAAGGCACCATCTGTACTGGCTGTAACATTCTCACTTTTGCTGCTGTGTCAGCCATGGCATTACCTCTGGCTATCTCAGTATTAACCTCACGTATGTGCCTCACATTTTATTACTGCTATTCTGTGAGGTAGTAGGATTGCCTGTAGCAAATTCTTTACTATGGGGCCATTTTAATTGGGGTGTCCTGCTGCTGTTATGAAACCACAATATTGCCAAAGCTGGCCAAAATCATGGACAACTCCAAAGGCATAACGTGAATCAGTGTAAATGTTAACATTTGTACACTCAGCTAGGATGCATGCTCTTGTTACAGCTTACAGCTTGGCTTGCTGGGCAGATGTGTCAGGGGGGAGGGCTGCACTTTCAACTATGGTGTCAACTGTTGTTATAGTACACCCTGCCCCGTAATCAGTGTCTGTTAGTCTGCTGGAAGAACTATCAGTGTACCACTCATAGTCAGTTTTTTCTAATGGTGTTTGCTGCAAAACTGGTCTGGGTGTGGTGCATGTCTATACAACTTCAACACAGACATGGTCAGGGGTCTCATCGGAATCACTTAGTGGAGGTAATAATGTTGCCAAATTAACAGGTGGGCATCTTTTAATGGTGATATTGGTGTTAGACAACAGAGTGACCTCATAACCTGTTTGCCTGGCCGCCAAAAAATGTTTTGCTGCTGCAGATGACAACAACAACTGGGTAGCCCAACACAATGGGAGCCGTCCTCTCTAACATCACAGCTGCTGATGCCACTGCTCTCAAACAAGCTTGGTGCCCAGTTACTGCTGCAGGCAAAGTCACGGAGTAGTATGCCACAGGTCTTTTTCCTGAGCCATGCTGCTGTGTCAGCACAACATTTGCAATGCCATTTTGCTCTGACACAAAGAGATGGAAGGGATTTGCAATAAGGCAGCCCAGGGCTGGCGCAGTATAGAAAGTCTCTTTCAGTTTCTTAAAACAATTTGCAAGTTCATTAGTCCATACAGTGTTGTTGGGAGCATCTTGTAGTGTACATTGTTGCAGGATGGCATCATAGGATCTGTACTCAGGGATCCACTGGCAGCAGTAGTTCATCATCCCCAGGAATGTCAGCATTCCTTTCTTGGTGGACGGAGGCTGCATGCCCTGAATAATTTTTATCCTGTCAGGTGATATGCGACGTGTACCTTTGGATGCCACATACCCAGGTAAGTCACCTCTTTTTGCCAGCACTGGAATTTTGACAATGAAGCTTTGTGTCCTTTCTCCTGGAGGTGATTCAGCAGCGCTAAAGTGTCTTTTTCACAGGCCTCAAGTGATGGAGGTGCCACGAGTAGATCATCACCGTACTGCAAGCTGATGCTACCTCCTTCCAGGTGTAGGTTATCCATGTCTCTCTTTACTGCCTGCGCATAGACTGTGAGATTCTCGGTATAGCCTTGAGCTGGTCTTCTGAAAGTAAATTGGGTATCTTTCACTGTGAAAGCAAAAAGGTACTCGCTCTCTGGATGGACTCTAATACTGAAAAACGCAGAGGAGAGATCAATGACTGAAAAGTACTCTGCCTCCACAGGTATTGAAGATAATATAGTATTGGTGTCAGGCACAACAGGTGCTAAGGGAACCACAATGTTGTTTATCTGTCGTAAGTCCTGTATGAACCTATACTGCCCAGCATTGCCCTTGGGCAATGGAAGGATAGAGTTATTACAGGGGCTGGATGTCTTTTTAATGATACCTTGTTGCAAGAGAGATTCAATCACAGGTGTTATTCCCTCCTCTGCCTGAGGTGACAGCCTGTACTGATGGACATAAGGTAATTCAGCATTCTCTTTAAGTATCACTTCATGGGGAGGGCATGTTTTCAATAATCCTGCCTCATTTTCTTGTTTTGCCCAAACCTCTGAGTTCACATCCTCTAGGACCATGTTTTTAGTCAGCTGTAAAGCCATATTCCCTTCAAGCTTGTCAAAAACTGCAGCCCTGTCCTTTCTGTTCATGCACAACATCCAACACCACCCTTCTTCATCTCCTAACACAGACACCATTCCTAAAGGAAATGTAAAATCCTTAGTTCTAGGTAAGTCCTGAAGGCGTTTGACCATGGGGCCCAAAACCTTAGGGTAATAAACTGGTGCTACAGCTATGGATACACGTGGTTCAGAATCTGGCACTTGAAATAGCCTACTTTCCTGTGGTCCTAGTTCAATGCTCACTGCACACCATTCTTTTTCTACATATAATGTGTGCTCAAGCAACTCCATTGTCCAGTGCAAATGTATGTCTGACCTGTAGGCATACCATTCAGGCACAGCTCCTGTGAAAAATGCTGCAGTACAGTGTATGGGCCCAGGTATTACCATCAACTGCACTAAATGAGTGACCAATTCACTCTCAATGTCAGGGCTGTATTTAAACAGTTCTTGAAACATGTTTTCATAAAAATACATTGGTAATGTGTTGGAGAGAGAGACAAGATGGGGGTGCAAATAACACAGCCCTCACTTAATTCGCAAGCAGTAAGTGTTCTATTAGCCAATTGTAACCTATCCTCAGGTACTTGTAAGTAAATCTCATTTTGTGAAAAATATAATGTTGCATTGAATTTACAGAGGAGGTATCTCTCCAGCAAATTGATGGTTGTATCTGGTGACAGCAGAAACTGATGGGTCATTGTGAAGTCATCAACAGAAACTGGTAGGGGTTCGGACAATTCTTCATGCATCATCTTACATTTACTGTTATAGTAGCGATTGTTTTACCACTACCAGGACCCAACTTGTTTCTTACTGCGGATAGCGTTATGCCACTGTCTATTAGGAAATCGATCTCTTTATCTCCTACCTTAATTTGAAACATAGGGTACTCCTCTGGTGTCTCCGATACCTTCATCATTAAGCACTGGGCTCTGGTTGCTGCAGTTTGTCCCATCTCTCTTTCCGCGTGGTCCTATGCTGATCCAAGTTGCTCCTGGGAAGGATTCCTCAGGGAGTGCTGGGTCTGCTTCAGGTCTCTGGGAATGGGGGGGTGCAGATGACTGGGTCTCATTTCTGTCAAACCTTTCATTCCTGTTGTTTCTAGCATTTCTATTATACTGATCTGAAAGAAACAGGTTAGTATTCGATTCCTTACCTTAGAATATCCCCAGGCGTCAGACTGGATCCGAAAACTTTTACGTAGCAGTACCCTTGTGCGTCGGTAGGCGTCGTATGTGGCTCCGCGTCCGTCGTCGGCGCCGCATACGGGATGACGTCGAGATGACGTCGCCGGAGAACTTAAATGCCGCCCTCGCACGCGGACGTCAGTTCTTCTTTTTTCCGCGCCAGCAAGCTCCGATCCGGAAAATGTTGTACCCTTAGTCAATTTTTGATCCTTTTTGATCATCTTTCGAAGTCACTATGACTCCGACGGTGCCGGTAGGGATGCGCAGGTTCAAACCCTGCGTCGATTGCAACCAAATGATGTCGGTTACCAACCCCCATTGCCGGTGCCTGACCTGTCTGGGCCCGACCACGATGACAAGTCCTGCTCTGACTGCCGGGCCCTGACGTCCAAAGCTAGACAGGAGCGGTCCCGCAAGTGACTCAAGCTCCGGCAGTACGCCCTGCGTCGCTCGAGGTCCCAGTCCGGAAGGAGGTCGAGGGACCGGTCGCGGGGCCGGGTCACCACAGCTCCAGGAGTCGTCATCAGTCTTCGGGCTTGAAATCCTCAGGTAAGAGGCACAAGAATTCGAAGAGGCGTCACCGCTCTTCTGACTCCCCCAGATGCTCGCGTGACGCGGCCGGGGGTTCGGGCGATACCGGCTCCACCGGAGCCGCAGGTGTTGGGGCCTGCTCCATACCCGCCGGTCCCTGGGCAGAACGAAATGCCGGAGGAGATCGACGCCTTCCTCATGGCCATGACGTCGCTCACTCCTCCGTCGGGTTCCGCGGTGCCTTCGGGCCAAGCGGCCCGACTGGGTCCCCAAGCGGGCCTTGTGCTTCGGCCCCTGCGTCCGTCGGGTGCTTCAGCCCCGACGACTTCGGTCCCGACACCGCAGGACCCCGCTGGATCCGGTTCCGGTGCTGACCCCCAGGGTGTCGTCTCAGGCTCCGTCCCAGGACAACGTCGTCCCTGGTCCTACCCTCAATTCGAGTCCGGCGCCGGAACGGCGTCGCTCGACACCGTTTTCGACGCCGATAAGAGATTTCTATTTCAATTACCCGGCCCCATCCTTTGACCCTGAGTATCAGGAGATGGGTAGCGAGGAGGATTGGGAGGGGTCTCAGGATCCTCTGGCACGTGAGTGCCAGTCTTCTCAGGACTGGACAGGTGAGCAGGGGGGGCCAGTGGTCTGGACACCTCACCAGACACTGGTTTTGACTCCCCTCCTACTGTGGCTATGAAGTTGGGGGCTGCCTACAGTGTGGTGCTAACACAGGCTGCCAAGGCCTTGGGCCTTGAGCTCCCCGTCACGGCCGTGAGGACTAACTTCCTTACTGAGGTCCTTAGACCGCAGGCAAGCTCAGCTGAACCTCTGCTGCCGTTTAATGAGGCCTTGTTGGGCGTTCTTCTGGGCACTTGGTCCAAGCCCGCTACAGGTCCGCCTGTAGATAGGAACGTGGCCAGGCACCACCGCCCGGCTCCGGGCGACCCTTGCTTCCTGTCCACCCACCCCCCCGAGAGCCTGGTCATCCAGGCCTCTAACTCCCAGACCGCATTCCCGACGGCTCCCCCTGATTGGGAACCCAAGAGGTATGAGCAGTACGGAAAAAAGGTATTCTCCTCCTTGAGTTTCGGGTTGTGGTCAGTCAACACTGCGTGCCTCTTGGGCCAGTACACCCACTCTCTGTGGGACACGGTCGCGGACGTGCTGCCACAATGTCCAGAGGAGGCCCGGACTAAACTCGCCCAAGCCCTTGCGGAGGGTCGAGATGCGGCACAGTATTCCATCCGGTGTGGGCTGGATTCCACGGACTCACTGGACAGAGCGATGGCAACGACAGTGGTGATTCGTCGCCACGCCTGGTTGAAGTCCACCAACTTTTCGTCTGATGTCCAAAACACCCTTATGGACTTGCTGTTTGATGGCCGTCGCCTCTTTGGTGCAAGGTAGACCATGCGTTTGAGCACTTTAAGGACTCCAGGGCTACAGCCAAGTCCTTGGGCCTCTCGGCCCGCGCCAGCAAATGGCTGCCTTTCGCTCCTTTCGTGGCCAAGGAAGGGGCGTCCCCACACGTCCTGCCAGCCACGGGCTACAGCCTACCTTCCAGCGCGGTGGCGGACGTGGAAACCGCCGTGGCGGCGGTCGGGTACAACGGCGAGGCCAGTCCACACCTACCCCTGCAGCATCCACCTCAAAGCCCTCCTAGTCCGAGCTTTCAAGCCCATGTGACGCCAGTGGGGGGGCAGGGTTAGCCATCACCACCTCCACTGGCGCACTGTTACATCGGACAGGTGGGTGCTGCAAATCGTCCAAAGGGGCTACTCCCTCCCCTTCGAGGCGACCCCTCCAGCCATGCCACAGCAGTACCACCGTGTGTCGCGGATCACTTGAAACTTCTACAAGAGGAAGTTACAGCCCTCTTGGCCAAGGGGGCCATCGAGCGCGTTCCTGGGCCAGAAGTAAGGTGTGGTTGTTACTCCCACTACTTTCCGGTACCCAAGAATGGCAAAGGGGGCTTACACCCTATCTTGAACCTGCGGAACGTCAATGGCTTCACTCCGGAAGGAGAAGTTCAAGATGCTGACACTGGCTCAGGCATTAGCTGCCCTGGACCCGGGAGACTGGATGGTAGCTTAGGACTTGCAGGACGCTTATTTCCACATCCCCGTCCTGTCAGCCCACCGGCACTACCTGCGGTTCATGGTAGGCCATGAGCACTTTCAGTTTACCGTTCTCCCCTTCGGCCTTACCAGCGCCCTACGGGTGTTCACGAAGGTGATGGCGGTGGTCGCAGCTCAACTGCGCAGGTTAGGGGTTTCAGTCTTCCCCTACCTCGACGACTGGTTGTTGAAAGCGGGCTCGCCCCAGACAGTCGGCAGCCACCTCCAGACTACGGCCGACCTCCTGCACCAGCTGGCGTTTTCCATCAATGTGCCGAATTCACACCTGTGTCCCTCTCAGAAGCTCCTCTTCATCAGAGCGGTTCTTGACTCGGCGCAGTTTCGGGTTTATCCTCCCAAATAGCGGGTTCGGGATATTAAGGCTCTGATTCCGATCTTTCAGCCTTTATCCCGGGTCTCGGTCAGGTTGATGCTGCGGCTTATGGGGCTGATGGCCTCCTGCATTCTTCTGATGCATCACGCCCGGTGGCGGATGCGGGCTCTGCAGTGGGACCTGAAGTTTCAGTGGGCCCAGCATCAGGGCAACCTGTCCAACCATGTCCTGATCTCGGAGGGCACTGCGAAACAGCTGACGTGGTGGCTCACGGACCGCGATTGGGTCACCGGCAATGGGTCAGCGGCAGATCCCTCTCCCTACCCCAACCGGAGCACGTAGTTGTAGCGGACGCATCCCTCCAAGGTTGGGGGGGCCACATGGGAGAGGCGGAGATCAGAGGCCTCTGTTCTCCGGCAGAGTCCCGGCTCCACATCAACCTTCTGGGGCTGCGGGCGATTCGTCTTGCACTGAAGGCATTCCTCCCCTCTGTCCGGGGGAGTGTAGTGCAGGTGTTCACGGACAACACCACCGCCATGTGACTCCAACAAACATGACGGGGTGGGGTCGTGGGGCCTCTGCCAGGAGGCTCTGCACCTCTGGCAGTGGCTGGACCATCAGGGCATGAGCCTGGAGGTTCACCACCTGGCAGGTTTTCTGAACGCCAGGGCGGACAAACTCAGCCGACGGTGCATGATGGATCACGAATGGCGTCTGAACTCGGACCTGGCTCAAGGCCTCTTTCTGCAGTGGGGAGAGCTTTGGTTATATCTATTCGTCATCAGTTTTGCGTGTTGGAATTTCCAAGGCGGCACTCACTCGGAGAAACTTTTCATCGCAAGTGGAGTTGCGGTCTGTTGTATGCCTTTCCGCCTATACCACTTCTGCCCAGAGTGCTGAAGAAAATCAAGCGCGACCGGGCCCAAGTCATCCTTGTGGCTCCGGACTGGGCACTAAGGTCCTGGTATTCCGAGCTACTCAACATGTCAGTCGATCCCCTGGTTCGTCTGCCTCTTCGGGAGGACCTTCTGTTGCAGCAGCAGGGGACGGTCCTCCACCCGAACCTGTCCAGTCTCCACCTCCATGCTTGGAGATTGAGCGCCGACAGTTGAGGCCATTTGACTTGCCTCCTGAAGTTTGTAATGTGATTCTGGCAGCCAGGCGTCCCTCCACAAAGTCGGTATACTCCTGCAGGTGGAACAGATTTGTGGCATGGTGCACAGCAAAGGCTGTGGATCCACTCTCTGCCCCCCTTTCTGAGGTTCTCCTCTTCCTTCTTTCTCTTGCCCAGCAGGGCTCTGCTCTTGGCACTATCAAGGTCTACCTTCCTGCCCTTTCGGCCTTCTTAAGGCTATCTGATCAGCCTTCTTTGTTCAAGTCCCCGATTGTAAATAGGTTCTTGAAGGGCATCACTCATATGTTCCCCCTGTTCCTTTCGTGATGCCCCAGTGGGACTTGAACCTGGTTCTGACTTACCTGATGTGCGCTCCCTTTGAGCCACTTCATAACTGTCCTCTCCGTCTTCTTACCCTTAAGACTGCTTTCCTGGTTGCCCTCACCTCTGCCAGGTGAGTGTGTGAACTCCAGGCTCTTTCATCCGAGCCTCCTTTCCTTTCTGTCCATCCGGACAAGGTTGTGTTGCGGACAAGACCCTCTTTCCTGCCCAAGGTAGTCACAGCCTTCCACATCGGGCAGTCCATCACCTTGCCCACCTTCTTTCCGCCTCCGCATCCCTCTAAAGAGGAAGGGCGGCTCCACCGTCTGGACCCAAAACGTGCGCTCTCATACTATATGGATCGCACACGCCAGTTCCGGGTGGATGACCAATTCTTTGTTGGTTACGTGGCCGCTAAGAAGGGGCGAGCGGTGCACAAACGGAGCATCTCTCGGTGGGTCGTCTTGTGCATCAAGGCATGCTACTCCTTGACTAAAAAGGAGCCTCCTGTTGGGCTGAGGGCCCATTCCACATGGGCCACGGCGGCTACTACTGCCCTTGGCTGGGGAGTGCCCTTGCAGGACATATCAGGCAGCTACGTGGGCCTCGCTGCACACTTTCGCAAGACACTACTCCTTGGACAGCCAAGTCCGGAGGGATGGCTTCTTTGGCTGTTCCGTCCTCCAGGACTTTCTGGTGTGATTATTGGTTCGCAGACCCACCACCGGGGTTAGTATTGCTGGGGTATCTATTCTAAGGTAAGGAATCTAATACTAACCTGTTTCTTTCAGATGCACAAGTTACTTACCTTCGGTAACGATCTATCTGTAAGAAACAATAGTTAGTATTAGATTCCTTACAGCCCCACAGATCCTCCCCGTTCTGCGAACCAATATCTAGGGTTAAGGTCATCCCCTTTCAGGGCCCTAGTTTCATGGCACCAGTGTTGGTTTTTATCATGGCTCTGCGTTTCTGGCGCGGAAAAGCTGTGTATAAGAACTGATGTCGGTTCGCGAGGGCGGCATCTAAGTACTCCAGCGACGTCATCCCAGCGCCGACGACGGACGCAGAGCCACAGACGACGCCTACCAAAGCTCAAGGGTACTGCTACGCAAAAGTTTGCGGATCCAGTCTGACGCCTGTGGATATTCTAAGGTAAGGAATCTAATACTAACTACTGTTTCTTACAGATATATTGTTAGCCAAGGTAAGTATCTTGTGTGTCACTTCTCTCATTCCAGTCCCTTCTACCTCTATTATTTCTACAATTGCGTTTCCAGTGCCCATACCTATGGCAATTATAGCACCGATTCCCTACTCTTTTCTCTCCTCTGGTATCCTTTTCCATTATCCTATCTTTGCTGTGCTCCCTGATAGTACATTCCCTCCGGCTCCTCCTCTCTTTGTACTTGCTGCAACATCATTCCTTTGTCATTTTTAGTGATGTCCTCCCTTACCTTAAAAATATCATCTCTTTCCATAGTTATGAGAAGCGTGCACAACTCGTGATATCCTTTAGTGGACCAATCAGGGTGGCGCAGTTTACAACTGTGGGCCACAGAAACTAGCAATCCATTCATAAGGGTGTGCGTAGCCAATACCTTATAGACCTCTGTGGTGCGGGGTACCCCTGCACTGTTATCCCATGCTTCCTTGTACCTTAAGATGTAATCAGCCACTGACTCATCTGGCATCTGCAACGTGGCAGTGACTTGAAAAAATCACCATGTTTAACTGCTAGGCCAATAATTGTGTCCCTGATAGACTCTAACCAATTAATCAATCTATTTTCTGTGACATCCATATTATTAGTCAGTGTGGTCCAATCTCTTTCCTGTGGAATTTGGAACGCACTTTTTACTGAAGACCATCTTCTCCCATATCCTATTTTTATTAGCATTTCTACATCTTGAGGGAGGGGGCTATAGGCAATACATATTTTATGAAGCCTCTCATAATATTTTACACTGGCAGTGAGTGGTTCAGGTGTGTCCTAAGTCATTTGGGTTGCCTCCAAGGGGGTCCATGGCTTTAGCATGGCTGTCCCCCCAACACTATTTTTGGTTCAGTTAGTTTAGTGTTCAATAGTATGTCATTGTCGTTTTCCTCCTCTCTAGCTTATCCTGTAGTTTATTAATGGAGCTTTGTATTTCCTCCCTATCAGTGTTCATTTCTTCTTGGAACTCATCTGCTTCTTTCCTCAGGTGAGTCAACTGCTCATGTTCCTCCTCATCGTTTCTCTCTTTTGCACTCAGCCCTAAATCTTCCCTCAGACCAAAAGTGGAAGGTTGGGCTGGGGATTCAAAAGCATGTAGCATGTCCCCTCCTAAGGATAAGTGCAGATTCAGGACTAGTGTTCTAAAACTGCCCTCTCTGGGGCTAGTTGGTATCTCAGGTACCCTAGTTAAATCACCTTCCAGGGATATGTGGAAATAAGGTACACGTGATAAGCTTTGTTGTGAAGCAAGTGCTTGTTCAGGTGTGTTATGTCTTTCACACTGTATGATAGGTAAATGGAAGTTGCTGGAGGAGGGATCAGAATTTAGGTGCAGGATAAACAGGCCCTGCAGACTGGATGTTTTGTCCCAATGTTTGGTGGCTGTTCTCATTGCTGGCTCTATCTGAGACCCAGGAATTAAATTCACTATTTGCATCTACTCTGACTTTTCCTTTCTTCCTCAGGAAGCAACAACATCTCCTCCTCAGTCAATGTGCTACTAGTTATTTGCTCAAATCAACAGTTGTGGACCACTCAGACACTACATAAAACAATTTGACTTCTCTGATGCTATTTGTTTTGATATCACTTAAAGAAGCATTTCAAAGAAATATAGCGGGACAATACTTTTAAAGATCAAATTATAAATATAATTAAATACAGCCATTGATCAATGACAGCACAGTGCAAATTTGAAAATCATTTCCTTGTGTCCTGCAGCCAGCCAATAGTCGATGCTTCCCACGCTACACTCTGGGAGGGTTGTTTTTATTTCTTTGTCCCTCTACTTTTGGGTCATAAATTATTGTCTTGCGTAGGCTCTCCTGTTGAGTATGGGGTCCTGTAGACCCCTGTCGCATATCAACTTCAAGGTATTGATACAGAGAAAGATTTCAATGATGATACAAATTTCAATCAATGATGAAAAAAAATTCAATCAATGATGAAAAAGAAATCTATCAATGTTTCTCTACAGTCCTCTTTCCCTTTAGGGTCCGTGTTCATGACCGTATATATATATCAGACGTTTTCCTCCTCTCTAGCTTATCCTGTAGTTTATTATTGGAGCTTTGTATTTCCTCCCTATCAGTGTTCATTTCTTCTTGGAACTCATCTGCCTCTTTCCTCAGGCGAGTCAACTGCTCATGTTCCTCCTCATCGTTTCTCTCTTTTGCACTCAGCCCTAACTCTTCCCTCAGACCAAAAGTGGAAGGTTGGGCTGGGGATTCAAAAGTATGTAGCATGTCCCCTCCTAAGGATAAGTGCGCATTCAGGACTAGTGTTCTAAAACGGCCCTCTCTGGGGCTAGTTGGTATCTCAGGTACCCTAGTTAAATCACCTTCCAGAGATATGTGGAAATAAGGTACACGTGATAAGCTTTGTTGTGAAGCAAGTGCTTGTTCAGGTGTGTTATGTCTTTCACACTGTATGATAGGTAAATGGAAGTTGCTGGAGGAGGGATCAGAATTTAGGTGCAGGATAAACAGGCTCTGCAGACTCGATGTTTTGTTCCAATGTTTGGTGGCTGTTCTCATTGCTGGCTCTATCTGAGACCCAGGAATTAAATTCACTATTTGCATCTACTCTGTCTTTTCCTTTCTTCCTCAGGAAGCAACAACATCTCCTCCTCAGTCAATGTGCTACTAGTTATTTGCTCAAATCAACAGTTGTGGACCACTCAGACACTACATAAAACAATTTGACTTCTCTGATGCTATTTGTTTTGATATCACTTAAAGAAGCATATCAAAGAAACATAGCGGGACAATACTTTTAAAGATCAACACATAAATATAATTAAATACAGCCATTGATCAATGACAGCACAGTGCAAATTTGAAAATCATTTCCTTGTGTCCTGCAGCTAGCAAATAGTCGATGCTTCCCATGCTACACTCTGGGAGGGTTGTTTTTATTTCTTTGTCCCTCTACTTTTGGGTCATAAATTATTGTCTTGCATAGGCTCTCCTGTTGAGTATGGGGTCCTGTAGACCCCTGTCGCATGTCAACTCCAAGGTATTGATAAAGAGAAAGATTTCAATGATGATAAAAATTTCAATCAATGATGAAAAAAATTCAATCAATGATGAAAAAAAATCTATCAATGTTTCTCTACTGTTCCCTAGTTAGATTAAATGCCAGTTACTACCCACTCTCTTTTTAAAAAAAATACTATGTTCTAACTGAGCATTTGAAACACTAAATGGTCACTCCATTTTAGCTTTACAGCCTACTTACCAACTGGTGACATTACGGTCCTTCAATGCATCTCACTTCTGACACCACTTTGTTGGGTAATAAATCCTCCACCCCTCCTCAGAGCGACTCAAAGCAAACAGACCCCAGATGCCACAAAACACAGGAAATGTTCTTGCACCTTTGTACGTTTATTGGCATGCCAAGGCAGAAGGCAGACGCAGTGTCACGTATTGGAACAAGCTTCTTCTGCCCCTCATAGGTATTCAGAGGAGAATATATAGGGCAGAAAGTGCAGTCATCAGTAAAATCCTTAGATGTGGACAAGACCAAATACGGTTGTACATATACAAATAGAAGTGTCATGCAGGCACAGAGCATAGAGCAATATAAGGGCACAAGGGACCAGAAAGCAAGTTTAAGTAAACCTGCACGATTCAGAGGCTTTTCATAGCTGTTAACCGGGATGAGTCTAAGAGGGCAATAAAGGTCTTGGGGTCAGGCTTGAATAGATTTATAAAGGGAGGGGTGAGTTTTAGATGCACAGAGCAGGCAGTTTGGTCAGAGACAGACCTTGTTAGCTCAGTGGGTCTGAGATAGTGTGGAGGAGAATTTGGGATTGATTCACTTATTTGGCTGATGCAAACATATAGATATATATTTTTCCTCACAGGGGTCTTCTGCGTTGGATCCTGTTTGCTTTGGATCTAGTAGGGCGTTAAGTTTCCTGTGCTTATTGGCAGCATTTCATAACTCTTTACAGGTCCAAGTATGTCTGACCTGTGTCTTCTGCTGTGGAGTCCACCCAGTTCCCGTACTGCTCTTAGGCAGGGGCAGCATGTACCTGTGATGAGCTGGATCCACCTAATATCTCTAGTATCCAGGCAACATCAGTACCCAGTGGTCAGCACATCAGGCTTTCACTCCCATGAATGTTAGGATTTATTGCCGTGTGCTATGCCGTCAGACCTGCCCAAGCCGCCGAGCCTGGGACTTGGGCAGGTCTGACGGCTCATCACAGGTACATCAACACATTGAGCACCTTCTTTTTGTGACATTAGGATGAACCTTCTAGACGCACATTATGTTTCTATAGTGTAGATAGTCTCCCCCCCTTTTTTATGCTCCTGAAGAATCGCAAGTTATTGAACACAAGCGCGAGAAACATGTTGACCGTAAATTATGTAAACTGACTGACACATAAACAGGAAACATTATTTTCCATTAGGTGCCAGTTTCTTTACTTTTAATTAGGGCAGGGGAACCCCAGAATAAAATGTACTCTTAGGTACTCCCAGCCCCATTTTAACTCACTATCACATCTACACACCTCTGGCCCCATACCCGCACTTCACAAAACGGCTGTTGGATAGAAGATCTCCGGTAAAGTGCCCCTCTTTGAGGTGAGCCCATTGGGTATTGCACCGCCGACCCGATGAGGAGCAGCCCAAATGATGAAGCATGACACCTGAAAGAGTGTGTGAGGGCATTAAAATCCAACAAATGGATTCCCAACTGTATATCTGAGATAGACTCAGTGGCATCTAGACATAGTGTGACTTCTACATTTCCTTCCTGGGGAACTGCACAACACTCCTTGGTCTGACAATTTATTTGGGGCAACCGTGTGTGCTGGACCTCCCACTCCTGAGTAGTGGAAATCGCCCCCCCCCCTGCCTTCCCCTTGTTGAATACAAACCTCTGTGGATCGTCAGACATCATTAACCCTGCTGATATTTCCAGTGCCACACACTGTCTCCTCCTCTGACTCACGTTTCAGCACTGGTGGTGGTACCACTCCTGTGGCCAGGCCCTCCTTGTGTTTTGCGGCATGCAGGTCTCGAACCCTTCTTTTAATAGTCATCATTCTTTTAATAGTCAGCCTTTTTTTAACAATCCTGACTTGCCTGTCATGGATTAGAAATGGCATTTTATTTATTCATGTCAGAATCTGCTCCAGACATTTGGTGATATACATACGCTCTTCCTTCACCACCTCTCTAGCCAGCACATCAAACTCTCACTCTGTAAATGTGTTTCCTAAGTCACTCTGTCATCATGCTGTGTTATTTCTTGATTATGTTTCTGTCATGGATACAGGATGGTGATGTCTGACATGGACAGAGGATGGTGATGGATGTCCAGCCAGTCAAAGCCACTTTATTTGGTTAATAAAAACCATAAAAGTACATAACATACAACATATATCACAACAATAATACATTTTAAAATAGAATTCATCAATAGGCTTGGGAGACATAAAATATTTCAAGATCACATTTCATAGATATACAAATAAAACAAGTTACCAACAGTTCATATATAGCAACATGTAACCAATATACAGCTTATGCAATAGAAACTCAGATGGGAGGGCAAACGTTAAGACAATATTAATTTAACCTTTCAAGAACAACCAAATTACATGTCAAAGAATACCTTTGTTTCCTATGCCTCACAGCACTACTAGGTAGCTCGCAATATTAAAGATCTGCCAGGGATCATTCAGCATCTGTAAATATATTAGAGCAGGTTAAACCTGTGCAAAGCCTTTACCCTTTAAAATAGGGATTAAAAACCTTCAACGGATATTGCTGAAATGATCACAAAACATTATAAAATGCATGGCGCCCTGGGTTGGAAATTTATCGCATGTACAACGACCTAAATTGTTCACCATACTCCAACCCTGTGAATCTGCTAGTAAACAGTGATTAAGATTAAAACAAAATTTGGTTGAAAGAAGGAGATGGAAAGGCTTGGTAACAAATGTCAACTAGGGTTCTATCTGTGGAGAGGTTTTTAGCAGAAGGTATGCTTTTACGTTAGGTTTCATTATCTCAGTCGCCTCTCTAAAAACAACAAGTTAAAAAAATGTGTTTTAGCCCACAGCAGGTCCTCTTTTCTTATTTTTTCCAGGGAGTCAAAGAGTTCCGGGCGCCCTCATTTATTTAAAAGTGACTTAACATATTATAGCCACGGAATACTGCTTGCACTCTCCATTGAGACAAAATCCCTGGCAATCTCTTGGTTCAAAACTAATTTTGGGTTGATCCATGTAATTAGTCAACATACCACCGGGGCCAGCCTTATCAATTGAGAGACAAAGCCAATGCCTAGTTCTGAATGTATGACGTAGGTGGGGGTAGATTGAGGGACCGACAAGAAAGACCTTAAAAACTTGTTTTCAACTTTCTGAAGCCCCTCCACCGGTTTATATCCCCAGATTGCAGACCCATACCTCGCAATAGCTGTGCATTTGGACCTGTAAATATTAATCATGGCTACGATTGGCTTGGCCCCAAGTTGCTGAGCAAAACCATGGCTGGCGGCTGTAGATCTTGCCATGGCATTTTGTTTGCTTTCTGTTGGGGGACCCAGGAACCCCTCTCATCGAACAGTACCTCCAAGTAAGTGAAAGAGGTCACCCTAGACGGCTCTATGCCTTCACAAGAAAAGGTTTTGAGCTTTTTAGGTCTCTGTCCCATGATCATCGTGTGTGATTTAAGTATGTTGACAATTAAACTCAAGGATTGCATAAAGGCCCCAAACGAATCCAGAAGCCTCTGGAGCCCTACAGCTGTACGAGCCAACAATACAGCGTCGTCTGCGTATAGGATGCCCAGTCACTTTGCTACTGTCCCAGGGACCCACTAAACCTAATAATTTGACAACTCGGTATAAGGACCTAACTATGCAGATTTTTTCTGAGTTGTACATAACACACAACTGTTGTTTGCATTGGAATATCTGAGGAGCAGTTAAGGCGAATTAAGTGCACACCCACACAGTGATGACTTTGTGGGTGTTTACAAACCTTTGAATGGCGTTCTCCACTTTTACCTCTCTTCTTCATAATTAAAGCAGGCTTGACCTAATTGAGCAAGTCTTAGTTGGTGCAGAAAGAGGATGAAAGTGTATGTAACTCGTCCATGCGTACAAAACCAGTTGTTGGGGAAGGGAAACGTTCACAGAGTAATAATGTATTGCATGTGAAGTAAAAATTTTAATTATTTTTGTTAAGATTCACAATTTCGACACTAGGGTTTGGAAAACCGGCGTCCCCAGTAAGGGAGCTGTTCTTAACCTTTTGACGTCTGTGGACCCCCACTAAATCATTGAATAAAGGGACCCCCTCACTGAGTCCTTATTAGAATCCGGCCCCCGGTCTAAGTAATTTCTATGATCTGAACTTCAAAATCTCTCCTCTCCCCTCCCCTACACTCCACCCCCTTCCCCACTCCTACCAGTCCATCTCCTTATTAGTAAGTTTACGATAAGTACATAACCCTTTAAATACTCCCTTATGAATCCAATGTTATTCGCTTTCTAGATGTTTTTGGGCCAATTCACAAAGTGTGTGTAAAAGAGTGCTGCAGGATTACTAGTTTACCCCACTACGGCTCTATGAATAGACCCATTGGATTTTAAATACTGATGATTTACACCAGGGGCAAGACGCACTAATGACTGTGGGGCATATTTAAGGAATAGTGGCACAGTGCAGTACAGCAAGTCACCTTGCAGCGCTGCACTGTGTTACTGGGAAAGGGCAGGACCATGCAGTATTCAAGGCATACAGCGCATTCCTGACTGTTCCCCTGAGCCGGTGCCCTTATAACAGCATAACGCCAATGCAGGCACTCTTGCACCATGGTGCAAGGGTACCTGCGTTCCATGCAGAAAGGAAGGGACACTTTCCTGCACCAAAACAATCCTGAGAAGTGCACTCTGCAGCACACACAGAGGAAGTAACAAGGAAAAGGAAGCTATTTCTCCTCGTTACACTTTTCAGGGGAAGCGTATCTTTTTGGTGCATTCCAAGGTTTATCACGGTCTTTTAAATTGGGAACAAGTCGAAAACCATTGGGGGTTTTGTGGGAACACCCATGTGATGCCCATGGAACGCCTACCCAGCCCAGAGTAAAGCAATGCAGCGATTTGCGCTAGGTTACTCCAGATCTTTGGTGCCTCTCAATTCCACGCAAAGTGGCTTTGCATGGCTTCAAAAACCTAACTTAAGATCTGTGTCGCTTTTGCACCACGTTGCATGGTGCATGAGTGACGCAAACCGGGTCATAAATTTGGCCCTGTGTATATATGGACAGCAGCATGTTCGTACTCCTGCTCAACCAAAAGGATTTCATTCAAATGATTTTGTCTGAAGGCAGTTTTTTTTCTCAGAAAACCATCCTAATCTCCTTCATTTTCCATAAAGTTCTTTACAGCACTCTCTCTAATTCCATCTATTTCCACTGCATGCAGAGCAGCTCTTGTATTCGACATCTGAAGAATGTATGATTTTCAAATGAACACACCTTTTCCAATTAGCAGCAATTGTTGCAAAAACAGAGTTTCTGAATGTTTCTGGATGCGGATCAATGTTGGGCGTGGTGACGAGGCGGTTGGGGGTCTATGAGAGCTTGAGTGCCATGACCTCTGGGGATTCCTGAAGGAATGAATGAATGAATGAGGGATTTGTAAAGTGCAGGACTCATAGGGGTATCTCCGCGCTATCGGAGAGATATGCAAACAAGGAGGTAGAAAGATAACCAGGCTAAAAGAGTTCGGTTTTCAGTAGTTTTCTGAATTTAGGCAAGTCAGGACACGCAGTGCCTGAGCTGGCAGCCCTGAGTCTAGTGAGAGGCACGTTGGGCAAGCCGCCACTGCTACTATGAATGAGCCTGGGGTTTTGTCAGCTCGTGGCGCAACTGCTCGTGGCTCCATTGAGGTGCATCGCTGAGCTGAGTGGGCAGCGCAGAAGAGCGCGGCAGAGCCAAAGAGCATAGCTAATCTGGTATCTGCTCTGTATTTTTATTTTATTTTTTAAACGTCCGTTTGACCTCGGGTTACTCTCACCATAGCTCCACCACAGTAACCAAGTACCACATTGCTGATTCTACTGTATTTTACCCGCACCTTTTTACCATCCTTGACCCTGATTATAATTGTATTGTCTTCTGTTACCGCTACCTTAGTGCCCTATTTCCTGCTCCCAATTAAGCTCAACTACAGCAGAACACAGGAGTCCAATGGGGCAATGGTAGAGCCCAATCCTGTTGGCTGTTCCCAGGTGCGGAGGAACTAAGAACCCCCTAAAAAGTGCAAGGAGCGATTAAAGCATTGAGCGTTTAAAGGGCTTAAAGTCAGAGAAGGGGCAGGGGGGACCAAGGCGCACCACGGCACAGGCAAGGAGTAGAGATTATTTGTAGCTCAGGGCTGTACTCAGCCCTGGTAAGTGTGAGCCCAGTAGCCCGCGGAAGAGTCCAAGCTAGGTTTGGGTGCAGCTTGGGTGCGGCTGTTGCAATCCCGTTCAATTCATTAATTCATTCATTCTGCAAAATTTAATTTGCAGTTCAACTTGTAGTGAACTGAGCATTTACTACTAAGCCTATGGTTGTTCAGGTGTCATGTGGAGTTGATTATGATTACAAGCAGAAAGCTAGAAGCTGCAAGACACCGCTGGAGAATTGCATCCTCAAACTCCCTGGACACTATAATGGAAAAAAGCTAAGGTTGAGGAGATTAATTTCTACAATATGCTGCTAAAAGTCTAAAGTGAACCTGCTAAGAAACAAGTCCTTACACCTGGCCAGCTTAAGAGTGAGATCAACTATCTCGGTAGACCTGGTGAAGAGCACCCTAAAGCGAGAATGGACCTGTTAACCGTAAAAGAGGTAATACAAACAAATTCACAATTGGATGGCTCTGTGGAGGAAACTAGGAGGACTATTAAAGATCTGTTATGCAGCGAGAAAACCTCTGAAATGCCTTTGTTTGGCCATGAAGATGCTGGTATCATCAACATAGAGCATTCTATACAATGGTCCTCTGGTGATTACAGAAAGTCTAATTAGAAAACCCCCTTAGGTTGACCAAGCTCCACTGGCAAGCCCCAGTAAGGCCAACCAAAGAACCCCACGAGCTGACCACTCTAGATATACTTTCTTAATAGTTGAATATACACTACCTGAGATATCCCCATTTAAATCTGCCTCATTTGCATCTCAGAGAGAGACATGCCACTATCACAGAATAAGAGAAGGGCATTCTGTAGTACACCTAGTGCCATTGTCTCATTGAGATCAAATCATTCTGTGGCATCGGAATTAGTGCTTAATCCTTCAGTGAATCTCCCTGGGGATTATGTCTGCTTCTCCAAAACACTAGACTGCCTTGAGAGAATCTGGTCTTCTATTATGAATCTTTTGCAAAAAAAACTACGGACAGCTCAGATCATATCTTGGACACATTATCTGTAATTGTGAAAGAACTCCCTGTGAAATCTTAAGAGGTGTTTGTACCGTTTGGTAAGCTGTCTGTCCAAGAAAATTTGATCTAAAAGAAGGATGCTCGTATATAAGTTGGCTTTCCCTCTCAAAAATACTAACACATAAGCAGGTACCAATTTCAGAGGCAGATTTACCCCTTCTGGAGCTTCTGTTGTGGTACTGCAAATCCGGACCCTGCTGTTTCACCGATACCGAGGTCCAACACTCGTGTCACAAAATATCGTCGTACCATGACGAATTTGGTATCTACGGACCGGTAATGATTAGGACATTATCCCTATGCATTTGCGTCACGATTGAGTGATGCTAACACCCTTAAATCGTAGTTTCCGTCCCGAACCCTCAGACTCCATTTTGTAAACGGCATCCATCTTATGACTTGCCCTCATATAGTCAATTGATTAAGACCGAGTTTGATCTAAAAGGACACGTCCGCCGTAGCTGACTTCCCCATGACCTGGCCGAAGCTGACTCCACTGCCTCCAGCCAAGCCTGTTTGGGCAGCTCCTCGCCCAGTGGCCGAGCAAGATATCATCAAGGCACAACATGTCATAAACCATTCACTACATACAGACCCTGTTTTCCATACACATACACCTGTCCATGATTCTTGTTTATGACCCGTTTTATGATGGGAGGGTGCCCGACCTTATTGGTGTTTCATCGATATCTGATGGGAGTTCTGGATCTGGCGGAGTAATCCATCACTAACTGGACATCTAAAATATGTGCTGACCAGCATGACTTCGCTCTTTGTATTATTGTAGAAAGATGTGTATAGCCATATCATAAACTCAAGAATTCTTGCCTGCAGCTGTTATTTATGTATATAAGGAGAAGGCTGGTTCTGTAAAAACGAACAGTCTCCTGAGAACTTACGGCCCGTGCTGTCGTACTTCTAGGACGCATGTTACTTGGTTGCAGCCAATAAAACTCGATCTCTGACTTCAACTAGAAGACTCTGTGTTTCTGTAAGTCCAGAACAGGGAGAACCCTGACTATCGCCCTGTTTTGGACCCAGTGATGCTTGGTAGAGCGAAACGATAGACGAGTCTTCTAGTGACGTCACCGATCTTCAAAATTCAGTTAAGTATAAGTGGAGCGTCTCCCAGTTCTTAGTTTGGTTCTTAGTTTTGGTATCCCAGAGATACGGTTTGTATTGGTTCTTACAAGCACCAAAACCGAGGGATTCGTGTATTCACGACAATATCATAATTAGATAATCCCTTGAAGTTTGAAGCTAGACTAGTGAGCGAAGATGCCTGGTCTCAGCAGACTTGGAAACTTGTTTTGTCTTGGTTGTAGTAAGGACTCCCGATTAGAGGATTCGTGTCCGGTTCCTCCGATTGAAACTCCAACATATGAGTTATATATAAAGCACGGAGTAGGTCCTATCACGTATAATGAGGTATGGATAAAATACACCCGCAAGGATGGTGTTTTAAAATGGCCCCAATATGGTAGTTTTGACTCAGAAATATTAGACAACCTCGAGGTCAAATTGTTCAAGAAGAAAGCCCGGCCGGCGATGTTTGACTCTTTTCGCTTATGGCGCAAAGAAGCCAAACAGAAAGAAATAAAATTAGCAAAGAAAAATAAAAGAGGCATGTCGATGGTACAAGCTGCCGTCGCATACAGGGATAATGAGGAAGAGCAGGAAAGTGAACAAATGCTCAGAAGCAAGAAACTAGCAATAGATAAATGCTACCCGATGTTACCACATGAGGGACAAGACTCAAAGGGAACATCCGAGAAAGATCCATTAATGTCCCATTTATTGAACTCACCACCCCCATATACATCGAGTATTGTTGGACCCCCGAGGCGTATTGTTATACCGCGCCCTGGCGCACGAAAAGCAGCTCTTGCACAAGCACCAGCTCCTCTTCAGCTGGTTCCTACTTCTCCGGCGCAGCCTTCTCAAGGGCCGCCGCCTTTGCTACATACTCCATCTACTTCTACAACTTTGCCTACTGCTTCAACTATTCACTATGATACTACGTCTGCTACTGCCTCGACTTCCTCTGCTGTTGCTTCTACTTCCTCTTTACATCAGCCTGTCTTTTCTGGCGCATCTGCCTCGCCGAAAGCTTCTCCGTCTGTCAGACAGAGAGTGACAAGTACTGTCACTGGTCTATTCTCGCCCTTCTTTGGGTCGCCTAAAACGACCCCTAAAACAGAACGTAGACAGTTGCGTAGTCAACTACCCGACTACGAGGAAAGAGAAGTATTGAATGAGTTAGCGAGCAAATGGGTTACTGATACTGTAAGATACGATGTTCAGTCTGTTATGGAAGTCTTCCGCCAGTGGGATTCATCCACTCAAAGATATGTATTTGAAGAGATGTGTGTGTACCTCTGGGAAGATTTACAAGACAATGACCCAAAACGCAGAATGCAGGAACTAGCCCGCATGCGATTCAAATTTTACGAAGGCATGATTATAGGTGCAGATGTTGAAAAAGCAATGGATCTGTTGTTATCTTATAGGAGTAAGGGAAACAGCTCTAGATCGTTTAATGAGGATGATATGTCTGGTAGGAAAAAGGGCCGACAGTACCCCATGAGAGAGGTTCCTCCAGTATGGAGGGAAGGTGATGCGAATGCACAACCACCTGTTCCACCGCATTTCTAGCGTGTATGGGTACATATCCCCTGGAAAAGATCTGAAGTTTTAGCACTCAAACAGACACTACCTGATCCCCGTAAAAACCCAGCAGGATATTACAAGGAATTATCACAGACCGCCAGCTCATGTATAATGAATTTAGCAGATATAGACATGTTGTTTGGGAATGTTGTTCCGCATCCTTTATGGAGTAAAATTCGTCATGCAGATCATGATCAAGAACTAGGCGACTCATGGGCTAATATTACTGCTACTGATGCTAGACAAGTTGGTGGTTCTAAACCCGAGCCTTTAATAGCAGATCTTCCCGGTAGGATTATCGCGTACATGAAAACGTTAATGCCTGAATTACGTGTAAATTGGGACAAGCTATCTGCGTGCAAGCAGAAGAAAGATGAGAATGTGTCTGACTTTTTCACGAGGTTTGAGGAGACTTTCACTGATCATAGTGGTCAGGACATGGCTACCGAGGGTGGCCAAAGATTGTTTGTAGACAAATTTGTACATAATCTGCTTCCTGAACTGTGCAATAAATTGAAAGATTCAGAGAGTGCTTGGGCTGTTTCCACGTCAGCGCAGATTTTAGCCACAGCCCAGTACTATGAAAATAGACGCAAAGTCGAGCTAGATAAGTCAGACAAGAAGACTAAAGAACTAAAAACTAAAGTCCTTCCCCAGCAAGCCTATCCGCCTCGCACTCCTAGTCAGCCCAATTATCAGCAACCACAGCAGTATTCGAGAAACGCGTAAGGAAACGAGTTTTCCCACCAGCGTTCTCCGTATGGCCCGAATCAATGTGCATATTGCAAAGAAGAGGGTCATTTCAAAAGTAACTGTCAAGCTCTTGCGTGACGTTTAAACGGTGTCTCCGGCGCAAGAGGTAGAGGTGTTCAACAGGCTCCTAGAGGTAGGGGCCGTGGAAATTTCTCCCAGAATACAATTTCTTTTCCGCCTCAGAATTCTATGAATAGCTTTGACCAACAGAATAATGCATCTTCCAGGTCAGCTCAGTACTATGCAGATGACTATTACGCAGAAAACGAGAATGAGGGTAATAATTGCTAGGACAGCCATGGACAAAGAGAGGGAGTTGTTTCAGTTCCAGTAGATCAGAATGGACCTTATGTCGAGGTTATTACATCCGAAGTGTCGGAGCCATTTCTGCTGGATACTGGTGCTACAAAAAGTTCTATTATGCACTCAAAACTTCCTGGCGCACCTTTGTCCGGCGAAATGAATGTTTCAGTAGGTTTTTCTGGCGCCCCTGTTAGAAACCCGATCTCCAGTCCCATGCCCCTTTCTGTTGGCCCATGCGAATTGGAAGCACCCCTCATTCTTACAAAAGGTTGTGGCGAAAATTTGTTAGGTTTGGATTTGCTGAAGAGATTATATGCGACTTTGTACTGTTCTCCTTCGGGAGTACAACTCACCCTTGGTAAGAAAGTGATTTCCCCGATGTATTTGTCAAAGGAAAGAATTCCGACTGAATTGTCATCTCTTCCAGATATACTTTGGGCGAATGGTTCTAATGATGTAGGTCGTTTGGAGATAGCACCGTATGTCATAACATTGAAAGCTAATGGCAGGTTGCCACGTATTCCCCAATATAGAATGTCAAAAGAATGTGAAAAGGCTTTGCTAAGAGATAGTCCACGATCTAATTGCGAAAGATGTCATCGAAGAGACTACAGGCAACATTTGTAACAGTCCTGTTTTGCCTGTTTTAAAGCGTACCGATCCTTCACAGCCCCCTGTGTACCGATTTGTGATCGATCTAAGGGAAGTGAATAAGATCGTTGTACCGCAGTTTTCAGTCGTCCCCGACATTACTGCCTTATTGACAATGGTTCCAGCCTCAGCCAATTGGTTTTCAGTGATTGACTTGAAGAATGCTTTCTTCAGCATCCCGATTGGCGAGGAGAGCAGAGATATCTTTGGCTTCAATTTAGGAGGACGAAGTTTCCGCTTTAGACGCGCTCCTCAGGGCTACTGTGAGAGTCCATCAATATTCAGTCAGGCTCTGAAAACACAACTAGATACGATTGTTCTACCTGGCGGCGCGACTCTGATTCAGTATGTAGACGATTTACTGATCGCTGCAGATACTGAAGAGGTTTGCAAGCAAGCTACGTTGTCACTGTTGCGTCATTTATGTGACATGAAGCACAAGGTCTCGCTTTCCAAATTACAATTTTGCCGACAAGAAGTAACCTACTTAGGTCACATCTTATCGAAGGAGGGAAGGAGACTGACCCCAGAAAGAATACAGGCAATTGCAGAATTGAGTGTCCCAAGGACACAAAGAGAAGTGCGTGCCTTCTTGGGCATTACATCGTAGTGTAGACAATGGATACCGAATTTCTCACTGTTGGCCAAACCCTTGCTGGCATTAATGTGTAAAGACACATCCAATCTTTTGCCTTGGTCTGAAGATTGCCAGGCGAGTTTCCATGAGTTGCGTGAGGCATTATGTTCGGCTCCTGTGTTGGGCAACCCCGACTACAGCAAGCCTTTTACATTATACGTCCATGAGAAGGAAGGTTGCGCATTATCAGTCTTGACACAGCACTTTGGGGACAAACAACGCCCATGTGCATATTTCTCCACGACTCTAGATCCTGTAGCTAAGGCATTACCAAGTTGCTTGAGGGCCACTGCCGCAGCGGCTGTCTGTATTCGACAGTCGGCTGGGTTAGTCATGAATAATACTCTGACCGTTATGGTCCCACATGCAGTAGATATCCTACTAAACAGGACGAAAACGCAACACCTAACTAGTGCTCGACTATCCAGCTATGAATTGACCCTGTTAGCAAGTCACATTCACATAAAGAGGTGTGATACACTCAACCCTGCTACATTACTACCCATTCCACCAGCAGAGACAGAAGAGGTCGACAAACATGATTGCTGCTTTAGGACAGAGGAAGAGACAAAAGGGAGGGTAGACTTGCAGGACACTCCCCTCCCTGAATGTAATGATAATTTATGGGTTGATGGTTCATGTTTCAAGTTGCCAAATGGTGATACGACTGCAGCATATGCCGTGACAACATTACACACGATTGTAGAGACAGCTCGCATCCCCCAGAATTCTGCACAAGCAGCAGAGTTAGTCGCACTCACAAGAGCGTGTGTGTTGGCGAAAGGAAAACGAGTGAATGTGTACACTGATAGTCAGTACGCCTTTGGCGTAGCCCACAGTTTTGGAAGATTGTGGCGTGAACGTGGGTTCCTGACGTCACATGGTGCGAAAATTCAACACGGACAGCTAGTACACGACCTTCTCGAGTCACTGACCTTGCCCCTACAGGTTGCGATTGTGAAGTGCAGCGCGCATAGGAAAATCTGAGATGATGTTGGTCGAGGGAATGCATTTGCCAATGAGGTCGCGAAAGAGACTGCAAGGAACACAATGAGTCGGATGTATGTTGCAGGTCCTGCTAGATGGACCCCTGATGTGGGTATGTGTGAGGACACCATCGAAAGCGTGAAGTCTATACAAGCTGATGCTACAGAGAAAGAGGTGAATGAATGGAGAGAAAGCAAGGGTAGGTTAGACGCGAATGGTTGTTGGGTCGAACTGTCAGAACATCAGCGATGGTTGTTACCTAATGCCTATGTGCTCGCAGTGGTAACGATGGCCCATGGAATGGCACACATCAGTGTGAAAGGAATATGTAAGCTGTTGGCCCCAGTATGGCAGAATAGTGGTATCCCAAAATGTGCAGAGAATCTGGTCAGAAATTGTATGGTGTGTTTGAAGGCACAATCCCGGTAGGGGAACCCCAACCCCAGCTGGTCATTTTGCACCTCCAACGTATCCGTTCGAGGTCTTGCAACTCGTTTTCATTCACATGGAGAGGTGCAATAACCTGAAATATGTCCTTGTTGTCGTTTGCGCCTTCTCCAGGTGGGTAGAAGCATACCCCCTTAAGAACAACACTGCATTGTCAACTGCCAAAGCCCTTGTCAAGGAATTCTTCCCTAGATTTGGCATGCCTAGAATTGTCTGGAGTGATAATGGAAGTGAATTCGTGGGACGAGTGATGAAGAGAGTGTGTGAGTGTCTAGGCATCCACCAGAAGTTCCATGCTGCAAATCATCCCCAATCGGCAGGATTGGTAGAGTGCTATAATGGCACGTTAAAATTGAAACTGGCCAAGATCCAAGCCGGCACAGGTCTCAAGTGGCCAGACGCCCTGCCTTTAGCACTCCTGTCTACCAGGATGATTGTCCATTCCAGATTAGGACTTAGCCCACACGAGATCGTGTTCGGGCGCCCAGCAAATATATGGGGAGTACCGAGACCCAGGAGGCTCAGTGAAATAGAGTACCCTGCACTGTTTAACTATTTGCACGAACTGACAACTAAACTGCATGCTTTACATCAACAGGTCCACAGCTCCTCTCCACCGGCGTCTGACGATCCAGGCCACGCCATCGAACCCGGCTCCTGGATCCTGATTCGGAATTTCAGACGAACAAAGAACGACGAGCCTCGCAGGACCGTACCTTTCCAGGTTTTGCTGTCCACCCGCTCTGCAGTACGTGTCCTCGGGAAGAAACACTGGGTGCACGGCGCCCATTGCAAAAGGGTCCCGCTCCCCCTTTCATATGACCGATGGGTCCGGCAAGGAGTCGCTGACTCCGAAACTGAGTTTATACCTCGTTTTGTCCCCTTCAGCGATGCACGATTAAAAGGAACTGGTACCGACAAAGAGAGCGATTGTATTTTGCAAGGATCTGTGCCTCTGTCGATGCAGTTGGACACTACAGAACCTGAAACATTGTTTGAAGATCACACCGTACCTGGGAAAGAACGATATCATCTGAGGTCAAGACCAAGGAACTGACATAATCGAATTTGTGCGATTTTCCCCCTTTTCCCCATGAACTATTTTTGATTTCACAGCTCTCTCGCCCAGGGAACTAGCTCATTTTAGATTTTCGAACTGCCATCCGGTTCTGCTGCTAGGGCCGCGGTTGAAGTCTGAGGAGTGCAGCCGGGGACGCCTAGGTCAACGGTTCTGGTCAGTCTGAGGGAATTACCCCGGACTGGACAGAGCGCACATCTTGGCAGAAGCAACCTCCCACCGCGGGCAGCAACCAGAGGATGGAGTTTCCAGGGGTTGAGAGACCTGCTAGACACATGTCCTTTGAAAAGAAAATATGTACTGTAATGGCAAAAAGACGGACTCTAGTGTTAAGCATCTCAATGTTGTGTAGTATAATAATGTTTTTAACTGGCTATGCTCTGTCCATTTTTCGAGTTCCATTCATGCACAACACACAGCTCGCACCTCCTCCTACTGTTCCCACACACTCCTTTCACCCTCTACCTGAACACGAGTCTGCCAGAAGACTAGAATTCGTAAATAACTCCTTTATCCAGCTCCTACACCAGCACCAGTCTATAATGAACACACCGAATTGTTGGATATGCGGACTCATGCCACACACTACAGATAAGGGCATCCCTTACTTTGTCCTGCCATTTAGTTATTTCGGTTCTCTGTGGGCTTTCCAGACCATGTTCCTGTTTTCCCTTGAACCATACGTTCGAGGGGAGAACTCAAACAATTGAAGGACTGGGTTTTTCTAAGACCCAGCGGTGCCAGGGGACAACACCTAAAACCTTTGTGGGTAACCTGTTCCGGCGTACAAGTGACAGAGACACCGGCCACTTCCTTCGGCGTCAAAGATTCGAGGTTTATTTACTGCAGGGAACACAGAAATCACAGGAAGTACAGCGTGTGTATGTTCGAGGAGACTGCTTCAAATTGCTACTGTAGGTCGCTCCTTTTATACACATTTCTGTCATGTGTTAACATGGTACACAAAGGTTTACAACTTGGTTCACAACATTATCCCCGAGAGGGGTCGCTTTGATGTATTCAGGGTCCGGAACATAAGTACGGAAACATTTGGTGGTTCCCAACTGTAAAAACCCATCTTCCCACCATTAGTACATTCCAATCAGCAATAAACAGATCGAAGAAGGAACAAGGACAGGTGCAGAGGAAGACAGGACAGTGGGGAGATCGGAAAGGGTGTAAAAGGGGTTGGCCTCGGGAAACACGAGCTACAGGCATCAAAGGGACGCGCCTAATGAGATGCACGGCTAAGACAATAGACCGGCACGACAAGATGTGCCTCGAGCGGGGCCATCTGCCTTACAGTATCATCCCCCTCGTCATAAAGACACTTTCAAAGGAACATGTGTCTTCCGCAAATGTCTTGGGAATCCCAGGGTCGCGAAGCGAACACCGTCCGTTCGCTGGCTACTTGAGGGCAAGAGACAAAATGGATGCCGTATCTAAGATGGAACCCGTGGGCTTGGATGAAGAAACCCACGAAACAAACGAACGGTTTAGGTTAGCACAGCGAAACTGCGCACACTTACTAAACTCGTCATTTGCGGTTCATAGATACCAGACTCGACCATATTCGTACGAGTCGAAAACACCACTTACAATTGTCACGGAACCTCAGACGCTCCTTTTGCCCTCATGTAGGCAAGCACTAGTCGGAATCATATTCGATATTCATCAAACCGTCTAGATGTTGCTGCAACATAATTCTATCCAACTGAGCAGCTTTGGTAACAGGCGGCTGTCCTATACACGGCGTAGCACAGAGGCCACATAAGGCAGGACCACACTGTACACAAAGACAACACGTGAACAGAAACGCTGCAACAACTCCGATGATCATCAGAATCTTCCAACCCCAAGTTGACCTCAAACCCCAAAACCACCCAAGTAGCGTCCAATCCCCTACGTCCACGTGTATGGACTCAGAGATCTTATGCAACTTTGAGATGGCTTGATAGACAGTCGGAGCGTTATCTGGAATGAAAATACAGCAGCTCGAATGGATCACCTTACATACTCCACCTCGATCCGCTAATACAACGTCTAAAACCATACGGTTTTGTAACGTCATGAGCCTATCCGCCTGAAGTTCTGTGGTGATATTACCAAGGGCACTGGCGGTGATGTTAGCTGTCGATTCCACCACTCGAGTCAATTGTCTCAGGTTCCTACTATTAACCATAGGTCCCCAAAACGGAAAGAAACCCTTGAAAAAGTCTCCTGCCTCTTGACCGGCAGTGTCCTCTTCGCTAATCACGCCTCTCACAACTCTAGTCTTGTGATAGTCTGCATCCACAGTAAACGTGGGAGGCAACAAATTTGCAATATAACATGAGCCCATAAAGTCAGAAGGCAGCCATGTATATGCACGATCGTGACAGACAAAATATGTACCCTTGGCAGCCAGAAACACAGGGGAAGAGGACATCGGCAGAATGTAAAACTCGGAGCAAGCACTCTCTCCGAGTCGAGCTCTCGCTCTTCGGCCACGACCCATTAAGCAAAGATTACCAAGGTGGGGTACGACCCATATCGGGGGCGAGCTTCTAAGCTGTTTTTGACTCACAAGCGCACTATACTCAACCTTACTCAGGACCCTATAGGCTTGTACCTCCTCCTCTGGGATGAGCGACGGGTCATAGATATCCCTATCTAAATCCTCTATCGCTGTAGCCAAAGGCTTGTTATACGAGCCAGGACCGAGGAAGAACGTGTCTCTCGAATGGGGTAGGAATCTAGTGCACTTCAGAACATTGTTTGAAATGCTCGAGCTGAACCCTGGGAACTATAAGGAAGGACCAGATATGGAATTCCCTTATCCGTTGTATGTGGCATTAACCCACACACCCAACAATTAGTAGTGTTAACCACTAACTGGTGCTGATGAAGGAGCTGAATAAAGGAATTATTTCGGAGTTCTGCACGTCTAGCCTGTTCGTGTTCGGGTAAGATATGGAAGGAATGAGGGGATATAGTGGAGGTAGGTTTAGGTTCAGAAGTAGGAGTAGGTATGGCAGAAGATAAGAAGTACGATATCATATAATACACCCCACCTGCCAATAACAAAGAAACAATTAGAAACAGGAGGAACACCTGTAACATAAAGCATTTGGTACGGGTAATTTGTTGCAGTTTGAATCTTTGTGCCTGAGCTTTTTCCAAATCCACAATTTTTGAGAACGCCATCCCATAAAACCGTCCGCAACGTTTCTTGACGCACTTCGTTCTGTGTAGCAGTAGTCAATCCCTAGGAGTTCCTAGGAAATGACGGCCTTCGACCTAGTGTCAAGACCTACTAACCAGAAGGAAGTACACGCGCGGCCCTACGGTTCACCTGGATGTAAGGTATTTTATATACAAGTATGTACAAAAGTCTCTCAACTGTGGAAGCAAAAACACATGTGGAAAAACTCTATATTTACAAAAATCACAATAATACGTGTGTTTGGACTGATCGTGGCAAAGGGGTTACGTAGATATCAAAAGGATAGAAACGAATCTTTTTATTAGTCTTTAGGATTGGATCGCAAAAAGTATCGCCTCTTTCCAGGACGTGTCTGTTCATCAAACAAGGGATCCGATGAGGGAAGAGAGTTCTGTTGATCAGTCGATTGTTCCGACCTTGAGTCGTGTGATGATGAATGTTCAACAATGTCTTTCTGCTGCACTGAGGATTCTCCAACAGGCTGTGCGTCACTAAAAGGTACAAAGGTCCGCAGTCCTTCAGTTTCAGATGAAGCAATGCCCTTCCTCACCCACGAGTCCGCCGGTAAAGGTATAGGTACCTTCTTGGTGTGGGTGGCAAGCACCCAGTGTTTGCGTCCCTCCAAGCGGACAGCGGTTCTCGTGGCAAGGAGGACCTGGAAGGGTCCAGTGAAGCGAGGTTCCAGATTCTTCTTGCGAGCGAAGTTTCTGGTCCCCACCCAGTCTCCCGGTTGGAGCTGGTGGCCTGGACCCTCCGTCTGTGTCGGCAATGCTTCAAAGACCTGTTGATGAATTAACCTCAGTTTAGCAGTCAGATCATAAAGATAATCAATCAACATCGGGTACTCGAGATTAGAAAACACACTTGGTCTAGGGACCCCCCAAACATTCGCAGGACGACCGAACACTATTTCATAGGGACTAAGCCCTACTCAGGAGTGTACAGTCGCCCTTGTTGACAACAAAGCTAGAGGCAAAGCGTCAGGCCAAGAAAGACCAGTCGTGGCCTGAATCTTCGCTAGTTTGAGTTTAAGGGTGCCATTATACCCTTCAACCAAACCTGCTGACTGGGGATGATTGGCACTATGGAACTTCTGAGTAATTCCAAGGCCCTTACACACACTCTTCATTACACTTCCTACAAACTCACTTCCGTTATCCGACCATACAATTCGCGGCATTCCATACCGAGGAAAGTATTCCTTCAGTAGGATTTTTGCAGTGGACATAGCAGTGTTGTCCTTAAGAGGGTAGGCTTCAATCCATCGGGAGAATGCGCAAACCACAACTAAAACGTACTTCAGGTTATTGCATCGCTCCATATGGATGAAGTCTAGCTGAATCACTTCAAAGGGACATGAAGGGGGTGCAAAATGGCCAGCAGGTGTAGGGGTTCCCTTACCAGGGTTGTACATCATACATATCATACAATTCTTCACCAATCTTTCAGCACACTTCGTAATACCATCATTCTTCCACACGGGGGACAACAACTTACAAATACCTTTCGCACTAATATGTGCTAACCCGTGTGCCATTGTCACAACAGCTAGCACATATGCGTCTGGCAACATCCACCTCTTGTGCTCCGTCAAATCAATCCAACAACCATTCGCATCCAGCTTTCCCGTACTTTCTTTCCACTTCGCCTTTTCAGTCTCGGTGGCCTCATTCTGTATCACTTTCACACTCTCGATAGTATCCTCACACATACTCGTTTCTGTAGGCCACCTTACCGAACTCGTCACATACATTCTAGTGCTAAGTTTCCGGGCAGTCTCCTTAGCAGTCTCATCCGCAAACGCATTACCACGACCGACATCATCCGTCACCTTACGATGCGCACTACATTTAACAATCGCTACCTGCTTAGGCAAAGTAAGTGCATCCAAAAGATCATTTACAAGTTGTCCATGCTGAATCTTCGTACCATGCGACGTCATAAAACCTCTCTCTCGCCACAATCGTCCAAAACTATGCGCAACGCCAAATGCGTATTGACTATCAGTAAACACATTCACCCGTTTCCCTTTCGACAACACACACGCTCTAGTCAGAGCTATCAGCTCCGCAGCCTGAGCAGAATTCTGATTCAATCTCGCAGCCTCCACTACAGTGTTCAAAGTTACCACAGCATACGCAGTCGTGACATCACCATTCGGTAATTTAAAACATGAACCATCCACATACAAAGTCCCATCGGGATCATCCAAAGGAGTGTTTTTAAGGTCCACGCGACCTTTTGTTTCTTCCTCAGTCCTTAAATAACAGTCATGAGCTGTTACTTCATCTGACTCTGTACTGATTGGCAATAAAGTCGCCGGGTTTAGGACATTACAACGTTTTATCTGAATATGACTTGCCAAGAGCGTCAACTCGTACCCAGACAACCTGGCACTCGTCAAGTGCTGAGTTTTCATACGATTTAGGAGAGTGTCAACTGCATGCGGAACCATCACCGTAAGCATATTATCCATGACCAATCCTGCTGATTGTCGGATGGACACCGCAGCTGCCGCTGTTGCTCTCAAACAACTCGGCAATGCTCTAGCTACCAGGTCCAAGGTCGAGGAAAAATATGCACATGGACGTTGCTTATCACCAAAAGGTTGCGTCAAGACACTCAACGCACAACCTTCTCTCTCGTGTACGTATAACGTGAACGGCTTACTGTAGTCAGGGGTACCTAACACAGGGGCCGAACACAACGCGTCACGTAATTCAGAAAAACTTTTCTGACATAGTTCCGTCCGTGGTAGAGGAGTTGGAACGTCCTTACACGTAAGAGCCACCAATGGTTTTGCTAACAGTGAAAAATTCGGGATCCACTGTCTGCAGTATGACGTGATGCCCAAGAAGGCACGCACATCTCTCTGAGTTGTTGGCACAGTCATTCGGGCAATCGCAGCAATTCTCTCTGGGGTCAACCTTCTTCCCTCCTTTGACAATAAGTGACCTAGATAGGTTACTTCTTGACAACAATATTGAAGTTTAGAAGGAGACACCTTATGATGTAAGTCACAGAGATGTTGCAATAACGACACCGTAGCAATTTTACAAATGTCCTGAGTGTCTGCAGCAACCAATAAGTCGTCAACATATTGGATCAAGGCTGCACCAGCCGGCAACATAAACGCATCTAGCTGGCCTTTTAAGGCTTGACTGTATATCGATGGACTTTCACAGTAGCCCTGGGGAGCACGCTTGAACCGGAAGCTGCGTCCACCAAGAGAGAAACCGAAAAGGTCTCTGCTCTCCTCAGCAATCGGACTACTGAAGAACGCATTCTTCAGATCGATCACCGAAAACCAAGATGCCGATGCTGGAATTAGAGTCAGTAGCGCCGTGATGTCGGGCACAACAGGGAACTGAGGAATCACAATTTTATTTACCTCCCGTAAATCGATAACAAAACAATAGACAGGTGGTTTCGAAGGATCAGTTCGTTTCAGAATAGGCAACACAGGACTGTTGCACACGTTTCCCCGAGTCTCCTCAATAACGTCTTTCTCGATCAAATCATAGATGATCGCCAACAATGCTCGTTCACCATCAAGAGAAATACGATACTGGGGAATACGTGGCAACCGCACATTAGACTTCAAATGGACAACATAAGGGGAGATGTCAAGCAGGCCCACGTCATTGGGACCTGTTGCCCACAAAGATGCAGGAAGAGAACTCAATTCCGGTGGGAGCTTATCGAGAGACAAGTACATTGGAGAGATGACTCTCTCTCCCAAAGTAAGCTTCACTCCCGCAGGAGAACAATACAAAGTCGCATACAAACGTTTCAGCAAATCCAGGCCCAAAAGATTTTCACCACAACCAGTGGTTAAAATCAACGGAGCTTCGAGCTCACGTGGCCCAATTGTAAGAGGCAAAGGGCGTGAAACTGGATTGCTAACAGGGGCGCCAGAGAATCCAACGGAAACATTTGTTAAGCCAGACAAAGGTGCGCCAGGGAGTTTCGAATGCATGATGGAACTTTTTGCTGCACCAGTGTCCAACAGAAAAGGCTCAACGACGCCCGAGGTGGCGACTGCGACGTAAGGCCCTCTCTGATCAACCGGAACTGATACCACTCCCTCTCCTTGTCTAAGGCTGTCCTAGTAGTTACCGTCGTCAGTTCCCTGATCGACGTAATAATCATCCACATTGTACTGAGCAGATCGCCCTTGCGACGATCCACGCTGATCAAAACAATTATTGGAGTCAGAAGTGTTAGTGGAACGATCGTTGGGAGCACCGCGACCCCTACCACGTGAGGTCTGTTGAGAACCACCACGACCTCCTCTAGATGTGTTACCACCATTACGCTCATTAAGAACGGGACAGTTGAATTTTATATGACCCTCTTGTCTACAATAGGCGCACTGATTGTACCCTAACGACGATCTTTGTGAGGAGGAATCATTTCGTGGTTGCGACCTATTTGATTGAGACTGCGATCTATTACGTTGCTGTGAATCATTCTGATTCGAACGCGGAGGATACGCCTGTTGCAACAACACTTTAGTTTTGAGTTCTTTCGTCTTTTTGTCAGCACGATCGTTCTCCTCTTTCTCCCTATTCTCATAATATTGAGCCGTAGCCAATATCTGGGCGGAAGTAGAAACAGCCCACGCACTTTCGGAATTTTTTAATTTGTTACTCAAGTCAGGCAATAAATTGGAAACAAATTTGTCCACAAACAACCTCTGACCACCTTCGGTACCCATATCTTGACCGCTGTGGTCGATGAAAGCCTCCTCGAATCTCGTGAAGAAATCCGAGACACTCTCATCCTTCTTTTTCTTGCAAGCGGACTTTTTGTCCCAATTCACCCTCATAGCAGGCATAAGCGTTTTCATTAGGGTAATTATTCTCTGAGGGAGATCAGTAATGAGCTGTTCGGGTTTAGCCCCACCAACTTGTCGTGCATCTGCCGCGATAAGAGCAGCCCAATCACCACCTAATTCCACCGCATGGTTTTCTTGATGAATCTTTGCCCATACCGGTTGCGGTACGACATTGCCAAACAGCATATCGATATCGGCAAGGTTCATTATCGTAGCGTCTACAAGCTGCGATAATTCTTTATAGTACCCTGCAGGATTTTTGCGAGGGTCAGGCAAAGATTGCTTTACCTGTAAAACTTCTGATCGTTTCCATGGGAGGTGTATCCACACTCTCTGGAAATGTGCCAAGATCGGGGGCTGAGCCTGAGGATTAGCTGGCATCCATACTGGAGGAACTTCACGCATGGAAAACTGACCAGGTACATCTAGCGGTCCCTCAATATCTTCAACAAACAATGCTCGAGGCATCATAGTAGGACGAAAGGACAGTAATTGCTCGACTGCACGTCGAACATTGGTACCTATGACTATTCCGCTTGAGAACTGAAGCTGCAGATTAGTCAAAGCAGTCATTGCATCATCGGATGCGTCAGCCGATATTAGGTCACGTAAAGCTTTGCACATTTCTTCAAAAACAAATCTTTGTGTCGGTATATTGAATTGCTCAAACGTTTTCAATACCGCACGTGGAGCATTCCTAGCGGGACATCTCACCCAACCCATAGCCATATTACACAATAAGTCACGCTCCCTACCATCAGGAAGCTGACAACGTCTTTGAGGACCGTCCGAACCAGCGGACTCGAGAATAGGACCAAGAGAATGAAAGAAGTTAGCAGCCACAGAAGGGGTACGATGTCGAACAGACGGAGACGAAGAATAGCCCAGAGGGGTAACAAGAGAAGTACCAGGAACAGAAGAAACGGCAGGAGAAACCAGAACAGTAGAAACAGCGGGAGCAGGAGTATGAGGAAGTACAAGTGGAGGAGCAGTAGGGACAGAAACAGGTAGAGGAGCAGGAACAGCGGGAAGTACCGGGACAGGAGCTGGTTGAGGAGGAGGTACAGGAGGAACCACCGGAACTGCGGTATCCTGTACATACGGAGGTGGTGATTTCATGAGATAAGACATTAAGGGGTCCTCGGTACCATCCTCCTTTTTGTCCGTATCCGCCGGTAATGCAGGATAGCACTTATCGGCAGACATACGTTGTAATCTATCAAAGACTTCCTTTTCCTTTTCCTCCTTATCACGCTGAAACTGCTCTGCTTTCTTTACAATGGTGCAAACAAAACAAGTGATGGACCGAATGTGGATCAATGTCACACATTCATCCCAGTCCAAAGATCTGGGCCCAAATCCATCGTTTTTTTGCACTCCACACCACCCTGGGTTAGACAATGGCGATATGCAAATCAGCTCTGACCCTGTGCTCCATGGGAACAGTCCAGTCCGAACTACAAAAGCCATGTCCTTCCCAGAACGGAATCAAGCATCCGAGGACCGGACCGGTTTCGAGGTAACACCTCTCATCAGCCCGGCTAGCTTGACTCCAGTGGTGTGGAGTGCCTGGGACCCACGTCTGAGCATCCCCAGCGCACTTAGGGCGGAATTTGCAAACAAAACAAGTGATGGACCGAATGTGGATCAATGTCACACATTCATCCCAGTCCAAAGATCTGGGCCCAAATCCATCGTTTTTTTGCACTCCACACCACCCTGGGTTAGACAATGGCGATATGCAAATCAGCTCTGACCCTGTGCCCCATGGGAACAGTCCAGTCCGAACTACAAAAGCCATGTCCTTCCCAGAACGGAATCAAGCATCCGAGGACCGGACCGGTTTCGAGGTAACACCTCTCATCAGCCCGGCTAGCTTGACTCCAGTGGTGTGGAGTGCCTGGGACCCACGTCTGAGCATCCCCAGCGCACTTAGGGTGGAATTTGCAAACAAAACAAGTGATGGACCGAATGTGGATCAATGTCACACATTCATCCCAGTCCAAAGATCTGGGCCCAAATCCATCGTTTTTTTGCACTCCACACCACCCTGGGTTAGACAATGGCGATATGCAAATCAGCTCTGACCCTGTGCCCCATGGGAACAGTCCAGTCCGAACTACAAAAGCCATGTCCTTCCCAGAACGGAATCAAGAATCCGAGGACCGGACCGGTTTCGAGGTAACACCTCTCATCAGCCCGGCTAGCTTGACTCCAGTGGTGTGGAGTGCCTGGGACCCACGTCTGAGCATCCCCAGCGCACTTAGGGCGGAATTTGCAAACAAAACAAGTGATGGACCGTATGTGGATCAATGTCACACATTCATCCCAGTCCAAAGATCTGGGCCCAAATCCATCGTTTTTTTGCACTCCACACCACCCAGGGTTAGACAATGGCGATATGCAAATCAGCTCTGACCCTGTGCCCCATGGGAACAGTCCAGTCCGAACTACAAAAGCCATGTCCTTCCCAGACTGGAATCAAGCATCCGAGGACCGGACCGGTTTCGAGGTAACACCTCTCATCAGCCCGGCTAGCTTGACTCCAGTGGTGTGGAGTGCCTGGGATCCACGTCTGAGCATCCCCAGCGCACTTAGGGCGGAATTTGCAAACAAAACAAGTGATGGACCGAATGTGGATCAATGTCACACATTCATCCCAGTCCAAAGATCTGGGCCCAAATCCATCGTTTTTTTGCACTCCACACCACCCTGGGTTAGACAATGGCGATATGCAAATCAGCTCTGACCCTGTGCCCCATGGGAACAGTCCAGTCCGAACTACAAAAGCCATGTCCTTCCCAGAACGGAATCAAGCATCCGAGGACCGGACCGGTTTCGAGGTAACACCTCTCATCAGCCCGGCTAGCTTGACTCCAGTGGTGTGGAGTGCCTGGGACCCACGTCTGAGCATCCCCAGCGCACTTAGGGCGGAATTTGCAAACAAAACAAGTGATGGACCGAATGTGGATCAATGTCACACATTCATCCCAGTCCAAAGATCTGGGCCCAAATCCATCGTTTTTTTGCACTCCACACCACCCTGGGTTAGACAATGGCGATATGCAAATCAGCTCTGACCCTGTGCCCCATGGGAACAGTCCAGTCCGAACTACAAAAGCCATGTCCTTCCCAGAACGGAATCAAGCATCCGAGGACCGGACCGGTTTCGAGGTAACACCTCTCATCAGCCCGGCTAGCTTGACTCCAGTGGTGTGGAGTGCCTGGGACCCACGTCTGAGCATCCCCAGCGCACTTAGGGCGGAATTTGCAAACAAAACAAGTGATGGACCGAATGTGGATCAATGTCACACATTCATCCCAGTCCAAAGATCTGGGCCCAAATCCATCGTTTTTTTGCACTCCACACCACCCTGGGTTAGACAATGGCGATATGCAAATCAGCTCTGACCCTGTGCCCCATGGGAACAGTCCAGTCCGAACTACAAAAGCCATGTCCTTCCCAGAACGGAATCAAGCATCCGAGGACCGGACCGGTTTCGAGGTAACACCTCTCATCAGCCCGGCTAGCTTGACTCCAGTGGTGTGGAGTGCCTGGGACCCACGACTGAGCATCCCCAGCGCACTTAGGGCGGAATTTGCAAACAAAACAAGTGATGGACCGAATGTGGATCAATGTCACACATTCATCCCAGTCCAAAGATCTGGGCCCAAATCCATCGTTTTTTTGCACTCCACACCACCCTGGGTTAGACAATGGCGATATGCAAATCAGCTCTGACCCTGTGCCCCATGGGAACAGTCCAGTCCGAACTACAAAAGCCATGTCCTTCCCAGAACGGAATCAAGCATCCGAGGACCGGACCGGTTTCGAGGTAACACCTCTCATCAGCCCGGCTAGGTTGACTCCAGTGGTGTGGAGTGCCTGGGACCCACGTCTGAGCATCCCCAGCGCACTTAGGGCGGAATTTGCAAACAAAACAAGTGATGGACCGAATGTGGATCAATGTCACACATTCATCCCAGTCCAAAGATCTGGGCCCAAATCCATCGTTTTTTTGCACTCCACACCACCCTGGGTTAGACAATGGCGATATGCAAATCAGCTCTGACCCTGTGCCCCATGGGAACAGTCCAGTCCGAACTACAAAAGCCATGTCCTTCCCAGAACGGAATCAAGCATCCGAGGACTGGACCGGTTTCGAGGTAACACCTCTCATCAGCCCGGCTAGCTTGACTCCAGTGGTGTGGAGTGCCTGGGACCCACGTCTGAGCATCCCCAGCGCACTTAGGGCGGAATTTGCAAACAAAACAAGTGATGGACCGAATGTGGATCAATGTCACACATTCATCCCAGTCCAAAGATCTGGGCCCAAATCCATCGTTTTTTTGCACTCCACACCACCCTGGGTTAGACAATGGCGATATGCAAATCAGCTCTGACCCTGTGCCCCATGGGAACAGTCCAGTCCGAACTACAAAGATCTTTTGACTGGGGGAGTGTGTGACATTGATCCACATTCAGTCCATCACTTGTTGTTTTTGCAATTGCCGCCCTAAGTGCGCTGGGGATGCCCAGACGTGGGTCCCAGGCACTCCACACCACTTGGAGTCAAGCTAGCCGGGCTGATGAGAGGTGTTACCTCGAAACCGGTCCGGTCCTCGGATGCTTGATTCCGTTCTGGGAAGGACATGGCTTTTGTAGTTCGGACTGGACTGTTCCCATGGGGCAACAGGGTCAGAGCTGATTTGCATATTGCCATTGTCTAACCCAGGGTGGTGTGGAGTGCAAAAAAACGATGGATTTGGGCCCAGATCTTTTGACTGGGGGAGTGTGTGACATTGATCCACATTCAGTCCATCACTTGTTGTTTTTGCAATTGCCGCCCTAAGTGCGCTGGGCCTGGGGATGCCCAGACGTGGGTCCCAGGCACTCCACACCACTTGGAGTCAAGCTAGCCGGGCTGATGAGAGGTGTTACCTCGAAACCGGTCCGGTCCTCGGATGCTTGATTCCGTTCTGGGAAGGACATGGCTTTTGTAGTTCGGACTGGACTGTTCCCATGGGGCAACAGGGTCAGAGCTGATTTGCATATTGCCATTGTCTAACCCAGGGTGGTGTGGAGTGCAAAAAAACGATGGATTTGGGCCCAGATCTTTTGACTGGGGGAGTGTGTGACATTGATCCACATTCAGTCCATCACTTGTTGTTTTTGCAATTGCCGCCCTAAGTGCGCTGGGGATGCCCAGACGTGGGTCCCAGGCACTCCACACCACTTGGAGTCAAGCTAGCCGGGCTGATGAGAGGTGTTACCTCGAAACCGGTCCGGTCCTCGGATGCTTGATTCCGTTCTGGGAAGGACATGGCTTTTGTAGTTCGGACTGGACTGTTCCCATGGGGCAACAGGGTCAGAGCTGATTTGCATATTGCCATTGTCTAACCCAGGGTGGTGTGGAGTGCAAAAAAACGATGGATTTGGGCCCAGATCTTTTGACTGGGGGAGTGTGTGACATTGATCCACATTCAGTCCATCACTTGTTGTTTTTGCAATTGCCGCCCTAAGTGCGCTGGGGATGCCCAGACGTGGGTCCCAGGCACTCCACACCACTTGGAGTCAAGCTAGCCGGGCTGATGAGAGGTGTTACCTCGAAACCGGTCCGGTCCTCGGATGCTTGATTCCGTTCTGGGAAGGACATGGCTTTTGTAGTTCGGACTGGACTGTTCCCATGGGGCAACAGGGTCAGAGCTGATTTGCATATTGCCATTGTCTAACCCAGGGTGGTGTGGAGTGCAAAAAAACGATGGATTTGGGCCCAGATCTTTTGACTGGGGGAGTGTGTGACATTGATCCACATTCAGTCCATCACTTGTTGTTTTTGCAATTGCCGCCCTAAGTGCGCTGGGGATGCCCAGACGTGGGTCCCAGGCACTCCACACCACTTGGAGTCAAGCTAGCCGGGCTGATGAGAGGGGTTACCTCGAAACTGGTCCGGTCCTCGGATGCTTGATTCCGTTCTGGGAAGGACATGGCTTTTGTAGTTCGGACTGGACTGTTCCCATGGGGCAACAGGGTCAGAGCTGATTTGCATATTGCCATTGTCTAACCCAGGGTGGTGTGGAGTGCAAAAAAACGATGGATTTGGGCCCAGATCTTTTGACTGGGGGAGTGTGTGACATTGATCCACATTCAGTCCATCACTTGTTGTTTTTGCAATTGCCGCCCTAAGTGCGCTGGGGATGCCCAGACGTGGGTCCCAGGCACTCCACACCACTTGGAGTCAAGCTAGCCGGGCTGATGAGAGGTGTTACCTCGAAACCGGTCCGGTCCTCGGATGCTTGATTCCGTTCTGGGAAGGACATGGCTTTTGTAGTTCGGACTGGACTGTTCCCATGGGGCAACAGGGTCAGAGCTGATTTGCATATTGCCATTGTCTAACCCAGGGTGGTGTGGAGTGCAAAAAAACGATGGATTTGGCCCCAGATCTTTTGACTGGGGGAGTGTGTGACATTGATCCACATTCAGTCCATCACTTGTTGTTTTTGCAATTGCCGCCCTAAGTGCGTTGGGGATGCCCAGACGTGGGTCCCAGGCACTCCACACCACTTGGAGTCAAGCTAGCCGGGCTGATGAGAGGTGTTACCTCGAAACCGGTCCGGTCCTCGGATGCTTGATTCCGTTCTGGGAAGGACATGGCTTTTGTAGTTCGGACTGGACTGTTCCCATGGGGCAACAGGGTCAGAGCTGATTTGCATATTGCCATTGTCTAACCCAGGGTGGTGTGGAGTGCAAAAAAACGATGGATTTGGGCCCAGATCTTTTGACTGGGGGAGTGTGTGACATTGATCCACATTCAGTCCATCACTTGTTGTTTTTGCAATTGCCGCCCTAAGTGCGCTGGGGATGCCCAGACGTGGGTCCCAGGCACTCCACACCACTTGGAGTCAAGCTAGCCCGGCTGATGAGAGGTGTTACCTCGAAACCGGTCCGGTCCTCGGATGCTTGATTCCGTTCTGGGAAGGACATGGCTTTTGTAGTTCGGACTGGACTGTTCCCATGGGGCAACAGGGTCAGAGCTGATTTGCATATTGCCATTGTCTAACCCAGGGTGGTGTGGAGTGCAAAAAAACGATGGATTTGGCCCCAGATCTTTTGACTGGGGGAGTGTGTGACATTGATCCACATTCAGTCCATCACTTGTTGTTTTTGCAATTGCCGCCCTAAGTGCGCTGGGGATGCCCAGACGTGGGTCCCAGGCACTCCACACCACTTGGAGTCAAGCTAGCCGGGCTGATGAGAGGTGTTACCTCGAAACCGGTCCGGTCCTCGGATGCTTGATTCCGTTCTGGGAAGGACATGGCTTTTGTAGTTCGGACTGGACTGTTCCCATGGGGCAACAGGGTCAGAGCTGATTTGCATATTGCCATTGTCTAACCCAGGGTGGTGTGGAGTGCAAAAAAACGATGGATTTGGGCCCAGATCTTTTGACTGGGGGAGTGTGTGACATTGATCCACATTCAGTCCATCACTTGTTGTTTTTGCAATTGCCGCCCTAAGTGCGCTGGGGATGCCCAGACGTGGGTCCCAGGCACTCCACACCACTTGGAGTCAAGCTAGCCGGGCTGATGAGAGGTGTTACCTCGAAACCGGTCCGGTCCTCGGATGCTTGATTCCGTTCTGGGAAGGACATGGCTTTTGTAGTTCGGACTGGACTGTTCCCATGGGGCAACAGGGTCAGAGCTGATTTGCATATTGCCATTGTCTAACCCAGGGTGGTGTGGAGTGCAAAAAAACGATGGATTTGGGCCCAGATCTTTTGACTGGGGGAGTGTGTGACATTGATCCACATTCAGTCCATCACTTGTTGTTTTTGCAAGTTCTTTACAATGGTAGCAACACCGTCTCTCTGACTACGTTTTAACAGTCTGATTTCTCTCTGTTTGGCTTCTTTACGCCACAACCGAAAAGCATCAAACATGGCCGGCCTTGATTTTTTCTTAAACAACTTAGTCTCGAGATTATCTAAGATCGGGGTCTCAAAACTACCATGAGGTGGCCAACTAAGGACACCATCTTTTTTGGTATAACGGATCCAGTATTCATTAAAAGTAATCGGACCTAGTCCGTGCTTACTGTAGAGCTCATAAATGGGAGTTCCAACCGGAGGTATCGGACATGAATCCTCCAGTCGGGAATCCGTACCACAACGGCGAAAACAACTGAACAAAGTACTACGGCTAGGCATCTTGCACACTAGCTGAGTTTCACAAACTTCAAGGGTTACGGGATTTACCAAGTCCCAGCAATGAACAAAACCCTCGGTTATTGGCGTCTGCAGGCGTCAAATATCACGACAAAGAACCAAGTACTGAGAACCACAAATGCAATGGAACCATGCAACAACTAAGCAAGCACAACTAAGGACTTTGGGAGCGACCCACAAATACTTAACTCAAAGATCGATGGCGTCACCAGGAAGGCCCGTCAATCGTCTCGCAGTACCAAGGTCTACGCCGGGCGCCAAAACAGGTCTACAGTCAGGGCAGCAGTCCGTTGCAGCCGTCAGGAGGCGGGAATCTTCGCGGGAAAAGTCGTTGGGCCACTTATTTCGACAACAGGATCGATGAAGCGGGGTGCACCTTCCCTCGGAGATTTCACACGAAGTTCCTCACGATCGTCGGGCTTGGACCGGTACCGCTGATGCAGCCCCACGTTGGGCGCCAACTGAAGGACTGGGTTTTTCTAAGACCCAGCGGTGCCAGGGGACAACACCTAAAACCTTCGTGGGTAACCTGTTCCGGCGTACAAGTGACAGAGACACGGGACACTTCCTTCGGCGTCAAAGATTCGAGGTTTATTTACTGCAGGGAACACAGAAATCACAGGAAGTACAGCGTGTGTATGTTCGAGGAGACTGCTTCAAATTGCTACTGTAGGTCGCTCCTTTTATACACATTTCTGTCATGCGTTAACATGGTACACAAAGGTTTACAACTTGGTTCCCAACATTATCCCCGAGAGGGGTCGCTTTGATGTATTCAGGGTCCGGAACATAAGTACGGAAACATTTGGTGGTTCCCAACTGTAAAAACCCATCTTCCCACCATTAGTACATTCCAATCAGCAATAAACAGATCGAAGAAGGAACAAGGACAGGTGCAGAGGAAGACAGGACAGTGGGGAGATCCGAAAGGGTGTAAAAGGGGTTGGCCTCGGGAAACACGAGCTACAGGCATCAAAGGGACGCGCCTAATGAGATGCGCGGCTAAGACAATAGACCGGCACGACAAGATGTGCCTCGAGCGGGGCCATCTGCCTTACAGTATCATCCCCCTCGTCATAAAGACACTTTCAAAGGAACATGTGTCTTCCGCAAATGTCTTGGGAATCCCAGGGTCGCGAAGCGGACACTGTCTGTTCGCTGGCTACTTGAGGGCAAGAGACAAAATGGATGCCGTATCTAAGATGGAACCCGTGGGCTCAGATGAAGAAACCCACGAAACAAACGAACGGTTTAGGTTAGCACAGCGAAACTGCGCACACTTACTAAACTCGTCATTTGCGGTTCATAGATACCAGACTCGACCATATTCGTACGAGTCGAAAACACCACTTACAATTGTCACGGAACCTCACAATAAGGCACTAGTGGCTGGGATCCGAAATATGAGTAGAGATATTGACACGGTTAGAGCAACTCCCAAAGATGATTTTACCCCATACAGCAGGTGGAACATCACCAAGTATGGGATTTCCTTAAGTGAGAGCCAGAAATCAAAGAAATCCTCCCCAGTCTGGATAGTGCCCCACCGAGGTCACTTATGTCTGCAAGGTATTGGCAGGGATCCCAAAGCACAGTTGGGGAAGAGCATATGCACGGAGACATATGTGTTTGCCTCCCGAACTTCCCCTCCATTCTTGGCGGCTAAAGGCACCTATTTCGTGTGCCATGACAAAGCCTACACATGGTTGCCCCCTGACTTCTCGGGCACATTATTTATCTCGTTTCTGCTGCCACCCACCTACACGGCCGGGGCAGATTACCATCGGACAAGGACAGTTAGGGGTGTCGTGAGTCAAGACGACACTGCGGGTCAGGAGTTTGGAGACTTCGCAAAGGGTTTTCTTCCATTTTGGGGGCCCATGGTGAACAGCAGGAACATTCGACAATTGACGAGAATAGTTGAATCCGCCGTGACTGAAACGGCCGGTGCCCTTAGCAACTTGAGAGCTGAGCTTCAGTCGGATCTACTTATGACCCTTCAGAACAGGGTTGCCCTAGATGTTATACTTGCAGACCGTGGTGGTGTATGTAGAGTGATCCAATCTAGTTGCTGCATTTTCATCCTCGATAATGCCCCGACGGTGTACCAGGCCATCTCCAAATTACACAAAATCTCTGACTCCCTTCACATGGAGAAAGGAGACTGGTCTCTGCTAGGGTGGTTCTGGGAACTGATCTCTGCCTGGGGATGGAAAACTCTGATCTTCATCTGGATGATCTTAGCCGTTCTGTTTATGTTCTGCCTGTTTGTGCAGTGCGCTCCTGCAATATGTGGCCTCTGCGCCACTTCATGTGTAAGGAAGCCTGTATCAAGGGACGAATTGAGCAACAGAATGATGCTACAGCAGCATCTCCGTGAATTCATCAATACAGATTTGGACTCAGATTAGCATGAGTTATTGCCTAATATGAGGGCAAAAGGAGGGTCTGTGGTACTGCAAATCCGGACCCTGCTGTTTCACCGATACCGAGGTCCAACACTCGTGTCACAAAATATCATCGTACCATGACGAATTTGGTATCTACGGACCGGTAATGATTAGGACATTATCCCTATGCATTTGCGTCACGATTGAGTGATGCTAACACCCTTAAATCGTAGTTTCCGTCCCGAACCCTCAGACTCCATTTTGTAAACGGCATCCATCTTATGACTTGCCCTCATATAGTCAATTGATTAAGACCGAGTTTGATCTAAAAGGACACGTCCGCCGTAGCTGACTTCCCCATGACCTGGCCGAAGCTCACTCCACTGCCTCCAGCCAAGCCTGTTTGGGCAGCTCCTCGCCCAGTGGCCGAGCAAGATATCATCAAGGCACAACATGTCATAATTTTTGTCAAAAGGAGGGAGGAAGACAATGTGATCACTTGATCAACAGACACTGTTTACCACTCAGAGTGGTGGCAGGTCCAGTCACAGCGTGTGTCCGTATCTGAGAATGCAACAAAAAGGGGTTGCTGGACTGTTCCAATGAAAGATTAAGGGAGATTTAACTGGCGTGACCAACGGTGTAGGAGTAACACCCTGGGGCATCCATTTTGTTGGATGGATTTGCCTCACACACCCAGAAGGGTGTCATGCTTCATCATTGGCGGTTGCTCCTCGTCGGGGAGGCGGTGCAATCCCCGACGGGCTCACCTCAAAGAGGGGCTCTTTGGCGGAGATCTTTTTATCCAACAGCCTTATGGTGAGGTGTGGGTGTGTGGGCGGGGATGGTGTGTGGTAGTGAATGGGATATTAAAAATGTAGCTAGGGGTACCGGAATTCACTTTATTCTGGGGGTCCCCTGGCTGCAATTAAAAATAAGGGGCTAGCTCACTAGGTGTCAACAAGTTAGGTCAGGTGACTCTAGATGAGACTAGGGGTGAAGGTGGTCGACATGTTTCTCGCAATGGGTAATTGCCCGCGATTCATCAGGACCTTAAGAAGGTGAAAAACAACATGCTGGTGTCATGTGTATGCTAGTGTATGTTACCTCTGTGGGTTGTCCTATGCCTATACATAGGGAAGAGATAAACAAACAATGGTTAAGTACAAGTTTGCAATAAGGAAAAACAGGTCACGTCAATCATAGGATCTGTGAACAGTGTGGCATGCTGTTGGTATTGTGGAGCGTTTAAACAAAACCACTGCATGCCTAGTCAATTGCGTGTGCATAGTGTAAATGGTGGAGCACACACTACTACAACCACTGAGCTAGTGAGGAGGGTTGTGGGGTGGAGGAAGTTTAAATGGTTAAAAAAGGGTTAAAATAATTAAAAAAGTTGTACAGCAGCTATCCAGGCTAGAGGCATTCATCACCTGGGTTCTTAGCATGTGCAGGCATTGTAAATAGACAGAGAGAGACACACACACCGTTTGTAGCTTAATGTGGCTAGGTGCAGAACACACATATACTCTGTGACTAGCAAAGCTGTAAGGTCATAAAGGTTTATTTCCCCTACTCACCCAATGGTCAAGAACTAAAAGCCACATGAGGGGTCGGCGGGGCGAAACATCAGGGATGAGCCCTTGGGTTTTAGCTGAAGTAGGGACATAAATAGCGCCAAAGGGTTACTTAAAGTTGAGTAACTCGTTAGAGCCAGAGGGGTCCTATATATCTTGCCCTCGTTTTCCACTCTAGCACTCACCTCGAATCTCCTGTGTCCGTGCTCTGTGACCTACCCTTCTCCGCCGAGCTCGAGTAGATGTGTGAGCTCGGCGGACGGGGTTATTTAACCAAAACAAAACGGATCGGCGCAGAGGACGCGCCTCCGCCACCTGGCGTGTCACGTGATCGCGGCCGATCGAGTGGCGGCCATCTTAGACTAGTGTATCGGCGTGTTATGGGCTGGTAGCTGGTAATGGCTAGCTTCTGTTGCCTACAATAATTCTTATGCAAGCGAGGAGCCTGACGGACAGACAAGTGTCAAGTATGTGGCATTGGCAAAAGTTACAGGTATCCCTTTATGGATATGTAATATGACGCCCAGATGGGTCGGCGTGAGTGATGCGTCAAAGCCCCTGGCGCCTTGTCACGTGGTGTAGATCGGTGTCTTGGCAGCATATCGAAGTGGTATGTCAGCGCCTGGAACACTTAGTTCTTATTAACTGCACCTAGTACTGCTAAACAATGTGTAAAGTTAGGGAAGCATTGGAGATAGGGCAGCATCTATATTATGGCGCTGGGGGATCCATTGACTTTCTGGTAACATTAGGTTTGTCGCCTTGCCTCGTGTGCGTTAGAGAGGTAGAGACACAGGTGTAGTTGGCACAGGGAGTATACAGAGTTATAGTCTGGCTGAGTGAGTGGCAATAGGTTTGTCCATGGTGTCCCAGGGGTTGGGGAACTATGTATAGAGTATGTGTGGTGCACAAGGTAGTGTGGTACCAGTGGGGGCTGGTATCAGGTGGGAGTTGGAATTCTCAGTGTGGCCCACTGATAGATACCTGGCAATATTACAAAGATGGCAAGGTGCAGTGAATGGGACTATATGGCTCAAAGTGAGTGCCAAGGAATGTCTTCGTTGAGACCCTGCTTATCTGAAGACAGTCGATGGACCCATCTCTGTTCCTTCTGAAAGAGGGCATTTTTCGGGCAGTTGGGGCTAGATTCTAATACTACCCACTTCATAGATTCTTCATCATGGTTGTGGTCTGCATAATGTTTGCACATTTTTGTGTGAGTCTTCTTGCAGCGGAAGTTGCTGCGATGTTCAATTATTCGGGTTTTAACGGGACGGGTTGTCATCCCGATGTACTGTAAGCCACAGGGGCACGTGAGCAGGTATATACAGTGCGAGGTGTTACAGTTTGTGTGGTGTCTGATCTCCCATGTGAAGGTGTCTGTGAGTTGTATGGTTTTGACTGTCATGGTGTATCTGCAGACTCCGCACATCCCACAAGGATAATGGCCCGTAACCGGAGGTAAATGCCACAGTGTCTGTTGGGTTACCTTTTTGACTCTCTTGGGCCTGGTGCTTATTAGGATATCCTTCAGATTTTGCGATCTCTTGAAAGCGAACCTTGGTTCTTCCAGGGTCATGTCACCTGTGTTCAATATGTCCCAGTGATGTCTGATCGTGTTCCTAATTTGGTTGGACAAAGGGGTAAATGTAGTCACACAAGTGATAGGTTGGTTCTCAACCGGGACCCTTTCCTGCCGCTCAAGCAGTGCCTCACGGTTGTTGTTCCTAGCCCGTTTTTTTTCTTTCAAGACGTCGCTCTTAGGGTATCCCCTGTCGAGTAAGTTCCTAGAAAGGATTGTGGACTCCTTTTTGTAATCAGACAACGCACTACAATTCCGCCTTATCCGCAGAAATTGGCCGAAAGGTAAGTTAGTGCGTAGGGCCCTCGGGTGGTGGCTTTTATAGTGTAGAAGACTGTTGCGGTCAGTGGGTTTACGGTACATGGTCGTGCTTATAGACCCTTCATCCAGTCTTATCGTGAGGTCCAGGAAGGCGATCTCCTTGGGTGAAGCTGTCATGGTGAAGTTTAAATGGGGGTTCAATGTGTTGACCCACTCTAGGAAAGCTTCATGCGACGTTGGGGGGCCTTTCCATAAGATCAGGATGTCATCAATGAAGCGTTTCCACATTTTGATGTTATCCCGAAAAGGATTAGACTCATGGTGTATGTGTACACCTTCAAACTTGGCCATATAGAGACAAGCCACCGAAGGGGCAAAAGTACTGCCCATAGAGGTGCCTTGGGTCTGGTGGTAGTATTTGCCCTTATATTCAAAATAGTTTTCAGTCAGCGCTATGGTGGCGCATTCCATGATGAAGGTCTGTGGAGTGTTTGAGTTCCAAGTTTCCAGACCAAGTCTCTCCTCGATTACCTCTAGAGTGGCCATCTGGGGAATGTTCGTGTAGAGGGCCTCTACATCTAGGGTAATCAAGAGGTCAATCTCTCCTGTATTCTGGAGAGTGTCCAGGATGCGTAGTATATCTGTGGTGTCTTGAATGTAAGAAGGGATGTTTTTCACGAGGGGTTGGAGGAAGTGGTCACAAAATTGTGAGAGGGGCTCCAAGACGGAGTCTATCCCTGAGACAATCGGTCTCCCTGGTACCGGTCTGGTTGTTTTATGGATCTTAGGCAAGATGTAAAAATATGGTACCCTTGGGTCATTTTTTACAAGAAAGTCCGCTTCTTTCCTTGTGATCAATTGGTCGCACTCGGCGCTTGTGACCAGGCTCGTGATAGTAGTCTGCAAGCGTAGGGTTGGGTCATTGGTGATGGGTGTGTAGTATTTAAGGTTGCTGAGTTGTCTAGCGCATTCCAGCTCATAGTCCTTAGTATTCATTAAGACCGTGGCACCACCCTTGTCTGCTTGTTTTATAGTGATCAGTGGGTCAGCCGCCAGTGATCTCAGTACCGCCATCTCATTTCTCGAGATGTTGCAATGTGGTGTTTGTCGATTCAATTTAGAGATATCTTTTAGTACAGCTTGTTCAAATGTGAGAACTTCATGTGGGACCATTCCGTTGTGCGGTGTGAAAGTTGATGGATTGTGTAATCCAGAGTCATCCATAGGTTCACAGGGCTTTCCTTCAAAAAAGGATTTCAACCTTATTTTTCTGAAGAACGATTTGAGTTCCCTGGTTTGTTGGAATGGATCAATCTTAGGTGTGGGTACAAAACCCAAACCTTTCTGTAAGACATCCTCCTCTCTCTGTGTGAGGATGCGGTCAGACAGATTCACCACCAGGCTTATTGTGGTCCTGACCGGCTCGTGCTCCTCGTGTCCATCCCTTGGGGGCGTGTATCCTCCCATTGTACCCTCTTTTCTGGTACGTTCCCTCTTTTTCGCCCTCGCCCTCTGCCCCAACCTCTGCCTAAAAAAGGAGGATGTGTAGGGTTTTGAGATGGGTAAAATGGAGGATATTGTGGGGCAAACGGGGGTTGGAAGTGGGGGAATTGTGGATATTGCCAAAAAGGGGGCCCTGTTGGTGGTCCCTGATTTGGATAATTCGAGAAGTTTTGTTGTCCACGTCCCCTTCCTCTTCTAGCCAAGGTTCGCTTTCAAGAGATCGCAAAATCTGAAGGATATCCTAATAAGCACCAGGCCCAAGAGAGTCAAAAAGGTAACCCAACAGACACTGTGGCATTTACCTCCGGTTACGGGCCATTATCCTTGTGGGATGTGCGGAGTCTGCAGATACACCATGACAGTCAAAACCATACAACTCACAGACACCTTCACATGGGAGATCAGACACCACACAAACTGTAACACCTCGCACTGTATATACCTGCTCACGTGCCCCTGTGGCTTACAGTACATCGGGATGACAACCCGTCCCGTTAAAACCCGAATAATTGAACATCGCAGCAACTTCCGCTGCAAGAAGACTCACACAAAAATGTGCAAACATTATGCAGACCACAACCATGATGAAGAATCTATGAAGTGGGTAGTATTAGAATCTAGCCCCAACTGCCCGAAAAATGCCCTCTTTCAGAAGGAACAGAGATGGGTCCATCGACTGTCTTCAGATAAGCAGGGTCTCAACGAAGACATTCCTTGGCACTCACTTTGAGCCATATAGTCCCATTCACTGCACCTTGCCATCTTTGTAATATTGCCAGGTATCTATCAGTGGGCCACACTGAGAATTCCAACTCCCACCTGATACCAGCCCCCACTGGTACCACACTACCTTGTGCACCACACATACTCTATACATAGTTCCCCAACCCCTGGGACACCATGGACAAACCTATTGCCACTCACTCAGCCAGACTATAACTCTGTATACTCCCTGTGCCAACTACACCTGTGTCTCTACCTCTCTAACGCACACGAGGCAAGGCGACAAACCTAATGTTACCAGAAAGTCAATGGATCCCCCAGCGCCATAATATAGATGCTGCCCTATCTCCAATGCTTCCCTAACTTTACACATTGTTTAGCAGTACTAGGTGCAGTTAATAAGAACTAAGTGTTCCAGGCGCTGTCATACCACTTCGATATGCTGCCAAGACACCGATCTACACCACGTGACAAGGCGCCAGGGGCTTTGACGCATCACTCACGCCGACCCATCTGGGCGTCATATTACTTATCCATAAAGGGATACCTGTAACTTTTGCCAATGCCACATACTTGACACTTGTCTGTCCGTCAGGCTCCTCGCTTGCATAAGAATGATTGTAGGCAGCAGAAGCTAGCCATTACCAGCTACCAGCCCATAACATGCCGATACACTAGTCTAAGATGGCAGCCACTCGATCGGCCGCGATCACGTGACACGCCAGGGGGCGGAGACGCGTCCTCCGCGCTGATCCGTTTTGTTTTGGTTAAATAACCCCGTCTGCCGAGCTCACACATCTACTCGAGCTCGGCGGAGAAGGGTAGGTCACAGAGCACGGACACAGGAGATTCGAGGTGAGTGCTAGAGTGGAAAACGAGGGCAAGATATATATAGGACCCCTGTGGCTCTAACGAGTTACTCAACTTTAAGTAACCCTTTGGCGCTATTTATGTCCCTACTTCAGCTAAAACCCAAGGGCTCATCCCTGATGTTTCGCCCCGCCGACCCCTCATGTGGCTTTTAGTTCTTGACCATTGGGTGAGTAGGGGAAATGAACCTTTATGACCTTACAGCTTTGCTAGTCACAGAGTATATGTGTGTTCTGCACCTAGCCACATTAAGCTACAAACGGTGTGTGTGTCTCTCTCTGTCTATTTACAATGCCTGCACATGCTAAGAACCCAGGTGATGAATGCCTCTAGCCTGGATAGCTGCTGTACAACTTTTTTAATTACTTTAACCCTTTTTTAACCATTTAAACTTCCTCCACCCCACAACCCTCCTCACTAGCTCAGTGGTTGTAGTAGTGTGTGCTCCACCATTTACACTATGCACACGCAATTGACTAGGCATGCAGTGGTTTTGTTTAAACGCTCCACAATACCAACAGCATGCCACACTGTTCACAGATCCTATGATTGACGTGACCTGTTTTTCCTTATTGCAAACTTGTACTTAACCATTGTTTGTTTATCTCTTCCCTATGTATAGGCATAGGACAACCCACAGAGGTAACATACACTAGCATACACATGACACCAGCATGTTGTTTTTCACCTTCTTAAGGTCCTGATGAATCGCGGGCAATTACCCATTGCGAGAAACATGTCGACCACCTTCACCCCTAGTCTCATCTAGAGTCACCTGACCTAACTTGTTGACACCTAGTGAGCTAGCCCCTTATTTTTAATTGCAGCCAGGGGACCCCCAGAATAAAGTGAATTCCGGTACCCCTAGCTACATTTTAATATCCCATTCACTACCACACACCATCCCTGCCCACACACCCACACCTCACCATAAGGCTGTTGGATAAAAAGATCTCCGCCAAAGAGCCCCTCTTTGAGGTGAGCCCGTCGGGGATTGCACCGCCTCCCCGACGAGGAGCAACCGCCAATGATGAAGCATGACACCCTTCTGGGTGTGTGAGGCAAATCCATCCAACAAAATGGATGCCCCAGGGTGTTACTCCTACACCTTTGGTCACGCCAGTTAAATCTCCCTTAATCTTCCATTGGAACAGTCCAGCAACCCCTTTTTGTTGCACAACATGTCATAAACCATTCACTACATACAGACCCTGTTTTCCATACACATACACCTGTCCATGATTCTTGTTTATGACCCGTTTTATGATGGGAGGGTGCCCGACCTTATTGGTGTTTCATCGATATCTGATGGGAGTTCTGGATCTGGCGGGGTAATCCATCACAAACTGGACATCTAAAATATGTGCTGACCAGCATGACTTCGCTCTTTGTATTATTGTAGAAATATGTGTATAGCCATATCATAAACTCAAGAATTCTTGCCTGCAGCTGTTATTTATGTATATAAGGAGAAGGCTGGTTCTGTAAAAACGAACAGTCTCCTGAGAACTTACGGCCCGTGCTGTCGTACTTCTAGGACGCATGTTACTTGGTTGCAGCCAATAAAACTCGATCTCTGACTTCAACTAGAAGACTCTGTGTTTCTGTAAGTCCAGAACATGGTCAACTCAGAGGTCTTCGGGTGTGGTCCCCTGGCACCACCGGGTCTCTAAAAACCCGGCACCTCACTGTTTATGTCAAAAGATTCGGAAAAAGATTGATTTTATCAAGCTTCAAAGTTTTTTAAATTTTTAAAAGAAAATAAAAAAGGGAACCGGTCGTGAAAATGCCTGTGACCACAGTTTTGATACCCAAAAAATGGAAAGAACAGAAAGAGCTCAAAGTAAACTGAGACGGTTAAACAAAAAAGTGGTTAGAAAAGTAAAGTTCCTACAGAAACTCAAACTAATTTGAATACAGTTGACCCATGAGATGGGGTTCAGACTATTGCATTAGAGATTCCACAACCAACAAAAACGCAAAAGAATCTTTGAGTTCCAATGTCATCGAAGAAATTGGCGCTAGCGATTAAAAAAGATTCTACTTCTTTAACTAACCAGGCTGAAAAGATGTCAGCTGGTCTGAAGAGCTCTGTAAGAAATGTTCATTCATCTTGGGACTCAGATGGGGCAGAAAAAGAAAAAGTCCCCCTTTTGGTTATGTTGAACCGGATCGCTTCTGACTTTGTGCCTCAGCGGTGGTTTGATATTTTGGAAAAGTGTCCCCAAGATCCTCAAACTTACCAGCCAAATATGCAAAGGAGAAAGGAGGACAATACTCTATTTGAGGCTGACTCTTTTTCTTGACAGTTATGTTGGTGCGTGAGGAGCACTCCTGATTAACTTGTTCGTCCCTTTAATCTAATGGTGCTGCGACTAATAAGGATGTCACTCCTTTTTATTGAAGAACCGGCCATAACTGACTCTTTTTCTTGACATCTATCTCTTTTGTTGAGTCTTCTGGTTCAGGTTGCTCAACTCAAGTTGGTAAGGAGTAGTGACCTGGAATTGGTGGAACTCTTAGACTCATGTATAGAAAAGAAAACTAGAGTTATATTTAAGTCTCCGATGATTGCAAATTTGATATTGAACAACTGTGAGTTTTTTATGGGACAAGGAATTGATATTGTTGCCTCCTCTCTTAATAATAGGGTGTTGCCTGTAGTTGGGAATAATTATTTGTTAAATATTCATTCCGTTAAAGAATGTACTCTGTCACAGGAAGAGATGGTCACTAATGCAAAATGAACATTAGTCTCCTGTAAAGCAGGTACCAGGGTGGTCCCTTGTAATGATTACAAATCTGGCATGACGTGAAAAAAAAATGATGTTTCGCAATGGCCATGGTTATCGGGTTGGCTAAATAGTGAAAAAGAAGCTGGCCCAAACAGGTTGAATTGGGGTGTTTATTAATGGGATTTATTCCACTAAAATTGTGTCATGGAATATAGCTGGGTGTTGGAATAATCATCGGAAAATCTGAAACTAGGATGCTATAATCCTGTAAGAAGTTTGTTTGCAAAAGACTTGGACCCCTAATGCTTTTGAGGTTGAAAATGACTATGATATTAGCTGTCCTGCTAACAGGTCAAAAAGAGGTTATGCTAGTCGTGGTTTAGCACCATTATTGTCTACAAATTTCACTTCGTGCATTTTCTAGGTGTATTGTCATAAATCGAATTTACTACAGTGAATTGTATTTCTGGTTTATCTGGTTAATCTTTATGGGCCCGATTCACAGAACTAACTTAAGACAAAATCCTAAACTTACCACTTTTGGTATTCACAGAAGTTAGGATTTTGTCTTAAAACAGACTTAAGACAGACTTAAGTTAGGATTCTGTCTTAAGTTGGTCTTAAGTCTGTCTTAAGACAAAATCCTAACTTCTGTGAATACCAAAAGTAGTAAGTTTAGGAATTTGTCTTAAGTTAGTTCTGTGAATCGGGCCCTATATTCTGCCAGATCAAGAAAGTAACTATTTGTGAAGTACATTTTTCATAAACATTGTTCCATAAACATGATTATGAGAAAAGCAGCTATCTCAAAGGTACTATTAGTGAGGGGTTTCAAGGCTACCATGTCAAACTATATACTTGCTATATTTGCGAATAAAGAACAGAAGAGGATGTTAATATATTGCCTGTGTGCACCCATGGCAGATTCCTGGTAGTGATCATGTGTTATTTAGTACTGTGAATGGGAAGGTCTTATGGACTAACAAAGATAAGCAGTCGCTAGCAGCAGAATTATGGAAAATTGGTGAAACCCTACCCTCGTTAGATTGGCTTCCAGTTGATATGTATGAGGAGTGCACGGGTAAACTTGTGAAGGTAACTCCAAATATCGCAGGTAACCTTTCAAAAACATCTTCAATGCAGTGGTATAACTTTTATATATTGCCTTATCAATCACATACTAAGAAGGCAATACACCTTTTCCTCCAAAGAGCGTAAAAAGTGGATTTCTTGTTTTAAAAGAACTAGGTGGGTGAGAATTAAAAAAAAGATCAATCTATGATAATATCAGGGTAAAAGTAACAGAAACTGTGAAGTGTAAAAATCATAAAGCCGTCTGGAAAAATATAGGGGAGAACAGTTGCTCTGCCTCTAAACCTAAGATAAATAATATGACCAGTTTGGACTGGTAAAAATATATATAATCTCTGTATGCATCAAATAGTCAGAAGAACTACAAGATTGACAGGGAGTTCCCTGGTTAGATGTTAACTGGGAGAATGTCCCACCTGTTCTTTCCGACAGACAGGAGGTGTTGCTTTATCTAAAGGCTGCTAGGAACACAAGTGCAAAAGGCCCAGATTAATTACGCATTGCTATTATAAAATGGGATCTGGACCTATGGGCCTCTCTTACCTTGTGGCACTCTTTCGCTACTGCTACCAACCAGGAGTGGTTCATAGTTCTTGGAGGGGCAGTGTTATTCTGCCTTGGCATAAGAAGGCCCTTTAAATTCACCTAGCAATTATAAGCAGATTACTCTGCTGGACGCTGCAAGAAAGATTTTCTCTAAATGTATATTAATTAACCTCTTAGAATGGGCAGAGGAAAAGTGCATTATACCACTGGAGCAGGCAAGGTTTAGAGCATGTCATTCGACTCTGGATAATACATATTATTTAGAAATATCTGAAGCGAAGGAGGGTGCCTTTCTATGCTGCCTTTTTTTGATTACTTAACTATTTTTGACAGGGTAGACAGGCAGACCTGCTGGAGGAAGTTGAATGCCATGGGAATACCAGAGGGCCTTTCGAAAGGTATTATTTCAATTTCATACTGAAACTTGGTGCCATGGTATGATGGGAGGCAGGAGAGGTATGACTCTGAGAATCCCAACCAGAAATGGTTTGGAACCGGGATGCCTGTTTCCCCCCTTTTCTTCTCAATGTACATGGCATATTTCACAGATGTGTGTAGTAAGGTAGCTGGTGATGCCCCAAAATTTAGCTTGTATTCTTAAGGCACACTCCTTTATGTGGACAATATTGTTTTGCTGGACCTGACCATTAAAGGTCTTCAGAGATGTCTTGATACCTTGTCACCATATTCAGATGCTCAATTTCTGAAGATAAATATAAATATCTTGGCATAATAATAAAAAAAATGTATTTATAACGTTTTTTATACTACGAACATGACCCTCAAGGGTATCAGAGTGCTTTACATTACTACGTTCGCAAACATTAGGTGGTTGAGGGGGTAATATACATACATTCAGTAATCAACATTCAATACAAAAAGAGGTAAACAATGTTAGATAAGATAACAAGTTTTAGGAAGTGAATTTGTTCATTAGAAGCATTTTCACTACTTTTTTGAAGGAGGAGGAGGAAGGGATTTTGCATACATCTGGAGGTAAGGAGTTCCAAATCTTCGGACCGATACCAGAGAAGGCTCTGCAGCAGGTTCTCGTTTTGTAGAAGGATTGTGGTTCAGTAGTAGTGAGCGCATGCTTCACGAGTGTCTGCAAACTCCAGACTACACTAGCTTTTGTGCTAAGTAACTGGGGGTTTTGAGATGAAGGGCTTCATGGGTCAGGCAGGCGATCTTTAATTGTATTCATGCTTTATATGATAGCCAATTCAGTTTTTTTAACCCCTTGGCCGCGGCGATAGTTCCGCCGCAGCGCTAGGGGGGAGGGGGGGCGCGCGGCACCGCCATGCTTGTGACAGAACCACTCCGTCATGAGCCACGGTGGCGCTGTGCTTGTGACGGAATGGTTCCGTCACGGCCCGCCCGCTCAATGGAACGCTCAGCGCAGGCCCAAAATCAGCGCTGCGCAGGCACCGCGACCGGGCCGTGACGGGAACCAATCCGTCACCAGCACAGCACCACCGTGGCTCGTGACGGAATGGTTCCGTCACGAGCATGCAAGGGGTTAAGGTCGGGGAAATGTGGTTCTTTCTTTTTGTCCAGAGACGAGCCTGGCCGCGGCGCTAAGAGAAGTCCGCAGTGGGGCCAACTTGTATTTAGGATACTCATCTGATGATTAGCTCCTTTAGTAGCATTACTGATATGCACCTGCATATTCAAGTGTTTCTCTAAGGTGATACCAAAGGATTTAGCAGAGTCAGTGATGTGGAGAGAGCAGTCAAGGGTAGTTAGATGCTACAGCGAGAGTTGTATCTTGGGTGTGTGGTTGGGAGGGGAGATGAGGAGGAATTCAATGTTCTGGGTGTTGAGAATGAGGTGGTTGTCAGTGAGCCAACTTTGAGTATTATGCAGAATAACGATGAGGGAGATGAAGTCTTCTGGAGAGGAGATTTTCATATAAATTTGTGTGTCGGCTGCATACAGGTGATATAGAATGTTCGCAGAGTTCAGCGCCTTTGCCATAAGTTCCATGAGTAGATTGAAAAGAATCTGTGATAGTGCCCGAGCCCTGCGGAACCTCTAGGGTGAACAAGGAAGGTTGAGAGAGGGATTGCTTCACCTTGATTCTTTGGGTTCTGTTCTCATGTTTAACCGTATCGAAAGCGGAGGATAAGTCAAGAAGTATCAAGAGAAATGACTCATTCCGGTCTAGCATTTTTAATATGTCGTCCATTATGTGGGCGAGTGCTGATTCAGTGCTGTATCCTTGATGGAATTCGGATTGTTGTTGGTCTAGGAGGTTGAAATTCACAATGTGGTTGCATAATTGAGTTTGTACAAATTTGACTTTAGTGACACTGAGCATAATGCACATGTATCAAATAAGGTCCTGGCACATGGAAATGCACTATAGACACTTTATGGAGCAACAGGGCATAGGCATTTTAATCATATTTTAACAGTATATAAAATAAAGATTCCCCTTTCACTATTAAATGCTATAGAGACAATAACCACTGACCAATCTCTATTTGAGCATATGGTATAGTGGAAAATTCTTCGTTCTGTCTGCACCTTAACCCCTTGGGTGCTGATGATGGCCCCCGTCCGTCATGCACCGCAGTGGGCGTGTGCTGATGATGGCTGGGGGCCGTCATGAACCCGCCCACTACGGAAAACGCCGCACAGGCGCAGAACCGCGGCCGTGCCCAAGGGGTTCAACTCAATGGTCTATATAGAAACCCTAAGGTTGGAATTAGGACTGGAGTAAACTTTTGTAAGAGGGCTAGCCAATGTATTACGGTGGTACCATTGTTTACTACATGTTTGAGAAAAGTCCTTGAGGAGTATTATGACTTCGAAATATTTTGCATCCACCATGGGGACTGGATCACTTTTAACTAATATATATATATATTTTTACAACTTTGTTTATTGATTGAAATTACAGTAGTACATTCATTACATGATTGAACGACACATTGCATACTTGCATCAAAATATTCCAGTAAAAACATTAATCAAGAATTACTCATTACACATCTCCTACCAGTCTCTCTTGCCTGCGCATTTCCATTTCTGTTGTGGGTAATACACATAGATCTTCCCTTTGTTTGTTCCACTGTGACCACTTCTTATCCCATTTCTTGGGGCATTCCAGAGCTTTATAGACCTCAGTCTCTTCCAGCATACATCTATCCATTTCTTTGACCCATAGGATGACACGAGGTGGGTTTATGTCCCCCCAGCCCTTAGCCAATTCTCACTTTACCAGTGTAACCCAGCGTTGTAAATTGCTATACGAATTCCGTTAGGTCAGTGGCCTCCCAGATGTTCAATAATCGTGTTGTGGGTGACACACATAGATCTCCCCTGTGTTTGTTCCACACTGACCACTTCTTATCCCATTTCTTGGGGCATCCCCGAGCTTTATAGCTCTCACTCTCTTCCAGCATACATCTATCCATTTCTTTGACCCATAGGGTGACACGAGGTGGGTGTATGTCCCCCAGCCCTTTGCCAATTCTCTCTTTACAAGTGTGTAACCCAGCGTTGTGACCTGCTGTTCGACTTCCGTTGTGTCAGTGGCCTCCCATATGTTCAATAATCCAAGCTATGGTGTTAGTGTTATAGCTTTTCCCAGGGCTGTGAACATGGGAGTCCTGGCTCCCTCCCAAAGGGGGCGTATCCTGGGGCAGGACCATAATGTAGGTTAAAATGTGGCCTGCTGACCACATCCCCTTACACATCTGTCAGCAGATTTGGATCCAATGCTGGCCAAAACTGTCCCTGTAATATATGATCGATGAAGCATTCTAAACTGAAGTAGGCAAAACCTCTGAGTGATAGCTGCGCCACGTGGGGACATTAGTGCAGACTGCCAGTCTTTGTCCTCTATAGGGCCTATGTCTTCTTGCCACCGCTCCCTGAGCTTGAGGAAGGTGTCTGGGAGGTTGTTACCCAGCTTCTTGTAAATTAAGGATATTGCTTTTGACTTGAGAGGCCCATCAAGCAGGCGATCTTCCAGGGGTGACGGCTCCGGTGTGTCTTTAAAAGGCGGAAAAGCTACCTGCAGAGCGTGTCTGATCTGTAGGTATCTGTATATTTCTCCATGTGCCATCTGATATCGTGTCTGGAGTTTACTAAAAGTCAGTATTGCCCCCTTTTTGACCAGATCCCCCACTGTTGATAATCCGATGAGGTCCCATTTGCCAAATCTGGGCTGATAGCCTAGCCTTCCAAGCACAGTGGAGTGGCCAACGAGAGAATGCCCGCCCATCCCAGCCGAGAGGTAACTATACGCCAAATTTCTAGTGTATGTTTGTTCGGTCCGAAGAACTTCCCCTTGTTTTTCCTGTCAGTGGTGTATAGAGCCCCCAGATATCCAGAGTGGTCAGTTTGGTATCTGTCGAGGGCGTATGCTGGGTCGTCCGGGGGGTGATATATCCAGTGGTTAAAAGTCACCAGTTGCGCTGCCCAGTAATTCCTTTACAGGTCCAGGAGGGCAATGCCCCCATCGTACCAACTTCTTGTCAATTTCTGCATCGCAATTCTGGGGGCCTTACTGTCCCATAGCAGAGTGGTTATCTCACCCTCAACAGCTCTAAAGTGCCAATCTGGGACTTTGTGGGGACAGTTATGTAAAACGTAGAGAAAGCGAGGAAGGGCCTGCATCTTGAAAAGTGCCGCCCTCCCCACCAGAGTCAAAGGCAGGGTCCTCCAATGCTTCACATTCGCTCACAGCCTGGCCAGAGGCGGGGCCAAGTTCGAGTCATAAAAACAGGCTGGGTCCGAGGTAACAAAAATCCCCAAGTAGCAAAATCCTTCCGTTACAATGTTATCGCACATCGTGGCGGGAGACGCGGCACGTCTCCTTTCAGTATAAACAAGACTGATGTGTGCCAATTAATCGCGTATCCCGAATATTTACCAAAGTTTGTGAATATGTTCAGTACCATACTGATCGATTTATATGGGGATGCCAAGTAAAACAGGATATCCGCATAGAGCGATATGCAGTCTTCTACGTCAGCTGTCCAGCACATGCCACAAACCATCACATCCCCGCGTATCCAGGCCACGAGCGGCTGTAGTACTAGGGCGAAGATCAGCGGGGACAGTGGGCACCCCTGTCTCGTGCCCCTACGAAGTTCAAACGTTCGAGATGTGAAGCCGTTAACCCTCACCTGTCCCAGCACCCCAGTATAAAGGAGTCTCACCCAGGCCACATATTTGGGGCCCAGCCCCGCCCTCTGTAGTACCTCGAATAGGTACGGCCAATCTATGGAGTCGAACACCATGGAGGCATCGAGGGACAGTATAGCCTTGTCTTCTTCAATGTATTGTCTACGGGCCATTACGTTGTGTACACGACGTATGTTGAGGGCTGTGTTTCGCCCTGGCATAAAGCCTGATTGGTCTGAGTGGACCAATGAGGTAATAACTGTCGCCAACCTATTCGCTAGGACTTTTGCTAGTATCTTCGTCTCCACATTTATCAGAGAAATCGCCACAGTTGTCCATTGGTTTACCTTATTATAAATAACTACAATAGTGGCTAGTCGCTGATCCAGTGGTAGCTGACCCTCTTCTAAGCTCTCTTCATACATGGCTTTCAAATGTGGCACAGTCAGAGTGGCTATGGCCTTCAGAAACTCTACCTGGATGCCGTTAGGCCCCATTGCTTTTCTGGATTTAAGTTGTCCCAGGGCCTTGCCTATTTCTTCCGTCGAAAGGTCTGCCTCCATAGTTTCCCTATCTGTCTCTGAGAGGCTTGGAACATTACTATCTTTAAGGAGCTGGCGGGAGTCTTCCGCTGTATAGTGTGTAGAGGGTGAGTATAACCTCTCAAAGTAATCGGCAAATTGTTCCGCTATTTCCTTTGGGTGTACTACTATGTCTCTATCCGGCGTCATCAGTATATGAACCCATCTGGAGCCTTGCTCCCGCCTCTCCAGCCATGCCAATGTCCTGCCCGCCCTCTCCCCAAGCTCGTAGAGTCTGTGTTGGGTTGCACGTTGCTTGTCTACCATCTGTTCCCTGGTTTTAATCCGAAATTCGTCCTGTTTCAGGAGGAGCCTATGACTGGTGTTGGGCGAGGGATCTTGCGAGTGCTCATGCTCCAGCTCAAGGAGGTCAGATTCCACTTTAGCCAGGAGTTCCTGTTTTTTGGCGATATAGCCCCTCTTTAACGACCGGCTAGACCCTTGAGCACCACTTTGAATGCCTCCCAGATCGCATGTTCGCGTGGAGTCAAAAGAACCCACATTCTCAGTAAAGTAGTTCTCTGTGTGTGTACGAGTTTGTCTCTAGTGTCTGGGATGTGTAGGAGTCATGGATTAATCACTATCATGGCAAGTGGTTGGCGTTCCCATTGTTTATATTCTGTCCAGACCGGAGAGTGATCCGAGATCCCTCTAGGCAGGACTCTATACTGGGGGAAGTTACCTATTGAGGACAGATGTGTAAAGAAGTAGTCAATACGTGACAAACTACGGTGGGCATTGGAGAAAAAGGTAAATAGTTTGTCGGTGGGATGAAGTACTTGACCTACATCTGCCAGACCCAATGTCTGTGCAAAGCCGGGCAGGAGGTAGCTAGACTTGTCTTGTGGCCTTGGTGGGTGGTGATAAACAGTGTCACCTAGAGTCATATTATAGTCTCCTCCCATAATCAGTACGCCCTCCCAGAGTCCTGTCAACTTGTTACCCAGGTCTTCCAGCGCTACCCTGCCCAGAGCAGGCGGCAGATAGACAGAGAGTATATTGATATCCTTCCCATCCCATTGGGCCTCCACCGCTGCAAACCGGCCTGCAGTGTCCGCCCATGTCTTGTATACAACAAGGGGTGTGGTGTTTTTCACGAATACAGCTGTACCCCTTGAGCCCATAGTGTAGTCTTCATGTGCCAAAAGTTTATACCTCCACCTAGTGAGGTCCTTGGATTTCTGACCTACTAGACGGGTTTCTTGCAGCAAGACCACATCCGGCGAGTGCCTCTTCAGGTATTGTTGCACTATTCCTCTTTTAATCCTATCTCCCATCCCATTTACGTTTCAGGACATTACCGCCAGAGATCATTTACTATCCTGCCCCATAACTGCGTGTCACCCCTCGTTCGGCCTACAGATCGTGTCAGTATAGGAGAAAACATAAACCCGTTCATTTAGCAATTGTCGTCCAACAGTCAATGCAGCCACTTTACTTATTGAATGCGTTAAGTCTGGCAGCATAATATTACGTTTTTCTTCACATAGTTCACCCGTTGGTACCAGTGAAACAATCATTACATCAATAAACCATGCAACCTTGAAAAAAACATTTCCCCCCTCCCCGCCAACCTGCCAGTGGATTCAGAACTACCCACCCCCAAACTTGGCAGAGAGCTTCTCTACCCCCCTAGAATGTTGAAAATACACGGGGTAAAGCAGCCCCCCTTCCCGTTGATTCAAATCATAGGAACAGGAATTATAGCCATCCACTTTGAGCTAATTCATTCCCTCCCAAATCACATCTAGATGATTTAACAGTACGTGTCATAACTTTAGGAACAGTAACAGAGGTCCGCTGCACTCCAAGATGTAATCTCTGTAATATAAAGGTGAGTGAAAGTTCCAATGTTTAGGGTGCTCAAGGTGATCCCCTTCTGTCCGGAAGGGGCGTGGGTATGAACAGGCTGAAAACCTTACAGGTGTAAGGTGGTGCTCCTGAGCATTCCTATGTGCTAGAAGAGTATGCTGATAATTAAACCCAGGTAATCGAGGCATTCAAAGTTTTATTCACTTTGTTCTCTCAATGTCCAAAACCAGTATATCAAGAACTGGGTATTAATCAAATGCATCAATTTCAAGAAGTTCCCAAACGTAAATTCAACACAGCATGTCTGTATATTGAGACATCATTTAAAAAATAGCCCTGATGCATTTCGAGCCCAATGGCTCTTCTTCAGGGGCTCCATGAAATCTACAAATGAAATTCAAACAGGAGATGCTGATTCACCAAGATACAGGGCCCGGGTTATTAGTACTAACTCAAACAAGTGAGGTGCTCGAATTTAACGGCCAGTGAACGGGTGAAGATTAAAGGTGTGGGGAAAAAGAACGAGGTGCATAAAGAACAACAGGAGGGTCGCACGGAAAGGAAAAGTGTGAACAAAGGACAAACGGTGCAAGTAAAACGATAGGACCATACAACACGGTAAATACCCAAAGTGGTGCAGAACTCATAGCAATTTCTCGAGTAAACTAAGAATCAATAGGTTCTCAATACCAACACCCAGACGAGGTGAACAAATGAATATAAGGCAGAACTAAACAGAACGAGAGCTTACCACTGTGTAACAAGGATATATACAAGGAAACGCGGTCCTTCAACGTAGAGGTGCTCCGTCTCAGAACGCGGAAGTGTCAGAAAGCCCTCCCATGCGTGTTAAAAGAAGTGAACAAACTATAGAAATGGGACTAAAGATGGTGCTCCGTGAGTGCAGTGAGGAACCAACAGAAATACAAAGGTAGATCGCGGGTTAGTGCGGTCATTAACGTGATATATGTTAGCAGAAAACAATGATTACGGGGAAACAAACCTATAAAATGTGAAAGTACATGAATCTGTAAAAATGTATCAAGAGAAAATGCACTGCAATAAGCCAATAAATCTGTAACAAATGATAAGCAGTGGGTCAAACAAGGTACTGAAAAGGAACTGAACTGTGTTATGGAAAAGAGAACAACATAAACCCGTTCATTTAGCAATTGACGTCCAACAGTCAATGCAGCCACTTTACTTATTGAATGCGTTAAGTCTGGTAGCATAATATTTAGCTTTTCTTTACATAGTTCACCCGTTGGTACCAGTGAAACAATCATTACATCAATAAACCATGCAACCTTGAAAAAAAAAAAACCTTTCCCCCCTCCCTGCCAACCTGCCTGTAGATTCAGAACTACCCACCCCCAAACTTGAACACTCGCACAATAATGGGTCTCGGGGGCGCTCCAGGTCTTCGTCTACCTCCCGGTACTCTGTGGGCCCTTTCAATCGAAAAGTAGATGGATAGAGTCTTGGGTTTAAGGTGTTTTGTGATGAGGTCTTCCACATATAGGTCCGCCGCTGGCCCCTCTGCTCTCTCCGGAACTCCCAAAGTGCGACTGTTATTGCGGGGGCGCAGCCTTCGTAGTCTGCAGTTCGAGCATCTGTGTTTGCAGTTCTGAAGTATCCGTCTGTAGGGCACTTGTGACTATTCTTAGCTCTTTGACCTTCTCATCCATCTTGCGGAAGTCGGCCCGAAGGAGCGAGACCTCCACATTGACCGAGTCCACTGACGCTCGCACTCCACTGATAGCCGCCATGACATAATGGAGGGTGGGCTCCGGGGCCTGCGCAGAGGTCGCTGTGTTGCCTTCCTTCCCTGATCTCGAGGAGCCACCTTTGTCTCCGGCCTTGGACCACGCAAATTTTGATAGATGTTTTTGGGGGTTACCCCTGGGACCTTTCGCTCCTGTTGCCATGTCAATGCGCCGCCAGCTGGCTCACCCAATGGGGCACGGGGGGCAGTCAAGGCTGAGTATATTTATCCTGGAGTCGTCTCCTCAGTGTCTCTCATCCGCTTGGACCGGCCGATTCTTTTCACCAGACACAATTTTCAGGAATATGGCCAGTGCATTGAGCTACATCAAACAACCCCAGCTCAAGGACCTCTTCCCAGACGTAGCCGCAGTCACACACGGGTATCGCGTGTTCAGTGCCAACACCCAGCCAACACTTAGGGGATCACATATGTTCTCCCACCATCTTCCAGTCCTCCCCGTCACCTGCAGGCCTCACCATTCACCATATGCATCAGCAAGAGGGTTCTCCAGTGGCACGCGTCTCCACTGCACCATGGGTCAGATAATGGCCCTTGCCATGTGCCTCCTATGGCACTCCAAATCGGATAGGGGGTATAAACGTTTTTAAGGGCCCAGGGGGCTATCACCTTTATCTAGGACCGTAGGTCTGCTGCTGATCAGTACTCCAATCTCACCCCTCTGGTGCTAGGGGAGAAGACGATGGGGAAGGGGGGTGGGGGTGGGGGGTGGGGGAGGGACAGCAGTCACTGCACTGCAGCCAGCAGTCGTCGCATCTCCCAAAAAGAGCGCTCACTAGTCTAAAGGTAGTGCAGGTTCTGGCCACACTCCAGTTCAAGCCTCCAGCCAGGGACTGTACAGCAACCAGGCCTCAAGCTTGGACCTCTATTTCTGTAGCGCGGTCTGGGCCTCTTCAGTTGAGTGACTCGCGGCATTCTCCCAAGTGCACCCGACCCAGCCGCAGCAAACACAGGCAGAGGCAATCCTCCCACACCGCGTACTTTCACTGCCCCAGTGCCGGTGCGTAACTTTATATTGTTCATCGGGCTACTGAAGTTGCGGCCGCACTCCCCTCCGTCTAGGCCCATAAGCCGGGGCCTCACGTAGTCCAAGGTGTACCTGGGCCTCCAGCAGAGCGCGTCCTCAGTCGACACCTTTCGGCCTCTTGCCCCGTAGCCGCTGTCAGTCCACGGGATATGTATACTGCGGCACCGACGCTCGGCAGCCTCAGCCTTCGCTGCCTCGTAGGGCCCATGTGCGCTTCTGTCCTCACCAGGGAGCCGCCATCACCGCTCCGCTCGGGGGGTCAGAAATGGCGATATCTTCGCTATCGCACCGCCGCTTCCTCTGAGAATCTCCCGGGGGGGGGGCGGGGGGCCCCTATCGTATCAGACTCGATTTATGCATGGATTGCACCGGATAATGAAGGATTTTTTGCAAGGAAGGTGGGAGCTACGTTAGGCAGCGGCCATTTCGGACGGCTGCTAGCCACGCCCCTTTAACTAATATTTTAACTGCACACCAGCACTTTTGTTTAACTAATCATCTATTCAGGATCTGAGTTAAGTGTATTTTAAAAATTATTTAAAACATACTATGAAAATATGCTCCATGGAAAAAGGTATAGAGGTATGAAGAGCAAAATGTCAATTAAAAAACCTAATCAAATCATGTTGGGCAGCAGTTCCTTAAATGTATCTGACATGGAATCTCGAACACAAAGTGAGAAGATGTATACTACTATGTAGAGTGAATTGTTTGTTGTTAAAAACTGTGACGGATGCATAGCAGAATGTAATCTGGGAGGAGAGATTATGCACCCTGTGTTATAATGATGTACAGACTACCAAACATGTCATATTTGCCTTTCTTGCTTCGAAAATGTATCTACTGAGATTTCAAAAACCACCCTTTCAAAATAATTGTACTGCAATGGCAAGAACTGCCCAGTTAATAAATGAATATGCTGTAAAATTTTAAAAAAAATGTAACTCCTTTTTTAAATGTCTTAATGAATGTAATTTTGAAAACTTTAGATCGCATTGTAAGATCTAAGGGCCCGATTTACAAAAGTAATCTGGGACAAGATCCTAACTTTACGACTTTCGGTAATCACAAACGGCATTTAGTAGTAGTAAAGTTAGGATTCCTAACTTTACTGCCTCTTAAACTGAGAAAAATCCTAACTTTTCGACCTTCAGTATTCACAAAAGGCATTTAGGAATCCTAACTTTACTACTTCTAAATGCCTTTCGAAAACATGGCTACTCAGACATGATTTCTCATGCTGAGTAGGTTTTGGTGGCTGTACTCTATTTCCGCTGATTCATTCTCTGTCCTGATGTCCTTCCTCATCACTTACTCACTTGAACAGCTCCAAGAAACCTTCGGTGTACGTGCGCTCTCGTAAATAAAATGAACATACCATAACTCAGATACGTCTGTGCAGCTTTGTTGGGTATAGTTTCCCAGTTTGTCAACTGTATAGTTAGACTGTTCACATCTCACTGTGGGCTTTATTTTTTTTATTTTACGAGCTTCCATCTAGTCTACTTTCAATAGCTTAAGCATCCATCTCCTACTACCCCCATTCTTATTGCAGTGTTCTGCTGTCCTCATTCGCTTTCATATATTTCTTGCAATGTCTCCCACAAATCAAATGCTAAGAGTGAGCAACCAGTTAACATAACATAAAACACCAATATAGATTTTAATCCTATTACTAGCACCATGCACGATAATTATTTGTTCCTAAAACTATCCTCATTGGTGCTAAATATTACCTTTAGTTGCCCTCGAAACAACCTTCAATAAAATGCATCATTTGAGTTCTTTATTTATCTCTTATTTCTCTGGAATGACTTAATTAGGGCAAGAATGTCCTTTTTTAGTGCCACAATGACACAAAGGGCTTAATTACGAGGCTGGGAGAAGGGCGGTGGTGGTCTCCCGACCACCCTATTACAATGAGAGCAGTCGAACTGCCATTGCCTAGCCGCAGCCACCACGGAACTGCCATTCTCTGGTTGTGTATGCTTGCCGTGACCACCACGGTCCTGGCAAGCATATTAGGAGTTTCCTCTCTGCCAGGGTTTTCATGGTGGTTCCTCCTTCATGAAAACCCTTGCAGAGGGGAAACAATGGGGGTACTCTGGTGCCTCTGCACCCTGGGATGCATGCAGGGTGCACGCCATTTCCTGCACAGCATGGACTTATCAGTCCATGCCATGCAGGAAGTATTTTTGGCATTCCCATTGCAGTGCCCACTTTCAGGGCACCACCGTGGCAACGTCAAAAACAAAGCCTGCCAGACAGGAAGAAACTCTTAATTGGGCAGGCGGCCTAACCAAAGCTTGGACGGTGAGGTGGCAGGGCGGACCACGTGCTGCACCACCAAAGTCATAATCAGACTCTCACTGGATCACTTTTACTTAGCTAAAATACAACTAAATTACAACACTGCTCTCTTCAGATGTAGGTTGATAAATGGCCTCCTAGAATCAGCCATGCACCACTGTTGACATAGTACAACATTTTTGACTCATTCTCTTTCCTGATGAGAAAGGTAAGCATGATTGACGTAGAGCCGTGGCCTAAGCGCTGCAACAATCTCTTGCCCCATTCCATTGAACCAGGCAGGAAACCCTCGACCAGCCCTGTCAACGCCTTGCTCATCACTGTCCTCACAGTGGTCGAATAGACAAACTAGCCTAGCACTATTTAAAGATAGGCTCTATTGTCAATCCAGTTATGAATTTCATTATTTGTTACAGATTTTTACACATACGAAAAGGACGTAATGATTTATAATAACAGGACATCACGTGTTCAGGGTTAATTCTTCCCTATAACGTTAAGTTTAAGTAAAATAGTGAACACTTTATTAGTTACAGTTCATATAGCAATAAAAAGTGGGTAATTAAATTAAGTTTTATCACTCAATTTTCAAAACTCCAGAACAGCAAGTGTTCCTGTAACTCAAGGCAATGCTGTTCATTTGATCGACCTCAGAACAGTGGGAAAATTGGCACTGTGCATTTATCTGTTTTTGCAAAATACCATGTTGGATTTGTTGGTTACATTATCCTTCATTAAAGGCCATAGGTACTAGATATGTAATATATTGCAAAATCATATTTGTGATTCCCTCATATTCAGCATTTGGTAGGTGAATTACATTCTAGAAGACTATGAGTTCAATTTAGAGTTTGGAGGACAGGTATTCCATTGCACGGGTGAAAGAATATCCCGCCCTACAAACCCGCTTTGGGAGTTTGTTTCTGAAAAATAAAAACTTTGTACAAATTTGATGGATGGCTATCCACAAAAGTTTTTAAACATTGAAAGGAACCACCATGATGGCGGTTCCTTTCAATGTACAGTGATAACCGCTAGGTTGATGCTCATCTCTAAATTTGGTGGCAGAAGTACCATCAGGATGGAGTAGATAATGTCCTCTGTCATTCTGCCGGACACTACTCTGTCACTCAAACACAAATTCAGGCCCTGTATATCCTACTGAACAGTAATGTACACATAATGAGACTTGCTGTAGTTTAGGCAATTTATTATATAATGGAAGATTTAGGAAATTGTCTGTTGTTTTCCAAATATTCAGACAGCATCTAATAAAGTAATGATAATCCTAGAGGAAAATTAAACATAAATGTTCAAAAGTGTTCTTGTGCAATATGAGCAAAATTATGATATGTTATGTGGTACAGTGTAGATAGTCCATAACTCTTAACCCAGGGGTGTTTAACAAATGTCTATGAAGTTCCAGATACATGCTAGATTTTCAGGATATCCATATCACATAAGTTTACACAGTTTTGTGTCATGATTCTAGCCCTCTGAGACCAACATTGGATACCCATCCGTTAATCTATAGCCCAAATTCAATACTAAATGGATGTACACATGGGGTACCACAATCCAAATTACTTAGTAAAGCCCAACAGCAGAATAAAACTTCAGTGCAAAGGTTGAGTGGTCCCACTACCACCAGAGTTCAGACTTGGCCTTCTGGGAATTTTAAATTGTCCATATCATTTGATTTCTCCCTTGAAGAGTTTCCAAAATTTGCCATATTTGATTTAAAAATGTTTGTCAATTGGAAGCAAAGATATTTTCCAATGGTATCACTCACTCATCCGGAAGGTCTCTGATTTTTAGCTTTAGTCAATCATTTTCCCACAGTGGTCACACATTTTCCTTTACATCAATCAATTCCCTATGTGTCACTTATATACCTCCAGATGTCACTTATTTGATCCTGTATTCTCACCTGCTAATGTCTTCACATGAATTGGGTAGAACAATATGACAACAAATATCCACTGGGTACACACTTTGTGAGTTCTGAAGTGGAGGAGAGTAGGAACATGAGGAGGAGGAGACATCAGCTGTATTTGCTCTGTTTTGCTCATAATGAGACCTCAGTAATCCAGCCTTTAATATTTTATAAATGGAACTATTTAGTGACCAACATTTCTGTAGGGAGCAGTGGCATATTATATTTTGGTTATGACATACGGACATAAGAGTCTAAAATTGTGCAAATCTTGTGATCCATATAGGGTCAATGAGCGGGACAATGTAGGAAATTTTGGAGAGATAAAAGCTACCTAGAATACACATATGATGGTCATTGTGAGCATTAGTTAATGAAATGTCTGGTTCAGAAAAATGATATATGATCCAACACCACAATGGTATGTAATGACCACAATGGCATTTAGGTTGAAGGAGACATTGCACGAAAATATATGGCTGGAGAAGGAAGCATAAGGAAAAATTGGTGGACACTGATTAAAAAGTGATAGTCCGATATGACAAGACTACTTATACAGTCCCAGGGAATAATTCTATCAAATTTACTGATATTGAAAAGGAAAATGTGAACACTGTGACTTAAAATATGTCTATATATTTAGAATGGTTCGTCTAAGCATAAAGATGTTAACTCACCTTTGTCACTGGAGAATGTGTAAGCATACCGAATTGCTTTATATTCACGAAGTCCTGAGGTCACTTAGCATAATTCTTTTCACAAGGAAACACACAGAGATTTAGAATTCATTCCACGTTTCTCTAGCTGCCTGCTAACTAATGTAAGCGTTATGGGGTTTGAGTTATGTACCATTTACTTGACTAACACATTCTTATTTTGTTGACTCTACATTTGTAAATTCAGTGATCTTAATATTGCCTTCTAATGCATGACAATTAGATCCACTCTGTCCATTCTGACAAACATTTCATTGCTTCTAGTGTACATTTCAGTTGCTGAATTTAAAGGTCTGTATCTGGGCAGACTTCAGAGACCTCAGTATCACTGTCAATGTGTTGCTTTTCTTTTTTTTCTTGGGAGAGGAGTTGGCCTAACGGCTAGGGCGCTCGAACTCGGACCTGGATGAACTGGGTTCGTGTCTCGGCAATGATGCTAAACATCCTGTGATTCTGGGCAAATCACTTAATCTCCCCGTGCCTAACAAAAACAAGCATTGGCATAGCCAATAGGTCTCACTTTTGGGACATTATAAGTGTTTAGCCATGCAACAGTTGATGTTGCACCAAGGATATTGTGCTGCAGAATTAAATACTTATAAGGTCCCATAGGCGAGACATATTGGCTATGCCAATGCTTGTTTCTTTGACTTCACAAAGCCATTCCAATATAGAATGTGCTCACTGTAAGTCATCATACAAACTATATGGACACATGGATGTGGTCTAACAGCCACAGCTTCCAACGTTGGATCATTGAAACCAGGGGAATCCAAGACCTGGGTCAACATCCTTTAATGCTAGGCAAATCACTAAATCCCCAGTACGTCTATTAAAATAAATCTGACCTTGTGTAATTTAATTTGGTGCTCAAGTAAAGTGCGCATATTCTAGTGGTTTGTCACACTTTATAAACCTGCAAAAAATATAAATATATGGAGTTCAAAAAGTACTGCTGGGCGTCATTTAAATACAAACATAGATGAGACTTTACCCCATACTCTTATACAGAAGGGGTTTCTCAAATTTGCTAAGATCACTAGTATTAACACCAAGATTTTTCAGAAGACAAGTAATTTTAGTGCATGGAGACAACATGCCAGCACCACATTCTGAAAAGTGTTCCAGCTCCAGACTCCAGTGCAGCTTTTCCCCCTGAATTTTTTAATGGGCAGATCAATAGTTGGGCAGTCTGATATTGGAAGGTGTAGTGAAGGTCATGAATGTTTACAAACAATTGCTATTATTACATTTAAAAAAATGACACATGCCAAATGTCCAGTGACGCTAGGTCGCAAAAGGTTATCACTTTAGTATCTGTGAAGTTTGGGGAGCCCTATGTTAAATGTTTAAAGGTGTACCGTAAAGGTGTATTTTTTGTTTTTATTATGTAACACAGACGTGATTTCCAAATGAAGGTAATAGAATTTAAATAAAAGGGAAAAACTGAATACCTACAAATGCAAAGGGTTATTATACTGGTCCCGGCGTCAATTAACCTCTTAAGCAAAGGAGTTCTCCAGGAACCTACGTTGGGCGCGCTGGCGTCATCGGACAACTGGCTGAATCCTGCAAATGTGTCATGGACATCACACAAGAATGCCGTTTCCAAGAATAACGTGCCACCAGGCATCTGCGTACGTATCGTGGAGTTCTTTTAGCTGCGCAATTATTGCCCTGGCAACAAGCCAATACTTAGAGATCAGGGCCCCAAGACACTTATTCTGCCGCCTTTAGAAAACTTTTGCATTTATAACTCCACTGAAATATTATTCTCTTACGGACACAAATAATTAACAGTTCTGAATGAACATGCTCGCTAAATTGACATAGTACCAGAACCACAGTTCGTACCATTCTTGAATTAATTTGATTCTGTGCCTAGCTGCAAAGTAATACCTTCCCTTCAGTCACGAAATGTTTAGTAACTGCATAATGAACACTAGCGCCTTGCGTGGCGGGGGGGGGCGTTCAGAGAGGAGGGGGCGGGCGCGATTCACTCGCCGGAGCGATAATTGCGACCAGATGGGCCGCGCGCTCCCGCGAGAGAATCTCCTGACATGCACGCGTTGCAATTGAAAGCAATGGAACGCGTGCATGTGCTTGGCTGAAAAGCCATAGCGCTCGGAAAAGGTTGTTTTCCTTTGCAGCGCATGCGCGTTGCAAAGGCTTGACCTAATGAATTTGTCCTCATGTAACGTAACTGGGGCTATGTAAAACGCTCTGATACCCGATTCGGGTCAAGTTCGCGCTATATAAATCTCTGGCAAAAAAAATGTGTTCCTTATGTTTTGAGGTTTATCCAATGACAAAACATTCACTGTGATACTGTCTATGAATGCATGTTGCTCTATAAAATTCTTTAATACTCTAATTGTACATAAACAGCTGATTTTCGTATTTTATTTCAAACAGAACAATTCACAACAATGAAAGTAACTGAATTTCTAGGAAACCGCTTAGCAAACTTTGTGTAATGTCTGTTCAAATAAAGCACAAGAACATTTTCCAGATAGATTTTGGAATATAAATGATTAAGGCATTTATGGAATAAATGAACTATTAAGGCATTTAGCATGTATTTTCAGATATATCTAATTACAGTTGTCTGAAAGCATTCCGTTGTTACTTTCCGCGAGCCCGTGAATGTGGTTGCCTAGCGCGCAGTGGTGCAGCTCCTGGGCGTGTGTTAAGAGGTCTCCTGACATTCCTTATGGGGCTTGGCTCCTCGCTGCTTTCTTCAGAACTTGAGCTCATGGTATCTGAGCCGGTTGCGCCTAAGGGCCGCTCCTGCACTGCTCCATGCCTGCATATGATCCGCCCCTCTTGGCAATGGCGCCTGTTTAACGATCTCAGTGTTTCATTGATTGGCGCTTCGGCCATACACTCAGCAGCTGCTTTGTTACAGGAACACATAAGCTTGTCGCAAATACTTGTGGCCATGCCTATGAAAAACACATATGAGAACTGGTTACAGCAGTGCAAAAAATATTTGTATTTACATGTGAAAGTAGCTACTTTATTAAAGCATGTTTAATGGTTACTCAAGGTGAAAACTGGCTGCATAACAGTGTTTTTCTTGAACCAGGGTCCAATTAGGAAATGGGTAGCATCCATCTACCTAGCTATATCAAGGGTATGACCAAAAGGAAGGGATGTCATTCTTCAACCTTGTTTTCACAGATTTCTTCTTTGGACTTAATTCCAGTAAGCTAAGCTTTGGTGTAAAGCATTTTTTCGCTGTGCCATATATGACACATTTTTACTGGGAAAAACACAATTTTCTGAGTGTTGCGCCACAGTTCAAGTTCATGTTCAACAACAATTCAAACCCTAGTGGTTTTCTATTTAGGTGGAGGCAACACCATGATCGAAGGTATCCCAGAGGCCATCCACGCCCCTTGTAAAAGGCATCTATCATGCAGCAGCATAGCTCATCATGGGGCTGAAGAAATATGACCCTTGTGCTAAGCAATCAACAAGTCTCCCCTCTTCAATATCAGCTGCATCACTTAGAAGGCAATGTACACAAAATCCTATTCTAACTAGCTAAATGAATCCAAAGCCAGAGAAAGAGCTCCAACATCAACAACTTAGACACTAGAAACTTCAGGAAGGAGAAAACAAGCCTTTTCGGCCTAAGCCCCCTTGATTTGTTACAACATCCCCTCCAACATCAGCACAGCAGCAATCCTTCTACAATTCAAAAGAAACTGCAAACTCAGCTCTTCAAGTAGCACTATCTCAGATAGTACTCATCCCATCCACAATTTATATCTTCTCCACCTGGTCCCTCCCCCATCTGTCCCAACTGAGGTTGCCCCCAAACAGTTCTTCGTAGCTAGGTAGCTAGGTTTGGGCTTAAGAAGGACCAAAACTTGCATATATACAAAATGGTATTACAGTGTTAACCCACATCCAGCACTTGGTATAGGGAGGTAAAGCATCACCTGGTAAATGCTGCATACTTTAATATCAGTACTTACCTAATACTTTATAAACTAACCAAATATCAAGGACTTGTAATGAGGCCTTTAGTATATTCTGGAACTGAACTCACAAGGATTCATTCATTTGCCTCTACTCACTTTCATAAACCTCTCCGCTCGTGAAGGCTCCTAACATTTTCATAGTACTGTACTAGTTGAAGTAAAGCATATAGTTTTGTTCAGCATAAAGTTATTGCCTAAGTTTTATCTTCCCTTGTTTTTCACTATTATAGAACATGTTCTTACACAGTGGCTAAATTTAGTCCCACTTCGCAATTGGTCATTGGTCAGAATTCCAATACAGATGGTGGTCCTTCCCAGACGTTTTGACTCCAAAATCCTTATTGGACACACCAGAGGTAAGACTACCTCTTGTGGGGGTTGCATGCATGAACCCCTATTTCAGAAAGGCCTTACATCATTCTCTGCATCTAAACATCCCTTTGATTAAGCCAAGCTCTGGACACCAATAGGGTCATCTTGAGGCACCTGCACTAACAGAAAAAGTGCTTCTGGATCCTCGCCTGGAATCAGCCGATGAATGTAATTTGTGTTTATGCTCCATTTTGTTGTCTACCCACTAGATTCTAGTAACTATAACAATGTTTTAAAGAATGACCCAGAGAGATGTGCTACATCCTTTTGAGCCAACCTACCAGCTTTCAGCGTTTCATAAACTGAGCAACACTTAAATGATTATTAGTAACATTATTTAACAACACTACTAACACTCAGAAATTGCAGTTGTATTTGTCCATTACAGCAGACACTGAATTAAATAAGGGGAGGGTAATTAGAGGTAGCACTTACAATATGGCAGTACATATCATTATCCAACGCGGGGACCCCCAAATAAATCCATTCACTGAACTCGTCATAGCTCTTTATGATTACAATTATTTTGTTCCATATTTAGACCATTTTAGAGAATTTAATGATGGGTAACTTTAATGGATGAGCAGGGTCACATATCCTAGTATGGCAATGGGCGCTGAGCCATGCAGCCCCTCATGTCCTTTTCAGTCTACCTTGTGTTTTTCTATCAGTAATCTTGGCAATCTGTGAGTCCACCAAGGATATTCCATGTTTTTTTTTTTAACACACTTTATTAAGGCTGGTGAATCAATCCACAGTAACAGCAGCCGAATAAATGACATGCACGTATGAATATCAGGTAGTACAATCAGCATGTAAAGTGGTACAGGTGAGCGTTAAATAGGATTGAACAACAGTGCATCGTGTATGATGCAGTGCTAACATTTTCTGATAAGGCAACTCATATGAAAAACAAATAAACAAATAATACGAAAGGTAAAAAGTAAGATAAAGGAGACTGAAATCATCAATGTTGAATTGCAAGACTAGTATAGAAATTCAGCTAATGCGATGACAAGCATTTCTGTTGACAACAACCACCAAATAGCAAAACAGATCATTCTTCTTGTGGCCCATCAGGGGTATGAACGACGAGTAGGAGCCCATGTATAACAATGATGACGGAAAAAGGACCAAGGAATGCACCGAACGGTGCACGAGACCCATGCAAGGACAAGTGGGTGTCACCGTGCCAGGAGCACCAACGTTCAAACAACTATCCGAAAACCCGTTCCCAGCATCCACAGGGAGGAGATTTGCCCCAGGAGAATCAGCGCTATTGTGGGAGTGGGAGTGGACATACCATGGTCTAGCCCACCCCCGTAGGTGTGTGAGGATGCAGGGACTGAGAGGGCGCCTCCTGTGCTTTTCCTGCAATGTATTGGCGATATGGCCCCCAGATATCAGTAGGGCGTGAGGTGGCCGGAAGTGGCTCAGAGTACTCCACACTATTCGTATTACAATATGCTACACTCCTGAGCCATGCCGCGACCGTAGGAGCGCGTCGCGAGCACCATAGTAGTGCAACCTCTCTCTTGGCCAGCAAGAAACTAATGGACGCCAGCTTACGGATCTTGCGGGGGAAGTTGGAAACATAGCCCAGCAGCGCAATCTCCGGCAGGACAGACAGGGACAGACCCAGAATCTCGCTCAGAGTGTTGTGCACCTCAACCCAGTAGGTATGCAACTTAGGGCAGGTCCAAGAAAGATGTGCAAGTCAGCCTGGGGGGCATTGCATTTGGGGCAGGAGTGGGATCTGGCAGGGTCAATCCTGTGTGCAAAGGCTGGGGTGTGGTACAGCCGTCTAAGGAATTTAAAGTGAATGAGTTTGTGTCTGCTGTTCATGGAAACCTCTCTTGTCATGGCGCAGCACGCTTCCCACTGATCATCTGTGATCTGTGTACCCAAATCCCGCTCCCAAGCGGCGGGAACCGCCTCGTCAGAAGTTGGGAGCGAGGACAAGCACAACTTGTATAGTTTGGATACCACGTGGGCACCCGAGGAGTGCTGTATGATGGTGGTAAGTGCCGGAGTGTCGTCGGGCGAAATGGGGAACGTGGGAAATGTGGCCCGCATCAGCGCCCGCACCCTCAGTAGCACGAATGTGTCCATGAAAGTGCAATCAGTGAAGCGGGGGTCTTCTGTAGTAATAAATTCATGGCCGTTAGGGAACAGATCGCCGATCGTATGCAGTTGAAATTTTGAAAGGGTCCGGCGGATCACCACCTCGCCCGTGATGGGGAGCCAGTGGGAGTTTGGGAGTGGGAGGGACGGAGAGTACAAGGTGTCTATGTGTAGCAATCGTTTTAGCCTTCCCCAAGCCCAAGTCGTGGTGGAGAGTGGGAGTATATCATGAGGCTCGCGGGGGAGACCCTTGGGAAGAATTTCGACAAGTGGTACAGGAAGCGCCGCGTCCGCTTCAAGTGTGGGATCCTGGCATCGGGATGATACCAAGAATGGGCATAAGAGCACTGAGCAACCAAGTAGTAGAGGTAAAAGTCTGGTACCCCAAAGCCGCCTTTCTCGTAAGGTAGTGTCAGAGTGCGCCAGGCCAGTCGTGGGCGTTTCCCTCCCCAAACCAATCTCACCAAAGCCGTGCGGAGTTGTGTAAAAAAAACCTTGGTTAGAGGGATCGGTATGTTGTTGAAAAGGTACAAAAAACTGGGAAGTACCACCATCTTTATGATTGCGATGCGGCCAGCCATCGACAAGGGGAGCCGAAGCCACCTATCGGTGCTATCCTCTAGAAAATCAAGAGCAGGGCCATAGTTCAAGCGAATAATGGGCACGGTGTCTAGGTGAATATGAATCCCCAGGTATTTAACTGAGTCCTCACACCATTCCAATGGGAGAGAGTAAGGCCACCGTACAGTGGCAGGGGTGAGTGGGAACAGCAGCGACTTATGCGAGTTATGCCAATTGACCTTGAGGCCCGAATACTCGCCAAATCTGGTAATTTCAGATAATAAGGGTTGCAGATTGGTCTCTGGGGTGCGGACATATAAAACCATGTCATCCGCATAGAGGGAGACCAGGAGGGGACCTGTGCGGAATTGGAGCCCCCTGTGTAGATGTTTCTCCTGAAAGTGACGCACCAGGGGGTCCATCGCCAAAATAAAAAGCAAAGGGGATAGGGGGCATTCTTGACGGGTACCTCTGGAAAGTGTGAACCTTTCAGTGACGGTGCCATTTAGGCGGAGGCGGGCTGTGGGTGCTGTGTACAGTAACTCCACAGTCGCGACAAACATTGCGGGCATGCCCATCCTCCGCATCACTTCAAAATAAAAGGGCCACTCCAGAGTGTCACAAGCCTTTTCGGTGTCCAAAAAAACTGCGGCAGCCGGGGTGGAGGGATCTATTCTGTGGAGAACAGAGAAAAGAGTGCGAAGGTTCAAGGACGTGGATCTCTGAGGGACGAAGCCAGATTGTACCGGTGAAATAATGGTGTTAACCAGCAGCGCGAGCCGCATTGCCAGAACCTTGGCCAGAATCTTATAGTCCAGGTTCAAAAGTGACAGTGGGCGATAGGAGCTGCAGACAGTGGGATCACGTCCAGGTTTGAGTAGCAAAACTATGACCGCCTCGCGTAGCGTAGGTGGAAGAATACCAGACTCCAGGGCCTCGGTGTATACCTCGACAAGTACGAGGACCAGCTCCTCTTTGTACTCCTGGTAAAAGTCAGCCGTAAAGCCATCCAGACCGGGCGCCGAAGACCCCCTCAGGGAGTCAATAGCCTCCGCAATCAATTCCGGGGTGATGGGATGGGCTAGGTAGTCCTGCATATATTTCTCCAAAAAAACCATTGCTATTTCGTTGATGTATGGACCGGGATCCCGACACTCGTCCGGAAGGGCGGACGAGTAGAGCTGTCGGTAGTAGGTCAAGAAAGTGCTGCAGATTTCAGGAGTGGAAAAGTGATGCCTTCCCTGCGAGTCCGCCAACTACGTGACATATGCGGCCTGCCGAGGTGGATGCAACATCTGGGCCAGGAGCTTCCCTGGCCTGTCACCCCGTATTGTCGCGCCTTATGATACTTGCCCAGGAATTTCAATTCTTTGTCTGCTGCGTCCCTGAACTCAAGCAGAAGCTCAAAGCGACGCGCCTCATGAATCGGGGAAGGGTCAGTAGTGAGAATGGATTCGATAGCCGACAGGTCTGTTTCTAGGCGGAACAGGGTAGCACGGACGTCGCGCAGCGCACCCACATGTTTGGTAATGCATACCCCCCTGATAGTGGCCTTGAACCCCTCCCACAAGGTGGCCCAGGTTGTCACAGAGCCAGTGTTTATCTCAAAATACTCCTCTATTGCCGACCGAATCTCTTCAGTGAAGACAGGGTCCGCTAGTGCCCTCCCAGGGAACCACCACTGTCGTTCATAACCGCCCAGCCTGGGAATTGCAAGCTCCAGGACCACCGGGGAATGATCAGAGATGGTGCGGGGGAGAGTGCGATGATCCGTGACCCAACCCATCAAGCCAGAAGAAAGGAGCCAGTAGTCAAGTCTGGTGCTCGTGTTGTGATAGCTGGAGTGATGAGTAAAGGCAGGGGTGGCAGGGTGTCGAGTGGCCTCTATGTCTAGGAGTGCAAATTGGGAGCATATAGCCGCCGCCGCCGCGTGAACCAACGGCTTACGGTCAGGGGAGGGGGATGTACTATCTCTGTTGGGGTTCATCAGCAGGTTAAAATCGCCCCCTAGTGCCAACAGGTCTATGTCGGAGTGCAATAACGACAGGTATAGATCCTCAAAGCAGGCGGGAGAGTCGATGTTGGGACCGTAGACCCCCACAAATGTGACCTTATGACCAAACAGCAGACCATTGTTTATAGCATATCTACCCTCCCCATCGGTTTTACTGCTCTTTAAGACAAAAGGAATCCGTTTGTGTATTAGAATCGCCACCCCGCGTGCATATCTACTGTAACATGAAAATACTCTGTGTGCACCCCAGCCCCTTGCAAAGGAAGTTGTGTCCGATTGAACCATGTGAGTCTCCTGGAGGACCAGCACATCAACCTTGTGTCTTTCAGCATAGTGCCGAACTTGTTTCCGTTTACGGGTAGTATTCAATCCCCGGACATTCCACGTCATTACCGTTAGACCAGAGGGACCAGTCTGTAAACCTATCCGGGCCATATCGTCAAATCGCTAACTGTGAGCAGGAGGTGGCCGTACAACAAGCTGATAACATGAGTCTCGCAATCAAACCACACAAAAAAAAAGGAAAAAGCCACAAAAAATACAAACATCCCCACCCCCACCCACCACCCAGCCTTCCCTCACCCCCAGAGAGGCAGAACCCCACCAAGTCCTGAGCAACAACGCAGATAGGTAATAGCCAAGTATGCACAGTGTCAAAACATGTCTGCCGATGCACATGGAACAAAACCCAAAGAACAAAGCGAAACATGCAGGCCTGCGCCATGGGGGGAGGCAACGCAAACCCCGAGCGGGCAACCCAGTAGTGCGAAAAAAGAGAGGTCAGCAAGAAAGGCAAAAACCGGACATGCCGGGTCTGCAATCTAGAATGATGAGCAACCAAGTTCAGAGAGGTGCGAATCCTCAGCCCTGGCCAGCGTCCACAAACAAGTCGGCGCTGGCTTGTGTGTCAGGCTGTTGCGGAGAGGGAGGTCTGGACCCAGAGGCCGAGCCCGGACCCTTTTTGTAAGTATGGCAAAAGTCTTGGGCCTCGGCCGGAGTGTCAAATATACGAAATCTGCTGTGAATGTCTACTTTCAGACGGGCAGGGTATAGCATACTATACTTGAGGCCACCTTGACACTGGTGTATTTCCTCCGCGCTTCTTGAACCATCAAGGTGTAGTCCGGGAAAAAAGACAGCTTGTTCCCTTGAAACTGCACTTCTCCCATCTCTCGTGCAGCCCGTAGAGCGGCGTCATGGTCTCGAAAGTTCATGATTCTGCCAATGATGGGTCTGGGCAGGTGTCCGGAGCGCGGTTTGGGACCCAAGGATCGGTGCGCACGTTCCGCCACGAAGCCAGCTGTGAAAGTGTCCTTGCCGAACAGCTCAATTAGGAGCTTTTCCACGAAGGTGTCAAACCGGCCAGTGGCGGTAGTCTCCGCCACGCCAAGGATTCTGATGTTGTTCCGGCGGCTACGTGCTTCTAAATCCTCGTTCTTGATGGCAACATCCTTGAGAATCTTTTCGACCCGTTCCAGCCGCTTCAAGGCCTTGGAGGATCCATCTTCCAAATCAGATATTCTCGACTTGGTTAAGTTGAGACGGCGGTCGTGGGCTTGCACCTTGGAGCCTATGTCAGATAGTTTCTTCTCCAAACTATCGAAGCGAGTATCAAGGGCCTTGAAGCCCGCACGCATCTCTCCCATCATGGCGGCCATCATGGCCGTAGCATCGCCAGCGTCCTGTAGGGGCTGGGCGCCCGAGGCCGCCCCGGGGGGGTGGTCGGCAGCAGGGAGTGGTGGTTTGTCGAAGTTGAGCGTCCTCTGGGCTGGGTCCCTTTTCCCCATCGTGGAGGGCGTGCAGCGGGGTCGCAGCCGCAGCGACAGTGGCGGAGAGCAGGGATCAATGGTAAGCAGCCACAAAAGCCCGTGCGCTGTGGAAGGAGCGGCTGGCAGGTGAGCTGGAGTCCGATCAAAGAAGCCGGATCAGGGATACGTTAGCCGGGCTCTGTCAGCGCAATGGGGTGACGCTGAGGCCTCTCCAAGCGAAGGCCGTCGCCACCTCAATCGTGGCGTAGCATGGAGGGACCGCGTGGCAACTGTTTGGGGAAAGCGGAACACGGTCGCACGGCGGGGCCGCTGTGCTATACCGGAGAACGCTCTCAGGTCGCACAGCAGCCGCGCGTCCCGCCCCCTCCGCCCCCAGCCGGGTTCCGCAGCCTCCTCCACAGATCCGCACAGGCCCGAAATCCAGCCCCCGGCTCCCCACGTGCGACCGGGCCACGGGCCTCAGCAGCCGTTAAGAACCGGGCAAACCGGAAAAAAAACGGGAACCGTGCGGCAGTGGAGGCGAGCACACATTTCCACGGTGGGGAAAACGGAAGGGGACGGTGTCGCGGCCGCCAAACGGCCGAGCAGCACTCACCCGGCTCTCCAGCGCAGAAGGAAGATGGCGTCGAGGTCCGGAGGCCTCAGATTCCCTCTGCCGTGTTCTCCGTATCCGACCGTCCCCGCGGGTCGGAGATGCTTCTACGGCAGCCTGCGGTCATCAGGAGGCAGATCCCGGTGTCCGGTGTGACCAATGATGGCGGATTACATCTCTTCTCGCCAAGTTCGGGCGCCCGCTCGGAGGAGCTTTACAGCGGAGCGGCAATTACGCTCGCCGCCATAGCCACGCCCCTAGGATATTCCATGGTTTCTTCAACGTCCCACAGCAGTGTGCCAGAGTCTGCTTTTTAGATTGTGCATGCAAAGTGTAGCGCAGACCATAGCATAAAGTCAATGAACCCATTGCGCCCTTGAAGAAGGAACTTGTGAAACCTATGGCTGGTAGAGTACCTAAATCTCTGGTAGACTGAAGACCTGTACACTCCTGACCAAATGTGCCCAGTACCACATAACTGAAGCCCTTTATTCCATGCACATGCTGTATGCATGTATAGAATGTAACATTCTGTGCATTGAGTGATTGCATGGAAATCGGTGTTGATCGGGCTGGTGGGAGGGCATATATCCTGTAATACACAATAGTGACGATCCTGCATATGCCAAGGGTATTTTATTTTCTGTCCCTTGAGTTGATTTCTGTCAGAGACCCCATAGCATTTTCATTCAAGTCTACTTTCTGGCTGCAGTAGAGATTCAGCGCAGATCCTGTCTGAACTCAAAAGGATAACCAACGCTAGCCCTGCAGTCTAGCGGATGAGTCGTTTTAGTTTGTACATTATGTGCCCTTCTGCGTTCATCTCTTTTACTCTACCAGGAGTCCCCGTAATCAGTCAGTATCTCCTCTTTCGCTCAAGTGGCACTGCAAAGGTACCACTGACCCTAATCCAGTCAGGGTAAAAGGGATCCCTGGGTCCCTGGCCCACAGCTGGGATGCAGTGGGTCTCCCTGTCACTGCACTTATGATAGCTACCCTTCTGAAAGCCAAAGAAGTTCTGTCAAGATCTAGTATAGTTAATATAGTACAGAGATTATGATTTCTGCATCTGGAAGTTACCACAGTTTTCATTATTATGGTGCCTTTTCGCTTAAAATTTACCATATCTCCAAATCCCCTTATCTGGTTTTATTAGTTCTTGTTTTGCTTATTGAGTTTTTCTCTTTTTTTCTAAATTGGCTTACAATTGTTATTGTGTTGTTGAATTTTATATATACATTTTTCTGAGGAACTACTGCTGCTGGTGCCGCTGGGACTGAGCAGCGTTACACCGAGGCTTGGTTTGAGATTTAACTTGATTGTGTTTATTCAGTTGTTAAAGGTTTCACCCTTTCCAGATCAATAAACACATTTCTGATATTGAGTAAGCCAGGCGTACTATAAGAGTAATTCACAGCAAAATCTTCGTAATCCAAAACACACATTTCGGAGAAAAGCGCCAATACTTCACTGCTGGAACCAAAATATTACCCACAAGAAACCTAAACAATAGACTTGTGAGTAATGGAATCTGCGAGAAAGAAGGTTTACGACTTCTAAACTGCACATAACTTAACAAAGGTACATTGTTTTTATGCATAGGTAAGTAAAACATGCAAAAAATAAGAAGTGCATGTTGGTTTCTAGCAATTCCGTGTCCCAGGGAGAAAGATGTGTCTCCAAAGATGCTCAATTCTTTTGGAAATGATTGTGCATATGCTTGATGACATACGCAAGTAGATGAAACCGAAACTTATTCCTACTTAAGCTCGTCAAATATAGCCTACCAAAAGTTTAGATAATTCAAATCTATTGCAAATTCATATTGTGTCAATGTGGAAAGTCTTTTAATTCACTACTTTTCATTTCGTTCCTAATTTCCTGGGGAGCTGTGAATGTTTCCAGTTTCTACAGGCAGTAACTCTTGGTGCAGGGGAGTGGCGGTGGCGGGACGTGGCGGGACGTCCCTCCCCCCCCCCCCCCCCCCACTCCCTCACTGCCAAAAGTCATAATCCGGCCCTTCGCCAATACATCTTTCTTGGATGACTAGTCAATATAAGAAACAGAAATTAAATCAAAATCCACAATGTTCGTGTATAAATCCCTGTAAACAAAAATGTCAGCTATAATACTTGGAAAAACTGTGCGTGAAAGATACTTTATATGAAGAAGACTCATTTGCACCATGACTTGCATTTCTAAAATTAAACTGAGAAATTGGATCTACTCTTTTGATGGTCGATTGCTCTATCTGGCATTCTTACCCTACAGGCAATCCACTCAGATTTTTTACCCCATGTGCGGAATCTCTTTGTGCCAGCCCATCAAAATCACCCTCTAATAAAACCATTGGCACAGTGCCAATCTACCATCCATAGCGGAATAAATTAAATTGGAAAGCTGAACTAAATAAATGCTTTAAAGTTTTCATCATTATAACAGTTGGATCATTCCCCCTGCCATTGTGTCTACGTTCCATCACTTGAATATTTTTGCTTTTAATTCTCAGTACTGACAACTTACAGTCCAAACAACTGCAAACAAAATGACAAAGCTTTTCTCTGATAGGCATTTTGGTTGCCAACTGCATTTCATAAATAATAGCTACCCTCATTTTCAGAGTTGCCTTTAAATTAGAAAGCCATCAGTAGTTTTGCTTACCTGTGCAAAACACTGATGTCCAATCACTTGTGAAATATTTATACATACATAATACAAGAGATCTTGGCTAGAATTTTTAACTATTGCAAAAAATCTTTGCTGTAGGATAATTTAATACAATTTCTTCAATTCAGAAATTAACCTACACTTTGGTTTCTGATCCACGCATAGAATTTCAGACCTTGCGATTCTTTCAGGTGGGCAGCCGACCGCCTTAAGATGCTCCAGGCAACAGTGATGGGTGAAACAGCACCTACAATGAAGACCATTCGGAAATTGTTAAAATTATTATGCATCGAGGCAGTTATTAGAAGTATGTGCCTCATCAGAAGAAAGTATATCTAGCATCTTTGGTTTACACAATTTTCAATGATTCTGTGGCATATAATATAGCCTTAGAGTCCGCCGTAGCGGGCTCTACAGGCATTTAAAGGCCTGCTCCAGCGGCGAGGGCATTTAAAAAGGGACCGGGCCTTTAATGGCCGGCAGAGTGCGCTATGGAGGGCTCTATGGCTATTACCAGATTCTGCCCCTGAGGACAGAATGTTCTAAATTGTAAAAGAAAGGCCTCACAGAGCTGGAAGGAGTTGAAATCCCCTTGGGCTCCATTGGGCCTTTTTGCTGTGAACAAACATTGAAATGTTGATGCTCCAGCCTTCTACCAGCCATTAGAAGCCCGGAGCACCTCATTGTCTTAACTGGAACGCTCAGCATTCCAATGTTCTAGTAATACATTAGCTTTGCTGTGATCGTACAATGATCCCTTGTATCCATGGTCAATGGGTTCTCAGTGGCCCTGGCGACATGAACTTTAATAGTTGGCTATGAAGTCACTGAGATTTCACAATGGTAGTATGATGCATTATAGACGGAATGAAACAAAAACCCACCTATGCGAATGGGGCTGTAGCACCTTGGCTGCAAGTGGCTCCATCGCAATAGCGAAAAGAATGGGGAACATAGGGCACCCCTGGTATGTGCGCTTTGCGACTGGGAAGGGGGTGATATCATACCATTGTTTTGTATTCATGCAACAGGCAAGGTGTAAAGCAGGCTTATTAAATGAATGAATTTGCAACCGACACCAACGTGCTCAAGAATATAAAAAAGATAGAGCCAATCAAGCGAGTTGAAGGCCTTGGAGGCATCAAGAAATGCAGCAACAGCCTGTAAGTTTGGGGCTAATGTGTGAAGGATAGAAAAAAAAGGTAGATAGTTTGTGGGCCGTGGACCATCCAGGGACACATTTTGATTGATCCGGGCAGATCATATGAGTGGGGAGAAGCAGGAATCAGGAGGCGATGAGTTGTGCTAGGAACTTATTGTCAATATTTATCATTAAAAGTAGTCTGTAAGAATCACACCGTTTAGGGTCTTTGTCAGGTTTCAGGATGTTCAGATAAGGGCCTCTCACAGGGAAGCAGGGAGGCCACCCGTTTGCACAGATCCCCCATACATATTAAGAAGATGGGGGACGCAAGTTCCTTGTTCAAGGCTGCTGTGCGGCTGTCAGCCCTTATTGCATTTCTAGCCCCACCAATGGTGCTGAAAGAGGCAGGCTTTAAAATAGCATGGACTGCCGGCTCTTAAGCTGCTAAGATTGACATTTGAGATTTGAGGCAGTGAGTGCTGTGTTCTTGGATACAAAAAAAGGCAACGCAGTGGTGGTATCAAGTCGACAAGTGGCAGCACAACCTGGGTGTTTATGAGCAACCTACCCCAATCAAGAGCACACGGGGGTGTGGGGGGTGTGAAGAAAAAATACAAGGACGTTGCGAACCAGTAAGCCGCATCTGTAGAGCAAGACATAGAGCAATATTGTGATTGGAAAAATTTCTATGACCAGATGTAGGAAAGCCTTGTGTTGTCCTTGCATGGCGCAAGTCGTTCCAAGTGCTTAAATGAGATTTACAAAGCCATGTAAGGGGCTTCTTACACTGTGTAGAGAAATGCAATGCACAGCAGCAGCTTAGGCTGCATTACATTTTGTAATGGTAGACAACACATGGGCGGAGAATGGGATGTGATGCAATCCCAGATTTACTAAGGTGCACCTAATGAGTACAAATATGTTTATTTCTCCTCGTTACTTCCTCTTTCTATGCATGAATGCATTGTGCATCTCGCATAGAAAGAGGTAATCGCCTGATAAGATTGTTTTCGTGCAGGAAGGTATCCCTTCCTGCACAAAGACATCCTGACTGTAACGCAGGCACCCTTTGCAGTATGGTGCAAAGGGTGCCTGTATTGGCTAGGCAGTCTCAAGTGTGCCATAAAACACGTATATTGCCATGAAAGAATATTTTGCACACTATATCAAGATGGTAGAAAATTCATAAAAGGAGTGTTTAAGTTAGTGAATTTCTTTGTATCACATAATGGGACAAAATGGCCATCACATACTCGGCCAATGTTTGTGAAAACTTTCTAACTTTTTTGATGGGAAGATTCAATATTTATACTCTTCCTTCTCAAATCTCATTCAGAGGTCTTAACAATCAGCTCGGTGGATGAAGGGAATGCTCTCCGGGTGTTTCGCCCAGTCCTAGGCCAATTTTCTATGAATTTTCCCTCATTTCTGAAGAACGCTCTTTGAATGAGCGGATAAAATGCAAGTCCGGTTCCCCATAGGATGTCTGCTCCCTACATATCTTTAGACTTATGGCTTAGCACTGTCACCTCCCACTCAATTTAATATGGAATACCTCTCTAAGGTCTGTAATTTTTCCCTTTTGTTAGAAAAAGGCATCTCTTCTACCTTTGCTTAAAAAACCTAATGCTGACATTAGTGTGAGCAATTATAGGCCCATATCTCTCCTCCCTGCTCCTGCAAAAATCCTGAAGAAAGTGGCCATTCAACAACTGTTAATGTTTTTGGAGGCTAACTCGATTCACCATGATTCACAGTGCGTTTTTCAGACAGGTTTTTAGTACAGAGCCAACCCTTTTGAAGGTAGCTGAGTTTGTCAGGTAATAATAATAATAATAATCATCATTTTTATTTGGCAGTGATCACAGCCATAAAAAGGCAAAATTTAAAATCAGCAACAAATTAATTTGAAACAACATATCACAATATGTGAAAAATTGCAAGAGTCCTTATATCCATCAATCACATCTGGAATTTCTTGATTTTAGTGCAGCTCTTCAAAAGTTTGTTACAATAAAAAGCAAATATAAAGAGCTACATGAGCATGTCTAAATCTCTGTTCTTTGAAAAGGGTTGAAGAAATAATCGCCTAGGTAAAATATTTACAAAGGAATGAAAAATGTAAAGTATCCTGTGGAGACCTGTTGTCGCAGCCACATGGAACTCTATCCTCTACATGTGAGACAAAACCAGCTGGGTGTGCCAATGGATGATGGAGCAGATTTATTCTAAAACAGGTAATTAAAAATCTATCATAGGCACTAGTTAGAATAGAGAGGTAAATCTCCATGCCCTGGACAGACTTGTCTGAAACTTGCCCTCTTACCCTGGTTTTACTAAGGCCCACATGCGTCAAGCTAATTTGCGACCGGAAACATTGCGAATTGATGCATGAAGCAAATTTGCACAAAATAGTCATTTTTGCAATTTTAGTGCTTCATAAAATACAGAATCTGTATTTTAGGAAGCACAATTAAGAGATCGCAAAATGGGATGCATCAAGTTTTCGCAAATACAGAACTAGCCAGAATCTGCTATTTGCATTTCTTAAACTAGAAGAAATCAAATCAGGTGGTAAAAATTACACATAAGCAAAAACAGGTGGAAATCATTAGTAAACAACTTAAACAGTCCCAGAATGCATCGCAATGACCCACTATGGCAGCGCTCTACCTCACGGCGAGGAGGATGAGGCTGAGAGTAGCAGTACAGACGAGAAGGAGGATCCAGGAGAGAATCTTTAGAGTGCACGTCACATTGCTAGGCAGACGGAGGAGGAGATCTATGATAAATATAGGCTGAATGCTGCTGCTATCTTAGATCTAATTGCTGAGTTAGACCTTATACTGCAGATGTGGACCCGTAGGACACAATCCATACCCACCCATGTGCAGGTCCTGTGTTCCCTGCATCTCCTAACTTTAGGGACCTTCCAGGGAGTCATTGCTGCAGCTGGAGGGGTCTCCCAAAGTGCCCTATTGCGCTTTTTTAACAGTTTCCTAAATGTCATGTTGCAGAGGATACACCACCACATCAGGTTCCCCACGACACCACAGAAATTGACGGGGGGCGCTACCTAGGCTTTCTGGCCACCGGTGTTCACTCCACAGACAATGGTCCTTCCCACCAACAACACCTCAGATTTACTGCCATTCAGCTGGAAGCAGTTGGCGGTTATCCACTCAGCGACCACCGCCAGGTCGCCCCGAAATTTCAGGGCGTCCCTCCTGGTGTTGCTTGAGAGTGTCACCACCAGCTGAGTGTCGTCGGCGTAGGAGACCAAGGTCAGTCCCCTATTTCACCGGATCGTCATACCTGCGGCAGCGCTGATGCACCTATCTAGCAGCCATTGTGCTCCTCGCGGCTTATCCCACACGACCGAGTCGTGGTTATCCTCCAGAAACCGGAGAACCTAAAGTCGAGGCTCATACCCGACTTCCCAGATAGCTTAACAAAGCGGTCTCAACTACATAGAACCTTCCACTGTTGGCCATACAGTTACCACTAAATGTAACGAAAAGGCTCAAAACTTATTATCCGTGTCCAAGACAACAATAATGTCATTTCTTGTCCTTATGATGATGCCTCTATTTAAAAAAGGCATCGAAACGTCGTCGACTTTTAAACCCCATATGCAAACTATTTATGTAACATTTAAATGCAATGGTGTGGTTCTTTGAACATTTTAAGTCTGTTTTACTGAAGTACAAGTGCGCAGACAGATTTCTTGCCTTTTTTCTTTTTGCTACTTTCCTCGTTGTTCTTGTATGTTGAGGGTCACGGCTGTGCCCGCTTGACATTTTCTAAGAAACACTTTAATTGTATTTAATGGAAAATAAAATTCCTGTCCGGACGGACAGAAGACATACCACTTATTAAGTGTATGATCATTGTTCTTTTGTATACTACTCACATATAGGGACCACTGTTTTTTGTAATATAGTCCCCTATTTCTGGCCACAGCAGCCAGCGGTTGGACATATAGATTGAATAATAGGGGACTGAGGGAGGAGCCCTGTGGGACGCCTTGTTTTATGGAGTGTGTGCCCAATGTAAAAGGGGGAACCGTGACCACGAATTACCTTTCGCTGAGAAACAAAGTAAGCCACTTCAAGGCTGAGCCGACAATCCCTGCCTCCTTCAGGCTCTGTAACAGAATGGCATGGGACACTGTGTCAAACGCGGCGCTGAGATCCAAAAGGAGCAGCGCTGACGTTTGCCCAGCGTCTAAGGCAGACCAAAGATGTTCTGGCACAGCCAGGAGGGCAGACCTCGTGCTGTGGCCAGGTCGTAAACCATTCTGGGATAGGTCCAGTGCGTTGTTCTTGGTCAGAAAGTCTGAAAGCAGTGAGTTGACATGTTCCTCCGGGATCATAGCTGCCCTGGGGAGTAAGGAAACTGGGCGATAGTTTTCAGGCTTGACCGGGTCCAACAAAGGTTTTTTGAGTAGAGGTAGCACCTTAGCTTGTTTCCTTGCCTTGGGTACAGTTGCTGAGGAAAGCGATATGTTAATTACCTGCCTCAGGGAGGGCATATTCGCAGACAGCGCCTTCCTAAATTGCTCTGGTTTGAGCGGATCAGCAGGTGAGCCAGATTTAATTTTCCTGCATAATACTTGCAGCTGGTCTGCAGAAATGGGTGTAAAAGACTCCAGGATATTGGGAGTTTGGACACACACAGCAACTAGAGGGGTGATAACTGAAGTGGGAAAGGACCTATAGATGTTATCTACCTTCCTAACAAAGAAGGAGGCAAGGACCTCACACTGCTCATTGGACTGAATTTTCTGCCCCGCATTGGTCTGCTGCGATTTGAGGTTGGAGAGTACTGAAAATACACTCTTTGCCGGATTTTCGCTGTTCCGGATTTGATGGGCATAGAACGTTGCTCGTGCCAATTGAATGGCCCTGTGGTAACTCTTAACTGCTGCTCGATAAGTATCTTTCGCGGTGGTGTTAAAGTCCCTTCTCCATATACGTTCCAGCCTTTTGCGATCTTTACGCAAATTGGCTAGGTCGCTATTATACCATGGTCTTGTTCTGGATTTATGGTTTAGGGACCATTTCTCAGGAATAAGGCCATCAAGTGGCTGACTAATCCAGTCTGTTAAGGCCCTGTATGCCTCATTAGGATCATTGGTAAGGTTAGGGCAGGTATTAGACAAGCGGGCCTGAAAAGACTCCCAGTTAGGCCCGGTTATTCCAGCTCTGACAAGCAGGGGCTATTCATTACCCACCAAATGAGAGTACAGTCCCTTTGTTTGCATGCCTCTATTAACTCATCCAATGCTTGTTTTTGAAGCAAGGGTCTCTGCTCCTTAATGGACCCCTTATACTTACAACAACAACTTGCCACCCAGGTTCAATTGCGTGCAGTCTGTTTCAGGGCCACTTTAAGGAGCCGGAGTGCCTGTAAGCAGTCACTGAAAAACCATCTTGGATGTTCAGAGCAAGGAATGACTACCTGGACTGTAAGTAAACTGGCAACTGACTGGGCAATAGCAATAAATGTATATATGGTTTCCTCGCCAGGAGATGATAGATCTAGAGACATTAAAATATCATGTTGTCACGTATTAAAAAGTGAATGATTAAATGTGTTGTCGTCGAACTGTGATCAAGGGAGGTCTTTTACTGTGATCAGTTGAGGATAATTTGCCCACATTTGTTGTGCAGCGTAATGCTGTCTGATTGCCCTGCACTCCGAGCACCAAAGTCAGAGGATTTTGGTCACTAAAACGGCTGTGTTGAATATTAAAAGAAGATATAATCTGGCCCAGGGAAGACGAGAAAAAAATAAAATCAATAGTTTTTGCATATCCCCTGCCTTTATAGGTTGGGGGCAAGGAATCAGTGGAATGAGGTATCATATCAAGGGTAAATGTAAAGCCATAAGTGTTTAAGGAATGTTCATGTGCAATCCATCCATGATTGTACATGTGGGCCAATATCAAGAGTTCTGCGAAAAGTCTGAGCATAAATGATAATTAAAATCGCCTGATAAAATAAGATTCTCCTGGGGGAGGCCTTCACCTTGTGATAATTCAAGGAGGCCACTTAACTCCAATAGACTTGAGTTCCCTGCTTCTCTTCCATTTGGCATTATAAAAATTAATTAATGTCATCTGAAGTGATCTTCCCACCACTAATTTAAGGCCTTGTGCTACCTTGGAGCCACAAATCAGTTGCTTCACAGTCCCACAGAACCCGAGATCTATAAAAATGACTAAACCTCCCCTCGCTATTCCCACTCTTGAACCTTCTGCCGGAAGGAAGAACTTCTTATAACCCTAGATAAAAAAAGTTATTTTTAACTTCCCAGGTCTCCTGAATACAAATTATTTTAAAAGATCTACCGCCAGATTCATCATTCTCCCGTTTTGCGAGGCCCTAATAGCAATTCATAGCGAATCGCTATTAAGGACTCGCAAAACGGGATTCATGTAGGAATCGCAATATTCTTTGTGATTCCTACACATTCTTTATTTGCGATTAGCAAATTGCTAATCGCAAATAAGGAAAAACTCCCCATGCATTCCTATGGGCCAAAAGGCACATAGGAATGTATGGTGAGTATTCCTTATTTGCGATTAGCAATTTGCTAATCGCAAATAAGATAGCGATTTGAAGGGTGCCAGGGGTGTCCAAAGGACACCCTGTAGCACCCCTCAAATGATCTGTGACACAGGTGTTGCACACACACATGTCCAAAGGACACGTGTGCGTGTAACATGCAACTCAGAAAAATGCATTTAAATGCATTTTTCGGAGTTTTCGCAATTTAACGCGAGGTCTGACCTCGCGGTAAATTGCGCCTAGAAATTGCGATTTCGCAAATTTAAATAGGATGTTGAATTCCATTTAAGGAATCTCAAATAGAGATTCCTTAAATGTCATTCCTCGCAAAATTGCGAGATCGCAATTAGCTATTTTTACATTTGGGATGCTGAATCCCAAATGCAAAAATCGCTCTCGCAAAGGGCCGGATTCTCAGAATCTGGCCCTTTGCGAGCGCAAAAAAGCTTGATGAATCAGGCTGCTAATAAATTAACGCCACCTGGTATCTACAAATTTTAAGGCTAAACCTGCCACAGTCCAGGAAATAAAACTTAGATTCCCCCCAGTATCCTGCTAATGATTTAAACATGGAACTATGGAGCCCATCGTTGGGCTTATAGACCACATAGTGCCTAGGTAGCTTTAAAGGTGTTCTACGTTTGCACAAGGCGGGAACTCACTAATCATTGGTTCCTGTATCGATGATTCCACAGGCATTAGTCTATACTTTTGTTAGCGCTCTTTCGCTGTCAATCTAGATTATTAAGATCCAACAAAGGGACATAAGTGTAAAATGTTCATTGTAATCCCACTAAATCGCAAGGGTCCCCACCATGGATTGGGGATGGCTACTTTTTGTGACGTTATAAGTAGGCCTATAAAAGCAACCCAGTGGTAAACCAAGCGGGGAGCAGACTCCTTTTTGCTTCAACTCCGGGGCTTATTATGGTGCTGAGTTGATTGAGATCCCATATCTGGATTGCTTCCACTGATACTGGACTCGGCCGCTCACTGGTTATTATTATGTTCTAAAGTGAGCTCCTAATCTTGGGAAGCTCAAAATTTCCACTTTCCCACCAATTTAGGACGGAAAATTAACTTCCCAGTGTTTCTGATTTCGGCACCTTATATGGTGCTGAGCGTTTTGAGATAGCAACTTGAGACCGCCTCCATTTTATTTGATTTGGCATTTCACCTATTCTTGATGATTTGAATATTCCTGGCATCTGATCCTAGGACACAGCTGCTTGCAACTATTTTATACTACTATTGAAGGGATTGACTTGTCCGGTTTCCAGTCATTTTTTTTTTACCAGAGATAGAACCGGCCTCTTATTCTTTCGCCCTGAAGAAGTCCATTGTATTGGACGAAATGCGTTGGCTGGTCTACCTGTTACTTGACTTTTGTTTCCAATAAAAAAAAGAGAACTTGAACAGCAATTTTTGGACAGACTTCGTATTTGTTATATTATTGATGTGTTGGTGCACCGATTGATCTCGATGTTAAACCCAGTGGTAATGGCTTAGAATCAGAATCATGAAAAAGGGACTGGGAAGTGTGTCTTAAGATGTTTTTTGCCAATTCTAGAAGTTTAAATGTGACTATCACACTATCTGCATCAAATATTTTTTGGGACCGCCCTAGCCAGGAAACCCTCCTTGCCTTCAAAATGTGCCTATCATCTACCACATTAAATCTGGTATGTATCCCTTGCCAGTGAGCCGCTTTATTAATGAGTTGGTCAGTGGATTCCTCTCTTTGAGAGCCAAGACCTGGAACACCTACTAAAACCAAAACATAGGGGCAGCAGGCTGGAGGGAGGTCGATTACAGGTAAACCAGGGCTATTAGTAGCAGATGGGCTATCTATTGCTACTTCGTGTGACTGTATGTGGGGACACTGCTAATCCAAATCCATGTGGCAAGGATTGAGGGATCGGGAAGGAGCATTCAGAGAGTCGATTTATGGCTCACGGCTCCTGTTTTCCTGGAGGTAGTAATAAGGGCCTAACTTCTACTTAAGTTATCGTGGGGAGGCATTCCAGTTCTTACGTCCTGCAACTGTGAATTAGAGGTCGGGATAATTTATTGATCAATCAATCAATCAATCATTTGTACATCGCACTACATACCCGCGAGGGTCTCAAGGCGCTGGGGGCGCTACTGATCGAACAGCCAGGTCTTGAGTAACCTCCTGAAGGTCAGCAAGTCTTGGGTCTGTCGTAGGCTCAGTGGGAGGGTGTTCCATGTCTTGGCGGCGAGGTGGGAGAAGGATCTCCCACCGGTTGTTGTTCTTCGGATGCGTGGGACGGCGGCGAGTGAGAGGTCGGCTGAGCGTAGCTGGCGGTTGGGGATGTAGAAGGAGAGCTGTCTGTTGAGGTAGGCTGGGCCAGTCTTGTGGAGGTCCTTGAGGTGATTGGGTGAGGAGCTTGAAGGATATCCTCTTGTTGACGGGGAGCCAGTGCAGGTTTCTCAGGTGAGGGGTGATGTGGCCGTGGCATGGTACGTTGAGGATCAGTCGTGCCGAGGCATTTTGGATGCGTTGTAGTCTTTTGATGAGCTTGGTTGGGGCTCCCGCATAGAGGGCATTTCCGTAGTCGAGTCTGCTGCTGATGAGGGCCTGGGTGACTGTCTTTCTTGTATCTGTCGGGATCCATCTGTAGATCTTGCGGAGCATGCGGAGGGTGTTGAAGCAGGAGGAGGAGACAGCGCTGACTTGCTTGGTCATTGAGAGCATTGGGTCGAGGATGATTACCAGGTTGCATGCATGGTCAGTCGGTGTCGGAGCTGACCCCAGTGCCGTAGGCCACTAGGAGTCGTCCCAGGCTGAAGGGTTGGAACCGAGGATGAGGACCTCTGTGTTGTCCGAGTTCAGCTTCAGGTGGCTGGTCTTCATCCAGTCTGCGACGGCCTTCATTGCTTGGTGGAGGTTGGCTTTGGCTTTGATGGGGTCCTTGGTGAGGGAGAGGATCAGCTGAGTGTCGCCAGCCTAGGAGATTATGTTGAGGTCGTTCTGTCGGGCTACGTGTGCGAGCGGGGCCATGTAAATGTTGAACAGCGTCGGGCTGAGGAAGGATCCCTGGGGTACGCCGCAGATGATCACGGAGGCTTTGGAACTGAATGGGGGAAGGTGGACGCTCTGGGTTCTGCCGGAGAGGAAGGAGGTTGTCCAATCCAGAGCCTTGTCTCGGATCCCAGTGGCGTGAAGGCTTGCTTAGTGTGCTATGGCAGACGGTGTCGAAGGCAGCAGAGAGGTTAAGGAGGATGAGTGCTGAGGTCTCGCCGTTGTTCAGCAGGGTGTCGTCGGTGGCAGCGATGAGGGCAGTCTCTGTGCTGTGGTTGCTGTGGAACCCTGACTGGGAAGGGTCCAGGATTTGGTTTTCTTCGAGGTATTGGGTTAGCTGTCTGTTGACGGTTTTCTCAATGACCTTGGCTGGGAAGGGAAGCAGAGAGTTCTTGAGGTCTCTTGGGTCTGCCTTAGGTTTTTTGAGTAGGGCGTTAATCTCAGCGTGTTTCCTGATCTGTGGGAAGGTCGCGGTCTCAAGGGAGATATTGATGACATTGCGCAGGTGGGGTGCGATGGTGCTCCTTGCTCAGTTGAAGACGTGGTGCGGGAATGGGTCCGACAGAGAGCCGGAGTGGATTGAGCACATGGTCTTGATGGTGTCATCGATGCTCACAATGGCCCAGTCTAGCAGGGGTCGTGGTCGATGGTGTACGGAGGGTCTGTTGTGTTGCTGTCTGTTGGGGGTGTCTGGGTGTGGAAGCTGTTGAGGATGTCTGCTATCTTGCGGTGGAAGAAGGTGGCGAGGGACTCACACAGGGCTTACGACGGCGGGATGTCGGTGTTGGAGCTGGGGTTGGAGAGTTCCTCCACGATGTTGAAGAGCTCCTTGCTATTGTGTGAGTTGTTGTCGAGGTGGTCTTTGAAGGAGGTCCTCTTGGCTGCCCTGATGAGGTGGTGGTGGTTGCGGATGGCGTCCTTGTGTGCTGCGTGGCTGTCCGGAGTTTGTTCACTGTGCCATTTCTTCTCTAGTTTGCGGCAGGCATGCTTGGAGGCTAGGAGTTCTGGGGTGAACCAGCTGGCCCTCTTGCTGGTGTCTCTGTGGGGGGGGGGTTTCTTCAGCGGGCGAGGGTGTTGGCGTAGTCCTCGATCCAGCGTCTGAGGCTGTGGGCAGCATCGTCGGTGTTGGAGGGTTTGGTGGGTGGGCTGAGAGAGAGGTTTGGGCGTAGTTGGTCTTCGATGATTTTGCTCCAGCAGCCGCGGGGGATCTGTTGGGTGCGGTGGTGTGTGGTGGTTTTCTGGAGGGCAAAGTGGATGCAGCGGTGGTCGGTCCAGAGGAGTTTGGTTGTGTGGCCAATGGAGACGTACAGACTTGAGGAGAAGACTGGGTTGAGCGTGTGGCCGGTGGAGTGGGTGGGCGTTGTGACGAGTTGCTTCAGTCCGAGGTTAGCGAGGTTATCGATCAGGGTTGTGGAGTTGTTGTTGTTGTTGTTCTCAAGGTGAAAGTTCAGGTCTCCGAGGAGGATGTAGTCGGTGGAAGTCAGGGTGTGCGTGCTGATCAAATCAGCAATGGAGTCGCTGAACTGGGGCAGGGTCCGGGGGGTCGGTAGACGAGGGTGCCTCTGAGGGTGGAATTAGGGTCTGTGTGGATCTGGAAATGCATGTGTTCAGCGGTGCTGAGCGCGTCGTTGGTGCTAGTCGAGACCCTGATGCTGTTCTTGTGGACGATGGCGATTCCTCCTCCGACTTCGTTGGTGCGGTCTCTGCGGGTGATCTTGTAGCCATATGGGATGGCTATGGCGATGTCGGGTGCGGAGTAGTAGTTAAACCATGTCTCTGTCAGGAAGGTGACGTCCAGGGATGTTGTGTTGAGCAGCTCCCAGAGCTCGACGGCATGCTTGCGTGCGGAGGGTGTTCAGTAGTATGCATCGGAGGTGATTGGGGTCTTTCTTGCCGGGTGGTTCGTCGGCTCTGAGGCTGGTGTAGCTGCAGTTCCGGCAGGGGAAGGGGCTGTGTGTGTCTTTCGGGGTGGCCTTGAAGCAGGTGTGGCTCTGTCCGAAGTTGAGAGCATGCAGAGTGCTGGCGTCGTAGTGGCGGCAGTCGTTACGGCGGGTGCGGGATCCAGGGGTTCTGGCACTGGGTGCGGACGGGCACAGACATGCTTGCCTTAGACGCGCCTTCTGCGCAAGAGCGGCGCGGCCACTCAGCGGCTGGAATATATGGGGAGGAGGGAGGGAGGAGCAGCTGGGAGGCGGGGGCAGTGAATGGGCAGTGGGCAGTCAGGGGGGGGGCAGGGGACGCAGCAGCGAGGGCGGTGAGGGACAACAAAGGTAACAGAAGGAAAAGGGGTACAAAAATCGAGGGTAAAACGAGTAGCACAGAAGGCAAAAGGGCACAAAAAGCGAGTGGAACAGAAGGCAAAAGGGGCACAGAAACGTGGGAAAAACGAGTGGCACAGAGGGCTAAAGGGCACTAAAATCGAGTGGAACAGAAGGCAAAAAGTGCACAGAAACGAGGGGAAAACGAGTGGCACAGAGAGCAGAAGGGATTGATGGTAGCCAGCATATTTTCAACTCTGCCTAGTGTATCACTAAAGTCTGACATTACTTTAGAAAATGTATCACAGCACTGTGTCAATAGATCAGTCAATAGAATCAGTTATTAGTTTTTGCTTTGGAGGGCCCAAATCTCTTCTAAATCCAGCAGGTTAATTTTAACTGCTCCCTCCCCTCTATTTAGTGTCTCATTCTGCTTATTAGCTCTCCATGTCCTCTTAGGTGCTAGGGAACCCCTCAGGTCCTACCCAGGGTCGCCCGGGTATTATTGGAGCCGGGGAGGGTAATACTAGAGCTACAGGCTTCTAAAACTATCAGTGCAGCCTCTGAGACAGATTCCAAAGAATTTGAATTGGTCATATCTACAATTCCACCAGACAGTGGAAGAGAGGAGCCATCAGGGCCCCAGGAGAGCCGCCTCTCTGTCTTGTCTATTTCCTTTGAAATGGACCCCACCGTTTTTGTGAGAAAAGAATCAATAGTCGCAAGCTTCGTACCAGTGGAAGTACCAACAGTCGCTGCCTTCCTCAGGTAAAATTTGCACAAGAGTCACCCGTCATGGTGTTGCGCCTTTATTTGTCTGCAGTATTGAACACTGTTTCACACGCTATTTTGTTGAATAGACTTAGCATTCAGGGAAAGGCCCTTTTATGGGTCAAATCTGTCTTGGAACGCAGATCCCAAAGGGTGTAAATACACCCACACTTCTCACCTCATAAACCATTGGTATATGGTGTACCACAAGGATATGCTTTGAGCCTGCTTTTGTTCAATCTATACCTTTCCCCCTTGGCGAACCTCATTGAAGCATGGGGTGTTAAGGTAGTGCCTTACGCAGCTGATACCCAATTGCTTTTTTCCTTTGATGATAACACAGAAGCATCTTTTTACAATTTTAAAGAATGTCTTAGAAGAATTGTGATTTGGGTGGAGGCAAATTATTTAAAACTAAATTCCGATTTTAGTCAAAATGGCCCCTCACCACCTTCCCTTTGATAGTCTGCTGACCTTGATACTCCTCCTAATCCTACCTTGTCTTCTAGAAATCTGGCTATTATCTTTGACTCCAGCCTCTTTTTTGTGGCACAAATTAAGTGTATTTCTTCTGGGGTTTTTTTGAAGATGAAAACTGTAAAGACGTTTCTTGATCTGGTTCCTAAAGAGACTAGGAAAACAGTAGTTCTTTAATTACGCCCTGTCTGGACTACTCTGACAGCCTCTTCCTTGGTCTTCCTGCATATATGATACACATCCTTCAGCTAATTCAAAACACAGCAGCACGACTAATCAGGAGAGTGCAGAGGCACCAGCATATCTTCCCACATTTGAGATCTCTGCACTGGTTTCCGGTGGAACAGCGTGTGACCTTTAAAGCTCTTATGTTGGATTTCACAGCTTATCATGGTGAGACCTCACGTTATCTGTTGAATAGACTGGCTCCATACACTCAAAAGAGGGCACTTTCAGGCACATGCATCAAGCGATTTAGGAATCGCAAACAGTGCGAATCGCAAAATTCGGCCGTTTGCGATTCCCGATCACTATTTGGGATGCATTATCCAAAAATTGAAGAAATCGCTATTTTTGCGATTTTTTTAAAGTGCGATTGCTTTTAAGGAATCGCAATTTTGCAATTCCTTAAAAGCAATGCATGAAACTGAAAAAAATTGCGATTTCGCAATTAGAGAGAAAAAATTACCATGAGGTTGGACCTCATGGTAATTTTGCGAAATGTTAGAAAAATGCAATTTAGTGCATTTTTTTAACTTTCATGTTGTGCACACACATGCCCTTAGGGCATGTGTGTACACAACATATATGCATTGTTTGATTTCAGGGGTGCAACAGGGTGTCCTTTGGACACCCCTGCACCCTTGAAATCGCAATCTCAATTTGCGATTAGTTAATTGCGAATCGCAAATTGAGATTGTCTTCCCATTCATTCCTATGGGCCTCTAGGCCCATAGGAATGAATGGGAAGGGATTCCTTAATTGCGATTCGCAAAATGCTAATCGCAATTAAGGAATTCTAAGAAAACGCAATTTATTTAGCGGTTTCTTAATGCATAGGCATTTGCAATTCCTTAATTGCGATTCCTTAAAAATCGCAATTAAGGAATCGCAAATGCCGACATTGATGCATGTACCTGTTTGATTCAACAATTATTGCCTTTTGCGGATTCCAACATTTCTGTAGTCTTGTCGAGGTGGCAGCTCCTTTACTGTATGCACGGCAAAACTTTGAAACAATCTTACTTTGAAGTTGCAGCAAGTTGAGTCTCTGTCAGCCTTCAAAAGGCAACTTAAAACGTGGCTATTTGACTCTGCTTAGTTTCCCGCAACTTTGTCCCATCTACCCCATCTGCTAGAATGCTGGGACAATCCTTCTAAGCAGCTGTGCGCTTTAACAAGTGTCATGTGATTTGATGCACGATATCTTAGTAGATATGTTGCTTTCCAGCCCTCTTATGTTCACTTAACGCAGCACAGCGATTTTGCTTGCTGCAATGCATAGCGTGGACTTTTAGTAAATATGCCCTCCCATGTGTGTTTTGCCAATCATACATACATGAGTGGTTTCATTGTTTTACCTCGTGCTATTTTGTACTGTGCTTGGAGCTTCTGCCACAGAGTCCCCACTTCCCCATTGTTTACACTGAACAGTGGATCTACAACCGTGTTTGCAAAAAACAGTCATGCTGCAAACGACAAAAGCAAATTCCAAAACTTGATAGACAATCCAGGAACCCAAGGCCTAAAGTGGGCTCAAACAAACAAGCCAACACTTGAAAGGGGGAATTAAAGCTCCTCTATGCACATTATGTATTGTATAGACACAGGCGCATAATAGACACCCTGCATCCCCCGGTGCGGGGGACCCCAGTCATCTAAACAAAACGAGGGGTCCCATCAGCTTGTCAGCTCGAGGGTATGGGTAGTGTGAGGGGTCCCTCACTATGACATGCAGGGGGGTCACCTTAGGTTTCCATACGCCTCTATGTTGACATATATGTCTCTGTAGGCAGACCTGAACAATAAGTATTCAAACATGTTGAATGGATTCCATTAAATTAAAGGCTATTTTCCACTTCTAAGTTTCTCAATGCACTTGCCACTACCAACAGTTATGTAAATATACAAATATGATTGAGACAAGTGATGGACCATTAGATGCATTTTTCTTCAGTGCCCAAATTATCACAGTGACAGGGTGCGACCGCTGAGCAGTTTCAGTGAATTTTCACCTTCAATTTAAAAAGTCGTTTGGAACTATTTTCAGAAAAAATAGTTACTCTCCAGGTTCAGTAGGGTTATGCGATCCTCTGACTTTTCCAGTCCCACATTATTGTTTTAGTCATTTATTTCAGAATTATTCCCCATATCTCCTTATAGTGAAGGATTTCCCATTGCAGAAATACGTTTCCCTGTAAATTCCTTGCAGTTAGTGGGTGTTCTATTTATGCAGCGGCTCCTCGGTTAGGGAGGTGAAGCGCCGCCCCACAGGCGAGACCCAGCAAATTCAAGCATTTAAAGCGCTGCAGTTGCAGCGCTGCACAATTTGCACATTATAGTAACTGCTGAACATATTAATGCAATAAGATATTGAGCGATTTTTAATGTGTTTAATATTTTCAGGAGGTGAATACGAGAGGTACCCCTTAACTGTAGTCAAGGAAAGTGGGGTTGGCAAACCAGTAAAGCAAAATTTTCCCTTGAGAAATGTTAACCGGAAGAACCGGTATGTCAGTTAAAAATCATAACAAAATACAAGTAAATATAAAGAATTCTTACAGTTTATTAAAGTTACAAATGTTAAAAGAAAAGTGGTCCCAGTGGAACCGACTTAACACAAATAAAACATTAAAAGAGATTTTTTACTTTTTTGACTTTAAATTTTGCCAGCAAGATTGAGTCATAGAGACAGAAAAGACAGTAAGACATAAAATTAGTACAATACTTTTTGTATATTCGGACTCTATTAGTCACATCTAAGCTATGTGCACTTGTAATATGGTATATCAGCAAAAGATGTGGAGATCCTAAATTATACTGAGTGAAGCGTCGACGCGTTGCGGTGGTTTTCCCAAGTTTTGTCCACCTTTATCAAGACACCTTAAATTTTCTGTTGAGGTATTGGGATCAGTATAATTACCCTTGAAGTCCGATTACGGAGCTTAAGTTGGATTTCTAGATTATTCCATGTTTATGCTCTCAATATTAGATTTATGAGGAGGGAACATGTAACTCATATGCTGCTTCTGTTCATATGGGTTCGTGGGTATAAGGTCTATTCTGAACAATTGTGCCCAATGCGTGCTATTCGTCTTCTTTAAAATATTAAAATCCAGAGGCGCCTAAGTCATGTCCTTGGGGAATTGAATACTGTTATTCTAATTTGCCGCATAGGACTGCTCACTTCTCTGGAGCCTGTCGTGTATCCTGCATGGGCCAAAACTTTATACGGTCCTCTCGCCAGAAACCCACACTGCGTACCCCGAAGGTGGGTCTCCTGTAGCAAGACAATATCTGGACCTACCCTCTTCATGTAGGACTGGACCAGCCCCCTCTTTATTTTGTTGCCCAGGCCGTTCACGTTCCATGTAAGGATCTTGAAATAGCCACTCACTTACGAAGCAGCCTGGGAGCTATCTACCGGAGCAAGAGACATCAGTTGTAAAATGCTTGTGTCTAGAAGGGTGTCTAGTATGCAGGTGTGTGGAACAATCCCATATCTGGCATGCCTTAAAAACATAACTGTAATCTCCACCAAACATGTAACCATTCCCTCCCCCCTCCCGCCCCAGAAAACAATTGAATTCCCCCCAGCAATCTCCCCCCTCCCCACCTCCCTCCCACCCGCTGTCCCATCTCCGGCCAAATGGTAGAGAAGGAGCTTTTTGGGTAACACATGCTCTTTATTAGTCATTTCTGGGTGATATAACAGCTTCTTTTCCGCCACACACCACTGTGCCACAGTTAGGATACTGTCTCCTGTAGCAGTGGTTGGGTCTTGGCAGTGCGAGTGGTTTCTCTCTGCCCATTTGTCTAAAAAGAACGCAGGATGTTTTAAATTTTGGTGAAGGTCAGTATGTGGGCTATCCCTGTGCCCCCCCTTGGCTGTTGTCCTGTTCATGAGGCACACCTATGCCCTCTCCAGTTTTGCCTGATATGTCTGTGGTTGTTGGACAGTGGTCAGACTTTTCAAGGGATTTGAGAGATGACAGTTTTTCTAGGGGTGGCATGGGATGTTTTAGATGGTTGACTTTGTAAGAGAGGCAGCCGATGTCAAATTTCATATTTAGGTTTCTCTGTACCCTTGAAGCCCCCACCACCACACTCCACCATGTGCTTGCTTCCACCCTGGTGTCTTATGCTTGTGGATTTTAACTGTGTCCTCTTTGGCAAATGTAGGTACCTGCAGCCTACGTTCCTTTTAGCCCATTGTAGCTCTCCCTAGCGAGCAGAACTAGGGCTGCGAGCTGCTAGTAAAGAATCGTACGAAAAGCGTGATTGCTGCATTACTTTTTAATACTGTGTACTCGTTTTATAAATTTTGCTTGGGCTTGTAATTTGGTGATTTTAATGTGCTTACCGACTCACTGACACCCCTTCACACTCTTCCAGTCTTTTCTGCTTCATCCAGCTGACTCTAGAGCCGGTGGCAGACGGGGGTGGGCGGCATCTTAGGTGGGGGTGAGGCAGCGCTCTAGTCGCGCCGGCCTCCCGCCCTCCCAGGATACTTAAACGGGGATCTTCGGCGGCCGTGTTGCCCATTGTAGCTCTCCCTAGCGAGCACAACTAGGGCTGCAAGCTGCTAGTAAAGAATTGTACGAAAAGCGTGATTGCTGCATTACTTTTTAATACTGTTTACTTGTTTTATAAATTTTGCTTGGGCTTGTAATTTGGTGATTTTAATGTGCTTACCGACTCACTGACACCCCTTCACACTCTTCCAGTCTTTTCTGCTTCATCCAGCTGACTCTAGAGCCGGTGGCAGGCGGGGGTGGGCGCCATCTTAGGTGGGGGTGAGGCAGAGCTCTAGTCGCGCCGGCCTCCCACCCTCCCAGGATACTTAAACGGGGATCTTCGGCGGCCGCGTTGCCCATTGTAGCTCTCCCTAGCGAGCACAACTAGGGCTGCGAGCTGCTAGTAAAGAATTGTACAAAAAGCGTGATTGCTGCATTACTTTTTAATACTGTGTACTTGTTTTATAAATTTTGCTTGGGCTTGTAATTTGGTGATTTTAATGTGCTTACCGACTCACTGACACCCCTTCACACTCTTCCAGTCTTTTCTGCTTCATCCAGCTGACTCTAGAGCCGGTGGCAGACGGGGGTGGGCGCCATCTTAGGTGGGGGTGAGGCAGTGCTCTAGTCGCGCCGGCCTCCCGCCCTCCCAGGATACTTAAACGGGGATCTTCGTCGGCCGCGTTGCCCATTGTAGCTCTCCCTAGCGAGCACAACTAGGGCTGCGAGCTGCTAGTAAAGAATTGTACGAAAAGCGTGATTGCTGCATTACTTTTTAATACTGTTTACTCGTTTTTTAAATTTTGTTTGGGCTTGTAATTTGGTGATTTTAATGTGCTTACCGACTCACTGACACCCCTTCACACTCTTCCAGTCTTTTCTGCTTCATCCAGCTGACTCTAGAGCCGGGGGCAGACAGGGGTGGGCGCCATCTTAGGTGGGGGGAGGCAGCGCTCTAGTCGCGCCGGCCTCCCACCCTCCTCCCACTATATAATGTGCTGTATCACTAGACGGCGCAGCGGGCTGGCGCAGCGGGCGCGCCGGGCGCGCGCCGAAGCCACGCCTAAGCCAAGCCGTCTGCGCCCGTCCGCGACCGGACATGGCCCAGGGCCACAACCCCTGGTACAGCCAGTCTTATCCAATGGAGTAGAGACGACCTTGTAAGTCTTTCCACTATTACTTGTGTCCCCGGCCAGCATAGCATAAACACAGAGAAGGAAGGAGGGTACAGACACTGCGAATACTCATTTAAAACAGCGATAGAGGATACAAGGGGTATCCCCTCACTATCCTGCGGCCTACTTAACGTGAGATCATTACGCTGCCACAAGTTTGACATCAACGATCTACTCGCTGAAAGACGACTTGATCTGTTATTTCTCACGGAAACTTGGCTGGATGCTTATTCTGACCCTGATATAATTCAGGCACTACCGGAGGAATGCTCGATGGTGAGATTAGATAGACCGAAGGGCAGAGGGGGGGGCATAGCTATTGCCTTTAAACAGCAGCTTGCCTGTCATCTAGAATTAGTCCAAATAGCTGAAAGCGAGGCCGGCGCATTCACCATTAAAATTAATGGGGGTACCACGGTTAAGGGTTATTTGATCTATCGTCCCCTGGGACCCCTGCCAAGGTTTAAAGATAACCTCCTAGAGAGTGTTACGGAGGCAGCGTTACGGAGAGACAAGTTTCTGCTCCTTGGTGACTTCAATATTCACCTAGAGGATCAGAAGGATAAAGGAGCGGCTGAGTTCCTACAAGACCTTCAGGCCTTACAATTAGAGTTAAAAGGTCAGTCTCCGACTCATCAGCATGGACACTTGTTAGATCCGATATTTGCGAACTGGGATGCAGTCGCAGTGGCGCGACCTGTGCCTTTCCCCTGGACCGACCACTTCCTGGTGCCATTTGTAATTCAGCTCCCAAAACACAAGGAGACAGATAGTACCCCCCTCAACTACCAAAGACGGAAATGGGCCAAGTTCTCTCTGTCAGAGTTTAATATGGCTCTTACCGTGGAGGGCCCTCCCGGAGGCACTGATGCGGAGACAGCTAATAAACTACTCAATGACCGCATCACGGCTGCCCTGGATCGCACGGCCCCTCTTGGCCGGACGAAGGAGGGTGGCCGGAAACAGAGAACGGCACCTTGGTTTAACGAGGAATTGCGTGGAGCCAAGAGGGATTGCAAACGAGCAGAAAGGCAGTGGAGGGTAGCCAATGACAATCAGGCAAGAGAGAGATATCTCGTAAATAGACAGGCATATCATAACCTGATCAGGATAGTGAAAGCTGCCCACTATGCCGACAGGATCCTGGATGCAGAGAACTCGTCGAAAGAGTTGTTCTGTGTTTACAAATCATTAACCATCCCCAAGCTCTCAGCAGGTACGGAGGACTGCTCAGTAGACACATGTAATCGCATTGCAGAATATTTTGGCGACAAAGTAGCCAAAATTTATTCGGCATTCCCTGCTCGACCCTCTGCAGGGGGTGAGTTTGAAGAATTAATAAAAGAGGCAGATGGCCAGGACTTGCTGCTCAAGCTGACCTGCCCTCCAGCAGAAGATCTGATCAGAATATGTAGGTCAGGGAAATCAGGCTCTCCACGGGACCCAGTATCTCCTAAACGGCTGGGGGACAGTCTCACGGCACTTGAACCTTATATTAGACACCTGCTGGATGTCTCCTTCAGGTCCAGCAAGTTGCCTAGGGAATGGAAAAAAGCTGTGGTGCTCCCCCTTCGTAAGAAGCCCAACATCAGCCTCGAAAAGCTGGAGAATTTACGCCCCATTTCCTTACTACCTTATTTCTCCAAAGTGGCAGAGAAGGTGGCTAATCTGCAGTTAATGCAATTTGTGGAAGATACCAACCTTCTACATCCCACCCAGTTTGGGTTCCGCCCACGGCACTCGACAGAGTCAGCGCTCCTTATGGCATCTGAAACCATCAGGCAAGGCGCCGATGAGGGCCATACCATGGCCTTGATTCTTCTGGACCTGAGCGCAGCGTTCGACACTGTAGCACATTCCACCTTGCTACAGTGTCTGAACAAAGGAGGGGTAGGAGGTGCAGCGTTAAAGTGGTTCCAATCGTTTCTGGTTGACCGCGGCTTCCAAGTCAGACAGGGCGACTGCTACTCCAAGCGAGTAGCCTTGGACCAGGGAGTGCCGCAGGGCTCGTCCCTGAGTCCTACCCTTTTTAATCTGTACGTTGCCCCGGTGGCCACCATAGTGGAGAGCCACGGTCTGCGCTTGGTGTCATACGCCGACGACACGCAGTTGGTCATCTCCCTATCACGCGCACCCAGTCTCGTAGCGGGCATCTTCAGAGCATGCATGCAAGATCTCGCTGCCTGGATGTCCGCTATTTGCCTCAAGCTCAACGGAGGCAAGACTGAGGTGCTGGTGGTGGGTGGAGACCAAGCGGCCTGGACGTCGGCATGGTGGCCACCCTGCCTGGGTCCGGCACCAATTCCCTGCCACGAGGCGAGGAATTTAGGTGTTTGGTTTGATACCAATCTGACCTTCGGTCCCCAGGTTAATCGAGTAGTTGGCTCCTGCTTTGGGATCCTTAAGAGTCTCAGGAAGGTTCTGGAGCTCCTTCCCATCAAAGCCCGCCAAACACTAGTGCATGCACTAGTAATGTCCAAAATGGACTACGGCAACCTACTCTACCTAGGGACTCTGGAGAAGAATTTGAGTCACCTGCAGGTCTTGCAAAATGCCGCAGCTCGCCTGGTTCTTAGACTGCCCAGAAGATCAGCGTCTAAAGCCGCGCTCCAAGCCCTGCACTGGCTTCCGGTGAGAAGGGGTGGAATTTAAAGCGCTTTGCACCTGCCATCGTATTGTTAATGGCAGGGCACCTCGGCCTCTGCAAGGTCTGATGACACGATATGAACCCTCCCGTTCCCTTAGATCTTCTGGTACAGGGCGCCTGTCCATTCCCAAAGTGTTCAAAGCTCGGATGGGCGGCAGATCCTTTAGGTATCTGGCAGCCTCAAGCTGGAACAAACTCCCCACCGCGCTGCGTCTGGAACCCTCAGAGTCCATCTTTAGAGCGAAGCTAAAGACATTCTTGTACGCCAGGTAGCTGCCTCACGCTCAAGTATTCTCCTCTGCTAACCCTCGCACCTCTCTCAGCGCGGGGACACGCCGTTGTGCGTCACCAAGCACTTTACAAGACTCCCTATTATTATTATTATTATTACGTACTACTGTCCCCTTAAAACTCTCTTATTCTCATGAAATGTTAGGCAATTTATAGTGTTTATTTATGCCCCTTAATATCCGCTCTGAGGGTTGAATTATTTGAGCTGGCTGGGCAGTATACATGTGATTTCCAAGCCCCTCAAAATAAAAATAACCTATCCGAACATCGTTGAGCGGTAAGTGGTTGCCAACATGCAAGTATCGCAGTTTTGTTTCTGGTCTAGAAGTTATTTTAAGTTACTGGTATGTGTATAGCACCTTTTAGTAATCCTAGACCCCCCTAGCGCTTTTTACCGCTTCATCTAGCTATAATTCTAGTTGTGTAAGGCAGTATGTGCTAGGGCTGTGTGCCCTCCGACCAATGCTGAGTGTGGATCTGTTTTTGGATATTGTTTGATGATTCTATTGTTTGCGCGGGGCAGTCTTCAGCAGTACTCACTGTAGCTGTCACTGTTCCTGCAGGTTGTATATGGTGTTCCAGATTCTTTTATGACACTTACTGATGTTGCTCGTGTAGGAATTTACCTTGAAAAACAAGAGGTGTTTGGCAAAACAGGACCAGTTAGTTTAATTAAACACTTCAAATGGGAGTAGAACTTACAGAAATGGGTCTGAGGACGGTCTTTAAGCACAATCAATCTGAACAATTTTTATACAGTTTTAGGTGTCATAAAAGTACATCCAGCAATGCCTGTTTAGTGAAAGAATGCAAGGTCTTATCTGTGGAGTCATAAATAATTGTCCCTGATAACAAAGGCAGGTGGGCCTCGACCTTGCTTGGGCACAATGTGGGCCAGTGGATAATGTGTCCTGATGTCCGGCATAAGGGGTGCGTAATGACTGCATGTACTGTGTATGATGTGTTCTGATTGGCTGCATGTGGCGGTTTAGCTTGCCTCCTAGAACCATTTTTCTGGAAAGTCTTGGGCCAAATAGTATCCTCCCCTATGGTGCCTTTCCTGCACATCACTCTGTTTGATTGTCGCTAGGCTCGGTGAAAAGGCATAATGATGTGGGATTGGTCTCTGATTGGTTCAGCGTCACTACTACTCTATGGGGTTCTACTCTGTTAGGTTATATCTTGGTCCCAATCCTACATAGATGTAGGTAGAGAAGGATTTGATTTTTTTCGGGTGCTACTACTTGGGACAAGTAAAGCCTGGTTGCCCCTACTGCGTGCAGTATCAGCGGACAAACAAAACATGACCATGCTCTTGTCTTGGAGCCACTGTGGTCATGTGCTGATACCACATCTGTAAGAGTGTGCTATGTATTGCATGTGGAAGGCTAGTGTTGGGTTCTGCATCAATATAAATGATGTGGGAGAGTTCTCTGCGCCAGTGCGGTTATGGCTTTGGGGATGACTCCCTCAGACTAGGCAGTGCTTTGATGATGAGTGGATGTGGAAACACCCATAGCAAACAGAGGGTACATAGAAGTGCAACAATACATAACTTATGGAACATTGCAGGACTTGGGACCGGATTCAGGGGAGATGTTGGTTGGTCCTCTGGCAATTGGGAGTGTCTTCAGTCAAAACGTTTGAGGCAAAAGTTCACAGTACAGTTCATTGTTTTTAATTCACACACTGTAGATCCTGTTGGGATGCTGATGTGGCCTCTGAAAATGTGGTGCACTTAGACATTCGATTGCCAACCTGTTGAATAAGGGCTATGCTTGTTTTTGAAGTTCAAAAGCAGCGCACTATGCATGCGCCTTCATTTTCCTCCGGGGTCCCTGTGCTTTTTCTTTTGAGAGGTGTGCCTTTCACTTGTGCCGTTTTTAGTGGTGTACCAAAAGGGAGCCCAAATCAAGGTATCTTATTTTGCAAAGTGCGTTATTGTTCATGGTACAGTTTAATTTCTAGGGGTTGTTGGGCCTTTTAATTTTTAAGGGATGTTGGGTCTCCCCCCTCTTTGTGCCTAGCTGGTGGTTAAGCTGGTGCAACATTTTTACAAGGTAATCTCGTGAGCATGGGGTGTCAAAAATCTAAGCTAGTGTTCCATGGGCGTCACCAGCCCCTCTCTCCAAGGTGAACATGGGAGGTGCTATCGGTGTCAGTGATGGTTTTGACCTACACATGCACGGGGTGATTTATAAGAGGGAGATGTGTCGCAAGTGAATGCAGGTGGTGATCGCAACGTACCCTGAGGTCTGACTGACTCACTCACTCAGCGCTGAAAGGCGCCTCGCAACTTGTTGGATCCTATGCAGTGGAGGTGATGTGGTCTTCACTATCCACAGGGACACGGGCTGCATATTTAGCAGCTCCATATGTCTGAAAGCAATGCCAGCTCCCACAGGAGGCGGGGAGCTGGTAGGGACCACAGGTACATTCAGGCTCTCACCATGGTCCCAGTTGAGACTGGGTGCCCCTATATCCGGGCTATGGGGTCCCCAGGCTGAAATCGGCCCAGGGAGGAGGGGCACACAGCCTCCCTCCTTTATTACAAGTAGTCCGTCCCCCGGGGATGGTGTCCGCATGGCCGCAATCGGACTGGGGAGGTGGGCCGAGCTGCACCCCCACCTCTATTAAACAAACTTTTAAAAAAGGCCTGGCCCCTGGGGATGAGGTCCATGCTGCCCCCCTCTCATTATAAAATGCGTTCTTAAAAGCAAGGCTGGACCCCAGGGGATGAGGTTCCTGGGGCCGAAATCTGCCTGGGGAGGTGGGCCATGTGCCTCTCTGCCTTAATTAGAAAAATTAAATGTAAAAATGCCGGCTTTTGGGGAAAGGCATTGGAGGCCCCCCCCCTTTCTCCACCACTCGGCAAATGTGCCTCCTGGTTGAGAGATGAAGTCCCCTTGGATGCTGAGGGTCCTTGAGGGCCAACAACCTCTCCAGATTCCTCCAGAAAGTACCACACAGTGGGATTGCCGAGAGCTGGTCCAAAGCCCAGTCTATTTTCTCCACCACTCTGCAAACGTGCTTAGTAGTTAAAAAACCATTAAAATTCTATTAAAAGACCAAAGGTTACAGGGATGTTAGTTAGGATATAGATTCTAAAAAACTTTAGCAATTCACTGAAAAAACAAAGGTTACAGTGATGTTAAAGTTATGATTTTTTTTTTAAAACATAGAAATACACTGAAAAAAACAAAGTTTGCAGGGACGTTATAGTTAGGCTCAGATTTCACTCGTACAAAACCGATTGAACTTCAGAAGTTGTACTTACCTGAACTAACTATAACTTACGCCCCGCAATGCATAGCTTATGACCTCACATATAACATCATTCATGACATGTTCAGTGACCGCGACCAGACAACTACGGCAGACTACAGCGGTGGGCAGGCTATTTGCGCGCTCCTACGCTGAATGCATTCATTTAAAAAATTTGCACAACCCAGCTGATTGATAGCTGTGCTGCGCACTCTTTGTATTTTAATATTGCTCTATGCTGACTAAAAGCACTGCGCACTCCGCGTGTTGTAAAACTGTTCTAGGCTGATTAAAACCTTCGCGCACTCCGTGTATTTTATAATTGTTTTATGCTGACTGATAGCATCGCGCCTGCACTCTGATTTAGAATATTGGCAACTTACCTCTGTCTTCTTCGCTCTCGACCCCGGTCCGCCCCGGCTGTGTGCCGTTTGAGCGGAGGGTCAGCCCATGAGCGACACTTCCTGCCTGGTCCTGCACCACTTCCGCCCTGCCTCTCCACCGTGCAGGTCAGCGGTCTAGTGGCTCACGGCAACTAGACATAAATGGTGACCTGGAGCAAGCGCAGCGGATGAGCGCAGCTGGAGCGCCGACTTCGCGCCGAAGTCGCGCACAAATCAAGCCCGTCTGTGCCCGTCCGCGGCCGGCCGGGGCTAGGGGCACGTCACTCTGCCCACGGTATCATCTACTCTCCCGCAGAACTTCTTTGCCACCAGGGCCCATGGCCTCTAGCCGCCACCACCTGTTCCCGTATCTCCTCCCTTGGTTTGTCTCCCGCTCTCGCCACTCCTCCCCCTCTTCACATTCCCCCTAACCCTTCTGGGGGTGATCTCAATCCTGGACCCACTAAAACCCTCTCGGCCTACTATCTGAACACCCGGTCCGCCGTAGCCCACTCGCACGAACTGTTGGTGCTGCTGGACCTCCATGCACCAGACATTCTGTTTCTTACAGAAACCTGGTTCTGCGACGACTCTCTCCCCGTCTTATTGGCCACTTTACCAGACCCATACTATGCTTTACGTTCAGACCGCCCTAATGGCAGGGCTGAGGGTGGCGTAGCGGTCATCGCCCGAGCCGACTTCCCTTTTCAAAGTCTCTCTCTGCCAGATATTGCTACCACGGAGTACCTGGCCATCCGTACCACTTCCATTACCCCCCCTCTCACCTGTGTACTTATCTATCGCCCCCCCCAATTGCCCTTATTGTTTCTCCCCAGCTTTCTGGAAGTACTAGCTACGATCACGGTCAATAACTCCTCCATTCTGCTTCTGGGCGATTTCAACTTCTGGCCTTCAGACCCCGCAGAATGCCCTTCCTCTAAGGAATTCTCAGACAGCCTTCAATCTCTCAATTTCACACCCCATATCCATTCCCCTACCCATGTCAAAGGACATATCTTAGACCAGATCTGGTCCTTGAATTGTCCCGTAAAGTCCTTATCCATCTCACCTTGCACGTGGTCGGACCACCACCTGATCTCATTTGCCCTCCCCATCCACCCTCCGGTCAAGCCCCCACTTCCTAAAAATGTCTGGGTTCGGGCTTGGGGGCGAGTAGACCCTGACAATTTATCTGCCCTACTTACCGCTTCTTACCCCCTCTTACACGGCTTATCCACTCTCTCCCAGGTCACGTCCATTGATCAGTGGCTCACCTCAGGTTGCGATTCCATCGCCCCCCTGAAGCGGGTCACTTCAAAGCGGGAGAAAGATGCAAACCTGTGGTTTAATGAGGACCTTAAGACCATCAAATTAGCGGTACGCAGAGCGGAGCGTGCCTGGAGGAGAAACTACTGCCCCTTACTTCGATTGGAGTTCACTAACATCTTGACCCAATATAAACAGGCCATCTTGGCGGCAAAAACTGACTATTTTTCCTCCAAAGTCCTCGCTGCGGAGAACCAATCGAGGGAAATCTTCTCGATTGTGCGCAACCTGGCATTTTCTGACAGAGCTACTCTGAAGCCCACCCCCTCTCTGGAACTCTGTCACTCCCTTAACAACTTCTTCATCCTGAAAATTGCCACCATCAAAGCCAACATTCCTCCCCCCTCTCCTACTTTTGTGGATCCTCACTGCCCTCCCCCCAAGGGACAACTGGATGCCCTTCCTCTCTTGACCAAGGAATCCCTGACTTCAATAATCCCCTTAGTCAAATCTGGTTCCCCCTTAGACCCTTGCCCTTCCCACATTCTCCGTCACATCTTTTCCTCTTGTCCCGACCCCCCCCTTCACCTTCTCAACAGCTCTCTCTCTCAGGGCGTTGTACCTGCCCCATTGAAAACAGCAGCCATTGTCCCTATCCTAAAGAAACCAGGCGCGGACCCCTCGGTCCCCGCCAACTATCGCCCCATTTCCCTCCTGCCATTCTTGGCAAAAGTGCTCGAGCGCCATGTCACCTGCACTTTGAGCTCTTTTGTGGAGACGCATGGGGTCTTAGCCCTCCGCCAGGCCGGTTTCCGCCCCGCACACTCTACGGAGTCCGTAGTACTTTCGGTCCTTGACAACCTCAGGGAGGGAATGGATACCAACCAGACCCAGGCCCTGGTCCTCCTCGATCTCTCAGCCGCCTTTGACACGGTTGATCACACCATCTTACTTTCCCGTGTCAGGGCGGCGGGGATCGGGGGTACCGCCCTGGTATGGTTATCCTCCTTCCTGAGGGACCGCACCCAGGCGGTTCGCCTGGGTGATTTTTCTGCGGACTTCCAGAAAGTTCAGTGCGGGGTCCCCCAAGGTTCCTCCCTTTCACCCCTTTTGTTTAACCTTTACATCGCCCCTCTTATTTTTTCTCTGCAGCAGATGGAGGTCTCCGTATATAATTATGCGGATGACCTCCAACTTGTCTTTAATCTGTCTTCTTCTCCTTCTTCTGTCTTTAATTTTCAATCTACTATGATTCACATCCGAAACTGGATGAACCACAACCATCTGAAACTCAACCCAGATAAGACTGAGCTGGTGTTGACGGGTGGTTCATCCAGTCCCTGGTCTTCCCTGTTTTGGCCCCCTTCCCTAGGCTCTCCACCCGTTCCCTCTCCCTCAGTAAAAACATTAGGCATCAAACTCAATTCCCAGCTCACCCTTCACTCCCAGGTTAGTTCTGTGGTGTCTTCTTCCTTTCTTTCACTGCGCACTATACGCAAGGTGTCCCGTTTCTTTTCTTTTGACGCTCTGAAATTTATTACCCTGGCAATGGTCATCTCCTGCCTGGATTACGGCAACGCCCTATATGCTAGTATACCTGCATACAGTCTAAGGCGGATGCAGCAGATTCAGAACCAGGCGGCGCGCCTGGTGTTTAACCTACCAAAGTCCCACCATGTCACCCCCCTCCTCAAATCTTTGCATTGGCTCCCAGTCCGCTAACGTGTCCAGTTCAAGCTTGCCTCCATCACCTTTCAAGCTCGACTGGGCACGGCACCGGCTTTTATCTCATCTGAGATCATCCCCTATGTTCCTACCAGGGAACTACGCTCATCTACCCAATCCCTTCGCACAGTCCCGCGGTTCCGGAGGAAGAAATGGGGTGGATCGAAATTTGCGACCCTTGCTCCACTCTTTTGGAACTCCCTGCCTCCAGAGCTCAGAGCCTTAACTCTCTATCCGCAATTTCGGAAACAGCTCAAAGCCCATCTGTTCACCAAAGCCTTCAATTAGTCCTCCTGCAGTTTGAATTCCTCTAGCTTAGTTTCTGCCATTCCTGCCCTGTCATCTGCTAGTTGCAGCGCCATGAAACCGCTGGTGAACGTGCGCTATATAAATAATTTTAAATTCAAATTCAAATACATCACTGATAACATCACCAAGTGAGTGTAAGTGTTTTTTACAGTTTATGGGTGTGAAACATATATACTAACGATCCCATGCAATTCACTGAGGTTTTGCATTCTCCTCCCACATATACCTAATATGGTGTATGACATAGCTTTTGGCACAGACAGTGGTAACTTTTAGGTTCCTACTTTCCATACTGATATAGTGAAGCTTTTCTGTCCTCTATGATAGTCAGCCTTCCTTATATTATTTTTGACATGCAGATTTGATGTATTTTCCTCAATACTATGGTCTCTGCACTTTTGTTTTGTGTTTTATTTTTAATGAGGCACCACATTACAGCGCGCTCGCTCTTGACATTGTCCCTTACTATTATGTCCAGGAACGGTGCTGCCTCTGTGCCTTTAATACACTTTTTCCTCCAACTTGGTGGGTCCCCTTTATTCAGTTATGCAATCTATAAAAGCTTCCTTCAGTGCTAAACTTACTTAATTATGTTGGTGAAAGGTAAAAATCCCATGTTTGAGTCACTGTGGTTTCCTATTTATTATTCAACACAATATTCTTTTTCGCACTTTGCGGCATAGAATATAAGAACAGACACTTTGTTTGAATTTTCATGTGACTATCTATTCAACTACTGAACTCTTTATTATTATTATTATTATATAAATTTGTATCGCGCAACTAAGCCCCAGGGCCATCAAGGCGCCTAACCAAAGATCTAGCAGGAGTAGGATGCGATTATTACAAGTAGGCCTTGATGAACAACCAGGTTTTAAGCGCCTTTTTAAAAAGCAACAGAGATGGTTGGGCTTTAATCTCTAGTGGGAGAGAGTTCCATAGTCACGGAGCCACACTAGAGAATGCTCTGCTGCCCCAGCGAACTTTCTTAATTCTGGGGACCACCAGCAAATCAAGTTCTGATGATCTGAGGGTCCTACAGGGTATGTGCCGAGTTAACAAAGAGCCCAGAGGGCTTGAGGAATCATCCGAAAGAGCCCTAAAAGTCAAGCACAGGATCTTAAAAGAGATCCTTTGTTGTATTGGAAGCCAGTGGAGGCTTTTCCTAGCTGTTGTGGCAGAAGATACATTGGGTAGGGCTAAAACAAAGCACGCAGCAGCGTTCTGGACAACCTGAAGGCGCTGCGTGAGTCCCGTGTTGACACCTGCATAAAGAGCATTGCAGTAATCCAACCTGGAACCCACTAATGCGACCACTATCTGGTTACGAGCTTGAGGGGAAAGATAGTGCACAATTTTTTTCAGGATTTTAATTACTCCCCAGCACGTGGCCACTGTTCGATTAACCTGTAAGGTCATGGACAGGGAGGTATCAAACAGGACGCCGATATTTTTGGCCGATTGGGAAGGAGATGGACACTTTCCCAAGGATGGAGGCCACCACTCACTCGACCAAATATCCTGGTCCTTGCCAAAGACCAGGATCTCGGTTTTATCGCCGTTCAACCTTAGGGAGTTCTGAATCATCCACTCCGAGACCATCTGCATACAGGTCCTAAAGTTGACGGCGGAAGTGGTGACTGAGTGGGCCAGAGACACCATGATTTGCGTGTCATCGGCGTATGAGATGACCTCCATCCCCTGCGATTTTACTGACCTAGCCAGGGGAGCCACTTAAATGTTGAATAGGGTCGGGCTCAAGGCTGACCCTTGTGGCACCCCATACTGCAGGGATTTGGCAGGGGAGAGGAACTCTCCAAGCATGACCCTCTGCACTCTCAGATGTAAGAAAGAGTGCAAAAGGCTCAGGGCCGACCCTGTAATCCCCGCCTCCCTCAGACGAGATGTTAACGTAGAGGGAGACAGGGTATCAAATGCAGCTGTGAGGTCAAGCAATACCAACACAGTGGTTTGGCCCGAGTCAACCTTCATCCTGATATTATTCACAACCATAGTCAGGGCAGATTCCGTGCTATGGGCCTTTCTGAAACCATGCTGGGAGCTATCCAAGAAGCCAGAGGACTCAATAAAGGTAGATAGATGTACATTCAGGTGCGACTCGAGCATTTTTGCAGGGGCTGGCAACAGGGATATAGGCCTGAAATTCTTGAGCTGTTCTGGGTCCAGGGTGCGTTTCTTCAGGAGGGGCTTCACTATAGCCTTTTTCCACACCAAGGGAAATATGCCTTGGGCCATGACTTCCAGCAGAGGCGGCAAAAGCGTATGCCTACAATCTTTCAGAGTCTTCAGGGGACATGGATCCAAAGGTGAGGCTGATTTTGTCCGCTCCAACAGGAGATCTAGCCCCTCGAGAGAGTGTGGGGGAAACTGAGAGAAGGTCCGTGCCGGATCGCTGGGCCAGGCTTCAAGGTTGGCTAGGGTTTGGGCAGAAGAGTCCCCCAGAGTGTTCCTCTGTATCTCCAGGGCAAAATAGATATCCTCGATCTTTTTGTGGAAAAAGTCGGAGATATTATTGCACAGCTCTTGCGAGCTCACAACCGGATCAGGCATTTGGAGAGAACAAAGAGAATCGACGATTTTAAAGAGTTCTCTAGCCGAAGATAGAGAGGTAGTGAGGTTCGCGAAGAACTCCTGTTTTTCTTTAATTACCCTAGACTTATATTCTTTCAGCAAGTGCTTATGCATGTCTCTTTCTAAGGGGTCCCATGTCTTCCTCCATCTCCTCTCCTGTCTTCTGCATCTCAGTCTTAAGAGTCTCAACAGCTCTGAGAACCAGGGGGCAGAGGGTTTACGCCTTGCTGAGTACCTGAATGATAAAGGAGCGAGTTCATCAACGGCCTTAGCGATGGAGTGAGCAAGATCTTGAGCGGCATCATTAACTTCACTCACAGAAGAGTAATCGCAGGCTTTTAAATACGAGGCAAGGGCTTCATTAGTGATGTTCTTGTAGCACCTTTTAGGGCCTCCAGTATGAACTCTCCGATCCTGCAGCTCCGTAGCACCAGCTGCTAACTCGAGGGGTACAGCCAGATGATCTGACCACACTAAGGGCACTGCAGGGCCCACAGAGAGTCTGGGATCGTTAGAAAACACACCATCTAAGATGTGGCCTGCCCGATGTGTGGGGCTGAGAACCAGTTGGATACAACCACACGCTCCAAGTGCATCAATCAGCGTGACAGTATCAGGGTCCCCCAAATTATCCAAATGAAAATTCATGTCCCCCAGTATGGTAAGATGGGATTTACCAAAGTAAGGTTCAAGAACCTCAACAGGTCACAGCTGAAATTGGCCCTTGGAACAGGAGGCCGATAAATGAGGATACCCGAGAAAGAGGCCGAGGGCGCACATTGAATAGAAAAGTACAAAGCCTCAAAAGGATCCGAGACAACCGAAAGGGCTGTAATAGTACAGGGCAGTGAAGTTTTACATAGAATAGCCAGCCCCCCCCCCCCACCCCCCCTCTACGTTTAAATCTATCCTGCCTCAACAGGTTGAAACCCTCAGGAATAGCAAGAAGCAGATCATGACCTGACGTCTCAGTGGCCCATGTTTCTGTGATGAACACCCAATCGGGTTGTCTGTTCACCACGAACTCGTGAAAGGCAAATATATATGTCCTTAGGATCACATGGATTGTCTTTATATTTTTTTTTTGTGAATGAAATCTACTGTCACCTAATCATTTCCCTGTGCCATTCTTGTATGATCATAAGACAATATATGTATCCTTTTGCAGCCTTGAAAGTCCGTGTGACGAAACACGTGTCAGCTGCCTGTATCTGGATATCATGTATGACATAAAGAATTTGCAATACTGTGGAGTTAACTTAAGTGCCAACTTAAGCTTGTCCGATAGGATGGAGACTTTGGAAAACCATGCACGGAGGAACAATCTACGAATTTTGAATATACCGGAGGAGAAAGAGGGTTCAGATATCAAACAATTCGTGGTCTCCTTGTTAAAGGAGGCGTTACGACTAGACATGTCTGAACAAGAAATAGCCATGGATATCAAGCGCATTCACAGAGAGCCTTTTCGAAAGAACCCCCAGAGAACAAAACCCAGAAAGGTTTTGGTTAATTTTCTTACTTACTCTCTTAAAGAAACTATTCTGAATATCGCGCTGAAACAGAAGGTTGTAAATGCTAAGGGGTTCAACTTTCAGATTATATCTGACCTTTCTAGAATTACGCTCGATAGACAGTGGGAGCTTGGTAAGAGGTTGGAAGCCTTCAGGAGTCAGGGGGCCGTTGCCCAGTTGGTCTTTCCAGCAGCAACAAGGAGTTATGCATAAGAATACTATGCACAATATAAGATCAGTGCAGGCTGCAGACGAATTCCTGCTGAGTATGGGTAGGAGGTCGGAGTCCGCTAAGTAGTTTGGGCCTATTTGGGCCTTTTTCCTAGACTATCTGTTTTTGGGTCCATGCTAGTTATCTCCCTCCTTCCCTCTCCAGGCTTCTCCAGGCTTCTGAAGAGTTTACTTCTGGCTTGCTAAAGCCAACTTAGACTCTGTTAAAAATCTGTTAAAAGGTTTAGAATCTTCTTCTATGTTGACATAAAGACATTAAATACATTAAATAGAATATCTAGGAGATCCATAGTAAATAGTAAAATGACGTTGGGCAGGTGAAAAAAAAAAAAAAAGGGGAAACAGATAGAAAAAAAAATAAAAAAAATAGGTGGAACACTTTAATACTTTAATACCGGTTAACACATTTCTGATAAACCGGGTGATAAGATTTACATTCACTTAAGGGTCTTATTTTCACTTAATCTCACTTAGGTCTTTCCCCCAAATTTGGCTGTTGGTTGGTGGTAGCAGGAGTCCATAGCGGTGTGCTATCTCTCTGGGAGTCCAGATAGATAGAGAGGGGGTTTCCCCTGGGCGGGAGGTTCGGGGGGGAGGGGGGGAAAGGGGGTTAGAAAAAAGTAAAAAATGTCTTCTTAAACGTCCTTTAAAGCACTTTTTAGAGGGGAAAGACAGGAGTCAGCTAATACATAGCCCATCTACCAGAGGTTGGCAGAATTGGCCTTTGGTTCTTGTAATTTTCTTTCAGTATAATGCATAACCTACGCATTTTATCCTGGAACACTAATGGTCTTCGGACTTCTCCAAGAAGAAACAACATCATGCAATACCTATGAGATTCTGCTGCGAAAGTATTAGTGCTCCAGGAGACAAATTTGGCAGAAACCGAAATGCAAAACTTGTTGTGTAAGAATAGATGGATAGATTTTGGGGTTGTCACATCACAAACTTCACATATTAGGGGGGTGGCCATTCTTTTTAAAAAATCTATCAGGGCAAGGCTAATCTCTAAACAGGTTGACCCGTATGGTCGATGGGCAATAGCTTCAGTTATTATTCTGGGTTCTCCATTTACGATAGTAGGATACTATGATCCAAACCAGGACGATCCATCAGTCTTGACCACTCTTTTTTTGCAACTATACCTATTCCCAGAGCCGGTTATTCTGGCAGGCGATTACAACATAGTCCTAGATCCAATATTGGATAAGTCATCTTCCAACAGGGCTATAACTCTATCTAAGACTAGGATGTTTCTGTTAAATAATATGAAAGCATTGAACTACATTGATATCTGGAGGACACTTCATGGGTCTCAAAGGGGGGTCACATTTAAGAACTATAAATTTCACCACCAGTCTCGGATCAACTTCATTTTGATTAGCCATATTTTGGTTAAACAGGTAAAATCAGTCTCTCATTTACCTTTTCATCTTTCTGACCATACAGCCATCCTTTTTGAGCTTGAGGTAGCATCTAGGCCCTCTCTAAGAAACTGGTCTTTTGACAGATCAATACTCGTCTATCCCGATATCATAGAGGCATTAAATCATGAAGTTAAGTCCTTCTGGGAGATTAATCAGGGGTCTGCCCCACCTGGGACTACCTGGGACGCATTCAAAGCTACATTAAGGGGTTATTTAACCAATATATCGGTATACAAAAACAAGACCTACAGGGATGCAGTAGCCTCTCTTGAATTAGAGATAGCAGGACTTCAAGAAGAGATTGACTCGAACCCAGTATCACCAGGGTCCCCATTAGTGGAGCTGCAAGACAGATTAACGGTCTTAAAAGGAGATCTCTCCTCAGTTCTAAGTGCATGGGTCTTAGAGAGATGGGAGGCTAGCAAGTTGGCCCATTTCGAATATGGGGAAGGTGCCAGCAAGCTCCTGGCCTGGAAGTCGAAGACAGATAGGGTCCGAAACAATATTAGTTCTATCAGCAAGGATGGAGTATTATACTCTACAGATGAGGGAATCAGTGGAGCTTTTAGAAGCTTCTTCACTGAAATATATCAAGAGGACAAGAATGTACAACCTAGCCAAGCAAGGGACTGGTTATCTGGGATTGGTCTGCCGGCTTTAAACTTAGAACAAAGGGATGCCTTAGACGGCCCTATTACACTGGAGGAAGTAAGCTCCGCCATTTCTAAAAGTAAAAAAGGCAAGGCCGCAGGACCCGATGGGTTACCCTCCGAAATATATAAAGTAATTTGTCCAACAACTCTTCCTTACTTAACAGACTTGTTTAACAGTATCCTATTAGATGGTGCCCTACCTCCCGCATCTTGGGATAGGGCCTCTATAACTTTGATTTTAAAACCGGGTAAACCTGCAACTAATTGTGGGTCATATAGGCCAATCTCAATTCTCAGCACAGATTATAAAATCTTTGCATCCTTGCTTGCAAATAGACTGGGTGGAGTAGCAAATAACATTCTGCATGTGGACCAGAAGGGATTGGTAAAGGAAAGGCAACTTTACGAATTGACTTACGACCTTATTGGCGCAATAGATATGGCCACATTAGCATCACTTCCCTTAGCAGTTTTTACTCTTGATGCTACAAAAGCTTTTGATAGGGTAAACTGGATATACTTAGAGGAAGTGTTGAAAAAGATTAATCTGGGAGATAATTTTAGGCGAGCTGTAAAACTACTATACAAAAACCCTTCTGCTTCATTATTGGTTAACGGTGAACTTACTGAGCCATTTAGCATTACACGAGGAACTCGTCAAGGGTGTCCCCTCTCCCCACTTTTGTTTGATTTATATATAGAACCTTTTGCCCAATTAATCCGGGATAATATTAATATAAAACCTTTTATTTTTGAAGGATGGGAGCGGAAGGTCGCATTATATGCGGATGACGTTCTTATTTTTTCATCCGAGTTGAGCTCGTCATTTTCTACTGTTATATCTATTGCAGAAGAATTTGGTGCAATATCCGGTTACGAAGTAAATGCATCCAAAACCGATATTATGGTCTGGAATCATCCCGCACCGGTCGTAGGGGTACAGCCTAGTTCTACCCTCAGGTATCTCGGGTTAAACATCTATACCGACATTAATAAGATCGCCCCTTTAAATTTTGCTCTTGTGGCTAAGGAGGCTCGACGATCGATGAGATCATGGTCCGCTCTCCCTATTTCCCTGATAGGCAGGTCCAACCTGGTTAAAATGACTATTTTACCCAAGATTATGTTTTTGTTTAATACTATCCCTCTCTTTTTTGACCCATCTTTGACTGCCAAACTCCAAACCGAAATAAATAGATTCATATGGAATAGTCATACGCCTAGATTATCTTGGAAGAAGATAAGACGTCGTCGAGAAAAAGGGGGCCTTGCAGCACTAGATCTGCAGTTCTATGGATGGGCCTTACAACTTTCTCATATTAGGATGCTTTTAAAGTCCCCTAACAACGCTGGGTGCGGGAAATTATTCTCAGCACTTCTTAAGGGGGAAAAAATCTGGCCGACGAACTTTTTGTTAAAATTTGGCGACCCCAAGTACTTTAAGAAGGTTAAGCTAAAGGTTTTGAGGGATCTTGCCAGAACATGGGCTAATTTAAGACGAACACTCAAATTGGATTACTATCTTAGTAGGGCCCCATTATGGGACTCTCCAGGTGCGCCGTCTGGGCTTTTGGATAGCTTAGCTCTCCCAGTCAGAGAGGCCGGACTTACATCATGGGGGGAACTGTTTGCTGAAGGAGTCTTACTCTCATGGGAGACCCTGAGCTCAATAATAGGAATACGTTTCTCACGATTTAAATACCTCCAAATCCAGAGTTGGTCTCAGGCTTATAGTCAAGGTAGGGGTAGGTTTAAAATAGGCGCCGATAGTAATATAGTAACCCATCTGATTGACAAACCACCTTTCAAAAAAGAGATTACATTTTGGTACAACCTTATATTAGACGAGACTGATGGCGAATTCCTGCTCCCCCACTCGCTCTGGGAAACATATATCACCAACACCGATGTGGAGGGTCTGTGGCTAAAATCATTTAAGATTCTGGGGGAGATTGTGAAACCTTCCTGGCTCCGTCGTAACCACTTGTTTACACAGCACAGAGTGTATTACTCTCCACTGCGTTTATCAAAGTTCCCCAATAATGCACAGGTGGCTTGCCCTAGATGTGGTTTGGTAGCAGCATCAGATATACATATGTTTTTTGAGTGTTCGTTTATAACATTATTTTGGAATGAAATCTGTGTTTCCCTCTCGTCAGCAATAGGTTCGCAAGTCAGCCCTAGTCCCATGTTAGTCTTCTTTGGTATTATACCAGAGCTTGATGGCATATGTAAAAAGCTGGTCTTCTATAGCTGTTTGTTGGCTAGAAGAGAAATATGTAGACGGTGGAAAGATAAGACACCTCCTCTCTTTACAGATTGGCGTGCAGCTATGTTACAGATGTCCAAACTGGACATAGCTAGAGTGGGTAACCAACATAAGAGGAGATTTTGGCTACTTTTGAACTGGTAATCATAGACTAGAACATCATGTTTTTTTTTTTCCCCATGTCCTATGATTCTGCTGCTTTGATGGGTCGTCTTACTCGATCCCCTTTTGCTATACATACCCAACAAGGGCGACGTTGGTTACGATTTGGGTTGTAATTAGCAGTATGCTAGTCCTGTTGGTACCATCTGACGATGATTGAGGTGTGGACGCTTGGCACTGTGGGATTCTCCGGTAGGAATCATTAAAATCCCCCCCAGTTAATCTGGGTCAGTGTCCCAGTCATCTCCTCTAGTTGTTCGTTTCTATCTGGTCACCAAGGGCGAATATGAGGACAAAAAAAAATATACTGTGGAGTTAATAAATTGCACGGAATTCAATTACAACCTCGCTTTTCTGCCTTAATTAATACACTTATGTGACTGTGGACTTCTCCATGTGCTTGTGTATTTTTTTAACAATTTTGTTTTTTTATTTAATGATAAAGTTCTTTTAGGTGTTGTTACTTATTGGTTCAAATAGTGTGAGGTCATAAGCATTGCATTGCATTTGGTGTACAAATCTAACTTTGGTCTTCTACAAAGGCCACCTGAAATAATTGCTGACTTGTCTCACAGGCGAACTATTATCATCATGTGATTAATTGTTATTAGCAAATTGATCTGTATTAAACATTGTTTCTTCTGCAGTGCTATAAAAACCGAACTTTACATGGCTTTCATCAATAGCCTTTCACTCCCCCCCCAACCTTTCACTGTGTGATTACCCATAGACATAAAGCCCACTCTAGTTCCTGTATAACCACTGTGGGTGTAGTTCTAGTCCACAAGAAGCACTTTACTCCCTGTTTTTTTTATTTTACAGAGTATTATATAGAGCGAACTTGACCCGAATCGGGTATCCGATCGCTTTACGTAGCACCAGCTGCATTACATGAGGACACGTTCATTTTTTTATTAGGCACGGGGAGATTAAGCGGAGACTAAGTGATTTGCCCAGAATCACAGGATGTTCAGCGTCATTGCCGAGACTTGAACCCAGTTCCCCAGATTCGAGGTCGACCGCTCTAGCCGTTAGGCAAACTCCTCTCCCCAACACTCACTCTTCTGAGGATCAACACTATCCAGGATATTCTCCACAAATAAACATCTTTTCCTACTCTGCTTGTATTTAACATTTCTTGCCGTGTGCATTTTTACGGCACAAATGTTGTTTGCAATGCTCCTTGCTTGCCTCATGTATCTCAGTTTTTATTAAAAAATCTTTATTATTCAGTTCATAGCATAAAAAAAACGAGAAAAACAATGAAATTTAGAACAATAATAAAGTAAGGGTCATAAACCATACTATCACAATGAAAGTTCCAAATGTTGAAGCATTGGTTGCCATATCTTCAGCCCTAATTGTTTTTTTCTCACAGATTTGATGCGGTATAAGTTAAATTCAAGACAGAAGACATTATAAAACTTAGCTCTCCACATTTCAAAGACAGGGGCCTCTGGTTTCAGCCACATTGTAGCAATACATAACCTAGCTACCGCCATTGCCATAAAAATAAAATATCGGTGGGGATAATAATTCTGTACACTTTCCATGTCAGTACCAACCCCGAAAAGCAGCAATTCTCGACTAATATGACTTTGCACCTTCGTTGTTGCGAGCAAAAATTCCTCAATACATAGAAAAAACTGAGAGAGTGCATTACAATCAAAAAATACATGAACAATATCTGCTTCCTCCATTTGACATCTAAAACATTTTCCGTCATGAATATCACCCCATTCCATCATTTTGTCTGGCGTATGATATAAATGAAACACAGTTTTATAATGTTGGGTACGCAGATTTGCAGACAAAACTACTACCACCGCCACATCAAACGATTTTTGCAAAAATGAACCAGAACTACCCAGTCGAATTTGCCATTTCGCATCTTGCATTTCAATATCGACCGGTTGCTTTGAAAGTAAGATTTCATACAAGGCCCCAATCTTAGCCCCTTTTAAAAAAGCTTCAATAAATTCAATGTAAAGAATAACCTATGATCGACATTGTTTATATAAAAAATCCCGTAATTGTAAATATTTGAAAAAATCATTCTTCGTGATTGCAAATGCTTCCATTAAATCCATAAACGAAACCAGTGCACCATCCTTAAAAAAATCCCCTAAACGACGAACCCCTTTATCTCTCCAAGTACGCATCTTTGTATCCCAAAATATCACTGGGAATTTGGCCCTGGAGTCGAGAGGTGTATAGAAATTGATCCGTTGAAAGGCCAGAATTTTCCGAAGCCTCTTCCACCCCTTATAGGCTGCGGTCATAATTTTAAATCTACATGTATCTCAGTTTAAGTGACACTTTATTGTAATAAATAAAGTGAAGCAATTCTGGGATCTCCAGTTTTTTAATTTAACATGTAGATTTTTTAATTGTAAACAAAACTAAATTTACCATAATGCAATGGAAAACAATCTTTGGCAAAGTAAGCAAAGCAACAGGTCTTGTGTTATTGTGCTAATGCATGCAGACCACATGCATGCCTGTGCTTGCATGCCGTAGCACATTAAGGCCATACCTATTAGCTTTGACAGTGCTTGCTGTTATTGCCTTTTCCATTGAAAAGTCCTAAATTGAAACAACGATAAAGTGGTAGATGCATTTTAATGCTGCTCAAAATACAGTGATTTACAAAACGAGAATATTGGAACTAAATATATTCAACTAATTACAGAAAACTAAATAAGTTCATGTAACTATGGTTTTATAATTAACTATTTAATAACTACCTGTGTTTTATTTCTTGCTACGGCTGACGTGTTTCTGATTTCCCAGTTTGTTTGGCTTTACTGCTTAATAACAATAACCAATGAGATACTATTAATACATTCATTTGCAAATGAGGATTTTGTCACGTTTTGCATGCCAAGGTTATAAGCATATAGACACATCATGGGGCATATTACCAACAACTAGCGATAATTATCGCTAGGTTGGCTTAGCGGCAATAATTTTATCGCCGTGTAGCGACGATTTTTATCGCTTAGGAGCCTTGATATTATCAAGGTTTATCTCCTAAGCGATAAAAATCGGCCGAAATGCGTGAATATCGCTGAAAAGTCAGCGATATTTATGCATTACCGAGCAAATGCTCTTAGCCATGTTATCCACCTCCCATTGGATAACATGGCTAAGAACTGCTCAGGGCAGGTGTTAGCTTTTGGAGATATTTGCGCTTAGCGCGAATATCTACAAAAGTTGGTAATAGGAGATAGCGATGTTAGCGACTGTTTCCAGTCGCTAACATTTTGGCACGCCCACTTTGCATGTCATTAGTGATAAATATCACTGACATGCAAAGCGGGGCCCAAGATGGCCGCTATCTCCTACTAGCTGTCGCTAACTGGTGTTAGCGACAGCTAGGTAATAGGGAGATACAATTATCTCCGCTTTCTTGGCTTTTAAAGCCAAAAAAGCGGAGATAAACCCCCTTGATAATATGCCCCATATTTTTTTACCAAGGCAGACCACTGTCTGCCCTACCCTGTAATCGATGAGTTTTAATGTACACGGAATTGTGAATTATGTGTGTAATTTGACCTCGAAAACAGGGTCAGGATGGTTATTCTCCATTACATGGGGTGCACACATAATTGCACGGTATTAGTACGGTGTTTTGAGTGGTACAGGCGTTTACGGGTAGGGGTTTGCACTTCACCAGTAGGTGTTTTGAGTGGTACAGGTGTTTAGGGGTACAGGGTTTGCCCTTCACCAGTAGGTGTTTTGAGTTGTACATGTGTTTACGGGTAGGGGTTTGCGCTTTACCAGTAGGTGTTTTGAGTGGTACAGGTGTTTATGGGTAGGGGGTTTGCACTTCACCAGTATCATGCGTTTCCTAATCAGTTCTTAAGTGCGATAATGCGGCTTAACCAAAGGTCTGGATGGAAGATGTTTTCAAGAATTTTTTTAATTTGAGGAATTCATTTTTGAGTCTCAGATGTGATGGAAGAGAGTTCCACAAGGGGGATATTTCAACGGGAGACATCTTCCACCAAACGTCTTGCATTTTGTGTGGACAGCGGCCATGTAAATCTTTGTGAATCACTGGTAGCCACCAATGGGATTTTAGCGTCAGCGAGATGTGCTCTTGTCATGTCCGGCCCGATATCAGCGCGCAACCTGTTTCTAAACTCATTGTAGTGTTTGCAGAGATTTATTGGAAAGTCCTGTGTGCAGGGGCGGCTCTAGGCTCATGGCGGCCCTGGGCAGGGAGCGTAGGTAGGGGGCCCCGGAAAAAGGGGTCCGGGCAGGTCGGAGCACGGAGGCCAGGAAAGAGGGGGGGTCAGGGTGTATGGAAGTGGAACAGAGCCGGAGGCCGCCAAATCTATGCCAGGGGCCGCCACACAAATATGTATCCATCCTCAGAGGATTATTATATTAAGGATATATATTGGTGTGGTGGCCCCTGGGGTTTGGTGGCCCTGTGCAGGTGCACAGCTTGCACATGCCTAAGGCCGGCCCTGCTGTGTGGATGTCATTTCAGTATTCTGGGTGGTAAATGTTTGACCACTGCTAGAACTGGAGGAGAAGCAGGATTCTCTTGGGAGTTTCCGGAACTGTTATCTCCATTTTAACCAAAGCATTCCTTCGTGTCAGGAAAGTATTCAGATTAATTGCAAAGACCTTGAATGCGTGAAATACAGTTTTTTGCAGCAGCGTGTTTCAGCAAAACGGAAAACGTTTCAGTGGAAAGGATTAAACACATCTCTGGCGGGTCACATTAAATGTGATGTGCTTCCAAGAGCTTGGGGTGGAAATACCACACCTTATGCATTATGCCAGAAGGGGCTTTTGGCAGAGCTTATTTTCCATTGGTGCTTTGCCCGATGGAACTTGTGACGCATGAATCAGACTAATGTCAGATTGTTGCAGAATGTATGCGTATTGAATTCAAGCCTGTCACACAGAATCTTGAAAAACTTGTCTTTTACTTATCCAATGCGTATGAGTTTATTTTTGGGCATTGTCAATCAAACTCCGCTCACATATTTGTTGAGAGCACTTGCTTCTGAATATTTCATGGCACTTCAAAATCTAATGAATTATACATCACATGATGCTCCTACTTAAAAACAGGTTTTATATTGTTTCTACATCGAAATAGATTGGCCGCACCTCTTCGACCAAAGGGGCCACAAATTCCACACTTGTTCTGAAAGAGAACATCCCTGTTGATGCTTGAAAGAGGATCTAGGATCTTGACTCAAGAATTTACCTGATGAATGTTTATTTCAAATATAAAGGTTACATTAAAATATTGTCTACGCTTATTTTTACCTGTCCAGTCCGTCTGCGGGATCCCCTTTTCCTTCATGTCCACAATAGCATCCATAGGATTCAAATTCCTGTGGACATCTTCCAGATAAGCAAAATAGCATTTCTCCCAGTTGAGGGACCTCCCTTCTCAAGTTTCCATTTTCTCCAAGTTGTAAGAAGGTGAATCTTTCACACACTGCAAAAAACAAGAATGCAATTTTATTTCCTTGGCCAATTTTTGTAACTCACGGGCCTACTTTTTCATCACCATCTTCGTAGTAGTAAAAACTGGTTGTATGTGGTGTTACTTGGACAGTCGTGCAGTTTTACAGAAATGTTAAACCCAGAGAGGACACTGTTGTATAAGAATATGTAGCCAACCTGTAGTTCTGGCCCCATATGCTAAGAACTGGTCTCCTATCATATGCTTCAAAATCCATTCAAATCTTAGGAACCAAGGCCCACATTTTTTTGGGATAATCACATTTATTAGAGAACAATACCAGCATTTATCACAGCTATCAGTGCAGAACAAAAATATAGCAATAGAGCACCAACATACATGAGTTGATAAGCAAGGAGAATATTGCTGCACCCACCCCAGTCCTCGGTTGTTCAGCGAAAGTTTCAGTCCTCTATCACCCCAACCCATTTGCCCCACATTCTGTGAAACTTTTTCGGGCACCCCCTAGCCTCGTACAGGGGTCGTTCCTGTGCAGTGCACCAATCCACCCCCCTGCGCCAGCCCGCCATGGCGGGCACGGCCGAGTTCAGCCAGCTGGCTGCAATGCCTCTCTTAGCCACCATCAATGCCGTCTTCAGATAGAGTGTTTCAGCCCTGGAACCATCCAACCCCTCGGTGATACCCAGGAGCAGATTCATTGGGTTAAGGGGAACCTCCCATCCCAGAACCTCAGTAAGCTCTCCCGTCACTGACTCCCAGTAGTGCGCAATTACGGAGCAGAGCCAAACCATGTGATAGAAATCGGCTTGTGGGTTAGTGCAGCGGAGACTGGAGTGCATCGGGCCGAAGCCCAGCTTGGTGGAGGCGCAGGTGGGTGAGATAAGCAGCGTGGAGGTAATATACCTGAATTAGGGGGAGCTATGCCGAGGCTGGGACTGTTTGGGGAGCCATTAATGCGTCCCTCTAGTCAACGTCATCCAAGGACTCGAGCCACCCCTCCCATTTGTCCCTGAGTTGGAATAGTGTGGTGGGGGTGTTGTTGGTAAGGGAGCGATAAATACGGGAGATCCCCCTCGTCCCCAAATTACCGGTCATGATCTGTGTTTTGGGTGGGCTATATTCCAACAGGGAGGTGCCTTCTGAGATATGTAAATGGAGGACGTGGCGTAACTGCAGGTACCGATAAAACTGGGAGGTATGAAGGGAGTATCGGGTCTCAAATTTTGGAAGGTGCGTACGTGGTTCCCACTCCATACATCCCCCAGTTGTGAAATCCCAATGAGATCCCATGCCTGAAAACCATAAAGGTTGGGGACCTCTCTAAGCCAAGTGCCGCTCCACAATGGGATATATTGGGTCAGATTAACCGACCATGGTATGGCGCAGAGAAGCCCACCAGGCCAAAAGCACCACATGTGTAACCTCAGGCATAGTTTCGGAAATTGTGTTCCCATACAGCATCCCCTGAATGTTGTGCAGGACCAGGGTGTGCAGTTCACCAAGGGCCAAATTTACAGTGATTTTGCATCGGAGTTGCATCAATTTTGTGGCGCAGCTCCGACACAAAATCATTTTTGCCATTTACTAAGCTTCACAAATGCAAACACAACTAAGCGTATAGCTGCTCTATGCTACTTTGTGTTGGGTAGGCGTTACAAGGGTGGAGTATGGGCGATCCCATGCATCCACCCATGTATTTTAAAGCAAGCCCAGATTTACAAGGACCTGTAAACCTGGGTTTGTGCTAAAATGGTGTGCCTACCCAAGAAGGTGTAACAATGAGAAATATCTTTTCATGGGTGCTGCAATCTGCAGCATACAGTTAGAGAAATATGTCTCTTTGGATTGTTTTTGTGCAGAAAGGTATTCCATCCAGCACAGAAACAATGCTGCCCATAATGCAGGCATCCTTGCATCATGGAGCAAGGGTACCTGTTTTAGGCAGCACACAGTGCGGCAGCTCAAGGAGAGGGCAGAAACGCTCAATATCGTTGTAATTATGGAGCGTTTCTGCTCTCTCCATTTCACACAATGCAGAGCAGCAAGGTCCCTTGCTACGCTGCGTGAAGTAAAAAATAAATATGTCCCCAGGAGAGCCATTCACAAAGTTAAATATACTTGTGTGTATTTTACTCATGTATATATTTACTACTATGCTCAGGTGTAACTCTAAACTTTTATTTACTATTCACCTTTTCCAAGTGTAAATTTACACCTAGGTGTACACTTCCATCTCCATCTCTCAAAACAGGGGCTGAAGCCTAAAACAATGGGATTTACGAGTGTAAATGTACTACTAATAACTTTGGACATGTAGGTGGAAGTGGTGCCACTGTGCTGGAGATTTCCATATTTTAGGGATCTCCCTAATGGAAAGTACATGGAAAATTATTAAAGTGTATCATTCTTTATAAAAAATGATGGAACATATTTTAATGTATAATATGAAAGTAAATGTATTTTAAATATTGATTTAGCATAGAATTGTTTAGATAAATTGATACAGCACATGAACTCATCAAATTAAATGTGTATTAAATGATTCATTTCAATATTTTAATTTGATTCATAAATTAGAATTTAAAAAAAAGTAATAAAACAAAGTCCACCCTCACTAACATTTTATTTTTTTAAATATGTATTTAATTTAAGTTATTTTTTAAAGTATGGGGAAGAGTTGCAAATTAAATTTGTGATGGGAACTTGCCTCTCGTGATGGAGCAGATTTCATCTGCAGTCAGGCATTGTTATATTTTTTGTGCTTCAGACAGACTGCATTTAAATTGCCACGCACATTTTGGTGCAAGTTAAAAACATGGCACATGAAAAACATGAAAGTGAGGCCTATTTAGTCTCAAATGCTTTTGCTGAATTAACATGTGTTTTTGCAGTGTAGAGAAAAGTGGCCTTTTTAGCTTTGAAGATTAATAGAATGTGTTTCTCTCTTCCCAGCTCATCCCTTATAATCTACATCCACTATTCCTGTCTTAAAAGACTTGGACTTGTTGCATATTTTGATAAATATTTTCAGTTAATAACACCTCTTTTTCTTTGTTGTACATTGCATATTTATTTTGCATGTTGTCATAAATAATAGAAAAGCTGCTTTACACTAGTAGCTTGGCTAGGTAAACATTTATAATGAGTATTAGTATGGTGTTTGGAAACATAATGTGCTGATTTACATGAAACTAATATTATCTTTGTGTTTGCTTTGTTTTGGGGCCTACCATTAAATGGCTGCCTGTGAACTCAGCAAGGATATGGCTTGCTTTGAAAGAGGAGAGCATGCGCAGACTGTGGCAGCTTGACTCAAACCACAAAGGAGTCAAGGACAGCTTGAACTGTACATTCTTGTGATTGTGCCAATGTACCAGTTTGATAAAGTATCCGTCCTGCTGCGCTTTTGACAGGAAAGGAGGAAACTATAGACACATTTTCCCTAGTAAATGTTGCAAATGTTTATAAATGTAGTTATTTATGTATGCTTCTTTTGCTAAAACTGATATAGTCAGGTTTTCTGAATGCATCAGGAAAGTGAGAACTCATGCCATCATGACCAACCAATCAACGTACAGGTTTTCCTGAAATGCAACATTTTGTGTAGTCTGCCAAAATTTTGTGTATAAAAACTGACCTCTCCGGAGGGGGGGCTGGCTTTCTCAGCTCAGCTGGCTTCTAGGCTCATTAGGGGGGTGTGTGAGCTCTTGAGAGAAGGAACAGATTAGGCCAGACATCCTATGGGTTAGGTACGAGATCGTCACGGGTGCATGGGCGTCCGAGGAGAGTCAGGGGGAGGTTTCTTGCTTCCACGTCATATCTTGGCCACATTCCTTTGAGGTCTGGTGAAGGGCGGGCTGTCTCCCTCCCTGCTTGCTTTTTAGACACAGACAGATGCAGAAGAACAGCAACAGATAGAAAGGCTTTTTAGATTTAGATGCTAAACTATAGGTTTATGCTTTGACTAATTAATTAGGTCTGAAAAGATTTATTTGTTTTATGCATTTATTTCTCTTTATGGGAGATTTTTGCAAACTATTTGATTTTTGATTAGCCTTGCAAGACTATTTTTCTTAGAAACCCTTTAAGAATTTTGAATGACATTTTGCGCCACATTTTCTATCCTATATGTAATGCTTATATGCAGACTGTAAAATGTTCTGCTATTTTTCCTGTTTTCCAAATTCTGTAACCTGATTGATTTTTTATTAATGAATAAAGGGTCAGAGAAAATTAACTTTTTACTAGAAAATAAAACCCTTTAAATACTCAACAACTCTCTTTATTGGCTTAAAATAATAATTGCATTTTTGACTGTTCATGATTATTAAAAGTCTCCTGAAGGTAATACATGGTGTGAAGGGCCCAACACCTTTTGAGCGGTAAATTAGAGGTAGCAGGAAGGTTTTGCATTGAGAAATTACCAGAAGAAATTACCGCTCCATCACTCGTATGGTCTTTATTTCCTTTGTCCTTTCATTCATTCTTTTATCCATTTCTTCTTTCTTTCTCGCTATCTCCTTCTTTATTCAGTATTAAATAATCAGGCCTAATTACTTTCAATAGAACTTTCTTACCTGCGGACCCATCACCATCAGTGACTCTATTTACAGGGAACTGTTGCTCCGCACATAACTAAAGGCAATTTGCAGGAAATAATGTTCCAATTCTGCTCACTGGAGCAGACACCTATGCAGTAGTTCGTTCTGGCAGCATTCCCAAAACGAGTGAGTTGTGGAGCAACAAAATCTTCACAAACAGGACGACATGTTACTTTCACTGCAATGCTGCTACACCTTGGCATACATGCAAGAAAGGGCGACTTGAAGTAGGATGGTAACTGCATATCCCAGTACTGTCAGATGGCTAGTTTATGTCAGATATACTAATGAGCACAAAGGGGCTTGTGCAATGAGGTGCAAGTGAGCCATCACATTAGTATTGATGATGGAGAATTCAACTGCGTGTCCCATTGAATACCGGAGCAAATGCATCCCCAGATGGATAAAGGGTCAGCAGACCTCCATATTAGCATTCATTATCACAAAGTGCCACAATGCAACCCCTTTCCTTGAAGTGACATGACACAATGTGACAACAAGTGACCACTGGGAAAGGAACATTGAGGGCATCATGCAGCCTGATCTTACCAAAGTCTGAATAGAATCCTTACAGACTATATTCACCTTCGAATTTTGTAAATTTAATAGAAGAGGGTGCACACCTTCCTATTCATTCATGCAGCCTGGAAAATCACGTTCACACCTCAGCAAGAGGACCACTGGCCCGTTTATCAATCTTGGTGGCATCAGGAGAGCAGTGGTCAGAGATACTCCAGCTCCCTTGTAGTTTCATGAATGTGAACATGTCAGACCTTGTTCAGAGAGCCACGGAGCAAGTGGAGACTACGGGATCTCAGCTGTTGGCACTGGTATCCTTTGCCTATGATGTACCAGTGTCTGTCTTATTATGGGTCTGCAAACTAGAATAAAATAGAACCCTTTCGGCACTTGATTCTCAGTGGAAGCAAAGGCAGCAGCCACAGCTTTCTCAGGCAAGTTAGTGTGGGGGTACAACAAGCTTAGCACCACCCAAATACTGAACAGTGTAAAAACACAATTACATGCACTTGTGGTCAGCACTTCAGCACAGTCATTTAGGCATGGTGGATAAGTGCCTGGAGACAACAGCTTCCCATACAGCAAAGTATTCCGCTTAGGGACACTTGGGGCAAGTGCTGCAGCTAACCACCCTGCGTCCATTCTGTCACACTTGGGCAAGGCTTGGCATAATTAATAGTTGACTGGCTCAGGGACCACTGAAAGACTTAGACAAGTGCTGTAGGCTGCAACAACAGGGGTCTATTTGAGCACACTTCAGGCAATTGCCATGGATCAGGAGCAGGCAGGCTTCATTGGGGCCATCATCTCAGACACACTTTAGCAGTGCTGCAAATCCTCCACTTCAGATTGATTGACGTGCTCGAAGATTGGATCACACCTATCACATTCTTGTGAGTCTTGTGTGTGCACAACCTCAGTGCTGGGGTCACCCTGCTGGTGTCCATGCTTGGTAGTCAGCTCCTTCTGCAGACACACCTATCCTTGCTGTGTTGTGGCTGTCTAGAGGAAATGCACAAAGTGCAACTGTCACCGACCCCAGATGTGTATTGCTGACAGGCAGTCAGGCACACAGAGCAGTAAGTGTAGAGATATGTCCTCTTTCTAAAAAAGGCATTCCTAAAACAGTAATTATAATTCCAACTTCATCAGTAGTGATGATTCATCATTACCATTCCAAACTTAAAAACATGAAAAGGCTACTACTCTCTGATCAGGAATTACATCTTAAACATGTATTATGGAATTCCCAATGTTAGCCTATGAGAGGGGTAAGCCTCACAGTAGTAAAAAGCAAACTAGGCTGTTTGTCACTACCAAGACATGCCAACACATGGAGGAACTTGTCCTACCTTTTACTTACATGGCACCATGCCCTTAGGCTTACAGAGGGACTACCTTTAAGGGTGTTATATGTAAGAAAAGTGGAGTTTAAGGCTTGGTATGTCGTTTTAAATGCCAAGTCGAAGTGGCAGTAAACTGCACACACAGGCACTGCAGTGGCAGGCCTGAGACAGGTTTGAAGGGCTACATCTATGGGTGGCACAATCAGTGCTGCAGCCCACTAGTAGTATTTAAACTACAGGCCTTGGGTTTATGATACCCATGTTACAAGGGACTTACTAGTATAACACATGTGCCAATCAATGATAAACCAATGTCATCATGTTTAAAGGAGAAGCACATGCACTTAAGCACTGGTTAGCAGAGGTAAAATGCTCAGAGTCCTTAGGCCAACAAAAAGAATTAAAGAATCAGCAAAATGTGGAGGCAAAATGCAAAATGTCTAGGGTATGCCAGGCCTAACACTGTCCTTTACTTACCATTGGTTGGCTTCCACTTCACTCTTGTTTACTTGCTTCTGATTGATCAGCGCCCCCTGACGCTTCCAGTGTGTGTCTCTGCCATGGCAGATGGACCTAGTAAAGATTTCTGTCTGCAGCCATTGTCTTTTCGCTGGCCACCCGCTACTGCAGGTACTTTTTTTCAACTTTTTTAAATGTACTTTCTAAGAGTGCATGTGTTTGCAGCCTGCACCCCCCCTTGTCTTACTCCTGCGGTCCCTTGTGTTGCTGCTCTCTCCCTCCTCCCCACGCCACCTTTGTTACTTGTCCCCCTCCCCTCCTCTCTCTGTCTGTTGTTGGTGCTCCTTCCCTCCTCTCCAGCACCTCGCTCGCTTGGCTTTTCCATACCCGTCTTCTCCTGCTGTCCGTTATTGCTGCTCCCCACCCCTCCCGCACCTCCCTCGTGTTGCTTTCCCCATTTCTGTTTTGCTGTTCTCACCCTACTCCCACGCACCTCTCTCATGTGGCTTGCACCCCCACACTTTTTTAAACATATTGCACAGCAGCATGCAACATGTCTTTAAAAAAAAAGCAGTATGATGCGTTCAATGCTAGAAGAGTCATAGCACTTTTTTTTCTTTACTTTAAGCCAGTGCTTCCCAAACTTTTTAAAACCTGCACACAGTCTTTAGACTGACAAACGTTCCTGTCCCACCTAAGTTTAATAGCTATGAGGAGGGCAGTTTTGTATGCAACTAAATCCTTCAGTGTCATTTACCGTCAGCACATTTTTTATCGAAATGGCCACTAAATTTGCACAGACATGCAGTTTTACTAATAAAAATATATTGCACACAATTGATATTGAGTGGAAATCGAGTTTCAGTGTATATCTGAGATTTGTGCTTTACCAAGGAGTGTCTTGAATTATTTTGATCCTATTAAAATCTTTGCTTCCATCACACTTCAGAATCACAAAACAAAAATCTTCATTTTTGCTTTCTTAACTGCTTAATGTGTACAGTTCATCTACAGGTATATACATTTTGTTGGATGTTACAAAATGATGCCTACATCCTTTCCATTCACACTGTTTGTACCCCAGCAAGATTGTCACATAATTCACTTTACTTTTCTTTCGCTGACTGCAAAATGAGTTGAGTTTGTAAACACCAATGCCCATCATAAAAATGCAGTAATTTATCAGAATACATAGCTTGGCATTAGACCTGTCTTTGAAGCACAGCAAAGATGACAATTTAAAAATAGATTTGAAAGCCATCTTTATTTGTTGGACTTTCACGACTCACCTAAAATCGTCTTGCGACCCACAGTTTGGGAAACACTGCTTAAAGTTATGTTGCTGCTGTGCATCATGGTTTGAAGTTAGAAAAATAAGTGCTCCGACGCAGCCAACGCTGGATGCATCTAGCACTATTTTTGTTTTCAACATGTCTAAAAAAATTGACAAACTTATTAGATCATGTATAGGTGAAAGCATGTTTAGCTAAAGCCATGCTTAGGATGCAGGTCTTTGAGTAAAAATGCCATCAATGTAGACACATGTCCTCCTGTGAATTGTCATGGGAGATAAGAGTTAATTCATCTCACAACAAAAATAAAATGAAGAAAAACACAACACACAGTTGACCTCTAACCACTTATTCAATAAAATGGCAAATATTAGCAGTGGGAGTAATATTATGCATAATGAGTTTCTGGACAGGTTGTTTATAAGTACTAATTTGTGTAAACTTGGAGGTATACTTAACTATGGTGTATATGCCGTTTCAGTCCATTGTAGGTGCCATAGACACGAGTTTTGCTTGTGGATGTTGAGGATCGAAGGGCTTCTTAAAATAGCTGTCAAAGCCTGCCTTTTCTGTGAACTAATGTTGGGTCTGGAGGTTTAATGCCTTATACACCTTATTATAAGCACTGGTTATATCTAGTAACTCTGCCCTCCCCCTCAATTACTGATACCAGGGTAATTGGAAAACTCCAGGAGAGCGTAGCTACAGGGTGAGACATGGAGGTCCCCGAGAGTCACCTTATAAATGAGGAATTAGGAGAATTGTTAATTCTGACTCTGATTTCACTGGGTAGTTCTAATTTTTCCAACAGGTATTTCACCTTGAAACTCCTGCTTTTTTCAGGCGGTGGAATCTCTGGGTGAAATTGTCTGAATCTGTGGAGTTAATCCTGATTCAGCTAGCACCTCCTGTTACTGTCTGTACCAGGATACCTGAGCACCCCACAATCAGGCTTGTATATGATGGGGGACATTTTCAAGTTACTTTTGGTTTTCCACTTGAACTAGGTAGCCTACTTGCTTATTCCATTGGGTATGGTAGTAAATGTTGATGCTGTAGACCACAATATCTTAACCTACACATAACACAGTAGGTTGGGAGTAGATAGGGAAGTAGTCAAATGATACCACTCCGACAGTTCGGGCGGCAGGTTATCCCGCACACGTGCTGCTACTAAGCGAGCCGCCCCACAACTCACTGCGGTGGATCTATTCCTTGTGCGTGAAGCCTAGTGCTATGCCGCTGCACTGATTTCTGCTGCTATCAAGAACTCTGAGTAGGACGTCGGCTCTCAGGGCTTTAACCAAACTTATGGTGTCAGAAGCCGAGGATGATGTTGATAACTTGCAAGGCGTCGCGTTTTTATGGGTGCCTTTGATTTTGGCCTCCCAGATTGTTTTTTAGCGGTAATGTGTTGCTGCTAAGCGGAGTCCTCAGCCCTGCCTCTCTGGTGGAATCTACTGGAAACCCATTGTCCCATCTTTTTCACAGTGGTAAGCACCTCAGTGGTGTTTTTTTCTTTTTGGGTTTGCAAATCAAGGATCTCCAGGGCAGCATTGAGGAGGACTCCAGCTTTAACAGGGGCACCCGCGCAAGGGTAGTTTTTTTACTTAAAGCGGTGCCTTGGTAGTGGGTCACTTGCTTGGCCCCTCCCCCTTCAAAATCCATCTAAGCCTGCCCAAGAGATTTAAGAACTCCTTTGTCTGCAGGACTGTCTGTAAAAGGCGAACACAGAAATTCTATCTAGGAGATCACCAGGTTTCATTTCAGGCGCAGCCTTTTTAGGGTCAGTCTCAGTAAGGTGTGGGTCGCTGGGTGGATCCCCCAACTAAACATAGTCTAAGGATCACAAAAGGAACACTTCAACCCAATACTATGGGAAAGCATCTAAAAAGTTCCCAAATGATGATGAACATGGACTCCGCTACCAGCCTTAAAAGCAAATCACGTGTTGTCCAAGCAAAAACTGCATCAGTGGCCGCAAGGGAAGATCATAGCATAAAATCATGGCATGGATCTGCTGCAGTATTAAGCTCATTAAGCTCAGAGGAAGAGATTTTGGACCCGGGTAGGGAGGCAGCGATTAACAAGCCTGATATGTTGAATACTCAACAGGTGGGATCAAAAGGACATGAAGGACCGGAGCTGTACTCTGTCTTCAACAATGCAGCTTCAAACTCCTCTAGCAAGAACAAGAGTGCGGGAGACGATAATGAGGAGCAGTCAAGCAAATCTACATCAGTAGGAAAAAAGGAAGCTTGCCCCTCCATCAGGACAACAAGGGAAGAGACTGCAACTTCAACTTTTGGGCAGGTGAAAGAGTATCCACTGTTCTCTGAAACTACAGTTACTCGCACTATATTGCCAGGCTCTTCTAGTGCTCTGCAACCAGAGCTATTCCCCAGTCTTCTGGCAGATGTTACCATATCGATCTGGTGCCCCTCTTGAAAAAACAACTATTCAGCCAGGTTCATCAAACTAAATCCGCCTAGTGCACCACAGCTGTTGTCGCAGCTCCCGTAAGCAAGAATGTTACCTCTCAAAGACATTGCCAGGCAGACGCAGAAAGATCTGTTGAGACGTTTCAAGGGGATGAGTTGGCAGTACAATGGGATATAAAGACCATGTTAAAACTCATCTTGGATTAAAAAATATGAGAATTAAAAATAACACAAGCAACTGAATTAGCTTTCCTGAATCATCGTCTAGCAAAAATAGAGGAAACTGTGGAGAACTTCCTAGTAAGAATGCAGGAGGCAGAGCCCAAGTTTTTGCAGGTCGAGGATCAGATGGATAGAATACAGCAACAAGTGGATCGTGTAAGGAAAGACAAATCCTCGCTGGAGAACAAGATCGACGAACTGGAGAACCATTCGAGACATGCCAACCTTCGATTAGTAGGTGTGCTAGAAGGCTGTGAAGGAACTCAAACAATACAAGGGGTCGAGACTTTTATTTTAAAACATTTTTTTACCAGAAGTCTCCGGCGATTTGTCAATTACTTGAGCACATAGGGTGCCACCCAGTCGCTATCCAAATTCTAAACTGCCGAAGACAATTCTGCAGACTATTGCATCAAGGAACAGATACCCCCACCGCAGTCACATCACTCCCCATCTGAGACACCTGCACTGGCTCCCCGTCAGCAAGAGGATCTCCTTTAAACTCCTCACCCACGCACACAAGGCACTCCACAACACTGGACCAGCATACCTCAACAGATGACTCACCTTCACACCCTCACCCGCCAGCTCTGCTCCGCCGGCCTCGCCCTCGCCGCGGTCCCCTCATCCAACGAGCGACCTCCGGCGGCAGATCCTTCTCTTTCCTCGCCGCCAAGACCTAGAATACCCTCCCCACCGACCTACGGCAGACCCAAGACCTGCTCACATTCAGAAGGCTTCTCAAGACCTGGCTCTTCGCGCAGTAGCAGCACCCCCTCACCCCCAGCGCCTTGAGACCCTCACAGGTATATAATGCGCTTTACAAATACTGTGATTGATTGATTGATTGATTGATTGATACTATCCAAGGCTATTCAGAAGAAACAATTTACTACTAATGAAGTACTTTGCTGTCTAATTTTTTCAGGTATGTCTGCAGTTGCTGCATGACATAGAAAAGAGTTTGTCAAGCTTCTGTACTTATTTAAGGCTCAGGTTGCACAGGCAACACTAGCACAAAAGTCCAAATTGAGGGTACTAGTAAAAGGAAAGTTCCATATATTTACCAATCTAGAGGAATTTGTTGCAAAGAATTACTACATAGTGAATGAAGAGAAGAAGGACATCAAGCAGCGAGACCAGTAGGGGAGATGGGGGATGCAGGCGCTACCCAACGGAGATTGGAGATGGGTATTTTAGGCAATTTGCCTTCTCCGAGGGTGGGGAAGGGGAGCAAGGGGGGGGTTTGGTGTTCTGGGTTTCAGAGGGTATTTGGTATTACAGTACGTTCTTGGTGGGGTGGTGTTGGTGAGGGATCACTTACTAAATATCGAGGGACAAAATAAAGACTACCCAAAATATAGATTCCAAAATATCGACAGACAAAATATCAAATTCCTATCTACAAACAGGTAAGTACCAAAATATCGACCCCAAAATATTGTTTATATATATATACATTATAAAAATATCGAATTTCTTAAAATTAATGTAAAATTAAAAAAATATTAAAAATAAATAGCTAAAATATACTTAAAAATACTTAAATTACCTTAAAATTATTAAATAACTAATTTAACTTATAAAAAAAAATACAATCTTATCTGTTAAAACATATATATATATTAACATAATATTAATAAAAAATACACAATACTATTACCGTAGGATAGCGGAGGTGTAAAAATGACTATTCCCACTCCTGGAAGTGCAACAGTAGGGAAAGCGTTGGATAGCGTAGGGGTAAAAATTACTATTCCAACTCCAAAGAGTGCAAATGTAGGGAAAGCGTTGGATAGTGTAGGGGTAAAAATTACTATTCCCACTCCAGAGAGTGCAACAGTAGGGAAAGCGTTGGATAGCGTAGGAGTAAAAATTACTATTCCCACTCCAGAGAGTGCAACAGTAGGGAAAGCGTTGGATAGCGTAGGGGTAAAAATTACTATTCCCACTCCAAAGAGTGCAACAGTAGGGAAAGCATTGGATAGCGTAGAGGTAAAAACTTACTATTCCCACTCCAGAGAGTGCAACAGTAGGGAAAGCGTTGAATAGCGTAGGGGTAAAAATTACTATTCCCACTCCAGAGAGTGCAACAGTAGGGAAAGCGTTGGATAGCATAGGAGTAAAAATTACTATTCCCACTCCAGAGAGTGCAACAGAAGGGAAAGCGTTGGATAGCGTAGGGGTAAAAATTACTATTCCCACTCCAGAGAGTTCAACAGTAGGGAAAGCGTTGGATAGCGCAGGGGTAAAAATTACTATTCCCACTCCAGAGAGTGCAACAGTAGGGAAAACGTTGAATAGCGTAGGGGTAAAAATTACTATTCCCACTCCAGAGAGTGCAACAGTAGGGAAAGCGTTGGATAGCGTAGGGGTCAAAATTACTATTCCCACTCCAGAGAGTGCAACAGTCGGGAAAGCATTGGATAGCGCAGGGGTAAAAATTACTATTCCCACTCCAGAGAGTGCAACAGTAGGGAAAACGTTGGATAGCGTAGGGGTAAAAATTACTATTCCCACTCCAGAGAGTTCAACAGTAGGGAAAGCGTTGGATAGCGCATGGGTAAAAATTACTATTCCCACTCCAGAGAGTGCAACAGTAGGGAAAACGTTGAATAGCGTAGGGGTAAAAATTACTATTCCCACTCCAGAGAGTGCAACAGTAGGGATAGCGTAGGGGTCAAAATTACTATTCCCACTCCAGAGAGTGCAACAGTCGGGAAAGCATTGGATAGCGCAGGGGTAAAAATTACTATTCCCACTCCAGAGAGTGCAACAGTAGGGAAAACGTTGGATAGCGTAGAGGTAAAAATTACTATTCCCACTCCAGAGAGTGCAACAGTAGGGAAAGCGTTGGATAGCGTAGGGGTAAAAATTACTATTCCCACTCCAGAGAGGGCAACAGTAGGGAAAGCGTTGGATAGCGTAGGGGTAAAAATTACTATTCCAACTCCAGAGAGGGCAACAGTAGGGAAAGCGTTGGATAGCGTAGAGGTAAAATCTACTATTCCCACTCCAGAGAGTGCAACAGTAGGGAAAGCGTTGGTTAGCGTAGGGGTCAAATTTACTATTCCCACTCCAGAGAGTGAAACAGTAGCGAAAGCGTTGGATAGCATAGGGGTAAAAATTACTATTCCCACTCCAGAGAGTGCAACAGTAGGGAAAGCGTTGGATAGCGTAGGGGTAAAAATTACTATTCCTACTCCAGAGAGTGCAACAGTAGGGAAAGCATTGGATAGCATAGAGGTAAATTTTACTATTCCCACTATAGTGAAAATAAATTAATATAATTCACATAATTATCAATTAATCAATTATTAAAAATTATTTATCAATTAAGAATTAATTAATTAATTATCAATTAAAAAGTAATTAACAATTTGTTCAAAATAAATACCAATTAATTAACATATTTAATTAATTATAATTAAATTACTTCCCACCCTATTCCCCTATGAAGCCACAACCCGCTACAGAAAAAAAAGTAATATTATTCACATAATTATCAATTAATCAATTAATAAAAAATGATCATTTAATTAATTAATTACCAATGAAAAATTCATTAACAATTTAATTAACATATTTAATTAATTATAATTAAATTACTTCCCACCCTATTCCCCTATAAACCCACAACATAAAATAAATTAATTTAACTCACATAATTATCAATTAATGAAAAATAATTATCAATTAAGAATGAATTAATTACCAATTAAAAATGAATTAACAATGTATTCTAAATAAATACCAATTAATTAATTAACATATTTAATTAATTATAATTAAATTACTTCCCTCCCTATTCCCCTATAAACCCACAACCCGCTACAGAATTAAATTACACAATAATTAAATAACTTAAAATTAATTACTTAAAGTAAATTACAAAAATATATACACTTTCCACACATATACTAACATAAAAAACACTTTAAAAAATTCGATACTATTAAAAATTCGATATTTTTAATAAACTATATTATGTACTTTGATATTTTGTCTGTCTATATTTTTAAAATCGATATTACATTACTTACCTTCAAAACGATATTTTTGATGTCTATATTCTGTCCATTCGATATTTTGTCCATTCTATATTTTGGACTCGATATTTTGGTTTGTCTATATTTTGGAATCAATATTTTGCCCATTTACCGTTGGTGAGCACGGTGAGATAGAAAGAGCAGAGTCTGAGGAGACAGCAAAAATTGGCATTAATGAATAATAGTTATAGGAGAAAAACTTTTCGATTGTTAAGAAGAATCTTAAAATAGGAATATTATCATGCAATGTCAATGGTATTTCTAACAAACAAAAGTATGGGCGTTAATCAGGTGGTTAACTCCATTCTCTCCACAAATGTTACTGCTTCAGGAGACTCATCTTAAAACTAAAACGCCAAAGCTTTTTATTCCTACATTTTTGTCATAGAGCATGCTTTGCCTCAGCAGGGCAAGCAGTGAGGGGGCTAGCGGTGTATCTAGGCCAAGGGCTCGATTGGGAGGAAATTCAAGTTCATAGAGATCGGGGTGGTAGATTTATCTGGATCACAATCTGGTTAGGTCTGAACCAGATTAACCTAGTGAGTTATTATGCCCCAATAAAGGATGACCCTAAAACATTTATGCTGATCAACGAGGTGGCAATGGGAGCAGAAGGCCCTATAATTATAGGTGGGGGGTTTAATTCTATACAGGATTTAGTTAGGGATATCTCCAACAAAACTAAGAAACAGCTTAAGCCACACACAAAAAAATTAATAGATATAATGAAACAGTGAGGTTCCGTGACGATTGTAAGTGATGTTTTTGACTCGCACGAATATGGTCGAGTCTGGTATCTATGAACCGCAAATGACGAGTTTAGTGGGTGTACGCAGTTTCGCTGTGCTAACCTAAACCGTTCATCTGTTACGTGGGTTTTCCTATCTGTATCCACGGGTTCCATCTTAGATACGGCATCCATTTTGTCTCTTGCCCTCAAGTAGCCAGCGAACGGACGTTGTCCGCTCCACGACCCTGGGATTCCCAAGATATGTACGGAAGACACATGTCCTTTGAGAGTGTCTTTATGACGAGGGGGATGATACTGTAAGGCAAATGGCCCCGCTCGAGGCTCATCTTGCCATGCTGGTTTATTGTTTCAGCCGTGCATCTCATTAGGCATGTCCCTTTGATGCCTGTAGCTCGTGTTTCCTGATGCCTCCTCTTTTACACCCTTTCCGATCTCCCCACTGTCTCCATCTTCCTCTACACCTGTTCTTGTTCCTTCTTCGATTTGTTTTACTGCTGATTGGAAGGCACTAATGGTGGGAAGATGGGTTTTTACAGTTGGGAACCACCAAATGTTTCCGCACTTATGTTCCGGACTCTGAATGTATCAAAGCGACCAAAGCGACCCCTCTTGGGGATAATTGTGGGAACCAAGCCATAAACCTTTGTGTACCATGTAAACCTATGGGCGAATTGTGTATAAAATGAGCGATCCACAGAACCTATTTGAAGCAGTCTCCACAAGTAGCATGCGTTGTACTTGCCGTGACTTCTGTGTTCCCTGCAGTAAATAAAGCTCGAATCTTTGACGCCGAAGGAAGTGTCCCGTGTCTCTGTCACTGGTATGCCGGAGCAGGTTACCCATGAAGGTTTCAGGTGTTGTGCCCTGGCACCGCTGGGTCTTAAATAACCCAGTCCTTCAGTTGGCGCCCAACGTGGGGCTGCATCAGTGGTACCGGTCCAAGCCCGACGATCGTGAGGAACTTCGTGTGAAATCTCTGAGGGAAGGTGCACTCCGCTTCATCGATCCTGTTGTCGAAATAAGTGGCCCGAAGACTTTTCCCGCGAAGATTCCCGCCTCCTGACGGCTGCGACGGACTGCTGCCCTGACTGTAGACCTGTTTTGGCGCCTGGCGTAGACCTTGGTATAGCGAGACGACTGACGGGCCTTCCTGGTGACGCCATCGATCTTTGAGTTAAGTATTTGTGGGCCGCTCCCAGAGTTCTTGGTTGTGGTTACTTAGTTGTTGCATGGTTCCATTGCATTTGTGGTTCTTGGTACTTTGTTGTGATATTTGACGACTGCAGACGCCAAAAACCGAGGGTTTTTGCTATTTGCTGGGACCTGGTAAATCCCGTAACCCTTGAAGTTTGTGAAACTCGGCCAGTGTGCAAGATGCCTGGTCGCAGTACTTTGTTTAGTTGTTTCAGACGTTGTGGTACGGATTCCCGACTGGAGGACTCGTGTCCGATACCTCCGGTTGGAACTCCCATTTATGAGCTCTACAGCAAGCACGGGCTAGGCCCGATTACTTTTAATGATTATTGGATCCGGTATACTAAGAAGGATGGTGTCCTTAGTTGGCCACCTCATGGTAGTTTTGAGACTTCAATCTTAGATAATCTAGAGGCTAAATTATTTGCGAAAAAGTCAAGGCCGGCCATGTTTGATGCCTTTCGGTTGTGGCGCAAAGAAGCCCGACAGAAAGAAATCAGACAGACTAAACGAAATCAGAGAGATGGTGTGGCTACCATTGTAAAGAAAGCAGAGCAGTTTCAGCGTGATAAGGAGGATAAGGAAAAGGAAGTGTTTGATAGGCTACAGCGTATGTCCATAGATAAATGCTATCCTGCTTTGCCTACGGAGTCAGATAAGAAGGAAGAACTAGTTGAGGATCCTTTAATGTCTTATCTTATGAAGTCACCACCTCCGTACGTACAGGGTACCATGACTCCTGCGGTTCCTCCTGTACCTCCTCCTCAACCTGTTCCTCAACCTGCACCCGTTCTTCCGACTATTTCTGCTCCTTTGCCTGTTGCTATTCCCACTGCTCCTCCACTTCCGCATACTCCTGCTCCCGCTACTGTTCCTGCTCTCCTAACTCCTGCTGTTGCTCCTGTTTCTACTCCTTCTCTTGTCAGTCCTGTGTCCTATACTTCTCCCTCTACTCGTAGTCGTACTTCTCCTCTTGCGGCTAGCTTCTTTCATTCTCTCGGACCTGTTCTTGGGTCCGCCGGTTCAGATGGTCCTCAGAGACGTAGTCAGCTTCCTGGTAACAAGGAACGCGTTTCGCTATATAATATGGCGATGGGTTGGATGACACATCCTCTTAGAAATCCACCACGTGTTGTACTTGATACGTTCTGTCAATTTAATATACCAACCCAAAGATTTGTGTTCGAAAAAATGTGTAAGGTCCTTCGTGATCAGATAGCGGCCGATGCACCTGACGAGGTGTTGACCGCTCTATCTGATCTACAACTGCAGTTCTCGAATGGACTGATAGTGGATACCAACGTTCGACGTGCCGTTGAGCGGTTGCTATCTTTCCGTCCCACTCCTATACCTCAAGCCCTGTTTGTTGAAGATGTTGAAGGACAGTTAGATGCGTCTGGTCAGTTTCCTATGCGGGAAGTTCCACCAGTATGGATGCCAGGCGATCCTAATGCTAATCCCATTATTCCGCCATATTTCCAGAGAGTGTGGATACATCTCCCATGGAAACGCTCGGAAGTGTTACAGGTGAAGCAATCTTTGCCTGACCCTCGCAAAAATCCTGCAGGGTATTATAAAGAATTATCACAGCTCGTAGATGCTACGATAATGAATCTTGCCGATATCGATATGCTGTTCGGCAATGTAGTACCGCAACCGGTCTGTGCTAAGATTCGTCAGGAAAACCATCCTAATGAATTGGGCGGTGATTGGGCTGCCATTATAGCGGCTGATGGGTTGCAAACTGGTGGTGCTAAACCGGAGCAGTTGATTACGGCTCTCCCACAGAGAATAATTACACTAATGAAAACTCTTATGCCTGCCATGAGGGTGAACTGGGACAAACTGTCAGCTTGTAAGCAGAAAAAGGACGAGAGTGTCTCCGATTTCTTTACAAGATTTGAGGAGGCATTCATCGATCATAGTGGTCAGGATATGGGCACTGAGGGCGGTCAACGGTTGTTTGTTGATAAATTTGTCTCTAACTTATTGCCTGACTTGGGCAGTAAGTTGAAAAATTCTGAAAGTGCGTGGGCCGTTTCTACTTCGGCTCAAATATTGGCTACAGCACAGTATTATGAGAACAGAGAGAAAGAAGAGAACGACCGTGCTGATAAAAAGACGAAAGAACTTAAAACTAAGGTGTTGTTACAGCAAGCGTATCCTCCACGTTCGAATCAGAATGCTTCCCAACAAAATAGACCGCAGTCGCAATCGAATAGATCCCAACCTCGAAATGATTCCTCTTCCCAGAGATCTTCGTTGGGGTACAATCAGTGTGCCTATTGTAGACAAGAGGGTCATATAAAATTCAATTGTCCTGTTTTGAACGATCGTAATAGTGGTAATTCATATAGAGGAGGTCGTGGTGGTTCGCAACAGACATCACGCGGTAGAGGTCGTGGTGTTCAGAATGACCGATCAGATAACCAATCAAATTCTAATAACTGTTTCGATCAACGTGGATCATCACAAGGACGATCTGCGCAGTACAATGTAGACGATTACTACGTCGATCAGGGAACTGACGACAGTAATTACTAGGATAGCCATAGACAAGAAGAGGGAGTGGTATCAGTTCCGGTAGATCAGAGAGGGCCTTACGTCGCAGTTGCTACATCGGGCGTCGTCGAGCCTTTTCTGTTGGACACTGGTGCAGCGAAAAGTTCCATAATGCATTCGAAACTCCCTGGCGCACCTTTGTCTGGCTTAACAAATGTTTCCGTTGGATTCTCTGGCGCCCCCGTTAGCAATCCAGTTTCGCGCCCTTTGCCTCTTATAATTGGGCCACGTGAGCTTGAAGCTCCGTTGATTTTGACTACTGGTTGTGGTGAAAATCTTTTGGGCCTGGATTTGCTAAAACGTTTGTATGCAATTTTGTATTGTTCTCCTGCGGGTGTAAAGCTTACGTTGGGAGAGAGGGTTGTCTCTCCTATGTACTTGTCTCTCGATAAGCTTCCACCGGAATTGAGTTCTCTTCCTGCATCTTTGTGGGCAGCAGGTCCCAATGATGTGGGCCTGCTTGACATCTCACCCTATGTTGTTCAGTTAAAATCAAATGTGCGATTGCCACGTATTCCCCAGTATCGTATCTCTCTTGATGGTGAACGAGCACTGTTAGCTATCATCTATGATCTGATCGAGAAAGATGTTATTGAAGAAACTCGGGGAAACGTGTGCAACAGCCCTGTACTGCCTATTCTAAAACGTACTGATCCTTCGAAGCCACCTGTTTATCGTTTTGTTATCGATTTACGGGAGGTAAATAAAATTGTGATTCCTCAGTTCCCCGTTGTGCCTGACATCACGGCGCTACTGACTCTGATTCCAGCTTCTGCATCTTGGTTTTCGGTGATCGATCTGAAGAATGCGTTCTTCAGTATTCCGATTGCTGAGGAGAGCAGAGACCTTTTCGGTTTCTCTCTTGGTGGTCGCAGTTTCCGGTTTAAACGCGCTCCTCAGGGCTACTGTGAGAGTCCATCGATTTACAGTCAAGCCTTGAAGGGTCAACTGGATGCTTTTACGTTGCCGGCTGGTGCGGCCTTAATCCAATACGTTGACGATTTATTGGTAGCTGCAGATACTCAGGACATTTGCAAAATTGCTACGGTGTCGTTGCTGCAACATCTCTGTGACTTACATCACAAGGTGTCACCTTCTAAACTCCAATATTGTTGTCAAGAAGTAACCTATCTAGGTCACTTATTGTCAAAGGAGGGAAGGCGGTTGACCCCAGAGAGAATTGCAGCAATTGCACGAATGACTGTGCCAACAACACAAAGAGATGTGCGTGCCTTTCTAGGTATCACGTCGTACTGCAGACAGTGGATCCCAAATTTTTCATTGCTAGCGAAACCATTGGTGGCTCTTACGTGCAAGGATGTTTCAACTCCTTTACCATGGACGGAAGAATGTCAGAAAAGTTTTTCTGAATTGCGTGACTCATTGTGTTCGGCTCCGGTGTTAGGTACTCCTGATTACAGTAAGCCGTTCACGTTATATGTTCACGAGAGGGAAGGTTGTGCTTTGAGCGTCTTAATGCAACCTTTTGGTGGTAAGCAACGTCCATGTGCATATTTTTCCTCGACCTTGGACCCGGTAGCTAGAGCATTGCCGAGTTGTTTGAGAGCAACAGCGGCAGCTGCGGTGTCCATCCGACAATCAGCAGGATTGGTCATGGATAATATGCTTACGGTGATGGTTCCGCATGCAGTCGACACTCTTTTAAATCGTACGAGAACTCAGCACTTGACAAGTGCGAGGTTGTCTGGATATGAGTTGACGCTGCTGGCCAGTCATATTCAGATAAAACGTTGCAATGTTCTAAACCCAGCAACTTTGTTACCCATTAGTGCAGAGTCAGATGAAACAGCAGCCCATGACTGCTATTTGCGAACAGAGGAGGAAACAAAAGGTCGAGTGGACCTTAAAAACACTCCTTTAGAAGATCCAGATGGAACATTGTATGTAGATGGTTCGTGTTTTAAATTGCCGAATGGTGATGTGACCACTGCATATGCTGTTGTAACTTTGAGTACTGTTGTGGAAGCTGCGAGATTGAATCAGAACTCTGCCCAGGCTGCAGAGCTGATTGCTTTAACTAGAGCGTGTGTGTTAGCAAAAGATAAACGTGTGAATGTGTATACTGACAGCCAGTATGCATTTGGTGTCGCGCATAGCTTTGGACGATTGTGGAGAGAGAGAGGTTTTATGACATCGCATGGTACGAAGATTCAGCATGGCCAACTTGTGAACGATCTTTTGGATGCACTTACGTTGCCTAAGCAGGTAGCGATTGTTAAATGTAGTGCACATCGTAAGGTGACAGATGATGTTGGTCGTGGTAATGCGTTCGCGGATGAGACTGCTAAGGAGACTGCCCGAAACCTTAGCACTCAAATGTATGTGACGAGTTCGGTTAGGTGGCCTGCGGAGACTAGTGTGTGTGAGGATACTATCGAGAGTGTGAAAGCAATTCAGAATGAGGCCACCGAGACTGAAAAGACGAAGTGGAATGAAAGTACGGGAAAGTTGGATGCGAATGGTTGTTGGATCGATTTGTCGGAGCATAAGAGATGGATGTTGCCGGATGCATATGTGCTGGCTGTTGTGACAATGGCACATGGGTTAGCACATATTAGCGTGAAAGGTATTTGTAAATTGTTGTCTCCTGTGTGGAAGAATGATGGTATCACGAAATGTGCTGAGCGTTTGGTTAAGAATTGTATGGTATGTATGTTGTACAATCCTGGTAAAGGAACCCCAACTCCTCCTGGTAGTTTTGCTCCCCCTTCGTGTCCCTTTGAGGTGATTCAATTAGACTTCATCCATATGGAGAGATGCAATAACCTGAAATACGTTTTAGTTGTGGTTTGCGCGTTCTCCCGATGGATCGAAGCCTATCCTCTTAAGGATAATACTGCTTTGTCAACTGCAAAAATCCTACTGAAGGAATACTTTCCTCGGTATGGAATGCCTCGGGTTGTGTGGTCAGATAACGGAAGTGAGTTTGTGGGGAGTGTGATGAAGAGTGTGTGCAAAGGCCTTGGAATTAATCAAAAATTCCATAGCGCCAATCATCCCCAGTCAGCTGGTTTGGTTGAAGGGTATAACGGCACCCTTAAACTAAAACTAGCGAAGATTCAGGCTACGAATGGTCTTTCGTGGCCTGACGCTTTACCCTTAGCTTTACTATCAACAAGGGCAACTGTACACTCCCGAGTAGGCCTTAGTCCCTATGAAATAGTGTTCGGTCGTCCTGCAAATGTGTGGGGGGTCCCTAGACCAGGTGTGTTCTGTGATCTTGAGTATCCAATGTTGATCGATTATCTTTATGACTTGACTGCTAAACTGAGGTTAATTCACCAACAGGTTTACGAAGCATTGCCGACGCAGACGGAGGGTCCAGGCCACCAGCTCCAGCCTGGAGACTGGGTGGTTACCAGAAACTTTTCTCGGAAGAAGAACTTGGAGCCCAGGTTCACTGGACCCTACCAGGTCCTCCTTGCCACGAGAACTGCTGTTCGCCTTGAGGGACGGAAAAACTGGGTGCATGCCACCCATACGAAGAAAGTCCCTATTCCGTTGCCGGCAGACTCGTGGGTGAGGAGAGGCATTGCATCAACTGAAACCGAAGGATTGCCGGCGTTTGTTCCTTTCAGCGACGCACAACCGGTCGGAGAATCCTCAGCGCAGCAGAAAGACACTGTTGAACATTTGTCATCAAAAGACTCAAGACCAGAATATTCAACTGATCAACAGAACGCTGTCTCTTCAACGGATCCTTTGTTCGACGAACAGACACGTCCTGGGAAAACTCGATACTTTTTGCGATCTCGCATTAAAGACTAATAAAAGATTCTGTTTTGTCCCTTGACAACTGCATTATCCCGTTTTCCACGATCAGTCTGAACACCTGTATCATTGTAGTTATTCTTGTACATATTGAAGGTTCTTTTTCCTACGTATTTTTGCTTCCACAGCTGAGAGACATTGCATATATATATTGTAAATAAAGGCCGTAGGGCCGCGCGCGTACTTCCTTCTGGTTAGTAGGTTTTGACGCTAGGTTAAAGACCGTCGGTTCCTGGGAACTCCTAGGAATTGACTACTGCTACACAGAACGAAGTGCGTCAAGAAACGTTGCGGACGGTCATAGGGGATGGCGTTTTCAAAGCTGATGGACGTGGAAAAAGCACAGGCACAAAGATTTGAGCTACAGCAACTTAGTCGTACGAAATGTTTTATGTTTCAAATATTCGTATTGCTCTTGACTGTTTCTGCATTATTGGCGGGTGGGGTGTATTACACGATGTCTTACTTCTTATCTTCTGCCATACCTACTCCTACTTCTGACCCTAAACTTATCTCCACTGCATCTCCTCATTCCTTTCATATCTTACCTGAACACGAGCAGGCTAGACGTGCAGAATTTCGCAATAATTCCTTTATTCAGCTCCTTCACCAGCATCAGTTGGTGGTTAACACTACTAATTGTTGGGTGTGTGGGTTGATGCCACATACCACAGATAAGGGAATTCCATATTTGGTTTTGCCGTACAGTTCCCAGGGTTCCGCTCGAGCATTTCAAACAATGTTTCGAAGCGCACTAGGTTTCCACCCCATTCGAGAACCACGTTCTCCCTACTCTGGCCCTGGCTCGTACCAAAAGCCTTTGTCTATAGCGATAGAGGACTTAGATAGCGATATCTATGACCCCTCACTTATTCCCGAAGAAGAGGTACAAGCCTATAGGGTCCTGAGTAGAGGCGAGTATAGTGTGTTCACTAGTGAAAAACAGCTTAAAGGCTCGCCCCCGATATGGGTCGTACCCCACATTGGTAATTTTTGTCTAATAGGTCGTGGCCGAAGATTGAAAGCCCGACTTGGAGAGAGTGCTTGCACCGAAAATTACATTTTGCCGATGGTCTCGTCCCCTGTGTTTCTGGCTGCCAAGGGTACATACTTTATCTGCCATGATCGTGCGTATGCATGGTTGCCCTTTGACTTTGTGGGCTCATGTTTTATCGCCAATTTGTTGCCTCCGACGTTCACTGTAGATGCAGATTATCACAAGACTAGAGTTGTGAGAGGCGTAATTAGTGAAGAGGACACTGCCGGTCAAGAGGCAGGAGACTTTTTCAAGGGTTTCCTCCCGTTTTGGGGACCTATGGTTAATAGTAGAAACCTGAGACAGTTGACTCGAGTGGTGGAATCGACAGCTAATATTACTGCCAGTGCCCTTGGTAATATCACCACAGAACTTCAGGCGGATAGACTTATGACGTTACAAAACCGTATGGTTTTAGACGTGATCTTAGCAGATCGAGGTGGGGTATGTAAGGTGATCCATTCGAGCTGCTGTATTTTTATTCCTGATAACGCTCCTACTGTCTATCAAGCCATCTCAAAGTTGCATAAAATCTCTGAGTCCATACACGTGGACGTGGGGGATTGGACGCTGCTTGGGTGGTTTTGGGGCCTGATGTCGACTTGGGGTTGGAAGATTCTGATGATCATCGGAGTTGTTGTGGCGTTCCTGTTCACGTGTTGCCTTTGTGTGCAGTGTGGTCCTGCCTTATGTGGCCTCTGTGCTACAACGTGTATAAGGCAACCACCTGTTACCAAGGGAGCTCGGTTGGACAGAGCTATGTTACAGCAACATCTAGATGGTCTGATGAATATCGAGTATGATTCCGACTAGTGCTTGCCTTCATGAGGGCAAAAGGAGCGTCTGAGGTTCCGTGACGATTGTAAGTGATGTTTTTGACTCGCACGAATATGGTCGAGTCTGGTATCTATGAACCGCAAATGACGAGTTTAGTGGGTGTACGCAGTTTCGCTGTGCTAACCTAAACCGTTCGTCTGTTACGTGGGTTTTCCTATCTGTATCCACGGGTTCCATCTTAGATACGGCATCCATTTTGTCTCTTGCCCTCAAGTAGCCAGCGAACGGACGTTGTCCGCTCCACGACCCTGGGATTCCCAAGATATGTACGGAAGACACATGTCCTTTGAGAGTGTCTTTATGACGAGGGGGATGATACTGTAAGGCAAATGGCCCCGCTCGAGGCTCATCTTGCCATGCTGGTTTATTGTTTCAGCCGTGCATCTCATTAGGCACGTCCCTTTGATGCCTGTAGCTCGTGTTTCCTGATGCCTCCTCTTTTACACCCTTTCCGATCTCCCCACTGTCTCCATCTTCCTCTACACCTGTTCTTGTTCCTTCTTCGATTTGTTTTACTGCTGATTGGAAGGCACTAATGGTGGGAAGATGGGTTTTTACAGTTGGGAACCGCCAAATGTTTCCGCACTTATGTTCCGGACTCTGAATGTATCAAAGCGACCAAAGCGACCCCTCTTGGGGATAATTGTGGGAACCAAGCCATAAACTTTTGTGTACCATGTAAACCTATGGGCGAATTGTGTATAAAATGAGCGATCCACAGAACCTATTTGAAGCAGTCTCCACAAGTAGCATGCGTTGTACTTGCCGTGACTTCTGTGTTCCCTGCAGTAAATAAAGCTCGAATCTTTGACGCCGAAGGAAGTGTCCCGTGTCTCTGTCACTGGTACGCCGGAGCAGGTTACCCACGAAGGTTTCAGGTGTTGTGCCCTGGCACCGCTGGGTCTTAAATAACCCAGTCCTTCAACAGTAGTATCAATTGAAAGATCCATGGCATAGAGCTCATTCAGAGTTTTCCCAATATACCTGCTTCTCACAGCGATTTAAAACAGCTTCTCGCATTGATATTTTTTAAAGTTCCATTTCTCTCACTTGCGTGGGCTCTACAATATGGGCCAGCGCTTTCTCTGATCATTCATTGGTTCGTGGTGATCTGGACATTGATATAAGGGAGAGGCCCAGGTGGCAGATGGATCGTCGCCTTCTTTCTAACCAGGAATGGGTTGCAAATATGAGAAAGTTCATTGAGGAATTTTTTCAGATAAATAAGGGCACTGCTTCTGTTTTTTAAGTCTGGGGCCTTCAAGGCAATTATCCGGGGGTAGATTGTGGCTTTCACTGCAGCACAACAAAAACACGGGCCAAATGTATAGAAGAATTTCAAACTTCTGTCGACAATGCTCTACAGAACAGGAGTAGGCGCTGGGGACACTAAACTTAGTAAATAGGCAATAAGTAAAAGCAAAGCTCTAGTTCAGGGAACTTTTATTTTTGGAGGAAATAGAGCGTTCTCAGTTATACCAGCATCAGGTTTATGAGGAAAGCCAGATGGTGGGCGCGTTTTTAGCTTGGTCCACTAGGGTTAAGCAGGAAGCAGCAATGATTGCGGAAGTAGCTGAACCAGAGACAGGCGCTCTAGTCTACGAAAAGGACAAGACAGCCAAAATGGTTTCACATTACTGTAGCAACTTATATGTAGCTAAATATACGGCCTCAAATAAGACTATAGGTCGTTTTTTTCAGTCAATAAAACTCCTGAATCTGACTAATTTACAATCAGAAGAATTAATCACAGAAACTCAACACGTCTTGGCCTCAATGCCTTGGGGTAAGACCTGTGGCAAAGATGGCTTCCCTGCGGAATTTTACAATACTTTTTCCAAAGAACGAATTCCCTTCTTAATAGAATGATTTAACTTTATTAAAAAAAAGGTGGAGCGAGTCTAACAACTTTTTAGGAACCCACAATTATTAGCTTAGTTAAAAAGGGGAAGAACCCAAGAGATGTAAAATCATATTGGCTAATAAGCCCACTTAATACAGATTATACACTTTTAATGAAAATCTGGGCTACCTGTGTGACTCCAATAGCACAGAAGCTAATCCATAGGGATAGACAGGATTTGTGACTGACAGGTTGATGTAGTCTAATACAGGCTTTCTAGTACAAGCACTTGATTTTTTTTAATGAAAATCAGATACTGGCAGTTATAATGATGGTAGATGTGGAAAAAGTACTCGATCTAGTTAACTGAGACACTCTTTGGTCTAGAGAGGTTTGGATTTCCATTACAGTTTATCAGTATGCTTCACTGTTTATATCAAGGTGCAGGGGTAAAGATTTTAATTACTTCAAATTTAGCAGGAATCGTGTAAATAAACAGGGTAGCTCGCCAGGGCTGCCCTCTGTCACCTGTTTTATTTGCTTTCTTTATCGAACCCCTGGCTGCTAGTATAAGGCCTAATATGGATATAGCAGCGCCGAATTAGGTCGATGCCCAATCTTAAATTGTTTGCGGACCATATAATACTTTACCTCAAGTCAGAAGGACAAAATATTATAAAAACTTTGACAGAATTTGAGCAATTCCAAGAAAATGGGGGTTATAAAATCAATCATTCTAAAACAGAACTGCTGCTATTTAATACCCCTCCTAATGTTCTTTCTGCTAGTCTTTAATCATGCACCAATCCATTATTTAGGAATTAAAGCTATGAATCATTATTCTGAGCTACATAGATTGAATTATGAAACAATGATAAAAATGTAACCGTTACTGGTTTTTCTTTTCACTAATATTCCAATTACAATTAATAGAGCATACTTCAAGGAATTAGAGAAACTTCTTGGATTGCTTCATTTGGAATAAAAAGGCTTCAAGAGTTAGTGTACCGGTGTTGCAGTTAGAGGTTAGCCAGGGGGCATTATCATTACCTCTTATATAAACATATTATGAAGCTGGTCTCCAAGATATGATATTGTAATTGACAGATGCCAAGGGAATCAAGGACGGGCTGTTTGTCAAGAAGATGGCCCAGGAGGCAGGCTCCCAGTTGTCAATATTTATTAAAATAACACAACTCCCAAAAAAGACAAGATATAAAACACTTCAGGAGTATGGCTTGAGACCCCAAATATTTGACATTTTTTTAGCATATTGGATAGCATGTTATACCGCCAAAGCTCTCCAGAAAATGTATACTGAAATGAAAGATTATTGCTTTCGTTGTAATGAATTAGGGGTAGGTGACTGGCTGCATATGTTTTTCACCTGTCCAAAGATAGCTCAGTTCTGGGAATAAGTGTTTGATGCCCTAAGTAAGGGATTGCACAGACGAAATCGAACCTGAGGTACGGGTGGCCCTTTTGGGTCTATCTAGACAGAGGCAAGATCAAGAATTAAGTAAGGGGGTCGATGTATTTATTACTATAGCTTCTTTAGTAGCTCGATCCCTGATTTTGCAAAATTGGAGGACAAATAGAGTAGACACAAGGTGATAATGGACGGAGCGCTGAAACTTTTCAGACACTCACCCCCAGTCACAAATATGGGTTGAATCCATCAACATTATTTAGCTCACTTTGCCACCTCATTTCAGACCCAGCTATATGCAAATCAGTCTTGACCCTGTGCCTCATGGGAACAGTCCAGCCCCAACTGCCAAGCCAGGTCTTCCCTGAACCGGAAACAAGCATCCTGGGACCGGTTTCTGGGAAGCACCCTTGATCAGCCAGGCTAACTTCAATCTAGTGGCAAAGTGAGTAAGAGACCCACGTCTGGGCACACCCTGCCAACTTAGGGCGAACAAAGCAGACACAAGGAGATAACAGACAGAGCGCTGAAACTTTTCAGACACTCACCCCCCAGTCACAGATCTAGGTTAAATGCATCATCATTCTTTAGCTCCCTTCGCCACCTCTGTTCAGACCCAGTTATGTGCAAATCAGTCTTGACCATGTGCCTCATGGGAATGTCCAGCCCGAACTGCTAAGCCAGGTCTTCACTGAAACGGAAACAAGCATTCTGAGACCGGTTTCTGGGTAACACCTTTCATCAACCAGGCTAGCTTGAATCCAGTGGCAAAGTAAGCAAGGGACCCATGTCTAGGCATACCCTGCCAACTTAAGGCGAACAAAGGAGGCACAAGGAGATAATGGATGGAGCGCTGAAACTCACTACCAGTCACTGATCTTGGTTGAATCCATCATCATGCTTTAGCTCACTTCGCCACCTCAGTTCAGACCCAGCTATATGCAAATCAGTCTTGACCCTGTGCATCATGGGAACGGTCAAGCCTGAACTTTAAAGCCAGGTCTTCCCTGAACCGGAAACAAGCATCCTGGAACCGGTTTCTGGAGAACACTCTTCATCAGCAAGGCTAGCTTGAATCCAGTGGCAAAGTGAGCAAGGGACCCACGTCTGGGCATACCCTACCAACTTAGGGCAATCAAAGCAGACACAAGGAAATTAACAGACGGAGCGCTGAAACTTTTCAGACACTCACCCCCCAGTCACAGATCTGGGTTGAATCCATCATCATTCTTTAGCTCACTTTGCCACCTCAGTTCAGACCCAGCTATATGCAAATTAGTCTTGACCCTGTGTCTCATGGGAACAATCCAGCCCGAACTGCCAAGCCAGGTCTTCCCTGAACCGAAAACCTACATCCTGGGACTGGTTTCTGAGTAACACCCTTCATCAGACAGGCTCCTTGGTACTTCCCCTTTCCATGGGTGCTGCATTCCTCAGCACAAAAGAGAAATATGCTTCTAAAGATTGTTTTTGTGCTGGAAGCAACCCTTCCTGCACAAAAACAATCCTACCTGTAATGCACCCTTGCACACTGAGTTGACGCTGAGCAGCCTTAAGTGCCCCAGCGCATGCAGAAAGCTGAATAGCACTGTACTTTAGAAGATTAAGCACTCTTCAGCTCTCCCCCATTCACACAATGCAGCGCAGGAACTTACCTTGCTGCACTGCATTGTGTGAATTCTTGATAAATCGGCTTCCTTTGACTTTTGTGGTTTGGCTTTAACACTGTTGTTTTTTATAGTTTCATATAGCACAAGGTTGGATGCCCTTTTATTTCAGGGAGGGGGAGATTAAGTGATTTGCCCAGAATCACAGGATGTTGACCCAACGTTGGGACTCGAGCCGGTTCGCCACTTCCAGAGTCTGCCTAGTTTTCTCTAACACATAACTTTAGCATTCCTGTCAGGGTCGGATCCGGAAGGCGGGAAATTGTTCATTGGTTGATGGGCCGGTGCTTCAGGGTCACCTGAGGTCTGTTTTTTTGGGCCTCAGTAAGCCGGCCCAAGAGACTGACTTTCTTCCCCATTCCCCACCAGGCCACGTTAATGTGGCATCACCTGTTTTGTTTGCACGTTAATGTGGCGCCAGCATCACCAAGCACTCCCTTGACATGCTGTAAACTGAGGCTAGGGTCCAAGTGTTGCCTTAGCCTTTGGGGCATTCTCACCTCCGCCCACTGTCTCCCTTGATCTGCCAGAAGCAACCATCCCCCGTCGGGCCAACAAATTTAGACCATGGGGGTGCAAGTCGGGTATACTGTATGCAGGGGCCTTGCAGGGGGGAAAGATGATGTTGGACCACTCTCACCTAACCCCTCTCCCACCCTCACTGACCAGCAGCAATGTGCTGTTTGACACTTCCCTTGCCAGCTAAATGCCCTGAGGCTATAATGGGCTGGGGAGGGGGTACGAGAAGTGGCCCCTGGAGCAGCCATGTGTTGTCACCTCAGTCCCAGTGTCTTTAAGGCCTTGTTGGGGGAGAGGGGAGGGTTGCATACAATTGAATGTGGTGCTATGGTCAGAGCAGCAGAGTTGAAACTGGGTTCGAGTCCCAGAGTCAGCTCAACATCCTGTGATTCTGGGCACATAACTTAATCTCCATACTGAAAATGAAAATGAATTTGATTTTGTGTAATGTAACCGGTGCTCATGTCTCCAAAGATTTTGGGCCAAGTTCATGCCTTACAAAACTATAACAACAACAAAATAACCGGCCAAATTCCAGTGAGACTAACCGGATGGTGATCCATAAATAGGGATGAATGTGGGACACTTTTTGGGGAGTGCCCAGGCCTAATTATGATCCCAAACCCATTGTAAAAATATTCCTGTAATTTGCTCTTTGTGTTCGCATTCGTAACTCGTCAGTTTTTTCAGATGAATGGAGGGGTTGAGCACGCTGATGCGTCACTAATATAAACTGCTTATGTCTGCGCCCTAAAAAGAAATGCATCCTGGTTTTCAAAGCTGTATTATGGTTTTCTCTTTTTCTCCCAGCTATGATCCTATTTTTAAACCACAGAGAGCCCGTTCCGCCTCTTCAGATTACACCACCCCTTTCTCTAATATTGCTTTGACACAATCCCTATCTGTCTGATTTGTTTTGGTAGCACGGCCTGCCACCCTGAGGAGACCGGAAGTAGGCCGGCCCGTTTCCTCTACCGCATCCCCCTAATTAAGCTCCAACTGTACACACGTCATGCTTAGCATTTTGTAACCGCCCTTATTTTTCACTTCCTAATATATTTAGTCAAGGGTAGGCTTTGTCCCTGAGAATTAATCAAACCCCGCTGCTTTTCCACAACAACAGTATTAATTGTCTGGGTGAGGAACGCTGAAAGCTTAGCATTATTACAGTGGCGGCTGCGCAGCAGGGGGGGACGTCTCCTCAGTGGCGCATGTTTTAATTAGATGCGAACAGGAGGACGAGAAGTAGCGAAAACATACATTACAGGCTCGTTATTGAAAATAATATCATCTTCATGTAAAGCGCCGTCAGCAGAGAGTAGATGCTTTACGTACGAGGTCCTCCTGCACATCCAGCCAGCAGTGATGCTAATTACTGATTATCTTATTTTTTCTACAGCACTTCATCAATGTAGCCTATGTGTTGTTTTAGAAGAAATTGTAATTGAGGTTTCTTGGTACCAAAATTGGGCCTAATGTCCTATGTATGCATTTCTGCGGTTGCAAAGACTTTGATTTGTAAAAATTCTGACCACAATAATGCACATTGCTAGCTGGATTTGACTAGCTGACTAGGAAAATACCCTTTGTGACTGAATACATTTCGGTAGAAAACGGAAGCATAATAGGGCGTAGCCAGGACTTTAAGTTGGATGAAAAAACTGGGGGGGGGGGGCTCTCTCAAAGGAGCATGGTCAACGTAATTAAGGGCGTGGCTTAAAAACACTTAAGCTAAAAATCTGGGGCCTTATTTATGAAGGACTTGCGCCACTTTTACGTGACTTTTAAAATGGGAAAAAGACACGCACCGGTGGCGCAAGGCCTTCATAAATAAGGCCCCTGTGTTTTACACAGTGTGCCGCCCGACTTGTATTTTGCTGTTCCTGTCATTGCGTACGTATATTACACAACAAGTCACATCATACCTACAAGTCAGGACTATTGGCTTTGTGAATGATTGCTAGTTGCATAAGATAAAGAAGCAGCAACTATGGCTTGTATATAATATTGAAAATACTTCCACTTAAAGCCCTGGTGGTGACACCACGACAATGTTGCTTCTCCTGAGTCACTGCATTCCGGAAAAAAAAAACGGTCCGCCTGTGCCAGAGCACTAAACAGAGCCCGATAGAGACACGTTTCGAGACCCCCTTAAAAAACTGCAGGTGCTCAGACCCGGTGAGACCCAGCCCGTAGCACAACTCCCTAAGCCCCTGGGGTGCACATGAGCGGGAGATAAGCAAGGTACAAATTATAACAGTAAGCAGTGCCTAATTTGAAAAATAAAAAGCGCCAGGGCCCAAGTAGTTTCTGAGGAGGTCACTACAGCTTGCACCCCCTATAATCCATGCCAGCGCTACAATACACGAGTACCAACGATTTCTACTTACAGGTACATTTCTATATATGTGACAATTTGAACTCTACTATGTAACCCAAAGTTGTAAGAATGGCTTGAGCACGCCGTGCTCCATGTGGTGAAATGTCTTAAATATGTGCTGCCAATTAGGTGCCTGTGCTGAGAACCATCAAACATCTGCACAAATTAAGCACTGACAGTAGGTTAACTACTGTTATAATTTGTACATTGCTTATTGACTCCCATTGAGACATTGTTGCATGATATTGTAATTTTTTTTAAAGCAGTCATAGTGTAATATCATAACTACGTATTTCTGGCTCATATTGTCCTGATTACATACTGGCAACCTTCCTTATTGAGTCCTTCTCTTTCTTGTCACAATGATTACGTCCTGAGATTAGCCCACTCGAAGATTTAGGTGAAATGTATTCACAGTAATATTTATATCTCTCTGTCCACTTAGTGGAAGACCTGTAGCCAAATCCAAAACTGAGTGACAAGGGGCTGCAACATGTGTAAATTTACCCAGCACCTGAAAACGAGAGAGAGGAATGTAGGACTATAAGGAGGAAGCAGGGGCGTACCACAGTCTGTGAGATTTGGGGAGGGCGAATCTCAAATTTTCCACCTAAAAAGTAGTGGGCGGCAGGATGGAGGATGAAATGACCAAGATTCAGGATGGAATTTTTCTATGAGGAACAGGATCAGTTCTGATTTGCATGAGCTGGGCCTCTATCTACAGTGGGCAAAAAATGATGGATTGGAAGGCTACCACGAGCGATTGACACTGGTGATACTAATTACAAGTATTAACTCCATTACCTTTTGGGTGTTTGATTGCCAGTAGTATGCCTGGAAACCTGAGACTGGTGCAGCTGTCTACGCCTACTACTGCCAAAGTGTGTGATTTCTAAATAGTATTACATTTGCAGATAATCAAGTAGTACTTTTATGTGTACAGATTTACTACTTCTTTTGGTAAACCGGTTACTATATGTATTTAAGATCCCGATCCAAAAACAGAACGAGTTGAAATCTTAATGGAATGTGAACGACGAGAAAAAGTGAAACCGACATAGCAGACTAAATTCAGGGCCCCCTGACGCAAATACCAAACCAAGATTGCATTTGAGGGATGTCACACCGTAAACATCCCCCGGAATCCCTGCCCTTTGATCACTTATTTTAAATGTATTTTAACAGCACACACTCTTCTTAATCTATGCTGCAAGAAGCCTTGATGACAGGGCTCCATGTTTTTAGGCCTCACCTTTCAAAAAACATTTTATCAAGTGACTGACGGCCCCATGTACTAAGGCTGAGTTGCAAATAGAAGAGGATGCGTAGGCAAATTAATAGGTCGAGCCAAGCCAAAGCCGAGCCATGGGACTGGCTTGGCTCTAAGAGTCTGCACACGAGCTGAGCCAAGAAAACATTTGTTTGTATATCATGCAACAAACATAATGTAAAACTATGATACAATCTCCTCAAAATACAAAAAAAGAGTATTTCTTTAACATTTCACTTTAGTACATCAGATTATATCACTGAATATCCAGACATTTATTAAAAGTAATACTTTTTAGAAACATTCATGGTTTTCCCCCAACAGGAATGCCATTAGTGAAGAGACAGCGGAGTAGTCAGGGACATCGTAAATGTGGCCTACATTTCTTTTTAATGGAGCAACGTTACAGTATATTACATTAAATATAAGAGGTACTTGTACATTGCACATCCTGAACTCATGTCCTAAAAAGTGTGCAGTTATGTGAAAATAAAGATAAAGGAGGCTCTGAGAAATAAAATATGTGACTAAGAAACCCACAATTTGGGCAAGCGGGGACACTCGTATTGATTCCAGTTTATCTGGGTTCATATTTAGAAATTCAGCCACCTTATGAGTATCTCTATCTCTCCCCAGCCCCCCTCCTTTTTATATCAAAGGTCACAGTTTTTTCTTTCATTTTTGTCTCACAATCAGAAAAACTGATACAGAGATAGTAGATTCAACTCTGGGCCCCCAGACCCAATTACCAAGCTAAGAGCATTTTTTTGGGGGGGTGTCCCCCTCCCACCCCCCCCCCCCCCCCCAAAAAAAAAACCTGAAGCTATGCCCTTGGGAGAAAGTATAAGATTCAATTATTATGTAGAATGCTGGTGAGTAACCAGAGCATTACTACTAGGTTCCCTTTGAACCTTTCCTCATCACAGTTTGTGGCTTTTAGAAACATTAGAGGTCATCTGCTTTAACTATGGAAATCTAATGTATCAAAATGGACAGCCTCTGTAATAATGCAGCATGTAACACTCATATTATGTACCCTGCAGATATCTACCAACAAGATCCACTAATTCATGGCATAAGGGGAACACAGACGTGCGTTAGGGCACCACTGAATTAGAGCAGTAAGGCAAGACTTGGGTAAATTATAGATCAACAAAATTGCCATATGCGCCCATCTACTCAAGTTGTTGTTAGTGGTTTTTTTTCCACAAGCAAGAGCAGAAACAGGAGGCTGTGAATGAGAGATGGGGCGGCTGAGTGGAGAGCTGCAAAGCGCGCTTGTCACTTTGGCTGGCTCAAGAAAGCCTGCCAAAGTGACATGCGCACTGTGGAGGGTCCATCTTGCTCCTCCAGTCTTTCTCTGCTGCCAACCATTAGCAGTGGAGGACACACCCCTACGTAACCCAGCTGCAGCAGCTGCATGGCTAAACGTGAAAAATAAAATGCCAATTTCCTAAAATGCACTCGGATGTCTGCTTCTGTCGTATCTACTCAACTCTGGACAGTGCTTTACTTTGTTACATTGAGGATGAGGTGCTCTTTGAGTTATCCATGTGTATTGGACCTCTTTACCTGAGCATCAAAGTGAACAGTAGCTATTACAAAGAGCGAGCTGGCACCTTGTGCTTCTTTTATGACGACCCTTGCAATATAGGATTTTACCAATCAGCCATTTTACCCTCTGAGCATTCTTAAAGATTTTATTGTTGGAGTGCATTACTTCGCACTTTTTTCCCCCAACCATCTGCTTCTATGATGGTGCTGAAGCAAGATTTCATCTCGTTGTATTTTTTTCCACCTGAACACAGTAGTTAATGATGTTGTGTTTGGGCATACTCCTGGTGGCGTAACAAGGTCATATAAACAATTACATCTTGCACTTCTAGCCTTTGTGCAGACTTCAACCATATCAGACTTCACTCTCTTGTTTGCTCATGGGAAGCTCTGCGTGCACGTGTGCTCATGCTCTGTGCCGAGGCTGTCTATCCTTGGCGGTGTAACGTACGTACAAGTATTGGCTGGTCCTGTGAGGGCATGTGTGCAACATCTGCAGCATCTCCTGCCAACTTTACAGCATGAAGTATTGTTTTTCAGTTGGCATTCCTTAGCAACGTGGAGTCCAGCTCCCCACAGCAACGGCCGGGGATCTGTTTGTATATTCAAATGTTGAAGCACTTTCTTCTGTGAGTACACTACAGTAGATTTTGACTTACTTCTCTTCATGATAACAAATGATGAGAGAGGTAAGAAACTGTGGAAGTTAACACTGATAAGCATGCTTAAACCTCATTAACCTCTGTGGTGAATAGAGTTTATAACCTGATTTCATGTTAACAAACCTGATATCGGAGGGTTAAAGTGCTTCAGTATGGAGGCCATCTAACTTTTTAGACGTTTCAACCTAAAATGAGGACTCAGTCAATATTGGTTCAGAAATGATTTTCCTTTGGTTGAGTCAGTGGCGGCTGGTATGCAACGGCGCTAGGGGGGTGGGTTGCAGGGCCAGGGAGTTGAGGGTGGAAGGAGGTCATGAAGAAAAATAATAAACAACGCTTACCTGTCTGCTGTCTGCCACCACCTCCTCTCCCTCTTCCCCGCTTCCAGGGCAGATGCAGGAAACACCCGGCTCCCAGCCTGCCGATAACTAATCACAATGCTGCAATGCAACGTTGTGATTGGTCTTTGCGCTGTGGTTCAGCGCTAGGCCGGAGAATGGGAGGCTGGGTATGGTCTCCATGCAGGATGTAATGCAGCCTGCATGGAGAACATGCAAATTGTGCGTGACGGTTTGACCGGCCCAAGACGGCCAGCCAAAGCGTCCTGCGTACTTGGAGTGGGCAAACCACTCCTCCCCTGCCCTGCTCTGTGAGCAGAGCAGCCCGCCCCTACCCAGCTGAGCAAGGCGAAAAAAACGATAATAACAATGAGTTATTATAATTCTATTTTTTCCTCTTTGACCTGCTCAGTGGGACTACGCTCCCCTGCCTTACCGAAGAAGCTGCCAGTTTTTTTGTGTGATTATTTTACCGGTGACCTCAGGTACCTGCTTGAGTACCTGAGTGTTTGGGTGCCTATTCAGTCATTGATGTTGGATGTTGCTAGTTTTATGACTTTCATCTTTACATTGCATTTATGCCTGAGAGGTCAAATAAACTATAAACGTTTTAGCTTTGGGTCAAGAATAGATAACTGCATCTTATTAGACATTGATGCTCTTTTCACTGTCAATCATGCACAATGCAACAGCCCCATTGTTATTTTTTTCTACACCCCGAGAACCTGGCATGAATTGTGTGAAATGTAAAAAGGTCAGGAGTTGTATGTCAGTGTCTTTAAAACTTCTAGTATTGTGGAAAGGAAAATCGAATTGTTGATGATTAGGATCTAAAGGTCAGAAAGTCTTCTATCATCTTCCTAACTTACTTGATGGAAAGAATTTGGAATTCAAGGAATACGAGATATGTATTAAATACGGACCTGCACTATCTCTCCAAAGTGAGTGCCATTCTAGAGAGGTACCACTTTGTAAGAATCTGTAGAAAGTTACGTTGCAGATGTATGCAAGCTACCATCTTCATGTAAGGGGACACACTATAAGAAACAAACAGGGATCAATTCAGGTCTGATTGCAACATAGAAAAGGATAATCTAGGTAGAATTGCCCAGTCTGGTTCAGATATTAGTATTTGCGGAAGAGCTAGAACATTTGAACTGCATGGGTGAAGGAGACTAAGAACGGCAATATATCATGATTGATAGAGTGCAAGAGATTACATCATAAACACCCCAATAGGATCAAATGAGAGAATTTCAAGGCCAGTGCTTCAGATTTGACAATAAAAGGTATAAGGCTAATATGAAAAGAAATGACATTGGTGGAAAGTAGTTGGTAAGTTGTGTGGCAGAAAAGGACATTATTCTAATACCTGTAGAAACAAAAACACTAAATCAAAAGTTAGGGATATTGATGTGGAGAGTGATACTGACACCACAGTACTGGAGTGTGGAGACATGGTGTTACAGGTGAAAAGTGATTTATTTATTTATTTATTTTAATTTCTTATATCGCGCTGGACTCAATCCCGTAAGGGTATCTCCGCGCTTTGCCAGACAGAACATTAATAGAGTCAATAAGATTGATTAATAGAGCTAAGATGCTTCCTGGAAAAGAAGAGTTTTTAATGCCTTTCTAAAGGACAGATGGTTGGTTGTCATTCTCAGATCTGTAGGAAGTTTATTCCATAAAGCAGGGCCGACTGAGGAGAATGCTCGGTCTCCCTGTCTGGATTTTTTTGTTGTAGGGGGTTTTAGAAGAGCTTGGTTACTTGAGCGGAGTGACCGGGTGGGTTGATACAGCTCAAGTGATTGAGAAAGGTATTTAGGACTATCCCCGTATAAGCATTTGTGGACCGTACAGCATATCTTAAAGCTGATACGCTGCCGTATAGAGAGCCAATGCAGCTCATCCAACAAGGGCTTAGAGGGAGTCCTGGCCGGTGCACTCATGACCAGTCTAGCCGCAGTATTCTGGACTACCTGCAAACGGCCTACTGCATCTGCATTAGCTAATGTCAGCAGGCCGTTGCAGTAGTCCAGGCGGCTAGTAACCAGGGCCTGTACGAGAGTCTTTCTGTAGGTGTCAGGAAGATACGGGAAGACTCGTCTTAGAAGGCCAATGGTGTGGAAGCATAATCCTGCGATGTGATTGGTGTGTTCCTTAAGGATCAATTTTTGATCAATTTTTACCCCTAGATTTTTAACGTGAGGCTTTGATGTTGGAACTGGACCCAAATCCAGCGGCCACCAATCTGGAGACCAAAGAAGACTTGCTTTGCCGAAGAGCATAACCTCTGTTTTTGCAACGTTGCATTGGAGGCAATTTGCGGCCATCCAATGTGACACTGCCCTCATATCCTCGGCAAAATTTTCCATGACTTTAGGGCCAAGGGAGCTGAAGGGGTAGAGGAGCTGGGTGTCATCAGCGTAGGAGACCGGTGTGAACCCATACTTCCGCACAATCTCAGCAAGGGGGGCCACATATACATTAAACAATGTAGGGCTAAGGCATGAGCCTTGTGGCACCCCCTTCGTTAGCCCCTTCGAGATGGAACGGTAGGGGCCCAGGCTAATAGATTGCGACCTCCCGGAAAGGAAGCTCTCCAGCCAGGATAATGCTAAGCCTCCGATCCCCACTTCCTGCAAACGGCTGAGGAGGATGTTATGAGACACGGTATCAAAGGCCGCGGACAGGTCCAACAGCACTAGAATCATGGAGCCCCCTCTATCCTGTGACATTTTGATCTTATCAGTCACCGAGAGGAGGGCCGATTCAGTGCTGTGGCTGGGCCTGAACCCAGATTGTGATTGGTCCAGGCCCCTTGTCGCCTCGATAAAGCTGGCAATGATGGTGTTTCTCAGCCAGTTTCTCAGCCAGTTTGCTAATAAAAGGGAGGAGGGAAATAGGGCGGCGGTTGGAGAGCTCTGACCAAGGTAGGGTGGTGTTTTTGCGTATGGGGTTCACTACCGCTTCTTTCCAGGGTTGTGGGAGTTGTCCTTCGGCAAAGGAGAGATTCATTAGTTTTTGAATAGTGGGGCCTAGAGATTCCGTCAGGGGGGAAAACATTTTAGCAGGAATCAAATCAGTAGGGGAGCCGGTCTTCATTTTGCTAATAAGTGTGGTCAGATCTTGTAGAGTTATTTCCGGGATTACATGAAGGGTATTCCCAAGGGTCACCGTTGGGGAAATTTCAGGGGCCTCAGTCTCTAAGGGACCTGAGACTTTCATGATTTTCTTATATATCCCCTCAATTTTATCTTCGAAAAACTGGGAAATTTTATTGCAAAGATCTTGGGTAAAAATATCCGGGCTCTCACAAATTACTGGGTTAGTGAAGGCCTGTATAATTTTAAATAGCTCTCGGGTAGAATTGCCTGCCTCTGTTATTTGGGAGGTGATACTGATTTTCCTCGCTTTTTAAATGTTTTTATAATAAGTGGTCATAGCTACCAAGTATCGGTCCTTGTCTTCCCCCTTACGTGTCCGTCTCCAACGTTTCTCCAATTTCCTACACCCCTGCTTTTCCGCTTTGAGGGCCTCAGTGTACCATATTTCCCTCTTAGCTATGGTTGTCTGTTTAACAGTTTTCTGATGAGCCAGTGTGTTAATGGCTGTCATCAGTGTGGAGTTAAATTTGGAGAGAGATGTCTCAACGTCATCCGAATTTAAAAGTACTGGCTGCTTCCAGACTTGTGCGAACCTGGCAGGAGTTACTTTATGCCATGGTCTGCGTTTGATGGGCTGCGTAATAAGGTGATTAGTGGGTTCGGGTAGATGCAGAAAAGAAAAGTCTAGCATTTTATGATCAGACCAGTAGATGTATCTAGGGGGATGACAATAAACGTTAGGGAGGGAAGTAAAAATTAAATCCAAGGTGTGGCCACCTGTGTGGGTGGAACCATTATTACGATTGTAAGGAGAGCCCTGCGGACATGGGTGAAATAGAGAACCCAGAAGACCAAATGTTATTCGATATCAATCTCACAGTCATAGCTTCTTTGCAGAAGTAAAACATTTGCCTTTTTCTTATAAAAACATAACAGAATTTTTGGTAATGAGGGATAACGAGATAGCATATCCAAAACTCACTCATTTAAATGCCTTAGAGGGATGATTTTCTTTAGAGAGACATGAATGCCTACATTATTCTGACACTGGTAATAATTCACTTGAACCATCGTGGTAGCCCTATCAGAACAAGAGTTATGTAAAGTCAGCCATGGAGTACCCAGAATTACTTTGTACTGAGGAGCAACAATAAAATCAAAACTAACTCACCAAAACTGAAGCTAAGTCAGAACCAGCCACTGTCTTAACACTACCTGGAAATTTGCAAAGATGAAGCAAATTTAAAATCTCAAAATGTTCCAGAAGCTTCAGAAACTAAAAAGCCTGAATCCACCTTTTCTTGGCTGTGTGATGAAATTGCCTTTAGGAAAATTATCATATGAGCCACAGCTGTACATGGAATTCACAACCCATCTGGGAACTGGCTTAAGGGCTGATTTAATTCTTGATGGGTGGCCTGTTTCTCTGCTGGGCTGATGGAGTAAATTACTCTATTGTCCTAAGACAATAACATTTACTTACTTACTTACTTACTTACTATTGTCCTGACGGAAGTGCTGTTTTCCAAATTTACAATTGCCCACGGGCCCAGTGGAAAATTCTAGCACTGGCAGGAACCTCATGGCTATTCCTATCAATGCACTGCAAGTTTGACAGATGGCTCCACCAGCATGACGGAGCCGTACTACAAACTTACAATGTTTTTTTTTCTTAAAGGATAATCCAAAGCGGGATTCTTTTTTTGAAAGTACAAAAACAATTCCCCCATTGATAAAATAAAGATACTCTGTTTGTGTACACGCAACCAATGTCAACTATCAATAAATTAAAAAGTTGTAATAACTCAATAGATACTGATGACCTTTTTTCAAATTTAACAATTAAGTATCTAAGAAAGAGAATTTTCATCTGATCGCAAAAAGCAGTAACAATATTGAGAGATATTGGGTTGTTAATTGAGGGGGTGAAACACTATTCAAGCAACAGCCACAATCCCCACCAGGGTGTACCACAAAATGACACTAAATTAACCTGTGCTTAACTCTTTGTTAGCTTGGCACAAAAGCATTCAGGCTTAATTTATAGGCAACGTGTAAAGTATAGTTGCAGTATCAAACAGCAATAAAGTGAAAACACAACAGAATACAACTTCCATACCAATTAAGAAAAATAGAGTGACTGTTGCTAACTTATTTGACCCCAAAATGACAAAAATCCAATAAGTAGATCCAGAGTTATGTATTTTTAAAGTTTAAAGTGGAAAATAATCCCTAAAAGATCAAATCACCAACCGCTAACATCTAGTGGCTCGAGACCAAGGCAAAGTTGAAAGTTATGGCTGGTCGCAATGAAGTGCGGTTCTTGTACAGAAATTGGATTGGGGGTGGTCTCCACTCATCATGGACAGAGAAGAATTTTGAGAGAAAAATAGCTGAGAAAGTGAAGTTCAAGTTTTGGATTTCAGAAATCTGGGTACCTTTAGCGCCACTTCCAAGGGTCTAGGATGAGAGGCTAGTCTCTTGGAGGACCAGGACTCACTGGGGCTGGGGTGTGGTCAAAATGGTTAGAGTGTTTTCTATCCTCGAGGCTCTGATCATGAGGCTTGCCAACTAGCTCTTGGAGTCACTCTGGAAGTCTTGAATTGAAGAAGGAACACAGGTGTCAAGCAGCAGGGCAGTCCTCTGAGAGTCCTCTAACAGGCCCAGAAGTGAACTGAAAAGTCGGTCTAAGGGTTCAAATTTTATACCTGGTGCCAGCTTTGAATTGGAAGACACGTCTGGAGCTTTTTCCTTCCACAGAATTATATGGAATATCCATCCTCCCTGCCCTGGCCACAGTCACAATAGTATGCGGTGAAATTCTTTGTGTGTGCTGAGGCAGTGCCTTTGAAGTGCAAGTGGGGCTATGCACAGCTCCAGTTTCCAGTCTCAGACACCAAATATAAATTTCCTTCCTCGGAGGAGTAGATTCACGTTCTTGAATTTCTTTCAACAAAGGTGAGTACTCATGGAGTATGGTTGCTCGTACACCTGTAAATATTTTATCGGGCACCACACTGAAAGGAGTTTAATTTTCATTTTAAAATAGGCTGTCGCTAGTCTGTTTTGTCCTGAGGAAGACCCTATCTGATATATCTACAGACACACATATCCACAGGGTCAAAATGTCGACGTGATAATGTCTCATGTCCAGGCGCACTATAGCTAAACATTTAAAAGACTAGAGTGAAAGACCGGAAAAGGACAGGGAATCTATGTTATCAGTTCGTTTGTGTTTGAATTTGAAAGGTCACTCATTTCACTTTTTGTCACCACAGTCACCCACTGAATTGTCTCTTTATTGTTTATGTTTTCTTTTGTCTGGCAGTCTGTATTTATTTACTGTGCAACATTGTGAAAGATTTTTTTCTAAAAAAGCTCATTAAAAACAAAGAAAGAAATAAATGTATACTTTTGATAATTTATTGTAAGTGTGGTACATTCAGGATTGTTTTGTATAGTTTGAAATTATTTTTGAAGAAGTGGTTTGGTTCTAAAAGAGCACTCCGAGGTGCTTACCCAAGGGAACCACTTGTAGCTTTTTAATTCAATACCCAGGTTCCGAGGGAATCAGGGTGACGCCATTGATATTGATGGTACTTTTAGAAAGTAGGCATTATCTTGCTTAACCATCCTGTGTGCCTCTGCTGGGTTGTGGATTGACTGTCTGGCTTTGGAGTGGCAGGGGCTGGAGATGTGCAGTCTATTCAGACAGCCTCTGGGGGAGTTGAGGTGTGTCCTGCCTCTCCTGGATTAGTCAGGGCTGGGTAGAATAGACCTGGTCTTCATGTAGAGTAGTGGGAGGAGATTTCCTTGCACCTGAATACACCTAGTCTGCCTTGAACAATGCTGTCTCCACCTCCTGCTGGGAAGCTTGGCCTGAGAGGACAGAACTGGTTTGGACTGAGTGCAGACACTCTCCGCCACAAGAGAACAAAGGGAAATGTGGTATAGATATTGGTGCCCAGACCCCATGGTTTTAGAACTCTTTTGGACCCAGAACCCTGCCACAAAGAAGAGCTGGAGAGGCTTTGAGGAGGAACTACCATTTTGTTGTGTGCTTTGGTGTGTTGGCCTGCAGTAGATGCTTTAGTCTTGGGCAGAGAAAGGGCTGCACTGAACTTTCTGCAACTTCTTTGTTTGAGTTTATCCAAGGGCTTGAGGTAGAACTTGCCTCCTGTTCAAGAAGTATCAGGAAAGCAAAAACTTCAAGTTCATCTGCTACCAGCACTGGGAGCTGTGTGGTTTGTGCTGCAACAGAAGAAAAAGCAACCAGACACCGTCCACGATGCCGCTGCCAACTCCATGTCCTGAAGACACTGCAGAGGGCCTCCCCGCACTTTGCACCGAAACCCTGGTCTCACCTGAGTTGATGCCTGATGCTGCCACAGAGCCGCTGCTTGCAACACAACCTCTCAGCTCTGCACTTCGCACTGCCTCGCTTCACACCGCCAGCCTGGTATCCCCGACGACACCGCTCCAAGCCGACATCAACGTTGCTGCTTGCACCATGTTTCGAGGGCACCGCTCGTAAGTTACATGACGCACTGCCCTCATTCTGCACCGCAATTTGGCCTACTGATGCCGGCGCCATTGACTCAAGTTCGTCAGATGACGACAACGCATCCCGCAATGCCACTGCCGCTGCTTGCACCGTGACCTGCCAGCACTGTTACAAGCACCACATCACTTCGCACCACAGCCCTGGTCTCACCGAAGCCACTGGATGACCGTCACGGAGCTGATACCTGCTCCGAAACCTGAGATCAACCTTCGCACCGCAGCCCCCATGCCTGCCGAAGCCGGCGCACGTCAATTCAACCACGAGGAGTTCAATCTGCAACACGTGTGACTTCAAGGGCCCGACAACTCCTGCACTGACCCCCGGAACCGACGCCTTTCTAAAGATACTGTTTTGCAGGTTTCACCGACACCGTAGCTGGCTTGCGACTCTGCGGTCAGCCACAACTATTTGGATTTATTGTTCACAATGTCATGATAGCCCCGGAGCGAGTTATCAACTACAAGGAACTGTGGTGCATATTAGCAAGAACCTCGCTAAAATGATTGCCATTTTAGCAGCAGGAAACTGCCACTAAAACAGCGATAATGGGCTTGCTAATATGCGTTATAGAATTCCAATAGAAGCCCAGGTTAGATGTCCTGCACATCTAACCTGGGCTTCTATTGGAATTCAGGCAAACATAATAATAATACCAGTATTTATAAAGCGCGAACAGCTGCCTCAACTAGGAGGCGTCCCGGCGCTGTGAGGGCTTAGCAAGAAAGCTAGCTGGGAGTCTGCAGCCTAGAGAGGCACCGAGAACAGCCACGACTTAAGCTGTCTCCTAAAACTTGTTACTGATTGGGCCTTTCGCAGCTCAGGAGGCAGGGAATTCCAGAGACGGGTCACGTTGGCTGAAAAGGTCCTGCCGCCCAGTCTAGCCCTTTTGACTCGTGGCACACTCAGTAGCACCTGATCATTGGAGCGAAGGGAGCGGGACTGTGTATATCTAGGCAGACGGGCTCTCAAATAATTAGGACAGGTGCCGTAGAGGGACCTATAGGCCAGAGTAAGGATTTTAAATTTTATTCTACTGGCGATCGGGAGCCAGTGTAAGGCTCGAAGATGGGGGGAGATGTGCTCTTTAAAAGGAATATGATTAAGTAGCCTGGCTGCCGCATTTTGCACCGTTTGCAGCCTTTGAACCAAGTATTTCGGGAGACCGCTATACAGGCCATTAGCATAATCCAATCTTGAAGTGATGGTGGCATGGATCACGGTTTTCCGGCAAGACTCAGGCAAAAGTTTCAGGACTGGACGGAGGTTCCTCAATTTGCTCAGGCAGCAGCCTGTGACCTGATGGATCTGGGGCACAAAGGAGAGATTTTCGTCCCACTTGACCACCAGATTTATTGCCCCCTGAGAGGGGGAAGGTGGAGTACCCATCTCAGTCGGCCACCAGAGCTCAGCTGGAGGGTGACTGCCTTTACCAAAGAAGATCACTTCCGTTTTTCCCGGATTCAGTGTCAGCTTATTAGTATTCATCCAGGAAGCCACATCCTGAAGGCACCCCTTAAAGTTTGCAAAAGCCACATCTGTAACCTCCGAGTAGGGAAAAACCAACTGGGTGTCATCAGCGTAAGAAATTGCGGTGACTCCCCAGTTGGCAATGAGAGAAAAAAGAGGGTCAAGATAAACGTTAAACAAAAGGTGGCTAAGGGCAGATCCTTGCGGGACCCCGCATTGCAGCGGCTTACGCTTTGAGCCACAAGTGCCTAGAGTGACCCTCTGCGTTCGGTTTGACAGATAGGACTGCATCCAACCGAGTGCCTGGTCTTGTAGGCTGATGTCTGCCAGACGTTGGATCATCCTAGCATGATCCACCGTATCAAACGCGGCCGAGAGATCCAGGAGCATCAGCATAGCTGAGTCTCCTGAATCTAACGACCACCTCAGAGAATCAGCCACCTCGATCAGCGCCGTCTCCGTACTGAAGCCGGGTCTGAACCCAGACTGAGTCTCATGAAGGATGTTATTAGATTCAACATGAGCATTCAGCTGGTGATGAATTAGTTTTTCCAGCATTTTCCTGGGAGCAGCCAGCAGAGAGATAGGACGGAGGTTAGTTAAATCCTCCGCATCCCCGTTTGGCTTCTTCTTCAGTGGAAGGAGCGTCGCATGCTTCCAACTCTCTGGAAATTCCCCAGTGTCTATGGAAGTATTCCAGATATGTTGGAGCATAGGTGCAATAGCGTCCGCTAAAGGTGCCCACAGTTTAGGTGGACAAGGGTCCTCTGGGGAGCCTGACTTACACCGGATTATCTCTTGCCTTGCCTCATCTAGCGGAATAGGTTGAAATTTCCTCAAAGAGACTGGGGATCGGTCCCCATTCTCTCTATCCTCCTTGGCCGTAGGTTTATGTGGGCCAAAGGAGTCATAGACCATCTGTATTTTATTATCAAAGTAGATAGAGATCTTATCACAGAGTGCTATGGATGGGGGGATATCCCTTTCAATGTAGTGGGGCTTCAAAAAGGATTTAACCAATTTAAACACTTCTCTGCTGGGATTGTCTGCCTGTTGAACAACGGAGGCATAGTAGCTCTTTTTTTCTTTCCTAATATGCTTGTGAAACCGCTTGGTGGCCTCTCTAAATTGTATTTTTGCTAGGGGGCAGTAATTTAATCTCCATTGTCTTTCGAGTTTCTTACAAGCTCTTTTTTCCACTCTTAACTCATCAGAGAACCAAGGGGCCGTGGGGGAAGTTCTCTGCACTGTCACCCTTTTTGCTGGCGCTACCATCTCTACCATGTTGCTAATCCAGTTATGTAGTGCCTGGGCATCCACGCTAGCATTCATGGTACGCTTAGGGGGGTCATACACTGTGCCGCCCTATTGTAGGCCTCCAGATCTGGAGCATTAAGTCCACGCATTTCATATGGGAGCATGAGTGTATCCAATTGCACGCTCAACTGTTTACCAGTCCTCGCCAATGACACCACTATGCAGCATAGTGTTTGAAAAAATGCAATATACAAGAGTATTGGGACATTTGCTAAAAGAAACAAGGATTTGTGGAGTATTATCATCTTCATGAAAGCTGTGCTTCCACACATCGAAAGGGGTAGGCATACTGTAAGGTGATGCACTACCTTTCCATAGTTATCGCGCAGCACGACTTCCGGGTCAGAGTGAATTTGTATATCCAAATAACCAACAGGCTCTGTCGTCCAAGTAAGCGGAAACCCTAATGATACCGGGATGGTAGCGGTGGTAAGTGAAAACATAAGGGACTTGTCCGAGTTAATTTGTAATCCTGAATGGCCACCAAAGAGTACAATCTCTCTAAGAACTGGTGAAAGATTTTGTGTGTCATCAGCATATGCTGAAATTATAAGTTTGTAATGTGTAAAGTAAATACCTTGATGAGAGTGATATATCTGCAACCCACATGTCAAGGGCTCAGCAATCAATGCATAAAGCAATGAGGATAAGGACCAACACTGGCACATGCCCCTTGTGATGGGGCACGTGCCCCTCGTGATAGTTAATGGTACTGACATTTCACCATTGTGGCATATACGTGTCATTGGTTCTGTGTAAAGAACCCAAACTATTTACAGGACGAGCTCACCTACTCCCACGTGACGTAATACATAAAACATAAATCCCCACTCAACAGAATCAAATGCTTTCTTTGCATATATAAACAATTTCAGCAACACAGATGTCCGAGTCAATGTGTGACATAACCACAAATGTAGTACAGGGGTTAAATAAAATAGACCGACCAGGTATAAAGCCGGATTGCTCTGGCACACTATATTGGGGAGCAAAGCAGCCAAGTTATTAGGGAACACCTTGGCGAACAGCTTAGTATCTGTATTTAAAAGAGAAGGAGACTGGTAGGAGGAACACTGATCAGTCAGTTTACCTGGCTAGAGCAGAGTAACCAATAACTACTTGCGCATTGTCTGGGGCATACGACCTTTGCACATCATCTCTAAAAGAGGCTAACCAAATGTGGTATAACTTTATCCTGGTAAACCTTATAGAAGGCCACTGTCAATCCGTCAGAGCCCAGTGCCTTGCCATTTGGCATATCTTTTAACGCAACAGCAAATTCTGTGGGGTGAAGAGGAGCCATAAAGTCATTGCCTGTGATCACCAGTCAGCCGTTTCATAGTTATATGCATTAATTAATTGGCTACGGCTTGCTCATCATGGGTGGTGCGTAAAGTGTAACCGCCAATGTAATACACGCTAAACCGATCTATCACCTGCCCAGCCTCATAGAGAGGCATGTTCCGTTCATCTACAACCGTTAATACAGTACTTTCTTCAAGGCTAGTCCTAATAAGAGTGGTCAAAGTAGCACCTGGATGCTCCCCTCACCATAGATTCTAGCTGTGGTGTACTCGCCTTAGTGCGCAACCTCATTCTGAGCCAGCTCATTATATTCCACCAGTTTAGCTCAGATATCGCTTAAAAGTGTTTAGTCTGCCATCTCACCATGTGTGCTTCATTGTGGCCATGTCCCTTTCTAACCTTGCTAGGAGATCCCAAAATGAGTGAAGCACCCAAGCATGCTTTGAAATAGTAACTCCATGGATATAGACTGTAAAAGCCTGCCAAATAGTGGTGAATTTAGCCACCAAGAAAAGTTGTTCTAAAAGTAATCATCGATCTCTTGTGCAAACTCATGGCGAAACACAGTGTCTAACAATGTGGGGAGTGCCAGGAAAACGCCTGTGAGCATGGATCCACTAGCTCGAACACTAAGCGCACTGGGCAGTGGTCCAAGTACGTTTGGGGCAGATGCTCATACGGCTTGACCATAAACATTAGACTGTGCGAAATAAGCCAATAGTCAGTTTATGTATGAATGTCACTACTAGTAGAGTAATGCGTGTATTCCCTACCCTGTGGGGAGCTGCAGCGCCATGCATCCACTAGTCTGTTATGTCCAGCGACCTCCGCTATTGCACGTGCTGCCAGTAAGGGTCATCGAGGCAGGCCCCGGGATCGATTTAAGTCAGGTGATTGAACACAATTAAAGCCCAAAATCTGAGGTAGACTATCATAATGGGCCATCTTGGCATGTAGTGCCTGTTAAAACTGTGGGTCCTCGTAGTTAAGCCCATAGATCCCAACTAGTAACACCTCAAATTGATCTTTGTGGCAATGCACCACCACAAAACACCCACCAGGGTCCACACAAACCTCCTGTAATTGTATTTCTGAACCACTGGCCCAAATCAGGACCAAGTGTGCATGAGTAATAAAACCAGCAGCATAACATACACCTTTTGTGCATCTTTGTGTGAGTAGCCCGCTAGTAAGAGCCAGATGTGTATCCTGCAAAACAGCTTCATTGCTCTTGTGTTGTTGTAAATACAAGAAAACGTTGCAGATTTTACTATTATCGCTCAATCCTCTAACATTTCAAGTTAGGACATTCAGCAATAAAGGACACCTTTTAGTAGTGGTCGTATCCCCCACCTCATCAGGCATGACTACTGTTAGATCGGGCACCATTGGCGTGGGTCTCCCTTCCATTTTTCCTGTTGCCTCATGTGTTTTTGCTGGTGTTAGATGCTTTGGGCACTTTGCCATTGCTGTCCAGTGCCACAGTGCGAGTGCTCCCTATTGTAAACTGATGTTTGAATTTGTGATTCCATGATTGGCTGGTTTGGGTTACCTGTCAGACCCTAGTACAGTGCACTAGGAGTGCCCAGGGCTGGTAATCCGAATGCTGCTGGTGGGCTTGCAGCACTGGTTGTGCCACCCACAGAAGCAGCCTGTAAAAATATGTCTAAGGTCTGCCATTGCAGAGCCTATGTGCAGTCTGGTACTGCCATGTTAACTGAGCACGTGCACCCACTTGCCAGTCCCTAAACCTTCCCTTTTCCTCATATCAGTCACCCCTATGGTAGGCCCAAGGGCAGGGTGCATTGTGAGTATAAGGTAGGACAAACCCTGATGTGTGTGGCATGTCCTAATAGTGAATTACAGCCATTATAGTTTTTCACTATTGCAAGGCTCTCTGTTCGCCATAGGCCAGAATGGGCAGTTAGATTATTACATTTTATAATCCGAACTAACTCAGGGAACACGGTAGAAGTTCGAGTTCAGTATGCCTGAACTTAGAATGATAAAATACATATTTTAGTGAAGTTGATTTTAACATTCTGTGTTTGAAAATACCACTTTTAGAAAGTAGGTATTTTCTTGTCTAACTATCCAAACCTGCCTCTGCTAGGTTGTGTATTCCTTGTCTGGAGTTTGAGTGACAGGGCTGGGGGATTCCAGGAGACAGAATGAGTCAGCCTATGGTGAATAGAGAGATCTGCATCTATATGGGTGGGAGGAGTTGCACCTGGGACCTGAATTGGGCTGTGCCTTTTCTCCACAATGCTGGCTCCACCTCCTGTGGTGCGGCTGATGTCTCTGCCCTGCACTGTGAAAGAGGAGAAGGAATCATGTCAACAAAGTGCTCCAGGGCTGTGCTTTCCCACCACAATGCTGGCTCCACTTCCTATGGGGCGTCTGATGTCTCTGCCCTGCAAGCAATTTTGAAAGGCATCCTGGCCTCGAAGGAAAGTATTGGTATTGTACACAATTGGTCTTTTGAAGACAATCAACTAAAGCCTTTTGTAGACAATACCTAAAAAATAAGCCTTTATAGCTAGGAAACTGTAGTAATACAAAGGCAATATTAGATTGTCCCATTATTTTCCTATCCTTATTCAGTTTAGTAAGAGAAACAAAGGAGAACATACTGCCCTGTACCTCTGAGCGCTCTGCACACTTATCTCTATTTGTTTGGGAGATATATTGTGGTAAGCCTTTTGGTGCATCACAGAGCTGAGTGTGGTTTGCACTCCATGAGCGCAAACAAATACCTCATGAGCTCATGAGCTCATGGAGCACCCTCAATTTACCCATTCAAGTAACAAAACAGAATCAATAATGACATAAGTTATACCTCATGCTAGTCTGCTTAAATCGCCTAAAACCACGAGCTGATGAAACCACTATAGACCCCTTCACTGTGGAAGGGTACCAGTCATTTAAAAAGGCTAAAATCATGTACGTTTGATAATTTACTTTCAGAACCACACACATGCAACTGGGAACTCAAAAAAAATCATTGTAATGCCACACAAGGTGACCACACAGCACTAAGCACTGTGTGCTTTCCTCTCTATAGATAGTCGAGCACTTGAATAAAGGAGAAGCTGCAAAAGTCATTCCAGGTTTCAAATATTTTTAAATAGTAGCCAGCTCAGTGCAAGAACACGGGGGCATATTATCAAGGGGGTTTATCTCTGCTTTTTTGGCTTTAAAATCCAAGAAAGCGGAGATAAAATTATCTCCCTATTACCTAGCTGTCGCTAACACCAGTTAGCGCCAGCTAGTAGGAGATAGCGACCATCTTGGGCCCCGCTTTGCATGTCAGTGTAATTTATCACTACTGACATGCAAAGTGGGCGTCGCAAGATGTTAGCGACTGGAAACAGTCGCTAACATCGCTATCTCCTATTACCAACTTTTGGAGATATTCGTGCTGAGCGCGAATATCTCCAAAAGCTAAAACCTGCCCTGAGCAGTTCGCAGCCATGTTATCCAATGGGATGTGGATAACATGGCTAAGAGCATTAGCTCGGTAATGCATGAATATCGCTGACTTTTCAGTGATATTCATGCATTTCGGCCGATTTTTATCGCTTAAGAGATAAACCTTGATAATAGCAAGGCTTCTAAGTGATAAAAATCGCCGCAGCACGGCGATAAAAATATTGCCGCTAAGCCAACATAGCGATAATTATCGCTAGTTGTTGGTAATATGCCCCACAGTGTTCGTTTGGCAACTAATTCATGCTTAAAAAATAAAAACTTAAAAAAAGAACATATGTTAAAAGTTAATGTCAGACTGGAATGATAACTGTAAATATTGGCAAGTAAATTTTGCTTGCACATTTTTTCAATTCCAATAAACCTTGTATAATAAGTAGACTATTTTGCTATGAAATCAAATTAAATGCAATATAGGATGCCTGAGTAGTTTGGTAAAAGTAGGCAAGTCATAATTATAGTATATAAAAGTACAAACACTGCAATAAATAGAAAATACTAAACAACTCATGAAATACAAAATAAAAAATTCAAAATTGTTCCTCCAAAACAAATAACCTGAAAACAGTCGGTTGTGACTACATTAAATCAACACGAATCCAAAAGAGGGTAACTAAAAAAACACCAAACGCACGTAAATATGTTGTGAATTAAACATGAATAAAAACCATACAATATTTAAAATGATAGTCATTCACTGTACACACCTTTTTCCACTGCACCTTCCTCAGTTGGGGGCCCGAGTTGGACTAGAGCAGACTGTACCGTACTCTCTTCCGCCATCTTAAAGCCCGACTCTGTTGATGACATGTCACATTACGTTATCACATGTAATTTAGCATGCAGAATGTATGAAGAAATATTTCGTTCTTCGATTACATTTTAGCATATGGTAAATATTACATTATCACATGCTGCAATTTAGAATGCAGAATGTATGATGAAATCTGTTGTTCTTCGATTACATTTTAGCATATGGTAAATAGCATACACTCGAAACTGGCAGTAAGAAAACGATAGTATGTATTTATTTCTTTTTACGAAGTGCTGGTGTAAACACCGCCCGCCGCAATGTTAAAAATGCATGATGCGCCTGCCAGTGTGGCGGACGCATCATAATGTGCATGGCGGGACCGCCGCTCATATCGCAGGCGGTCCCATTTTCCATTAGGATGGCGGGCGGGCAAAGTCCGCCTGTTATCCTAATGTGCCCCATAGTGTTCACTTTAAGAATGTTCTCCTTTAGGCATTGTTTATCACATCGCCTGCAACATACAAATTGGCTAGAGAGAAAAAGGGAGGTGATATTTTTTTTAAGTCAGTCTTAATTGTAACTCGTCTAGGTAGATCATTTTAAGTTGGAACGTCGAAATGAACCATATTGATGATCAACACATTTTACTGACCTTTAGGCCAGATGTACCAGAATTGAAAGGCGACCTATGTACTATTAGGTTGCATCACAAAAAATCCTAGCTACAGAGGGTCACAGAAAGACATCCCTAATGAATAATAACTAGTCAGGCCACTGTTTGCGATCTCATGTGAAGGGCTACAAACACAGAGATTCTGTCAGCAAGGAAAAGCAGACAACAATCCCTGCATCTCATTCCCAATTGATTAACTATTTTTGTTTTTAAAGACTGTGTTCCTTAAAAGAACAAGTCCCTCTTTTAACACGAACGTTTACCATTTGGAAAAACATCAGGTGGAATGGTCTGTGATCCAGTGAACCACAGTCACCACAGACAGCCAATACCATTTACTTAGGGAAGAGCACACCAAAAGGGCATCTTCCTCTTAACAAGTCAAAAACAACTCCTATAGGTGTCAGTATCTGTTCAATGATTTCTGACTTCTACCTGAATCGTAATTAGGAGGGAACACCCCTTTCAAGCCTCTTCCTAACTGTGATTAAACATGGGTCTGTAAATACCTTTATGTCTCTTAAAATGGGTTGAATACATATCAAAATCCATGTTGTGGTTGTAAATCCTGTGGTTCTGTGAATGGTTTGGTACATCTAGCCCAAGAGACGTCATAGCTTGAAGCAGAAAGAACACTGCAATATAGGCCTTTTCCATAGTATAGGAATGGAAGATCTTAATGCTAACGAACTGTCTGTTCATTGGTGTCTGACATAGCACTATAAACAATTCTGATACAGATCTTCTGTTTCTTAGCTGTATAATTGTTTTGCCGTTTTGTTTCCAGCTTCTGTACTTTCGTTTTAGAAGATCACAGCTCCTCTGCAAAGCAGGAGCACTTTGGCTCTGCATCCATGTTTTTTCTTCCGTGGATCTATGTTTTTTGCATAGTGTTGGCATTGCTTCTGAAGTGGCTAAAGTGGCATCAGCCTTTCATTTAAATGGAAAAACGATAGGTTCGTTATTTCTATTTTACAAAAAAAACAAGCATTGCTTAACACCATAAATCAAGCTTTGATTGTGCTTCCTTTAGAGCCTGTTTTTTTTTAATCCGCAAGCTTGAGAAGCTGCATCACAAGCTTGGGGAACACAATCCAGTAGCACCTTCTGGCAATACATATTCATGTTTCTGCTCCAGTCCAAGCAAGGTGTTCAAACAGATTTTAAGGGATTAGACTTTATAAGTATGGCCTCCATGTACAAAACTGTGACTTAATGCTTCAAAGTTTTGGAGTATTTGAGTGCCCTCTTTTTGTGAACTAAGGGTCAAATGTATTAACTTTTGGTTCAGCACAGCGCACTAACCAATGTTGCTGTATTGCATTGCATCAAAAAGAATGAAAAAAACAGGGCGTTACCTTAGTAACGCCCTGGTTTTGCACTGCTTTTTTCTCAACAAAGCTGATGCACTTTAGGCATCCATGCACCAACGCACCCACCCTTCTTAGGTTTGCAGATAGGATGTTAAAGAGCATTGGAAATGTTTACCAACATCCACATAGTTACAACTTGTTAGAAACTGGGTTACTGGTTGACTCAGGTATGAGCCTTGGTCAAGCAGCAACCACAACCCTAGTCAAGGTAAGAGGCAGGCAAACCCTAAATTAACCTGTTCTCACCCTCTGGTAGCTTGGCACAGATCAGCCAGGCTAAACTTAGAAGGCAATGTGCAAAGTATTTCTTCAACACATCAAACAGTAAACACAGTAAAAACGCCACACAAAGATCCTACACCAAGTTTAAAAAAAGAGACTATATATTTAAATAAATAAAATAGGACCAACACAACAAAAATCCAATCAGGCAAAACGGTCATATTGAGTTTCAAAGTTTTAGGTTAAGATAGCACCAAAAAGAACTAAGCGCCAACACAGGATATTTGGTTGTGTGGGGCCGGGACATAATCACAAGTTAAGGCTGATCACAATGAAGTACAAAGCGGGCTACAGGGACGAGGTTAGGCCAGCTGAACAAAGTTCCTTTAAATCCTGGTTGCAGAGAGTTGCGTGGATCTGGGGCGAAGAAGCGCTGCATCGGTTCTGAGATGCGATGACAGGGCTTGTGATGTGAAGTCTAGGTGTTAGGAATGCAGCCCACAGCTGGGGATGCGGCTCGCAGCTAGCGATGCATTGATTCTGAAGAGCTGCAAGGTTGTGATGCGGAGTCCTGCTTTGAGCTGCTGTGGAGGAGAAATGCGAGGATCTGGCCCGGAGATGCACTGCGCCGTCAGTGATATGTCAGTTCCGAGGACTACGAGGGTGATGTGGGCCTTCTGTGCCAAGTCCAATCCGTACTGCGCTGGCGATGCTCGGTTCTGCTAGGAGATGGCCTGCTCAGCAGAAAAGATGTGTTGGTTCTGCTAGTAAGTACTTTAGGCCCACTTCCAAGGGTCCAGAACTGGGGGGGCACAATTTGGCATGGTAGAAACACAGATGGCAGAGTCCAGGTACAGATGCAAGGCTGTTTGAATTATTTTATGTCCCTGTTAATTTAGATCAGGAGGCAAGCCAACTAGCCCTTGGAGTCACTCTGGGTTCTGGGTTCCAAAAATTCAGGTCCAGTTGTTCTCACCCAGGCAAGAGGGCAGCGCGCAGCAGGCCAGCACAGTAAAGCAGACGTCCAGCACAGAAGCAGTTCAGAAGAGTGGTAGTCATTCAGCAGCACAGCACTCCTTCTTCTTGGCAGAGTATCATTAGGTCCAGAAATGTACTGAAATGGTGGTGTCCGAGGTCCTTCTTTTATACACAATTGTGCCTTGAAGTGGGGAGAAGCTTCTAGAGGCATGTCTTGGTAGTGCACAGATACCCTGCCCTGCCCGCCCTGCCCCCAGGCTAACTACATGGGGTACGCAGCCCTTTGTGTGGGGACAGGACACAGCCTATTCAAATGCATATGAGGCTGAGTACAGCTCCTCCCTTTGATCCTGTCAGGATGGCCCACTCAGTCACACCTAAACTTCTATTGTGTGTGGCTGTCTAGGTGGGATACAGAAAGGCCAACTGCCAACTACACATAGTCACGTGGCTAAAAAACTTGCTGCAAGCACTAAATGGCTAAGGCAAGAAAATGCCAACTTTTTGAAAGGGGCATTTTCAGAATTGCATTTAAAATCCAACTTCACCGTAAGTTAGAATCTAAAATTAGGATTCCATAGATACCAAACATGAACCAGTCATTTCTTCCCATTTGGAAATTAGGCTTATAAAATGTAATAAGGTAATCCCAATGTTATCCTGTGTGAGATATAGGCCTTGCAGTAGTGAAAAATGAAATGAATAGTTTTTCACCACTAGGACACGTACATCTTGAAAGTAGATGTTCTACCATTTAAATACATTGCACCCTGGCCTCTGGGCTGTCCAGGCCCTAGCATAGAGTTGACTTATATGTATTAGAAAGTAATATTTGGGCTTGGTAATAGGTTTAACTTACCAGGTCGACATGGCAGTTTAAAACTGCACACGCAGGTTGTGCAATGGGAAGCCTCAGACATGTTTAAAGGGCTACTTTAAACAGACCAATCTGTTGGCTTTCCCAAAACTTTTTTCATTGGCATTAATATGCTCAAATGTCCACCATGAAGACAAATCTATTGTCTTCTTGTAAAGGGTTATGTATTAAATAAAGAGGAGCCATTCCAAGATGGTCACCAATGCATACACATACATTGTGATGCATAAATGCAATTTTGTTGTGATGCGCAAGTGGCCATTTTGACATTTTTAATAAACCATTCAAACATAATAGACTGCCATTTTACCCAAAAAAAGCACTGCAAGAGTGTAAAAGTTTAAATTCATGCATGACAGCCTCCACTATAGGGCTCCTCCATCACAGCAAAATAGGTTAGCACAACCAGAATCCTGCTCAAACTTAAAAATGAAATCTGTAGTCTATCACCTGGCCAAGAAAAAACAAAACTAGGCTGTTCGGCTAGTTCCTAGGAGCTGGCCTAAACTGCTGTATAACAGCCAGAAACCCAATTCAAGATATTTTTGGGAAAACTGTGAATAATTTAACACCATCGCTGCTGATGGTATCCTTCTCCTGTGCTGGGCCCTAATGTAAATGGGTGTGGTCATGATGAGCTCAGCTCGTCATGAGCACACGAGAGGTGTACCTCATGACGAGCTGAGCTCGTCATGAGCATCGAAGGGGATAAAGCAACAGCAGCAGACCTTCTAGATTATGCCAATTAGGGAATAGTGCAGGGTCACTTTTCTTAAGAATCATTTCCTGGCTGCAATAGAACTGGCATTAACAACAAATGCTGAGTCGCACCCGGTTTTGCCATTGACTACCGGCTCAGCACTCTCCTGCATCATGCCTAAACCTCAGAACCCCAGACAGGCAATGCTACACCAACAAATGACTCCTCAGCTGATCAAGCTTCAAGTCTGTGCATATGACTTAGTTCAGATTACTGCTCAATTGCTGAATCGTTCCTAGACGCAGACCTACTTTTTCTCTCAGGCCAGAAGGTGTGCAACTGTCACAAGAAGTCAATCTTGTGATTAAGAAAGCACTGAAAGATGCCCCCCCGGGACAAATGGAATACCCCAGGCCATTTACAAGCAAGACTCATCATATTGGGAAAGGACGCTGGTTCCCTTTTACACCAATACAGTTTTTACGTTGGTGATACCGGACTCTTGGTGTGGGGCATTTATCACCTGCTACACAAGGGAAAATAAAACACGCCCAGAAAATTACCGCTTCATAACGCTTTTAAACAACTAACCGAAATATTGTGCCACCCTCATTTTATCGATCTAACCAACTTTGCCAGTACCAAACAGTTGGTCCCAATAACCCAATCTTGCTTTGGGTGGGGCTTCTGACACCTTAACTAACATTCTTGCAACCTCTTGGGCCAAATGGGAAAGTGGAACTGTGCCACCTATCTTTGCTTCGTTGATTATAAATCAGCATTCAACTGTTTAAACCAAGTGAAGCTCTGGAAGAAGCTCATGGCTTAGAACATCCCCTCACACCTGTTTAGAACCATCAAGGCCTTACGCAGTCATACAAGAAAGATATATACCCATCAAGCCCTAAAACAAGGGTGCGTGTTAGCCCCAAGTCTTTTTAATCTTTTTATGGCCAACTTCTCACCTGCTCTTGATGAAGCTAATAGCCATGTCCCCCAGCTGGGCACCTTCGCTTTGGATCACCTTTTATACACGGATGATGTAGTGCTATGTAGCTTGACCAAAGTTGGCCTCCAGAGGCTTATACTCATGCTCCACCAGCATGCAACACAAAATGGCCTGGTCACCCATCGAAAAAAAACTAAGGTGCGGATGGTCAGCAAGACAAACAAGAAAAGCTGTCATCTGGGCACACACACCCTAGATGCAGTAAATGAAAACAAGTATCTAGGGCTCCAGTTCTAAACCATCACAAACTAGAGGAACGCCCTCTTTGCTGCCTACATTCGATCCAATGCTGAAGGTCATGGTGGCAAAAACTTTGCCTACCTTGACATATGGTAGCAAGGCACTCTTGGGTCAGGATTTGATCTCACTGGAAAAACTCCAAATTCAAATTTACTATTACGTATTCAACCTACCAAGCAACACAATCCCCAGCCAAATTCGATTGGAGTTTGGACTTATAAGACAATCCATCGGACGGCAGAGTGCTATAGTCAAGACCTGCTTCAAACTAAGGCAAGCAGAACCCAACACCCAAAACAACATATCTTGGTTAGCAATTAATTAGGATGGCTGTCGTAATAGTCTTAAAAAATTCTTGAACCATTCGCTAAAGAACCTGCATCTTGAAAACCTCTGGGCATCGTCATTTTTATATAATGTTTTTAAAAAACTAGTGAACTCCGCAACGGTTAAAATCCCTTTTTTAAAGGACAAAGAGGAGTTTACCAAAAGAGGACACGCTTGGACAGTCATCAACGGCTACTCCAAATTGCCGCTAGCATGGTATCTAGCACTTGCACCTACTCGCATCATGTGAAACTTAAACTACTGCAGTGCCGCCTGGGCTGCTCCCCATCCTTAACAGAAAAATCTGCATGGAAATACATGGGGAACAGGGAAAGCAACGTGAATCTTCTTCACCTGCATTTGCCCTGAGTTGGCTATGGAGGGGAGGCTCTTCCTCAAGCCTTTATTTCAAAGCAAAAGAATCCGCACATGTAGGAATGCCGTGATACTCTGTTTAGGGCCAGACGATACCATATCATCCTGTCTCTTTATGAAATGCTTAAACAAATTTGAACGAACACTGCCCAAGAAGGTAAATCACTGCATTGCGGGCCAGTGATTCTATCAAACAAAAGGGTCTTGGCTACCTCCTCACTCTCGCCTAAAACACAGACTTTTTGGAAGCCTGGTATCGTCCTTTGGCGTACATATACTTACTCTACAAACATTTGTGCCATTTGGCGCCTTCCAGGTCCCAAGGAAACCCCTAATAAAAGCATGAATTTAATTGGGCCAGGCTACTAGCAGGAGGATCGGCTTCATTTCGATCTCCAAGCTATCCTGGCCGTGGGCTATCAGCCCAAGGACAAGATCTCCCTTTGGTACCCATCAATAGTGGCATGTCGACCTACTGCTGTGCTATTTATTTGCTTGTTTGTTTTCACATTTTTGCCACTTGCACTTAAGTTGGATCTCGGAGAGGTCGCTAGTGAACTAACATGCTTGGCAATCACTGACTGCCCCAGGAGTAATAATAGCTGCTGCACGTTGCACTTTTTAGGTCTCGACTATTTTATCACGTAAGTGATAAATAGACGAGAGTATTGAGGGCCAAATAAGCTCTGAAACCAACGGCAGATTTGCCACAGTTCATGTGCTCCGTGCGCGTGCACAAACCAGCTACGTCACAAACCACCATTTATCTGTGAGTGCCTCACACACTTCAAAGGCTCCGCTCCCCGCCCCCCGCCTGCACATCGCACTCTCCTACTTCTTCAAAGGCTCCGCTCCCCGCCCCCGCCTGCACTTCGCACTCTCCTACTTCCCCTCCCACTTCCCACGGCCTCTCTTCCCATTCACGCGCTCTGCAGGTCACCATTTGCCAGCATGTGTCCACCGCCCTGTTTGCTGCCAAACTCGTCTCCTCTCTTCTCTGTCGCTTCAGGTACTTCCTCCCTCCCCCTTTCCTGCCTGTTTTCTCTCGCTCCTATCTCTCTGTCCTCTCCTCATTGTTTTTAAGCCCCCCTTTCCTGCACCTTTCCTTTCTTCGCTCGTATTCGTTTTTTTTTCTCTTTGCTTGCATTTCACTTTCTCAAATTTTTTTTGCTTTAAGCTTGCTCCTCCTCATTGGATACAGCTGCTTGGACGTTGTGCTTTATTGGTCGCTTCATATTTACAAAAAGGGCTCACCGCACACGCCCGCTCCCCCTCCTTGGCTACAGCTGCTTTGGACTTTGCGCATTATTAAACGCTTTATATTTACAAAAAGGGCATGCCGCAACATCTCACTTTAACTTAAAATATGGTAGCAGCAACTCTTGTGTGGCTGCTTTATATTGACCAAAAAGCACTCACCGGGACGTCGCACTTTAACTTTAAATATTGTGTTTTTATTTACAATGTGACACAACGTACTTCAGATTTAACATGCCAGCTACGCGCCTTACTTTTGTGCTGGGCAGCTCAACCTAATCTACTTTTAAAACATTTGTATGTTTTTTTCAACAGCGCACCTTGCCGTGCTACTTTCACTATGGTATCCATGTGTCTATTGTCAGCAGCTCACCGCCCCTTTAAGATGCATGCTGTCCTCAAGGCCTTCTCCTCCAATTGGCCACTGCCTGCGCTTTTAAATCCTGACATACGTCCTGCTGCAGAGACTACCCACAGCACATACCGCCTTGGCTTTTCATTTTCAAAACCTAGAGCTTTAACTTTCACAAATGCGATACCTATTGCATTGCAAATGCTTGTATTTTTAGTCACTGATCCAACACAGATCGATAACCAAAATTAAACAAGTATTTGCAATGCAATAGGTATGGCATTAGAGAAATTTCTATGTAAGAGTCTAGCCTGCACTCCTCTATTGCTACCAAATGTTGCAATATTTTGTAAAAAATTAATGGTCTGTATTGGGAGCTACCCAGTGGTCAGTTGAGCCCACAACTGATAGTAAACTGCTATGTAGAGGCCTAGTGTAAACTAGGTCTGGAACCGGGAGCTCACTCCAAATGTCCCTAAGGTTTCAGATTAGGTTAGTACTGTAATAGAACTTATTCAAATATTTGCGACAAAATAATTCAATCAACTTGTCTTTCAAAATTTTTAGCTTGTTTAGTAACCATTGTTTCAAAACATTTAAACACGAATATTTACATACTTAAAATCATAAAGATGTGATATCAATTTTGCAATCAAATTGTTCACCATATGTAAAAATACAATAAACAAAAATATAGCATTTCCCAATGCATTTCGGGTCAAATCGACCCTTCTTCAGGGGAATTTCAAATGTAAAAACGAATCCGTACTTTGTTAATCAGTATCACGCACCTCAGTCCGAAATCAGGCACTGCAAAGTTAATAAAAACAATTGTATTCCTGCATTAGAGAAATTTCAACATGGCGGGCGCCTGCCTTTACTTTCAATTTATACATTTTTATAGCATTGACGGCACTCCGCGCTCTAGCTTTTAACATATAAAGTTAAAGCGCGGCACACCGCAAAGGCTACAAAACCACACAAAAATATGCTTGTTCTTGTGTAAGTCTTTCCCCCTGCATTCTCTGTTATTCTGTCACCCACCTGCTTCATTCACCCTGATTCCTCTCTCACAATTGTCCATGTGCTCTATCCACTGCTTCCACCACCAGCGCCCTTCGTGCAACTTTCCCTATCACCTTGTTATGCCTTTCTGCCCTCTGTTAGACTCGTTTTCCCCTTGTTTTTCTGCCCTTATGCCCTCTGTTAGACTCGTTTTTTGTGCCTTTCTGCCCTCTGTTAGACTCGTTTTCCCCTTGTTTTTCTGCCCTTATGCCCTCTGTTAGACTCGTTTTTTGTGCCTTTCTGCCCTCTGTTAGACTCGTTTTCCCCTTGTTTTTCTGCCTTTCTGCCCTTCTGCCCTCTGTTAGACTCATTTTTTGCCTTTCTGCCCTCTGCATCACCACATCATCACTCAGCGCTACCCCAGCATCACTCAGCACCACCACAGCATCACTCAGCACCACCACGGCATCACTCAGCACCACCACATTATCACTCAGCAACACCACATTATCACTCAGCACTACCACAGCACCACTCAGCACCACCACAGCACAACTCACCACCACCACAGCACCACTCACCACCACCACATTATCACTCAGCAACACCACATTATCACTCAGCACCACCACATTATCACTCAGCACCACCACAGCACCACTCAGCACCACCACAGCATCACTCAGCACCACCACAGCACCACTCAGTACCACCACAGCATCACTCAGCACCACCACACCACCACTCAGCATCACCACAGCATCACTCAGCAGCACCACAGCACCACTCAGCACCACCACAGCATCACTCAGCACCACAACAGCACCACTCAGCACCACCACAGGATCACTCAGCACCACCACATTATCACTCAGTGCCACCACAGCACCACTCAGCACCACCACAGCACCACTCAGCACCTCCACATTATCACTCAGCACCACCACATTATCACTCAGCACCACCACATTATCACGCAGCACCACCACAGCACCACTCAGCACCACCATGGCATCACTCAGCACCACAACAGCATCACTCAGCATCGCCACATTATCACTCAGCAACACCACATTATCACTCAGCACCACCACAGCACCACTCAGCACCACCACAGCACCACTCAGCAACACCACAGCATCACTCAGCACCACCACATCACCACTCAGTACCACCACAGCACCACTCAGCACTGCCACAGCATCACTCAGCACCGCCACAGCATCACTCAGCACCACTCAGCACAGCACCACTCAGCACCACCACAGCATCACTCAGCACCACCACAGCATCACTTAGCACCACCACAGCATCCCTCAGCACCACCACATCATCACTCAGCACCACCATAGCACCACCACATTATCACTCAGCAACACCACATTATCACTCAGCACAACCACAGCACCACTCAGCACCACCACAGCACCACTCAGTACCACCACAGCATCACTCAGCGCCACCACAGCACCACTCAGCGCCACCACAGGATCAATCAGCGCCACCACAGGATCACTCAGCGCCACCACAGCATCACTCAGCACCACCACAGCACCACTCAGCGCCACCACAGCATCACTCAGCGCCACCACAGCATTACTCAGTGCCACCACAGCATCACTCAGCACCACCACAGCACCACTCAGCACCACCACAGCATCACTCAGCACCACCACAGCATCACTCAGCTCCACCCCAGCACCACTCAGCATCACCACATCATCACTCAGCGCCACCACAGCATCACTCAGCGCCACCACAGCACCACTCAGCACCACCACAGCATCACTCAGCACGACCACAGCATCACTCAGCGCCACCACAGCATCACTCAGCGCCACCACAGCACTACTCAGCACCACCATAGAATCACTCAGCACCACCACAGCATCACTCAGCATCACCACATCATTACTCAGCGCCACCACAGCATCACTCAGCGCCACCACAGCATCACTCAGCACCGCCACATCATCACTCAGCGCCACCACAGCATCACTCAGCGTGACCACAGCACTACTCAGCACCACCACAGCATCACTCAGAACCACCACAGCATCACTCAGCGGCACCACAGCACCACTCAGCACCACCACAGCATCACTCAGCACCACCACAGCATCACTCAGCGCCACCCCAGCACCACTCAGCATCACCACATCATCACTCAGCGCTACACCAGCATCACTCAGCACCACCACATTATCACTCAGCGCTACCCCAGCATCACTCAGCACCACCACATTATCACTCAGCACCACCACATCACCACTCAGCACCACCACAGCATCACTCAGCACCACTAAGCACCAACACAGCACCACTCAGCACCACCACAGCACCACTCAGCACCACCACAGTATCACTCAGCACCACCACATTATCACTCAGCACATCCACAGCACCAATCAGCACCACCACAGCATCACTCAGCACCACCACAGCATCACTCAGCACCACCACAGCACCACTCAGCACCACCACAGCACCACTCAGCACCACCACAGCACCACTCAGCACCACCACAGCATCATTCAGCACCACCACAGCACCACTCAGCACCACCACAGCATCACTCAGAGCAACCACAGCACCACTCAGCACCACCACAGCACCACCACAGCACCACTCAGCAACACCACAGCATCACTCAGCACCACCCCAGTATCACTCAGCACCACCTCAGTATCACTCATCTCCACCACAGCACCACTCAGCACCACCACAGCACCACTCAGCACCACCACATTATCACTCAGTACCACCACAGCACCACCCAGCACCACCACAGCACCACTCAGCACCACCACAGCATCACTCAGCACCACCACAGCATCACTCAGCACCACCACAGCACCACTCAGCACCACCACATTATCACTCAACAACACCACATCATCACTCCGCACCACCACAGCACCACTCAGCACCACCACAGCACCACTCAGCACCACCACTCAGCACCAACACAGCATCACTCAGTTCCACCACAGCAACACTCAGCACCACCACAGCACCACCACAGCACCACTCAGGCCCACCACAGCATCACTCAGCACTACCTCCGCATCACCCAGCACCACCACAGCATCACTCAGTACCACCACAGCACCACCACATTATCACTCAGCAACACCACATTATCACTCAGCGCCACCACAGGATCACTCAGCACCACCACAGCATCACTCAGCACCACCACAGCATCACTCAGCGCCACCCCAGCACCACTCAGCATTACCACATCATCACTCAGCGCTACCCCAGCATCACTCAGCATCACCACAGCATCACTCAGCGCCACCACAACATCATTCCGCGCCATCACAGCATCAATCTGTGCAACCATTCAACAACAACTGGCTCAATTATGTTCTCTCAATGTTTCAAGCTTTATTACAAATGTCACAAAAAGATGTTAATATTTCACTTCTGTTCTTGGATTTTCATCACAATAAAATACACTGTACATAATCTTCACAAAAGGTTTTTACAAAAGTTTAAGCTATTGCCATTATAAATTACAATCACTTTTATTTAAGTATTAATTATTTAAAAAAATTAAAAGCTGTTGTTATTTGTAATAGCAATACATCTAAGTCACGTAAATACAAAACATGTTGGATTACAAATGCTATAGGTGTCACATTTGCGAAAGTTATAACTATTGGCATTGTAAATGACAAAGCGATTAATTTAGCTATTTTCAAAATTAACACATAAATAAATAAATTGTCATTTACAAGACCAATAGCTCAAACTTTCATAATGCGAGACCTATTGCATTGCAAATGCTTGTTTTGCTATTTGTACTTCTCCTGGCTTTCAAGGGGTTGCTAGTGAACTAACACCCTTATTAATCATTGCACTGCTCCCATGACTGCTAACAGCTGCTGCATGGAATCACTTTAACTTCTAGCTGCCCCCACAGCTATCCTGAGTGAGCGGCCCTTCTATACCTTCTTGCCATTTTCACTTACCTGGTTTCCAAGTGGATTGCTAGCTTGGCAATCTCTGGATAGTTCCTACAGATAATTAACAGTAGCTGTTTGCTTGCATTTAATTCATTGCTGTCCTTAGGTACCCTTAGTAAGTGCCTTAAGTGGGTAATAGTTATTACTCGGGGAACATTTTTTAAACTATTGGACCTACCTTACTGGCCTTTTTGAACCATGGTCAGCTTGTTTAACGATATTTTATTATTGATGCTTTTTGTATGATTTTAATTATTCGAATACAAATAAAGATTGATTTGATTTGATAATTAAAAGAAAAAAGTTAAAAAGAAAATGCACATAGTGTAAAAAATGGAATGAGCAGCCTAACACCACTTTGCTGCTGGTAGGCCCGTCTAAATACATAATAATAGTAATACAGTGAGCAGGGTGGGGAGCATTAGGCGCGGATGATGGGAAGTACATAGTGAGCATACTGGGTGGGTGCAGTTGAATATGCAGAGGATAGACAAAGGCAAATTTAACACTCCCATGAAGTGTTGAAAGCTAAAAAAAGAAAGTCCCCTTAAGTCGGTAGTGGAAGGATTCTGCTCATCGAATTAGAATGCAGGAATCCTGAAATACTACTTGGCTGCACAAGCACAAGGCTCAAAAGTAGACACCTGAGATGGACAACAAAGACACCCAATCATGAGCAACAGGCTGACCTAGCTATAACCCACTCTAAGTATATGTTATGTATTGGAAACAATAGACCTGCCGAGATCTAAAATGAATGAATGCAACTGGCGTGCTCTCTTGTTTGTCAGTGCTATGACTAATGTTCTAAAGCACATGTGGCCCATATTTACCTCCTACTGTTGTTTTCATTGTTGCTTTTTCGGTAGGCATCCCTTCTGGTGCTCCCACACTCGCATCCAAGGGAGCAGCGCTCATGGCTTCCTCCGTAAAGGAAGGTTCTGTGGATCATGAGAATATATGTGTTTATTCATTCATCTATTCTGATTATAGCAATTTGATCACACCGTGCACACATAACATCGGCGGCAGTTCCGGATAAAACAGATTGCACGGGAAATTATGTGATTTTGGACCAATATTTACAAAGGATGGTACATGTAATACAATATTTTAACTTATAGTAACAAGAGTGGCTCAGTTCAAAGATGGGTGCAAACTTGCAGCAGTGGCCACTCTACTCAATAAGACTTCATTGAACAGGGGATTTCTCTTAAGAAACTGGAATCCACAACTAAAAAAAGAACTGCTACATATTATTTCTGAAAGTCGGGCAGTGATATAGTTGACATGGAAATAAGCCATACTCTAAAATATATGTTTTTTCCTCTTCATCCGATGTGTTTCATAGACGGTACATTTAACAGGTCAGTGTCCTTTGATAACAATAATACAGGACAAGTAAGCTCGGTCTTTCTTTTTAAGATGTCCAGGTTGGATCACTGAAATAATATCGACTACCAAAATATCGACTACCCAAAATATCGAGGAAAAAATATCTACAACCAAAATATCGAGTTTGTATGTACAAACAGGTAAGTACAAAAATATCGAGTACAAAATATCGTTGTAAAAAATATCGTTGTAAAAAATATAGACTTTACTAAAAACAATGTTTAATTACATTAATATAAAATATTAATTACTAAAATATAATTAACAATACTTAAAATAACTTTTAATAATTAAATAATTAATGAAAGAAAAAAAATATTTTTTTAATCATATTTCTTAAAACATATATATATATATAGTAACAAAATTTAATTAAATAATAGGCAATATTGTATATGTACCCCAAAAACCCAAAAATGACCCTGAACCCTAAAAATACCCCTTTACCCAGAAACTAAAAACTGACCCTGAACCCTAAAAATACCCCTTTACCCAAAAACTGAAAACTGACCCTGAACCCTAAAAATACCCCTTTACCCAAAAACTAAAAACTGACCCTGAACCCTAAAAATACCCCTTTACCCAAAAACTAAAAACTGACCCTGAACCCTAAAAATACCCCTTTACCCAAAAACTAAAAACTGACCCTGAACCCTAAAAATACCCCTTTACCCAAAAACTAAAAACTGACCCTGAACCCTAAAAATACCCCTTTACCCAAAAACTAAAAACTGACCCTGAACCCTAAAAATACCCCTTTACCCAAAAACTAAAAACTGACCCTGAACCCTAAAAATACCCCTTCACCCAAAAACTAAAAACTGACCCTGAACCCTAAAAATACCCCTTTACCCAAAAACTAAAAACTGACCCTGAACCCTAAAAATACCCCTTTACCCAAAAACTAAAAACTGACCCTGAACCCTAAAAATACCCCTTTACCCAAAAACTGAAAACTGACCCTAAACCCTAAAAATACCCCTTCACCCAAAAACTAAAAACTGACCCTGAACCCTAAAAATACCCCTTTAATTTAACATAATTAGCAATTAATCAATTAAATTAAATTAAATACCAATTAAATGTTAAATGATTAACATATATTATTTAATTACCAATTAATTAATTATTACTACCAATTGATAAATTTACATATTTAATTAATTATAATTAAATTACTTCCCACCCTATTCCCCTATAAACCCACAACCCGCTACAGAATAAAATTACACAATAATTAAAAAAATCATTAATTAAAAATAATTATAAAATAAAATGACACTTTTCACACATATTATAACATAAAAGCACTATAAATAATTAAATAATATTTTAAAAACTATATTTTTTACTATCTAGATTATATACTTGGATATTTTCACTGTCTATATTATTTACAGTCGATATTACTTCACTTACCTTACAAACGATATTTTGGCTGTCGATATTCTGTCTAGTCGATATTTTGTCCAAACGATATTTAAAACTCGATATTCTGTCCAAACGATATTTTGGAGTCGATATTATGTCTGTGCACCGTCCAGGTTTGCTCCAAATGCATTATATATCGTCGACAGAATCCTAAATTAAATGCGGGCCTTTTCAAGCAGCCAGTCCAGTCCTTTAAGAATAGAAGTCAAAGGCATCCTGAGTATTCATAGAATATTGGATTTTTCACATCAAACTATAAAATATCGACTGCAGAATATTGACTACCGCTAACTTGCTTAGGTAAGTGACATACATGTTGTTAATCCCTTCTTTAGATACTTTAATGATAATATACACCTTGATAATATGTATAAGGGGCAGATTTATCAAGAATTTGGGCCACCACAAAGTAATGCAAAGCCGCGCAAAGTCTTGCTACATTGTTTAATCTTAGGCGTAAAACTTATTTTATGCAAATAGCACTTTATTCTGCATTGCTTCAAGGGGGCATTCCAGGGCAGCCACCCATGATTTTTTATGCAAAGATTGCTAGATTTGCATAAAAAACTACGCTTCCTTTGAGGCAGGCGCATAGGTGAGGAAATATTTTATTTCTCCTCACATTTCACGTTTCAAGTGTGTTGCACTGTACAGCACACATCCAATGTGTGAAATGTTTTTAAAATGTGTAGACACGGGGTGTGGCCGGGCAAGATGGCCAAGCGGACATGAACTGTCTCGACTTTTGATCCACGCTGGCGCGTTGAGTGCACAGCGACCTGTTTGGCGGCCCCAAACTTGCTCCTACTATGCCCTATTGATTCCAGAACTGCTAACGAGGGTCTGAGGGCTATTTAGCACTGCATTTGAGTTTTGGCTAGCCGGTTTGGAGTCCGCTGTCCCTGACCACACGACTACGCAAAATGGCGGCCACCTGAGGAAGTCAGCAGGTCGACCGGCTGCGGGCGCTCCTCTGCGGGAGACCAGCGACGTCCTCCCAACCTGTGCGCGAGTTTGCGGACGTCCAGTGTCCTCTGCCTTCAGAAGTGGCGAGTTGACACTGAAGGAACCGACCACTACAGAGGCCCGGTGAGCTGGAGGGATGCGCTACCGGAGCGCAAATGTACACCGGGAAAACAAGATCCGCAGCAGAGGGTCAGAGAGGGAAGTCCATGAGATGAAACTCATGAGGGCATTGATCCCTGATGCCCCCTGGCGACATGCAAACGCTTAACCCCACGCCTGATCCTGCCTGACTTTAAGATGGTGTCTCATACCTGCTCAGACAGCTAGGAGGCGAGGGGCGCGAATGGCTAATGGCTCTTTGCAGCTAATCCCTCTAGATTGCGTCCCTCCAGCACGGCGACCCCTATCTGCGGGCAACCTCCGGGGACCAGCGCGCATCCTGCTGTGGCCCTGCACAACTGACACCCTCCTCTTTGGGGTCTCCCCCGCTTGCTACATACCATGAGATGCCGCTAACAATGGAATGAAGACTCTGAGAACCTACGCTGTCATCGACCTCAACTGAAGGCGTCCACTACAATCGGTAAAGGGACCCCTGCCCTCCACAACGGACTCTACCACTCACCACATAAAGGGCGCCGAGGAGCCTGCGCTTATGCCACCAAAGAAGCCACCACTGCCACCCAAGGTCACCAGTTTTTTCCATCCCTCGGACAAACGGCAGCCACCTGACCAGGGAGAACCTCCGATCAATATGGCCCTCACCAAAGACGAATTAATGTCCTCCCTGTGCGATTTCAAGGCTGAGCTCCACGCTGAGCTGAACCAGGACATGAAAGCCTCTATCGATCAACTCCGGACAGACATATCTGCACGTATGGCCACGATCTAGCAAGACGTTGACAAAAAGATACAGGACCTGCACCATCAACTCCATCTGGCCCAGCTAAAAACTGAGGACCTCAAAAACAGGGCGAGACAACATACGGATCCAAGACCTAGCAGAGGGAGCAGAAGGGCTAGACTTTGAGGCGTTCCTCAAAGGCCTTTTCGCCGAGATTGTTAGCCCAGGCCAGCTCAAGATTAAATTGGAACGCACCCACCGAGTTGGGGGAGCGGCCGATGGTGAGAAGTGATGGGCATGTGACATAGTGGTTACATTTCACTCCTTCAAGGTCAAAGAAATAGTCCTGCAGGAGGCCAGGAAGAAGGGAGATGTCTCATTCCAAGGCCACAAATGTAACCTCTATCAGGATCTGTCGCCGGCAACGTTGACACAACAACTCCAACTTCGACCCCTCATGACAAAAACTTCGGGAGGCGCACGTGCGATACAGGTCGAAATATCCGTTTGGCCTCATCTTCAAACATGACCATATCACTGAGCTCAACGAGGGTCTCTGCCTGTTAAGCCTTCCCCCAGTTGAGGAAGAGGACCTGCCAGGGCCTCCAAGGGGAAAAGATGGCGGCACCGCAAGAAGGTCTCAATGGTCCACGAGCTTGACGATCACCGACCAAAGCTTTGCCTGGCCCCTAAAGAAGTGTGTTCCCACACCACAAGGACAGAATACGGCCTCTTTGAACAATGCAGAATAGAGGTTAGTGACTTTACACATTTGGGTAAGGAGCCCCTGCACACTCTTTATAGCCTATGTGAAGATGGTGAACTTTCTTTTTGAACACTCAAATGAAGCGTGGAGGACGACTTCGGCCCGACCGCCGCAGCCGAGCCCGAACGGGCGATATCGTTGGTAGTCAGAGAATAAAATCTATCTCACACTCTCACTGATGTTAATTTTGTTGGGTTTTTTCTGTTTGGGTTTTGGGGTAGGGGAGGTGCTGTTCAGATGGTGGACGGTGCAGTTTTCGGCATTGGATATGTTCTCACACTCGTTTTAGGTGCAACCAAGCATATATGCTGTTACATAGACAAAGGGGGCGGGGCGCAGGCTGTATTACCAATCTGAATCATGGGGGTGCTCCGAAATGGTGCAGATCTGAGCATAGGGGGAGGAGGGGGCTACATAGTCATGGCACTCATAGTAGCTTCATGAAACGTTAAGGGGTTGAACTCGCCACTTAAGCGCCAAAAGGTATGGAAATATATTACTGACCACCAATTTGACATCGTGGCCCTTCAAGAGACACATTTAAAAAGGGACGAGGGGATGAGTTTGCGACACAAACTGTACCTCCTCATTTACAGATCCTCGGCAGGAACGAAGCAACATGGGGTCGCCCTATTGTCAACATATAGCATTTCATGAGATGTAGTACAAGGTGAGGTGGTCACCCGACAGATACAAATGTACCTGGATGTTCCCAGTCAAAGTATGAAAATGTGATTTTCATGACTACCATTTTGATTTTATTCTTTTATTCCAACCCTACATGCAACAAAAACTTAAAGCACTGAATCCCAGTGTACCCACTTCTAACCAGGAATCACATTAGTGTGACTCAGTTTACCGTGTCACTATATAAAGGTATTTCATTCTTTTGGATTCATTCAGTAGCTGATTGCCCGTGTGATGCTTCTGTTTGGCCAGATAAAAAAGTAACGTCATCTGAATGCTGTCTCAAATAATTGCAACGAATCAGCCTAGAGACTTCCATAGTCACATCACAGGTACTTCGCCCATTTCCAATGATATCCTTGTGACAACACTATGATTATTACCACAACTCACTCACCACCACACACTTACCCCCCCAGGCTGGGAACTGTGGAAACACAGGTCTGTCTGATTCAGAGTGCAGAGTGCAGACAGATTCGGAGTGCAGATTCAGAGTGCAGAGTGCAGATTCAGAGTGCAGATTGCAGATTGAGAATGCAGATTGCAGATTCAGAGTGCAGTTTCAGAGTGCAGTTTCAGAGTGTAGATTCAGAGTGCAGATTCAGAGTGCAGATTCAGAGTGCAGATTCAGAGTGCAGAGTGCAGAGTGGCAGTGCAGATTGGTAGTGCAGATCGCAGATTGTGAGTGCAGATTGGTAGTGCAGAGTGCAGATTGAGAGTGCAGAGTGCAGATTGAGAGTGCAGAGTGCAGATTGAGAGTGCAGAGTGCAGATTGAGAATGCAGAGTGCAGATTCAGAGTGCAGTTTCAGAGTGCAGATTCAGAGTGCAGAGTGCAGATTGTGAGTGCAGATTGGTAGTGCAGAGTGCAGATTGGTAGTGCAGAGTGCAGATTGTGAGTGCAGAGTGCAGATTGAGAGTGCAGAGTGCAGGTTGAGAGTGCAGAGTGCAGATTGAGAGTTCAGATTGTGAGTGCAGAGTGCAGATTGAGAGTGCAGAGTGCAGATTGAGAGTGCAGAGTGCAGATTGACAGTGCCGAGTGCAGGTTGAGAGTGCAGAGTGCAGATTGAGAGGGCAGAGTGCAGATTGAGAATGCAGAGTGCAGATTGAGAATGCAGAGTGCAGATTCAGAGTGCAGATTCAGAGTGCAGATTAAGAGTGCAGATTCAGAGTGCAGATTCAGAGTTCAGATTTAGAGTGACTGTAAAGTGACAGTGAGTGCAGAGACAGTGTGTAAGGGTGCAGGGTGCACATTGTGTTAGTGCGCAGAATGAGTGTGCAGGATAAACAGTGTGTGACTATGCAGGGTCACATTGGGAGTGTGCGGGTGAGCAGTGTGTGAATGTGTAGGGGCAGTGTGTGAGTGTGCAGAAAACACCACATACACCACACACACATACCACACACACACACACCATACACACACCACACACACATACACCACACACACATAACACACACACAAACCACACACCTCACTCTCTCAACACCACACACTCGTCACCACTCACCACAACACACTCACCACCACACACTCACCACCACACACTCACCCCCCCAGGCTCACCCCCACAGACTCACCACCACACACTCACCACTACACAGAAAACAACACACACAACAACATACCCCCAGCCGTCAATGAATGCTTTCACCATGCACAAACACCAACAACCATCAATGTACGCTTTCACCAAAAACAAACATGACCATGCATCAGTGCCGCTAAACACTCACGCACACAACAAACAATGTCAGTGCAACTTTCACTAAACACACACACACACCAACAGCTGACAGTGCACCAGCCACTCTTTCAATTGGCACAATCATCAACAGCTGTCAGTGCACCCTTTCACCAACCACATGCATTACCATCCAGCTCTGTACGCTTGACAGCCACACTCACTAACAGCTCTTACTGCACGCTACCACCAGTCATACACACCTCAAGCCACCACTACACGCTTCCACCAAACACACACACCAACAGCCATCACTGCACAATTTCTACAGGCACACACATCCACCACCCATCAATGCACTCGCCAATTGATAACGCATCCACCAATTAATATTGTACCTATTGCACTATGCTGCACTTTACCTTTTAAAGATAATGCGTTAAAGTGCATCATGCCACCATTGATAACATTCCAATCCAACACACATATCTCCAACACACACCACATGCTTCCACTCCAAAACACATGCCTAAAACACATTGCCATTTACAATGCCATTATCTCTAACTCAAACAAACCCAAGCCCTAATGCATTCCTAATGCTTGTTTATTTTGTTTTGCTTTTATTCTTGTTTATTACTCAAATGTCAGCCCCATGGTTTTCTGAGGCTCTTAGGGACAGTAAAAGAGCCTGTAAACATTATGAAAGAGAGTGGCGGAGAAATTATAATTCTTCAGACAAACTGATCTACAAACAGGCATTGAATAATTATCATAAGAGCATACACGAGGCAAAGAAGCTTTTTCTCTATACAAAAATAGATATGGCATCTAATAAGAGTAAAACTCTTTTTAATGTTGTAAAAAGTTTCACCTCCCCTGCCTCTATAAGTCAACCGTTTGTCCCCACAAGCGACTGGACGAATCGAATGGCCCTCTTTTTCTATGAGAATATTAAACTGATTCAGGATTCATTTGAAATTCAACCATTGCAGTGGAAGGGTGTTGAGGTCCCTCATTTAGATGCCTGTTCCAGCACCAGGGCTTCTCTGTGGGAATTCCCTGAGATTACATTAGAGCAATCTCTGATATTTATGAAAAGCTCTGGTCGGGCTCGCCCACGGACCCTTGTCCAGTAAAGGTCCTATCTTCATTAGCAGATGTGATTAATCCATGTGTGAATACCATTCTGAATATGGCTCTACGGGAGGGGCTGATGCCACACAGAGGGAAGCATGCAAACATTCTTCCTTTATTGAAGAAACCTACAGCTGATCCTGAGATAGCATGTAATTGCAGACCTATCTCGCTTCTGCCTTTTTTCTCGAAGGTTTTAAAAAAATTTGTCAATAAGGTCCTCACGAATTTTGTGGAGACCAATGACTTGTTGCACTCTAGCCAATCTGGCTTTCGAGCCAACTTTAGCATCAAGACGGCTTTACTGGGAGTTCGAGAAACTATCAAAGCTGCATTGGATAAAGGAGGCAGCGCCGTCCTGGTGCTGCTGGACCTATCTGCGGCTTTCGACACTGTGAGAATTCAGTTTAAAGCTTTGGTTTTGGTTTTTAAAGCTTTTCATAAGATTGATCTCCTTATCTCAGGGAAAGATTTCAACCTTACCTTCCTCAGCGCTCCCCGATATCCTCATCTCAACTTTTAATCGCTACTCCTAGGGTGTTTCGGGCCCGTATAGGGAGTGGATCCTTTCACACAGCCGCTTCTCGGCTGTGGACAGTCTTCCTTTCGCGATCAGACAGAGTCCTGACCTTCTCTCATTTCGGAAAGGGTTTCAAACTTGGATCTTTCAGCTCTGAGTTGCAGGCAGTCTTTGGTTGTGTTTGTGTTACTGATATTTGGCTGTGTTTTAGTGCCCGGACACTCCAGTGAGTAGCCGTGCGCTTTATAAATATGTGTTAACATAACATAACATAACATTAACACGTTTTGGTTATCTACTTGGTTTCCACAAATCATTTATATATTTTTTTCTTCTCCTCTTACTTAATTTTTTTTTCTCATATCATCTCATTCATCTTATACTATTATTTTCTTACATTTTTCTTTTCTCTTTCTTGACCTTTTTCTCCTTCTTACTTTCCTTGCCTTTATGTCCCTTCTTATGCTGATATCATGCACTCTGTCACTCCTCCTGCACACTTCTAGCAAGAACTTAGGGAACCCCCTATTAAACAGAGTTTGTGGTATAGATCTTTTGGGCGTATCTAGGCGCAATTGATGGTTTAAAGTTTAAACCTGATAGGAAACACAGTCTTTGTACTATTATTTGGGTGTGGAGGGCCAGAATGTCTTTGATCATTTACCGGTTCATTTAGATCTTTCCGTCCGCCGTGGTACCCTCGCTATAATGTGGCGGGGGAAATAGGCCATCCGGCGGGCTGTTTGGGTGGGCGGATCACCACCGCCCGCCATACTAATGGGCCACTAAAATTTTGCAAATGATATTAACAACTTCAATATTTCCAAAAACAATATTTCTTACCTGCAAGTCGATATTCTTGACCACAATATTCTTCACGTCGATATTTCTGTATCACTATATTTAAAACTCGATATTTGTGTATGTCAACATTTTAAACTCAATATTCTGTCTGTGCACCCTGAATGAGTATGAGATCTCTTTGAGAAAACTTGACTTTCATTATTTTCCCAATCTATGGGGCCGATTAGGATGGTGGACGGAAAGCGTCCGGACCGCCAGTCTCGCGGGAAATGACCGTCCAACCGCACCGTGGGGAAACCGGCGGTGCTATTAGGATTTCCCTCCAGCAAAACCCGACCGCGGTGGACGGATGTCTCCAAAGAATGCCGACCGCGGACGGAACCATAGAAAAACCGACCGCCACGGACGGAGTGGCCGCGGTAACAGGCCCAACCGCCGACAGTGCAGTGAAGTCCGTCCGTGGGCTGGCTGTGGTGTTGCGTGGGTGGCGTGTGCCAGATGCAGGGGGTGATTGTGCTAAGGTGGGACCAGTGTGGGTGCACTTGTGTGTGTTCCTGTCCCCACCAGGGTGTCTGGTGTGGACAGGTAGCAGTGTTCATACATGCTGTGGCATGGTATGTGTGTATTGCATGCTTGTGTACCTGCGGCGGCGTCCACGACGGTGCATGACTTGCTGGTAGTGAAGTAGGAACAGGCATGGCATGTAGGGATGGGTCCATGGCGGTCGGGTCCGTGTGGTGGGTCTCGTGGAAATGCTTTCCTTCTCCGTTGTGGTGCTTCCACCGTCTACGAGATGGAGGTGTTTCTGCTGCAGTGTTCTGGTTTGTTTGCGACATCGTAATATTGCGGATGGTCGGGACGTCATTCTGCACGGTGGTGAGCCTGGATTGGCTCCGTCTGCCGTGGTGTCTGGTGTGTTCCTGCGGTGGTTCACTTTTTTACGCGGCGGACGGTAAATGTGCCCGGTTCCTCTTCCTAATATGGCGGACGGAAGGCCTGCTGCTGGCGGACGATGAGGTGCATTTTCCGCCGCCTCCAGCCCAGCGGTCATGCATACGTCCGCTATCCTAATCGGTCCCTAAGTACGGTCCTAGAGCGCTGTCACTTTGGAAAGAGGATGCAACAGCAAAGAGAGATTGTAAAGCAATATGTAACAGTTACATAGGTTAGCCTCCACATATGGGTTTGGAAATTCAAACGTAGGGCTTTTGAGGGACCAATTTATGTTAGGGTGCAAACACACCATTTTCCAGAAAGATAATCTGTTTCTGCATGAAGCTTTGACAAAAGTTAAATCTCAAGAACATTTGGAAATGCATGTGGAAACAATTCATAGGGCGGAGAAAAGGAAAATGGCAGTGCGTCGGTTAAGATTGTAAGGGAAGTGTCTGTAGGTGAGAAGTTTCACAAGGGTAAAATAACTCAAGACAAAGCTGAAGCACACATCAAAACAGGCAGAACATTTTGGCAATGGTGGTCACATGGTAAACAACAAGGAATGCCCAGGGTGGAAAGCTGTTTGCAAAACTTCGGGGAGAAAGGAACATTTCACAAAATGTTGCAGGTCTAACTTAAAGAAAGTGAGAGAAATTGAGTGTGACGATGATGATGTTGTAGATGAAATTGTGGTTCTTCAAACCAAGGTTGATGGTTCACATAGCCCCTTGGAGATGGTGCAAGTAAATGGAGAAGCGGTCGGAATGTTATTTGACTGAGGGGCAAAGATAACCTTGATACCATAAGTATTTAATGAGCAGAAGCTTAAAAGTAGTGGGAAGCTTCTTAAATCAGGTATTTAACTCAGGGGTTATGCTGGCGAACCAATCAAGTTAATAGGGTACTTTTGGGGTACAATTGAATTTATGGATTGAATGATTCCAGGGAAAATCTATGTTTTAGTGAAAGGAGAGTCCCTGATTAGTTGGTTATATCAGCATGACTTGTATGTGTATCTTGACCCTAACGAGAACCATGCAGTTTGTGTGAGAGATATGCCCGTGATCAGGAGTCTTTCAGGGGAGTGTTTTGAGCTGTAGAATAAGTAGCCAGATGTTTTCAAAAATGAGATGGGATGTCTCAAGAACTATGTTCACAGAATTAAATGCAGAGTCAGTGCAGTATTCGAAATTGCAAGAGTTAATAGTGTGCCTTTGGTGGTATAAGAATTTGGTACATTGATTAACAATGGCTTTATTCAAGAAGTGGAGGCCTCAGAATTGCTTGTGCCAGTTGTTATGGCACAAAAGGCCAATAGGGAGGCCGGGCTGTGTGTGGATTTGAGGGAACTTAATAATGAAGCAGTTGCAGGGAGTGGAAGGTGTGTAAGTATATCAGGATGACATGTTGGTGGTTGGTACGAATGTATCTGAGCATAATTTAAGGCTGCAAGAAGTTCTAGAAAGGCTGCAGAAGGGAGGTTTAACACTTAAACGGGAGAAGTGTAGTTTCAATTTTTCAGAAATAGAATATTTAGGTCATTTGATCACTGAGTCAGGAATTCGGCCAAAGACCGGGCCAGTTGATAGTATTAAGAATCTACCATCTCCTCAGACTAAAGGGGATGTGGTGACATTTCTAGGCATGGTGGAATTTTTTTATATGTAGGTCCCCAAGTTTGCTGAAAGAACAGTTAATATGAGACTACTTCTTAGGAAGGGTAAGAAACTTGTGTGGTATGAGCAATGTGAAAGGCAGTTCAATGATGTGAAGACCAGTTTGAAGAATGCCTCAGACCTTGACAGTTTTGATACTAAGGATGACACCATTGTCATGACTGATGCCAGCTCCAAGGGGTGGGGTTAAGGGCTGTGTTTTACAGAGGTCTGGGGGCACGTGTAGGACCATTTTGTTCATATCACATGGCTTAAGAAGCATTGAGTACAATTATTCAGACATTAGAAAAGAAGGTTTTTGGGGTATTCTGGGCTATGAGAAGGCTCATGAAGTTTCTTTGGGGGCACAAATATGAGGTAAACCACTGAAGGAGGTTTTCATGAAGAAAGCTATTGATAAGATCTTGAACCTCATTCAAAGGTGAGTATTAGCCCTTTAGCAGTTTGATTTTGAGTTATTTCACATGCCTGGTGCTGGCAATTTACATGCAGATTGCCTATTGACGTTGTGTTTGGAATCTGAGGCGGATGAAGATTTCATTAAGCAAGAGCATTTTGGTTTTTGGGGCCTGATTCACAAATAGCCTCCGCACTTGTGCCGGGGAGGAAGGGGCCCACTCGCGATGAGAAACTGCAATGCACAGGTCCTGCCACAACGGCGGGGCCTCCACCACAAGTGCATTGGCCCTTTGTGAATTGTGTCCTTTAAGATTACTGCATTATAAAGATGATAAATGAACAGATAACATAATTGCCCTTGACGTGCTGAACATATATGCCATCTACAACAGCATCCCACAAACATTCTCAGATTTTTTAAATAAATGTTTCTTGTATAAGATAAATGCTCATGGTGCTGAGTATTTTATTTTGGTATGTTTTCATTCGACTTAATATACACAATTTTCATGCATCACTTACGTTCTGGTGTCGGCGTTGGCAAGAATGTTGCTGTCAAAAAACAATAGAATTCTTGATATTAATGGACATTTGCATTTCACATCTATAAAAACATGTAATCAGACATAATTGGTATTAAAAAAAAATCTAATTTCTAGCAGTTTCTTGTGTGTTATAAGTAATGTTTCGAAATGTGTGTTTTGTGAACTGATAAAGAAATGGTATTTATTACAAACAGCATTGATGTTCCCTGAAGGGAATTACAACACGTATTGCTATAAAGACTCAATTGCATGGAAAGGATTGTTTTTCCAAATTGATTTGAAATTTCTCGGACTAACAAAGAATGCGCTATTATTTTAAAATGCTTCTGATTGTTGGTTGCTTAATTGTGCTACTTCACAGGACGGCTGCTCCTAAACCCAGTATGATACAGAGAATACTGACTGGTAAATGACCTTCCTCCTTCACGGTCACCCGTCTTACTCACCTGGAGGCCCAGTCTTCTGTACCCACCCTTCTGTAGCCTTTTCTTTTAAACCTTCTCCCGAGATGTTAAGCCCTATAAAAGTGTACCACCCTACTTAGAATCCTACAACCATCCAGGTCGACAAATCAAAGCTGCAGAACTTGAAGGGCAAAGGGTAAGCCCTGGGATGAGGAATGGAGAACCCGAGAAATGGCATTACTGGAAAGTAATCAAAGCATTACCTCCTCATCTCTCTTCCTTCTCAACATCCTTACTCTTTAGGACACACTTTGTAGGGACAGAAGCTTCAGAACCACATGCCACAATAAGGTAGAGACACAAAAACAGAACGTTGGACCCAGTGTACCTTCAATGACAGCAATTGAATCCAACAAGCACAAAAAGATAACAAAGACACCAAAGCCAAATAACCCCGAGAAGCTACGACTAGCCTGTTGTGGATGTCGAAAGTAGGGGGGATGCTGCCCAAGAAGCAGCCTGGCAAATGTCGGCCAGGAAGATACTCCGATCCAATAGGCCCCAATAGTCAACATGCCCTTCATGTAAAATGCCTTGAACATGAATAGGCGTATTCCTGACTGAAACCTCGTAGGCCACGGGAATAGTAGACTTCATCTCACAATCCAGAGTGGCAGACGAGGGCTGCAACCTCTGATGAGGGGATCCAGAGGTAACAAAGAGACTATCACTGAGTTGAAATGTAACTGTTCACTCAAGGTGAAAAAGGACAGCCCTACCTTCTCGTGAATTCAAGTCAGCCTCCTCATTAGAGGCACGACCCATGTGATGGACAGGAAGTTCAACTTCAGACTGACTGCGAATCTGAGGAACCTTTAGCCACAAATCCATCTACCATCGAAAGAGGGAGTTAGGGAGCACACAGGGGATGACAACTCACCAAGCTATCTAATGTCCACAAGAAATCAGATTTTCGAGCAAGAAGGTCCCCCGGAAAATGTGAAAAGCAAAGTCAAGTGCCTGTGACCCTTCCCAAGGTTCCCAATACGGCCTGATGGCAGCCAGCTGAAAGTGTGGGAGGAGACAAAGCTCAGGAAAATTGCATATTTTTTCAACAGCAATATTTCTTGAATTTATGGTACAGAATAGTAAGTGTCAAATACAGATTCTTCATATCCACTGTATGTATTTATATGTGTATATATATTTAGAGATTAAGTTCATCCTCATAATGCGGCAAATTCAAAATTCCTGTGCATTCAGGAATTATAATGAGGTATCCCCAGTCATCATGGGGTCAGAGGACATTGCCGCTAATCCAGAATGCATTTTGCCATCATGGATAAACAAGGCAGCTGCACTGGGGGTTAGGCAATTTGTAATAAATGTTATTGGGGCTTGGTGTTACCCTTTCGTAGTTCATGAAAGTCTTGTGGATTGTGGTTGTCATCTTCTCCATTGCAAAAACATTCCACACCTTGGCCTGCAACAGACTCAGAAGTGGTGTAGTTGGAGACTTCCAGAGCTGAGTGACAGAGAGCTTTTCCACCAACAACATGTGTGTTATCAATTTACTCATGGATGTTGTAAGGGGGTAAGAATGCTTCTTCTCTACCTGTTCTGGCAATTACTGTTAGTTCATTTATGATCATAAGTATTGCCTTCCAGTTGGCTTGGATACAAAGGCATTGCCACTACTTGTGTGCCATAGTGTCTGAATTGTAACAGTATACCGCTGTGAGGTGGTAGGCATTGACATGGGACAGGAGGTACTAGCTCTCCAGGCCTGAAAAAAGGACCCATCTGTCTAAGGGGGAATGATGGGTTAAAAACTGTGGGTGCTAGCAGGAATGGGTGTGTGGTTGCTTGTTTATGTCACACTGCCACATCCCAGTGTTCAAGCAGTGCAGCTACTGATAATAGTTTGATTTTTGGCAAATGCCTAAAACTGGGAGGTAGCCATTAAAAATACTGCAGAGGGAGGTTTGTTCTATCTTGATCTACCCTGACCCAATTTTTTATGTGTGGTTGGTGTCACAAGTCGACTTTCGGCCTCACTTCGGATGCTCTTACAAAATCACTGATGTGGGGCATTCTGATACCCAACTCAGTTGTAGACTTGTATAGGATGTCTTTTGTGACATTGTGGGTTCTTTTATTCCATGCAAAGTTAATGGGCATTGTTAGAACTGGCTATTTCTGGTAGGCTAAGGCTGACGCCAAAGCCAGGCAGAAACCACCATTCTAGTCAGGGCAAGGAAGTCACACACCAAGATAACCTCTGCTCACCCCCTTGGTAGCTTGGCTCATGCAGTAAGGCTAAACTCGGAGGCAATGTGTAAAGCATTTGCGCCAGCGCACAACAGCAACAACATACTAAGCACACAACAAAAGAGACTCCACACAAGGTTATTATAAAAATAACTTTTGTATTGTAAAAACACATCAGATAAAATCACACATATACATGGTGCCAACTGGCACGGGTAATATTCACATGGGATTATTTACAAGACAGGGCCACATGGGCCACTGTCATAATCAACACTTTCAGAAATAGAAATAATTGTCAGAAATTAGAATAAAAGAATATAAAATCACTGTAGCACAAAGTAAAAGTTATAAATCACAACCAGTGCCTACTGGTAACAGGTAAGTACCACCTACGCAACCCTAAACACCTTAGGAGCATGTCACGCAGGGGACTAGTACCTCACTAGGACCACCTGTACTAAAAAGAACAACCGCCTAAGTATCACACAGCATTTTGGGGTCTAGGAAAGAACACATTACCCATGATGCATGAAAACACATTCAGAGGAGTAATAAAGAGAAACACATGATGCGTAAACCTACACATTCAGCGGTGTTAAGAATAAAGCACATGATGCAATAAAATACATTCAGGGGTGCAGCGCAAGAAGACACATGATGCCTAAAACATTCAGAGGTGTTAAGAATAAAGCACATGATGCAATAAAATACATTCAGGGGTGCAGCGCAAGAAGACACATGATGCCTAAAACATTCAGAGGTGCAGCGCAGGGAAAAGGAAGACACATGATGCATAAAACATTCAGCGGTGCCAGAGCAACACAATAGCGCAAAAATCACATGATGTCTAAAAACATTCAGAGGTGCAGGAATAACACATGATGCAAGAAATCACATTCAGAGGTGCAATAACCATACAATTGCGCAGAACTCACATTCCAGCCCCCATCTAATATAAGGACTAAGAGCCCTGTGTCCAGAATGTCAGGGCGCGCTGCCATTCAGCGACAGTCAGGGTTGCGCCACTGGCGCAAAACCTAAACGGTGCAGGTGCCCACTACTTGCTGGGCACCTGGAAACAATCACAAGGGCCTAAACGTTGCAGCTGGCACTAAGTGCTGCGCAGCTGTGACTGGCCGGGCACCTCTGTGCCATCTCTGTCCCTCTCAGGGACTCGCTCTCCATCTTGCGCCTAAACGGTGCAGCTGCCCACTAATTGCTGGGCAGCTGGAGAATCATCAAAGAAACTGTGACAGGGTCCTCACTGACCCTTGGGCGCAAACTGCACCCACTGTGGGAGCCACACAGGCTCTAAAAACACTTTCCTCGCAGGTAGGAGGGGGGCGGGCACCGGCAATGTGCCCCGACGCCCCCTTTACCTAAAAAAATGGCCAAACGCTGGAGCCAAACAGGCTCTGGGCATCACATGCCCCAAATGTTGGAGCTACACCGGCTCTGAAAACAATGGTGCCTCCTCTACCTAAAAGAATGGCCCCAGAGCCTTCTCAGGGCTCTCCAACAACCATAGCCGGAGGGGGAGCCAGCACGGGCTCAAAAGTACATATGGCCCCACGGAGCGCACTGGCGCTCGAAACCAACATCCCCACGTGGTAGGAGCAGCGTAGGCTCTAGGAATGCGCCATGCCCCGACGGGGCCACACGAGGGCTCAAAAAGCTTTCTAGGCACCGTTGGGGCGGCCCGCTGCCATCTGGGGCCGCCCTACACTGACACAGAGCCCTGCCCCAGCCCTCACTCACCCGGCTGCTCCCTTTGCTCTCGCCGATCTTCGGCGCGGCGGGGGTGGGCTTGGCGGCATCTGAGGAGTTCCTGCTCCTCGCAGACTCTACTTGCTTTGCCCGGTCCCCCGTCTCGGGAGCGGGACTCAGGGTGGAGCCAGCAAGGCTCCCGGCGGCAGTCTCTTCTCTCTGCGGCGGGGGCATGCACTGGCAATGTGCCTCACGCCCCCTCCGCTACCGCTCCGCTCCTCCAGGGCTCCCTCAGCAATGGGAGCCCTGCAAAGGCGACACCAGCCGCCATCTCCCGGGCGCCTTCTTTCTGCGGCAAACCGGGGCTCTCACTCCTCACTGGAGCCCCGGTGATGACGCGTCTCTCCCTTCTCGGGGCTCCCTCCAGGCCACGGAAGCCCCGCACCAGCCTGACATTTTCTTCCTTCCCCCCGAGCTGCGGGGGCGGGACTTCCGGCCGGCCACGCTGGGATTGGCCGGCCGGCCAACCACTTCCGGGTCGCTGCGGGCAGCGCAGCGGCCCTTCTCCTTAGACAGGCAGGCGGGGGCTGAGTTAACCGAGGAGTGGGCTCCCTCGAGTTAAAATATACAAATATAAAAATAAAAGCGCTATTAAGCGCTTGGGGCCAAGTAGCGCTGTAAGTACAAATAAAGCGCTCTCCAGCGCTTGGGGGCAATAAAGCGCTCCAAAGTACTAGGAAATAGGCAGAGCGCTCCCAAGCGCTAGGACAGACAAATAAAGCGCTCCTAAGCGCTATTGACCAGAAAAGTCCTCCAGGGGATAGGGAGAAGGTCCACAGGATCCCAGGGCCAAGCAAGGTCCCCCCTCCCCCCCTGCCCAGGCAAGGCAGAGGGGTCCCCAGAAGTCCTCAAGGCATCCAGGGGCTGGGCAGCGCCCGCCCTTGGTAGATTCAAGTCAGAAACAAGAACAAATTGGAAGGGAACACAGCCCCTTCTTATACAGAAAGGCTTTGAAGTCCTTTGAAGTCTTTTGAAGTCTTTGTGCAAAGGTCCTGGCTTCCTTCTGCTTTCAGTATCAGGGACAGAGGTGACAGCCGCCCAGCGGGAGGTGGAGCCAGCATGGTGGTCTGACAGGCACAGCCCTGGTCATTCCCAGGGGATATCTCCTCCCACTTCCTTGGCAGCAGATGCAGCCTTTCATCCATAGCCTGGCTCAGATAACCCCCTGGGGGCCCTGCAGCCCCTGTCACCCTCAACCCAGACAGTCAATCCACAAGCATGCCCAGGCACACAGACCCAGGCTCACCAGCCAATCACATGCTAGACACAAATTACACAAATATGCCAACTTCTAAAAGTGGTGCTTCTAGACTAGACACAATCATGCAGCATTTACCATTTCGCAGCATTCAGTCTCACGAGTTCTCTCATACCAAACTCGCCCCTGCACTCCCCACACATCAGGAACTACCATGGGCATACATATTCCCCATTCATTCCTATGGGAGGGCAGGTCACTCACCACACATACACAGAGAGCTCAAGCACTTTACACTGTACCACAGTGAAAAAGTGCGCAGAGGCCTAAAATCACCACCACCAGGTTCCAGAAACAGGCTAGGAAAAAGCAAAAAGTCTCGGGGTGAACCTGCCCAAAGGGCCGGGTCCAACACAACCCCCTTCCAGCCAAAACGCAGGGTAGACCAATCACTACACTGATGGGCTTCCTTGCTTTGGGCGACAAAACACGGACACGGACCCGCACAGCAGGGACACCTTCCGGTTCCACGCCACTCTGAACCCACCTGGTTACCTCCAAACAATAACTCTCTGACACAACTAGGATACCCCACTGGTACTCACTAGTCATCCACAGCCAAGACCAGGCCATAGGCCATCCAAATCACAGGTCCTAACTAATCCACAGAGAGGGGGGTAGTAACCCCTGGCACACAATAGCCATTCTCCACTCTCTCTCTCAGTGTAGCTACAACTACCACTGATCCAACAACCTAGGGTCCACACCCTCAGACTGACCAGAGGTCACGGGCAAGAATGCCCCACCCTACCTCTACTTCTGGGTTTCTGCACCCTCACAGAGAAGCACTCACCAGAACACAATTCTCCTACCAGATCAGGACCTCACTCCCTCACTGGTCTACCACCTGGAAACTATTCCACTTCTGAGGTACAAAGCACACAGCACAGTTCCTCTTCAAGCAGGTGGGGGGACACAGCACACAGCAAAGTCCCCTTTCCTCTACCTTAGTGGAAACAACAAACTGCAGGTGAGCCCCAGATCACACAGCAAGGGCAGCCCCCTCAGTCTCTCCAGCTGATCCACTTTGGTAGAGATTCCTCTTGACCTAGAAGTTTCCTAATCTCCCAACCTAAGATCTAAACCCTCAGGTTGCACCGGGGTCAGAAGTAAGGACACCGTCCCTCTGCACCCCCTTCCAGTTCCATGACTACAGGCCCAGTATGTCTCAGGCTAGACAGAGCACACGCCAGCGGCGTATCAGTGAGACACTTTCCTCCAGTACTCCCTATCACAGGGTAATTCTCAGTATGTCCCAGGCTAGACAGAGCACACGCCAGCGGCGTATCAGTGACACACTTTCCTTCAGTACTCCTTCCAGGTCAGGCCACAACCCCAACCTGGCTTTCCCCCCTCCTCGGGGAACGACCTCCAGAGGCCCCACAAATGGTCAAGCACTCTAGACGGTCAAATGCTCAGCGAGCCAGGACTTCTGCACCCTCCACTTAGGAGCGGTACTGCCCAACACTAGGACCGCCGGAGTTCTGGTTACAGACACACCCCGTCCTCTAGACAAAGGAAGATCCTCCTCAAATGACGTATGTACAGCTTAGGCCCCTGACCTGACGCTCCCTTAGGGAACCCTCCAGGCCCTGAGATAGGGTTTCAGGCCAACGTGGGACACACCGTCACAAACTTACTCCGCCTCCACTGAGACAGGGCGTGAGCCCCTACACCCCTACCATCCTACTGAGACCTAGCTGGGTTACACATGAACCTCTTCCCCTTCACAGGATCATCAGATACACAAGCCACTCCTTTTAGAATCACTCCCTAATGCCTCTGCAAGACATCTAGCACACCGCCAGACATCCACCTTCTTGTCCAGTGCCTCTGCAGGACCTCCTGCACACCACCAGAGGTACACCTCACGTGCAAGCTCCTTAAAAAAACTCACACCAACTCCTCCAGTTCAAGACACCACTCATCCACACACTCCCCCTCCAGACTGGTGAGACAGTTCCTCACTGCCTCTGACTCACAACCTGTACCCCTCTTACTGAGCACCAGGCACCATACTCTGGGAACTGGGAATGGGACTTCACACGCACTGGACACATTTAAGCTGCCACCACTGGATCCTACCATACTGGGGAATCCAGACACACACACTACACTCAGGCGATAACCACCCTCCTGAGCTAGTCATTTCTCCTCCACACTCCCTCTCTTCCATCTACCCACACAGGAACAGGAATTGGGATTGGGCACTGGACCCAGCAAGGGATTCCTAATCTATGGGAACCTCCCCCTCTACTGGCGTCCCGCCCTGTCACTTTCTCTCATCTGCCACTAAACATAAAGTGCAGAAACACATTTGAAAATGACACTCGAGGAAAAACAAAAATCAAAAACAATAATCCCAAACATGTGACTATCTGAAAAAAAATTGCAGAGTTTTGTAATGTAGCCAGTTGTCGCTGTGGCACTGCGCAAACACAAGTCCAAATCCGCACCGCTGACCAACAATGTTAGAACTGGCTATTTCTGGTAGTCTAAGGCTGACGCCAAAGCCAGGCAGAAACCACCATTCTAGTCAGGGCAAGGAAGTCACACGCCAAGATAACCTCTGCTCACCCCCTTGGTAGCTTGGCTCAAGCAGTAAGGCTAAACTCGGAGGCAATGTGTAAAAAAGCATTTGCGCCAGCGCACAACAGCAACAACATACTAGGCACACCACAAAAGAGACTCCACACAAGGTTATTATAAAAATAACTTTTGTATTGTAAAAACACATCAGATAAAATCACACATATACATGGTGCCAACTGGCACAGGTAATATTCACATGGGATTTTTTACAAGACAGGGCCACATGGGCCACTGTCATAATCAACACTTTCAGAAATAGAAAAACTTGTCAGAAATTAGAATAAAAGAATATAAAATCACTGAAGCACAAAGTAACAGTTATAAATCACAACCAGTACCTACTGGTAACAGGTAAGTACCACCTACGCAACTCTAAACACCTTAGGAGCATGTCACGCAGGGGACTAGGACCTCACTAGGACCACCTGTACTAAAAAGAACAACCACCTAAGTATCACACAGCATTTAGGGGTCTAGGAAAGAACACATTACCCATGATGCATGAAAACACATTCAGAGGAGTAATAAAGAGAAACACATGATGCGTAAACCTACACATTCAGCGGTGTTAAGAATAAAGCACATGATGCAATGAAATACATTCAGGGGTGCAGCGCAAGAAGACACATGATGCCTAAAACATTCAGAGGTGTTAAGAATAAAGCACATGATGCAATAAAATACATTCAGGGGTGCAGCGCAAGAAGACACATGATGCCTAAAACATTCAGAGGTGCAGCGCAGGGAAAAGGAAGACACATGATGCATAAAACATTCAGCGGTGCCAGAGCAACACAATAGCGCAAAAATCACATGATGTCTAAAAACATTCAGAGGTGCAGGAATAACACATGATGCAAGAAATCACATTCAGAGGTGCAATAACCATACAATTGCGCAGAACTCACATTCCAGCCCCCATCTAATATAAGGACTAAGAGCCCTGTGTCCAGAATTTCAGGGTGCGCTGCCATGCAGCGACAGTCAGGGTTGCGCCACTGGCGCAAAACCTAAACGGTGCAGGTGCCCACTACTTGCTGGGCACCTGGAAACAATCACGAGGGCCTAAACGTTGCAGCTGGCACTAAGTGCTGCGCAGCTGTGACTGGCCGGGCACCTCTGTGCCATCTCTGTCCCTCTCAGGGACTCGCTCTCCATCTTGCGCCTAAACGGTGCAGCTGCCCACTCATTGCTGGGCAGCTGGAGAATCATCAAAGAAACTGCAACAAGGTCCTCACTGACCCTTGGGAGCAAACTGCACCCACTGTGGGAGCCACACAGCCTCTAAAAACACTTTCCTCGCAGGTAGGAGGGGGGCGGGCACACAGACCCAGGCTCACCAGCCAATCACACGCTAGACACAAATTACACAAATATGCCAACTTCTAAAAGTGGCGCTTCTAGACTAGACACAATCATGCCGCATATACCAATTCGCAGCATTCAGTCTCACGAGTTCTCTCATACCAAACTCGCCCCTGCACTTCCCACACATCAGGAACTACCATGGGCATACATATTCCCCTTTCATTCCTATGGGAGGGCAGGTCACTCACCACACATACACAGAGAGCTCAAGCACTTTACACTGTACCACAGTGAAAAAGTGCGCAGAGGCCTAAAATCACCACCACCAGGTTCCAGAAACAGGCTAGGAAAAAGCAAAAAGTCTCAGGGTGAACCTGCCCAAAGGGCCGGGTCCAACAGGCATCTACTGAACCAACCAAATGGTGGAAAAGGTAACGAAATGTGGAAGCATTTGAAGAATGTACAGTAACTAGGGCACATCATTAACGTACCACTGACTACTCTACCCAGCCACCATATCTCCAGATGTCCCCTTTTTATATAAGTACTTATGTAGGATGTTTAGTACACTGGGAATATTTAGTGCACAGAGCATGGGCTCCATGGGAAAGAAGGCTCCAAAATATGTAATGTGTACCTGCGGAGTAAATAAGGCTATGTGCTTTCGTTCTTCCTCTAAGATAGTCAAGAGCACCAATGCCAGTGGGCTTGGGAGAATTGACCGTAAATCTTGAAATATCTGAAAAGGTAGAGACTTCACTCAATAAAATGTGACAGTGAGGTCTCAGGGCTTATACAGCTAGCTTGTGATGGCCCCTCTCCTTTTAATGCATTGGAAGTGTGAACTGGACAGACAGGCAAGTGGGGAAAGGGAACATCCCTGCTTTCGTCCTCTGGACAGTGATATTTGGTGTGCATTCACCAATTATCTTAACATTTTGACCTAGGGTCTAAACTAATACTTATACAGCCATTTTAACCCCGTCGAAAGCCTGCTAGGTATAGAGCGATGTAGGTGACATATTTTGTATATCTTGCTCAGCATGACAGCGTGTCAACAGCTAGCCCAACATTACCCCAAGCCTGTCTTCCCCCAATAATGTCTGACTAGTAATGTGATATTAAAGTAGGCCATACAGTGATGTTGAGCTACTAAGATTCTAGTGTAAAATGTATCATCAATGTTTAGCAATGCTATGGGAAGGTATGGGCCGTGGTCTTGTGGATTTTAATCTAGTTTCAACAACAGCCCCATTTTTACTCCATCAGAGACTCTTGGGCGTGCAGAGTGAGTAAGAAGGAGTTTGCCAGTTGGACCACCAGTAAGATGAAGGAAGACTTATAGAATGTGTCATTGAAGCTTCCGAGGCTATATAATTTGTTGTGTGGCAGGCGCCCAACTGTGGCCCTGACCAGGCTCAGATACTTCAACTGGCTCTTATAATTGGTCTATGAACCAATTAGAGGACAGAGAATACATAATCAGTAAGGTTATGTATGTATTTGTGAATCACCCTCCTTCCCCCTAAATCGTGTACAGAGAAGAGTACTATATCATATTGACAACGTGAGCAAAGCTTTAGTTGTTTGTGATGTCACTCAGAACCCATGCCAGCATAATGGAATGATTAATCCTACTTGGAGTTGAGGATGCTGTTTGTAGATATTAGGAATATTTTCAAATAGAAAATAAAATTGTTTTAAAAAGTGGTAATGGTAAAAACCTTGCAATTGTTCCACTCAAAAGGCTCATGATAGAGTACCCTGGTGCACGTAATGGCAGAGTGAGGTGTAATGTAAGCCAAAACAAAAATGTATGAGTTTTTCAGTTAAAAACTTTCTCTTTATTCGAGAAAATAGAGAAAAAAAGAAAAAAGCAACACATTAACTGTCGTAGCTCGTCCAGTCGTGCAGACAGCACAAAGCACCAGAATAAATCAGAAAATGGTATAATAAACAGTATTTCAGCGGATGGCTTTAATGGGCTAATTCCTACAGACAGCATTCGTGCTTGCCTTTGTTTGCACACATTAGCATTTCAAAGCCTTCCTACTGGCTGCTTTCAATGCTTGTTTTCTCTGCAGCACATTCACAACCAGCCAAGGTTGACGAGAGTCGCACTTGGCTCATGAATCGTTGCTGTACATGATGTTGGGTCTGTTATGCTGGGACAAGCAACACAGAAGCAGGCAGCGAAAAGGAAATGAATATTGGAGCTGAGTCACAAAATGAAATGCTTACTGTCCATTTGGAGAGTTCCAGGTCCCAACTCGCTGGGATCAGTGGAGTTGTCTATGGAAGAGAGAATGATTGCACAATGACTGAAGGTGTGCACGTTCTTGTTTGGCTGAAGAACATTTATTGCAAGAAACCTTTCGATAACGACGATATTGTAAACATAAATAAAGCGCACACCTTACCTCCTACTTTTGGATTCCGCGAGACCATGTTGCTGGGGTCACTGGGAGCAACTTCAAAAAGAAAAAAATGCACGTTATCAATCACGTAATCAAAATGCCGTTTTAAAAATAATTGTTCTGGACTGGAACACCAAAAGTTCCCTAGGACCTCAATTAAGCCACATTTACGTGGTTGTGCAAGAAGCACTATTATACATATTTCTAAGGGTGCACCATTTGACTGTTTCTGTAGTTAGTCTAGTCTGTGGTAACATAGAGTCAGTGTTTGCATTTTGTCTAATCGGCGCAATGCTGCATAATTGTAAGGTTTGGTAAGTAGGTCCCCTCCCTTTCGATGGACTAAGTGCTTTTTGGTAGAAGTAAAAATCAAAGTTTATATTCTTTATATTTTAGTAGACAAAATAGGAACCTTAATTTTGGCTTTGTGAAATCAGATCCGTCCACCAAAAACCAGAGATGGGAAAAATAGCACATTTTTACAACAACGGATTTTGGCGCTAAACAGCATCACGGTTCTCATTAGCACAGCCAAAAACCAGCGCCGCCCGGCAGTTTACTGGATCTGCTCTGTGTTTTTATCATTGAATAGGGTAATGTAGGGATTGCATGAGCAGTATTTATTTAAGTGCTAAGGGGGTGTACTCCTTTCTCCAGAGTATTCCTAAGGGTAGCTCTGACATAGTTCACATGCTTATATTTTGGCGCTTGGCCCTCAAGGTGAAACGTTTTGGAAATTATGAAGTCAGATTTGCGGAATGGAAACGGATTTGTCACAGTTTGCACCTGCATGTAAAGATTGATTATGCATCTCTGATTGTGGGCCCAAGGAGGGCACACTGATCTTCCATTACCACACAGATGGGACTGTCCTTCAATCCCTTTCTTACTGGGTCTGTGTGATTCCTGTGCTGTACGTGTGTAGGGCTCAATTTGAATTCCAGTTTGACTAGGTGGCCTTAAGGGAGCAATACATTTATGAATTAAAAACAAATATGTCAAACACCTGCAGCGTGATTAACAACTTTTGCTGCACCATCCTATCATCTATGCACTTGATGGAGCGAGGTGGTAAAGGCAAAATGTTGTGTACCCCTCGTGAAATCAATGTTCCATAATGTTAACTTTTATTAATTGTGTGTTGTGGTAAATTAATCAACCATAGAATAAGTTGCACACATAAATACACGTGGGAATACTAATTTTGCCTGAATGGAGTAATATAATTAACTAATATGTATTGTAATTGTGATGTGAACTAATGCATAGCTTAAATATAAATAAACACAGTTTAAATGTGCTTATTGTATACGTTTTTTGCCAGAAAGTCGTCGGATATGTGAGTATAAAATGCATTTATGTGGCTTACCTGCTAGGTAATAACTAATGGGGAAATATTAGTATGGTGGGAGGTAAACAGAAGGGCTTCAGTTCCATATTTAACATGAATTTGTGTTTGTTGCTATGATAGTTCCAAAAGTGGCCTCTGAGGCCTAAAGAAACATGGCTGCTCGGGTAAACTGCGAGCAAGTGCTGGACTGCGCATGCGTGCCCAAAGCCTGCAAGCGAGAATGAATTGCCTGTGCTCGGATGGGAGGTTCAAGGCTACCTTGCCCTGGAAGCCAGGATGGTTGCCAAAACATGGACGCTCGAATGTTCTAAACGTGGGAACGAAACCCAAAGTTGCAAGACAAGGAAGTGACTAGGCCAAAGACTGTCCGAAACAATGCAGCATTATAATTTTGCTGATTCACCGTGAATATGATGTTGTAATGGTGAGGAGATGCTCACCCACCCCAAATTGTCCAATCAGAACCTGAATTGGTGATGTTAGATACTTTTTAGATAGATTAAGTTAGGAAATTAGTGTATAAAACCCCCTGATTTTGCTTAGAAGGGGTCGCTCTTTCCGATTTCCTTGCAAAGTGCTGCCGGATTACAGATCGAATCCTGGCTGTAAGAACTCTTTGATTTTGCTTGTTTTCTTGCAGGACTGGAAGGATAAGATGAGGGTTTAGTTTGGGATGTTAGGAGAGAATGAATTTGGAACTATCTGTCCTTTGCTAAACCTTACATTTACTTCTGAAATAAATGTCTATTTTCCGAGCTTTAAATAAAACGATCATTTTGAAATAAAGTTAAAGATTTTTACTGAATAAAGAATTAATAAATTCCTAAATGTCAGACATACAAAAAGTTTGCTTCAATAAAAATTAGATAAATGGAGAATTAAAGCTGGTCTTGTATTTTCCTACGCCTGATTTTCGTTCTAGCAGACCAATTGCCACTATGGTGGTGTGTCTGAATAAAATGGTGTTTAATGAAAACCATGGTAAATCGTTTTAAACTATAGGTGTAAATAATAAATAGTTAACTAGGTTTAGACACCCGCCAATGTTCTGGTAGGACTCCTGGTTCTTTCACCAAATCCCTGAAGTCGAGTTAAATGAACAGAGAAAGTGTGCAGTGTAATGGTCCCCACTGTTGAATGAATGTGTGTTCTGAGGTTTCAGGGAAATGGCAATGTTAATTTAGAATTTATTTTTGGAGTCCTGCTGTAGCACACTCACTCACATGTTCATCCCTCCAGTATTACGCTCATCTCTTAAGCCACCTAACCCTGTATTCACTCTTAGATTCAAATATACTCATCCATGCGTCGAGCCATCCAAGCATCCAATCATTCACAGATCCATCCAACCATATTTTGATTGATTTTTACATTCACCGATTCAGCAATCTGGCACCCATGAATGAATGTATGAATGGATGGATGAATGTAAATTTTTTAAGCTTCACCATGTTCAGAATACGCTCAGAAGTTAGCATGAGTCAAGTAAATCACATACTAAGGGGTCTATTAGAATGGCGGGCAGACTACTGTCCCGCACTGGCAATTAGGATGCCACTGCCATTGTGGTGGTGGCATCCCGCATATTACATTGTGTTTTGAGGTGCTGTAAGCAGCACCTACCACAAGGAAATATATGGATGTTGTGCCTGCAACATAGTGCAGGCCAATGTTAGTGCAGGCCCCACCCTCCACCCACCCCCTACCCCCCTGGTGTCCTGGATCGGGCCCCAAAGGAAGCACTGCATGTCTTTCCATGGCGGAGTCTCCGCCATGGAAAGGCATTACACCCCCATCATAGTAATATGGTTGGCGGTGCCTGCAAGGCACTGTCACCATATTGCAGGCCTTTTCCGCCCGGTAGGCAATCGGGACGATTGCCTACCGGCAAAAAAGCGGCAGAACTTCTTTTCATCTGCCGCGGTACCCCCCTGCCATGTTAATGTGGCGGGGGGGGGGGGTAAAAGGCCATCCGGTGGGGTATTTTGGCAGACGGATCACCACCGCCGGTAGGGCGGTGGCGATACGCTCGCCATCCTAATAGACCCCTATGTAATTACCAATGAAGAAAGACATTCACTTACAAAGCGATGGATCTATTTGTGCTGCCAGTGCTTGTTTTCCACAAGCACTAGCTACACACCAATGAAAACACCTGATAATGAATTTGCATATATTTCAAGCATTCTCCATTCCCGCGGAATGATGCTTTCATACCTCTCTGATACAATCACAAAGCAATTCAGTGTGTATTGTATACAGTACTCTGCTATGATCGGTGCACCACCACACCAGATCTCAAATAAGCACTAGCAAAGCCAATAGGTCTGGGCTTAATGTGTTAACACGTAGTGTTAGTACACTAGAGTGAGACACAGAGGAGAGGGTCAGCAGGAGCGAAGGGAGAGGGCTATAGTGTAAAGAAGACCCCCCTCAAGTGGTGGTGGGCTGATATGGCCAAATAGCTAATAGCATCAGGTGAAAGATAAACACTTCACATGGCTTTGCTAAGATGTGATTGCCAAAGTCTCAAGTCAATGGCTGAAAGATGCTTGTCGAAGAAAGCCAATGGTTGGAAGGGGTAGACCCGAAGACCACTCTATATATATTGTTAGCAATAGGTCTATTTGACAACTGTGCTGTCAAAATCCACATCTAAAGAGCACTGCTTACATTAGACACATTGAACCTGGTAGCACTGCTTGTAAGAAATAGAATAGCCAGACTGCAGACAAGATAAAGATAATAGTAAGATGGAAAAAAGTACCTACTCGGCAAAAAATACCTACTCCTTCTTCAAAAGAACAACCATACAAAGGCTTGCAGGGTGAAGGATGACGAAAGTCTCCCCATATAAAACAAGAATTGGCAAAGCCAATAGGTCTTGGCAATTTGAGAGCTAGTGACGTCGTCAATTTTAATGTCTTCTACCTATATGTTATGGAGTGGTGTGGATGTATGTGGTGTGGAATTACGTCGTTTGGAATGGAATTGTTTTTTGCTGAACCTTGTGGCATTGGATTGTGTGGTGTTGAGTGGAGTTATTTGTAGTGGAATTATGTGGCATGGTGAGCATTGGAATTATGTGGCTAGTAACTATGTGGTATTGAGTATAGTGGAATTTTGTGGAGTGAAATTGTGTGTTGTGGATGTAATTATGTGGAGTGGTATTGTGTGTCGTGGAGTGGTATGCATTGGAGTTGAATTATGTGGTGTGGTGATCGATTTTGTAGCATGATGTTAAATTCTGTGATGCTGTGTACTCAAGTGTTATCACTGCTAAGAAAGGCTTATTAAGGAGAAGCAGAAATGACATGCACATATTTTTTGGATAATAGTTATGAAATTGAGCTGGAACAATCATAAATCAATTCAGAGTAATCTGTGAAAAGCAATGGGGTTTTTGGCGGTGGGGGTGCGTAGGAGGAGACGTAATATAAAGCACTGATGGTTTTGGCCTTAATCCCAGAATGAAAGCCACCTGTTTTCACCTTATCCTGCTGGACTCAATGTTTCACTGTCTGTTTATTTTGCAGCACTTTGGTAATTCTACAAGTATTGCAACAAGGTTATCGCATGATGACAACCAGTGCCTTACAGAACAGCTAAATATATACCATGAATTAGTACTTGAAACTAGTGTGATTATTTTCAAATAAAAATGTGTTTGTGTTTTCTAAAGCAGAAACTCATAATAAGTGGAATGAAATCAAGTTAATATGGCAGGCCTGAAAGACACCCTGCCTAAGCTGCTTTGGCCATGCAAGTATTATTTAAAGATCAACTTTTGAATTTTTTTTTAATAAGGAGCGTGAAAGTTTGCTCATGAAAATGTCAATAAGAAAAAAGGTAAACAGATGTGGCTCACAGTAACAATGAATCACAAATGTATGCTAAATGTAACCACACGCCCATCCAACTTAGAAACTGATGATATCTATCGGACAGATGATGATTTAGATGTGTACCTGACTAGGGTGGACAGAGCTGTGACCTAATTATCACACGTTTAGAGGGTTAACTTCAATAAATTGAAGATTGCCTACCTGACAGTGATCTTCCTACGGTATGAGTTATCCAGCGAAGGCAAGGGTTTAGGTCCTGATTCGCTTAAGAAGTGTGCTACCTTGCAGCCTCCAGTCATACTGAATAAGTGGCAGTACCTTCTGGGATTTCTGAACTTTGGATGGACTTACATGCCACACTACGCTGAGTGAGTGAAACCCTTGTATGTCTTGATTTCTCCCATATTTTCAATAAAACAGTAGACAAATAATCATTCCTTGCGCTCTACAAACATACATGCTAGAGACTCAATATTTACATACCATAGATAATAAGACCTAGGTGGGGGAAGTCGACAGATGATGGGAAAATAAAATAAATAAATCCACTTACCTTGCCCTTGTCGCATCGCCGACTCAGCGATGCGGCGAGCACAAGGTAAGTGGTTTTATTTATTTTATTTTTTCTATCTTGTTGTCTGTTGATTTGCCCCTTCCCTGCCGCATTGACCGGTACCGGCCGCGCCTCGTAATACCAAACTGGTAGAGACATACCAAGTCACTTAGGTTATACCTATGTGACCTACAATGAGGGAATAGACTGTTCATATTGCATAGAAGTCTCACTTGTATTTCCCAGCCAAAGTATGTTTTGCTTTCATTGAAAACATTCTTGCGGCTTTGCAGACGGCTATTATGAAGGAGCGCTCTATGGCTCAGGGAAAACGAGTGATTGTAGTATCCCCTTTCTGGCACTAGAGGCAGCCATCAAGGCAGGCATTCCTAATGCTCATGCCCTACACCCAAGTTGGGTGCAGTGAGCCTCTTTTTTGATCCTACTCTACGTGCACAAGCTTTTCAGCTTTTCTAATATGGACAACATGTTGTTCCAACTCCAACTTCCTTGCACATTGAGTCTTATCATAGCCTATTTTACATGGATGGCTCTGATGAGGGTCTGATGAGGAACAAAATGTAAGTACTCCGCAGCCTTCACAACAATGCAAGGGGCAGTGAAAGATAGGGAATTCTTTACACAGCGCACCCACACTAAAATTCTAGGTGATAGCGCTGTCCAACATGCAGAACTTCATGCCCTGTTACTTGCATTACAAAAGGCTGACTTGTCAGTCCCCACACTCATTGTGTGTGATTCTTCCTGCTGTGTTCAAGATTGCAATGTTGACTTACAATATTGGCGTTTTAATAGATTCACAGCTTCAAAGGGAAAATCAAAAAAGAATAAACACCTTTAGGGAAAGGTAGCTGTCTTACAAGATAAGCTTCCGCTGGTTCAAGTGATGCACAATTTGGGCCATCAGCGTGATGTAATTCACACCAATGTAAACTGTGTGGCCGACTTAGCTGTGAAGGCTGGAATTCAGACTGTTAGAACGTAGATATCTTAACAGCTTTATGCACAACCAAGCAAGGTAGAAAGCCTCCAACAGGTTTTCCTCCCAAGTACTTTTATACCCTTTATTCAAATTATACTCAAGTAGTCACACCACCAGGAGTAGGAGACAGAATAATGCCTAATAAACTGTCCAGATTAGATCTAATTGTCTCGATCCACATTATAACAAGCAAATACTTGTAACAGTCACTACATTTAGTGTAGGTAAGCTATGCCAGCGATGGCTGGAACATTCCACTCTTTCAGTTGTGGAAGAACATTTTTCTTTAGTTAAGGTTTTTTCCTTTTAAGACCACATCCTACTAGATATGAAAGGCTCCTGGCAACAGGAATATATGTAATTACAATGAGTTAAAAATAGCCTCAGAAAATAAGGTGCAGAAAGAATTTGCAAGCAGTCTTCAAAGTTACTGACAATGGAATGCACACACTTTCTAAAAGGGTGTACTCATTAAACCACATTCTGTCCACTGCCTAAGAGCTAATTCAAGGGGATTTGAGGTTATTACAAAATGAACAATCTCACTTAAGAGCTATCATGCAATTAAATTAGGCATAGGTCAGGTTTTGTGCCTTGGCAACTTCTAAATGAAACAGCCATTTCTGTACCTTACAATTTAACATTATCACGGAAAAAAAATCCACATATACACTGTTGAGCATTGATGGAAGAAGCACCATTTTAAGTTAGTGGCACACCACCAGTGACCTTATTAATACATGGTATAATCTATTTACCGATTACAGCATTTCAATTGTCTGTCAAGAATATACATCTGTGAGCTGGTATTAAACCAAGCACAATTCACAATTGTTACATTCATGAAAATTCCCTTTTTTCCTACACGTGTTCAAATGAAAATGAAGATGACACTGTATATATCAGTACAGCAAATTGCAGAAAACACCTGGGTCACTCCTTTCTGTGTGACACTACATTGTTGCATGGAATGTGTAGCACTTTGATACCAGGGTTAATTTGTGTTTTATCTGTCATTCTTACTTCATCCATACCCACACACCATGCACTGCTGAATAATGGGTCTCATTTATTTTTAACAAATATTACTTGCTGTGGACTGGAACTCGGCCAGCCATATGTGATTACTGTTTTGTAAACTATACAGAGTTGGAAGGACCAAGTACCTGCAACCTCATAACATAATTAGAAGTATCCCTTGGCCCAGTATTGATATGAAGGACATGCGTTTTGACAACTTAAACAAGTGATTGTCCGTTTTGCTTCAAAAAGAAGCCCCTTTGACTTCTGAGGCTGAACTATATAATCTGCAGTCAGAACTGCTTTAGAGGTCGTGACTCATGTAATATGTCACGACCAACGCAATTTGCTGATATAGGGCAAACAATGTCAATTTGTCTTTGACAACTGGTGGTGGCATCTTTTTAAGATCATTCGATCTGGTCTGGTGATTAAATTTGAAGCAGTATTCTAACTGATGTCATCATCTTTCCACTCTTTGTTCTCCAGCCTGTTTGAAGGTATTGTCATCTTTCTCCTGTTCTGACAAGTAAACATGGAGTACACATATCCAGATGAACCATGATACAGAGAGACTCAGGCACGTTATTTGGGACATTCTTGGCTTTCCAAATGCTATCCTTTCGCAAATGGATGCTACACAAGTGAATTATGTGTTCTGTTGCACAAACTGTCCAACGGAAATCATTTTAGACCTGCATCTGGAACAGCCCCTGTGTCTTATTTTGATATGAACGATATGCTGCAATCACTGCAAGAGAACGAGAGACAATGCCGGGCAATGCATCTGCCCTTTCTACAGGATGCTGACTTTGATAGATCAGTCTCACATGGTGGTACTTTTTAATGCAACACTTGATGAGTGGTTCGATTAATTGTTCATATTCTGAGTGCCTAAGATGAGCAACCAGTTGCTGGTCCATCGAATATGCGAACTGATGACAGCAAACACACATTAGGACAGAAATCAGCATCTGGATCACCCAGTGACCCGTATCCAACTTATGTTCCACAGAACCTGCACTATAAACTAGGAGAACGATTTTCAATCAGATTTTTAAAAGTTTGCTGTTCCTTTTTTTTGCTGCATATTTTTAATCTGCCCTAGATTTACATCACTGGTATGCTTAATCCCAAACACACATCTCTCTTTAGAACACACTTTAGACTGACTGTGTTTTACATATAATCATAAATTGCTTGTAAAAATGCATGTCTCAAAAGAATTCATGCTTTGCTTTGCTCCTTACATATGCCATTTTTATGTATATATCTATATCTATTTCAACTCCTCCTCACTTCGGAAATTGCTGCCGCCAACCAAACTAGCGGGTGTTTCGTCGCGTCAAGACCTCTGAAGCCGGGTCTCTATTATATGTTATCCTCCCAAGTGGTAAACACCACAAGTTGGCGAAACTGTGTGCTGGCCAAAGTATTTTATTTTTAGTCAGTCCTCAGGTGACTGAAAATAAAATACTTTGGCCAGCACACAGTTTCGTCAACCTGTGGTGTTTACTGCTTGGGAGGAAAATATATATATATATATATATATATATATATATATATATATATATATATATATATATATATATATATATATATATATATATATATATATATATATATATATATATATCAAGATCTTTGTCCATGATAACAACCTCGAGAGCACACTCTACAGGAAGGCCACTTCTGGTAACATTACTTTGCATGCCACCAGTTCGCATCCAAAGCACCTCATTGCTAGTATCCCATATGGAGAAATCCTAAGGATAAAAAGAATCTGTAGCAATGAGGAGCAATTTGAAAAATGTAAATCTGACTTGATAACCAGATTAAAAAATAGAGGATACTCCACTAAAATGATCAGGGAAGCAGAAGAGAAGGCCAAAACTAGATCTAGAAGTAGCCTTTTCTCTGAAGAAGAAAGCACTAATACCACTACTCTTGATAGCCCTGTTCAGGTAATTGATACTCCTAGATTAATTACAACATTCAATAGAGAGGAACGTCAGATCAGGTCTATTATTAACAAGCATTGGCCTGTGGTACTGACAGACAATATCTTACAAAATAGGATAGCTGCTAAACCAGTGATCACATTTAGAAGAAGCAGCACTATGGGCACAAGATTAGATAAGGTATCCCCTGAAATCAAAAAAGTCATTACCTGGATGCCTACCAAGAAAGGTTTCACTAAGTGTACAACTTGTAGAGCGTGCAATTTTGGGTGCAACATGTCCTCATATCACACTCCATTCAAGACAACTTCCAATCTGATAAGAGGCAATTACAACTGCAAAACTGAATATGCTGTATATGTCCTGACGTGCACGTGTGGACTACGCTACGTCGGTAGCACGAAGCTACAGGTGCACGTCAGGATATTGCAGCATATCAGGGCCATCCTGCACAGCGACGCGACTTATCCTGTTGCCAGACATTTTAAGAAAGTGCATGCCAATAACATCAATTGCCTTTCTTACTATGTAATTGACGCTGTAAGCAGAAAGAGGAGAGGGGGCAATAGAGAAAGCCAACTCCGGCAACTAGAGACCAAATACATTTTGGACCTAGATTGCAAATGGCCCAACGGGTTGAATACAACGGAAGACATGCGTAGCTTTCTGTAGCACAAGCTAAGCAGGGCATGGGCTTAACACGTCGGTTCAACATTTCAGTTTTGTAAATACATGAATTTGTCCTTGTAAATAATATTGTGTATAAATTTTATATACGTAATTTTCCCTCACTTATAATTTCTCAAAATATAACAATGAAATTTGAATAATTGTTTTTACATATCCAAATGTTCTTGGGATTTTAAGATACTGTTTATACCTGTATTATCCAGGAATTAAATTTTTGGTCTTGTGGTATACAGTAAATCGGACCCAAAATATACATTTGACTAACTTGAGAAATTTACACCATTTGCACTTGCACTTTACGACTTCTTATGGGATGCACTTTTAGCACTTTTCTAAAACCCCTCCATTACTATAGACTATGTAATGTGTGAAAACTAAAAGAACTGTTTTGAGTTCTATTAACATCTTATAACAAATTATCCAACATAGGGGCATTTAATAAAACGGATTTAACCGGTTATTTATTTGCCCATGATTACTGTTGTAAATATGGCCATTAGAAAGGGATTCAGCCTTTCACAAAAAGTACTTTTAATTAATATGAACTGTATTTATTATTTTATATAAATTCAGTGGCACATTGAGAAGGTATAAATGCAAAGTTATATATTTATAACAATAGAAGTATGTTATATTTCTTCTGTCAAAGGCCAATAGAAATATGCCTATTTAAACAGCGATATGGATAATATAGAAGAAAACTATACCAACAGGATTCTTTCTATGGTTTTACACATGTGATCTATGATGCAAACAGTGGGAGGGGCACTTTTGCACTTTAAATTTGAATGATGGTGTATTCAATCTGTGACACGTGATCAAGGGCTTACGGGCTTGAAACGCGTTGTGTTTGGGTCACTGAATAAAATACTGCCCACTTGAAAACCTCTGAGGTCTGTGTCTCTTTCCTCGCCTGACTGCCATTGGGAGAATTCAGGAAGTGGTTTGAGGGTTTCCAGAGATATATATATATATATATATATATATATATATATATATATATATATATATATATATATATATATATATATATATATATATATATATATATATATATATATATATATATATATATATATATATTACCTACTGGCGGTCACCAGTAGGTAGTTATAGTTAGGATCTACTTTCCATAGGAAATCCGCAACATTCTATTGGGAATAACTTTGGCACGAATTTCTCAAAGTAGGTGGCCCGCTCCGCTCCTTCCCTGAAAATGTGGGGGGGATTCGTCAAGCGGGGGCTGAGATAAAAGGGGGGTCCCAAAACGTGTTTTCTCCATGTTAATTTCCATAGGGCGGTCGAACTCACTTTTAGCACGAACGGCTGAATGGTTTCCACCAAACTTGGCAAAATTGTAGGGACTGGTAGCCCGATGTGCCTTTGCTATGTCTCAAGATATATGCTCCAGTGGTTTGTACGAAAATTTACTTTGAAAAAATATATATTGGGCTACATTGGGCTATATATATGTTAGAGCCCTACTGTAGCACAATGTAGCCCAAAGATGGCCACCAGAGACAAAAAAAAACAAATGTAGCCCAAATATCAGCCAGATGTAGCCCAACTATAGCCCAATGACAGAATGTCCCAGAGTGTTCTAAAGAACAACTAGAGCGCTAACAGTCTTACTTATAAAGTGAGACTTATAGTTAGGAATTAGCATTTAAAAAACCTTTGAAATTCACTGAAAAAACCATAGGTTTCACACCAGTTATAGTTAGGAATTAGCATTTAAAAAACCTAAGAAATTCACTGAAAAAACCATAGGTTTCACACCAGTTATAGTTAGGAATTAGCATTTAAAAAACCTATTAAATTCACTGGAAAAACCATAGGTTTCACACCAGTTATAGTTTTTTTTTTTTGGTAGACCTTTATTGCACATTCTACATATACACAGCGGTGTGCCTACAACCCACTGACAGGGCCGGCCGCAATCAGTGTACCAGCCGAGGTAGCCGAGCTCAGAAATAGTTATCATTGGCACAGGCATACAGCACAGAAGAACACAGCTCGTGAAGGCACCACAGACGATCAAAAATAAAATGGTCAAAGTACACCATAAGACTGTGGCCGTAACGCCCTCGTGGAATCTCGGTCTCATTTTCCAGTTTTTTAGAACCAAACTCAAGTAACAACAAATCCCAACTCCCCCCCATTCATCCCAATCCTGGTCCTTGTGATTATTCCGAATCTGTTAGGTACAATGTCCAAGAGTCACTCAGCCCCAAAAGTGGCAATAAGGTTATCAAACAGGGTAGGCAGTCATTGATAGGTATACCCATCTTGGTACAAAAAATAGCGGGTGTATACATGGCTGCTAGTCCACGCAAATCTCTCATGGTGCATGTGGGACCCTTAAATAGTTCCAAGGCTCATTCACACTAAGCAGGACATATGGGACTCATTTACACAGGCAGCACTCGTCCAGGTTCGCCGCCTCCGTCCGATAAGTCGGCACTTACACTCCTCTCGCTATCAGTGTCAGCTAGGGAAAGCATATAAAGCGTATATGGAGCCCATATATCCCGCGGTCGCGCCTTTGCTGGCAGGCCCTCATAGTAACAATTCAGTTGATCCCTGCAGTAAGCCATGTCATTCAGCCACAGCTGTACATCAGGTGCTCTCCTCCCCCCCAACCCATAGCAACTCTCCGTTTAGCCAATTGAAGCGCCAATACAACAAAATGTCGTGACGTTGCAGATATACCAGAAGCTATTCCCAGGAGGCAGAGGCGCACATCCAACGCAACTTCAGTCGTCATCATGGCAGTAAGTGCCTCAGTCACTGCCTTCCAGAAGCCATACACACGCGAACATCCCCAGGCCAGGTGCACAAAGTCAGCATTATCCTCACCGCACCGGACACACTGAGCAATCGTTCGAAGGCCATACCGAACCAGCTGAACTGGCGTGTAGTACCACTGATGTACAAACTTATAATGAAGAAGACGAAAATTGCCATTGATCACGTACCTCCCAGTCATAGCACAACATTCGGTCCATTCCTCATCACTCAGCGGATCTGGGAGACTCCTATCCCATCGAGCCCTAGCCAGGACAGCGCCACCTCCCTCATCCTCCTGAGCTGCGCAATATAGTTTAGAAAGCAACTTAGTCCTGTCCGTAGTAGTGTAAAGCAATTGTAAGGCCCCGAGTGCCATCGGCTCCACTGGATATGTAGGATATAGAGCATGAACAGCAGCCCGAAGCCTGATGTATGTAAAGGTAGACATAGCGGCATTAGTTGAGCGGGCCGTCATAGCCTGTAAGGAGAGAAACGACGCCCCAGGGAAGAGATCCCCCATAGTTTGTAGTCCAGCTTCCCTCAGAACCTGTAACCCTCGAATCTCGCCCGACACCGAAATATCTGAGTGATAAAGAAGCGGCATAGCCGGCGCATATAACGGCAACCTGGCTGCCCGTCTGCCCAGCTCCTTCCAGGCCATCGCCGTGAATTGCACAGTGTCAATCTCCCCTCTATCAAACACCGAATGATCATTAACGATCATGGCCCTCAGGGGACGAGGCAGAACAGCACTAGCTTCGAGCGCTACGTGCGGGGTATACGGAGGAGCACACATCCAGTAGGTCGCAAAATGCGCCTGCGCGCATAGATAATATAGCTTCATGTCCGGCACAGCGAATCCCCCTAGTTCGTACGGCTTGGTCAATACCTCCCACGTTACCCGCTGCTTCTTTCCAGCCCAGGTGAGAGTAATCAGTAGGGACCGTATTCTGGCAAAGAAATGCGACTTCAGCGGGACAGGTATGTTGACAAAGAGATAAAGAAATTTCGGTAATACCACCATTTTGATCAAAGACACCCGATCCGCTAGAGTCAGAGGGAGTCGAGTCCAACGCGCCACCTGATCCTCCAGCTTAGAGACGGCCACTCCATAATTAGCCCTTATAATTTCTTGGCAGTCCCTGTGCACCCAGACGCCAAGATACCGAACCGACTCTGTTGCCCATTCCAACGGGAATTCCAAGGGAATCTGGTGGGTAGCATCCGTGAGGGGTAGCACAACAGATTTGTCCCAGTTAATGGTCAGTCCGGAGGGACGACCAAACTTAATGAACTCTCGGAGTATGTTTTCTAGGTGTAGTGCCGGCTCTCGAATATAAAGGACCATGTCATCAGCGTACATGGACACAGCCAAAGACCTAAGAGGGAACTTGGATCTAGCCCTGATCTCTTGACTGGGTGAGAGCTTTCTGCTTAATTCAGAGACTTTGTCCCTCACCACCCCTTGTTGTAAATATTTTTGTCCACCCTAAGCGTGGAAGGGTATTCTCAGATGTGAGACCCTTGCTCATTGCACCATCAGGATTCAAGGAAACCGGGCCGATGACGGCTGTAATGCCAGAAACCGGTCCCCGGGAGCTTGTTTCCTTCCCAGTGTAAGAATTGGCTTCTGTAGTTTGGTTTGTCCTGTTCCCATCATGCACTGGGACAGGAACAGACTAATTTGCATACAGCCAGGTTCTGAAACTGGGATGGTGCAGTGAGCTAAAAAACGGTGTTGGATCTAGCCCTGATCTCTTGACTGGATGAGAGCTTTCTGCTTAATTCAGAGACTCTGTCCCTCACCACCCCTTGTTGTAAATATTTTTGTCCACCCTAAGCGTGGAAGGGTATTCTCAGATGTGAGACCCTTGCTCATTGCACCATCAGGATTCAAGCAAACCGGGCCGAAGACCGCTGTAATGCCAGAAACCGGTCCCCGGGAGCTTGTTTCCTTCCCAGTGTAAGAATTGGCTTCTGTAGTTTGGTTTGTCCTGTTCCCATCATGCACTGGGACAGGAACAGACTAATTTGCATACAGCCAGGTTCTGAAACTGGGATGGTGCAGTGAGCTAAAAAACGGTGTTGGATCTAGCCCTGATCTCTTGACTGGGTGAGAGCTTTCTGCTTAATTCAGAGACTCTGTCCCTCACCACCCCTTGTTGTAAATAAGAGGGAACTTCAGCGCCGCTTCTGCATACCTCTACCGTAATATACAGGCCAGTGGTTCCATCATGATGGCAAAAAGCAAGGGCGAGAGGGGGCACCCCTGCCTCGTCCCCCTCTGAACTGGAAACGGGGAAGAGACATGACCATTGACCCTCACTCTCGCTATGGGGTCAGTATACAGGAGAGTGACCAGCGATGTAAAAAAAAAGGGTACCCCCATCCGGTGTAGGACCGCCAACATATATTTCCATGCCACCGAATCGAAGGCCTTGGCAGCGTCAAGCATGACGGCCACCGCAGCCAGCTCCGGTTTAAGCAGATGCAACACAGCAAATAGGGCCCTCAGATTGTGAGTGGTGGACCGAAGAGGTACAAATCCCGACTGATCCGGCAGCACCATAACCGGGAGGAGTAAACGCAATCTTGTGGCTAAAACTTTGGCTATTATTTTCACATCTGTGTTCATGAGTGAGAAAGGGCGATACGAATCGCATTTGTTCGGGGGCTTCCCCGGCTTAGGCAACGCCACCAGCAGCGCCTCTCTCATTGTCGTCGGGAGCCGGCCGCAGTCAAACGCCTCCTCCAGAACCATCGCCAAGTGCGGGTTTAACAAATCTGCATATTCTTTATAAAACTCGGAGGGAAGACCATCCGTGCCAGCCGCTTTGCCATTCGGGAGAGCGGCAATAGCCTCTCTAAACTCCGCCTCAGTAACATGATGCATAAGGAACTCCTGCTGACCCCTGGACAACCATACCAAAGCGATGTCCTCAAAGTACCTATTTATGTTCTCCTCATCCGCCGTGTCCCTGTGCTCATAGAGCTGTGCATAGTGTTTTGTGAAGCAAGCCAGAATACCATCCGTGCTAGTCACCACGTCCCCATGATCCTCAATCTCTTCCACCGTGCAGTGGCGAGCCCAGGGATCCCTGACCCGATCTGCTAGCCCTTTCCCCGGCCTACCCCCTTCGCCATAATATCTAGCTGTAGTGTGTTTGGATAAGAATTTCACCTCCTGCTCCACCAGCTCGTTGTATTTAGTGACTTTCGATCTGATATCAGCCAACAATGTTCCCTCCGCACAGACCTCCAGGCGACGCTCCAGAACCAACAACTCTTTTTCCAGCCTGGCCATGGAATCCCGAATGGACGTGAGCACCCCAGATCTAAGGCCAATACACGCCCCCCTCACAGTCACTTTAAAGGCCTCCCATACTGTACTCATAGTATCAACAGACCCCACATTTTTCACAAAAAATTCCTCAATGATCTGATGTAAACGCTCACGCAGTACCTGATCAGATAATACACCAGGGGAGAGACGCCAAGTAAAAGGAGCCGGTGCATGCGTTGGTAACTGCAGCACCAGTCTAACAGGTGCGTGGTCAGAGATAGTGCGAGGCAGATGTTCAACACCCAGCACCCACCCACTCACATCGCGAGTCACCAGCCAGTAATCCAATCTCGACCACGTATCATGTGCCGACGTGTAACATGTTCCCTCTCGCCTGCTCGGGTGCCTCAATCTCCAGACATCCAACAGCCGTAGCCCACGCATACCCTCACAGACCGCATCCGCGGCTTTCTTTCTCACACAGGGCCTGTCCTGTTTCTTGTCCAATTCAACATCCAACGTGACATTCAAATCACCTCCGCAGAGGATGGCCGACGGGGGAAGCATATAAAGTTTGTTCCAGAGAGTAACATAGAAGTCAGGGTCATCGACATTTGGTCCGTACACATTAAGAAGGGTGACCAGCGTGCCACACAATTTACCCTGCACAATGATATACCTACCATCCTGGTCAATCTCCTCATGGAGTATTTCAAATGGGACATTTCTCTTGATCAGAATCATCACCCCGCGTGCATAAGAGGAATAAGCCGTAGCCAACCGCACCCCCGCCCACTGCTTACCCACTATTTCAGCCGCCTTACCCCGAAGGTGCGTTTCCTGAAGAAAAACAACCTGAGCACTATGTCTATTCAGAAACGCAAGCATCTGTCTTGTTTTTTGCGGCCGATTGAGTCCCCGCACATTCCAAGTGACACATGTGAGTTTACCCCCCCTATCCATATCGCCAAACCCTCAAGCTACCTAGCAGCCAACAGGCACCTCCCAGCTCCCTCTTGACAACCCAGCATCCGGAACCCAGCGACCCAGAAGGGTCATGAGCATCCCCGCAAGGTACACCGCACCTATACCAACAATGCTTGACATATCTTGCAATTAACACAGATCCCCTACCACTGACCAGGAAAAGCAACAACCCCCCTTCAAACTCCAAGAACCCCTCCCCCATCCCTCCACCCACTTCAGCATTCCCAATTTGCCAAAGCTGTCCCGTGCCCCCCCCCTTGTAACCCACAACAATACAAACAACTGTGTGTGGGGATCTCCCATATCCGGGGGCGCAGTGGCACACAACTCCCACCAGAGAACTGACGAGAGTGCAGACCATTCTCAATAACAAAAACCCAACCCTCTTCACCCCATCTGCGTGGTCGTAGGAAAAATAAACAGCAGCCAAACATTAATACATTGCCGTATATCACCCATTGATACAGTCATGGTTCAGTAGAGGCGGCAACTTATGTGGACAGTGTCACTAGCAAACATCGCGGCAGGCGCTTACGTCCCTCTGCAGCCATCAAGCTGGGCCCCCACAATCCCTTTAGGATGCATGGCCCAGACATTAGCACATATGGCCTAACAAGGATGAATAACACGGGCCAGTCCGCACGCCCCATGGCAACAGTCACGGGGACAACACGTGACACCATGATGGCGCCGCTCGTTCTGTAGTTTTATGGGTAGCAAATTAGGCAATCTCGTCCTGCCTATCCTCCTCTTCCTCCCGATGCCCAGTGGTATCTCTCTTGCGCTTTTTCTGTTTCTTAGCCTAGTCCATTGCCGCTTTAGGGGAAGAGAAGATCTTGTTGTCTGATGGAGGCCCTATCCGGAGCCGTGCAGGATACAGCATGGCGTACTGGATGTCCTCGGTGCGCAAAAGCTGTTTAACCGTGGCAAATTCTTTGCGCGCCGTTTGTACCGCCATGTGAAGTCTGGATAGAACTCAAGTTTGTTACCTTGGTACTCAATAACGCCCTTCTCCCTTGCAAGACGTAATATAGTATCTCTATCCCTATAATTCAAGATCCGAGCCACTATAGGACGCGGCTGCGCCCCAGGTGCCGGACGTTTCGCCAGGGAGCGATGGGCGCGCTCTACTATGAAGACACGGGAGAACTGGTCCGCCCCAAAAATGTCTATCAGCATACGCTCCATGTAGTCCTCCATCCGGCCAACATTGGTGGACTCCGGCAGGCCCGTGACGCGGACATTGTTCCTTCTGGACCTCCCTTCCAACTCCTCATTTTTCGCCTGTATGACCGCCAGCACCCTCTCCATATTGAAAACCTTAGAGGAGACCGTGGCAAGCCCATCCTCCGTGGCAGACACTCGCTGTTCCACTTCACCCATCCGCTCGTTTTGGCGATCGAATTGAGTCGCCATCTGGTCAAGGCGGTGATTAACTGATTCCATTGTGCCTTCAATGGACTGCAGGGTCTTTTGCATAGCCACCAATGTAGATTCTAAATTCGGGGCACCCCCAACTGCCCCCCCTTGCTCAGAGTCAGGTGGCGCTTGCGAAGACATGAGTGCTGTCTTTTTGGCTTCGAAGGTGATCTTCGGCTGGTTTCTCTCCGGCCTGCCCATTGTGGCGAGCAGTGCAGCACCCCTGCCGGTGTTCCGTAAGCACAGAGGAGAGATATCGTGAACGGTGTCCCAGGAAGCCTCAAAGCACACACCAGCTTCCCCTCGCTAGATAAGCGTATCTTCGCCCCACATCGAACCCCAGCCCGGGGCAGTCACAGCAATGGCGCCCGATGGCAAAAGCGCGCCAAAACAGTACTGTCTTATACGCCAAGCAAATGCAGATAATGTCAGCCCGCCGGCCCCCCTGCTGCCTGGGGACCTCAATGCCACCGCTCCGCCGCTGTGTAGGCCTCCCCCCCGCACCCCTGCCAGTCACAGCTCACGCGGCGCGGCCTAGTGCGGCCCAGCACTGCCTCCGCAGCCCCGGGCTCGCGTAGCGCCTCGCCCCACTCACCGCAACCAGCAGGGCCGGGCCAGGCCGTCCGACATCCAAGCTCCGCTCGGCCAGATCTCCACCAGCGCCGCTGCCGCAGGTACTGGGCGCCGCTTACTCCAGCCGCTCTCCGCAGGCAGCTGATGAAGCCTCCAGCCCGTTTTATAGCAAGGCGGGCTGAAGACTGGGGGCCGGCTCTCCGCAGGCGCGACTCCAGCGCAGGACGGCTCAGCTCCGGCGAAGCTCACAGCAGCAGTCGGCCAGGCAGAAAAGGCTCCCAATCGGACCCCCAAGGTCAGAGGGGGTTGCTCAGCTATTTTATGGGGTTCAGTCGTCGAGTTATCGAGGATAAATGGGCGAATGTTTGATGGTCTCGGCGGAGCCTCACGGACGTGCGGCCATCTCGCTCGGCGCCCTCTAGCGCCCCCCCACACCAGTTATAGTTACCTGGAAATTTTACTGACATAAAACCATTGAAATTCCCACGTTATAGTTAGTTGGACTCACTATAACTTGCGCGCCTGCAATGCACTGCTGATGACGTCACATATTACATCACTCATGACATGGTTAGTGACATCACTCATGACATCACTGATGACACCATCCTTGTGAGCAAGTGACAGATATCCTTTCAGTGTAATGTAACCCTTGAAACACATATTCAAAAATAGAAACTGACATTTTCAAAAAAATTGAGATACCCATACCAGTTACAACAACCAATTCAGTAATTCCACCATCTATATACACATCCACTCATTCACCAACAGTTCTATATAGTCACTCATACATATACTCACTCATTATATGTAGTGATACACCTATACATCCTGTTACACACCAACAGTCATCCAAAAGTTACTCACACATGCAAATAAACTATTGAACATCCATTTATTTGCATACACAACTATACACACACTACCACCTTACTTCTAAGGAAACTTACACATACTTACTCACTTAAACAATCACTTATAGAAACACATACTTATTTAAACAGGAACTCTAACAATCTCTCACTCTCTCATATACTCACTTATATACATCAATACTCACATATACTAGATTAAAACATATCTTGTTACTGATAAAGACACTAGTGAGACAGTCATTCACTCACTAACACACACATATACACACTCATCCACCCATACAGTCCTGCACATATGCTGTCTTCAAAACACATACAAACAGTGAGTCAGTCACCAACCCATGCAGCCACTTATACACAAAGTGAAACACTGATACATATATTACAATATTTAAAAGTTACTCGCTAATATATGTATTCACTAAGATACACTTAATAAGGCAGTTAACCAATCAATTCTTTAAATCCATTTACACACTTATTTAACCATTTATTCTTCCATCGTCCTTTACAAATACATATATAAAACATATTTATTTTTCAGAAAGACACACATTCACTGGATGGTGCCATCAGTGATGTCATGAGTGATGTCACTGACCATGTCATGAGTGATGTAATATGTGACGTCATCAGCAGTGCATTGCAGGCGCGCAAGTTATAGTGAGTCCAACTAACTATAACGTGGGAATTTCAATGGTTTTATGTCAGTAAAATTTCCAGGTAACTATAACTGGTGTGAAACCTATGGTTTTTTCAGTGAATTTAATAGGTTTTTTAAATGCTAATTCCTAACTATAACTGGTGTGAAACCTATGCTTTTTTCAGTGAATATATATATATATATATATATATATATATATATATATATATATATATATATATATATATATACTACTATTATAAAGAGAGAACTTGCACCTTTTGGCGAGGTAAACTCGGGAACCACAGCGCCAATCTACACACCCGATACATCTATGAAAATGTCAGGGTGTGTAGATGGACATAGGCTATATAAATTAAAAAAAAAAAGTAAATTAAAAAAATTAAGTTTGTAAACAAAGTAGTCCCCTGAAAGTAGCGCCGGCCGGGACCTAGCGCTGGCCGTGACGCGACGTGCGTGATGACCGCGACGCGACGACGACGTGCGTGATGACGACGTGTTGGAGCGGCGGACATGGAGCTGCGGTGAAGTGAGGAGCGCGGGCGCGGCAGCTCAGGTAAAGTAAACCTTGAAATCAGGGCGGGAAGGAGTCAGGGCGGGAGGGAGTCGGAGCGGGAGGGAGTCGGGCGGGAGGGAGTCGGGGCGGGAGGGGAGCGGGTGTGCACAGAGGGGCAGGCGGGAGGGAGTCGGGACGGGAGGGATACGGGACGGGAGGGGGTCGGGGCAGGAGGGGGTGTACTGCCCCCAGCCCCTTTCTGCCCCAGGCAACGCTGAGGCGGGCTGCTAGTATATATATATATATATATATATTAAAGCAGAGATCCACAAGATAAGTACGCTCTCAGTGACGAGTCAGCACACCAGCTTAGTTGCCAAGGGTATTTAATCCAACAAACAACATGTTTCGGCTTCCCTGAAGCCTTGATCACGTTTATATATATATATATAATTCACACAAGGTAAATCGAAATATGCCCTGGTCTAAATCTCAATTCCCTGTTTCCCTCACAGGGGAATAATACATTAGTTCATGGATTGAGAAGAACACAACTCCAAAGTCCATGTATAGATTTTATTTCAAGTATTTCTTCATTTCCATACACTTGTGAAATATCAAATATCTGTTCACTCCGGTGAAACTAAGCTTGTTTCATCGTGAGAGGAATAAAAGGGTCTTTTCAATCAATATCTTTTCAATGATTGTTATAAGGTCTTAACACAGTGGGGTACATCTAGGTGGCCTGAGGATGTGCCTGTTTTTGTATTTTTTGTGCATCTGAGACGGTTAGCTTAAGAGAATAATTCCCTACGGGGTTTATCCTTTTGCCGCTCAGGTGGATTTTTACTGATGTTTATAGTGGTTTTTAAAAATAATTGCATTCTAGTCTCTCTGCTTCTGCTGCTTATGGCGTCTTTGTTTTTTATCTTTATATCTTTTTTCAGGATTTTTGTAGGTTATGTATCCTTTTATAAATGCTCATTAAATTAATATGTATAAAAATGTTCTCTTGTGAAACATAGGATAAGAAAATAGGCTGTATGGATTATTGTTTATATATTTTTTGCCTGTATACAATGCTTGTCATATTTATATTTTTGTAGACATTAGAAGAGACTTACAGAAGATTATTAGATGTACTAAACGGACACAGGAACATTGGAACTTGAAGATCAAGGAATAGGTTGCTTCATGTTGATTATAGGTACAGAAATACTTTCTCTTCTATGGTCCTCTACATTCTCTAAACATTCATGAAATACTATACTTTGATATTTGGCACAAAGTGTTTTGAGTAATGAGGCTTATCTAGTTATATGATCCTAATGGATGTTTGACATTTCGATTTTTGTATTGAAATATTAGAGCTTAATGGGGTTCAACTAACTTTTATATATGATATATTAATTGTTTTTACCTCATGTTATAACATGTCATATATTGTGTTTACAAATTTTATATATCTCAGACGTTTTTATATTCTAGTAATTTAAGAGCATTGATGTCGTCACATTCAGATGTACAAGCCGGGGATGATGTGAAGCCCCTAAAGTTCACCTCTGTTTTAAGTAGGCCCCGATTCCATCTTAGGTAACAGGAGTCACCATTTTCCAAATTTTAGGTAATGGGAGTCACCATCTTCACCCTAATTTATGCTGAATCATTGCCATGTCTGCTATTGACACAGATGTTGTCTGGCCTTGTCACTTCAAGAACTGTGAAAGTGTCAAGTCATTCAGACATTGACACAGATATAACACCTGATGCAACATCAGTCTGGGACAAGTGTATAGCTATCACAATCTCAAGGTCATATAAGAAACACAGACATATACCCAAAATAGCGTAGTCTGAATTGATGTCCATTTACCATATATGTTCATAAGGATACATCAGGGACGCACACTCTGATGCACATAGTTTATTCCAGACATTCCTTAACTTTTTTTTTAAGTTACAAAAAACCTTTATTGGTGCCAAAAGGTTCCATACACAGCATGATGCCTACATCCCAGGCGGGCCGGCAATGCAAGGCGACGTGTTATATAGCATAAGAGGCGGGAGAGAAAGTACACAGCAAGCCGCCTACAACCACATCAGGCCGACCGCGTCAGATGGGCAAGTATTATTGTTGGCTTAAGAAAAGTTATGGCCTAAAAATAAATAACATAATAATAGTACCACTTTTCACCAATTCAACAGGATAAAACGCCCACATTCGTTGATTCCTGCCACCTAGTTACATTCATACATGGTTTGCCCTAAACTCCATTTCTACATTTTAGTTGTTATGACCCAACCTGTTTAATTTCCCATATGCATCAATTCCCATCCCCACCCTGTGCGCCATCCCCTTCAGTGCGGAAGTCAGTGATTGCGTCTGTGGTGTGTTCCAGGTGGTAAGTCTGGAGAGGAGCCTATATATCGTGTGGGCGAGAGGAGGGTGGTAAGAGTTCAGCGTAGGTATGTAACTGTTCCTGAAAATATATATTGTGTAGCCAATCTTTAAATTTACGAGCTCTTCCTCTGCCCCACTTGCTGGCGATTCGTCAATTAGCAAGGAGGAGTGCCAAGGAAACATATCGATGTACGTTAGTGGGCAGCGGTTCAGTGTATCTCAGAAGTGCGGTGCGGGGGTCTTCCGACACGTGTAGCTCAGTCATTTGGTCTAAAGCGAGCATAACTTCCCCCCAGTATCGGCGGACAGGCGGGCAGTCCCAAGCCAAATGATTGAAGTCAGCTCCCTCTTCCCCACATCGATCGCAATGATCAGTATCTGGCAAGTGTAGGCGATGTAGGCGCGCAGGCGTATAGTATAAGCGATGAATGTATTTGTAGTGTATGGTACACAGTCTACTGCTGGTGGAGACCTCCCCAGTTTGACGACAGCTGAAGGACCATTGCTCTTCAGTGAGGGGATATCCCAGTTCACCCTCCCATTGAATCTTGGCTGGGGGAAGGTCACATTCGCAATCAGTTTTTGTAGTGCGATATAGGAGTGACACCACATACGTAGGAGTGGTTTGCTGCAGAAGGGCATGAAGGGGGGGCATAACGGAAGGCTCTCGTGGGAAGCATGGGGTGAGGGTCCGCATATGCTGCCTAAGCCTAATGTAATAAAACCGTTCTAGAGGGATGGGGGAGGAGGTTCCGAATAATTCCTTGCTAGTGCAAAATTTACAGTGTACATAGAGTTGTCCCCAGGTAAGACTGGACAGCTTGAGTAGCAGGCGGCGGCAGCCCCCTTCTTGTGTGACCGGGAGATCGTGTCTCCTCTGGAGGGGTAGTGAGGGTGAATAGAGTAAGGGACAGTGGGTTCTTTGAGCCAGGTCCTTCCAGGCTCTTGTAGTGCTTTGAACGGTGGTGGAGGCCAGATGTCTTGGGACCGCTGGGGTGCTCAAATAGGCTGAGCATGGTGTGGGAGTCATGTATCCGTCCTCTATTGCCAGGTGGGACATGTAAGGGGGGATTTATCCAATAGGCTGTGAAGTGAGCCTGGGCGCAGTAGAAATAGAGTTCCAGATGAGGTACCTCAAATCCCCGGCAGCAAAGGGTCATGTGAGAATGTCCCAGCTCAGCCTAGCTTGTTTTCCGCCCCAAAAAAGACGAGTCAATTGGGTTTTGATATCTTTGAAAAATGGCAGCTAGGAGCGTAAGGGATGCTTGTAAAAAGATAAAGCAATTTGGGTAGCACCACCATTTTAATCAGGGAGGCTATGCCAGCCATGGAGAGGGGCAACGCAATCCACCTGGTGATTTTTTCAGTTAGGAGTTCAAGCTCGCGTCCGTAATTGGACATCATCAAGTCGTCTCGACTCCGAGAAATAACTATTCTGAAGTATGTAAGCGTATCTCCACACCACGTGAGTGAATACTCAGGCTCAAAGCGCGTAGTGGTGTCCGTAAGGGGGTATATCTGAGTTTTCCCCCAGTTGATATTAACCCCAGAGAGGTGGCCAGATAATATGAGGAGCCTGAGGATTGGGTTGAGGCTTTTGTCAGGATTGCGCAGGTACAGCGTAAGTTTGTTGGCGTATAGGGAAATTAGTATTTGCCTTTCTGGATAGATAAGAGCATGGTCCCTGAAGTGCTGTCAGACTTTGGACGATAGGGGTTCAATCGATATGGCGAAAAGTAGGGGCGAGAGGGTACACCCCGGCGGGGGCCTCTGGCTATTGTGAAGGGGGGTGGATTGGACATCGTTGACCATGACTCTAGCCTGTAGACCAGTGTATAATAAGTCTATCCAGGCCAGGAAAGGAGCAGGAAACCTCATGCGTTGCAGGACTAAGGCAAGGTAATCCCATTCTAGCGAATTGAATGCCTTAGTGACGTCGAGGAATATCGCTGCGGCATTCATATCAGGATCAATGTCATGGAGGACTGCAAACTGGGTGCGTAGGTTGTGAGATGTGCCTCTGTTGGGTACAAATCCCGATTGGTATGGAAGTACTAGGGCAGTCATGAGATGGCTGATGCGGTTGGTGATCAATTTTGCTAATATTTTGGCGTTGACATTGATTAACCCCTTTGCTGCTGATGACGAGCTCAGCTCGTCATCAGCCACGGTGGTCGTGTGCGGATGACGAGCTGAGCTCGTCATCTAACGCGGCTTTTCGTAAATTGCCGCACAGCGGAAAAATAACCGCCGCAGCGATGCGGTTAAGGAGAGGGGCCCATATGAGTCACAGTGCAAAGTCGACTTGCCTGGTTTGAGCAGGGAGATTATGCGCGCCTCTCGCATCATTGGAGGCAGTATGTCCATTTCACGTACCTCTTCAAAGACATGTTGCAGTACAGGGATTAGTAAATGGTAAATTGTTTTTTAAAATTCATCTGGGAGGCCGTCCATTCCCGGGACCTTGCCGGATTGTAGTTGCATTATAGTGGATATGATCTCATCATTTTCATGGTGTGCTTGGAGGAATTCCCTTTGTCCATTTCCCAGCCAGGCTATAGCGGTATCCTCAAAGAAGGGGGTAAAATCTACCAGGTGAGTTCTATGTGTTTTGTACAGGGCTTTGTGGAAGCTGTGGAAAGCTCCCACGATCTCAGAAGTGTTTCTATGTAGTTGACCATCTTCGTCTTCGATCTCGAGGAACATGATGGAGAAGCGAGGAGGGTGAATCAGGGACGCGAGGGCCTTTCCTGGTCTGTCACCCTCTCCATAGTGGCGTGCTTGATGGTATTTCCCTCTAAACCTACATTCACTCTCAGCTGTCTCATATATATTCAGTAAGCAAGCTTCTCAACTGAGCTTGCAATTCTGGGGTGGGGGCATCTTGCATCATAGTTTCGGACTGTTTGATCTCTGTTTCCAGTCTCGGAAGCGAGGAACGGATATCCCGCAGGACTCCTCCACTTTTTGCGATACAGAGTCCTCGAATGGTGAGCTTAAATGACTCCCATATCGTGGAATACTGCTCTATGAGTCATCTAGTACATTTTGTGTGTTCAAGCGCCAGGACAGGAAGGGCAAGTCTTCATGTGGGGGGGTGAGGGTGATGAGCGCTGGGGAGTGGTCAAAATATGTGCGGGAGAGGTGTGAGGCATGTGACAACCAAGGGGCGAGCACTTTAGTGAGGAGCCACCCATCTATTCTCGACCAAGAGGAGCGGGCCGTGGTGTAACAAGATCCCTCCCGAAGCTGCCGCTGAGTTGACGCCAGGCATCAATCAGATCATATTCTTCAATAATTGTTTTGAGGGTGTAATGTGAATTTGAGTAAGGTAACGTAAAAATCTCCGCCCCATATCAAATGCGTGGCTCTGATGTCTAGGATCTTTCCCCAGAGTACCCAAAAGAATTATATGGGATTCTATGGGGGTGTAGGGGAGAGAGCGGAACCAATATAGGAGGAGTATGAGGAGAAGCGTGCATAATTTGCCCATCGGGATGTGAATGTGGTTGAGGCAGAGGGGCTAAAGTGTGTTTCCTGCAGCATAGCACAGTGAATATTATGGCTATCCAAGTAAGACAGAATGTGCCGGTGTTTGCGGGGATCACCCAGGTCTCGTACCTTCCAGGTTAGGAAGTTATATACAGGGGGTGTAGGAAGGTCTTTCATGGTAGTAATACAGAATGTTGGTACTAAGGTGTGGACACTGTCTGCTTCGGTTTTGCAGTTTGGGCACACATGTGCGTATCGATACGGTGGTGAGTGGCATAAAATAATCCCCTGTTCCTCTCAAAGAGCAGTGCAGGGATCCCCCTCCCCCTCCCACACCAGCAGCCCAATCCTGCTGTGGCCTATCCCCACCCCCTCCCAATTTCACCCTTTGTGTCAGATTCCCAACTGGGGAAGAAGCCTAAACATTAACATAACTGTAAATTACAGTGCTTAGGGTTCACCTGTTGGGTGGAATCTAGAGAGCGTTCCAGAGTCACCTCGCTTGAACGAGGGTGCTCGGGCAGTATTGTAGGTATTAATCCTAGTGTCTGTTGTGGTTATTAGTTCTAATGAGTCCCTCCAGCGAGGTGATGGGGAGCGTGCTTAGTGGAATGAAGACCAGTTCTCAGCTCCAGTCTACCAAGCATAGATGCTTTTGTTTAGTTGCATAAAAGTTTATGTTCTGCGGTGGGTGCCGTTAAGAGAGCATGCATCTCTTGGGAATTGGTAATGGTTCTTGTTTACTAGGAGCATGGTCTTTTTTGCCATGGTAATGCATAATCCACTGTGGTCTCTTATGCTTCCCTGTGGAGTGCATGCCCGGGTCTTGTCGAGATTTGCGGTTCATAGGGCATGGGCAGCATTGTGTGAATTCATTCAATTTCGGAAGCACTGCCATTGCCCTCTGGTCTGTGGGTTGGGGAGGACCAACCTGCAGGCTGTTTGGGCAGGGTCTTGAGGAAGTCCTGGGCATGTTGCGAGCTATTAAAGAAATGCTGTTTTCCTTGATGCATGACTTTTAGACGGGCCTGGAACAGCATGGCGTAGGGCAGGTTGAGTTGTTGCAGTTTTTTCTTTACTTGGAGAAATGTCCTTCTTTGCTCCTGTATGGCTATGGTGAAGACAGGGTATATCAATATTTCTGTCCCCTCGTATCGGAGTTGACCACGCTCTCTGGAGAGGCAGAGGGCTGTGTCCCGGTCCCGATAATTAAGTATTCTGGCTAATATCGGGCGGGGAGGGGTCCTAGGAGCGAGTCAGGTCGCCAGCGACCGGTGAGCACTCTTGACAAAAAGGACCGGTGAAAAGGCCTCTCTGCCAAACAGTGTTATGAGGAGCCGCTCAACGTAGTCTTCCATCTTGCCGGTGGCTGTCGATTCCGGCACTCCTAGGATGAGTAGGTTGTTTTGTTTTGAGCGAGATTCTAAATCCTCATTTTTGGCCGCTATAACTTTTAGGACCCTCTCCATTTCGAGGGTGCGATTTGCTGTAGTAGTGGAGGTGTCCTCCAGGTCAGAGATGCATTGCTCCGCCTCCGTTAATCGGTCATCATGTTTCTCTACCCTGTGAGTAAGGCCATCTAGTCTACCATTCATAGAGTCCATTTTTGATTCAATGGATGTCAGGCTAGACTGCATCACTAATACGAGTTCTTTTAGGTCTGCGGTAGAGGTGGTCGGGGCATCAGCCTGGTCTTCATCTGGTTCAGTCTGGGAGCGGACAGACTTACTCGTATCAAAGTTAAATTTCGGTTGGCGTCCATCTGGTTTCCCCATGGTGATGGAGTGGTAGATACGATGAAGTGATTATGGTCGGAGAGGGACTGTCTGATGGTCGTGATAGTTGCGCACTCTATTCGGTGGTCGTGAGAGACAGTGTGACATGAGGGATGTATACTATTCAGTGCAGTGTTTGCCTATCTTATAGATTAGCATCCATATGCAGCAGGCGCCGCAGTGGTCCAGTGGGGCCCTACTCCTGAGCGCGTATAGAAGGCCACCGCAAAGGCTGAATAACTGCACTGCTCCGGAGCGATCCACAACCTCGGTGTGGTTCGGATGGGTCACGGCTGTGCGGAGAGTGGGCCTCAGTGAAGGCAGGCGCCGCATTTCGGTATGTCACTAGGTCCCTTGGTTATACCTGTGCTGAGGGGTAGAGTATGATGGTGACCGCCTCGCCAATCAGCAGAGCTTGGGCAGCAGGGTATGGCCTCCAAAAGCCACATGTGTCTAGTAGGGCGGTTCTTGTGGTGAGGGTCTCAGGGTCCGGTGTGGAGTGGGCAAATGGTGGGGACCCGGATTCCCTCCGCCTACCCTTCGCTCCCTCCAGCGTCAGGCTCAACGGCCCGCGAGTTGTGCAGCGGGGTCTTAAAGCCCTCCATGTGGGCCTTAGGCGTAGGTCGCTCCCTCAGAAGTATAATGTGGGCAGGAGGACAGTCCCGGTAGTAGAGCCCCGTACCGCTCAAGTATAGTCTTCCCCATGGGGGTGCTCGTTATATTACTGGGCCATAGTCCCCGGCTATTAGTGCAGTGTGGCTATACCGCAATGTTCCCGCAACTCCCAAGCCGGAGGGCTCCAGCCCCTGTAGGCATCAGGCTCAGGCCGCCGGGCCTGCAGATGTCGCTCACCCCGCGGCGCAGCTCCAAAGCGCTAGGTGGGGTTGTTGCGTGTGGTGAAATGTGGATTCTTCTCCTCAGCGGGCCGCGCCAACACACCAGACAGCAGGCTGGTGTGCAGCGAGGCGTTGTAAAGCCACTGGAGCGGTAGGGCACTAAGGCAGTCCGGCTTTGCGCAGCTTTCAGGGGCAGCCGTTCGTTACTAGTCTAGCAAGGATGGTGGTCACGGGGTTCCGGTCGCAGCAACAGCCGGCCAGGAAGCTCGGGCAAGCCTAGGGGCAGCCTTGTTCACTCACCGCTTCTGTTCAATGCAGGCACCGCAGGGGCCCCCGACAGGTCGGCACCTCCTCTCATTCAGGCCGCTCTGCAGGGTCAGCAAGGCTGCGGCGCCCCACACGAGGAGCACAGGCCCAGCGTCAAGGCAGGGAGCGGCACAGCCACAGCTGGATGTCGACACGGCACTGGCTGGGCACCCTTCCAAGTGGGCACAGCGGTAACGTGGCTGCAGGCAGTGGGTCCGCTCCGCTCTCAGCGACGTTGTCCCACTCAGCTCACCCTGGTAGTGCGGCCGCCATTTTGCGTCTCGCGGCCGCGGGAGCAAAAGCTTGATCTTAAAGCTTTCCAGGCAGTTTTACAGGCGCCAGAGGCAGTGTCATGAAGCTCTGTGATCACGGTGTTCAGGCAGCTACTTCTGGGGCAGGATTAGGTTCAAGATAAGGAGGATGATGGAAAGCCCGAGCTGCAAGAGCCTCACGCAAGTGCGGCCATATTGCTTGGCACCATCTAGCGCCCCCCAGACATTCCTAAACTTATGTTAGAAATTCCAATTTGGCTACTTGTCTGGAGAGGTCCTACTCCCACGTTATCGCACAAAGTGCTGCGTAGATGGTCTTGACTGCTGCCAGTGGATCACAAAGATCCTACATCGCACTAGATACAGATAACAAGCTAAGTGCAGAAGAAAGGACACTGCTGCAATGTGTGTTTTGCTTTCGCATGGCACATTGTCCCCATGACTCACTGATAACCATAGCTCTTGCTGTCAACAACAGTGTGTTGCATCTCCTTAAGAAAGTCTAGATTGCAAGTTCTACTTTCTATGCTGTCCTAGAGTAGCACATTTTTAGGTTTTAGGGTCTCAGGTTTTAAACGACATTTTAACAATGCTAGAAATTTTAATTTTATCTTCTTTGTTCACAACATGACTATTTGCTGTTTTTATGATATTCTGTCTGATTATTTTAGATGTGTTGAGAAATAGCTTCTCCCTGAGGCAATACATTATTTGAGTTGAAAGTGTCTATTCTTCTTAATACCATTTATGTGTGTGTGATATTGTAAAGACTGAGTAGGTTTGTTTCCAAAACCATGATGTCACAGATTCCAGTTTAGGGATTGTTTGCAACCCAGAAGCAATAATTTCACTCCACCAATGCATTGAGCAGAGTTCTGTGGGGCTACAAATAACCTGTCTAACTCATTTAGTGCTGGTGCGTTGAACCAAGTTCACCTGTATCACCAAAGGGTGGGAAAACAAACCTTGTAGAACTATGCCAGAGTTGTAGTTCGCACAACAGTAGATGAGCCAACAAATTAACAAGAAGAGTCGAGCCAGAAGTGAGCCAATGTTCTTAACAATTGCTTAACAAACATCATGTAAAAATATGATGAAGTCTCTTTGAGAGCCAAAAAAGTGTTTTTCTTTAACATGCGTAAGCCTTTCACCTAAGTACAACAGATTATACCAATTTCCTGAGAGGAAACTTTTAAACGTGCTATTTTTTTAAATATGACCTTGGAAACAATTTTTCCCCTGACCCTTGTGACAATGCCATTAGTGAACTATAAGGCAACTGAGTCATCATGTGCACCCTATCTATATGTGGCCAACATTATTTTTTACATGGAGCAACATTGTAGTTTTTTTAATTAAACACACAAGAGGTTCTGGTATAGAGCCCATTCTGAACTTATGGCTTACAATATTCTCCCATATGTGATAATGAATAAAATGGAGGCTCAGTGAAGGAAAATATTCACATAGGATCACACAATTTCCTCAAGCGAGGAAGCTGTGATTGATCCCAGGTTTTCTGGTTTCATGCTGTGTAATTCAGTCATTATGTTGGTATCTCCGTCCCTCCTCTCTTTTACATCAAAAGGTAATGTTTTGTCTGTAATTCTTGGCAAATGAAGCTACAACGTGAGTGGCATACAGAAGCCACATAAATGTTCTGCTTGTTGGACTCAAGAGGCCACTAGGACCTTGAGCTGAGCGGGAACCAGGTTTCTGGCTCGAGTTTGGCTCGAGCCTTCAGTGGCAGTATAGAGTGTATACTACATTACAGTATCTTATCCAGGGGAGCTGTAGACCTGTCATCTTTAGTGTAGTTTTCCCCGGAACATTTTTCTTTCACCCCTCCAGTTTTCAGAATGTTGTTTTTGTTGTCATTAGGACTCTGTGCACTTGAACACTGCTAACCAGTGCTAACAGCAGAGCTTATGGTCTCTTCCTAAAACATTGCCTTACACCTGATCAGCATAATTAATTTACTTATAAGTCCCAAACATATGGCACTATATGTGGATCTGCATATTAAATGCTACCAGTGGGCCTGCAGCACTCACTGTGCCACCAACTTAAGTATCACTTTAAAACATGTCTCAGGTTTGCCATTGCTGCCTGTACTGCAGTTTTAAAACTGCCAATTCGACCTGTCAAAAACAAACGTTTTACCAGACCTAAACCTTCCTTTTTAAAACATATACGCCACCCCTAAAGTAGGCCATAAACACGCCAATAGAGCAGGGTACATTGTATTTAATAAGCAGGGCATGGGTTTTTAAGTTTTACATTTCCTGTAGGTAAAAAACTCTTAAAGTCGTTTTTCACTACTGTAGGGCTAACCTATGAATGGGGCCAGGTAAAAATGTCCTGTTTGTTCACAAATGAATTGTAATTTACCTTTTTCTTTAACTGTAAAGCTGGATTTTGCATTTTTGCACTTTTAGAAAGTCTTCATTTTGCTGTGCTAAACTTTCTCAGGCCTTCTATGAGTTTTCAGCTGCCTGTACCTGTTAATTGCTCCCCAATCCGCAAAGCGAATTGGGTCCAGACAGTGAGCAATAGGACCTGGAGGTAGCTGTGAGAAGGCCATCCTGCCAGAAAACTATTCCCTGCCCCACTTACATTTCGAAGGAGCTGCCTTAGCACAATCACAAAGAACCTGACACTAGGCTTTTGTCACCTCAGACATCTCGGGATCTAGGCAGGGAGGAAGGAAGTTCCACACCCATCTGTGTGGGAAAACTCCAGGAGCTTCTTCCATGTCAAAGCTGTTACCAGGTATAAATATTGGATCCTCAGACCATCTCTTCAGTTCACTCCTGGACCTGCAGAAGACTGTATAAGGCCCGCCTTTTAATCTAGGGAACTGCCCTGCTGCTCGAGTCCTGCCTTGTTTCTCAAAGGACTACCCTGCTGCTACCAGAGAACTATCTTGCTTCTTGAGCCCTGCCTTATTTTTCAGAGGACTCTCCTGCTGCTTGAGATCAGCTTTGCTACTTGAAGGAGAGAGGACCATCTCCATTGAACAAGGACTACCAGAGTGACTGAAAGGGACAGTTGGCTGACCTGCTGTTCTGAACCACAGGGACACAACGAGCTCCAGAGGCCTTCCTGCAACTGCTCAGCTTACCTGCTGCAACTGGCCCTGCGACTGGATATGCCTGTACCTGCCTGAACCCTGCTGGCGTCAGCTGGAGTGAGTTCCTGGTCACCAAGAGGTGCCTCACCAGGACCTGGACTGTTGGCTGGCATCAGTTGAGATCCTCCTGTAAAATCCTGACGTTTTGAACACTGCCCGCCAGACTTTGAGATCCCTATATCCAGCCTACACTCTAATGCAGTCGGCCTGAACTTGTGACTTTGTCCCTGTTTAGTGCTGCATGATATCTCCAGTTAGCGCTTCCTGCTCCTTGGCACTATTTTTACTTAAACCTCTAAAATTGCATACATCCAGATCGACTGATTGAATTTTTTTAATTTTGGTCACCTGTTGCTCGGCCAAATGATACATTTCCAAGTTGCCTACCAAAATGCCAGAAATGCCACGAACACCAAACACATTTTTTAAAGTTTGAGAAATATTTTTAAAGCCATCTTCCCATTCCAGCCATCCCTCTTTAGTCTTAGCATCCTACTTTAATAGAGAAGGATCCACGCTTTCAGACCAAGACTGGTTGTTTCTTTATCCTTTCACTTTTCCCTTTTCAGTGGATTTTATTTAATACATATTTTTTTTAGAATGTCCTTGTGTGGAATGCAGTATTTGGATCGGGCGATCACACCCCGTAACCTTCCCCTAATAGTCTTGGACTTGGCCGGGTACCAAAACAATGAGTCAAGAGAAACTCAAGCAGCACAGGTTGTGAGTGTCCACCTGATCTCTAGTTGTGCCTGAGCTTCAATTTGTCAATGACATATGGCATGATCCTATCTCCATCTGACAGCAATGTCACTACTGCTCACTCTGGAAGTACCTCATAATGGATTCCAATTATTAAAATGCAGCTAGTCTGCTGATTATGGAGTTGTGGTCTGATACCAAGAGTAACTGTACCCTTCAGAATTACAAAGGCCAAGATAATTCTTACTAAAACCAAATACATACAGCTAGTACACTTCAAACCACACTTTGAAATATATTCTTACTACAGCACATGACTGTAAACACTATGGGGTTGTTACGATAGCGGTCAGACTTCCGTCTGTCTGCCATCGTAACGGGGTTTAGAACCGTCTGCCTGTAATCCGGCGGTTCCGCCATTAAGATTATGATGCGACCACCACCGTGGCGTGGCAGGGAAATACAGTATTTGTAATTCCCTACACTCCGTGGCAGGCACCATGCTGTGCCTGCCACATGGTGCAGGGAAATGTAGAGGGTACCATACCCACCTCCCCAACACAAGGGGGGCCTGCCACGGGCCCCCAAATGCAATTCCCACCAGCCTGTGAATGGAGGTTTTGCTGCCATACACCGTCTGGTGGGGAGGCAGCATCATAAAATGGCGGACAGTGCCTGCTAGGCACCACCATCATATTTTTGATGCAGGGTGGGTCCGCCAGGCAATCGTAATAATTGCCTCTGGCAGGCCCATGGCAGACAGACTTTGCGTCCACCAACACACCGCCCATCATTGTTTTTTTGCAGGCAGAGAAGTACTTTACAATGGCGGTGAAACCACCACCAGCAGTTTTCGGTGGCGGTTTCACCGGCATCGTAATGACCCCCTTAATTTTTGTCAAAATAAGGGATCTGCAAACTGTAAAAAAAAAGTACAAGAAAATAAAAGTTTTTTGAAGTCTTACTTACTTCTCGCCGTTGGTGTCATTGTTTCCTCCGCTGGAGTCACTGTCAAAAAAGTTGTAGAATTATTTTTCAATCAGAGGAATCCCACAGAGAGTTGGTAGTTCATATTTCACTTGAGGGACAAAAAGGCACATTTAGTATTTTTATCTGGAAGTAATTCGGAGTCCACTAGCACACCATCTCACAACCAGCTGCACGCTCAGCTCTGGGCTGCTGGATGTGAGAACACACTGCCTCGCTAAGCACCCGTGGCGGAGCAAAGCGAACCAAACCATAGTTCAAACAAGGAAACTTGGCCCTCCACTCCCTGCTTGTAGTAAGAAACATCTACTAGTTGGGGTGAAGTGAGCCTCACACACCCCTGGGAATCGGTACCACTGCCAACCGCAATACTGCCACCAGCTATGCCCCTGCTGAGCACCTGTAGGTAGGGTGACCTGCAGAGTCATGTGGATTCTCCTGGACGTGCACTCAGAGATACTTCATTAGGCAGATTAAAAAATGTATCTGTAGTTCAGCTGGGTTCTTTTCTTTCTGCTTCATGTACTCATGCTAAAAAAAAACAACCTGTTTACAAATTCCGGCACAGTTCTTCATCTTTCTATCAAAGGCAGCTCCCAGCTGGGGTTTGGGGGTAAGGACGGTTTAGTCTCTGACACTACCTTTTTCTGTTCAGGTGGTTTAGACTTCACACAGCAAGTTGAGTATATAAGAAGCATTCTGGACATTTTTCAATAATTCATTCCCTCTGTAACATTAACAAGCTAACCAGACTGGCGTGATTCACTTCAAGATTTATATACCTGGCACCGTTACTGGCCACAAAGCATATGATTAACTTTAAATTTATTGACAATATAATTAAGTTTTCAGCATGTATGGGAGTTAAGTTTTCAGCATGTATGGGAGTTAACGAGTTGTTAATGGTAACTTGTGTATTGATATATGACACAACTTCCCTAATGAGCAAGAAGGACACATCACAAGCATGTGTTTATAGGAAATTACCTAATAGTGCTTTGGGATGTAGATCTGTGGGTGATTCTAGGCCACGTGACTGACATTTTCTGGCAACAAATGAACCTTAATGTTGCTTTCAAACTTTTGCTCCTACACCTGCTTCCTGTGCACAGCTAGAGAGGGTCCACTCCCAGGGCCGGACTGGGAACCAAAACCGGCCCTGGCAAAGTGCTCGGCCAGCCCCCGGGGGGGGGAGGTTGTAGTTTGGGGGTGCGACCGAGCTCTTTGCCGGGGCCGGTTTTCAGCCGATTTTGTTACAGTGCCGATTTTGCAGCTATGCTGCAAAAACGGCCCTGTAACAATAAACAGCCCCCAGGGGTCCAAAACCGGCCCCCACCCTTGCGGTGCACCGGGGGATTGCCCGGTGCACGCAATGGCCAGTCCGGCCCTGCCCACTCTCTCTCTCTCTCTCTCTCTCTCTCTCTCTCTCTCTCTCTCTCTCTCTAGAGAGAGAACTGTTTGCTCTGGGCCAGCCTCTAGACGCTTCCAACAAGCACTGCCTCTCCCCCTTCATCGACCACTGGTTGCAAGGGCCATGCCACCCATCCTTTTAAGAACCTCATTAAGTGCAGCCTGGTTAATCGCAAAATGTGTGGTAACGGCTGTTACAGCCCATATTGCAGTTAAGAGTTCTGTGATAAATATTAGCTGGGGCACAAATGACCGTTATTTACTGTAACATGTGGATTGTGGTGCAGTAAGCACCAAAATCATGTCAATCCTCAAACATTTGTAATTGGTTGGTATTTATCATAGTCGATAAATTCTGAATCACTGGAGTCTGATATGTTTAAGGTGTATCACAGCAATTAACAGATGCAATAAATATCCCTCAGGTGCAATAAATATTACACCAATTACCAGATCACTGATAATGAGGACCTAAGTGATTTACTTGATGTCTACACCCAGGAGTCCGTACCAAAGGTTAAACTATGCAAGAGTGACAGTCAATGGAACCCTGCTTGGTGCTGTCCACTTCTCAAAGAACTCCAGCATGAACTCACGCCTAATATCTAAACCAGGTGTCTCCAACCAGTTGATCGCGAGCTACCAGTAGCTCCCAGACACCTTCAGTGTACCTTTCAGCCCTGAGTTCATTTTTAAATAAGCACAGGGTGACATTTTCATTTAAAAGTTACAGGAAGACTGTGATTATTTTGCAATAATATGAGGGGGCAGATTACAGAGCCTGCTAATGAGCAATGCTCAGTCAGATTTATCCCAGCTGGGGCACAGAGGTGAAGAACTGAAGCACTGAGGTAATTAACTCTTCATGAAAAGTCCTTGTCAACTTGCTATTGGAGCATAAAAACAAAATGAGGTTTGAATTTACATCCAGCACTCCTCTTGGTCCCAATTGTCCAGTAGACACTGTGCCATAGGGACTACAGAAAAATAGTCATTTTTTTAAGAGGAGAAATTTAAAGTGATGAAAAATATTTCTATGGAACATTAAGGGCCTGATTACAACTTTTGCGGTGCAGTGGCATGTCTGCCCTGCCTCCAACCGCCAAAGCTGTGGTCTGGCCGCGTGCCAGATTAGGAGTTTCTTCCTGTCTGGTGGACTTTGTTTTGGCATTTCCACGGCATTACCTCTAAAAATGGACACCGCACTGGGAACGGCAAAATCAGTTCTTGGAGGGCCCTTTGTTTCCTCTCCATCAGGGTTTTCATTGAGGAAGAACCACCCTGAAAACCATAGCGGAGAGGAAACTCCTCACATGTTTGGTTGGACCGCGGCCGTCCTGCCGCCCCGCCAAGGATAATAATGCCGCCTGCCCGATGCAACATCGCCAGGGAGACCGCCGCCACTGTGCCACCCTTGGTCTTGCGGTCCGTGGACCATTAGACTTGGAATTGGCCCCTAATTCTTAATGTTTTTCTCCACTTTCAATTAACCAATTATGGTTTAATGTTTTATTAAATATGTTTCTTCACTTTGAAATCCTCCCAATAAATGGCTGTATTTTTCTGTAATAAAAATTCACTGTTTCTATGGGACATTGGGAGAAAATGCCTGCTGTTTGTAAATGTGACACTTGGAAATGGGATACATTTTAAATGATGAGTTTTATGGAATCCATATCAGCTTAAAGTTAACGCTTCAGTTTAATATACTCCCATTTCAAAGTATTGCCTTTGCACACAGCAGGCATCTTGCTCGCTGTGACTGGTAGACATGGTGTCGTATTTATAACTGAAAAATACAGCCGCTAGTTTAAGTGAGAGAAAATTAAAGTTCTGAAAATGTTCCATATTTTGAACAATTTTGCAGAAACGTTTTCTGCATTTTAAATTTTTACCACATAAAAAAACTGTTGTATTTTTGTGTTCTTCATGTAACAGTGTCACATGTTGTGAATGGTATGTCCTGTGCTACAACTACATATGACACAGGCTCTCCTTCACCCATACAGGTATATCCCATTCATACGCACACATGTTCATACATCCCCAAAGACCACACTCTCACTGACATACACAGCAGCCCTGTCATAGTGCCTCTTGTAAAAGTATTTGGCTCAAACCATAATATCTGGCTGTGTGGTTATTAGGCTTAAAGCCAATGAAGCTGGGTGAGGGGTGTCTGGAAAAAATGCATGAGTTGCTTGGCCTTCAGTAGCTCAAGATGATTTTTACTGATAAGAAGTGGCTCTCACTACAGAAAAGTTGGAGACCCCAGATCCAAACCCACTTCCACCCTCCGCCGGACAACTTGGATACCACTACCCTATAATAATGGAATCCTGCTTCCTACTCGGTTTTCTTCAGCAGACACCCCTTTGTCCCAGCACCCTTACAGGGAACTATAGAGAAGACATGGCAATGGTGTAGTACTTAGAGAAATTGGGTCTATGAGTTCTAGGGCATATGAATATCTGGATGGACTACCTTGGCCAGAGAACTGTTGAATTACTTTACATACTGTCTACCATGTCAATCTGCATGCAATATGAGGGACTGGGGGAAATGCAGTATCATGCTACCTACACTGGTACCCACACCATTTCCTACTGTCAAAACTAGATGACAACATGCAGAGGAGAGCCATGCATTGTCCAAAAGATAGGGGGCACTAGCATGAGAACAAAGAGGTGCTAAAGAGAGGCAGGAAACACAGACACTAGACGGGGAAAGGAAAACAGGCTAGAAGAAGGAACATAAAATGTGTATTTGTAAAGTTCACCCTCAAAGGGGCCTCTTGGTGCTGAATAATATATGTTTATTGTTACCTAACTCAATGGTACTCATTTTATCGACCTCAGAAAGGATGAAAGGCTGAGTAAACCCACTGATAATTGAACCTGTGACCATGAGGTCGAACACAGGACCCTGCAGTGGATGCATTAGTCCACTGATCCACCAGACCCGAAACATCACAGCACTCGGTCAGGGAGCCTAGTGCATGGGCACAGTGACTACACCTACCCTTGGACAAATTAATGATGTCTGGGCATGGAAGACATATGCACTGGGATATGGAGTCCATAGGTAGTGTAACCTATCTATCCTATATTTACAAATAAGAAAGATGCACTTGAGAACATACAGAAAAACCTGTTGGTTCAGGACAATATACTCAATCTTGGTAGATTCCAAGAATGGGAACACTTTCATGTGAGTAAGGGAACGATGGAATCATATTAAAATGTGACACCACCATCTCCTTCTCTCAAACCCAATACCACAGTAGCTGGGAAAGGAACAAATATAAAGGGGAATGTAAAGATATGCAAACAGGTTTAGGAGGCTCATAGATGGAGCAGGAACACATCATAACTACAACAGGAAAATATCACAATGACATCTGGACCCTTGTTTTCTGTGACCCTTAGTCACTCAGGTTAGACAGAAGACTAACATCTGAACAAGCAGAAGGGTAGTCAATGACAGGAATATGGGATGCTCACACAGACACATGTGAGGAACTTGTTTGCAAAGGACACTCAAACAGTGTAGCTGAGAGATTTTCAGACTATTGGACAGGCATCCTCACTGGATCTGGAAACACTTACATCTAATAAAAGGGAATACTCCTGGAAATGCAATACAATGACACCCATAAAACGTGTACACTGGCATTAGGTTAAGAAATAGGCTGCCACCAGAATTGGAGGCATACTTCTTTGGGATCAACGAAACTGACTACAGCACCTGGAGACACATTAATATGAGCACTGGTGTTTGACCAACATATGGGAACAAAATATTGTGTCATATAAATATTGTGTCAACAATATTGTAATTACAAAAATATTGTGGAACAGAATATTAAAGATGAGGCTATTGTTTTTTTGGGTACATAATATTGTTATAAAGAAAACAGTTGTATTTAATGTTGTTTACTTTAATATAGTTGTAAAAATATGTTTTTTTTTAAATAATTTAATGTATATATTAGTTACTATTTGTAAACAATAGGATCCACCCATCAAGAATTATGTTAGAGGATTTAAATCAAGGGTCATGTGCATTTCCGACATTGGTTAGAAGCACATGTTATTGTACAAGACCTTCTGTGTGTGTCAACATGTTTCGAAGCGTTCTGCTTTTTCTTCAGGACAGGTTAACAGATCCCTACCCTACTCACATATCATGTATGACAATGCCATCAATGGTAAGATACTATACAGACAGGTATTGAATGCTACATGTAGGAGAACAATGGTCTCAATCTAAAATACGATACCATAAGGAAATTCTTTAAGCGTGATCCACGAAGCTGCGAGGAGGGGACGTTAGTACAAGGTAGTACCCTGGTACATAGTGCAATTAGCAACTTGCCCCCCTCGTTTTGTAAGGCTCATGAGGCACCTGCCTCCCATACAACAAATTACACTTAAGAAATTTACTTATGGTAGCGTATTTTAGATTGATACCATTCTTCTCCTACATGTAGCATTCACTACTTGTCTGTATAGTATCTTACCATTGATGACATTGTCATACATGCTATGTGAGTAGGGTAGAGATCAGGTAACCTGTCCTGAAGAAGAAGCAGCATGCTTCGAAACATGTTGACACATACAGGAGGTCTTGTACATTAACACAACACACCTCCGCCTCAAACCTTTTTAACAATACCGCACCATGGAATATTAAAGTTTTGTACTCCACAGGAGCTAGGTATTTTTTAACATTCACTTATCACTCACTCCTGATCCTGCCACTCACCCACTTTCACACCACACATAGTGAACAACATCAGTGCTCCCGCGTATTCGCAGTAGTAGCACGCTGCGTCCCGTAGAGGGATGCGAAGACCCCTATGATGAAGCAGGACACCAAAGGCCCTTTTGGTGTGTGAGGGGTATTTAAGAAACACGATGTGCTTCCAACAAATGTAGTAAGTGCACATGACCCTTGATTTAAATCCTCTAAGGTAATCCTTCACTGGTGGATCCTATTGTTTACAAATATTTGCAAGGGGAGGTCGAATTCACCTCTAGTGTTCATGTAGAACACCCCTGCTCCACTCCCTCTTTTGATATTTATAGTATTAGTTACTATGGCAACATTAGGTGTTACTATTGCTAGTATAGTTGTAATCGTTTTTTAATATAGTTTATAATTTTAAATGTGTAATTATTTTTAATTCAATGACTATTATTAAAGCGTTTATTTCGGGCACAGCCCATAAAACACATACAATCAATACAACATGAGTGCTCTTAAATTTATTATGAAATTGTGCAATATAAAAACATATAAAACCTCATGGGACAATTGCCATACTGTAAAAATAGGATAAAGTCAATATGTCAACAGTAAAAAGCGAAGAAAGGACATCATCTAGGTGGGTAGGGTAGGTTGAGAGTCTGGGAAGGGAACCAGTTGTACAATTTGTTCACTGCTATAACCACCACTCAGGGAAAATTCATATATTTACAGCAAGGGAAGTGTGCAAAATGACAGTCATTGGGGGCTTGATAGAGAAAAAGAAAAAAAGATATGTTATATATATATATATATATATATATATATATATATATATATATATATATATATATATATATATATATATATATATATATATACACATATATATATATATGTATATATATGTATATATATATATATATATATATATATATATATATATATATATATATATATATATATATATATATATATATATATATGTGTATCCTTTTATTATCATGTGCTTAAATAGATGGAAATATGAAACAGTTGGTAAAAGAAAATAATATGGGGCAATTCCATCGAAAGGACAAGGTGTCCTGCCCAGACTAATACTCATCAAATCTCTGTCCCGGTTCGAGATTGAGAATAGTCTTTCTTCTTAGTACTCAGGCAATATTCAAGTACTGTGAGTCAGCAAGAGCTAAAAGTTCTCTGGTGTCACTCTGAAATAGTCTCTCTGCTTCTCAGTAATGTCTCACACCTTTGAGATTGCAAACTGCCAGCAGCTATTTTTTACGGGCCTTCCTATAGAAGGGAAATAATAACATAAAATGGGACTCCGTTTTCTCTTTATTTAGGCAGTTTGGACAGTAATTTATCTTGGGAGCTACATTAGCCCATTTAATGGTGTTTGATCTCAGGGGCAGAACCCTGCTCCTATATTGAACATAAAAGCATTTTGATTGAAGTGGTTTCAATTTAATGAATAATTCATAATGTAGTAGTGGGAGTCTGGGTTTGTAGGGGAATAGGGTGGGAAGTTACATAAATTATATAATGTTATTTTTTTATATTTAATTGATCATTAGTTTTGTGAATTGTTTAATTGTTATTTAATTAAGTGAAGTTTAATTGGTTAATTTATATTTCTATTTTTACACTCATTCCAATAATTTGTTTTATTCGCAGAGTGAATTTTTCAAAATAAAAACAGGGTGGAAAGTTAATTACTTTATAATTAATTTAATCTAATGTTATTTAAATGTTTATTGCAAATTAAATGTTAAGTTGATTATTCATTTTCTAAATATTAAATTAATTACTTTTTAATTTATTTCAGTTTAATTTTAAAATTGTGTTGTATAGTTTAGTTTTTGTACTTTTGACACTAATTTATATTTTAGTAGCAGGTTGTTGTATTTGTAGGAGAATAGTGTGGGAAGTTATAATAATGTATTAAAATAATTTTTACATTGAAATACATTTTTTTATTATTTTTATATATTTTTAAATCTTAGCCTTTATTTAAAATATTAGTTTTAATTAATGTATTTGTAATTTTTATTGTTATATTGTTTTAATAAATTAATATTCATAAAATTATTTCTTTCCTTTTTCAATTTAATTATATTTGCATTTAAAATGTTTTTAATGTTCTTATTTTTTGGGTGTTTAGGATTTTTTCACATGCAGGGAGGTAACTGAGTTTTATATTTATTATTTGAATATTTTTATTTTGTACTTTTTTTAAAATATCTTTTTATTGCATGTTTGACTTGCAAGTAACATCACTCATACAGTTGTATACATATGTACAAACATTCAGGCTGTTTACACCAAAGCCGATTTTTCTGGCAATTATGTACGTTAATTAAGACACTGTCATTGTTAATTAGCCCATTGACTGGTATACAACAATAATCACTGTCATCTAACGAGAGCCTTGCTGACGGTATTGTACAAATATTCCCTCTGAATTTGTTCTATCTGCCCCACATCCGCTCCCATTTCTTGGCACACCCTCTGTGTATATACACTGCTTTTTCGGCCACCATGGCACAATCCATGTCATTGAATCATTCTCCGCGCTTCGGCACATTTTGCACTCCCCAATGTTTGGCTACAAGGCGTTTTGCTATAGTCATGCCCAGTGTTGTCGTTTTGAACTTTTTAATTATTGTTTTTTTGTTTATAGAATATTTTGTATACTTACTTTCACATCTAGTATATTTTAAATGTTTTTTGTTGTTAGGTATTTCAATGTTTTCTGCAACATAACCCAGAGTTGAAATGGTATATCTAGTTTTTATGAACTTGAACACTTTCCCTACAGTTGTATGCATTGGAGTGGAAATAGTAAATATTACCTCTCAGAATTCCAAGACCCTACTAAGGGCTTAGATTGGAGTGGAAAAAATAAATCTAAACCCAATGAAGTCCAGTTCTTTCCCTACTGTTGCTCGGATTGGAGCGGGGATAGTAAATCTTACTCCTCCAAAGATCAATACTTTTTCTGGTCTTGCTCAGAAAGTGGGAATAGTAAATGTAACCCCTTCAAAGTCCCACACTTTCCCTATGGTTCCTTAGATTAGAATGGGATAGTAAATGTAACCCATTTGAAGCCCAACACTTTCTCTACTGTTCCTCAGACTAAAGGTGGAATAATAAATCTTGCCCCTCCTAAGTTCAACACTTGCCCTACAGTTGCCTAGTCTGGGGTGGGATTAGTAAATGTAACCATTCCGAAGTCCAACGCTTTCCCTACTGTTGCTTAGACTGGAATGGGAACAGTAAATGTAACCCCTCTGAATTAAAATGCTTTCCCTGCATATGCTTGGCATGGAATAATAATATTTTAACATATTGGTTCGTTTTTCATTTGTTTTCAAGTATTTTCGGTTTAGAAATGTTTATATTATTTTTAGAGAAACGTTTTATAATTATCTTTATATTTATTTTATTAGTTTAGTTATTCATTTCCACTCTCTTTCTATAGATTGTTACACATCTGTTAATATTATGTTTGATAATATGTAAAATTATTAAAATATTAATATATTCAAACATGTGTTTTTTGTTTTTGAATGTAGTGGACATTATTAAATAAAATGAATGTTGCTATGTTATTTTAATATTTGAATTGGTTTAAATATTTTTGATATATATGGTAAATTAGGAATCTTCATGAAACTAATTTGACAGAAAGCTAGCTCTAGGTCCATAGGGTGTAAGTTTTGTAATTTTATGTAAAACCATTCAGTAGTTTTTGAGAAATTAAGGCTCAAAACCTTTTCATATATCATGCTGTGGAAGATCTTTGGCGCCAATAGATCTCAAGATAGGATCTTATTGGCTGTGGGCACCCCACCCCCCAAGGCTGAATGAAGTAATTTTGGGAGAGGGCATGCATCCTCCCTCCCTGAGTCTCTTCAGTCCCTGGGGACCCTATCCCCCAGCCTAATTTTTTAATAAGAGGAGGGGCTGAGGGATTCTCCTCCCTGAGCCTCTTCAGGCCCCACAGACCCCATGCCCCAGATCCAACTTTTTTTTTTATAAGGGGAGGGGGGCACGCAGCCCCTGCCCTGAAACTCTTCAGGCCCTGGGGATCTCAACTTCTGAGGTTGAATCAAATATATGGGAGGGGAATGTGCTTGGGGCCCAAAAATCTGCCCAGGGAACTCCATTGCCCGGGGCCCGATACTCTGCAGTGTCCGGGGATACTACCCTTGTACACTGTGGCTCCCTGCCTGCAAGACTGTGGGCAAATTCTGCCCACACTCTCCAAGGCAGAGAACAGAAGTTATAAAAGTAAAAAAGCTGCGCATGCCCAGGCAGGAGCAAAGGAAAGGTTCTCTTTCACAGCAGCACACAGAATGATGCTTGCTGGGAAGCCGGCAGGGGCCATTGGGGCCTCTGGACTCCCCTCGGTCCCCCAGCATGACAGGTTTTGTAGATGCCATGGGCAGGCACGAGGCACCCACCTAAAAATTAAAAAAATGGTCAGCTCCCACTAGGGGAGCTGACTGTGGCTGCTGGTGCCCTGGGCTCGCTCTGCAGCACCCAAGTAAAATTGAGCTGTGGGTGCCCTGGGGCTCATCCCATGGCCGCCAATGACAGTTAAAGATAAGGGTGTCTAGGTTGGCACTGGGACACCTTCAAAAATATATAAATAATAAATGAGTGTTCATCGCCTCATAATGACCTAGGTTTTCTTTTAAATAAACATTTTCTTTCTGGTTGTACTCCTGTAAGAGGCAAGGCACCACCAACATTTTGCTATGTTGTGGGAGGCTTTAATGAGTGCAGCTGCCCCCTAATAACATTAAAAGAGAAGCATATGTCTCCTGGGTCAGAAAAAACCCATGCTCCAGGAATAGTTACCGTTCTTTTCCTTAGGCAGACCTAGCTGAAGCTCTCAGCTTTTCAGCTGGAGTGCAAGGCCCTCTTGTGGTTGCTTTCATGATTGCATTTTGGGTGCTGAAACAGACATGTTGAGTTTTTTAAACTAAAATGTTATTAAACATTTTTTACAATAATAACTTTTATCAAACATTGCATTGTGTCAATTAGTGAAATATACATTTGTTATTGGTGATTTTTGGGCGGAAATAATGGATTTGCTTTATATATGTTGATATGTTCATTCCTTGATAAAGCCAATGGGCCCACAGTTTATTTTTTGGTTTTGTGACCCTTGTCAAAGTCAGTAAGTCTGCCTGACTGTGGCAAGGGCCTTCGCTCAACCATCCACTGCACACAACCAATCGGCGGTAGGGTGATTGCGGGGAGTTGGGTGCAGGACCTGACTGCAGGTGAGGCTCTGCACCCAGCACCATGTATGACAACAGGCTGAATGCTGGGTGATGTTTGGGTGCCAGCAAGCGGTTAGCACAGGTCCTGGCCAAACTGCACACTGCTGTGCACTGCGGGAGAGGCGCCCAACCCTCGCTGTGCACTGTGACCTTAATATACATTTTGAAACAACAATAATTTCACTGAATGTAAACAAAGCTTAAAGTGACGTTATAGTTAGGAATTGTAATATGAATTGTTAGGATATGTAATATTGATTATGGTTGAGCAAAGGCCCTTGCCCCAGTCAGGCAGACTTACTTACTTTGACAAGAGTCACAAAACCAAAAAATAAAACGTGGGCCCATTGGCTTTATCAAGGAATGAGCATATCAACATATATAAAGCAAATCCATTATTTCCGCCCAAAAATCACCAATAAGAAATGTATATTGTGGTAAAAAATGTTTAATTACATTTCACATTGTAGAAAAACACAGAAATTCACTGATAAAAACAAAATTTAAAGCAAATGTTACAGTTAGGTGGAAATGTCAGCTAAAACATACTGTTTTAAACAACAAAAGCACTGAAATTCACCAATTATAGTCAATGCAAGTAACTATGACTTACACCCTCCCATTTTACGTCAGTCATGACATGTTCTCTGATATCATTAATAACATCACTGCCATATCTGAAACAATATAATTGATGACAAAACTGTGCAAGGCGTGGCACGAATGGCGTCACCACTGGCTAGTTATAGGTATGATTGTGTTGCCATGGGAATTTTTTTTTTTATTTTGCTAATAACTTTGGTGCAGTTTGACAAATCTTCGCACAACGTTCCAAGAAACAGATTCATTCACTTCAGCTTCTTTCTGGAAAGTTATGGGGTGATCTGCAAGCAGGGGCAGGAAAAAGGGGGGCCCAAAACGTGTGTTCCCCATGCAGTTATTAATACAACAATCAGACACAGCTACAGCCAAAATGGGTGAAAGAAATTATACCATGTTTGGCAGAAAGGTAAATCTTGGTCCAGAAAGCATGGCATTTTAGATTTGGTGTATAGCCATTCAATTTATTTTGAGAAATTAAGGATTAAAATATACTTATATTTTATGCCGCTGAGGATCCATAATGTAACAGATCAAAAGATATCTGATTGTTAATCTGATTCACTGACATCAACAAAGGTGTGGCTACAGCCATTAAAAGAACTCAGTGCCCTGTCCTAATTTTTTTTATAAAAAACCTGGGCAGGGTAGTAAATACCTTTGGGGCCAAAAACTACATTTTCTTTTATCAGCTCTGATGATCAGCCGCTCTGATGTAAAAAAAGAAAAGGTGAGCCAGGGGATTGGGCATTGGAAGTTGAGCGCCGGGCTTGGCTGCAGGCTAGGGCCTGTATCCAATCCCACGCCTCGCATGGTGAAGGAAATCTTACTTTAATCTTAAAAAGCTAATAGAAATTTACTAAAATACATAGATTAAAGGTATGTTATAGTTAGGAATTGTAAAAATATGTTGCTTTATAACAGGGGTTAGCAATCACAACAAGATAATGTATGGAGAGCAGAAACATTTAAGCCCTCACTCCCAGTCTAGAGACATGGGTTAAATCCATTGTTGCTCACTGTGCCACCGAATTCAAGCTAGCGTGGCTGATGAGGGGTGATATCCTGAAACCAGTCCCAGGATGCTTGTTTCCAGTCCAGGGAGGACTTGGTTTGACAGTGCAGGCTTGACTGTTCCCACGGGGAGCAGGATCAAGTTGATTTGCATATGACTGGGTCCAAACTGGGGTGGCATGGTGAGCTAAAGAACAATTGATCTAACCCAAATCTCTTGACTGGGGGTGAATGTTTGATTTGTTCAGCATTGCATCCCTCATTTGTTTACGCTGCATTTTTTTGCCCTAAGTGGGATGGGTATGTCCAGATGAGGATCCCTTGCTCGCTGTGCTACTAGTCTGGCTGATATGTGGTGATACCCTGAAACCAGTCCCAGGATGCTTGTTGCCAGTCCAGGGGGGACCTGGCTTGGAAGTATGGGATCGACTGTTCCCATGAGGAGCAGGGTCAAGACGGATTTGCATATGGCTGGGTTCAAACTGGGATGGCATGGTAAGAAAAAGAATGATGGATTTAACCCAAATCTCTTAATTTGGAGTGAATGTTTGATCTGTTGGAGCTCTGCGGGGTAGCATAAAAACTCAGCGGAATTCTGCGGCATTCCAACCCACTCCAAAAACACAGACAATCGATCTGAAGTGTAATGTGGGCAACCAGACTCAGCGTTGCCACCAACTGATGCCTCCTGTTTATGTCCCAGAGGGCTGGGAACTCTGCACATTGCCAACCCATGCTGCCTGAGAACTGGATCAGGACAGCAAACAGTGGGGTTCCCATAGCAGTTTGTGTATGCAGGACCTCTGGTGCCTCCCTCCCTGCAGTCATGAACATTAACAGTAACCACCGGGTCCGCCAGAGAAACTTAAGCCAAGTATTTGTTTGCAGACAGAAGAGACTGCTCTGCCTTGCCCTCCCGCTTGTTCAGGCGCAGCTGCTCTACTCACTCATGCTCTATGTTGGGCTTGGTGGTTTGGGGCAGCTCAAAATCAAAGCTGCAGTCCAATCTTAACATGAGCAAAGCTTACCTCCCACCCCTTCTTTATATAAAAAAAATGTAGAAATTCAATGTAAAAAACAAAGATTAAAGCAACATTATTGTTAGGTGAAAATCTCAGTTAAAACATACTATTTTGAAGAAATCACTTAAATTCACTAGTTACAGTCATGCTACAAAAGACATATTTTAAACAAACAAAACCAATTCAATTCCCCAGTTATGGTTATCTCAAGTAACTATAACTCGCGCCCTAAAGTAATCATAATCGTGGCCTCACCATGTACTCCTATGTACCTCACACATTATATAATTATGACTTGTTCTATGACATCATTGATAACATCACTTCAATAACTGAAATTACATCAATGATGACAACACTGTGTATGGCGGGGGCGAGTGATAGTTACTTTAGGGCACAAGTTATAGTTACTTGCGATAACTATAACTGGTGAATTTAATTGGTTTTGTTTGTTTAAAATATGCCTTTTGTAGCATGGCGTATAGGTCTTTAATATTTACACACATTAACCAGTTCCTTCTTTTTGTGTTTTGCAGGTTAAAAGTACAGTTTCAATTTTTCTGGGAATTCTTTAATAGTAGAAGGCAGTGGGTATATCAGCTAAATTATGTTTCTTACCAAAGAACAGACATTTAAATTTGAAAATGTCTCTGTAAATACATTCTCACAGCACTTACAACTTAGGTCTGATGGAAAACTTCACACATGTAAGAAGGAGGATAATTTAAAAGATAACTTACTCTCAGTATCAGGGGTTGTTACTTCTCTTCTGTCAGTTACTTCTGAAAATATTAGAATAGAAATAGTAAATAAAATATTATTGTCCTCTTCATGTCAGAAAGGAAACTTTTCACGTTAAATATTGTTTTATTCACTAATAAATCTTTGTAAACCACTTACTTTATGTAATTTTAAAGGTCAAAAGTAGCAAATTATTTTGCATTTGCGCGGTAGAGCCTTAGGAGACTACATAATGATCAAATTAATATCCTAAAATAATCTGGAGGTCAGAGTTCGATCACCAGCATGATCAACTCAATCCAGGTTGGTGTACTCTAGACCATCACTTTGGGCAGTAGTAACACCTGCTGCTTGTAGGGCTTAAATGCCATGCGAATTGTTATTCAAAAGCAACTTAATATGCTTAATAATCATCCCTTCTGTATGACATATTTGCATTCAAGCTGGAACTTGAAATTGCAACGATTAACCAAGGGGCACATGCATGAAAGTTACATTTTGCGATTACCAAATAGCGATTTTTAAGAAATTGCTATTTGGTAAATGCAAATCTAATGTATTAAAACAGGCTGCAAATAGCAGTTCTCTGCGATTCCTTAAGAATCGCAAACGCAATTGGGGAATCGCTATTTGCTATTGCGGCTCCATTCTTTCCTATGGGCCTCAAAGCCCATAGGTGGGAATGGTCTTGCATTGCCTAAATTGTGATTACCTAATTAGTAATCGCAAATTAGGCAATGCCAAAGCAAGGGTGCCCGAGGGCCTATGGCCCCCTGAGGTGCCCCTAACAAAAGCCATGTGCACATATAAGGCCACATAAACGGTGATGGATCAAGCCCTGATCTGTTGACTGGGTACGAGTGTTCTGCTTAATTCAGATACTCTGTCCGTCACCACCCCCTTTTCTGAATCGGTTTTTCTACCATAAGCGTGGAAGGGAATACTCAGATGTGAGTCCCTTGCTCACTGCACCATCAGGATTCAAGCAAGCCGGGCCGAAGACGGCTGTAATGCCAGAAACCGGTCCCCGGAAGCTTGTTTCCTTTCCAGTATAAGAATTGGCTTGGTAGTTTGGTCTGCCCTGTTCCCATGATGCACTGGACCAGGGACAGACTAATTTGCATGTAGCCAGGTTCTGAGCTGGGATGGTGCAGTGAGCTAAAAAACGGTGATGGATCAAGCCCTGATCTGTTGACTGGGTACGAGTGTTCTGCTTACTTCAGATACTCTGTCCATCACCGCCCCCTTTTCTGAATCATATAAGGCCACATGGCACTTTGAAAAATGCAGTTTTGTGCATTTTTCAAAGTATGCACATATTAGCAACAACTTGAAGTTTATGCTAATTAGCGTTTCCTAAATGCACAGTTCGCATTTAGGAAAGTCGTTTTGCATATGCATTAGGGAACCGCAAATTGCGATTCCCTATTTGCGCTCTCAATTTAAGTAATTGCAAGAAATTGCGATTACCTAAATTGAGAATCGCAAAAACTTTCATGTATTTTAAAAGGCCAATTCGCGATTGCAAATGGCCGATTTTTGCTAATTGTACTTTTTGCGATCGCAAAAGGACTTGATACATGTGCCCCCAAATCTTTTATTTCTTTTTTATATTTATATTGGGGATATTTGCATAGCAATTAACACCACTTAACAGTTGTTTTTCAAAGTTCTACGTAGGGATGGATGGAAATCGTGTTATCTAAAGAGAGCATAAACAGACAAGATGTAGGTATACACATAACATTGAAACTCATCATGGTGTGCCTGAGCACCAGGAACAAATAGGTTTCAGTATTTTTCAGAATCCTGTACTCATTGGCCTCTCTACCACCAGTCACATAGCTAGACTAGTTGCCAACCATGGCGGTCCCTGCGGCGGCAGCCCCGCAGTTGTATGTAGGAGCGGGGGGTCATACCTGTAGTGCCTGCCCTGCGACCGTATGTAAGAGCAGGGGGCAGGGGGGAGGCCACGGCCCTCAAAACTCGTGGCACTCGGGATGGACCGCCCTCCCCACCTGCATCATTACAGCACAAAGTTCAGGTGGGTAAGAGTTCTCTCTTTCTCTTTCTGTCTACTTGCTTTCTCTCCCCTATTTGGTAACAAGCGTTGCAGCTTTCTTGTTGAGACACTATCATTGACTGGTGCCATTTCAGAATACTCAGAAACTTACTGGTAATAAATTATATTTGTGCTCATATCTTCAAGTTTCATTTGCTTGAGGATAATGCACAGATTTATGTCTGTGTGCCAATGGGTATTCCAGCTACCAAGGTTAACTCAGTCTTAGCACATCAGAACTCTCGATACATTCTTAGCAGGAATAAATCAGAGTTCAATGCAATAACTCCTTGTAATAAACAAGACACTTTTTAATCAAAGTTTGTGGTGTAAAAACGCCATCTCAACCAGGTCACAGTGTACCTTCCAGCTGCTTGAGAAACTTTTATCCAGGGTTGCAGGCATGCTTCATTTCAGCGGATCTATGTCCTTGAAGGTAGTGCTCCTGCTGGGTTTTTTATCCTCTCATTAGCATAACTGGCCCTGAAAATCTATTTTCAGTTTAGCTAGCTATCCTTTTATAAGATACTATCAATATACTCTGTTCCTTGTCACCACAGTTTATGGCAAGAGGAAAGAGGTGATTTAGTGCATGATGCAGCTATATAAATTGACTCAACATCTCCCCACATGTTAATAACACCAGCATCTCAATGCTCATTCTGTTTGTGCCCATATATTCTAGGTGTGGGCTTCTCATGAATATAAATGCATGGTGAGTATATGCCTATATTTCCTGCAGTAGGAGACTTTTTTCCGGAGTTGACATCATGTAGTATTTTCAGAAATAAGGAGGCTTGTTACAGGACAGTAAAAAGGCTTGTCAGAGAAACACGCCTGCTTACACTATGGCCCAGATTAATCTAGAATTCACGCGACACAGCACAGCAAGTAAAGCTCTTGCGCTGTGTGAATGGGAGAGAGCATAACAGAGCCATAGCTACTAAGATGTGGAGCTTTTCTGCTCTCTCCCTGCACTGACGTACCTTCACGAATGAATACTATGCTCTAAGAACGTTCCCACTTTGCATGCATGCTGTACAATGCAGTACACATGCAAAGTGGGAAAAACAAGGAGAAATTAAAACATTTCTCCTCGTTACACCTCCCTCAAAGTGGTGCAGCATTTGTTCGCAAATCCCTCACTGTAATTCTTTGTAGATAGGGGTTTGTGTCAAAACCCATGGGTGGTTGTATGGAATGCCACCTTGATGCAAAGTAACACAGTGCAGCACATTGTGCAACTTTGCATTACTTTGGGTTACAATCCAACCAAATTGAGATTTGCATTGATCAGTAATTCCCACCACAAACCTTTTTTGTTTGTATACATCTGGATCTATATGTGCAAGATTCAGCCTCTTATAGACCATTTTTCTTCTAACTTATAAATAATGTTTTATCCACTTGCTTTTAAAACACATAGTACAGTTAACAATGGTCTTTTGACAGCACAGTCTATGCTTGTAGCTTCAAAATAAAAAGGAAAGTCATATTTATATTTTAAATTACAGCTTTGCCATTCTTGTAACTTATCTGCAAATGTGCATTAAAGGTGCACAGCTCTTTAGTTCAGAAATCTTTCAATTAAAATATGTGTCCTACTCGAAACCACAAAACAAGTGTAGAATTAGCTGTCACATTGTGTACAAGCTGCGGCTTCTGCCAACTACAGTCTTAGAAAAGTAACATTTTGACAGTAACCTCTTTTTACTAATTGTTGTTAGAAAATAACTAAAAATGTCAATTTTCACCTTATAGTGCATACAACAATTTAAATCAATAAATACACAAGAGATTTGTTAGTTATATTTCTAAAATTACTTTCTTAACGTTGTCACCTAACCTGCCTAAAAGTCTGAACAGTTTGAACCGATGACTAAACTCCGTCCCATTAGCTGAGTCTCCTGTAGCTCAGAGGAAATTGCATTTTTCATGCCATATCATTTTTGAACCGCCCATAAACTTCAAAGCTATAAGCTAAAGGCATTAAGATGTTTTAAAAGCACCACTAGCCTTGAAGGTCGACACATCGGCAATTGAACTACAATGCCTGTCACCCCAACATAAAGTGCCTGGCAATAAGAGAGTAAAACAATATCCCACTGTCTTTGGCAACTGAGATTCAATCATTTCGAACAGGCTGGTACTGACTTTGTGAAGTCCAATCTTGTCCTTGTTTATATGTTAGTTGTTTAGATGCTTCTTTCACTTGATGCACCGCAAAAGCACTTTTCACGTTGCTCTTACAAAACAGCCCATATGAATACTGACTCATGCATTATTCTATATATGTTCTGAACACTCTATTGTTGAATATACCAAATGTTGGGAATCAGACTTGTGTTTTTTTTTTGTTTTTTTGTATTATGTTGTTTTTGGGCATTCAATGCTCTGATATATATGGGAATCATACCGTGTATATGCAGTTACTAAGCAACGGTCTAAGATTATACCTATCAGACTCCGACAGAAACAATTGCCTTTTTAGATTAATCAATATTGAGGTTCTGCAGAATACAGGGTTACCACATTGTAGCTTAATGTTGCTGGAAGATTCCTGGCAGGAAGGCATGTGGGAGCTATTTAGAGAATACCAACCTCAACCTACGATAGGAATGTGAGGGAAGAGACAGAATAGTTGCAGTAAATACTACACAAAGGCTGGACATGAAGCCTGATAGTAGCATGTTAACATTACAACAGAGCTCCGGAGTAAGTTTTCCTTTGATGCTGGCTTTCTGATAGCAAGGCTGATTCTTGTTCTGTCACTCCAGGATATGACCCAGGCTTAGGCACAGTCTCAATCAATCAATCAATCAATCAATCAATCAATCAATCAATCAATCAAAACGTTTTTGTAGAAAAATGAGAAGAAAAAGACAAAACAGAGAAGGAGAAAAGGCAAAACAGAGCAGAAGCAGGAGGCAGAAAAAGGAACAAGAAAGCAATACGGAGGGCAGATAAGCCAGCAGAAAAGGTAAAACAGAGAGTAGAAAAACAAGTAGAAAAAGGCAAATCCGAGGGTAAAAAAATGAGCATCAAAACAGAGGGCAGAAAAACCAAAACAGAACAAGAAACAAAGAAAAGAGACACAAACAGGGGCAGTAGGTAGACAGGCTGCAGGGTAGTAGACTGTGGGCAAGCTGGACAGGAGAACTAAGGCAGGGGGCTGCATTAGTCTGGGTTGGGTTTCTACTGCTGGGGAGATGGAGAGCCCTTATTGTCATATGGGAGAGACTGGGTATGGTGACAGAGCCTAAACAGTGGAAGTCGAATTCTGTGTCTTTAAAAAATACCCGATTAGTGCTCTCTGCAACTGTTTTACGGTAAAGACAGGAAGTGCTGCAACAACGATATAGATGAGATTCTAACATTTCTTGAGTTAGGGTTAGAGCCTAACATCAATAAACAGTCAGTGAAACAAAATAGGACTCAGAAGAAGTCAATAAGAAGGTTCTGTCTGCAACTCTTTGCATGGGAAAGAGTTGTGGTCTTGGAACCTGCTTTCTTTTTTCAACCTAGCTTTGGACGTGCTGCTCAAAGCTCAGATCAGCTAACCTTTTAGAGTGCTAAGAAGATGGAAGACAAAGAAGTGGATATCTGAGGAAGATTCCAATGACAAACTGGAACTGGTGAACTTTGGCAGGGCCCTTGCTGGAGTAAGTGATTGAGCCTATCTTCCACTTCCATCTTTGCTGTTGAAAGCGCGTAAACATTTCCTATGTAATTGAGCATTACTAATGGCAAACCTGCCTTGGGCTTCAGATATAAAACTGAATTTAAAAAGTGACACTCAGACATTTGGTGTTGCAAAATGAAAACATGAGGCTTTGATGCTCATAGGCTTTTGTTAGACGCTTACTATGAAATAAATCATGTACACCATTGCACAATTAATTCATAGTTTGATTTAACGTGGCTAGTTAAGATTTTTTTCTTCATGTGATTCAATTTGCAAAAAATGTTAAATGTGTGCACTAGTAGAATATAATTGTACTGAATTAATATAACATTTTAAAATATAGAAACAGCTCTTGCTCTGAAAGCTCCAGTTGACTTTCGAGATCATCAAAGGAATGTCTCTTTCTGTGTGAAAGGGAGAACGCTTAGCATATATTACTGCATGTAACCTCAGAGCCTTATTGTATTTTAGTTGCTGGTAAAATGCTTGATTTATACAAACCCTCAGTTAATTCTTTGCTTTAGAGAGAATAGGAAAAACACATACTTAAAAAATGCATTACTATGTTCTGCTTTAATGATTCTTGCTTAAATAACAGTTCTTTTGCAGCTAATGTTACGTGTTTAGTGGAAAATAAAATGTTTCTTTATAGGCAGGTTAGGAGGTGAAGTTATATTAAATACGATGCAGAATATGTTGTGGGAAGGATTTCTGCCAGCCTGATGGATGACGTATGCAGACTGCAGAGAGGTGATGCTCAGAATGCTGTATTCCAATTGGATGCAGAACCAAAATCATGCCACATGTTTTGTAGCATTATTTTTTATGTAAATGCGTTCCTAGTTTAGGAGTTCCAAAATCCTTGCAGAGACCTTTGTGAGAGGCAGACTCAGACAGATTATGGGACGGAGACCTTTGCAGACTTTTTCAGACCTGCAGAGGAGGGGAGGACAGACATTGATGGGTAGCAGGACTGAAGCAGACGAAGGCAGATTAGATGCAGATTTTGTTCCATTCTGCCTTTTATTAAAATCCCCAAGCTTTATGCTTTGACTAAGTGGCTTTGCCAAGGCTTATTTGCTCTATACTTTATTTCACTTTATGGGAGATTCTGCAATTATTAATTATTGATTTAGTTTCATGCTAATTTCACTCTTGCTTTACTTTTTTACCTTTTCATGAGTTCTGACTGACATCATTTGTGCATTATTTTCTTCAAATGTGGATTTTTTCCATTATAGAAACCACTTTATGAAAATATAATATGCTCTATATTAACTTAATTTTTCTATTATCAGTTCTGTAACACGATTGATACCTGATTGATGAATGAAGAGTCAGAGAATCTTAAATATTAATTAGAAAATAAATCCCTTTAAAACTACTCACAACTCTCATTATTAGCTAAAATGTTTATTTGCATTTGATTACTTGTCTATGTTAATAAGGGTGCTCTTTTGCTCAAAATACAGTGGCAAAGATTCATCACATTGAGAATAGATAATGGCACGGAAAAAGGGTATTGGTAATCAAAGGTTAATCATGCCTCATTTACAAACTTTTCCGAAGAGAGATTACTGTGAGAGGTTTGTGTTATCAGTTTGGTACCAGAGGTAAAGTTATACACCATGACTAAAAGGAGCAGAGTTTAAGCTAATGCCCTGAATGGAGCTACATAATAATTGCCCAAGTTAGAATAAAGGCCCAAATTCCAAAAAGTACTGATTCCTGATTCCAATGCCCAGAACTTGCAAAAAGATTGTGATTGTCTGACAGGAGAATTGAGGAGTTATCATGAGATGTTGTCAACAGCTCCACCTGAGACAGGGAACTATGTGTGAATGGGACGAATGCGAATTGCGTAGTAGACCTTGTGCACAAAGGGTAAACTATAAAGATTTAGGTGATTCCACGCTGGTCGAGGTTTCACAGCGAATGTGTATTTTTGAGTGATTGAATTTTATCGATCTTTTCCAAAGGCAGGCAATTACAGATATAAGATGATTGTGTGAGTGAATGTGTACAGAGAAATAGTGGAGGAGGGTGAACTGCTATGAGGAGTGAGAGCGACGTCAGAGTGTGCTGTGCTGTGATAGGTCCGTTGTATGATTACCGTATTGAGATTGGTTGAAAGTCTTCAAGAATTTAAACTGTAACAGGATTGGAGGGAAAAAATGACGTTTAAGGAATTTAATCAAAACATTGCATTGAATTATTGCAAACATGAAATGGGTCAAAGGCTTTAAGACATTTTTTGGGAGTAATGTGACAAATTTGATTTGGATCGGTGACAAGGTACTACCAGAGGAAACGCCTGCACATTTTATGTTCATAAATTTGGGACTATTTTCATGTTTGTGGATTCACCAATGGTGCAAGGTTAATAAGAAAGAGGGTCCTTTGAATTTCCCAAAATATGGTACTTTCGAACTGCAAATTATTGACAAATTAAGAGAAATGTTACTTGAAATAAAGTCACCATCTAGTGATGCACAATTTGAAGCCTTAAGCATGTGAGGAAAGGTAGGAAGAGACGAGGAAAGAGAGAAAGAAAGGGTAATGGATAAGATACAGGAGAAGGAAATTAAGGATATCAAAAAGCCTCAAACCACTAGTGATTTAGGGGATAAAATATTGGACCCATTGTTAACTGACTGTCCACCACCTTCTGTGGTCCCCGCTACAAACACTGCTAATAGTGTACCAGCAAGTACCTCAGGGGCTACTGCTTCTGTTGAACCAAGAGAAATACAGATTGTCCCACTACCTGTTGACTCGATACGGACAGTGATACTGCCAGGTGTTACTGCTCCAATTGTGGATGATTCAGTACAAATACTACTGTAGGTGCACAAACAGTGCCGAGATCAATTGTGGCAGTCCAAATTATTATGGCCCCAACTCAACATCTTAACTTTGTCCCAGCACAACACATGCTTTAAACCCTCAGTAATAATTGATACTACATATTCACCAACACTTCCCATTCTAAGATGGGCATTAAACTGTCTGCCTGGGAAAAACATTTTCCAGAATAACACTGAATTACTGCTTGATTACCGTCAGTGTTGAAATTACAGGCACTGGTAAGCGCATCATCACTGTCACAAGAATATATATTTCGCGTATTTCTAGATTTGTTGAAAACTGTAACTAATTGTAAATTTTAGGATGGCTGACAGTTAAGTAGCTCTGGCAGGGAGCACCCAGGGCTAGAAGGTGCAGTTCGGTGTAAATCCCAAGAAAAGCCCCCCCTTTCAAACAACCACCCATCTGGAACCAAAGGAGGTGATATTGCACCAGAACAGCATCTATGGCGACACAGCGAGGATCCAGAGGAGAACCGTGCAGTAGCGAGAAAAGCCCAGGACATTTTCCTTGTTGGCAGAGAAAACATGGCCACCGATGAGGAGACCCAGATCCTGATCCCAATGGTGAAGCAGGTGGGCTCACTGCCCGTCCCTGTGGTCATACCAGGCAGTCTCCTGCACCATCGGCCACCATGGACCCCGGGGTCAGGTGCCGGCCGCCCTGCCTCCAACAACTGCCAGACTTGATCCCTCCATGCAGCCTCATCCCTGGCTACAAGATGGTAATTAATCCCCTTAATGCCCCACTTACCACACCCGGGGACTGGGAGATAGGGCATCCAGGGATTGGGAAAAGGCAAAAATCAAGAGACTGAGCAGAAAGTGGCTCTTGATCGTACCAGAGGAGGAAGAGTTGGTTCAGGATAGTGCTGAAGATAAACTGCCCCTGCATCCATTTGAACTCAGGAGGCTTGATGAATAAATGCCCTTATGGGGTAAGTTTGAACTTTTGCTGTCATCCCCTTAATTCTTCCCCCTCTAATTTACCTTTTACTGAACCAAAACGTGGATAGTGTCTCACAATTTGTTCCCACCTAGGCCATAGCGCTCTGAGGTTCCACTGTGTTTTGTTTAATGACCTGATGAGTCTTATCATAAATTCTAAGACTCTCCGTGTAGTGCCATCCCACCATGTGTGCTCTTTTACCCCCAGCAGGTTTCTTTATCCAACTACTGGCGCAGTGTAGTGATTTGGGGTCACTTCCATTGTCTTTTATAATAAAAATAATTTTGGTGAGTCTCCCATAATGGAATAAACCACTTCACGACTCCTTAAGAGAGGCGTTCTCTTTATCCTTAATTTTTTCTTTCAGAACCTTTTCCCAATGGGCCATCAGCTTCACACTGAATGGACCCTGCTAGGAATCCCATGCTATTCTATACATGCTTTGACATGGTGCCTCACATTACGGGTGAGTCACGTACATTGATGCTCCGAGTATCATCGTTCATGCGCAGAAACCCACAGGGCATAACCATATTATTTCATCACCATAAATTTGTATTCATTCTCTGCTGCAAACTCTTGATGGTTAAACCAATATTTTCAGAGGAAGTAGAGGTTTACACTTCCCCCTAAGGCACCATTGTTTTTCTTTATGGCTCTAAGAGGTCTGAAAAAAGAGCCATTGTATCCCCTAGAACAAGCAAAGATGACTTGGCTATCAGCTAAAATAGTTTGGTTAATGCAAGCACATCAGTCAGTTGGGCGAGCTGGGATCACTTGTGGTTTCATATCTCTATTTGAAGATTCTCCCAGTTCAGATAGTTTTGAGGCCAGACCCCACATTGATTCCTAAGATTAACACAAGGTTTCATTTTCAGCAACACATTGTCCTGCCAGTTTTCCAGGAAGGTAACCAGCAACAAATGCCTTTTTCCTTTGATGTTAAGAGAACCCTGTTAGTATACTTCCAAAAAACAAAGGAGTTTAGCGAATCAAACTCACTTTTTTTTCTTTTGGTACAATAAACAAAGGAAAAAATGTGACCTTTTCAACTTTAAGCACGTGAATTAGTCAGGCTATGTACCAAGCTTATAAGTCAATGGATAAAGATCCCCCAGCTCAGTGCCGGTCAACTAGATCAGTTTTGGCACCTTGGACAGAAGTTGGAGAGGTCTCAATACTAGAGATATGTAGAGCAGCTACATGGGCATCCCATCATACATTTGTCCATCATTACAGGTTGAATATATTAGACTCACTAGCTGCCAACTTTGGATCTATGGTTGTCAGAACAGCAATGAAGTAAGTGTTGTATTAAGTAAATTTAATTAGTAGCATGTAAAATGATGCAAGACATCTTTGGCTGCTTGTAATTTCCTCACTAGTGAATAAGTAACCCCGTTTATTGTATTAATCTCATAGATTATAATAAAAAACATTGTTTCTCAATCAGCATAAAAAAACAGAGTATGTAAAAAGATAGAATAAGTTAAGTGCTATACCCTAACATTTTATAGGCTTGGACTACAAATGTTGTTAATCTTGTAATAGAGGTTTATCTTTAATAATAAATGGAATCTAACACCCTCAGAGGCAGATCTAATTTTTGCATCATTAAAAATCTGTTGCATATAAAATCTTTTTAAATTCAAAAGTCTCGGGCAAATACATATTATATGCATGACGATGTCCACTTATCGACACACAAGCTTCCCTTAAAAAACTTGATTCCATGGCCCTCAAACTTGAGTATAAGTATGTAGAACAAGTCTTCGGTACTTCAATTTCATCGGACTAGGCAGAATAGACCTGATTTAAACCTGATGTGTTGACAGACAAGAATACACTGTTAGTTCCATATGTTTGCATTGCTTTAACAAAGTCAGGGCATTCTCCCTCTGACAACTGAGTAAAGCCCTACTTAAAGCACTTTTTCTGGCATTCTATTTTTCTTAGCCAGAGACTCCAAACCAGGTAGATTATGTTTTCTTCTAACCGGGGTACATGATGTGGCATTCAGATCCATATCCTTACGTGAGGTTATCATCAGTCTGAACAAATTAAGGCCTTTAAGTGTGGAGGTCAGTCCCAGCACAATCCCAGAGGTAATTCAGAGTAGCCCCATTAATGAGTGATGTTAAAGATTTTAAAATCAACTCCAGCCTGATGAATGAGTCTGGAGTGTTTGTAAGAAGAAGTGATCATTTTCGTACACTGCATGTACGTTGTATCACAATTAAGTATAGAATGTTGTTTAGGATGGGAGTGTCGTAATGTAGAACCGAAAGTAGTTTCATGTTTAGAATTTGTGCTAATTGCTTTGCCTCCATATAGTATAGAAAATCTAATTATAGATTCAGTTACAGAGATAGTTTTAAGATTTCTGGTCATCAGATGGTTGGTCTATGATAGCCTAGAGTTGATTGTAACACAAAGATACTCATATTATTTGAGTGTTTCAATATTGGTGTCTTCTAAAGCCCAAGATGCTAACTTAAGTTTTTTTTATAAATACCATATTATTGTTTTTTTTAGCCCTTATTCCATTCTACTAGTTAAAAATCTGTGTTCGGTTTAAAAGGTATTGCAGGTCTTTAGGAGTTTGTGACAATATTACAGGGTCATTAGCGTATGACAAATGAGTCAACGCTTGTGTTCCCAACTTTGGAGGTACTCTATGAACTGGGTAAAGAAACTCAGGCAAATCAGTGATATATAGCGAAAATAATAAAGCGGCCAGAATGCAATCTTGTTTTAATCAGTTCTCAGGGTCAAATTGTTTTGACAAAACGTTATCAGCCTAAAGCCTTAGTCTGTTTGTAATTGAGCTGGAAAATGCCGTAGTGATGGGTTTATGTCCCAGCTTTGAGCTTCATCCACAAACTTTGGTAATCTACTTTATCAAAAGCTGAAGAATAGGAGGGGCGCTGCTTGGCGGGCACGCATGGCGGTCGCAGCCTGAACAGGCTCCGTCCCGCCCGCTCATAATCCGGCAAGTTATCCTGTCCCCCCGACCCTTGCCGCTGCCTGAAACGACGGGGTGGGGTGATGCTTGACCCGAAGATCCTCCGGTGGTATTTCCCGGGCCCTGGGACCTCCCGGTGACGAGTGGCGGCGGAGAGCACGCTGCGGCCTAGCTGGACGCGGCCGAGCCGGGACCTTGATTTTGACGCTCCCCGGGCCGGAGGTTCCGCGGGCGGCCGCGAACATCGCGACCGGGCCCGGGGGTGCAGGAGCGGCCCCAGCTGTCCTGGCGACTCGAGTGGAGGTATCCGCAGACAGGTACCGGGCTTTCGCCGGTCGGGCGCGTAGACCCCGAGCATTGTGGTGAAGCTGTGGAGGCTTTGAAGCAGCTGGGCCTGGCAGCACATGTGAGGCCTGGAGATCGATTTTGGTGACGCCGAGGAGAGGCCCAGGAGACGACTGCCCTGTCCTGGTATTGTGGGGGCAGGGATACTGGATGGTTCCTGGTGGTGGACGACTGGTGCTTGGCCCTGAGGGAGACACGAGTGCATATTGATCCGCAGATAGGCTGCGGCTGCGGTAAAGGGCCCCCAGAGAGCGGCATTGTGGAGAAGGAGCTTGGAGGGTACTGGTTGGGGCCAGTGCCTTGTACTGCGTGATCATCCCCTGGAGGCCAGTTGGCACCGAACCTTGCTGTGGTGGGGCTGAGTGGTTCGAGGCCTGGTCGGAGTGGAGGAAGGGGCAACCTGCGGCGGCGCCATTTCTACTCTGCCGACTGCATTGCGAGGTCGGGGGTCAGGTCGGACCCCGAAGGAGGCGGTGGGAGCGTACACCCCGGGTGCAGTGGACGCTGTAGACCCTAGGGTCAGAAGGAACCCAGAGGCATACACAGACACTTATCCGAAGGGTGGCCCGGAGCTCCCCGGTAGAGGCCACGGGGGACGCCCAGAGGCGGGAGCGGTAAAGGGACCGGACGACGCACCGGCATCGGCTTGACCCTTGGAGCATAGCTCGGCAAACCAAACACCTGGTGCAGGTATTCCGAAACTCAGACGGTTCATCCCGTGACCAGCGCCCCAGTCGCCGCTCACGATGACGAGAGACGGGAGTGGAGGTGGGACCTCGAAACAGGGTCCCATAGACAAATTCACGGGGCCGAGCGGGAGTACCGGGGCCGCCGGGGGCCAGCAGGGCTCGGGCCGGATAATGCAGCCCTAATGGCGGCAATCACTCAATCCCGGGATATGCTGGACGCAAAGATTGGCGCAGTGGGAGCGGATGTTACACTACTGCGCCAGGACCTGCGGAATGCAGTGGCACGCATCACGGAGGCGGAAGCACGGATCTCGTGTGTGGAGGACGATGTGGCGACCCTTAAGCGGAAGGTAACAGCCATGGAGGGGATCCAGAAAGGCCTGACACTCCGGGCGGAGGATGCCAAAGGGAGGGCCCGGAGGAACAAACTGCGCTTTGTGGGCTTCCCGGAGGGTTGCGAGAAGGGCAGTATGGAAAAGTTCCTGACCCAATGGCTGGAGGGCTGGCTCCCACCGGACTCCCTCTCCAAATGCTTTGTGGTTGAACGTGTGCATAGAGCCCTCACACAGAGGCCGCCGGAGGGAGCGCGTCCAAGACCAGTGATTGCCAAATTGCTGACTTACCATGATCGGGACACCATCCTACGACAAGCCCGAGTAAAGGAACTCCTTATGTTCGAAAATCGACAGATCCTGATCTTTGCGGACTACACTTGGCTTGTACAGCAGCAGAGGCAATCCTTTACAGCGGCCAAGGCACGACTACGTGATCTCAAGCTTCCCTATGCTTTGTTATTTCCGGCCCGTCTAAGAGTGGTGTATAAGTCCCGCACGCACTTCTTCGACACCCCGGAGGAGGTGTTCCATTGGAGGGATGAGACAGTGAGAGTAAGAGCACATACACCGCCGGGCAGCGACTCGGATTCCTCCTCAAGCGGGACACAGAGGCAGGCCCCCAGACGCTCACGGAGTGCAAGCAATTGGAGGTCCAGCTCTAGGAGGGGCTCCAATTCAGGAGAGGCAGTTGATGGGATGAAGAAAACTCACAATCCACCACAGCTTGATCCCTGAACATTTGGACGATGCCTAAGAGGTGTGGTGGCAGATATGGACATCAGTGATACCTGGTAGGATGGGACTGCATTGGGACGAAATGTTGGCAGTGTCTGGAGGAATGGACAATGATTGCTGCACGAATGAGACTGTGTCCGACAAAGGTGGCGACTAAGGGTGGGGAGGGGTGGTCTTAGGGGCGGATGGATTCCCCCTTGGTTAAAGTTAGCTTTTGGGGGGGTTGGTGGGGGTTGGGGTGGACTGTTCATGGAGATCCATTGGGGTAGGGGGTCCTCGGCCTCCCGTTGGGGGCTGGGCACCTGCTGTCCCGCAACAGGTACTTCAATGTTGTTGCTGAGGTATGGGGGGGTGGTGGGGGAGTTGTTGAAAGAGTTGAAGACGGGGTGCTTCATTTGGTTTGATGACTAACCACTCCTGAGGCGAGATAGCCGGGAGACGGAACGGATTTTAAAGCTCACTTTTAAAATTGTCGTGTTGAGATAAATTGTTGCACTGTTTAGTAAAATTGATTTTAAAACGAAAATCGCACTTTGAAAAATTGTTGCACAATCCTCCAGAGCACTCCCCCACCTCACCTGCTGAGAAACGCCCCGCGCTGCCGATTTCAGGGCTGCGGCGGGTCGGAGTTCTTGGCGCCAAAAATCGGAGCAAGCACAAGCCACGCCCATTGACGCAGGCCATGCCCCCTCGCTAGACCTTAAGAGCAAGCAGAATTCAGGCCGCGTTCAGAGACTAACCACTCCTGAGGCGAGATAGCCGGGAGACGGAACGGATTTTAAAGCTTACTTTTAAAATTGTCGTGTTGAGATAAATTGTTGCACTGTTTAGTAAAATTGATTTTAAAACGAAAATCGCACTTTTAAAAATTGTTGCACAATCCCCCAGAGCACTCCCCCACCTCACCTGCTGAGAAACGCCCCGCGCTGCCGATTTCAGGGCTCCGGTGGGTCGGAGTTCTTGGCGCCAAAAATCTGAGCGAGCACAAGCCACGGCCATCGACGCAGGCCACGCCCCCTCGCTAGACCTTAAGAGCGAGCACAATTCAGGCCGCGTTCAGAGACTAACCACTCCTGAGGCGAGATAGCCGGGAGACGGAACGGATTTTAAAGCTTACTTTTAAAATTGTCGTGTTGAGATAAATTGTTGCACTGTTTAGTAAAATTGATTTTAAAACGAAAATCGCACTTTGAAAAATTGTTGCACAATCCCCCAGAGCACTCCCCCACCTCACCTGCTGAGAAACGCCCCGCGCTGCCGATTTCAGGGCTGCGGCGGGTCGGAGTTCTTGGCGCCAAAAATCGGAGCGAGCACAAGCCACGCCCATCGACACAGGCCACGCCCCCTCCCACCCCACTAGAAAATGTGCCCTCCACAAACGCGCAGCGGACGCGCGCAGCGGACGCGCGCAGCGGGCGCGACGATTGCGCGCCTAAGGCAAGCCCGTCTGCGCCCGTCCGCGCCAAGACCGGGCCCAGGGCCTCACCCCTGGCCAAAACGACCCCGATAAAAGACTATGGAAATACTCCAGCCAGGAACTACGAAGGCTGAGACCAAACATCACATGTGCTCAGATAGAGCCACAGAAAGAAGGTAAGAAATGTCTGTCATGCCCAGTTACATTCGACTTTCTTCCCGTTAAAAACATGGATAAATCCGGGATACCGAAATACAGAAACTATATTTTGAAAACCGGTTTGATCAATGCCAGATCATTGGTCAAGCATAATATACAGACATCCGAACTAATAGATGAACAAAAAATTGATATATTATTCGTTACTGAAACATGGGCAGACGAGGCATCAGATGCTGACCTGGCCTTAGCTATTCCGGAAGGATACTCTTTCTCCAGAGTTGACAGAAAAATAAAACGGGGGGGAGGTTTAGCGATCATAGCAAAAGAAGGTCTTAGAATTAAAATCTCAGATAAAGGTAACACCTCAGACTGCGAAACATTAACCTTCCAAATAAAGATTACAAACAATTACACGTTTAACGGAATACTAATGTACAGACCACCTAGTGCAAAAAAAACCTTAATCGACCTGCTAAGCCCATTTCATGAATCTAGTGTGACATGTCCAGATTATACCATCCTAGGTGATTTCAATCTACATCTAGAGAAAAAAATCAGACCCTAAGATAGCAGCATTTATTGATGCAATGGCAAACTTCGACTTGAAACAGAAAGTACATCTAGAAACTCATAACGCCGGACATACATTAGACGGTATTTTCACATCTTGTCAGAACCTAAATACAATTGACACTCTCCCAATCCCATGGTCAGACCACAAACTAGTAAGATTCACTCTGGAAGTTAAAGAGGACACTGGAAGACCAGTGGAACTTATTAAGCAAGTAACCTATCGTGACTGGTCTAAAATTGACAACCAGGCATTTATAGAAAAACTCCAAACATCCCATCCCACTTTTAACGACAATAGTAATATAGCCTGCAAACAATTCAATGATTGGATAGACAAGGCAGTCAATTCGACAGTCCCTCAAAAAAAGGCTACTTTGAAAAGAAAAACCCCATCACAACCATGGTTCTCAGAAGCTCTAAAAACACAAAAACAAACGTGTAGAAGAGCAGAGAAAAAGTGGAGAACTAACTACGATACCCACCTCAGACAAGAATACAAAGATACCTTAAACAGATACAAAAAGCTAATAATAGAAGAAAAAAGTAAATACTTCATCAAGAAGATTAACGAGTCAAAAAACCCCAGCAAAACCCTTTTTGACACCGTCAAAAAACTATCAAAGTTTGAAAACAATAACCCAGAAGCACTGTCATCAAACTTCCGCAATATACTAGGGGACTTCTTCGTTAATAAAGTCTCATCAGTATACGACTCCTTCAAAAATCAGAGTACTGAAACAATAGAAAAGGACACATCACACCCAATAAATCCAGTAATCCAACAAGATCAAACATCAGCTTTTAGATTTACACCCCCTACAGCTGAGCAGATTCAGAAAGAAATCCACACTACCAATTCAGGTAGCCCAACGGACCCTTGTCTACCCAGAATCATGCAGGTCTGTTCCATACAACTAAGCCTAGTACTGGAAAAATTATTCTCCAAAATTATCAATACCAATATCTTCCCAGATGACTGGAAAATGATATCTATCAGGCCACTGCTAAAGAAACCTAACCTAGACTGCGAAAATCCCAACAACTACAGACCCATAGCCAGGATCCCTTTTGCCGCAAAAATCTTGGAGAAACTGTTAAACAAAAAGCTATCTCAACATCTGATGGACGGAGATTGGCTGGACCATTCTCAGTTCGGTTTCCGGGTAGAACATGGGACGGAGACGGCCCTGATCACAGCAGTGGAGAAACTTAGGCAAATAATGGACAACGGATCGAAGGCCGCTTTGATATTACTCGACCTTCAAGGGAGGGGATCACGGGGGGTGGCGATTCTGGTGCACCGTAGACTGTCCTACGTCCACACGAAACAATGGCTTGACCCACAGGGTAGATATGTTTTCATACAAGGGATGCTGGGCACGGAGCCGCTAATAATTGGGAGTGTGTATGCCCCGCCCCCGCTACAATGGGCCTTAATTGAGAAACTGTTCACGATATGGGCCGAGATCCCGGAGGGGCTGGCAGTGATTGGAGGTGATTGGAATGACGTTATGCAAAGCCGAGTGGACCGTTTTAGGCCCGGGGGCGAACCTAAAACAGACACTCCCACCAAACTGGGTAACATGGTCCAGGGCATGGGGTGGGTGGACACATGGCGCTAACTCCACACACATGAACGTGAATATTCGTATGTCTCGGCGGTGCACAACTCGTTTTCAAGACTAGGTTACATTTTTGTCCCTACCGCCGCGATACACAGGGTTACTTCGGCGTCCATCCTACCGCGTGGACTGTCGGACCATTCCCCGGCCATGATAGAGGTCACTCTTGGCAAAGAGAGGCAGCCATTTAGATGGTGCCTCTCGCCTTGGACCCTACAGCAGGAGGCCTATCAGCAGAAGATGGGGGAGGCTATGGCACACTACTGGGATGAGAACTTAGGTACTGTGTCAGACGCGAGGACGGTTTGGGAGGCCCTGAAGCCAACGATCCGAGGGGTGGATATAGCCTGGTGTGCGGCGGCACGCCGAGAACGGAAATAGAAACTAGTACAGGCCGCAGCGACCATTGAATTGTTGGAAACCCAATGCGGAGTGGCGGGCCCTCAGGAGGAAGTGGGTCAGCTCCTTCTGGCGCAGCAAACATATGCGTCACTGCTGGTGGATGAGGCTTGGCAGGTGTGGCTAGCAACGAGGAGCAGAATTTACCAATGGGGCGACAAGTCTAGCACGATGCTATATAGACTTTGTCAGGCTACATTCCAGGCTCAGGCGCTACCGGGCCTCAGAGATAATGCTGGGGACACAATCTCAGCCCCGAGGGATTTGGCGGAGAACTTTGCGCGTTACTTCGCGACCCAATATGCCCCGCAGGAATGCCTCCCAGCGCCAGACGTCGACAAGTTCATAGTTGACCTTCCACCTAGAGCGCTCTCGAACGATGTACGGGAGCGCCTAGAGAACCCCCTGTCGGCGGAGGAGCTGGTTACTGCATTGGCGGAACTTAACACCGGCAAAGTCCCAGGACCTAATGGGTTCCCAAGTGAATTTTTCAAACAATACCATCTCCAGCTCGGACTGCACTATGCGGCGGCCATGGAGGCAGCGAGGGAAGATGGCCTACTACCAGCAGACTGGAGGCATGCGGAGATTGTGGTGTTCTGCAAACCTGGGCGACCCCCGGACCGACATGAGTCCTATCGACCGATCTCCCTTCTAAATACTGAGGCCAAAATATTGGCCAAAGCGCTTGCGAATCGCCTCCTCCCATATATCACGGACCTGATCCACCCTGATCAGGCGGGATTTATGCCTCACAGAGCAACAAGACATAATATTAGACGTGCCCATGTGGCAGTAGAGGCAATGAGTAGGACTGGGGACCAGGCGGCGCTACTATTGGCCGATATTGACAAGGCTTTCGACTCTTTGAGCTAGACATATTTGTTCGCTCTCCTGACACGGCTCAACCTAGGACCACGCTTTATATCATATGTACGGTTGCTATACACCGATCTGACAGCCTCTGTGAGGGTAGCTGGAGCGACTTCAGCGTCCTTCCCAATAGGACGAGGCGCCCGACAGGGATGCCCGCTCTCACCATACCTGTTGCTCTCGCTATGGAGCCATTGGCGGCGTGGGTCCGGGTGGACACACAGCTGAGGGGCTTTGAATGGGAGGATGGACCGTCTGACAGAATAGCATTATATGCGGACGATGTCCTGTTTTTCCTCACCGACGTGAATAGATCCGGGCCTAGGGTTCTGGAGGTAATGAAAGTCTTTGGAGAGGTTTCAGGATTATTCTCAACCCCCGGAAATCCACACTTTGGCTGCTGGATAACCGCATGGAAATTACCTGTTTCTTGTCCAAGTATTGTGGTGGCTTGGTAACATCGGACATGCTGTCATACTATCAGGCTTCCCACCTCGTAGTTCTAAATGAATGGTGGTACAATGACAGAGGGGACCCTGCATACGCCCTAGAGAGATACCTGATGGACCCAGATACACTGCACACTATTCTGTACTCGGCAAGGCTGAGAAAGAGGTTGCCAGGGGCGACCCAGGTGGTCTTCCAGATATGGCGGCAGGCACTGCGTCGTATGGAATGGTGGGGGAGGCTGACGGAAGAGACCCCACTATGGCACAATGGGCAACTGCCGGCACTAACACAATTGCGGGGCTTTCACGGATAGGACCTGATAGGGATATCCACACTGGGGCATGTCTTGAGGGGCATAACGCTTAAATCATTTCAAGCCCTTAGCGATGAGTTTTGTATGCCCCGAACACAGTTCTTCAGATATCTACAATTTAGTGATGCCATCGCACCCACACTAGAGGGATTAGACACCCTGCCCGAATTCAGCCCAATAGAGGCGAAGCTGTTCATGGGGTACCTGGGGGGAACAAAAATTTCCAGAATCTATCAGACATTAGTTATACACTGTTCTTCTGATCTACAGCCACTGCGTGATCCCTGGGTGAGAGATGTGGGGGAACTGGAGGAGGTAGATTGGAGAGAAGCCCTTGAATCCCCCAGGGGGGGCGGCTATTGCCATACGCCTGCGCTTTATACAATTTAAGTATCTCCGTCGCGCTTATTATACTAGGGAGAGGCTGTGGAGGGCAGGCCTGATTGAGTCCCCGACGTGTCTGAGATGTAATCACGAACTAGGGGATTTTTTGCATACGGTTTGGGATTGTGCTGGCCTGGTGAGATTTTGGACGGGTGTGTGGAACTGTTTGTCGGAAGTGCTGGGCTGGGACCTCCCCCGTACCCCTAACCTAGGCCTACTTCATGTCCTCGAAGGAGTTGGGGGTAATATCTATAAGAGACACCTACTTCTGTTGGGACTTACGGTGGCAAAAAGGGATGTGACCCAGGCGTGGAAGGCTCCCAGTGCTCCCAAAGTGATTGTGTGGAAAAAGGGCCTGAACTTCTGTATGGGTCTTGAGCGGCCGATATTTGAGGCCAGAGGCTGCCCCACAAAACATTATAAAATCTGGAAAAGATGGGCGGACTATAGAGGCCTATGGCTGGAGCCTCCGGCACCGACTAGAGATGTTGAAGGGGTGGAAGCGACGGGCACATGAGGGAGATGTTTAATATCTTACTGTCATGTGTGTACACTAGCTGCAGAATGAGAGAGACGCCATGCAGGGGATGGGTAAGGGAGGGGGTGGGCCAGAATAGTTGGGGTAAGGGGCTGGGGGTTGGGGGTTTCCTTTCTATTTTATATATTACTGAAAACTGAATTTGCTGATTATGCTGTACTGTATTTGCCACAGTTCCTCCGGGGTACGGAGAGCTGTATCTTCTATGCGATTTGTCAATAAAAAGAGTTGATAAAAAAAAAAAGCTGAAGAATAAATACACATTTCAGGCATATAGAGCTGTTTTATTTTGCAGTGATTTTTCTCTCAAAAAGAGTTCTTTCTACAATGTTAAAATTTCCTCACTAGGTCATGACTGGGACATTTGAAGGCGTAATGAAACCATTACTTACTGGTAAATGTCATTACCTCAAATAAGGTCCCCCTCATCCCTGTCAACGCCCCTCCCTTTCCTCCCACTAACTTTTGAACCTCCATTTTTTGTGTGTATCTTTTTATTACAGGTCAGGAGGGAGGAAGGAGCCTTTAGCCTGTGTCACCATACACAAGAGAAACACTTGCATGATACAATGCCTTTCTGGGGGTGGGACCACCTTCACTGGGAGGAGTACCTTATTGGGGGTAATGGAGTTTGCTGGTAAGTAATGGTTTCAAACATCATGCTGAAAACAGCACAGCGAGCCACTTGTCATGGGCCATCAGTAACATACTGTCACTCATGGCCTGACTAACAGTGGGAGTGCAAGTGTAGGGGACTCTAAATAGCCCTAAAAGTGCTTCCCTGATATTTCAAATGAAGGCAGAGTTGTAATGAGCCACTCTGTAATGTATAGTAGGAAGCTGGAACCACGTCAGGTATCCAATGCCAGGGATGCACCACTGTGGAACTGAATTTTAATGTAATCAGCAGTCTTGACTCAATTTTAACCATTTTTTCCACTCTGTAAAATGTCTTTTGCCACTAGTGTCCTGGCTGAGAGTGGGTGTCAAGGTGTAGGGATGGCTCCAAATAATGCAAAAATGCTACCCTCATGTTTCTGAGGAAGGACTATACTGTGGGTCCCTTTTACACTTTTAGGGAGATGTTGGGTGAAGATACAATATTGGAAGTTGTTTTATTTAATGCATTTAACTGCAATGTTTGACCTGTTAAATACTTTCAGACCAGTCACCTTTGGAGTGGAGTTGAAGGAGAAGGGCACATCATGTTGGCGTTTGTCCGTTGTAAACATAGCTATATTGTACCTGTAGATGAAATGCAGAAGATGCAATATTAGTTTCTGATTCCGGTGAGCTCCAATGAATGGGTGGGCTCACAGGGAGAATGATATGAGACTCTCTGATACCTGTGGGCAGTAGACAAGGGCTGCTACAGGGCCAAAGCCTTAGGTTACACCAATAGTGGTTCCATGTTAAAATAAATATGGAAACCCCATAGATGGCAGAGCCATAGAGCTATATTTATAGCTAAGTAATGCAATGCAGCACAGTAAGTCACCTTGCTGCAATGCACTGCATAACAGGGAAATGGCAGGAATGCACCATATTTAAAAGACTATAGTAAATTCCTGCATTTGTCCCTGTGCTGGTGTTGTTTTGGCTGCCTAGCGCTAGCACAGGCACACTTGCACTATGGCGCAAGGATGCCTGTGTAGCAGACAGAGTTGTTTTTTGCAGGAAGGTAAAATCTTTCCGCACAAAAACAATCCTGAGATGTATATTCCACTTTCGTTGTATGCTGCAGAATGCATCACACGTAGCAACAGGAAGTACCAAGTAGAAATAAAGATATTTCTCCCAGTTACGCCTCCCCCGTGAAGGCGTATCTTTTTGCTGCATTCCCAGGTCTACCCCTTAGACCAATGGGAGGTGCATGAGAACACCTACGAAACGCCCACGGAATGCCTTCCCAGGACAGAGTAATACAGCAAAGCTATTTGCACTGCACTGCGTTATTCCAGAGTTGTGAAGCCAGCCAGGTGGCCTTGCGTGGCTGCATAAATCACATTTTGAGCTTGCGTCACACTTGCACCACATTGCGTAGTAAATGCATAATGCAAACCCTTTCATAAATATGCCCCTTAGTATAAAATACATTTACTTTCAAAACACATAAGGGCATATTTACAAGCCCCTCTCGCCAGCACAATTTCACTTTTAGTGACATTGTAATGACGATAGTGGCTTAACCTGGCTTAACGCTGCCTTGTAAATAAGGCACCCTTTCATGCTATAATTAGCGTGAAAGGAGAGGGCAATGGGTGTTGTGGTGGATGTTTTACCTCAACACCCATTGATTTTGATGCTGCCCCCTATTTACAAGGGTGGCGTACATAGGAAGCAGTGCCAAAATTAAGACCAGGGAAAACCTGGTCTTAACAGGTGAAACAAGGAGAAATGCTCTAATTCTCCTCATTTTTGCTGTTTCCATGTGTTTCCAAGTTTCAAAACGTCATTTAAAGATTGTTTATGTGCAGGAAGGGAAACCTTCCTGCACATAAACAATCTGTCCTTCAACACAGGCACCCTTTCGCTCTGATGCAAGGGTGCCTGCGTTGGTGCTAGGCTGCTAAGTTTAGCGCCAGCTAAGAGGGAAATGCAGGGCTGCATGGCATTTTTGCAAATATGGTGTAAACCTGCATTTCTGAAGTGGAGGAGTGTGGATTTAAGCCAGGAAGGCTACAGCTAACACCGCACTCTGTCAATTCCTTGTAAATATGCCCCATAGCATTCATAAATTGATACTTCCCTTAGAAAATCGGCTGTTTTAACCACCTGTACCAATGAAACTTGTGACCCACCAGTTGTAGAACGAGGTTAGATTCAAAGTGTAACTCCTATATTAGCATATTTGCATTTGAGTGCATGTTAGTCTGTTAACATATAAATGTAAAGTTTCTGTAGTGAGATATTAGTGCAGTGCAAATATTTTAGCAACAGGGGTGTTTAAATGTATGTTTTTGCAGTTTGTTTCTTAGCAATGCCACTTGCGAGGACAGTCTGTTGTCAAACTAGTAAAATTCTGATAATCATTTGATTGCAAACTAAGGGCCTAATTATGATGACAGTGAACCTCACCGCCATTTTCCGCCCGCTATATCATATTGTCGGGCAATACCGTGGCATTCGGAAACTCCGCCCGCCATACATCCAATGGGCCCATTGAGCCCGCCGGTGCTGCGGAGACTCTTGTATTCCCATAAATGGTGGCAATGCCTACCGGGCACCACAGTTGGGATTGCGATGGTCCATCCCCGCCAGCCTTTCCATGGTGGTTCAGTCTGTCTGCCATCGTGATCAACCCCTAAATATGGATACACTTGCCTTAACTGTATTTAATATGCACAGATTACAGTGTTTACATTGTGCCAGTGTTTGCAGATTTAGAGGTGTCAGGATGCATTTTTCATCGTCAGCAAATGCTGGAAGCAGAGAATAAAAATATCTTGGATGCCATGACCTAGAGGTCAACGCCAGGGGTGGCAGCTGCACGTGAACAGAGTCTGGGGAGCAGAGTGCTACAGTTCACTTGTTCATTATTTCATTAAAACTCTGACCCAACGAAATTGGCAACATTGACAAATGTGATAGTAAATCGGATGGTCAATCTGTTTTGATTTACATAATTGGATACCAGCAGGCTACATCTTCAAAGGAGCATTGTCCACAGGCTCGTAAGAAAACTATGAACTACTACAATTTCTATGTTTGTGACAAATTAACCACTGCCCAGTCGAGTATGCGTAGTCCAATTCATGTTGGATTCCAGAAACCATTCATTTAATTTCAGTCATTTTGTTGGAGTGCACGAAATTGCGATTGCAACTGCCATCGTGAAACTGGCAGGGAAGTGGCGCAGTCCACTTGACCAGGCCTACGGGGGTGCATCAGCAGCACCACAGACAGGAGCGGAGAGGATCTAACACTGCCCCATTGAGCCTTACCTGTAACCGGAGCCAGGCAGAGCGAGGTATCCAGATTCCTCATAGACAGGTTCACGGGAGAATGAACGAAGCACTCAATGGCGGCTTTGTCGCAGTTACACAGAAGTCTTTCACAAGGATCCGAAGACACTAGAGAAAAAAAATACAAAGTGCCTTTTAAATATTTGATTTCTCCAGCTGGCCATTTCCTTTTCTATAGGTTCCGGCTTCAAAGGACGGCTTTCATGCACTTTTTAATGATAATACACGCGTAGATTCAAGCGGATGCGTATACTAGAAAGGACAGACGCAGCAGCAGACGCAATACACCTTAGAATGATAACAAGAAGCCAATAAGATCTTCACAACAACAGCAGCCATAGCATTTGACACACCTCATTTTTATATATTTTACTTTTTGGCAGTTAGTTGCATCTACGTTTTTGCTAAATTCCATCACACTATATTTTCATACTTAGGACCTTATGTACTAAGAATGTATTCGGTGTAGGTGGCCTTAATTTCCTCATCAACCTTTACCAAAAAGATTGGTATTTTGCAAACCGACCTATGTACTTATAGGTTAGTTTGCAAAATACTGAATTGTAGTTGGTTGCAATTCATCCTATGTCATGAATAATAATAAGATTGGTGTCAAATTGTGATCAAGTATGATACACTGCCATCACAAGGATGGTGGTCTGCTGGGGTCAAAAGACCACCATGTCTGATTTCTTTTAAATAAAGTAATACTTTAAAAAAAAAAAAAATGCAGCTCGTTTTTAGGTCGAGCATTCAAGACCTCTGGTATATACTTTAGTATATACTTATATGTGTATGTACTTTGTGGGCTCTGGATGTCAGCCCTAGGACTTGTCTGCTTTTGCTTAACCCCTTGCATGCTGCCGCGATTCTGCGCCTGTGCGGCAAAATCGCGAGTGGGCGGGTTTAAGACGGCCCCCAGCCGTCATCAGCACACGAGTGCCGTAGTGCATGACGGATGGGGGCCGTCATCAGCATGCACGGGGTTAAGAGACTTTTTTTTCTGTTCAACTGCCTCTATTTAACTGTCTTAATAGAAAACGACCAGCAGAGGTCAGTAAAATACCACAATTGCTTTCTGCTTAGGGACTTTATTTTTTTTTTCTGGCAACTGCCTCTATTTAACTTTCTTGATAGAAAACGACCAGCAGAGGTCAGTAAAATATCAGAATCACTTTAGCATTCTCTAGATTCCAGTCAATAGAAATTGTCTTCCATGAACACCCGTAGACAATACTATTTTTTTCCAATCTTGTGTTTTCAGTGATATGTCCACTGAAGACCCTGAGTTTATATTAAAAACAGAGCTTTGGACTATAGCATTTCCCACTGAAAGGCAATAGTAATCTTCATGCGTTCCTATACCTGGCGTGTCACGCACTTTGGTGCTTATTTTCCCTCCATGTTAAAGAATGGGAGATGTTTTAGCACCCAGGCTAATGTGCTGCAGAGCTAAATGTATATAAGGTCCCAAAGGCGAGTTCAACTTTCACAAATTGTTTTTAGGAGTAAGCAAGGCCTAATCCTAAAAAGTGTTTTTGATCACATTTAGAAAGTGAAAGGGGGCCATTGGGGACCCCTTTCTTTTTGAGAATGTTACCACTTTCAATGAGGTGTTGATAACCCGTCAATGGATTGCAACCTCAATTACGGTGACATACAATTGAGCCATACCTTAAAGAATTGGATGGGATGCCCTAAACATGCCCTTTCTAATTTGCGATTCAGTATCTGCTCATTAACTTATCTTGTGATTCTGTAACAAGTTACCAAATTGAAATTTCGGTTTTGTTGATATTCACAAGGTATTTTGCAACTCAGAACCATTGCAACCTCAGAATAGCTTTCCACCTAAGGCCCATAGTTCTTTTGCATTCATTTATTTAATAGTTTGGTCTCCTAGATGGTATGATATTTTTTTAACATGCTCTTGAGAGCTGTTAACATTAAGGAACCATTGATTTATTTATTTATTTTTATTTATTTTGGCGTTTTTGTATAGCGCGAAAAAGACCCTTGCAGGTATCAGAGCGCTTTACAGATCAAATATAGGTAATGGCATATACACACATATACATATAAATACAATGGATTATGAGACTACAGTACTGGAACAATTAGAGATAAGCACATAACTACAGGAGTGTATAGAACAAGTTCAAGTGAATTTGGACATGAGAATCGATTTCATTTCTTTTTTGAAAAAGGCCGCAGATGGATTAAGTCTTGTTTCTGGGGGTAAAGCGTTCCATATACTGGGGGCCATTCCTAAGAAGGTACGGTTGCTTGTTTTTTTCTTAGAGAAACGTTGTGGTTTCAGCAGAAGGTTGTTAGAGCACCTGGTAGACCTGTTAGCGCCTGAAAGTACTAGTTTCTCCTCTAGGTACCTCGGGATTTGTGATGTAATGCCTTATGTGTCATACAGGTGATTTTTAACTGGAGTCTGGCCTCAAGAGGTAGCCAGTTTAGGGCCTGAAGGTCCGGGGAAATGTGGCAGTTGCGTTTGGTGCCTGTGACGAGTCTGGCGGCTGTATTGATTGAGGCTCGGAGAGGAGCGGTTGTTGATTTGGGTAGACCACAGAGTGCGACACTCCCATAGTCAACTCTAGGAATTACTAGAGTTTGAACTGCCTATTTGAAGTCATTTGCGGGTATGAAGGGTTTCAGTTTTCTTAGTGTGTTTATATGAAAATGTGCTCCTTTTGTTGCAGCCCTGATGTGTTTCAGCATGTTTAGATTATTATCTAGTGTTACTCTCAGAGATTTAGCGAAATCAATGATGAGAGGTTGATCGTCGAGTACCGTAAGAGGCTTCATCCACTCAAGGATGATGGTTGTTTGGTTAGGAGGGGTGATTAAGAGGAATTCTGTTTTTAGTGTATTTAGTTTTAAATCGTTCATAGCTAGCCAGGTCCGTGTATCTTGGAGCGTTGAGTTAAGGGACTTGATGGCTTCAAGCGATTGGACCTTAATGTATAGTTGTGCATTGTCTGCATACATGTGATATTGGATATTTGCAGAGTTGAGAAGCACTGTGAGTGGTTCCATAAACAGATTGAAGAGTTTTGGGGAGAGGGAAGATCCCTGGGGTACTCCCAAAGTGACAGGTGGTGGAATTAGATAATGATTGGTTAATCTTGAATCTTTGTGTTCCATTTTGGAGGAAAGAGGTGAACCAGTTTAATACTGTTCCAGATAGCCCCATTCTATGCTTCAGGAGGTCCAGTAGGTTGTCGTGTTTGACTGTATCAAAGGCTGATGAAAGGTCAAGGAGGATTCGCAAGCAGGCTTTGTTTTGATCCAGTATTTGCAGTGCGTCATGAATTATTTGGGTCATGGCTGATTCGGTACTGTGTCCTGATCGAAAGCCTAATTTGAATTGGTCGAGTAGTTTGAAATGGTCTATGTGGATACTAAGCTGCGTGTGGACAAATTTTTTGAGTAGTTTAGCAAGGGTCGAGATGTTGGATATTGGGCGATAGTTATTCAGGTCAGATGGGTCCGCTGAAACTTTCTTAAGGATGGGGGATACCTGACCAGTTTTGAGGATGTCAGGGATGGTTCCTTGCATGAGGGAGGAATTTATGATCCTAGTCCATAGGGGCACTAGCAGTGACATGAAGGTCTTTAGGTGGGATGCTGGGAGGGGGTCTGTGAAATGATTAGAAGGATTGGGAGTACTGAGCATGTTAAGGATAGTTTCTTCGCTATAGAGGTTGAAGGTGGTCCAGGAGGCATTGTTCTTGAGGTCAAGTGTTTTGGAGCAGTTGGACAGGGACCCTGATGTGGTCTGTGAGGAGATTGTGTGTGTATCGGTAAGTGATAATAGATCATTAAGTAGGTCTGTCTTTAGTTTTTCAGTCTTTGTTGTGAAAAAGGAGGCAAGATCCTCACACTTGGGGAGTGTATCCGGGTTGGCTTGGGGGGGAGTGCTGGACACCCTTAGACTGAGCTTTGTTTATTTCGAACAATTTTTTGGGGCGATTCTTAGCTTGGTCTAGTTGGATGCGTATGTAATCCGCTTTTGAGCGTCTAACCCTTCTGTAGTAGGCATTTCTGGTGCTTCTTAGTAATTTGAGGTGGGCAGTGGATGGGGCGGTTCTCCATTGTCTTTCAGCCGCTCTTAATGATCTTCTGTCTTCATTTAGTCTACCATCATACCAGGGGTTTGAGTTCTTTGTGGTGACTCTTTTCAATTGTAAGGGGGCTAGGGTGTCAAGTACCCTGTTCATAGAGTGGAAGTAGTGATTTGTCAAATCCTGAACATCATTAGATCAATCATTTGGGGGTGCGAGGGTGAGACTAGCGGATGTGAGATCGACTGGATCGATCTTTTCTAGGTTCCTCTTCCAGATTTTTGTTCTTGTGGGTTGGACAGTTTAACTGCTACCTTGATATGGAAAGTGATAATGTGATGGTCAGACCAGTTGCATGGGAGAATCGATTCCAGGTGGGTAGAGCCAGATTTGGAAATTATCAGATCAAGGATTGAGCCTTTTTCGTGAGTGGGGCTTTTACAAATTTGGGTCAAATTAAGGGCAGATAGGAAAGCTTTGAGGCTATTGATCGTCAAGATCGTTCCAGTGGAGGTTGAGATCCCCCAGGAAGATCTGTGTATTCTGTTGTCCTACATTTGTCGCTAAGATATCCATCATGTGTTTGATGAAGGTGAGGTTGTTACCTGGAGGATGGTAGAAAGAGTGTAGTGAGCATATTGGCTTGCTATTGCTAGTAATGTGTAGGCAAAGGTATTCACAGGAAGAGAATATTGGGGTGTTTGAGCTGCTCACAGAGATGTTGTTCCTATGAATGCAGGCAAAACCACCGCCTATACGATCGGGTCTCTCTAGTCTTGTGATGTAGTAGTTTGGGGGAACTAATATGTCTAGAATGGGCATGGATGACTCAGTTTGCCAGGTTTCCGTTAAAATTATAAGGTTGGGTTCATTGGTTAAAATAAGGTCAGCTATGTCAGTGGCATGACGTGCTGCAGATCTAAAATTTAATAGGATGCATTTTAACTGGGCCTTGGTCGTGATGGTGTCTGATCATGGGAGATGGGTACTCTTGTGAGGTTGTTTTCAACAATACCTCTGGGAGTGTGTCTTGTCCATCTAGAGGCATTGGGATGGATGGGTTGGATTGAGGACCGTTTCTGTGTATTCTCTAAGTGCACTGGTCCACCAGGTAGGGATGGAGGTTCGTAAGAGTGAAGTAGGGAAGTAAGATCCTATGGTGATAGTGTTATCCTTACCCTGCTCGGCCGGAATGAAGCATTGGGGTAAGGTACTGTTTTCCATATGGGCGGGCTCCTGAAGCAAGGGGCTAGAGCAAGGCTGCTGAATGGGTTTCTATTTGGGCTTGAGTTGTTGCCGGATTAGATTGTGAAGAATTTGTATGTCTTCTTTTATTTGTCGTTGGGATAAGTATTATCTCGTCTAATCTGGGGTCAGGTGTAGGGGTTGTCATATTGATGGTCTGGACTGTGGTTAAGTGGGGGGGTGTTGTGGCTAATGTGTTGTCCTGGGGTAAGACGTGTGTTGGATCGACGGGTGGTGGGTTTACAGTGACAAGTCCCATGGGGATGGGAGGGGTGGAGAGTGCTTCAGGAGTATCTTAATTTTTGTGTGGCACTGTTGTGGAATGGAAGTCACAGGGCAGGGGAAGAGTGAAGCGTGGATGTGAGGGTGTCTTGTTGTGTGCTGTGAAAGGAATGATGTTGAGATTCAGATTGCAGGGAGCGGGTGGGACTGCAGCCATGAGGGGATTAGTTGTGTGTGGAGAGGTTGGGGTAAAATCTTGAATACAGTTAATGGGAGGGGTGTGGGGGGTGAGCCATCCAAAGAGGTGGTGAAGAAGTGGGTTTGAAGATGGGGAGTGGTAGTGGGGGGCGAGGGAGTGTGTGGGAAGGCCACGGGTGAGGTGACACGAGTGTGAGGCGAAGTTGGTGTAGTAGGAATTGTTGTGTTGCTGTGGGGGGAGCATGTATAATGCAGATTAATATTATTCAATGGGGTGACAATTGGACTTGTGGTGGGTGTATTTGTGCTATGGGATAATGAGGGAGAATGTCTAGAAGAGGGATCAGGTCGGGAGACCCTCAGAGGATTAGGAGAGGTGGGATATGTGCAATGGGATAACGAGGTAGAATGTCTAGAAGGTGGATCAGGTAGGGAGACCCTCAGAGGATTTGGAGAGGTGGGATGGGGTCTTGTGACCTTCGCTTTGATAAATGGGAAGATATTATCCAGTATATTAAGGTTATGGTCTGAAGCCTGCATGAGGATGATCCCATTATGATAATGGTAATTGTGGCAGTTGCGTTGTAGAACGGAGAGGGAATGATAGATAGTGTACTACCGTGTGCAGTTTTCTTAGTGGATGCAGTTGAGAGTAGGGTAAGAAAGGCTTTCCACCATTGTGCTCTCCTTTTGGTGTAGAATATGTCATTCGTTACGTGTCCTGTGTTATTTGAGAAATAGGTGTCAGAGATTGGGGTTTCTGGTTGTGCTTTTAGGAGGTTATGTTTGAAGCCTTTTGCCAACTTTTTTGAGAGGGTAGGAGGGTATTTCATGGAGTAGGTGTGTTGGCCCCTGGGTTCCATAGTATTTGTTCGGATTGCTAGGGGGGGTGAGAAGGTCAGATAGTTAGCGATTAGAGTTGGAGGGGATCTAATCGGAGCGTATGTGAAATAATAGGCCTCACTATTTGTTACATCACCACATTAGGGGTATAGTGGTTCTGGGGACTGACTGATCATTAATTATTTTCCTGGGTGATTGCCTAATGTATTGGTCGTTTCAAGATGGCAGCTTGTTTGTCTAGTGAAGGAATAGATCTGGTGATTAGTCCTATTACTCTTTCCATGCCTCTGAACTATCTAGGCCAAGTCCTCTGTCTATTCATCAAAAACGATCTTGTTCGAGACCACTTTCTGTTTCTGTGAGGGTAGATCGGGCTTGGTCCATTGGTGCTGTGTCTGTTAGTCCTCTGTCTATTTCAATGTGGTGGGGTGAAGTGAGTGGACCTTCATTTGATTAGCTCGTAAGGATTGCCATTTTGGATGTGAACAGTTCAGGCGCAAAATGTTAGTAGAGCCTGCTTGCTTGACCAATCAGCAGCACAGTCATAATTTTTAGCCTGATTGCCTAACCGATCATCAGCAGAATCATAATGTTTAAGCTACGGATTATTGCAGCAAAATCATAATGATTATGACCAGGATTGTTGCATGTAGCCAGCCAGGGGGTGCAATGAGCAAGGACTTGGCCCTCTGAGATTTTAAAATATGCTTGTGGCTGGGGGTGGGATGGAGGGACAGTACCTTATTGAGGACCTGTGTTGCCGATCCAGCGCGGGTCTGAGGTACTGCCTCCCAATGTGTGGGGACGTCGCAGCTCACTCACGGTCCAGTGGGCAGGCCGGGAGGACTCTGGCGCGAGTGAGGGCTGTTTGCTCAGTGAGGGCTCCCACACGCTGACTCTCTGCTCTGGTGGACACTGCAGGGGGCCTCAGGAAACAGCACGGGTGCAGGCTCTCAGCTCCATGATGGCTCCCACACGCTGACTCTTCCCTCCGGTGAGCACTGTAGGGGGACCTCAGGTCCAATGTGAGTGCAGGGTTTGCAAATGCGGGGCCGCAACTACTCCACCGTGGGAGCAGGCCAACAGTGCAGACGTCCACCGCAGCGGTCTCGGGCCCGATGCAAGGCGGCAGGAGGCCGCAGGGCAACACAGCTCCAGACCAGTTCCCAGGCGCTGAGTTAGGAGGTGCGGTCACAGAGCGAAATTGACATGAATGGTGTCACAGAGGCCGCAAGGACGAGGGCTCTCTGCTCAGCGAGAGCTCCCACGCATCGACCCTCCCACACTAAGCTGGCTCAAGGCGGCAGAAGGCAGGAGGGCAGCAAAGCTCCGGACAGGAGCAGGCTTTCGGGTTGCGAAGTAGAAGGACACGCTGGTCTGCTTTCACTTGGAAACTAAGATACTTGAATATACTTGTAAGCATCTTTACATAAAACGCCTAAGAAAAAGAAGCTATATATAGAAGATACCATAACTATGGAGAAAACCAGCCTGCTTAAGTAGTTGAGGAGAATACAATTATTTGAACCGGTGAAAAGATTCTGTATGACCTTTCAACATTTCCCTTAGGGAAAGCGATATTAAAAGACGCATAACTTAGGAAAATCGGAATAAGTACAGGATATAACAACAGAAATCCTTTCTGTATTCATATATATACTCTTTTTAACGTCCCCTGGATATTTGGGTTGTTTATCTGGAAGAGGTCCTGAAGAAGGTGGCCTTGAGCCGCCGAAACGCGCGTCGACCAGTGTGGGGTCTCATACTAAGCCTTGAGACCTATATATTGGCAGAGTGTATCTGCCATACATGATTCAATCTCCTTGTTTCAGATGGTGTGGTGATGTATGTGGTTGGGGTGTGAATGTGTGAGAATGCTGTGATAGACTGTTCTTTACCAGGGGCGCAATAATTTGTGTGTACTGTATAAGCTAATATTTTTTTTTGTATATAATCATGTATTGTATGTATTTTACCATGTCTTTTTTCTTCTTTTTGCTTTGTTTGAATCAAAAAATGTCTATGTTAAAAAAACTTTAAAAGAAATTTCTATTTGTTAAAAAATAAGAGAAGAGATTCCTATATAAAAAAGAAATGATAATTTAGAGAAAATGAAATAGACTTTATACTTCCTGAAAGGAAATTTATTAGATTGTTGTGCATTTGTCATCAATATTTCACTTTAAAATAGAGATATATTTACACTAGAGTTGTGTGGCCATTGAGGGAAATCTGTTCTGTTTAGCAGGCCCAGAGTGTAGACGGCTACCGCAAGGCAGGAGGCCACAGGACCTAGATGGATCAGGCCCAGACCGCAGACGGCAACCACAAGGGCAGAAGGCCACAGGGCAGCACAGATCCGGATGCGAGTAGGCCCAGAGCGCAGACGGCAACCACAAGGCAGGAGGCCACAGGGCAGCAGAGCAGGCCCAGAGTATAGATGGCCACCGAAAGGCAAGAGGCCACAGGACCTAGATGGAGCAGGCCCAGAGCGCAGACGGCAACCGCAATGCAGAAGGCCACAGGGAAGCATGTCTCCGGAAGGGAGCAGGCCCAGAGTGCAGACGTCCACCGAAAGGGGCCTCGGGCCCGGTGCAAGACGGCAGGAGGCCGCAGGGCAGCACAGCTCTGGACGAGCTCCCAGGGGCTCACACAAGCAGACAAATGGGGCCCGACTCGACATCAGATCTGAGGGCAGATGGCACCCGGCAGGGAAAAGTGCAGTCGGTGTCCGCTCCACTCCGGCAGCCCCAATCTCGGTGGACTCGGTCGATGCAGCCAGTCCTGCACCTCAGTCCCATATCGTCAGAGCAAGGCCGGTGCCGAGGGACGTCGCATCCAGAGTTCTTCATGCTGTGAGAGGTGCAGGATCATTAAAAGAATTCCTTTATCCTGTAAATCTTTGCATAGTATCTTATGTCTCATGCTTCTTTATTCTTAGATCTGAGGTGGGTGTATATAAGAGTGATTAGAATGAAGATGTATTTTTACAAAGATTTAATGCAATGTAGCACAGCAAGGGAAGTTGCTGCACTGTGTTGCATGAAAGGGAGAGAGCTGAACAGCTCTATTTCTACCTAGATATGGTGCAGTTCTGGTTTCTTACACTGCTGGAGCACTTCTGGTTACCTAGCACCAACACAGGCACCCTTGTACCACACCACAAGGATGCCTTCATTGGGGTCAGAATTGATTTTGCTCATGAAGGGATAACATAGATATAATATTATATGTTGATGGATCCAAATCAGTGAAAATTACTTAGAACCCAAATGGCAACATAAGAACTAAATGTAATAGCACTATTGCAAGTTTAAACTTCCCTAAATATGCAATATAGGTATGGAGATGCGAGGTGTGGTATTCCTAGCTGTGGTGGAAGGAGATGAGGTATGGGGTGTGGAGCTGTGTGATGTGTGGAGCTAGGAGATGGAGCCTGAAGATAGAGGTCTGGGAGGAGAAAAGTGAAGCACTGGAAGATGTGCAGCTGTCATACATGGATGATTAGGGAAGATCCAGAAAGATGGTCACCACAATCTACATAACAATTTTTTTCTTCAAATAATAGCCTTCAGGTAGAAGGGAGTTCAGCTTCGGACACTTCTGACCACTTCTTCATATGAGACCACCAGATTTAGGCTCAATAGTACTAGCCCGCTATTGGGTTATTGTACTGAGTGGACGGGACACTGCTGAGCATGGGCAATCCCCTAATTTGTGCCTCCTGCAACACATACACCCCACATGCCTGCAAGGAAAGTAATCATTGGCAAAGCCAGTCAGTGTGGGTTGTACAACGTTACAACTCCGCCTTTTACCACAAAATCCTTTATCATACCTTTACAATGTGGCATTACATTGTGGACCGTTACCAAGCATTTTTGCATTTTATTATGTATCTTGAACTCTGTCCTTATGCAGGATCTCCCCAGATTGTTGCCTTCCTTTGCTGAACCCGCTTCTGTTGACTTTAAGAACTCTGTGTACTTTTTCCCTGCTAAACAGTAGTAAAGCATGGGCACTCTACCCTACCCCTAGTAAATGGTACTACATTTACCTAGGGTCTGTAAATTAAATGCTACTAGTGGCTGCAGCGCCAATTGTACCATCCATTAAAGTAGCTTTTTAAAATATGTCTCTGACCTGGCACTACAACTTGTATTTCAGTTTTAAACTGCCATTTGAACTTCACAAAGTAAACATTTTGGCAGGCCTAAACTCCCTTTTTAACACTTCTAAGTCACCCTCAAGGTAGGCACTTAAGGGTGATGGGGCTGGCAGCTTCTTATTTAAACAGAAGAGCATGTGGATTTAGGTTTTACATGTCCTGGTAGGAAAAAGCTTCCAAAGTAGTTTTCACTGCTGTAAGGCTATCTCTCCCATAGACTAACACTGGGTTACCTATTACACTTAATAAGGGCTAACTTCAGTTTGGGACCAGACTGAGATATGCTGTTTGCACTCAAATGAATTGTAATTTAAAATCCACTTCAATGTTAAAGTTGGATTTTAAGTTACAACTCTGAAAATGGCACATTTAGAAAGTTGACAAACTAAATGTGCTTTTCTGCCTGTATTCAATGTCACATGATTTTGAATGGCTTTCCTTTGGTGTTTTGTGAATTGCTTCCAGACATAGAGACAAAAGAGACCTAAGTGGGGATGGAGAGGGTGTTTCTGACAATACTGCTGTGGAGGAGTTGTGCTCTGCTCTGATTCAACCTTAGAGGACCCTGCCTGCAGCACACACAAAAGAACCTGACACCAGGCATGCCCTTGACTTTGTCACCCTAGACAGTTTGGATCCTAACCCACGGCAAAGGGATGAACTGATCAGATCCAGTTTCGGGATAAGCTAGGGAATTCCACCAGACAAAGGCTGGTACCATGTATGAAAGTGTCAGCTTCAAAACCAGTCATCAAAACACTGCTGGGCCTGTGGAAGATTTGGAAGAAGGACTGCTCTGCTGTCTGAAGAAACAAGATCTTACTTGCTTGTCTTGCAACCAGGCTCTCCAGAAGGGACTCTAAGGGTCAGTTGCCTGATCTCCTGTCTCCTGCCGGGACACAACAAGCTTCCAGAGGCATGCATGCAACTTCTCAGCTGACCATCAACTGGATCTGCCTGAGCCCAGATGCTGGGCTATGCTTGAATGACTCCTGATGCCCAATATGCCAGCCAGGTCCTGGACACTCAGCTGGAGTCACTATGTACACATTCTGAAGTAAAAGTAAAGTTACTGAACTTTTGGGTTCCTCTTGACTGCGAAGTGACCTCTTCGCACCGAAAATCGACTGTGGGCAATTCTCAGCATGAAGCTCCAGCGGGACTTGCTTTTCGCACCGACATGTACCATCCGTGAAGAACGCCAGTTGAGACCTGCACTTCGCACTGACAACGCAAAGCTGCAGTGATGACTGGCTCTTTGAGCTACAAGAGTGATCGTCTGCAGCGCTCAACTTGCTCATTGTGCCGACAATGTCTTCCTTTCAGTCCCTCCAACACGAACAGCACACTTTGTGCAGAGTTCAGAAGGTAACTCTTTGGCGGGAGAAACCTGGTACCTGTATCTGACCTGTGATCCATCACGGTCATCCTGAACTTGTGACTTTTCCTGGGTCCATCGTGATCAGATAGCCACAAATGACACTTTGTGAGTTTTGGTGCTATTTTCACCTACACTGTCAAAATGCATATGTCTAGTTCTACTGATTGTCTTTTTATTGTTTTGGTGTCATCTTAGTTATTAAAATTAACTTTATTTCTCTAAGTTTGCGTGGAATGTTTTTTGTGTTGCGCTTTCATTTTTACTACTATTTGAGTTCTGCATATATACTTTACACATTGCCTCTCAGTTAAGCCTGACTGCTTCCATGCCAAGCTACCAGAGGTTAAGCACTGGCTTATTTAGCAACTTGTAAGGTTCACCCTGAGAAGGACTGTGTTTATCACTTGAGGTGGGCTTCCACCTCTCTCAACAAATAACCTGATTCCTTACAATATATATGTAGATACATATGTGAATGTGCACAGACACACACACCTATATGTATTTATATATGTATACATTTATGTGTGAGTGCACACACATATGTAACACTATTTTTTTATTTGAATTTTATAATTATATATATATGTTCACACACACATATATATATATATATATATATATATATATATATATATATATATATATATATATATTACCTACTGGCGGCCGCCAGTAGGGGTATATAGTTAGGACCTAGTTACCATTGGAAATCCCCAACATTCTATTGGGAATAACTTTGGCGCTGATTGAGGAATCTGCGTGTTCCCTGAAAGTTTCGGGGGGATTCGTCAAGCGGGGGCCGAGAAAAAAGGGGGGTCCCAAAACGTGTTTTCCCCATGTTAATTTCCATAGGGACCTTTAGACACGGCTACAGCCCGAACGGCTGAATGGAATTACACCAAACTTGGCAAAATGGTAGGGCCTGGTATGCAGATGTGCCTTTGCTATGTTTGGTGAAAATCCCTCCAGTAGTTCGTGAGAAAATTGAATTTGAATTTTTTCAAATGGCATTTTCTATGGGACCTTTAGACACGGCTACAGCCCGAACGGCTGAACGGAATTACACCAAACTTGGCAAAATGGTAGGGACAGGTATGCAGTAGTGCCTTTTCTATATTTGGTGAAAATCCCTCCAGTAGTTGTTGCGAAAATTGAATTTGAGCAAATTATATATCTATCTGCGCTCACCGTACGCGCACCCTAAGCGTACGGTACGCGTACCGTACTCATGCGTGCGCGTACCCTTACGTGCGCGAGCAAGTTTCTGATTGGCTGGCAGTCGACTGTCAACATTCCAAACTGATTTTAAAAACTGAAGATTATGATAATCGGATGCAGGCATTATTGGATAACAAATTACATTATAAAAGATCCAGTGCCGCTGACTGGGATAGGTTAAAAAAGAAAGTTAGAGATGTGGTCAACCATGCGAAGGAGGATAACATCAATAATGAGGAAGAATATAGATTCTTGATCAATGACCACCCTAGGGTACCTGCCCTTTACGGGCTTCCAAAGGTGCACAAAAGCATGAGGGATCCACCCATGCGACCCATAGTATCAGGAATCGATTCACTAACAGAACCCCTAAGCAAGTATGTTGACCATTTCATACAACCCTTGGTAGCACAGTTGCCATCGTATATAAAAGACACGACCCACATGATCTCAAAAGTTGAGGGACTTGAGTTTGATAGGGAAAGTCAATGGTTGGTATGTTTGGATATAGAATTCCTATATACAAACATACCACAACAAGATACAGTGAGTATGATGGAGGATATCTTGAGCGACGAGAATGGGGATCTGACGGCCCATAATACCTTTAATTTTGAATGCATAGAAATCATTCTGAGAAATAACATCTTCCTCTTTAAAAGAGACTATTATTGTCAGATGAAGGGCACCAGTATGGGAGCCACGTGTGCTCCCAGCCTGGCATGCCTGTATGCCGGTAATTTTGAGGACCGACATATTTATAATGAGATCTGCCCATTTTTTGAAAACGTTAAACAATGGTCGAGATTCATCGACGACGTTTTCTTTATATGGGATGGCCCTGAAGAAGAACTCAATAGTTTCCTAGAATGGTTGAACCTTAATCTAAAGTTTACTGGCAACAAAAGCCAAGAATCAGTTGACTTCTTAGACATCAAGATTAAAGAGAGAGAGGGGAAGTTAAGTGTAGTGCTATACCTAAAACCATCAGACAGAAATACCTTACTACATCATACAAGTTAACATCCCAGGAGTCAGCAGGATGTGATCCCATTTAGCCAGTTTCTTAGGATAAGACAGAATTGTAGCGATAGGAGCACGTTTGAAGTCCATTCTGAAACTTTAAAACAAAAATGAACACAGCGTGGATATCCAAAAAGATTTATAAAGGGCAAAAAAAAAAAATTCAAAAAAATCGCGGGGTACATGCACCGTACGCGTACTGTGCGCGTACACCGCGATTTAAAAAAAAAACTTTTTTTGCACTTGGTGGTTCTTCTGGGAGCCCCTGAGAAGGGCTAGGGGGTCAGGGGGTCTCAACCCTGCCCCCTTTTCGCGGTTTCCACTCTTGTTTTGTGCTCTCTTGTGCCTCACTTCTCCTGAGAAACAAGATGGCTGCTCAGGTGGTCCCAGAAGGATAATAACATATATAAACGTTATCCGCTAATAGAATTAGCATTTACAAAACCTTTGAAATTTATTGAAAAAAAATATAGGTTTCACGCCTGATATAGTTAGGAATTAGCATTTAAAAAACCTTGCAAATTCACTTAAAAACCATAGGTTTCAGGCCTTATATAGTTAGGAATTAACATTTAAAAAACCTTGCAAATTCACTTAAAAAACCATAGGTTTCAGGCCTTATATAGTTAGGAATTAGCATTTAAAAAACCATTGAAATTGCTCCTATATAGTTAGTTTACTAACTATATTTCGGGCACCCGCAATCCACTGCTGATGATGTCACATATTACATCATTCATGACATGGTCAGTGACATCACTGATGACATCACTAATGACATGTAAACAACAAACGGGGGGTGCTGAACTGTTCCTGGTAAGTATTGAAGGGGGACTGGCTGTACCGAAGGTGTATATTAACACCCTTGGGCATCCATTAAGTTGGACATGTTTGCCTCACACACCCCGAAGGATGTCATGCTTCATCATCGGCGGTTGCTCCTCGTCGGGGAGGCGGTGCAATCCCCGACGGGCTCACCTCAAAGAGGGGCTCTTTGGCGGAGATCTTTTTGTCCAGCTGCCTGTTGGTGAAGTGCGGGTATGTGGGCCAGGGCAATCAGTATCCTGAACTGGAAGAGTGAAGTTTAAAATGTAGTCGAGGGTCCCGGAAAAGACTTTATTCTGGAGGTCCTACTACTACCATTAAAAGGTGTAGTTAGCTTGTTGGGTCACGGAGAGTTACGTGGCGTGTCCCAAAGCAAGACTAATGTGATGTCAGGTCCAACGGTCCTCAGGATCTCACGATGCTCTATTGGGTCCACCTCTCGACAGCCCCTGGGTCTGAATGGGAACAGACGCACAGGAATGATCGAGCGAGGGATTAACAGGAAGGTAAGGGTGGGAACTGCGGGGAAGGGAAGCTGAAACGAGAACAAGGCACCATGAGACAAGCACAGACTAAAGATGCAATGTAATGCGCAAAACAACTTGTTGCCCCTCCTTTGTGTGAATTGACTGAGTTATACCTGGTAGGAATAAGTGGTTGGCTTTGCCTGGCAATCATAAAAGGTTGAATAGGATGTTATGCCTAGAACACAAGAACCTATGGTCAGTATCTAACTCAGCAAGATCAATAATACATTACAGATTGCACATTACTACATACCAACAAAGATGTAGAATGGGGCTTCAACAGGGGTCAGTATGGAAGTTAGCCTGCCAGGCGAAGCTCATAAGCCCCTGTTGTCAGAGAGGAGAAAAGCGGAAACAACAGTTATTGTCTTCACTCCCTAATGTGATTGCCCGGTTAAATCACCTGACAACACACTCTGCTGAACACAAGAAGTAATATCAAAGTCCTGATTCCTGAAGTAATAAAGGTACACCAATGACGCTAAACCAACAATGTCATCCGTTTGGCTGGTGAACCACAGAATATGCACCTTTGGAATACAATGTCTCAATGCAGGTAAGTTCGTTTGCACCCCTCAAGCACAAAGCAAATGCATAGGACGTAAGAAAGATCAATAGCCCTGGAAATCTGAATCCAGATTGAACCCAGAACACGGAATGGCAGTTCACAGAAAACAGTGTTCCCAATAATATCCTTGGACCTTCTCACACTGTAAACACTGCCTGGATACCGGCATCTCACTAGCCAGTGAGACGCTAGAGCCTCAGCCGAGAACTCCACTGAACAGGGAAGCGCCAGCCGACGCCACCCCTAGTCAGAAGCGGAAGGCTTCTATTGTACTCACCAGCCGGTAGAGTACACACGTAAAGGATACGCTGGAAACTCACGATCTCACCCAGATCAGGATCGGAACCAGAATCAACGGCGGCGTCTTCGGTTTCTTCTCTGGTAATGTTCTCTGCGCGTGTGACGTCATAACACGGGCGTCGCGCGCGTAGGACCTGGAATCATGGGAAATGTAGTTTATAGGTGTTAGATCGCGTCTCAAGGCAGGGTTCGCGCCTAACCTCCGCTATGAGATCTGACAGTACATCCCTCTCCCGAAGAACACTGACAGAGACATGGTTTGGTTGGAAAGCGTTGATGAAACATCCTCACAAATCGGGGTGCATGGACATTGGAGGCAGGCTCCCAGGAGTTTTCTTCATTACCATAACCCTTCCATGCAACTAGATACCACAATCTGGTGCGGTATATCTTAGAGTCCACGATACCTCTCACCTCATAGTTTTCGTCGTTATCCACAGCGATCTCAGCCTGCACCATTTTTCTGTGCATTCTCGCGGGTTTCACCAAAGACACATGAAAGGCAGGATGAATGCGTAAGGAGGATGGCAGAGCCAGTTTAACCACCACAGGATTGATGAGCTTAATGATTTTGTACGGGCCTATATATTTGGGATTGAACACACTATAACGCTTAAAGCGTATGTTTTTGGTGGACAACCAAACGTAATCACCCACTGTGTACACGGGCCCCGCTCGTCTGTGCTTATCCTCATAGGCCTTGTACCTCGCTTTGGACTGCCTTAACTGGCTCTTGACATGCTGCCATGTCGTATGAATGCTCTGTAACCTATCTTGTACCTCTGGGACATGGGTGTTTGGTGCAGGATGGTGAAATGGCAAGAAATTAGGATGGAAACCATAGTTGCAGTAAAACGGCGCGGTCTTGGTGGAGCCATGTACCGCGCTGTTATACGCTATTTCAGCTAGCCATAATCTATCAACCCAGTCTTCCTTGGTGACCTCAACATAGCATCTCAAATACTGCTTCAGAGTTTGATTAACCCTTTCGGTCTGCCCATCAGTCTGGGGATGGAAACTGGTGGAGGTACTAGATGCAATTCCTAAGGCTGTACACCAGGTCTTCCAAAATCGTGCTGTGAACTGGCTGCCTCTATCTGATATTATCACTCGGGGCAACCCATGTAGCCGTACTATGTTGATAAGAATAAGTCTGGCTAACCCACTAGCTGAAGGAACTTGTTTACAAGCGATGAAATGAGCCATCTTAGTTAAATAGTCAACTACCACCAAAATTGCAGTACACCCCTGATCTATAGGCATGCCCACTACAAAATCCATGGAAATGTTTTCCCAAGGTAACTCGGGAGTGGGAAGGGGTTGTAGCAAACCAGCCTGTCTAGAGTGTTGCGCCTTCATTTGACTGCAGATAGGACATTCAGCCACCCACTCAGCCACGTCCTTCCTAATATTAGGCCACCAGAACTGTCTTAAAATCCTCTCCAAGGTTTTACCGAAACCATTATGGCCAGCGCACGGCGTACTATGGCACCACTGGAACACCTGTTTTCTTAAGGATTGGATGGGCAACAGCAGCTGTCTCTGTCTCATTGGAAGACCCTGAACCATCTTCCACTCGTTGTGTTCACTCAACCATTTCTTCCATGCTTCATTCTGAATGTTTCTGTTTACGCTTCTGAGGAACATTTGGGTACAGGTGACTCCGATCACCTTTTTTGGGTCTATTATGGATTCCTCCTTGGCGTTGCTCTGCTCTGTTTTGGTGAACTGTCTTGATAAAGCGTCCGCCTTTCTGTTATCCTTTCCTGGTCGGAATGTGACGATGAAGTCGAAGTCTGCAAAATGCATCATCCAGCGCATCTGTCTAGGGGTTAAATGACGGGCAGCAGTCATGTATTGCAAGTTACGATGGTCTGTAAACACAGTTACTACATGTCTTGCTCCCATTAAATGATGTCTCCATTCCAGGAAGGCAGTTCTTATAGCCAACAGTTCCTTTTCAGCAATCACATAATTCTGCTCCGCTGAATTTAGGGTACGAGAGAGGTAAGCAACAGGATGTAACTGGCCCGTTTCAGAGTGACGTTGGGACAATACTGCTCCTACCGCTGTGTCAGAAGCATCTGCTTCAACGATAAAAGGTTTGCCAGGATCCGCGTGCACCAGCACTGGGGCAGAAACAAAAGCTTTCTTGAGGTCATCGAACCCTTTCTGGGCCTCCTCCGTCCATTCGAATGGCACCTTCTTTCTTAATAACCTTGTCATTGGGGAGGCCAGTGCTGAGAAATTTTCAATGAACCTGCGATAGAAATTCGCGAATCCGATAAAACATTGAATGTCCCTTACGGACTTAGGTATGGGCCAGTTCTTTACCGCTAGGATCTTTCTTTCAGACATTTCCTGCCCATGTGGAGTGAGCACCACCCCTAGAAACTCCACTGACGTAGAATGAAATTCGCACTTGCTGAGTTTGCAGTAGAGTTGGTGTTCCAATAGAGTTTTCAATACTGTCTTTACATGTTCCACATGTTGTTCGGTGTTGTCGGAGTAAATCAGGATGTCGTCTATGTAAACCACAACGAAATGGTCTAAATATCTTTTGAGTACATCGTCTAGGAAAAATTGGAAGGCGGCCGGCGCATTGCAGAGCCCGAAGGGCATCACCAGATATTCGTAAAGGCCAAAGCGGGTCTTGATGGCCGTCTTCCACTCATCGCCTGAACGCATCCGAACCAGGTGATAAGCCCCCTTGAGATCCAATCTCGTGAAAATCACCGCATTTTTAACTTGTTCTAATAGTACATTGATGAGTGGCAGAGGATATTTATTTTTGACTGTAATGGCATTCAGAGCCCTATAGTCCGCACAAGCGCGAAGTTCTCCATTAGCCTTCGGAATAAAAAACAACGGGGAGGCTGCTGGGGATTTAGATTCTCGAATAAAACCGATCTTCAGGAGCTTGTCTAAGTACTCACGGAGATGTAGGGTTTCCGGCTCAGTAAGTGCATACACACGCCCTGCTGGGATCTTCGCGCCTGGAATCAGTTCTATTTGGCAGTCATACGACCGATGTGGTGGTAATGATTCCGCCTTCCTTTCGCTGAATACCTCCGCCAATTCGCGATACTCGAATGGTAATTCTACATTTTGTTCCGCCGCGGTAGCGATGTGATGTATTCCAGCTAAACCATAAGCTGGTCCTGATTTCACAGAGAAACAGTTTTGATGACAATACTCTGATGCGAAATGTATGGTTTGGTTTTCCCAATCTATGGTGGGGTTGTGTTTACGCAACCATGGAAGACCCAGAATCATTCCATACTGAGGTGCATGAATGATGTTAAAGCATACTTCTTCCTGATGCTCAGCATCCATTGTCATGCTAAGCTCTCGGGTTTGCAGTCGAATAGGACCTGAATCCAACTTTCTGCCATCCACTGCATATACTGCCTCAGGTATCTCTTTATCTACCAGAGCTAAGCCTAACCCTATGGCCTTGGCATGATCCATGAAGCACCCGGTGGCTCCCGAATCCAACATGGCCTTTATGTTTAGTGTCTTCCTTTGTACTTCCAGCCTCACATCCACAAAAAATTGCATACCGTCCTGTCTCTCCGTTCCGTCCAATGAAGGGATGATGAATGTACTTGAAGGTCTCCCTTCCTCCACCTTCAAGCATTCTCGTTTCCCGACTCCTTTTCAGCTGCCACCACCGACACCTTTTTGTAATTGGTTCTGGTTTTGTTTCTGTTAGGGCATTCCCTAATGAAGTGTCCCTTTCTACCGCAATACAGGCATAAGCCTTTCTTTCTTCGGTATTCTCTTTCTTCCGTGGTTAATGGTGACCTCACTGCTCCTATTTCCATGGGTTCTGGTGTAGACTGGCTTGCCCCTTCTGACCCCCTGGGACTTTCATATCTTGGGGTTAACCGATCCTTTCTACGATTGTCACCCTTACGGTCACTCAGACGATGATCTAATCTCAGGACTAGGCTGATCATGTCTTCACATGTGGTAGGCTGAGGATCGATTTGGGCAAGTACATCCTTCATTTCGTCAGTGAGGCCATTATAAAATATTGCATGTCTTTTTTCTTCCGGCCAATCCGTTTCCGCGATAAGCCTTCGGAAATCGTTGAGATAGGTTATCAGGTCTCTAGTACCTTGTTTTAGTCCTAACAACTCCCTATCTGCTGTTAGTGTGGCTGACCTGCGATTGAATGTTTTTTCAAACTCCGCCTTAAAAGCCTCCCAGTCCCTTAACAAAGGATCATCCTTTTTTACCAGTGGCACAGCCCATTGTGCAGCATCCCCTGCTAAATATGAGAGTAGATAAGCTACTCTAGCGTGATTGGTGTTGAATACTTTGGGTTTGCAGGAAAAGTGCAATAACACCTGTGTAATAAACACCTGCACTTTGCTGCTGTCCCCATGGAAACGTTCTGGAGGGGCTAGGGGGATCGGAGTGGGAACTTCCACTACTACAGAGGAGGCCTGCTGAGTACCCGCACTAAATGGGTTACGACTCAACCTATCCACTTGAGCCTGCAAAGCAGCAGTCTCAGCCCTTGATGCCTGCAACTCTGTTTGGACCAGCGCTAGGGCTGCTAAAATATCCTCGTTTGTGGACATGGTATCGTGAAATCGGGAGGACAATATGTCTTGGGCCGTTGATTCTGTCAGGTCCAACGGTCCTCAGGATCTCACGATGCTCTATTGGGTCCACCTCTCGACAGCCCCTGGGTCTGAATGGGAACAGACGCACAGGAATGATCGAGCGAGGGATTAACAGGAAGGTAAGGGTGGGAACTGCGGGGAAGGGAAGCTGAAACGAGAACAAGGCACCATGAGACAAGCACAGACTAAAGATGCAATGTAATGCGCAAAACAACTTGTTGCCCCTCCTTTGTGTGAATTGACTGAGTTATACCTGGTAGGAATAAGTGGTTGGCTTTGCCTGGCAATCATAAAAGGTTGAATAGGATGTTATGCCTAGAACACAAGAACCTATGGTCAGTATCTAACTCAGCAAGATCAATAATACATTACAGATTGCACATTACTACATACCAACAAAGATGTAGAATGGGGCTTCAACAGGGGTCAGTATGGAAGTTAGCCTGCCAGGCGAAGCTCATAAGCCCCTGTTGTCAGAGAGGAGAAAAGCGGAAACAACAGTTATTGTCTTCACTCCCTAATGTGATTGCCCGGTTAAATCACCTGACAACACACTCTGCTGAACACAAGAAGTAATATCAAAGTCCTGATTCCTGAAGTAATAAAGGTACACCAATGACGCTAAACCAACAATGTCATCCGTTTGGCTGGTGAACCACAGAATATGCACCTTTGGAATACAATGTCTCAATGCAGGTAAGTTCGTTTGCACCCCTCAAGCACAAAGCAAATGCATAGGACGTAAGAAAGATCAATAGCCCTGGAAATCTGAATCCAGATTGAACCCAGAACACGGAATGGCAGTTCACAGAAAACAGTGTTCCCAATAATATCCTTGGACCTTCTCACACTGTAAACACTGCCTGGATACCGGCATCTCACTAGCCAGTGAGACGCTAGAGCCTCAGCCGAGAACTCCACTGAACAGGGAAGCGCCAGCCGACGCCACCCCTAGTCAGAAGCGGAAGGCTTCTATTGTACTCACCAGCCGGTAGAGTACACACGTAAAGGATACGCTGGAAACTCACGATCTCACCCAGATCAGGATCGGAACCAGAATCAACGGCGGCGTCTTCGGTTTCTTCTCTGGTAATGTTCTCTGCGCGTGTGACGTCATAACACGGGCGTCGCGCGCGTAGGACCTGGAATCATGGGAAATGTAGTTTATAGGTGTTAGATCGCGTCTCAAGGCAGGGTTCGCGCCTAACCTCCGCTATGAGATCTGACATGTGAAGGTCGGTCAACATGTTTCTCGCTTGGGGGTTTCCCGCGATTCGTCAGGACCTAGTGAAGTTGTGAGTGAAGAGTTTAAAAAGGAAACATGCTAGTGTCATGAATCTCATGTGGTTTACCTCAGGGGAAAATCCTATGCCTGAAGGATGGAGACAAAAGAAAACATTAAAGCAAGTATCATGTTTAATATACACAATTATCTATGGTAACAGCCAATCTAGCATTTCAGTGCAGTGAAGTGGTAGTGGTGTGTGGAGTGTCACACATACACGAACATGCCTGTGATGTATAAAGAGTGCATTGTCTCGTGAACACTCTTATACCTTATGTTCGTGGTGGGTGCGTGATAAGTTAAAAACAGTAGTTAAAAACACAACTGCTATCTCAGGGAGAGAACTAGGATCAGAAAAATGGCAAGTCGTGACGAGGTTTGTTATAAACTCACCTAAAGGTCTTGGACTAATGGCCACCTGAGTTGTCGGCGGGTCGGTACAACAGGAATTGCCTATAGATCAGGCTAGGGAGAAGGAACTAAAGGTTATGGAGGGTCTTGGTATCGTTCCACCTAGAATGGAGCATTTCGGAAGCTATGTGGTCTTACCTCAAGTTACCCGTGTCCGTGTGGAGTCACCTACCCATCATCGCCGAGCTCGAATAGGTAATGAACCAAGGGGGCGTGGGCTATTTATAGGTAGACCCGTCATCAGGTTGCGTCCGTGGACGCCCTCTGTGTAGGTCACGTGTTAACCCAGGTAATGACGGCCATGATGGAGTGGTGTAGTAGGAGTTCCGCCTCATGTGGATGGATACAATGTAGTCAGGTAGTAACCAAAGGGTTGGATGTTTACAGAGAATGCCAGGGAATATCTTCATTCATCCCTTGTCTGTCTGTGGAGAGGCGGTGTACCCACCTTTGCTCTTTGCGGAACAATGCATTTTTAGGGCAATTTGGACTTGCCTCAAGGATCACCCACCTCATGCAGTTGGCGCTATGTTGGTTTTCCAAGTAGTGTTTACACATCTTGGTGTGCGTTTTCTTGCACCGAAAATTACTGCGGTGTTCAGTGATCCATGTCTTGATTGTACGTGTTGTCATCCCAATGTATTTGAGACCACATGGGCAAGTTAGCATATAGATGCAGTGGGTGGTGTTGCAATTTGTGTGGCCCTGGATTACCCATTTGAAGGTGTCAGTGAGCTGTATTGTTTTCTGGGGGGTGGTGTATTTGCAGACCCCGCAGTTGCCGCATGGGTAGTGACCGGTGACCGGTGGCAAGTTCCATAATGTCTGTTGGGAGCTTTTTTTAGTGGTCTTAGGTCTAGTGTGGATGAGGATATCCTTCACATTTTGTGACCTTTTGAATGCGAACCTAGGTTGTTCAAAGGTCAAATCGCCTGTATTCAGAATCCCCCAATGGCGTCTAATTGTGTTTTTGATTTTGGTTGATAGTGGGGTAAAAGTCGTGACACAGGTGATCGGTTGATTTTCGATGGGTGGTTTATCCCGTCTCTCCAGGAGTGCTTCTCTGTTATTATTTCTCGCCCGTTTTTTGGCTTTCATAACCTCTCCTTTTGGATAGCCTCTGTCTAGTAGATTTCTTGACAAGAGGGTGGATTCTTTTTTGTAGTCTGCGATGTTACTGCAGTTCCGCCTAATCCGGAGGAATTGTCCAAAAGGTAAATTGGACCATAAGGCTTTAGGATGGTGGCTCTCGAAATGTAACAGACTATTTCGATCTGTAGGTTTCCTAAACATTGTTGTCTGGAGTCTACCCTCTAGCAATTGTACTGTTAGGTCGAGAAAGGCAATCTCCTTAGGTGAGGAAGACATGGTGAACCGGAGATATGGGTTGAGTGAGTTGACCCATACGAAGAAGGCCTCATGTGAGTTAGGGCGCTTTGTTGGTATAAATGGCTTCAACATCTAGGGTTGAAGCCCTTTATACCAACATCCCACAAAGGGCCACACTAGAGGTAATCGAGTCACGCCTGAGAATGGAGGAATGGGACTCTAACACTCCGCCTTCATTCATTATGGAGTGCGCTACACTGGCACTCACTGAAAACTTCTTTGAGTTCAAGGGACAATTTTTTCACCAGACCCAAGGGACCTCGATGGGCAGCACCTTTGCCCCGTCGGTGGCATGTCTGTATATGGCCGACTTCGAGGACAGATTCATCCACCACCAATCTAACCCATTTTTGGCCAATATCACAATGTGGAAGCGCTTCATTGACGACATCCTCATCCTATGGTCAGGTCGCCCTAACTCACATGAGGCCTTCTTCGTATGGGTCAACTCACTCAACCCATATCTCCGGTTTACCATGTCTTCCTCACCTAAGGAGATTGCCTTTCTCGACCTAACAGTACAATTGCTGGAGGGTAGACTCCAGACAACAATGTTTAGGAAACCTACAGATCGAAATAGTCTGTTACATTTCGAGAGCCACCATCCTAAAGCCTTAAGGTCCAATTTACCTTTTGGACAATTCCTCCGGATTAGGCGGAACTGCAGTAACATCTCAGACTACAAAAAAGAATCCACCCTCTTGTCAAGAAATCTACTAGACAGAGGCTATCCAAAAGGAGAGGTTATGAAAGCCAAAAAACGGGCGAGAAATAATAACAGAGAAGCACTCCTGGAGAGGCGGGATAAACCACCCATCGAAAATCAACCGATCACCTGTGTCACGACTTTTACCCCACTATCAACCAAAATCAAAAACACAATTAGACGCCATTGGGGGATTCTGAATACAGGCGATTTGACCTTTGAACAACCTAGGTTCGCATTCAAAAGGTCACAAAATGTGAAGGATATCCTCATCCACACTAGACCTAAGACCACTAAAAAAAGCTCCCAACAGACATTATGGAACTTGCCACCGGTCACCGGTCACTACCCATGCGGCAACTGCGGGGTCTGCAAATACACCACCCCCCAGAAAACAATACAGCTCACTGACACCTTCAAATGGGTAATCCAGGGCCACACAAATTGCAACACCACCCACTGCATCTATATGCTAACTTGCCCATGTGGTCTCAAATACATTGGGATGACAACACGTACAATCAAGACAAGGATCACTGAACACCGCAGTAATTTTCGGTGCAAGAAAACGCACACCAAGATGTGTAAACACTACTTGGAAAACCAACATAGCGCCGACTGCATGAGGTGGGTGATCCTTGAGGCAAGTCCAAATTGCCCTAAAAATGCATTGTTCCGCAAAGAGCAAAGGTGGGTACACCGCCTCTCCACAGACAGACAAGGGCTGAATGAAGATATTCCCTGGCATTCTCTGTAAACATCCAACCCTTTGGTTACTACCTGACTACATTGTATCCATCCACATGAGGCGGAACTCCTACTACACCACTCCATCATGGCCGTCATTACCTGGGTTAACACGTGACCTACACAGAGGGCGTCTACGGACGCAACCTGATGACGGGTCTACCTATAAATAGCCCACGCCCCCTTGGTTCATTACCTATTCGAGCTCGGCGGTGATGGGTAGGTGACTCCACACGGACACGGGTAACTTGAGGTAAGACCACATAGCTTCCGAAATGCTCCATTCTAGGTGGAACGATACCAAGACCCTCCATAACCTTTAGTTCCTTCTCCCTAGCCTGATCTATAGGCAATTCCTGTTGTACCGACCCGCCGACAACTCAGGTGGCCATTAGTCCAAGACCTTTAGGTGAGTTTATAACAAACCTCATCACGACTTGCCATTTTTCTGATCCTAGTTCTCTCCCTGAGATAGCAGTTGCGTTTTTAACTACTGTTTTTAACTTATCACGCACCCACCACGAACATAAGGTATAAGAGTGTTCACGAGACAATGCACTCTTTATACATCACAGGCATGTTCGTGTATGTGTGACACTCCACACACCACTACCACTTCACTGCACTGAAATGCTAGATTGGCTGTTACCATAGATAATTGTGTATATTAAACATGATACTTGCTTTAATGTTTTCTTTTGTCTCCATCCTTCAGGCATAGGATTTTCCCCTGAGGTAAACCACATGAGATTCATGACACTAGCATGTTTCCTTTTTAAACTCTTCACTCACAACTTCACTAGGTCCTGACGAATCACGGGAAACCCCCAAGCGAGAAACATGTTGACCGACCTTCACATTAGTCTTGCTTTGGGACACGCCACGTAACTCTCCGTGACCCAACAAGCTAACTACACCTTTTAATGGTAGTAGTAGGACCTCCAGAATAAAGTCTTTTCCGGGACCCTCTACTACATTTTAAACTTCACTCTTCCAGTTCAGGATACTAATTGCCCTGGCCCACATACCCGCACTTCACCAACAGGCAGCTGGACAAAAAGATCTCCGCCAAAGAGCCCCTCTTTGAGGTGAGCCCGTCAGGGATTGCACCGCCTCCCCGACGAGGAGCAACCGCCGATGATGAAGCATGACATCCTTCGGGGTGTGTGAGGCAAACATGTCCAACTTAATGGATGCCCAAGGGTGTTAATATACACCTTCGGTACAGCCAGTCTCCCTTCAATACTTACCAGGAACAGTTCAGCACCCCCCGTTTGTTGTTTACGTGTTCTATACACGGGCACACGCTGATACTGGACCTTCCACCCCCCTTGAGGTGGTAATTGGTGCCCGTTTGATCAACAGATCGCTCTCCCTCTTGTTTGATGATCACTAATGACATCTCAAAGTGGGGTAACCCCACAACTTGCCACCGTACATGATGGCACCCCTCGCCTGAGTTTTGTATATCTCCATAGGTGGACTGATGGGTTTAAGTGTAGATTGATTGGACAGCTTGAGAATGTCCCCCGCAAGCTGTGCCAATTTCATTTGTGACTTTATTTGCTGGGGGCCCCATGACGGTTCTCATTAATGGTTACCCCCAGATATTCAAAAGTCGACACCCTTTCTAGTCCAACTGGACCTAGGCTTGGAGTTGGACGGGTAGTTGCAGGGGGGTTGAAGATCATGAATTTCGTTTTACCAGCATTTATCTCCAAACCCCGTTCTGCAAATTCCTCAAAGCCATCAAGTATGCGCTGTATCCCCATGGAAGACTTAGACAGCAGCAGGGTGTCGTCGGCGAACATGATCCCCGGCACCCTGCTGCCTGCCAACTTTGGGGCGTCATTGTGGAGCACTCCATCCAGATGGGCGATTACCCCGTTGACATATAGGCAAAACAGGGTAGGTGCCGAAACACACCCCTGCCTAGAGGACAGCGCCCCATTCTTCATCTGACCTGCGCAAAGTTCTCCTCATGTAACCTCATCAGGATGGTTAGAAGTTGGGGCGGAATACCCAGCTCGAGGAGCATGAGCCTCAATTTCCCCCGGGGGACTAAGTCGAAAGCGGAGCGGAGGTCCACAAACACCATGTAGAGGCTGCCACCCTCTATCTTCACCGTTTTCCAGAATAGTAGTGCAAGGCGGAAGATTTGGTCCATGGTGGAGGTGTTCCTCCTGAACCCCGCTTGGAACGGGCAACGAATTGCGTGCTCCTCGATCCAGTACTAAAGGCGATCTATAATAAGCCGCGCAAAAATGTTTTGCAGGACATCAATCAGGCTGATGGGCCTATAGTTGGCTGGGAGCAGAGGGGAGCCCTTCTTAAATATAGGGACGATGTCTGCTCCCAGCCAAGTACAGGGAACCGCCATGCCCCTCAGGACTGCATTAAAGAGTATTTGTAGATATGGGCCCCAGATCTTCGGCTTATGTCTGAAGAGGTCTACCGGAAGTTTGTCTAGCCCCGGGGCTTTTCCTACAGCCAGTTTACCAATTGCATTACAAACTTCCTCTGTAGTAAACTCGAGCTCATCAGACTGGGGTAAGGGTGCTGTGGGTACCAGAATGCTTTCCGAACCTTGCTCTTTAGAATATAGCGCCTGGAAATGGTCTTCCCAGACCCTGGCATCTATATTTGCTTCGATGGCCGATTTCAGTTCCCCGCAACCTGTATTACTATTGACCAAAATCTCCGTACATCCCTTATATTGAGGGCATCTATATTTGCTTCGATGGCCGATTTCATTTCCCCGCAACCTGTATTACTATTGACCAAAATCTCCGTACATCCCTTATATTGATAGGCTCGTCCACTTCTCGTGGTCCCACTCTTGCTTTGCATATTTCATTACCCTTTTGTACTGTTGTCTCCTTTCTTGAACAAGAGGTTTATTGTTTCCAAGCTTCATGGCCTGTACTAGCTGGGTCTTGGCCTTTCCACAGGCTCCATTATACCACAAGGACACAGGAGCCCTTTTCCTCCTGTTAGCCACCTGGGGATTGAATACCTCCACTAGATTGGATACTAGATCCATATGAAGAGCCAGGATTTTGTCATTATAATCAGGAAGTGGAGGCTAGGTATTTAAGGCAGCAACCTCTAAAAATAGGGGAACAATTTGTTGATGAACATCGCAGAGTTCTTCTTGGTTTGCCACTGTTTTTTCCCACCTTACCCTGCGTCTATAATTCGAAAGGGTAATCCTATCCCCTATATCCACCAGATATGCCATACCAGGCTCACCAGGGCCAGTGAAGACCATCTCCAGAGTTAGAACATTATGGTCGCTCTCGGATCATGTATTTACCTTAAAATCAATGACCTTGGGCCACAGCCGAGTCTCGACCATGATATAGTCGAGACAGGACTCATGTCCAGGTTTATTGAAAGTGCACCTAGCTGGAGTATCAGAGGGCGTGCGACCATTACATGCCCTAATAGAGTGATTTAAAGTTCGCACCGTAATTTGGATAGCTAGAGGAGACCTCGGTGGTGAGGACTGGGATGCTGGTATAGCCCAGTGATCATCCTCCGCCATAAGGTGGCCTTCATTCATCCCCAGTAGAGGCTCGTATTGGCAGTTAAGGTCACCCCCCACCAGAATGTGAGTATCACTAGAACGGGTGTGCAAGAAATTCGACAGCTCCTCAATAGTACTTAAATCGCTAGCTGCACTTACAGGTCGCGAGTAGACATTAACAAGGGCAAGATTAAAAGCATTGGGCCACTCCAGAACTACACACTGGACATCATCTGAGTGAGTATGTTAGGTTTATTTATAAGGCGCACAGATGCTCCAGCGAAGGAGCGTCCTGGTCAGAGTCTCCGATTCTCGATTATAAAAGTAAACAATGCAAAGTGTTGAGGGGATGTGCCGGACAGACTTGAGTATGCAAAGCACAGACATGTACATGTCAACATACACTGATGGTCTATTGAGTGAAGTGGAAACTGGGCGCAACCATGATAGTACAGTCAGTAGGGAAGATTACAAAAACATAGCGCTTATGTGCCCCTTCTCCCCAAAATCTTTAGCATAGTGGGCTGGCTCGGCATACGCAAGGCTAGCCTTGGGGTATGAATAAAAGGTATGTTTCTCCTGCTGTGTTTCTCTTCCGGAATGGTAAACGTGTCTGCCAGGTCTGTGCAGCTTACACCGCCAGGAGGCTGACGCCGTGAGCAAAGGTGGCTGCGTGAATGATGCTCTAAGCCTGCTGGTACTCAGAAACCATCATGGCCGGTGCGACGCACATATGCCCCACAGTTCACCTTTTGACACCGCCATATGTGAAAGAGGGCCCACCACGTGCTGGCAGAAGGTCCTGGGAGGAGGTCTGCGAGCTCGGAAGGTTCCTGAGATTAACGCTGGCTACCACAACACAGACACACAGTTTGCAGCCTGATGCCCAGCACCGTGGAGTGCTATGTATACTACTAACACAGAAGTCCAACAGGTACCAACAGTGGAACGTGTCTTATTCCCACAATGAACGATGTTGGAGATGAAGGTACTCCGTTCGACCAGGTGCATTCAACTCTATGTCCCAACAGTGGAACGGTGTCTTGATCCCACAATGGACGATGTTAGAACTGCATCTTACAGTGGAGATGAAGGTACTCCCTTCGACCAGGTGCAATAAAGTCTAGGTCCCAACAGTGGAACGGTGACTTGATCCCACAATGGACGATGTCCGATATTACCTGCTGCTTGGTTTTCATACAACTCCCTCGGTTGAGGTGCATCATACTCTGTGCTTCCGTAGTTAACTGCTGCACATGATTATTGGGCTTGTCCGACTTTAGTGGCTGCACTACACCGCGGTACAGCAGGTCGGAACGGGGAAACAGGGTCTTGATCCTATGATTGAGGATGTCAGAAGTTAAAGTCTGTGATGATTTCTGTGTACCCCCTCTGATCTGGTGCAACCAACTCCGTGCTTCCAAATCCAACGGCACATGCTTGTGAGGCGTTAATGACCACTGCCTCTGGCCTACATTGTCATCAGCAGGGCTCACAATTCAGATTGAGTGGTGATTATTTAGTTACAGAATCCAGTAGGCAACTAGCTACAATGTCTAGTGAAATATACACAATATCCTTTAGTATACTTGCTTGAAGAACCTTTTTTTAGATGAGTTATAGGTTTACTACCATGACCAAATTCTTCTTGGTAGTGGAAAAGAACACTGAATAACAGTCTACACTGTGAACAGCAGAGATCGCATTTTCAAATTATTTTGATTTATTTAATGCAGAGTTTTCTGTAATTTATGTTGTTGTATTTTTTGCAGAGGAAGTGAGAAAAAGTATTTTTGGATGTCTGTGCTGACTACAGCCTTCAATTTACACTGCAGACAGCAGTGTTCACAATTCAGATTGAGACGCTATTGTAAATGACACAGTCCTGTAGTCAAACGACATTGCTCCAGTACGCTCTGTTGGCACCATGCATACGCATCATTCAGGCTCCGCAAATGCTTGTTGTTGCTTTGTGTATTACAAACTGAGCAGCTCAAGTCAACGCCACGTGGCTATGAGCCCTTGCTGACCGCTCTCTCTGGCCTACACTGCAGACAGCAGTGTTCACAATTCAGATCGAGTTGTTCTTGCTAGATGATGCAGTCCTGTAGTCAACAAACATTGCTCCTAGTACGGCCCGCCCGCAGCACGCATCATCACTGGCTGTGCACATGCTGAATGTTTTTGCTGTGGCTATATGAGTGCACTAGAACTGATGGACCCTTAATGATACAATCTTTTTGTGAATTATTTCAGATCTACTGCCTGTGTCTCAGTATACCACAACTTATGGTTCTTTTACAATAGAATCTTTTGTGTATTATTTCACATCTACTGTCCCTACCTTACTGCAGCACAATCTATAGACCCTTTTATTATTGAATCTCTGTGTGTGATCCAATGATTACTGTTGTAGGTGATGCTAGCAGCAGCTATTCCCTGAGGGCTGGTTTACACTCACCCCACACGCATCCAGCACAGACGTCACTAGATATGTGACCCTGGTAATAAAAAGGAGTCCAGCGCACATGCCTGTACCCACTTCCACTATCTATCTGTGTCCGTATGTTCATTATCTATGCATGATACTGCCTCTGGGCCGTACCACATTACATTGTGCTGTGGAAAGCGTATGCAATCATGTTACTTCTGGCTGTGGGGAAAACCTTGGTTATGTAACTTTTAGGTGCATGGCTATCACAGGTGGAAGTCTACTTTACAGACCATGAATATTGATGCAGATGATGGTTGCATGTTGTGTGTAGAGTAAGATATGTGTACAAAGCAAAAAGTTTTCAAAGAAGTTCTCTAAGCAGAAGAGGTGTGTCTCATCAAATGCTGTAGGGATAATGACTAAAATGGGTGACGTTCTCCAACTGCTACAATGGGACATGTTATGAACTAATCAAATGCGTTTTTTTAAGGTCACATGGCAATCGCACACCCCGCGCGCAAAGAGACTGCACCAACCCGATTTTGAGAAAATATATTTACCATAATATATGTTTATTACAGTTAGAAAAATAATTTTTTTTAAAATACATTAGATTATCGCTTGCTCTCATATACACTTTAAAGTTGTTTAGATATAGTTTTGAGAGATAAAAAAAAAAAGAGGGAATGGCTTACCCGAAACGACACCATATGTCTATGACGTAACACAGGGCCTGGCAGCGTGCTCTCGTTGCATACGCAATGCACAGCGGGCGCGATCCCATACATACATGACATAAAGCGCGGCTTGGCAGTGCGTACCCGACACATACCAAAGTAGCAGCTGGCGTGACTGCATACGTATATGATGTTACGCGGGACACGTGCCACAAACCCGTCAGATACGAAATGCGCGTCATTTACGAGTTTAGCAATATGGCTGATAGGATTTGCGTGCTGATGGAGCTTGGTACACTACCGGTACGGGACTTCAGTTTTATCCACAAAAAAAAAGATATACATATTTTTTGGAAGATATAAAAATTACATACTTTTTAAAGTAAAAAAAAAGGATAATAAAGTTCCAAAATATTTTTTAAAAAATATAGGTTTTACAACTATTCAAATATGAAATTAACATTTGAAAAACTTTCAAAATTCACTGATAAAACCATAGGTTATACAGACGTTATAGATAGGAATTAGCATTTAAAATACCTTTGAAATTCAATAAAAAAGCATAGGTTTCAGGGATGTTATAGTTAGTTGGACATTTGACTCATATAAAACCAGAGAAATTCACCCGGTATAGTAAGTTGAGCTAACTATAACTCGTGTGCCTGCAATGCTCTGGTGATGATGTCACATATTACATCACTCATGACATGGTCAGTGACATAACTGATGACATCACTGATGACATCTCAAAAGACATCACTGATTACATCATCCAGTGAATGTGTGTTTCTGTAAAGTTTAAATATTTTTCATATATATCTATGCCAAGGTGTATTGAAGAATGACTGGATTTACAAGTGCCTGAAAGTAGTTCCTTTATGCCCTGTAGCCCTCTAAAACGAGTTCTGACAGAGGTTATTTAAAAAAATACTAACTTGAGTGGTAAAGTACTGCATGGTAAAGGTACAAATACTTATCTGTGTGGTCCTTACCTATGTGGTAAAGGCATGGATGTTAAATGATTTGTTGTTTAGGCTGTTTCCTGTCAGTCTGGCTTTGGCTACCAGCCTTTTGCCCTTGACAGTACCGTTTTTTTTGTAAATCTCACATTAATTTTCATTGAATCTCAAATTAAAAAATGCCTCCTGACTTCCTGTACTCTTATCTTCATACCTTTTTTTGGGCAAAAAGCCATTATGACATTTTGTACATTTAGTGTCACATAAAAAATGTAATACTTGTTTTGATTGAACACTGTTTTAATTGGGGTATTAGAATAATCATAGGTAAAGGATTATCCCTGTTGGCCGTCAGTCTCTGGGTGGTATCCACCCGAACGTTTTGTCTTCCTCCTCGATTTTTGCAGGTATTGTTTTTGCTGGCCTTAGGAATCTGCCCACTTTACCACTACTGACCAGCACTAATGAGCATGTGCTCACTCCTTAAAATATAGTGACATTGGCTTATCCCCAATGTCACATTTAATGTACTTAAAAGTCCCCACTAAAGTGGTGCCACCCAGGGTCTGCAGCACTTTATGTGCCATCCACTTCAGTTACCCTTTAAACAAGTCTCAGGCCTGCCATTGCAGTGTGTGTGCAGTTATTAAACTGCCATTTTGACAAAGCATAAGAAACATTTTTCAAGGCCCAAACCTTTATTTGAATTACACATAAGAGGTGTAGGCTCTGAGTAACCGATGGGGCAGAATGCAAGGTATTTACAAATTAAAACATGTCTTGGTAGTGAAAGACTCTTACATTCGTTTTTCACTACTGCAAGGCCTATATCTCCCATGGCTTAACATTGGAGTTACCTTATTACATTTAATAAGCTGTAAAAAGCTTCCAAAATGGGAGCAGCTGACAAGTTCCTGTTTGGTGTCTTTGGAATTGTAATACAAAATCCTAACATGTGGTGCAGCCAGATATTAAGTTACAATTTTGAAAAAGTCACTATTAGAAAGTTGGCATTTTCCTGCCTTAGCCATTTAGGGCCTGTAGCCTGTCTTTGGGCCACATGACTGGGTGTAGCTGACAGTTGAGCTTAGGTGTACCTGGATGAGCCATCACTGGCAGAATGGGGGGGGGGGCAAAGCCTTAGTTGAATAGGCTGTATCCTGCCTTCGCACAAAAGACTGCATACTCCCTGTAGTTAGTCTGGAGCCAGGGCAGGGAAGGCAGGATGCCTGGGCACTTTAAATGGAAACCTCTAGTAGCGTTTCCCCACTTCAAAGGCACAACAGGTATAAATAATGGACCTCAGACACCAACGCTACAGTACACATCTTGACCAGTGGAAACTCTGACAGGCTGAAGGATTGCCCTGCTGCTAAAAGGACTCTGACTTTACTGCTGCTGCTCTGAAATATTGTTGCCCTGCTGTGCTGATCTGCTGCCCTCTTGCCTGTGTGAGAAGACTAGACCTGCCTCTGTGGAACCAGAATCCCAAAGTGATTTCAAAAGGTAGTTGGCTGGTCTCCTGACTAGAGCCTCAGGGGCAGAAGGCTCCAACAAACTTGAACCAGCACCTAGACTCTGGAATCTGTGAGTCTAGCCTAACAAGAGGTGCCACGCCAGTCCTGGACCCTTAAAAAAGTGGGCCTAAGGTGCTCTGCCAGCATCTTTGGTTCCAGCAGAAATTATGCATCTCCTCTGCTGTGCGGCACAACCCCAAGCAGAACCGATGCATCCCCTCTGCTGCATGGATCTGAACCATGGCAAAGACTTGCATCGCATCGCAGCCCATTGCGGTTTCAGAACCGGCGCTACACCACCCATCCTCTACACTGGCGCTCGCTTCCCATATCGACGGAAGCCTCGACGACGACTCCAGACTCCGCTTCACAGCTCCTCGGAACCAATGCACCTTCCTGCCTGCAAGACACATTCCTCAGTGTTAGAGTTCGCATCGCAAGCCCTTGTCGTCAGGACCCTCAATGACAACGCAGGACCTCACACCGCTGCCTCACTGCATCTTGGAACCAACGCATCGCTTTGGATGCATAATGCCCCTTTGACGTGGATCCTCGCACTGCTCTGCAAACCACGATTTAAGGTACTTTTGTTCAGCCGGCCTAAGTGAGACACTGCAGCTGACCTAGGCTCCATTGTGCTCGGCCTGAACTTGTGACGTTGTTCCGGTCTGGGGCGACCAGATATCCACAGTTGGTGCTCTGTGCTTTTGGGCTCAATTTTTACTGAAATCTTCAAACCTGCATATCTCTGGTACTACTGATTGGATTCTTGTTGATTTAGTCTTGTTTTATTCATTATAGATTACTCTTTGTTTCTAAATCTGTTGTATGATCCTTTTGTGGTGTGTTTTCACTGTGTTACTGTTTGAAGTGTTTCACAAATACTGTTCACATTGTCTCAGAGTTAAGCTTAACTGCTCTGGTTATGCTTCCCAAGGGTTTGCTTGTGACTTCGCCATGAGAAGAATTGTGGTTGCTGCTTGAGAAGGGTTTCACTCTTCTAAATCAGTTACCCAATTTCTCACAGTGGCAAATACAAGAAAAGAGAATGAAGTGGTCATCCAGATATTGATGTGCGTAGTTTGTAACTAGAAAACCTGGGTCAAAATTCTGGCATCTTCACTCAAAAAATTGTTTGATACTACTTCCTATTACTTTACCTCACTGCAGCTGATTTTGAGTGTCAAATCTGAACTATCATATGGGAATTCAGAATAGGAGGGCAACTATATAAAATCCTCACTTGTGTACAGATTAAACATACAATTGTTTCCACGTAACAGAAACACAGGCTATATATATTGTGCACATATCTTGGTTAACTCCTAGCAGTGCAGTCAGGGTACTTGCAGTGGAAAAAAGTTAATATTCAAAAACTATTACTTTTTTCAGGTATAAATGGAGTGAATTACTCTACGGTACAAAAGTAAAATGTTGAAAAACCTTTTAATCTTTAAAGAGGATCACGGTTCATGTGATGTTTGCTTTATCATTTAACATCTAAATTGCAAACCTTTTAATGGATCAGCTCATGGTGTGGGTAAACATTCGTTTGCAGGATCATTGACAAAGCAAGAAAAATACCCTCTTGTTCAGGTGCCATTTCCACATGGAAGCTCTTGCAGCAACACTTTATAGTTTGCAAAGTGCTTGCTGGCTCAGCATCAGCTGAAACCCTAGATTAATCCACTCTTAAGTCTTCCAGCACTGACAATGTCTGCAAGTGAGTTTGTTCCTCCAGAGCCACCCAAGCTCTTCTTGTGCACACCAGGAGATGGACGGGGAGTTTTAATTTCACTTATTTATAGTCAAAGTTGAACATTCACATTTCTATAGAGTAAAACCCCATGATTGTGCTTGTAGGGTTTCACTCATTGGCAGGATCACTCTGCAGCGCATGAGAATACATGCTCCGCACATACATTAAACAGCAAAGCAAATAAAGCTAAGTCCGTCGGCTGTTTTTATTAGCTGACTGCTAAATAGGAAGACAGAGGAGAGCCTCTGATGACTGTTCTGGGACAGCTGCTGAACAACAGAAAGGGAATATGATGTAATACAGCTTTTAAAGTTCCCTATGCAAGGAAAGAGGGAAGTTAGACTCATGAAAGGGTGTGTTTTTTAGATTCTCAAGTTATTTCGGTAAAAACCGGTTCAGAGTTTAATCACTAACAATTAACTGTATTGTTATTACTTGGTTCAAATTTGTCATCAATAAATGTCCTTCCTTCCCCTGCCCTGGCTCCAACAATTCTTTGGGTGACAATTGACTAGTGTGAAGTCCTAGTGTAAGTGTGGAAAGGTGAAACCTTCATCCCCTCCCATTAGGCCAGGAGGGCCCATCCTACCAACACACAGCCTTCCTTTGTGATGCTGTCTAGGGGAATACACAAAGTTCAACTTCTACCTACATAGTCATGTGACCCAGGCACCAAATTGTTAGAACAAGAAAATACCAACTTTTTAAAAGAATTGTGACTTAAAATCCAACTTTACAATTAAAGAGGGGTTTAAATGAATATTAATTTAAGATCAAACTCGCCATTCCTACCTGCTCCAAATCAAACATTATCACTTATTAAATGTCAAGATGGAAGTTTAGAACTGCACACAATCTTCAATGGCAGACTTGAGACATGTTTAAAAAGGCTACTTAAGTGGGTAGCGTAATAAGTGCTTGAGGCTGACTAGTAGAATTCAATTTACAGGCCTTAAGTACAAGTAGGACCACTTTTTCTGGAGACTTGCAAGTAAATTAAAGGTGGCAACTGAGTGTAAGCAAATTGTATCATGTTTAAAGAGGGAGAACACACACTTTAGCACTGGTCAGCACTGGTTAGCAGTGGTAAGGCGCACAGAGTCCTAAAGCCAGCAAAAATGGATTCAGCACAACAGAAGGGGTGACCCTGCAGAGAGGGCAAGTTTCAAAAGTAGTCAAAATTGTTTAATGTTTGCAGTGCATACTTGGCAGATGTGCACCTGGAGCAGTCTGTCAAATGTACGGTACCTGCGCGGAGAGTAACATAGTCAAATCTGCCCGCTTTTGAGATTTACAGTGCTTACGATTGACGCTTATGTATCAACACGCTGAATGACAGAACTTTATTGTTACCCAACTCAATGGTACACATTTTATCAACTTCAGAAGGTTGAAAGGATGAGAGGACCCATCGGAATTGTAACCTGTGACCATGAGGTCAAAGATAGGCTACTACAGTGTATGCATTAGTCCACCAAACCCAGATGTATACTACAGCTATATTTACTGCACGAAGAATGGCACAAGTGCTGCATGAAACACTTTATAATATATATATAGATGGATTGGGAGTGGTGACAACGTGGTTAGCTGCTTGTGTACAGGCTTCAATGAGACCAGATGCAAGAGAAGTTAAAATATATATTGTAGATGCGTGGTAGAATGGCGCAGTTATATTTACAGTTTGGCAAGTGGTGGAAACCTTTGGCTGTCAAATGTGTCAGCCAAGGGCATAGCTCAGTTATTGAGATTCCGAGGTTTGAACCTCAAATTTCTAAACTACAAAGCAGTGGGCCACAGGGTGAATTGGTGGTCACCGAGGTAAGGGGTGGACTGTTCATATGAGGAGCAGAGTCAGTACTGAGTTGGATTAGTATGGCCTCTGGAGATTTTTTGAGTTGGTGGACAGGTACTCCATTGCAACACTGAAGGAGTAAACTTTACTCTGTTGGTGGAAAACTTCCACCAATAATACAAAGGAGTAGGGTCATTCGACCGTTTGCCCTATCAATTGTGCATGGTCTGATGGCTATATTTTTTTTTACTGTCCTTCACCGCCAGGTATATCCTGGCACTGAAAGACAGTAGAAGAACAATGGTCCCTCATCATGGGAGGAAAGTCCCATGGTTCAGGAGTCATTAAGTTTTCAAATTTTCCCCAAAACAAAACTCCTGCGTTGGCACTTGTTTTCGAAAAATAAAAAACTTTGGAAATGTTTCACGGCCGTCCATCCGGACGACATGTTTGATGAAGCCATCCATCAATATTTGTCTACATTGAAGGCGGTACCTGTTAAATTATAGAGATGTCATTGGGCTAACGGACATCTCAACATTTTTGCAGGTGGAGTAAAGACAGGGTGGCAGATGTAAAGTCCTCACCACTCACCCTGTCTGCCTGTACTTCATCTGCTAAACCAACATCATGCCCTCTGCTAGTGTGTCACAGTGGGCAAAAATGAGGGTTCGGTATGACACCATGTGTTAATTGCTAGTGGTTATCCTATTTCCAAGCATTCGTCCCTCACCGTGATTGGCAGTTTTCCAAACCTACAATTGCCAAAGTTGGTAAATTCCAAAAAGTAGGACATTTGCACCATCCAAGGAGCACTTCTATGGGTGCAGGTTTACTCTGTTTTTGGTACACAGGTCACTATATATATATATTTAAGTTTCTGATCCAAAAAATGAACAAGCTAAAGCCTTAGTAAATTCAAGATAACGAGAAAAAATAACACAGACATAGGAGGCCCGACTCAGGGCCACCAGATTTAACTACCAAGCAAGGAGAGCATTTAGTTTGGGGGTGTGGAGGGGTGTAACATTCCAAACACCCCCAGCCCTCATCTGAGCTGCACCCTTGGTCGCAATGTGTGCAGGGCAATGTAACCTTATGTTTGTAAGGCCTTCAACCTGATGTGATTGTGGGTCTTTCAACAGTCTACAGGTAATTCCTCCTTCCTTGTTGTTGCTGCTTCCTCTGATTTATGTGCATGTTAATGAAGCTTAGTATGTAAAGTTTTTACAAGACAAATAGCAGAAGCAATTGGCATTGCCAATATGTGTTTCAAACTGGACACCTAGAGGAGTAGAAGGCTTAAGGAGGAGGTATGCCTGTTGACTGCACTGCTCACACTGTTCAGTTCTGATGAGCCTAGATACTCAAGTGAAGTGAGCGCTACTTATTGGACGTCAGTGGGACAGAGGAAGTATAGGACTTGGCAGACCTGCTGGGATTAACTGTGGTGGAGCTGCGGCTCAGCAACGAGTAAGGAGGCAGCACCTGCAGCACTTAGCTTCCCATTGCTGGCACATCTGGGGGGTAGCTCATCTATTGGGCTGCCAAACACCTAGGGATCTGCGAGAGGATGAAGGCGCTGCACGGAGCATCCCTCAAGAGCAGTGTTTGTTCCATGGTGGCTGCTTTCTTCTTGGAAAGCAGGGCTCACGGCTGGAGTATTTTTTGCTGCATAGCACCTGGTGCTCGGTAGACAGGGGCTTAACAGTGGCGCCCTCATCCTGACAATGGAACTGATACAGATGGCAATTGGTGTATTGGAACCTAACACTGAAGAATCAAAAACACTACGATATCACAAAACACCTACTTGTATGTATAAACAAGCATTGGAAAAGCCATGGAATTGTCTTCCAACTTTTTGCTTTGGCAATGTTTGTGACTGTGCTTTTGTAAAACTACATGGGAAGGTACTTTTTATGTGTCATTCAGCATAGTGCAAAACAGAACTAGCACTCACAGAGACATAAGCCAATTTCTGAAGTTGGGGGATCCTGTACCCCATGCTATACGTTGTGCTGGGCATGGCACTAAAACGGATCAATGGATGAAGAGAGGTGACTGAAAGGCCATATAAGTACAGTACACATAAAAACATAATGAAATCAAAAGGCCTTGGATAATACCAGACCTAAAAAAGAACACAGCCCCAAGGCTTGCACTGCCCCTTTAGACTAGTACAGATACATATAGCAGTTGTCCATCGTGATTGGATCTACGTCACGCACACTTGAGGTCCAGATGTACTTTCCTACTTTTGCTTTCCAGAGAGCTTTTTAATTTAGCCAGAGCTAAGCACAGATTTTTCACTGCAGGAGGGGCAGTAATTGCTGAGGTTTGCTGGGAACTTCTGAAAAAGTGGTAGCCTACCATCTAAATTGGGTGGGTTTGCAGGTATGTTATGTTTGTCTGCCCAGTAGCCACTTATAATTGTTTAAACACATGGATCTATTCTGACTGGTTGAAGGGCAGCCAATCAAAGCTACTGAAACAGGAGATATTAAAAAATATCACTCCATAGTTTGTAGTAAATTTCAGACTTTTAAGGGAGTCACATTATATCCCTGAAGTGATCCTGAAATCTCTGACAGTCGTAGATTAATGGACAATATTTGCATAGGTAGAATTTCTACCAGATTCAAAATTCTGCATGAGTAAATTATGTGGAAATAACATATGCATCAATATTTTTCCCTGTGGAGAAATCATTCACCTGTAATAAAAGTGGAACATGGGATTGCTACCTCCCCATTCCCAATCCAAGAAAGACACTCACTGCTTTTCAAAAAAACACATTTTTAGTGGAAAGTTAGGGTGGGAGACTGCACCCTATGAGTCTGCTACGCCTGGCTACTGTCAATTAATACACATACCCACTTAGTGGTTCACTTTATCATTACCTTAACATTCGTGACATTAGCATACTACAGACAGTTTATGGTCCTCTACATTTATTCATTACCATCTTCTAGTATTTGTGATAATGCACAAATCTTTTCATCAGTTACAAGTGTTAATAAGGACTAGAAAAAGTTATACCTTACCCTCCTGTTACACTCTGATAATCTCCTTAGCCAGAAGCATTTGAATTATGCATGTGCAAGTGCAATCAATTGGGGGGGAAACGCAGAGCATGTACAATGTGGGGTCAGAAGGAGGTCATGGAATGGTAAAACAGATGCAATGAACACCTGTAGTCCTATCTTTGTGAGTATTCCACAACACGTTGTATGCCTTTCTCACACTTAATGGTCCTGATTGTGGTCAGCCCAATTAAATGCGATATGTGCAATAACTCCGTTTACCACAAACGTCTGTACTCGCGGCGGAGGCCCCGCAGTTGTGGGGAAATCTCTGCACCCGGGCAGAATATCCAAAATGAGAGTTCTCATCACACACAGGGCCGGATTGGACATAGCGGGCACCGGGCAATCCTCCGTAGCGCCGCATGGGTGGGGGCCGGTTTTGGGCCCCTGGAGGCCGATTTTGTTACAGGGCCGTTTTTGCAGCATATCGGCCCTGTAACAAAACTGGCCGAAAACAGCCCCTGGCAGAGAGCGCGGCGGCACCACGCCCCCCCCCCCGGGGGCGTCCGAGCACTTTGCCAGGACCGATTTTGGTTCCCAGTCCGGCCCTGATCACACAACTGCAGGGCCTTGGCTATGAGTGCGGAAGCCCTTTGTGAATCAGGTCCTCTGTTTTTTAATATATATTTGATGCAATTTTCACGTTGTGTGTTTCAGTATATTTTAGCCGCTGCCCCATTACAACTATTCACGGCTCTACTTCGGATTGTGCGCACTGTTTAGTTCATGATTTTAATTGCATCATACATTATTAAGACTTTGTATCCAGTTAATACCAAAGTGGTGCATATTTTCTACCTGTTGATTAGGCACTATGCTGGACAGTCAGGATTTCCTGTTGTGTTTCACATTGCGTAATACATTAATCGACGATATAGCGCCTTTTAATTAACAAGTACATGTATTTCTTTCTTTTTGGATTAAATTTTTTTAATGTATCACATTGCATCTTAGAACAGTGATGGAGGACTAGTAAAACCCAGACGGAGGGCATCTGTCCAAAATGCATTAGGGATTAAAAAGAAAATAACAATCGCCACATGAGAGAACATGTTGAAAACTGAGTTATGAGGGCCATTAAGGTTGCGATCTGCAAATGGAATGCTTACAGGGCTACCCTAATCACTCCAAACTGAAAAACAATGCCAACTGGTCTGACTTCAAACATTTGACTGAAAAGGCAATCTCCAATATAATCAGGAATCTAAAGCCAATGGGTCATACCAGTGACCCCCTCCCATCCACGATGGTGAAAAACATAATTTCCCTGTTTTGGACTCTAATCATCAACGCATCGCTCACCACAGGATATGTTCCGATCTTACTCCAACAAGGACAAATCACACCCATTCCCAAAAATCCCAGAGCTGACCCTAATGATCTCAACAACCTTAGACTTATCTCAAACCTCCCGTTCCTAGCCAAGACGTTGGAGAAGTATGTCTTACAGCAACTTAATCATCATATACGAAAATATACCCTTCTGGACACCTTCCAATCTGGGTTCAGAAAAGGCTGCAGTACTGAAACGGCCATGCTTAATATATCTGATGACATTCACAGTTCCTTAGACGAGGGGGACGCTTGCCTACATATCCTTCTTGACCTATCGGCGGGGTTCGATCCTGTTAATCACCCAGCCCTACTTGAATCTCTGAAACTCTTAAAATGGTTCACATCGTACCTACAACGCCGTTCGCAACAAATCAAAATCAACTCATTTCCATCTAATCCTACAGTGTCAATCTCGGAGTGCCTCAGGGCTCAATTCTATCCCTCTCCCTTTTCAGTCTATTCATGGAACCCCTTATGGTCATCTTGAAGCACACAGGGATCAAATATTACCTGTATGCTGATGACACAGAACTTGTTTTTTTTTTAAACAGATTTTTATTTGTCTAATCACACATAGGATGCATAGCCCCGAGCACGGGAGACTTCTGCCAACATCAATGGAATGAGAATATCATCTGCAGACTTCTACAGAACAAACTAGCCCACCCCACAACCCAATTGCGCTGCTGCTAACATAAATTGAGAAACACGTGTACAGAAAACATGCATAGTCAAATCAAGACACTCCACAGTATTACCAAATATCCAGATGTCAAGGCGACGGGAGAGCCACCCCATCAGGCTGAGGGTCCAAGTCCAGCCCTCAATGACACACAACTTTACTACAAAATCAAATCACCCAGTGACATTCAACATCTTAACGCAAGCCCTAGTAATCCCAAGAGTGGAATATGGGGCTGTAACACTATGCGGCCTCCCCAGGTTGTCGACAGCCCCGCTAAGAGCCGTTATCAATTAAGCTGCGAGACTCATCACAGGTTCAAAGAGAACCTCTCACACATCTCCAGACCTTAAAGCCCTCAACTGGCTACCGTTTGAAGCTAGAATTCACCTGAAAATCCCATGTATGACGCACAAGCCTTACACCACAATTCCCCGAGCTATCTAGGTCAGAAACTGGTACTCTCTGCTGGTAATAGGGCCTCCAGAAGCTCCAAGAATCTTCTACTGAAACCACAATGATTTGCCAAGAAAAAAAACTTACAACCGGCCCTTTTCTGGAATGGCTCCCAGGATCTGAAATGCTTTGCCCATGGAAACAAGAATTAACCCATCCACTTTCTCCTTCAGAAAAGAAGTGAAAGCCTTTCTCATGGCTAAATTCATGTGAATTACTTACTTTTTACTATATGTTAATTACTGGTCTGTATTACTGAGAACCGTATTTTAATTGCTAGTATTGTATTATTGAACACCTTATATCTGAATCACCTACAATTGTATTTTTCTATGCTTACTTTTCTATGCTTATTCTTGTTTCCAACATATGACATGTAAAGCGCTCTGATACCCGCAAGGGTCTTGTTTGCGCTATATAAAACTTTCAAATACATAAATAAACGCCAGATTGATCAAATTACAATCCTGGTTTCACTCTAATCACCTGAAGCTAACCCCCATCAAAACAGAAGCAATTCTATTCTTCCCCAAAAGCAACCACTTATCAATCCATGAATGGCTGAATGACCTAAATGCCTTAAATTTCTCTCTCAATCTATCCAAGTCCACAAAGCCCCTTGGCTTCTTCCTGGACAACAACATGTCAATGAAAGAACACATAAAAAATTCAGAAAAGGAGCGCTGTACTCACTAAAAAAACATTAAGAAAATCAAACCTTTCAATCCTGCTTATGATTTCAATATTGTGGTGCAATCTTTGGTCCTTTCCAAACGAGACTATGGAAATGCCATGCTGACGGGGACGCTGAAAACTCACCTCAACCCCCTTAGATCTGTTCTTAACTTGGCAGCCCAGCTCATTTCAGAAATCAAAAGTTTTTAACACATCACTCCTGCCCACAAGACCCTCAACTTGCTTCCTATCGAAGAAAGATGTACTTACAAGACTGCTTGCATCATCTACAAAGCTCTGCAACAAACTGATGAAAGCGGGGTCTACCAGATCTTTGAGAAGCTCTACCGGACTTTTACTCATAACTCCCAATGTAAACAAATCAGCAACCAAGTCTCACTCTCCAGAAATGCTCCGAGCATATGGAACTCTCTACCTTGTGACCTGCGATGCGAACCCTCCTTCCTCAGCTTCAAAAGGAACCTGAAACAACTCCTCCTCAACAAATACTTTAACTCCTAGGCTATTGACCTTGGTTAACTATTGCATGTACAGGTCTAGTCCCTTCGACCTTAGTCGGCGGCTTATATGTTTATGATGTCCTTTTGATCATCTAAAATCTGCTTCTCTGTTTTTGGTATTGCTTTTTTCATTGATGTTTACTATTTTGCTATTTTGAATTCTCGGCTCTTTTTGTGCTTGCGCGCCTGATTTTCTCTATTCCTGTTCACGAGTTTGTAAAGCGCTCTGATACCTTCGGGTCTAGCTAGCACTATATAAAAGTTATAAATAAATAAATATGCGGCTGGACTGGCCATAGTTGCCACTGGGTGTTTTCCCGATGGACTGGAACAGTGGGGGCCAGTTTTGGGGCAGTGGGGGACTTTCTTTTGTTATTGGGGGCTGGTTTTGCAGCAGTGTTGCAATATCAGCCCCCTATAATAAAAGCAGCAGCAATGTTTTCCATCAACACCCCATCTCCCCTCTTCACCCCCCACCCTGGGGCCGGTCCGTCTTAATTGCAAGGGCTGGTTTGCGTTCCCAGTCCGGCCGTGAATACTTATTGTGTTGTGTTGAATAACAAAATGGAGAAGCAATAAATAGATTGTTATTCATGAAAACATGGCCTGCATAGAATAATTTGATGCATCATGCAAATGAGGCAGTAGGTCTGTGTGATTACTTGTTTTACGACAATTAACATGGATATTTGCAACTCCACTTACCACACATATTTCGAAGACAAGTTGTTTGGTAAGCACTACACACCAGAAGGGGCAGCTCTTCCATGTGGGTGGAGGAGCGTCGCCCCACTGCTTTCTTGCAGTGCGAGAAGCAGAAACATGAAATGGTATTATAAATACCATTTTATGTTTCTTCTTCTTGCACTGCGAGAAAGCAGAAGGGTTTGGTTGGGGGCGGTCGGGTGGGCGGTCCTGCTCTAGGGGAGGGGAGGAGTGGCTTGCCCACTCTGAGAGCGCTGACTGTTTGGTTGGCCCCAGGGCCGACCTAAACAGTCACACAAACTCTCCCTTATCTCCATGTAGGCTGCATGCAGCCTACATGGAGAAAATGGCCTCCCCATAGACGCCTGTGTGGTCAGCGTCCCAGCCAATCACAACGCTGCCATTGCAGCGTTATGATTGGCTTAGAGGAGGGGAAGGAGGCTGCCTGCGGCTGCTTCCTGCTGCAGACAGGACGACACAGACCACCGATGCGGGACCAGGCCCGCAAAGGTAAGTTAACTTTTTGTTTTTTAATGAAACCCTCCCCGTGCAAAATTCCACACCCCTCAGCTGCGAGTCATACCAGTATATATTTTACCAGTTCACCGTATGGGTGGAGTTTTGAGGGGTAAGCAAAAAAATCTACAACCTGTGTCCCGTTTTCAGGACAGTCATTGTAACGCGGTTCTATTTATCACACCTGATAAATTCTGATCCATTTGTTGTCAGATTATGTTGGGTGGAATAAATATGGTACCCTTTACCAGGCCGACCATAATTGAGACCTATGTATACAATAACTTTGCAAAGTGGTGTGGAAAGTGCCTCAATGCCCATTTGCATTGGGAGGGTGAAGAAAGGGCATTAGAAGGAATGCTGCGTCAAACGTGTTAATCATACACATGCTGAAACTGCTCATTGTGCAGGCTTTACCACTCTATACCATGTTTACATGGGAAAACCAAGTTAGTTTGGTTACAGACAGCCAGCTGAGACCATCATGGTCCACCCTGATGTAAGTCATGATTAAGCAAAACTATAAATATTCACACCATTTCAAGTATTAACTGGCTAAACGTTAGCATGATTGCACTTTCTGAATGACAACTTTGCAGCCCTACCACAGGTAAGATTTTTCGTCAGACAGCTGATATCTGTAGTAATCTTTGCTGGGTCCCAGTTGCATTCTAATTCCACTGCATCTTCATAACACTTCCGGTGCTGGAAACAACAGCTGAAAGAAAGCCAGAAACAATTTTGGGAACTTTTATCACTGATCAATGTTTTATAGACCAATATTAAGAAGAAGGTAACTGCTTTAATTGATAGCATGCATGCTTCTTTGAAAGAATTATCCCGAAACTCTGATTTTTCAGGGCTTGTCATTTTCGTCTCATTAGTCATGTAAAACTAATATCTATTTCTTTATAAATACAAGTATTGGCAAAGTCAATTTGACCATTGGCACCTATTGGCCTTGCCAGTGGTTGTTTCCTCACCATATGACATCCATGCATGTGTGCGCATATCTTCCAATATTTATCTTTAGTTTAATCAAAAAACAGGGATTTAGGTATCATCTGTGTATCATCTGGGTACTTAGTGAAGGCAAAAGAGGGATGATCCTTGGAGAATACTGCAGGACTCTGGGCTTGTTGTAGACTCAACTGACTTGATCCAGATCTATTGGCTGAAATTGAAGAGGAAAGAATGGGCCTATGGAAGACCAGGGCACACTCATTGGTCTAAGTCAGTAGTTTGTCCTACCTCTCTGTAAGTCAGCTTACTTCAAGATTGTGTGGTAATTCCGAGGGTCATTTTTATCGGATGTATGACGTTACAACGCATACTTGTACCACGCATGCCTTTACAACGCGGTTTTTACATCGCAAACCTTTACAACGCATAGAGCTTTGGGGTGCTGGATAGTGAAAAGTTTAATTTACTATTCCAACTCCAGTCCCTGTGGACACTAGGGAAGGTGTTGGATAGTAAATTAAACGTATTCCCTATCCTAGAGCGCCCCCCAGCGCAATGCGTTGTAATGGTTTGCGTTGTAATGACTGCGTTGTAATGGTAGTGCGTTGTAAAAGTTTTGTTGTAAAGGTTGTTCACCATGTTTATCATCTGACTTAAAAATATGTCTAGGTATGGAAGTTTTGTGCTGATTCATAAAGTGTGGGGCAAGCAAAAGAGGGATCCTAAAATGGAGAGTTCCCATGTTAATTACTATAGGAAGCTTTGCTCTTTGATAAAGAAAAAACGGTGGAACTGAAATGCACCAGATTTGGCAGAAAGTTAGAACTTTACGTGCACTGTTTCTGAATAAAGTACGTATAAACCATCTGACACCTGTAATGTATTTCTGCTAGGAGATCAGCAGTGTGTGTGTGGTGGAAACAACACCACTGCGCGGAGGCAGACAGTGTGATGTGCTCTTCATCCGACTACCCCTGGCACTTTGGTGCAGTTGTTTCAAGAAAGTAGTGCTTTAAGAGTTGCCTGGGGTGGGCCTGAATGGGTTAAATAGTTAGGTATATATGGAAGGCTGGTCCCATGGTACTGAAAATGTAAAGAATTGGGCCTTCTAATTTGTCCTGTCGGCCAGCTTGGTTCCGCAGGATGGTTCCTGGCCCCATAGGACCAAGAGATCTGACTGTCGGGCCACAAATCTGAAAAAAGTGTTGCAGCCACAGGGCTGGAACCTGGTCCCTGTGTCCTGAAAAAGTCGTTTTAAAAAGGGGCAGGATATCAGTGATGCCATCATGGATGTCATTTAACATGTCATAAGTGAAGTAAAATGTGAGGCCATGTCATAAACAGTGCATTTAGAGGCAAACGATATATTTAGTACAGTAAACCATAACTCTTGAATTTCAGTGTTTTTATTGCTTTTAAATGTTCGTTTTTTAATCTCATTACAACACCTAACACTTTAACCTTTTTTCAGTAGATAGATAGATAGATAGGTACATATATAGAATGATTCAGTCATTCTATCTAATTCTGTGGCCCCAGGTTACGGGGGTGTTCATGAGCAAGCAGATGATTGTCGGCTTCCAAGAGGTATGGCAATGGATGTATTTGATGTATTGGGGCACTTTTAAAAAACATTCAATGGTCTTAGCTTCATATTTGTATATACCTGAATGAAGCAAAAATTAAATTTCTGACATTAGGTTTACCTGAGCATTACTTTTTTAATTGTATACATGTGGAATAAACTCAAGTGAGTAATTCAGCACTGAGCTGAGATCATTTTTATTGCAGGAGGAGCACCTCTAGCCTGATATTCTATATGTAGAACAGTGTTGTCTGTAGGTAAAAGTTAAAGTTGAGGAGTGGGGGTGGGCTTTTCAGACATGTAATTGGGATGGCACATTTACTTTATGGGATAAAAAGCTCTTTTTGTGTGGTCACCGCCATATTTTCTGCCAAATTATATTGCTGGTTTCTTTACTCTGCACATTGGGGCACTGCTGTCCTCTTCCGAAAGTGTGTCTGAACCCTAAAGCATGTAGATCATTGTTAATCCCTGATTGGCTTATTTACCTTTTCTATAAAACTGTATTGTATAGTTAAATGTCACCTACGAACTACAGCACTTAATGTGCCATCCACTAATGTGACAAAGGAAAACATGGCTTCAGGCCTAACATTGTAGCCCAACTGCTATCATCTAAACCCTGCAGTGCTAGCTTTAATAATAACTCATTTCAACAGATACAGACTTCCCTTTTACATATTAGTAAGTCAGCCCCATGTAAGCCTTATTGTCCACAAGGTAGAGTGCATGATATTTAAAAGTGGGAAATGTAAAACAATAATGTTACCATATCCCTACAGTGACAAGACCCTAATAGCCATTTTCAGTGTAGCATCCAATAACTTCTATATAGCAGACCAGAGTATAGATTAAAATACTAAAACTGCTATCTCAGGAATGGGGCAAGCTAGAAAAATAATGAAACAAATTAACTTTGAGAAAGTTTCCATTTACCTACCTGAACTGTCAGAAGGATAACTGGCACCGGCTTCTGCCAGCCTGTCCTCAAACCTCGGAATAGGTGTGAAAGAGGTGCATCCCAGAAGCATACAATAAACTAACATGAATATTCAGAAATGATTCCTCTGATCTCCACAGAATATTCGGAGTGGTGGCTGTGGGTATCTTGTTGCCACCGCACTGTCAAATCCTGTTTGACATGTTTGCTGAGCCAGATGTAACACTTGGGGCTCACTTGAAAGGGAAAGAACAGGACACCAACACAATTCTTGTGTATCCATGTCTAGCTGCTGTAGTTTCTCTCCTTTTTTCCTCTTAACCGGGAGAAGCCAAGAAAGAAAGCAAGCACAAATGTACTGTATACAAGAAATACAAATTGCCAATGTATATTCCACTTATATTTTTCAATAAAAAATTTATAAAATAAAAAAAAAGACCTGGGGCGGTTGGACCCCCTTCCACTTGAAATCCAAAGGCAGAAAGATCAGCAAGGGCCGTAAAAATGATCTCTTGGGGCGCTTCAGAAACACTAAAAAGCTGAAGAGGACATTTCTGTGCATAATCCCAGTTGGTAATGTGCATATAGACCTCGACTGGACTTTGCAGTTGCCCTTTTCCTGCACCCTGAGGTTCTCTAAGTGCTCACACTGAGGTTCTGGGGGCCTTGAAGTGTACTCCTGTGGTTGTTTAGGCACCAAAAGAAGCTTGGGAACTTGTTGCTCCACAGCTTCAAGGGGACAGAATGCTAATAGTTTTCAAATGGAAGTTCCATGAATCAGATTGAATTTCAGGTTCATTCCCCATGGAGAAGAGTTTTCATTAGAAAAAATACAATGTCCTTTTGCCGATTCGGACATAAAAACATTTTTTAAACTTCCCTACTTCTAGGCCCTAGTAAGGTCAACCTTCTTTGGATCGATCGCAGTCAGCTATAAATTGCGCCTAGGTTCCAGTCTACCAAGGCCATTGATGACCATTGACGCTTTGAAGTTTTTGGTGCTATTTTCACTTGAATCTTTCAAAATTGAAGTCTCCGGTTCCCTTCATTGGATTTTTGCCATTTTAGTGTCATTTTGCTTATAAAAATGTCTCTATTATTATAAATTGTAATGGGGTTTTTATTATGTTGTGTTTTTGACTTGTTAGCTGTTTTGGTACTTCTACATGCTTTACACATTTTCAGTAAGTAAAGCCTGTCTGCTCTGTGGCATAGCTACCTGGGTTTGAGCTCAGGTTTAAATTATTGTTACCTTTGACTGGACCTAACAGAATAGTGACATTATTGCTCGTGGTGGACACAGTCCACCTCAATTAATTAACTACTTTCTCACACTTCATACTCATTCACATGTTTTGCATAACATTGAACACTTGCTTTTTTTAATTTGTGGTACAGAATTTATTCAGCCAAGTGCCGAGCTGGAATTACCATATCTAGATTATGAAATTAGGCAATGCCACCATCCTTAAGCTGATTTAAGAAAGACAGGTTGTGATGTTAGGAGCATGGAAGTTGTCCATTATGTTCACTTAAATTATAGAGGCACTAGTGAGTACATCCATGCCACTGAGTGGCTTTGCTTTAATTCAGCTCAAAAGGGTGAAAAGACATTTGCTTATGGGAGGTGGCATCTTATTCATCATAATAACTTTATTTCAGTAATAGCCAAAAAAGCAAACATAATGACTTAAAACAGCATAATCATTCTTTAATTAAAAGCTTAAAATCTTGACATATAAGATAATCAAAAAGACCCAACAATAAAACTAGCAGCTATGAGGGAACATCACAATAATTTTAAAGTGCAAAGTTAAAATTAATTCCAATCTCCTATACCTATTTTGAAGTGTTGCATGTGCCAGAAGTCCATATTCAAAGAAGAGTAAAAACATGAAAAACTGCGAAATGCAACTTGAAAGACCCAAGGATCGTGGGTACTAAGCCCTAGACAACAGGGCATCCGTTTTCTGTCTGTCTCCACATAGATACAAAACAACTGGGAGACAGCAAAGACAATTGGTTGATCGATGTCTGTCCTGAATACAATAGTTGCAATATTGTAGTCTCTGATGCCCAGATTGCTGCACAACGGTAGGATCAATTTTCTCCTATGGACATAGCACTGCGGACAAAAGTACAAGACATGGTATACAGTTTCCTTGGTCTCTTGGCAGAACAGACAACTTAGGTCAGAATCAATGTCAGTGAGGGGGCGCTGCCACTTTTCAGTAAATGATCGAAGTGGCAAGGCCCCAATTCGGAACTTAATGTAAAGTGTCTTAGCAGGTGGAGGCTCAATTGTGTCCCTGTACATTTCCAGAAATCTGTGTCTTTAAATTCCAGAAAGGTATAGGTCAGGGTGCCTTAATCCCCAGCCTGAGGAATGTACAGTCTACATATCTCTAACACCCTGAAAGATTTGACAATCCCTCCCTGTCTATAGCATGGGTTTGGACAAGATGGCCCATCTTGGCAGTATGACTATGAGGGGCTGTACCCAGCCCCACTTACATTTCAAAGGGCAGGGACTGTACATGGGAGAATGGCCTTGAGCAGGGCCCAAGATATGAGGTGCAGATTTGTGCATGATATTCCCCATATTTTGTTAAAGCGGGTTGGTAAGATAACCTTTAATATCGGTAAGTGGGGGCATTTGGCTGAATGGTTTCAGGAAAGTACCCAAGCTGATTGGGTGCCAGCTTTGGACTACAACAGTATCCTTTGTACAATTGAGTTCTGTCTCGTTTTGTTGTGTGTATATATGCCATGATGTTTCATAATAATTTTTAAGCTTGGGAACAAAATCCATTCCGTTCGCGGAATTTGCGGATTTTAGGCAATTTCGCGGTCTGCGAATTCCGCGAATTTGGCCAAAAATCTGCAAATTCGCAAGCTGGTGAATTTTTTTGCTTGGCCGCGCTTGAATAATACAATATCGCGCGCGCGGCATTGACTTACCATGATTCTGTGTTCGCCGAGTTGTTTTTCTCCCGGTTTGCATGTGCTGAGCCATTTTGGATCTTGCTGCGTGATCGCGCGAGAGTTTTTCCACCGCGATTACGTAATCGCGACCCTCCATCTTGCACAGCAAGAGTTTGACAACGCGAGTACGTCATAAGGGCCCGCGATCACGCATCGCCGTAGATGCGGCGCGCAGCTGACTTCCGGCGGGAGATTTGAACAGCTCGCGTTCCCAAACTTGCACAAATTGCAATTCTGCACAAGAAATCCACCGCAGGCAGCATAACCCTTCTGAAAAAGATGATTTTGATCAGAATAACTCCTCAGATTGACATTTGGCTGTACTTTTTTGTGCAAGGAGTCCATTTTTGGGGGGGGGGGTGCGAGGAAGGAAGTGCCCCAGAGTCTCCAACTTCCTGTTCCTGTCCAGCAGGCTCCTCCCAGTGCTTTGTCCATGTCCTGGTCACTTTTGACTTGGATCTGGAGCTGGAAGGATTACTTTTTGTGGCTGCTGCTGGATATTTATATTTGAGGACTTTTTGGACTTTGGAGTTTGGATCACTTTTGGATTTGAGATTTTTCAAGTAAGTTTGTGTTGTTTGTTTGGGGCATTTCAGTTGCTGCAACTAAAATGTTAAAACATTTTCACAACTTTTAAAAATATATATTGTGGATAGCCACAGTATCCAGTAGGCCCAGGGTTAGTCATGGGTGCATGATACAACTGTTTCTGTGAGTTTTCTTTTCACTTAAATCTCATTTATGTCATGGAATTTTAGCTCATTGTTATATGTGGATTTTTTTTACATTTTGGGTTGCCTGTAAAGCCTCACTAGCCAGTAGGCCTAGGGGTAGTGAGTGGTGCATGGACCAAGTATTTCTGTGGGGTGTCTTGAATTTAAACATCATTGAGGGCATGGATGGCATTGGATTGTGGTGATTTCTGTGTGTTTTTCGACTTTGTGGGTACTGTTGGGGCCTGACCATGTGGGTGGGGGCCATTTTGAGGCCTGGTCCAGGCAAGGCCTGGCCATGTGGCGGGGGGACAAGGGGCCATTTTGAAGCCCAGCAGTGTGCTTTGAGCCATAGGCCTGCAACCAGCCTGCCCTGCTTTCACCCATTATGCCCAGGGGTAGTGAGTGGTGCATGGACCAATGCTTTGTGTGGGGCCTCTTGAATTTAAACATCATTGAGGGCATGGATGGCATTGGATTGTGGGGATTTTTGTGTGTTTTTCGACTTTTTGTGGTGTTGTTGGGGCCTGGCCATGTGGGTGGGGGCAATTTTGAGGCCTGGTTCAGGCAGGGCCTGGCCATGTGGCTGGGGGACAAGGGGCCATTTTAAAGCCCAGCAGTGCGCTTTGAGACATAGGCCTGCACCCAGCCTGCCCTGCTTTCACCCATTATGCCCAGGGGTAGTGAGTGGTGCATGGACCAATGCTTTGTGTGGGGCCTCTTGAATTTAAACATAATTGAGGGCATGGATGGCATTGGATTGTGGTGTTTTTTGTGTGTTTTTCGACTTTGTGGGTGCTGTTGGAGCCTGACCATGTGGGTGGGGCCATTTTGAGGCCTGGTCCAGGCAGGGCCTGGCCATGTGGCGGGGGGAAAAGGGGCCCATTTGAAGCCAGGCAGTGTGCTTTGAGCCATAGGCCTGCACCCAGCCTGCCCTGCTTTCACCCATTATGCCCAGGGGTAGTGAGTGGTGCATGGACCAATGCTTTGTGTGGGGTCTCTTGAACTTAAATATCATTGAGGGCATGGATGGCATTTGATTGTGGTGATTGTTGTGTGTTTTTTGACTTTTTTGGGGTGTTGTTGGGGCCTGACCATGTGGGTGTGGGCCGTTTTGAGGTCTGGTCCAGGCAGGGCCTGGCCATGTTGCTGGGGGTAAAGGGGCCATTTTGAAGCCTGGCAGTGTGCTTTGTGCCATAGGCCTGCTGTACCCAGGCCAGTATGCCTTGCTTTCGTCCAGTATGGCCAGGGGTACTCAGTGGTGCATGGACCAAGTCTTTCTGTGGGGTGTCTTGAATTTAAACATCATTTAGGGCATGGATGGCATTGGATTGTGGTGATTTTTGTGTGTTTTTTGATTTTTTGGGGTGGTGTTGGGGCCTGGCCATGTGGGTGGGGGCCATTTTGAGGTCTGGTCCAGGCAGGGCCTGGCCATGTTGCTGGGGGTCAAGGGGCCATTTTGAAGCCAGGCAGTGTGCTTTGTGCCATAGGCCTGCTGTACCCAGGCCAGTATGCCTTGCTTTTGTCCATTATGGCCAGGGGTACTCAGTGGTGCATGAAACAACTCTCTCTGTGTGGTCCCTCTTCTATTAATGTAAACATCCATTTTTTATTAGAAATATATTTGCAATTTTTATTTTTGGTCTTTCCATTTTGGCGTGTTTTGTAATAATATAAATGCCTAGTTCCAAAGTATTAATTGAAGCACGACATATGCAGCATTTATTTAACTGATGTTCCTCTGGCTTCGTTTGCTTTTAGGTGCACAAAGACGAATCAGCCTCATCGTTCATCATCAGTGCCCGGAAGAAGTCCTGCTGCGGTGTTTGCAGCACAACGTCACGTGTGGCCACAGACAACTCTGCAACTCGTGCAACTGCGGACTGCTTTTCTGACATCTGAATAAGATGGGCCCAAAAAAAGGTGGCCGTAGCTCCTCTATCAAAAAAGTTGCCAGTAAGAAGGAGCAGAAGAAGCAAGTAGCGCCACTTACCAAGGAGACTGGTGTGCTGACCAGCACATTTTTGGGGGTAAAAAAAAGTACGCCTGCAGCAGCGGGGTCCAAGCTGGGAGCAGCACCTCCGCTTCATTGGGCTTAGTGCCACTATGCCAAGTTAGGTCCAAGTCCTTGAGTGCTGCAGAGGCAGCCACTGTAATAATTGCTCAATCACCATTGACCAGTGATGTTTGCTCATCGCAAGAAAGTAGCATCCAATCAACACAGGGTGCAACTCATCTGACGAGTGTTCAACAAACACAACGGCAACAACAATCACAGGTGCAACTAGAACAAGCGCAAGAACAAGCCCAAGTACATGCGCAAGAGGCGCAATGACAGGCGCAAGGACAGGCGCAAGGAGAGGCGCAAGGAGAGGAGCAAGGAGAGTTGCAACTAAAGGCGCATGGAGCGGCACAACTGCCCACAATGCTTGTTCCTCCAGAAGTAGGGGCACATCAGGAAATCGAAATTCAAGCAGAGGTATCATCCGAGGAAGCCCCTCTTCCTGATGATTCATTGTCTTCCAGATCCCCAGCAAGAAAAAGATCAAGGAGGGCTACTACAAGTTCTTCTTCAAGCCCCCTTCCTTCTGATGATCTTGATGTGGATTGGAACCCACCACCAACAACAATGAATTCTGAGTCAAAGAGAGTGAGGCACTCCATGAGCCGACAGAGGTAGATAAGCCTAAAAGGAAGGTTCCCGCAAGGCTTTCAATTATGGGTGATGACGACGAACAAGAAGTGGTGTATTCTGCTGCTTATGAACAGTCTGACGACGACCCAGTCATCACAGTCGTCACTCCAGCCCCAGCGGGCATGCAGCAGACAGACATTTTGACCCTATCCCGAATGGCTGCTGAGCGGGATGTGTGCGGCGTGGCACTGGTACCACCACCAACCCAGTTAACTACAACACCAACTCCACCTACAGCTTCCATATTTTCTTGTCAGAAGGGCCGGCAGGGACCTCCATACAGCTTGAACTCCATTATAAGTAGTGGTGCTGTAATAAGTGCCCCACAGAGTAAATTTCTGCAACGCCCATCCTCCAATTCATCTGGCATTGAAACTGAAAGTAAGACCTCCACCACCAGCAGACATCTCCAGTCCCCAGTTTGGGACTTCTTTAGTGTTAGCACAAAGGCGGAAAACATGATCATTTGTTCGATTTGTAACCAAGTAGTTAGTCGGGGTAAGTTTGGTGCCAACTATGGCACCGGAGGCCAGAGAGGTCATCTAAAAAAACACCACACTATTGTTTGGGATGCGCACCTAAGGAAGATCCAGGGAGACAAAAGTACAACAAATCCAAATGTATCCATTGATATTGCATCTGATGATGATGACGAGGGGCTTTGGTGCAGGGGGGGGGGGAAGTGAAGAAGCGACAGACATTTTTTCTGGTACACCCAGTACCCCTGGCAGCAGCACACCCTCTACCCCTGCAACATGTATGAGGCACACTAAGAGTCTGGGAGAGACATCAATGCGAAAAAGTACATCAATGAGCCTAACTGGTTTGAAGAAGTCTGCATCATCCTCATCATCACGTAAAACGGTCCAGACCACCATTTGCAGAATGTTTTGGTCGGATGCGCCATTTGAACGCAACCACTCAACGGCACGTCTGTATAACGCAAAGCTGGCTAAAATGCTAGCGCTGGACCTTCTCCCTTTTTCTTTCATGGAAGGGTTGGGTTTTCTAGAATTTGTGGCAACAGTCTGCCCTAAATGGAAGGTTCCTAGCCGGTCCTATTTTGCCAGAGTTGCTGTTCCAGCACTACATCAAGATGTGCTGGCGGTGATTGGTGCAGCCATTCAGAAGAGTGCTGTTCACACTATCCACCTGACAACAGACATGTGGACCAGTTGCCAAGCCCTTGATTACATGTGCACCACTGCACACTGGGTCTCTTTTGCAGGGGTTAAAGACAAGTTAAAAGCAGGTGTTGACACGGACACAGTTTTTCAAGCTACTCGGAAACATGCAACAGTAGCCATGTTTGCTATGGAGAAATCTCATACTGCACCTAACCTTCTGGAGGAGTTTAATAGGAAGGTCTATGAACGGCTGCATCCAAGAAATCGCATGATTGGTTATGTTTCCACAGATAATGGCAGTAATATAGTTAAGACCATGTAGAAAGGTGACTATTTCAGAGTGCCGTGTTTGGCGCACCGTATTAAAATTGTTGTGCAAGATTTCTTGAAAAAAGAAACCACAATCAGCAAGTTACTGACCACCTGCCAAAGAACCTGTACACATTTCAGCCATTCTTTTAAGGCCCGTCAGAAGCTGAGGAGCATGCAACATGAACGTAGACTGCCAGTCAAAGGACTCATCCAGGAGATGGCAACACATTGGAACTCAACCTTTTACATGCTTGAGCCTCTGTCTGAGCAGTGGGGTAATCAATGAGTATGTCTATAAACTGGGTTCTACTATGAAAGACATGAGGCTAGAGGTGGAGGAATGGAAGCTAGTTGCAAGCCTGACAGACATGCTTCGTCCTTTTGAGGTCTTCACGCGTGAAGTCAGCAGGGAGGACTATTCTTTGGGCAAAGCTATCTCATTGTTGCGCATGCTAGAGCACCAACTGAAGGCGGTGTCTTCAGCGTTCCGAGATGATGCTGAAAAGCAATACGCATATCAGTTGGCGGAGAGGTTATTAAGCCGCCTAGTTGACAATGAAAGGCTTAACAAATTACATACCGAACAACATTACATTTGTGCCACTATTCTGGATCCATGGTACAAAAAGGCCGTGGCCAGCAAAGTATTCATTCCTTTTAATGAAGCATATGTTTCAAAGTACAAACATTGGCTAGCTGTGTCAGCCAGTCGGTTCGAAAAAGAGCGGCAGAAAATTGAAGGAGCCGGCAGAAGTACTACTGAATCAGCAGGCCATCCAGCGTCAAGTTCCACTTCTGAATCTGTGGCCAAAGGGAGTCACTTTCCCTCACAGCCGTTAACGACACCAGCAACCGTATCATCATCCTCACCTGCACCAGGTCCAGCCATAATATTGTTGGAAGCGGATTGGCTAACTCATCAAGGGTTTGCTCGTTCCAGTGATGCAAAGGCCACAGATGGTACGCAAAGTGGAACAACCCTGGAGAACCTTGAGTCGATGGTGCAGGCCTATCTGGATGACACAACAGAGGTCTTCGTTAATCAGAACCCCTTGCTGTATTGGTATAGGAAAAGGCCTCTATGGCCACTGGTCACCAACCTGGCTCTAAATTATTTGTCTTGCCCACTCGCAAGCGTGTCTTCTGAATGTGTTTTCAGGGCTGCTGGTGCCATTGTAACTTCAAAAAGGACCCGCCTCTCACCCAAAAAAGTGGAGATGTTAACAATGATCAAGATGAATCAGCACTTCATACCACCATATTACAAAATACGCGATTGCACGCAGGAAGAAGAGGACACCGACATAGGTGACGGAAGTTCTTCTCTGTTACCTGACCTACTCCCATTTCAATTCATAGAGTTTGAGGACGAGCTCTACTTCCCTGAGACCGAGGCCTGAAAATGACTTCCTTTTTTTCCGTCCTTATTCACTTTTATTCCTGTGTGTCTTTCTTTGTTTTGCAATTTTTACCACAACAAAACTCTAATCACAACAAGTCCATCAGCAGCACTGTCTTCATCTTATTTCCTTATTGCTTTGAAGGTGCCGAGTCACTCACTGGGATGGATGGATCATCAGCGTCGGTTTACGGAAGAACTATGGCCAATTCGTGAGTGGCAAACAGGTAAACCAGTCTACAACAACTACTACAGCAGAACTACATGTCTTTCTGGTTTTGGTATGGAGTGGTTGGGGCAGTGTAGTGTTGTTATGCCAGGCAGAGTACAGACAGCAGTTCATGTAAAATTGGGGCTATGTGGCTTGCTGTATACAATTAGATATGCTTTGTCTGTCTGTGTCAAAGACCCAAGGTATGCTACATCAGGTTGCTTCACTCAGTGGTGCCTGCCTTAACAGTCTGCATGGCCCTGCCGCAAGCATGGGCCAAAAATCAGTTCAGCTCGCGAAATTTGCTCTTTTTCAGCGGTAAATTCACAATCCGCGAATCTCGCGAAATTGGCGAAAATTAGCAAATTCTTGAGCGTAACGGATTTTTGGCCCATTCTTGCGGCAGGGCCATGCAGACGGTAAATCAGGCACCACTGAGTGAAGCAACCTGATGTAGCATACCTAGGCTCTTTGACACAGACAGACAAAGCATATCTAAGGTTTAGGGTTCAGTGCGGTTTACTAGGGTTTTTGGGTTCAATTAATTTGGTAGGGTTCCCGGAGTCTAGGGCTCAGGGCCCGATGCAGGCTCGTTCATAATGATGTTGGCAAGGCTTTAGGGTGGTTTGGGGTTTTTTGCTCCAGAATTGGCCGAATTTTGGCGTTTTGCTGGCGCGTGTGTTTGGGTGAACTAGTCGTACACCTTCCAGTGGATCAATTTTGTTCTGCCTTGCTGAGATTCTTGAGAATCACTGGAACAAGTGTCCTGGTAAGTTTCAAGAGGATCGAAGTAGTGGAAGTGCTGAAAACAGCAAGTTTTTGTCAAGGCGCGATTTGCCAAGTTTTGGGGATAGCAGTGTTGCATGTTTTTGGGGGGCTGTTTGGGAGTGTTCTAGATGTTTAGGGGTGGGTTGAGGGGTCTGGGAGCACTGCTGGGAAGGTCTAATTTTGATTGCAAGTGGTTTGAAGAAAATCCATGGTGAAAAAGGGGGGTTTGGACCTAGTTGCAGAGAGCGTTTTGGCATGATTGAAACTTAGGCCTAGCAGTATTGCATGTTTTTGGGTAGCTGCTTGGGGGGTTCTAGATCTTTGGGGGTGGGTTGAGGGGTCTGGGAGCACTGCTGGGAAGGTCTAATTTTGATTGCAAATCATTTGAAGAAAATCCATGGTGGAAAATGTTTTTTTTTTTAGCATTACTGCATGTTTTTGGGGGGCTGTTTGGGGGGTGTTCTAGATTTTTGGGGGTGGGTTGAGGGGTCTGGGAGCACTGCTGGGAAGGGTTAATTTTGATTGCAAGTGGTTTGAAGAAAATCCATGGTGGAAAAGGGGGTTTTGGGCCTAGTTGCAGGGAGCGTTTTGGCACGATTGAAACTTAGGCCTAGCAGTATTGCATGTTTTTGGGTGGCTGCTTTGGGAGGGTTCTAGATCTTTGTGGGTGGGGTGAGGGGTCTGGGAGCACTTTGGGAAGGTCTAATTTTGAATGCAAGTGGTTTGAAGAAAATCCATGGTGGAAAGTTTTTTTTTTAGCAGTATTGCTTGTTTTTGGAGGGGTGTTCTAGATTTTTTGGGGTAGGTTGAGGGGTCTGGAAGCACTGCTGGTTAGGTGTAATTTTGATTGCAAGTGGTTTGGAGAAAATACACGGTGGAAAAGGGGGTTTGGGCCTAGTTGCAGAGAGCATTTTGGCACGATCCGCAAAAATCGCCCATAGTTACTAATTGCTATCCTTGAAAAGGAGACTCAGAGTACGCACTTTCGAAATGATGATTATATGTAATACTGTCACCTCTGAAACGGAAAGTGTTATTTTTGCACTACACAGCGTACCTTATATTTTTTTCTCTGTGGTGTTTTAATATCACTTCCTGTTTTTCCATCAACAATTACAGGACGTCTTTTACCCTGTGCCATGGAACAAACGATTAAATCAGGCTTACCATTAGCGATTCGCAATTCCAGATCAGACAGGCAGTGGACAGTGTGTCTGGTCACCAAGATTGATCGACGGAACGTCAGATGCAATGGAGAAGTACCGCGAATAAGAGGAATGGTTGGATGCATGCAACTTCACAAATTCAACAGGGCAACTACAACATACAGTTACAGTATTCTCTTAACTTCTCCTTATCTTTCAAATGTTAGTGTTTTGAACTTGAACTTTTACAAGTGTGACTCTGTGCGTTGGTTTGCTCTCTGCTTCAAATTCATCCCTCCAGCTATTTTATAAGTTTCTTTGTCATTTCTAAAACTAATTTAATGTACTAATAAGTGTTTATTCTCTCTGAGGGCACAGAGGCAAGTGAAATTGCGTAATTATAATTTTTACTGCAGCCCTGTACTGTCAAATTGTTTCTTCATAGTTACGAGTAAGTTTTAATAAGTAATACTTTTCAGTAACCTAACCATCCATTTAGCAAACAACTTCATGCATGCAGTAGTGCACTTCCTTTATGTGCCTTCAAAGATGTATGGATATCTTCGAATCCAAAGATTTGTTTTTCTTCATTTGTTGTTTGTCCATGCTGTGTTTTTTTCCTCTCTCCACAAAACATTCCCCAAAAACCCCATTCCCATCCAATTTTCAAACCCTAACCCTCTTACCCTGGGCTGTGTGGTTTTTCATTGGGGTGTGACTAAATGATGACAATAAATTCCACACACTTGCTGGGGTGGATAAGGTCAAAGCAACAAAAAAATCATTCTAATCAGAATTTCATGTGCGCCATTGTGGATTGATCATCAACATCATCCTCCTGCTACACTTAATGAATCGAATGCTTAATGCTTATGTTGCTTTGTCCTTTGCCTTAATACTATTTCTTATAGTAGCCATACTCCACGCAACTAGTACTTAGTTATCTTTTGAATACTTTAGCACTGCTCAGGCTACAATTCATGGCACTGTTCTCTACCGTACTATCTATCGTACTGTTTCTAATGCTACGCTCAGGCCACTCAATGCTTCATTTCTTTTTTTTTCATATGCTGCTACTGCCAGTGTGTACCACTACTACTACCAGCACAATGATGATATTTCAACAATCCAGGATTCAAGTCAACACCCAACCTTAATCGCCATTTGCCAAACAGCCAGCCCTGTGCCTAGCCCTATTCTCAAACATGAATCACAGGTAAGATAAGCATTTTGTGGAGGTAAAATAATGGGCTAGGACTTGGAGGAGAGGAGAGACTGACAGTAGTACTAGTAAAGTGCTAGTAGGGCAATTGAATTCACTAACTCTGTTAGTGGCACTTTTGTACATATTTGGACGTTTAGATAATTCATGCTGGTACGTCCCTTTCTCACTGCTCCATCAGGATTCAAGCAAGCCGGGCCGAAGACGGCTGAAATGCCAGAAACCGGTCCCCGGTAGCTTGTCTCCTTTCTGGTAAAGAATTGGCTTGGTAGTTTAGTCTGCCCTGTTCCCATGATGCACTGGGCCAGGGACAGACTGATTTGCATATAGCCAGGTTCTGAGCTGGGATGGGGCAGTGAGATAAATAACGGTGATGGATCAAGCCCTGATCTTTGGACTGGGTAAGAGTGGTCTGCTCAATTCAGACACTCTGTTCATCACCACCCCCTTTTGTAAATCGATTTTGGCCACTATAGGTGTGGCAGGGTATACTCAGACATGAGTCCCTTTCTCACTGCTCCATCAGGATTCAAGCAAGCCGGGCCGAAGACGGCTGAAATGCCAGAAACCGGTCCCCGGTAGCTTGTCTCCTTTCTGGTAAAGAATTGGCTTGGTAGTTTAGTCTGCCCTGTTCCCATGATGCACTGGGCCAGGGACAGACTGATTTGCATATAGCCAGGTTCTGAGCTGGGATGGGGCAGTGAGATAAATAACGGTGATGGATCAAGCCCTGATCTTTGGACTGGGTAAGAGTGGTCTGCTCAATTCAGACACTCTGTTCATCACCACCCCCTTTTGTAAATCGATTTTGGCCACTATAGGTGTGGCAGGGTATACTCAGACATGAGTCCCTTTCTCACTGCTCCATCAGGATTCAAGCAAGCCGGGCCGAAGACGGCTGAAATGCCAGAAACCGGTCCCCGGTAGCTTGTCTCCTTTCTGGTAAAGAATTGGCTTGGTAGTTTAGTCTGCCCTGTTCCCATGATGCACTGGGCCAGGGACAGACTGATTTGCATATAGCCAGGTTCTGAGCTGGGATGGGGCAGTGAGATAAATAACGGTGATGGATCAAGCCCTGATCTTTGGACTGGGTAAGAGTGGTCTGCTCAATTCAGACACTCTGTTCATCACCACCCCCTTTTGTAAATCGATTTTGGCCACTATAGGTGTGGCAGGGTATACTCAGACATGAGTCCCTTTCTCACTGCTCCATCAGGATTCAAGCAAGCCGGGCCGAAGACGGCTGAAATGCCAGAAACCGGTCCCCGGTAGCTTGTCTCCTTTCTGGTAAAGAATTGGCTTGGTAGTTTAGTCTGCCCTGTTCCCATGATGCACTGGGCCAGGGACAGACTGATTTGCATATAGCCAGGTTCTGAGCTGGGATGGGGCAGTGAGATAAATAACGGTGATGGATCAAGCCCTGATCTTTGGACTGGGTAAGAGTGGTCTGCTCAATTCAGACACTCTGTTCATCACCACCCCCTTAATTAAAAAATAGATTTTGGCCACTATAGGTGTGGCAGGGTATACTCAGACATGAGTCCCTTTCTCACTGCTCCATCAGGATTCAAGCAAGCCGGGCCGAAGACGGCTGAAATGCCAGAAACCGGTCCCCGGTAGCTTGTCTCCTTTCTGGTAAAGAATTGGCTTGGTAGTTTAGTCTGCCCTGTTCCCATGATGCACTGGGCCAGGGACAGACTGATTTGCATATAGCCAGGTTCTGAGCTGGGATGGGGCAGTGAGATAAATAACGGTGATGGATCAAGCCCTGATCTTTGGACTGGGTAAGAGTGGTCTGCTCAATTCAGACACTCTGTTCATCACCACCCCCTTTTGTAAATCGATTTTGGCCACTATAGGTGTGGCAGGGTATACTCAGACATGAGTCCCTTTCTCACTGCTCCATCAGGATTCAAGCAAGCCGGGCCGAAGACGGCTGAAATGCCAGAAACCGGTCCCCGGTAGCTTGTCTCCTTTCTGGTAAAGAATTGGCTTGGTAGTTTAGTCTGCCCTGTTCCCATGATGCACTGGGCCAGGGACAGACTGATTTGCATATAGCCAGGTTCTGAGCTGGGATGGGGCAGTGAGATAAATAACGGTGATGGATCAAGCCCTGATCTTTGGACTGGGTAAGAGTGGTCTGCTCAATTCAGACACTCTGTTCATCACCACCCCCTTTTGTAAATCGATTTTGGCCACTATAGGTGTGGCAGGGTATACTCAGACATGAGTCCCTTTCTCACTGCTCCATCGGGATTCAAGCAAGCCGGGCCGAAGACGGCTGAAATGCCAGAAACCGGTCCCCGGTAGCTTGTCTCCTTTCTGGTAAAGAATTGGCTTGGTAGTTTAGTCTGCCCTGTTCCCATGATGCACTGGGCCAGGGACAGACTGATTTGCATATAGCCAGGTTCTGAGCTGGGATGGGGCAGTGAGATAAATAACGGTGATGGATCAAGCCCTGATCTTTGGACTGGGTAAGAGTGGTCTGCTCAATTCAGACACTCTGTTCATCACCACCCCCTTTTGTAAATCGATTTTGGCCACTATAGGTGTGGCAGGGTATACTCAGACATGAGTCCCTTTCTCACTGCTCCATCGGGATTCAAGCAAGCCGGGCCGAAGACGGCTGAAATGCCAGAAACCGGTCCCCGGTAGCTTGTCTCCTTTCTGGTAAAGAATTGGCTTGGTAGTTTAGTCTGCCCTGTTCCCATGATGCACTGGGCCAGGGACAGACTGATTTGCATATAGCCAGGTTCTGAGCTGGGATGGGGCAGTGAGATAAATAACGGTGATGGATCAAGCCCTGATCTTTGGACTGGGTAAGAGTGGTCTGCTCAATTCAGACACTCTGTTCATCACCACCCCCTTTTGTAAATCGATTTTGGCCACTATAGGTGTGGCAGGGTATACTCAGACATGAGTCCCTTTCTCACTGCTCCATCAGGATTCAAGCAAGCCGGGCCGAAGACGGCTGAAATGCCAGAAACCGGTCCCCGGTAGCTTGTCTCCTTTCTGGTAAAGAATTGGCTTGGTAGTTTAGTCTGCCCTGTTCCCATGATGCACTGGGCCAGGGACAGACTGATTTGCATATAGCCAGGTTCTGAGCTGGGATGGGGCAGTGAGATAAATAACGGTGATGGATCAAGCCCTGATCTTTGGACTGGGTAAGAGTGGTCTGCTCAATTCAGACACTCTGTTCATCACCACCCCCTTTTGTAAATCGATTTTGGCCACTATAGGTGTGGCAGGGTATACTCAGACATGAGTCCCTTTCTCACTGCTCCATCAGGATTCAAGCAAGCCGGGCCGAAGACGGCTGAAATGCCAGAAACCGGTCCCCGGTAGCTTGTCTCCTTTCTGGTAAAGAATTGGCTTGGTAGTTTAGTCTGCCCTGTTCCCATGATGCACTGGGCCAGGGACAGACTGATTTGCATATAGCCAGGTTCTGAGCTGGGATGGGGCAGTGAGATAAATAACGGTGATGGATCAAGCCCTGATCTTTGGACTGGGTAAGAGTGGTCTGCTCAATTCAGACACTCTGTTCATCACCACCCCCTTTTGTAAATCGATTTTGGCCACTATAGGTGTGGCAGGGTATACTCAGACATGAGTCCCTTTCTCACTGCTCCATCAGGATTCAAGCAAGCCGGGCCGAAGACGGCTGAAATGCCAGAAACCGGTCCCCGGTAGCTTGTCTCCTTTCTGGTAAAGAATTGGCTTGGTAGTTTAGTCTGCCCTGTTCCCATGATGCACTGGGCCAGGGACAGACTGATTTGCATATAGCCAGGTTCTGAGCTGGGATGGGGCAGTGAGATAAATAACGGTGATGGATCAAGCCCTGATCTTTGGACTGGGTAAGAGTGGTCTGCTCAATTCAGACACTCTGTTCATCACCACCCCCTTTTGTAAATCGATTTTGGCCACTATAGGTGTGGCAGGGTATACTCAGACATGAGTCCCTTTCTCACTGCTCCATCAGGATTCAAGCAAGCCGGGCCGAAGACGGCTGAAATGCCAGAAACCGGTCCCCGGTAGCTTGTCTCCTTTCTGGTAAAGAATTGGCTTGGTAGTTTAGTCTGCCCTGTTCCCATGATGCACTGGGCCAGGGACAGACTGATTTGCATATAGCCAGGTTCTGAGCTGGGATGAGGCAGTGAGATAAATAACGGTGATGGATCAAGCCCTGATCTTTGGACTGGGTAAGAGTGGTCTGCTCAATTCAGACACTCTGTTCATCACCACCCCCTTTTGTAAATCGATTTTGGCCACTATAGGTGTGGCAGGGTATACTCAGACATGAGTCCCTTTCTCACTGCTCCATCAGGATTCAAGCAAGCCGGGCCGAAGACGGCTGAAATGCCAGAAACCGGTCCCCGGTAGCTTGTCTCCTTTCTGGTAAAGAATTGGCTTGGTAGTTTAGTCTGCCCTGTTCCCATGATGCACTGGGCCAGGGACAGACTGATTTGCATATAGCCAGGTTCTGAGCTGGGATGGGGCAGTGAGATAAATAACGGTGATGGATCAAGCCCTGATCTTTGGACTGGGTAAGAGTGGTCTGCTCAATTCAGACACTCTGTTCATCACCACCCCCTTTTGTAAATCGATTTTGGCCACTATAGGTGTGGCAGGGTATACTCAGACATGAGTCCCTTTCTCACTGCTCCATCAGGATTCAAGCAAGCCGGGCCGAAGACGGCTGAAATGCCAGAAACCGGTCCCCGGTAGCTTGTCTCCTTTCTGGTAAAGAATTGGCTTGGTAGTTTAGTCTGCCCTGTTCCCATGATGCACTGGGCCAGGGACAGACTGATTTGCATATAGCCAGGTTCTGAGCTGGGATGGGGCAGTGAGATAAATAACGGTGATGGATCAAGCCCTGATCTTTGGACTGGGTAAGAGTGGTCTGCTCAATTCAGACACTCTGTTCATCACCACCCCCTTTTGTAAATCTATTTTGGCCACTATAGGTGTGGCAGGGTATACTCAGACATGAGTCCCTTTCTCACTGCTCCATCAGGATTCAAGCAAGCCGGGCCGAAGACGGCTGAAATGCCAGAAACCGGTCCCCGGTAGCTTGTCTCCTTTCTGGTAAAGAATTGGCTTGGTAGTTTAGTCTGCCCTGTTCCCATGATGCACTGGGCCAGGGACAGACTGATTTGCATATAGCCAGGTTCTGAGCTGGGATGGGGCAGTGAGATAAATAACGGTGATGGATCAAGCCCTGATCTTTGGACTGGGTAAGAGTGGTCTGCTCAATTCAGACACTCTGTTCATCACCACCCCCTTTTGTAAATCGATTTTGGCCACTATAGGTGTGGCAGGGTATACTCAGACATGAGTCCCTTTCTCACTGCTCCATCAGGATTCAAGCAAGCCGGGCCGAAGACGGCTGAAATGCCAGAAACCGGTCCCCGGTAGCTTGTCTCCTTTCTGGTAAAGAATTGGCTTGGTAGTTTAGTCTGCCCTGTTCCCATGATGCACTGGGCCAGGGACAGACTGATTTGCATATAGCCAGGTTCTGAGCTGGGATGGGGCAGTGAGATAAATAACGGTGATGGATCAAGCCCTGATCTTTGGACTGGGTAAGAGTGGTCTGCTCAATTCAGACACTCTGTTCATCACCACCCCCTTTTGTAAATCGATTTTGGCCACTATAGGTGTGGCAGGGTATACTAAGACATGAGTCCCTTTCTCACTGCTCCATCAGGATTCAAGCAAGCCGGGCCGAAGACGGCTGAAATGCCAGAAACCGGTCCCCGGTAGCTTGTCTCCTTTCTGGTAAAGAATTGGCTTGGTAGTTTAGTCTGCCCTGTTCCCATGATGCACTGGGCCAGGGACAGACTGATTTGCATATAGCCAGGTTCTGAGCTGGGATGGGGCAGTGAGATAAATAACGGTGATGGATCAAGCCCTGATCTTTGGACTGGGTAAGAGTGGTCTGCTCAATTCAGACACTCTGTTCATCACCACCCCCTTTTGTAAATCGATTTTGGCCACTATAGGTGTGGCAGGGTATACTCAGACATGAGTCCCTTTCTCACGTCTCCATCAGGATTCAAGCAAGCCGGGCCGAAGACGGCTGAAATGCCAGAAACCGGTCCCCGGTAGCTTGTCTCCTTTCTGGTAAAGAATTGGCTTGGTAGTTTAGTCTGCCCTGTTCCCATGATGCACTGGGCCAGGGACAGACTGATTTGCATATAGCCAGGTTCTGAGCTGGGATGGGGCAGTGAGATAAATAACGGTGATGGATCAAGCCCTGATCTTTGGACTGGGTAAGAGTGGTCTGCTCAATTCAGACACTCTGTTCATCACCATCCCCCTTTTGTAAATCGGTACGTTTGAAGAAAGCAAACGTACAGTAACCCCCGCCCACCACCACACAAAATAATATGAACACGTATACTATGTTTAAGGACGTAAAATAAATTAATGTATTTCCCCTAACAAAAATAAACTAATCCAACTCACCTCCCTCCCTAAACCCAACCAATGCCCAAATGTCCTTCTTCAAGTCCCTTTCCCCAACGCCCAATTCCCATCCCCCCAACAGTCTTTAAAAAAGGGACAAGGGAAATTCACTTCCTACGGCGGTGTCCTCCTGTGGACAGGTCCCGCACCTCTTTGCGGAGGTCCCGGAGCTGGCGCTGTTGCTTCTCTGCCAATCGCTCCAGGTAGTCCACTCGCTTTCGGAGGCGGCGCAGACGAGCCATCCAGGCTCTGGGGGGGCAGCTGTTGTTTTTGCTGCTGTGCGGCGGCGGCGGGAGGCTGTTGGGCCACGGCACCGTTTCGCTGGAGACTGCTGGCTGGTGGACCCGGGGGCACTGGAGGAGGATGCAGTAGTTGCCATCTCCTCCTGCTCCCGAGCCCACAGCCACCGATATTCAGCGCAAATGGCATCCAGCTTACGTGCCGTGGCCCGGACAGCCATCTCCTTGCGGGTGAACTTTTTTGGAGCATCTATATGAAGAAAGAAAAAAAATACAGAAAGTTGACTCACAGTAACACTAGCAACTTGCAAGCACAGTATAACATTTTGGCATGTATCTTTCTGCAGTCTTTGTAGGCCTGTGACATTAGTGGGAGTTTCAGGAATTCTACTAGCAGCACTATGGACTCACTACTACATGGTCAGAGAGTCAGAGACTACACCAGTCTTCTACTTTTTTCTCTTGTTTTGCAAAAGCTTGTACGTGAACTTGTGGTAGCCGACATAATGCCAGCTCACTCAGCTTGCACCCAAGAAAAACAGACACAAGCCATGATGACGCAGACTCGCATTACTTTAAGCAGTACATGCAGGTGTGGATAAGAAGCTCTTACTTTTCTATAGGGGTGGCACTGGCCACACTTGGTTACATCAAGGGCTACTGCTCAATGTAATTTATATTTCGCACTGCCCCCCGGGCCTTGACTACTACAAAAGGAAAATGAAGATTATTCATTTATGATCATATATCCTGCCGATCACATGATCTTTGCTTACATGATGGATGACTTTAGGTGCTTTGTTTTGATAGATTGAGTGAACAACAGCAATAGTCCACCCATGACACAGCTGAAAGAAAATTATTAAAATAGGGAGTGAGTGTGGTACCCATAATTGCCGGAGGAAGGGACTTGACTTGATATAATGTCAACTATGCAATACATACACAATATATGCTGTGCTTGCAAAGTAAACTACTGTACTGTTAGTCAAGGGAGTATTTAAATTATCTGAACAATCACAACTTCTAGGATTTCCTCAGCTTTGCTACTCCTGCACGGACATGCTGTTCAAACAAAGTAACACTCTTCATGCACTGAGCGTCTGCTCTACATACACCTCTGCTATCTATGAGGAAGAAGATACCATCCAGGCTTCCAAAGTAAACTTCTATCATTCTTCTTAATGTCTCAACTGTACCAACTTTACTTTTTCTCAACAACCAACTAACAGCCTTTTCATTTTCTTTGGTAAACCACTGTCTTGACTTGCATTTGAGTTTCACCCAAATGATATATTGCAATGCACACCACACACGAATTTTCTGATTCACCCACAAAGGCAGTCATCTTTTCTTTTTCCTCCAACCATCCTTGCTTCAAGCAGCCATGCATCTGATTCCTTCCTATCAGCCACCTCTGCCTGTATTCAAAAACACGTACCATTCTTTACAGTCATAAATGTTACGACTCGCTTGTCCTTCCTTTCACCCTTCTTTCCCTTTTTGTTCTTCACATCCCTCAAGATCATCTGATATGACTTGGCTTCACGATAAAAGTTTCCCAGCTGAGTTGAAGTCAAATAGAGTGGGCCATTGCTTACCCGAGAATTACCGCCGCTATTGCTATTACTAAGTCAAGGTTTACTGTCTTCTCCGTGATTGGCAAAAATGTAGTTCTAAATTAGTAACTGTTCTTAACAGTACAGTGTACTCTTGTACTAGTGTATTGTCTACTGTACAGTACATCATGCACTCCTTTGCGAGCCTACTCTAAAATATCAATAAGGAGTATAATAACTTACCACTGTCCGCCGCTGCTGAGCCATCCCCCTCAGCTCCTCCTGGTGGCACTTGTGGCGCAGCCGCATCCGCCCCTGGAGTGGACCCCTCTGCGCTGCTGGCCCCGGCATTGGTGGTGGGAAGTGCCGCATCCGATGTTGTGATGCTTAGAAAAATCATGTCATATTTTTAGATGCCATACACCACCGTTTATTTTGTCTCGTAATGGAAGAGAAAATGTTAATACATAATATATACAATTTTTAAATATTGGGACTGAAGAAAAGTCACGGTTTTGGTGAGGGTGTTAACTTATATGCTTAGCCATAACATGCAACACTTTTTGGCACAACTGATGAATGCTTGCTTTTTAACGTGCAACATTTTTCTAATTACAGACAGAAGCAACTACTCCTCATCACCACCAAGAGGACTTGAAGTTACAACAAGGTGAGGGCTCCCGAGTCCGCACAGTTATTTCTGACTGAGGTATGTGGAAAGTCGAACTGCACCTATCATCAACAATGTCCTATTTCTCTTGTCCATACTTCTGTATGTGCAGAATAGTCCCTGAAACACTAGTGGTATGGTATGTGCTACTATCAAATCAAAAAGCCAATTACTAGCTTATTCTTGGTTGACATTGACATTTTGTTGTTGGAAATTGTCTAAGCACTAACATTAAGAAGACTGGAATACACAGCAAGGGCAATCCAGAGGACTGCACTCGGTACCTCTAGAGCTATTGCTGGATCAGAGTTTTGCTTAACACCGTTTGTCGACTGGGCAAGCTTAGCTACGTACACAGACCGACTCATAATAATAGTAAATAGTAGTAGCACAGAGAGTGATGGTAGAGAGGCAGGATAAGAATGTAGAAACAGTCTACAAGAAGATCAAAGACTATTTTGTTAAAAATAGAATTAGGAATGAATAGGAGCTGTACAAGTTAGGGAAGTATAATTATATTAACAACAGAACAACTTACTGGGGCCAGCAGAAGAGGCTGCAGAGGACCGTTCCTGCCCACTTTCTTCAGCCGGAGTCTGGGGTGTACTCTTCTTGCCCCTGGGAGGTGCTGAATGTGAACATGAAATAAACACAAACATGGATGATTGTTTTTTTGAAATATTTGATTTCTTTGACCACAATCTAAAATTATCTCGGGAAACAAATTACCAACAATTGCACTACATGTATTGACCTATCTGATCTGGTCAACTAGGAGGATACTAGTACAGTATGGCTGGATTTGCAGACCGTCTACTTGGAAAGTTATGTAAATCACTAACTAAACAAACAACAACAAAAAGGTTCTACTACGACTGCCAGCACTCAGCAGCACGCGACGTGACAGACACAGTCCGTCATCATGATTGCAGACCACTAAAAAATGTCCTACTACTAATAACAAGTCATAATATACTCAACCTATCAATCCACCACTATCTCTTCTTCTTAGTGGCAGCAGGAGTACAAAGGAAGGACTAGAATTGAGTCTCTAGTCTCTCTAGCATTACGCAGTTCTGTAAAGTACTACACTCATACTTATTGAGGCTAAATGAGCAAACAAGTAAGCATAGTAGCAACGCCACTGAGGAGGCGAGCACCTGCAATCACAGAAGCTATTTAAACATTATTTTACCTGCAATGTAATCGAATCGTCAGCATTCTTGCTCTTCGGGAAAAACATATATTAGCAATATTAAACAGAGCAGAAGAAAACAAAGTAGTTATTAAATAGCTACTCACCAAGGCCAGGGATCTCCATGCCTAGCAGGTGGACCAGATCCTGCTCCCAGTCATGGACGTCTGGCCACCGGTGCGTCGCTTGGTCATAGGTGCGCCGGACCCCCGACTCCCTATGCATGTCCCGGCACACCTTATCCCACAGCTAGCGACGCTCCCGGAGGCTATACCCTTGACCAGGCCTGTCCCCTGCTGTCACGGTCTTTGGGAGGTGGCGCTGAACATAAAATATACGTGCGGCCACCTCCACCATGCTGAAAACCTCCCTGGCCACCACATCCTCCCCCTTCAATCGCCCGCAAGGGAGCCGGGTACGGGGTGCGGGACCCTTCCCCTTGCTCTTCCCGGCTCCCTTTGCCATGGTCCTGGACAGCTGAAAAAAAAGAAATAGGAAAGAATAGGGAAAAAGTAAAGAAAAGAAAAGAGTTAAATAAAAGTAGCTTTAAAGTAACCAAAAGTAGAAAAAAAACACAAAATATAGATGTAGAAAAAGAGAGGGATAGATAATGAGTAAACAAGATCCCAAAAAAGATTAAGGATAGGATTGAAAAAGCATGCCCAGAACCATAGCAATGACTGAAAAACAAGATGGCCGCGCCCATTGAGTACCGCGTGGGTAAGTTTGTGCGATATTTCCCCCGCGAGCACGCAAAAACGCACGCGAGCAACGCGAGAATAGCGCCCGGAAACGGAAATACGCAATGCAAACAAGATGGCCGCACCCATGTACGACCGCATGGGTAACTTCATGGTCGATGCGCTGCAAGAGTCCCACGAACACGCAAAAAGCCCTGCGAACACGCAAAAATAAACCATAGCGGATCGCGAATTCGCTTTCGTCCCTCCTCATGACGACCATGTTGTCAGTTGTATCCTTCCATGGCTACTGGCCCCTTTACTTTGAACACTATTTTCTTCTGGTGACCCCCCTTCCGTAGTCTGTGACTTCTCGGCCCCCGCACCCTCTCTGCACTCCCGTTCGTGCCTTCTCGTCCGCCGCACTCCCGTTTCCAATGCAATAGGTCTTGTGTAAATGCGAGTCCTTTTGCATTTCAAATGTTTTTGGTTTTTTTTACGCCTGGCTACACCCCACTGGGGGTGGACTCATCCATGTGCGCACACTCAGGCGCTCATCCATCCATGGCACTCTGTTTCGGGGATTGAGGCGCTTTTGTGTTCTGTTTTAGGAACAGCCATTCAGTCAATGGGAACAATAGCAAGCAGCGTTGGTAGGGATGGGCTTATTTTTTTTAAACCCTTTGTGGCGCGCGAACTTTCGGCAGACTGGATGGCGCCAACAGACAGTACAGCCCTGTCTCCAAAACCAGAGCCAGCAGCGGGCTCTAGGGACTTCTCTCGCCTCTTGCGGCCATGAGAGGGCCCACACTCCGGCTTTCAGTTTCCCCGTTACCTTCAGCTCCACAAGCTCTGCCATCTTTCGACATTGTTGGAGACTAGAGACCGGTCCGGCGCTGAGGCAGCAAGGCTTCTCTTCCCCAACCCGCGGCGCACAGGAAAGGTCTGTGGAGACCTCGGACTCTGAGGACCACTAGCAGCCTCTGAGAGCCAAAGATGCCCAGGATAGCTCAGACAGAATGGGGGCTTGTCCCCAGATCCCCCCATGAGCCCAGCTACGGCCGAGGTCTACAAGCTCTCGCCCGAGAGTGATATAAGGATATAGTAGTTAGCTAGTACACAATTTGTTAAAAAGGATAAGGACGTTTTAAAACTATGACTACTTCAGTAAATGTCCTGAATAATTCAAATATACATGAAATAACAAGCTAGTGCATACGCTCTTCAATAGGTAACCTTGGTGCACTTTCAAATGTGTTGTTTAGTTATTAAAAGCTGCAACAATGTTTGCATATTTCTTTATGGGTACAACAGTCAAGGTCCAGCGTAACCAGCTAATACGTTACAGATACCAGTAACATAATAAATACAAGCATTTACAATGCAATAGGTCTCACATTTTCACGAGTTTAAGGTATTGGCATTGTAAATGACAATGCCTTTTAATTATGTTTTAAACACCAAAACATAAATAAAAGGCATTGTCATTTACAATGCCAATAACTCCAACTCACGTAAATGCGAGACCTATTGCATTGCAAATGCTTGTTTTAGGCTGGTATTTTAATAGTTACAAGTTTATTTATGGTCTCATTTCCTAGATAATCTTTGGAAGTTTGATAAACACTGAGTAGAGCGGGGTCGGACACTGAAGGTGAGCATTAGAGTGCCAGGACTGAGAGACCTTGGAAAGCACTGAAGAATAAGTGTAGGTATGTGGAGTAAGTCCTCAAACAGATGCTGTGTGGAGGCTTTCTTGGTTGGTCAACAGGATTCACCGAGTAGGACGGCAGGACTCGGAGGCATGCTGCAGCTGTTGCAAAGGAAAAGACACATGTTGGAATGTGCCCCTTGAGAGAATTCTAGAATGCGCTCTTCGGTGGAATTATCATGGTTTTGGGGATAGGTCTGAAACTAGGGATTCTAATAATTGCTTTCAACCAAGTTCTGAAATAGCAGTTTACTTACAGTGTCTACAACAGGAAGGCAATATTAGAGGGGAGGTAAGTGCCCTGCCAGAACTGGAAGAGGAAGACATTTAAGAGCGTCTTGCATAATTGAGTAGAGTGTTTCTGAGAGAGGGCTGCTTAAGCTGAGGAACAGAGACAAAGAATTTACCCACATCTTGGAGCCATATTTTTTTCCTTAAATATTTTTATGAACATTTTTAACGGCAATGCGTTCAAAATACAGTGACGGTGCAATAACAAGTGTCGCGAATTGATGCAACTGTATGAAAGTTAGGAAAAGAAAATAAACACATTTTTTGCTGTAGAGTCTGCAAATGTTGGCGGCACAACTTTAGTGCGTAGAATTTGGCCCACATGATCTTACAATTACTGGACTCGAATTTTCAAAACAATGCTTAAGATTCTGGCGCAACATTCAGAAAGGCATGTGAAAGAAATACTCATGTAGTGTAACTGACTGAGATCCATGAGGTATCACTCCCGAACTGAAAGTATTTCAAGATTAGTTCAATACATGTTGAGGCAGACTGGGCTTGAAATTTCATAAAACAAACTTAGACAGGCGTCTTAGGGTGTCACATAGTGGTTGCGCCCAGTGGCGGTGCGTCCATTGGGGGCCCTGGGGCGTTACCCCACTAATGCCACGGCCCAAGGCACTAAAGCCATGGCATTTAAATACATTCTTAATCGTTCTACTTCTCCTACGCTAATTCTAATTATTAGCGTTGGAGAAGTAGAAAGAGGAGGAAGCTGAAGGGGGTGGGAGGCGGCGGGGCTGGCCGTCTGCGACAGCACTCAGGGAGTTACAACGCACTACAACTGTCACATCAATAGTTACTGCGCATGTTTGTTTTTGGGCTGATCATTTTTACGAACAGCCCAAACATGCACAGTAAGTATCCCCTTTGAGAGACCGAGGGTTGCTACATGCCGCAGCCCCGGTCTCCTAATGGGCAAGGAGTATCTCTGCCCTCCACCAATTCTGACCCTGCTGGAACAGCATCAGTTGCAGGGGTAAGCAGTGCCAGTGACGTCGCGGCTGTTCCGTTTTTTTGAAGAGCGCACGGGGACCTCAGGAGCAGTCAAGCAGGGGCTGTGCGGACCGGTAAGTTTTCTTTTATATTATATTTTAATTTGAAACTTCACCGGCCCCCAGCGCCCTCTCCCCCCTACCCCCCCGAAGTATTGCGAGCCGGAACACAGGCTGGTCAGAGGCTGCACGTCACGTCAATCTTTCAGCAAACACGACCGTGCATGAAGGTGACTGTGACGTGATCCTGCTGCCCATTCATATATCTTCTAACTTAAGATCCTCAGGAAGAAACTACGCACCTGCTGGGGAAGTACATTGTGTATGATAAGAAATGACAGTGTCCTCTGTATCCGTAGCTGTTGTACATCTGTGTGGGTGCATGCTGCACTCAAAGCTCTAGTTTGTCTCTTTTTTATAATCTCGGCCTGTTTGTGCTCTCAGTGGCCGTTTGGTTGATGTGACTCACTCACTATGCTTGGCAGGCATTTGACCTAATTAATGCTGCTGTCTCAATTTCTCGGCACATATGCCTGTGACCCATTGTGTATATTTGTGTGTATGTGTGTTGTATGCATTTTAGTGGCCGCTTGTATGTGTATGTGCGCTGTGTCTATTTTTAGTGGCTGCTAATATGTGCGCCTCTTGGCATTTCTGTGCCTCACTGTGTTTCTGCTCGAAGTGCTCGGTGTCTCTTTCACAGTGATGCTCGTATTGGCTCTCTCTCTCTGCACATCCATATGTTTGCATCTACCAGTAGTGGTTTTCTGGTCGCTTCATGTGTAGATTTCTTGGGCTGTTAGGAGTGGCATGTGGTTCTTATACCAGCGTTTGTCTTGCTGACACTTTTGGTGTGTTTTTCTGTTTGTGTCTTTAAAAGTGTGAGAGAGCGCAATTTGAATAAAATGTATATCTGAGTCATATTTAGAGGCATATCGTATAAACGTAGGAAGGAAATGCATATCGAATGTGAAGTTGACGCTTATAAGCATAAAGTTAACAGATGTGACTAAGGTAATATAGGGAAAATAACTGTATTCACTTTAGAATGTATTTGATTTAGAATGTCCGTATACGTAATGGGCTAATGTAGAAATGCTTACGAACAGAAGAACGTGCAAAGTGGAATTCATGTACGTGTGTAACTTTAAATGCAGAAACGGCGAGAAATGTAACATGGAGAAATGTGCAGAGAGCATATACACATAACGATGTAACCAATGAGGATATAACTTTATATTATATGTAAATTATATTCTATGTATTAAGGTTCATATTCTAGGTACTTTATATTCTATGTAAAATGTATTTACATATAAGCAAAGGATTAGCTAAAGACGATTTCATATATAAATGTGTGTTAAAAGGTTATACTGTGTAGAAGAAGTTTGTAGGAATGTTAGAAGAGTTTAGTCATTTGTGATTATAACCTGACTTGACCAAGGGTTCGCAGGAGTAGTCCGCTGTATGTAATTTAGTGGGCTCACAAGAGTCGTGAATAAGCCTTGATGTGAATGTGCGAGCCGAAGAGTCTAGTTCTTGTTAGATTTAAGGTGACAAATGTCGGACGAAGTTTATTGCCTAAACATAAGAGGAGACGATTGGAATTTGAGTCTTGTTTTGAAATGACCATTCACAGGACCAAATGAGGTTAAAAGTACAGCCATAAAGAATAATTTCTGATAAGGTGATAGATTTTGTTCCGAAAGTGTCAAAGGTAAAGTTGAATGAAGTCACCAGCAAGAAGACGAAGATGGCGTCTAATGAGAAAGGTCAACTTAACGGACGGCGAAGAGACGAAGCCATGGAAAGAGCTAGAAGATGACCTCACGGGGAAAGTCCGTGGTGGGCGTCGAAGGGGCGTTCCACCCACACTGTGATTGTGTATTTTAGGGACAGCACCCTGGGGAGAAGTCAGCACAAGAGCTCAGCGCAGAAGATCAGAAAGCAGAGCGCAAGGGAGCAGTAGGCCGAGGACCCTTAGAGAGCGGATGGGTAGGCAGAGAGAGGGTACTGCTTCTTAAACTTAAGTTACCTTTAGAGGCTAAGAGAGTTGAACTTCTTAGGGAGTCAACTGCTGACACCTTTTTAGGGTTCTAGAAACTTGCGAAGTAGGGATGTCACCTAGTATAGAGTAGGGACAGATTTAACTTGATTATTTTTCTCTTTCTGTAGATGACGGAGGAGAACCACTTCATATCGATGCTTTTTAATTTGCTGATTTTGGACCTGACTTTAATTGTATTCGTTTGCAGACTGAGGTTCTTTAGGGAATATATGTTCCTATTAGTTCCTGTATATTTGATGAATTTGATCCTGAGAGGATTGTATATGCAACTTTTCTTAATTTTATATTAAACCTTTTAAACTTTATCAGTTGTAAGTGGTTCTTCAGACTGGCGTCAGTTTATGGGGTTTATCTAACCTATGGGGGGATTTGTCTTTTACTCAATGACAGATAAAAATCGATCCAAAATTGACGAATGAGATAAGGTATCAAATTGATCATAAAAGATATTAAAATCTCATTCCCCGCAGTTGGTAGCAGAGAAAGATGGTTTTCTTCTTGAGGAAGACAACCTAGGTCAGGTTTAGTTTACCCCAAGGTCCCTAGTCATCGACGACCAGAAGAAGAATCCCTGCCGAAGAAGGTGCTGACGGTGTGTCGAGAGAAAAGCAGCAGAGTCGGTCGAGAGTGAGTATAAGGGTCATGCGTTGTAAGATTGCGGTGTTTATGTTGTTCCTGTGTTGTAATGTCAAGCGGAGTTGAATGCCTGTAGTGTGATTGAGGGAAGGTTGTGAGCGCGCGCAACCGGATAAAATCTTATGTCCAGAGGGCTTAAGTGGTTCGGGTGTATCGAACACCCAGAGTAATTTGTCTACCATTTAAAGGGGGTCATGAGGTACCATTGATCACCCGCAGACCGATGATAGGGGGAGCGTTTGAGTGAATGTATGAGTAAACGCATGCTGGTCGTACGTTTACTGTGTGTAAGTAACCTATCAGTTAAGGCAAGCGTCTGACCGTGAGGGAAGACGTTTTTGCCAGTTGAGGTGACAATTACAGTTGGACTGTGGCCGTACAGTCAGAGAAAAGTGATCGCTTGGACGGAAGTAGTCATTTTTCGGCGTATGAATGAAACGCATGCAAGACCGCGAGGAGAAACGAAGGAAACTGCTGCAAAGGGGAAGAGTGACGTCAGCGTAGAGCCGCGCTGAGATTGGTCGGTTAGCGTAGAACAGCGTTGGGATAGGCTGATTAGCGAGAATCGCACAGGGATTGGTGGTTTGTCATTAGGACGTAAATAAGGAAGAGAATTAATAAGGGAAAATCGTAGATCAAAAATGAAGTGCTTTAAGGGTTTAAGAAAAATCTTTAGGAGGAATAGAAGGAACTTATATGCTGGAGAAGAAGCTCCACCAGAAGGCACACCAGCTTATTATATGGCAGTAAATGTAGGCTTACACTCGATATTATGGATTTCCGAGTGGAATAGGCTAACGGAAGAGGAAAAGGAACTGATGTTTCCGAGATTCGGAACATTTAAGCTAGACGTGTTGAACCAACTGAAAGCGGTAATGCTTGCAACGAGACCTCTACCGAGGCCAACACAATTCGAAGCTCTTAGTGCATGGTTTAGAGCGGCACACGAAAAGAGCGTAAAGAGGCGCCAAGAAAGAGTGAGACGATCAGTAAAGGCAGTGCAGGATGCCAAATGGGATGAGGAAGCTAAGAAGTGGAGAGTGCAAAGGATAGAAGCAGACAAACTGTTCACCATGATAGAAGCCACGGGAGAAAAGAAACCTCTAGAGGAGGAAGATGAAGAAAGCGAGACGGAGGAGGATCTGATAGAGAGGCTATTAACAGATAGACCACCTCCGTACAACAGCGAAACCGCAAGTCCCATACTACAGCAAGGGGACGGAGCTAGATGGGGGGAATATAAATCGATCCCAGTAACGGAGTGGGACTCCAACAAGAGTGAGGAAATACCCCAAGCTAGTTCCGAACAGAGAGTAGTGGGAAGATTCGTGGTCCAGAAGGCGCCAGAGACGCAATGCGCAAGGTCGTACCAAATGCCAGACGCTTTACAAGTACCTGTCACCATAGGCCCTATAGTGTCAATCTACAACCCAGAGGGGGTCCAGCAGGAGGAACAGGCAAGACGGGACAGGGAAAGGGCAGAGATGGAGAATAGGAATAACACGATGAATCCTCAAAGACAGAGATTAGCACCAGTGAGTCGGAGTACCCCGTTAGATTCCGCAACGGGTCCCTGGATAGAACAAGGGGGTCAAAGAGGATCAATGGATCTGAGGGGACCGAAACCGAAATCCTATAAGGAATTAAGGGAATATCTGAAAGAATGGGATACTGCCGAAGAGGCTCGGAATAAAAGTTTAGAAACAGGAGCAGAGTGGAAAGACCAGGATAACAAGATCCTCTCTCATTGTGGAGCTGGCGAAAGCAGCCCGGAGTGGGAGAGAGAGAGTCACGGAAGCAGGGGAGATACTTGCCCTATTACTAGTGGCAATAGGCAAATGTGTAACGACAGAAGTGCAGGGTGTGGGGAAGTGCCTCGCGTCACCTTTAGTGAGGGGGAACGAAGGACGCAGGAGTACCGAAATACTTTCAGATGCACTCACCATACTCCGGATGAAAATATGCAACATTGGAATCACGGGAACGTGGAGAGTCGTGAAACGTCTCGCCATGCGTCCGGTGATCAAGAACGAAGTCATGAGAATATAGGGAGTCGCGAAACGTCTCGCCATACATCCGGTGATCACGAACGAGATCGCAGGAGCATGGAGAGCCATGAAGGACCTTATCGTTTGTTGAGCGACACCAGACAGCAAGCAAGTTACAGTGGTTTAGAACAGCACGGAGGATCCTATCTCGTATCTGGTGAAACCGAGCCGAGAAGACGGAATGTAGGGTTGAAGGATGGAGCATTGTTCCACCACACCCCAAGGGAAGATGGAAAGGCTTGGGATCTAGAGAGGTGGGAACAAAGAGATGGAAGAAAAATTCCTCATAACTCACCTGTGCTTAGGCGTAGGGCGCATAGTGGAGGTGAGAGGGATGTAAGAGAACAATCTAGGACTGACGTACTGAGAGCTGAAATAAAAGCAAGACGCATAGATGTAATGAGTTTAAAATCAGACTTGGACGAAATCATTGACGGCACAGTGGCAATCGAGAGGTTAGAACTGTACGCACCAGATGAGATACTGTTTTTATCTAAAGACGTTACTCGGAAAGCGAGAGCAGCTCATGAGAAGTTATCTGAATTAGCTGACAAGTACATGATAGACATATCACGAACTAAGGCTTTACAGGCCAACCATAGGCTGAATTGCACGGATCGAGATCTAGATGAGCGTAGGACGATTGGGCTAAGAGTACACATAAGGGAACTGATCATGTGTATTAGGATATGGAGAGATCTGGATAGATGGGAGGAAAAATGGTCCAAGAGGGGATCTGTCAGACGGAGTGCACTTGTGAAGTCCCAGGATACAGACTTAATGCGAATGGAAGCTTTCCCTTTGCGAGAAATCGCGAATGGAAACTACGTCCATGTACCATGGAGTAGGGGGGATTTAGCGGCATTCACTAATTCCTTCCCGAAGCTCAGAGAAAATCCCGTAGAGTGGTACAAGCAGGTAGAGCGATTCGTGAAGATCTCTAAGGTACTGTGGATCGATTTGAACACTTTGTTCGATATCGTAGTACCCGGAGATTTGTGGACGGCATGCAAACTTAGTATTGAATGGCCCGCTTGTGAGCCTCCGAGGAATGCACAGACAGGCGGTCCATCAGACAGAGTCATGGAAAAATACGAGAGAGTAATAACATGGCTAAAAGAGAAAGTGCCGGTGCAAGACATAGACTGGGTTAAGATAGATCGAACAACTCAGGAGCCCAAAGAAACAGTTCATGAGTTCTATGAGAGATTGCTGAAAGCATTCAAACAGTACAGTGGGTTAGACGTAATGGATCCTAAAGACATAGGACAGTTTGTGTCGAAGTTTGTTCTCGGACTGAGACCCGACATAAGCCTGATGATTCAACAGCATTTAATTTGCTGGCAGAACAAACCTTTAGATGAGATTCTGAGGTATGCAAGGTACTGTAGCGATGAGATAGATTCGAAAGCAAAGAAGCTTAAGGAAAAGCTGATGTTGGTACAGATGCAATCAGCTGGAAAGGGTGGACAGCGACAGCAGGGAACAGGAACGCCAGCAAAGAAACAGAATAATCAGAGCAGAGATGAGGAAGAAAGACCGAGACCGAGAATGGATATCGCAACACTGAAAAGGACAACCAGGTGTCATCAGTGTAACGAGGTGGGACATTGGAGACGCGAGTGTCCTTATAATATTGAGACAGGGGAATTAGAACGGGAGGAGGAAGAGGTACAGAATAACGTGGTTAAGGGAGCGATAGTCCCGAAGGGAAAGTTTGTCAAAGGGGGGACTCAGACTCCTCGAGCCCCGTTTCCTCAACCGCCTCGCATTGCAAATGGAGGGAAAACCTATAGACAAATGCCATTGTTCGTAGGAGGAGAAGAATGCTACTACGTTGATCCTCTTACAGGGCAACGAGTGAATAGGGATGAAGACTGTACTTTAGGAGCAGCCCTGGAGGTAGATCAGAGAGGACCATACGTAGAAGCCGAAGTAGCTGGATGTCCTACGACCTTTTTGGTGGATACGGGAGCCACTAGATCCACATTGAGATCGGCGGTAGTCCCAGGTCTGCCAATATCGGGAGAGATGATTCAGGTGGTAGGAGTCGCAAACAAGAGGATGACGAATCCTCTGACAGAACCTGTGTCAGTGAAGATAGGGAATTACAGTGACGAACATCAGTTTGTGATCTGTGATTCTAGCCCGGTGTGTTTACTAGGAAGAGATCTGTTGTGTAAACTGAATTGCACAATACATTGCACACCTGAAGGAGTAGAAGTACAGACCAACGATGAGGATGCCGATTTTAAGGTTTTAAAGTCGCAGGAATGTGTGGAACTATATCCTACCTTAACAGTGGAGGAACTTCCACAGGATTTGAGAGAGAAAGTATCAGCTGAGGTGTGGGATTTTACTGGAGAAGAAATAGGTTTAATCAAAGGGATAGAACCGGTAAAGATCATGGTAAAACCCAATGCCGAGTATCCAAGAACACCACAATATAAGTTGACGCCAGAGACGATTGCAGGAATAAAGCCTGTGATCGAATCCATGATTAAACAGGGAATACTGAAGGAGATCGTGGGTAGTCCATGTAACTCCCCGATTATGGGTTTGCAGAAGCCTAGTGGAAAATACAGGATAGTGCAGGATCTTCGAAAGATTAATAATATTGTTGTCTCATGTTGTCCAGTGGTACCGAATCCATCAGTGATATTATTCCAGATACCGTTCCAAGCTGAATGGTTTACCGTGATAGATCTATGTCAGGCTTTCTTTTTGATTCCTTTAGATGAAGACAGCCAGTATCTTTTCGCTTTTAAGCTGGAAGATCGCGTTTTAACATGGTGTCGTATCCCTCAGGGGTATACAGAAAGCCCATCGATCTTTAACCAGCTACTGAAGAAAAATCTCGAAAGTCTAGTACTGCCTATGAACTCGATTCTGGTCCAGTACATAGACGACCTCCTAGTTGCGTCAGAAACTGAGGAAGCTTGCAGAGTAGACACCATCACCTTGCTAAATCACTTGGCCGAGAACGGACACAAGGTGTCTCCAAGTAAATTGCAATATTGTCTTACTGAAGTGCAATACTTGGGCCATAGGATTGAAAAGGGAAAACGAAAGGTGTCTCCAGAAAGAATAGAGGCGATTATGAAAATGAACGCGCCTAAAACACAAAGAGAAGTCAGCACAAGAGCTCAGCGCAGAAGATCAGAAAGCAGAGCGCAAGGGAGCAGTAGGCCGAGGACCCTTAGAGAGCGGATGGGTAGGCAGAGAGAGGGTACTGCTTCTTAAACTTTAGAGGCTAAGAGAGTTGAACTTCTTAGGGAGTCAACTGCTGACACCTTTTTAGGGTTCTAGAAACTTGCGAAGTAGGGATGTCACCTAGTATAGAGTAGGGACAGATTTAACTTGATTATTTTTCTCTTTCTGTAGATGACGCAGGAGAACCACTTCATATCGATGCTTTTTAATTTGCTGATTTTGGACCTGACTTTAATTGTATTCGTTTGCAGACTGAGGTTCTTTAGGGAATATATGTTCCTATTAGTTCCTGTATATTTGATGAATTTGATCCTGAGAGGATTGTATATGCAACTTTTCTTAATTTTATATTAAACCTTTTAAACTTTATCAGTTGTAAGTGGTTCTTCAGACTGGCGTCAGTTTATGGGGTTTATCTAACCTATGGGGGGATTTGTCTTTTACTCAATGACAGATAAAAATCGATCCAAAATTGACGAATGAGATAAGGTATCAAATTGATCATAAAAGATATTAAAATCTCATTCCCCGCAAGTGTCTACCATGTCCTCTTGTGTGTTGCCTACTATTGGTTCTTTGTTAATCAAATCATATGTTTCTCTCTGTTTTGTCTTCCCCTGAGTAGTTGTTGGTATGTTATGTTAAGTCTTCTTCTATACAAAATGTTTCCATACAGAAGAGTAGTGGTGTTACCAGAAATGTTTTTCAAATACATGTTTGTAAGTAAAATCCAATGGAAATGATTTGTTGGCCAAGATGTAACAGTCAGGTTTTTAATAATGCGTGAAATTTGAAACAATGCCGGCATGTTTAGACGGTCTCTGGGACAGAGCTCCATAGAGACAGGTGCACCGGATTCTAAAAAAGTTCTTTGCCCTTGTATTTCAAAAGCTGATAAAATGGGTCTCAAATGTGCATTCCTATTATTGGATGATACTTATTTGCATAATTTTTGTGTTTCTTCTATGTATGCTTTTTTACATACTTTTTACCCAGGGTCTTTTTTGGTAACTGTTAAAAAATGATGTGCGCTGCTACTGCATGCGCTGTGGTGGAAAACTTCACCACATGACTTTAGTGGACTAGGGTTTACCTCTTGTACAGTTTTCACATAGAAATCCATCATTGTTTTGCAAATTAAGTCTAATTTTCACAAAAACTATACTTGGGGAAAAAAAATCACCTGCACCTAAATCCACCCTGGCTCATACGCCCCAAATTTGGCACCAATATCAAGAGGTACCAGAGTAGACAACACAAATCCCCTGCAATTTAATCTGGAAAATACTAATGAACTACGCAGTTCTTTGAGTAGGAGTCATGTTATTGATAGTGTTGACTATCCATGTTTCTAGTCGAAGCCAACTCTGTATTTTTCAAAAGGCTGCGTTTCATTTATCTACATTCTACTATTGTGGTCTGTGTGATACCCTGTGTGTTACTGTTGTAGTCTGTGTGTTGTGGCATGTATTCTCCCAACAACTCACCGGGCGAATGATGCTTGTGTAATGTAATTGGTGCTTATGTACAGTGGAAATAAACAAGGACCCCCTGAGTGGGATACATTTCCTGGGTCAGGGTAAAGCAAATAAAAGCAAAGGTAAAAACTCAGGCAAATTATAATCAAGTCAAATATCTGGCATAATAAAATACAGTAAGAATGAAAAAACACAAGAAGAAAAAACAACAATATGCTATGATCGCATCGAATGTAACCTTCTATCCTAAAAGAAATTCTTCTTATTCATGTTTCTACCTTAAACTGTTTTATATGTAATAAGAGTGCCCTATTAGGTTTGTTGATATTGTTTTACAAACTGTATATGATTATTCTATCTAGCATAAACATTTTTAAATCAGTGTACATGTCCTCCCATAGCGGTATATCATAGTGTATCATCAATTATCTGGCAAAAGAGTATAGTACAATTATGATGAACTATAAACAACTATATTGTATTACACACAAGAATGAATTATCTAAAATATTATTTGTTTAAATTTTAGAATTATGCTGAAATTGTCCTGATGAAGACACATTATATGTGTCGAAACGCGTTGATAGACATCAGCTCCTTCAATCAGTTCTGGGAACTATCAATGAATTAATATCTCCCTGAATACTGTACATTAACTTGATTGAAAAATTGTTCTTCTTTTTAATGTATTTTAGTAAAAATTTGTATTATTGAATATGTTCATATCAATTTTTATAAGTATGATTACATTTCCTATACGATCATAGCATATTGTTGTTTTCTCTTCTTGTGTTTTTTCATTCTTACTGTATTTTATTATGCCAGATATTTGACTTGATTATAATTTGCCTCGGTTTTTACCTTTGCTTTTATTTGCTTATGTACAGTGGTCCATGAACTTTTATGCCGCACCACTTTCAAATCTCACCAGCTGCCACTGGTTGCGCCATATTACAACAACAGTCCTGGAATTTTTTTTTTTACGTCAGGGCATGGGGAGTGCTGCGGTAGGCAAAATACTATTTTACCTGCAGTGCTGAAACACCTTCCACTGTTTCTGAATAAAGTGCGAAGAACCCACCTGCCACCTGAGATATATTTCTGCTAGGTGATTCAGTAGTGTGTGTGTGGTGGAAACAACACCGCTGCGCGGAGGCGGACACCGTTTTGTGCTCTTCACCCGGCCACCCCTGGCATTTAGGTCAGTCGAAATCCCTGCTGTTTCATTTATTCATCTTTTATTACCTTTACCAGTCTTTGTTTCACTAGCCTGCTGCTTTCAAATACGTTTCATTATGTTACTGGTAAAAAGATTTATATTAATGCACTGATGCATTTTTAATGCATTAGTGCATTAATATCAAAAGCTGACTTTAGTTCTCTATTTTGTATTTTGGACAACAAAGATTTGAAAAATTAGTATGTGCAATGAAGAAATAAAAAATACATAATATCAATCGATAGACTGTGTATTTCAAGAAGCGAAAAATACCAAACATTCATACCACTGGCGTAACGGACATTTAGTGGGCCTCCCTGCACGGTACACAGAGGGGCCCCCTCCAGGCTCACTCAGGAGCTAAACGTGGAGGCAGAGCATTCGACGAAATTGTTTGTTACGGGTAAGAAACAGTTTTGCTAATGCATCAGATGGCAATAGAATCCATAGATAATAGACATTTGAAAAAATATTTAATTTCATATTCAATACATTTAGGAATAGCCTGAAATATTTTCTAGGAAGGTTTCATTTTTGTATTTTGACGCATGAGGATTAATCAATAGAAACCATGTTATGGAATGCATTTACCATCCGAGGAGAATGCAAATAAATAATCCAATTAATGGAATCATGTGAAAGGAAACAATGCCTCCACTGCTAATTAGGGACTGTGTGTTTGTTCTTTGAATTTCTTTATGTTCTTAATTATAAGAAAACAAAAACCAAGCTACCAGGCAGGAGAATGAATCCCTTTAATCACGCAAATCCGCTATGGATGTGCACACTTATTAGAAATCCCATCTGTCTTTCCAAACACTCACATGCTTAATTAGCTTTATAAGTAAATTAAATTGTATGTTGGAGTGGTACATAAAGTTATTTTATGAATGCTACATGGTATATTTGGCAATATTAGCTAGCAACATTAAACAGCCAAGTCTGCAAATGGTGGCTGCCAAAGGTATGTGAGCTGTTTTCCGCAGGAGTTGCCTACCCAAGTCATATATGCAGACCACTCCACACCACCAACACCTATTAATGTGTAACTCTTTCAAGGTTCACAGGGCAATAGAGGAACGCTAACATACTGGACACTCCACAGTGATGCGACATCTGCAAGTGTTCACCCTCCCTAATGGCCACATTGTATTCCAGCCCTCCCTTCTGTGGTTGGGCCCACCGCTCAACATCACACCACATAAATGTCCATTTGTGAAAATTAAAGTTTTTTTTTCGAGAGTGTGGTGGACCAGACCCTTTTTGCAGGGTCTCACCCAGATGTTTGCCTTCTGCTGCTGAATCTGTTTTTGTTTGCATTAGAACTCTGCACTTTACCCCTACTAATCAGTGGTAAAGTGCTCGTACTCTCTCCCTAAAACATGTTACAATTGGCATCTACCTGCTTGGTAGATTTCATTTACATATAAATGCCAGACCTGTAAATTAATTGCTACCAGTGGGCTGCAGCAATCATTGTCCTGCTCACTCAATTAGCCTTTCAAAACATGTCTCAGGCAAGTCACTACGTTCTGTAGCGAGTTTTGAAATGCCATTTCAGCCTGGCAAAATAAACCTTTTTCCAGGGATAAACCTTCCTTTTTAATACTTTTAAGTCACCCTTAAGGTAGGCTCTAAAGGCTCAAAGGGCATGGCACATTGTTTTTAAAAAGTGGGACATGTGTGTTCACATTTTACATGTCCTGGCAGTGATTAACTCTGAAAGTCTTTTTTCACTGTGGTAAGGCCTATCTCTCCCATTGACTAACACTGGGTTACCCTATTACATTTAATAAGTGATACGGTTGGCTAGAGAGCAGACAGACATATGCTGTTTACATTCAATTGAATTGCAATTTGAAATTGTCTTTAATGGTAAAGTCAGATTTTAAGTCACATTTCTGAAAATGCCACTTTTAGAAAGTTGGTGTTTTCTTGTCCAAGCCATTTGTGCCTTCTGCCAGTGTCCTCGGCCACTTGACAGTGAACGGGTAGGACAGGGAATCCCCCTCGTATAAGACGGTACCAAGTATAAATATTGGACCTCTAGAGACACTCTTCAGAACTCTCTTGGACCTGTGGACACTACAAAAGAAGGACTGCACTGCTGCCAGAGGACTTCGCTGCTGCGTGGAGGACTGCCACGGAAGACTGGGCCTGCTTGCCTTCATCCCAGGCTAACCAGAGTGACTTCAAGGGTCAGTTTGCTGACCTCCGGTCTGAGCGACAGGAACACAACAAATTTCAGAGGGCTCCCTACACCTACCCAGCTAGCCTGCTGCACTGGACCTGCCTGGACCATGCAACTGGACCTCCCCAAGCCCTGCTACTGACCCCTGCTTGGATTAAGTCCTGATCCCATAGAGGTGCACCACTGGACTTGGACCCTTATGTGGCATCAAAGTGTACTCCTCTCTGCCCAATTGTGGGTTCTATCAAATCTGACACAGAGCAGCACAACTCAACGCAGTACTCACATCGCAGCTACTTGCAGCTTCTGATCACCAGACTCATTGGAACCTATGCAGTGATATGCAACTCGATGCAGGCCTTCATATCTCAGCCCATGTAGCTCCTGATTGGAACCAATGCAGCACATTGCAACTCAATGCAGAACTTTGCATTACAGCACCACACAGCTCCTGATTGGAACCAATGCCAAGTGATGCAAAGCTTCGCATCAAGTACATAGGATACAACTCTCAGCAGGACTAACCTGGTCCCTGTACCCGGCCCATGCTTGATCGCAGTCGGCCTGAACTTGTGACTTTTTCCTGATCTGGTGCTGCCAAATATCCACAGTTGGTGCTTTGTGCTTTTGGAGCTATTTTTACTAAAAACTTTAAAAGTCAATATCTCTGGTTCTACTGATAAGATTTAGACATGTTAGTATCATTACATTTATTAGGATTTAGTCTATGTTTCTAAATGGGGCTGGGAGCTGTCTTGTGTTGTGTTTTCACTCTATTACTATTTGTGTGCTGCATAAATATTTTACACATTTCCTCCAAGTTAAGCCTGATTGCTTTTGTGCTAAGCTACCAGTGGGTTAAGCACACATTAACTTAGTGACTTTTGTGGTTCACCCTGACAAGGTTGTTGCCTGAGAGGAGCTTCCACCCCCCTTAACCATTAACCCAACGTTTCACAGAGAGTGATGATGCTTTCTGGTCTTTGATGTACACGTCACACACACATAAGCTCCAGGGGGGCTCCTGCCATTATGTGCCGCTGAGACACTCATATTTACAACAAGGGGTGGTGAGGGACAGAGTCTCTGAATTAAGCAGAAAGCTCTCACCCAGTCAAGAGATCAGGGCTAGGTCCAACACCGTTTTTTAGCTCACTGCACCATCCCAGTTTCAGAACCTGGCTGTATGCAAATTAGTCTGTTCCTGTCCCAGTGCATGATGGGAACAGGGCAAACCAAACTACAAAAGCCAATTCTTACACTGGGAAGGAAACAAGCTCCCGGGGACCGGTTTCTGGCATTACAGCCGTCTTTGGCCCGGTTTGCTTGAATCCTGATGGTGCAATGAGCAAGGGTCTCACATCTGAGAATACCCTTCCACGCTTAGGGTGGACAAAAATATTTACAACAAGGGGTGGTGAGGGACAGAGTCTCTGAATTAAGCAGAAAGCTCTCACCCAGTCAAGAGATCAGGGCTAGGTCCAACACCGTTTTTTAGCTCACTGCACCATCCCAGTTTCAGAACCTGGCTGTATGCAAATTAGTCTGTTCCTGTCCCAGTGCATGATGGGAACAGGGCAAACCAAACTACAAAAGCCAATTCTTACACTGGGAAGGAAACAAGCTCCCGGGGACCGGTTTCTGGCATTACAGCCGTCTTCGGCCCGGTTTGCTTGAATCCTGATGGTGCAATGAGCAAGGGTCTCACATCTGAGAATACCCTTCCACGCTTAGGGTGGACAAAAATATTTACAACAAGGGGTGGTGAGGGACAGAGTCTCTGAATTAAGCAGAAAGCTCTCACCCAGTCAAGAGATCAGGGCTAGGTCCAACACCGTTTTTTAGCTCACTGCACCATCCCAGTTTCAGAACCTGGCTGTATGCAAATTAGTCTGTTCCTGTCCCAGTGCATGATGGGAACAGGGCAAACCAAACTACAAAAGCCAATTCTTACACTGGGAAGGAAACAAGCTCCCGGGGACCGGTTTCTGGCATTACAGCCGTCTTCGGCCCGGTTTGCTTGAATCCTGATGGTGCAATGAGCAAGGGTCTCACATCTGAGAATACCCTTCCACGCTTAGGGTGGACAAAAATATTTACAACAAGGGGTGGTGAGGGACAGAGTCTCTGAATTAAGCAGAAAGCTCTCACCCAGTCAAGAGATCAGGGCTAGGTCCAACACCGTTTTTTAGCTCACTGCACCATCCCAGTTTCAGAACCTGGCTGTATGCAAATTAGTCTGTTCCTGTCCCAGTGCATGATGGGAACAGGGCAAACCAAACTACAAAAGCCAATTCTTACACTGGGAAGGAAACAAGCTCCCGGGGACCGGTTTCTGGCATTACAGCCGTCTTCGGCCCGGTTTGCTTGAATCCTGATGGTGCAATGAGCAAGGGTCTCACATCTGAGAATACCCTTCCACGCTTAGGGTGGACAAAAATATTTACAACAAGGGGTGGTGAGGGACAGAGTCTCTGAATTAAGCAGAAAGCTCTCACCCAGTCAAGAGATCAGGGCTAGGTCCAACACCGTTTTTTAGCTCACTGCACCATCCCAGTTTCAGAACCTGGCTGTATGCAAATTAGTCTGTTCCTGTCCCAGTGCATGATGGGAACAGGGCAAACCAAACTACAAAAGCCAATTCTTACACTGGGAAGGAAACAAGCTCCCGGGGACCGGTTTCTGGCATTACAGCCGTCTTCGGCCCGGTTTGCTTGAATCCTGATGGTGCAATGAGCAAGGGTCTCACATCTGAGAATACCCTTCCACGCTTAGGGTGGACAAAAATATTTACAACAAGGGGTGGTGAGGGACAGAGTCTCTGAATTAAGCAGAAAGCTCTCACCCAGTCAAGAGATCAGGGCTAGGTCCAACACCGTTTTTTAGCTCACTGCACCATCCCAGTTCCAGAACCTGGCTGTATGCAAATTAGTCTGTTCCTGTCCCAGTGCATGATGGGAACAGGGCAAACCAAACTACAAAAGCCAATTCTTACACTGGGAAGGAAACAAGCTCCCGGGGACCGGTTTCTGGCATTACAGCCATCTTCGGCCCGGTTTGCTTGAATCCTGATGGTGCAATGAGCAAGGGTCTCACATCTGAGAATACCCTTCCACGCTTAGGGTGGACAAAAATATTTACAACAAGGGGTGGTGAGGGACAGAGTCTCTGAATTAAGCAGAAAGCTCTCACCCAGTCAAGAGATCAGGGCTAGGTCCAACACCGTTTTTTAGCTCACTGCACCATCCCAGTTTCAGAACCTGGCTGTATGCAAATTAGTCTGTTCCTGTCCCAGTGCATGATGGGAACAGGGCAAACCAAACTACAAAAGCCAATTCTTACACTGGGAAGGAAACAAGCTCCCGGGGACCGGTTTCTGGCATTACAGCCGTCTTCGGCCCGGTTTGCTTGAATCCTGATGGTGCAATGAGCAAGGGTCTCACATCTGAGAATACCCTTCCACGCTTAGGGTGGACAAAAATATTTACAACAAGGGGTGGTGAGGGACAGAGTCTCTGAATTAAGCAGAAAGCTCTCACCCAGTCAAGAGATCAGGGCTAGGTCCAACACCGTTTTTTAGCTCACTGCACCATCCCAGTTTCAGAACCTGGCTGTATGCAAATTAGTCTGTTCCTGTCCCAGTGCATGATGGGAACAGGGCAAACCAAACTACAAAAGCCAATTCTTACACTGGGAAGGAAACAAGCTCCCGGGGACCGGTTTCTGGCATTACAGCCGTCTTCGGCCCGGTTTGCTTGAATCCTGATGGTGCAATGAGCAAGGGTCTCACATCTGAGAATACCCTTCCACGCTTAGGGTGGACAAAAATATTTACAACAAGGGGTGGTGAGGGACAGAGTCTCTGAATTAAGCAGAAAGCTCTCACCCAGTCAAGAGATCAGGGCTAGGTCCAACACCGTTTTTTAGCTCACTGCACCATCCCAGTTTCAGAACCTGGCTGTATGCAAATTAGTCTGTTCCTGTCCCAGTGCAGACACTCAGGCCTCACCACCGGCTGGTGGACTTTTCTCTACCATTAAAAAACCTCTCATCCACTCTATATCAAAAGGCATGTGCGTGAGTCCAGTTTTACCTGCCATAGAAGTGAATGTAGCTCGGATGGAAATAGACCTAGTCAATACTTAAAACTTCTTTTTGACTTTAATACTATACCCAGTGTGGCAATAGGGTTGCGGAAGGACTGCACCGTAATTGTTCAAAACCAGTCATCCGTGAGCTCATCAAGCAAAGGCAGCCTTTCCCAAACACGTCCATAGAAAATAATGTATATAGGGATGTAAATAAAACCCCGTAGGAAATAATGTTACAATGAATTAAATTATTCAAAATAGTCAAACATATACATAAATATAATTAAAAAAATAATTCTAAAAATAAAACATTTATTATTTAATTATAACATATTTTAACAATATTTTTTGATTCAATAAATTAATGTAACATTAATGTTTATTAAAATACATTTGAATTACTTTTAATTAATTCTATGCATCATGATTTTTCTTTACTGTAGGAGGTAATGTATTGTTTTAATGTAAACTTCAGTAAAAATGTATTTAATTTAATTTATGTATATTAATTAAATATGTAATTCAAAATTAAGTTAATAGTGCTGTACCATTTGTTATTATTTTATTCTACATTTCAAATAAATACATAAAATTAATTTACATTAATTTAAAGGATACAAAAGAAATTACTATTTTTTGTTAAATAAACATTTTAATTTTCTCAAAACTTTACCATAGGGAGGCTTCACATGTATAGTGGAGATCTCCTACTGCCAAGTATCGGGAACATTTAAAACAAGCATTGTAAATGCACTTGGTCTCGCATTTGTTTAAGTTAGAGCCTTTAGAATTGTAAATGGCAATTTATTTTACCTATGTGTTATGGCATAGCAAATAGGTTTTGATTTGGGGCCTTATGGGACTCTTTGGAACCTTGCCCTCGCCCAGCACTCTCCAGGCTATGACTGCCTCTTCACACTGTTTGTGACTGTCAATATTGAAGAGCTACGAGGACGGGTAGGGTAAAGGCCATGGGTGGATGGATACTAGGTATGCGAGGGTGGTGGTATATCGGGGATTGGTTATGTGCCATTTTGTTAGATGAATAGGAGAATGATGGATGATGGGATGATAGATGAAGTGATAAATGAATGGATGGTTGCAGTGAATGAATGGATAGATGTTCGCAAAAAGTTAAATATAATTTTTATTTAAGTGTCTATGCTAAGTAGTTTAAACTTAGAACAGGCCTTTAAAAAAAAAAAAAACTGGTATATATCAAAGTTAAAAAAAGGTTAATACCCTACCACATATCTCTCGCTCCAGGTAGTTATGAGCACACAGGTCATATTGAGAGCCAGCACTCAGTAGGGTGACCAGATTTCAAAGCAAAAAACGGGACATTTCACAAAAAAATAGAAGGACTAATTCGACATCACATGAGGGGCACAGAATGACAGCATTAATTAACTTAGAAATATAGAAAAAGCATTAAGGGAAGAAATTAAGTCAGTTTTTAAACTCAGTATCAAACATGTTAAACAGCTTTCTAATAAGAGCTGCTAACTAGTATTGCTTTGTGACATATAAAACGGTGCCTCCAATGTTAGTTATTGACCCTCACTGAAAACCGAGACATGACTCACATTTGCCAAAATCTGCCAGGACAGCTGGTAAAAACCAAGACTGTCCCACCAGGAGGAGCTTCGCCGGCGATCAAGATGGCCGCGTGAGCTCGGAGCTCCGAAGACCTCCCGGTCCTCCGCAATGATCCTGCTATCTATCCTGTCCCACGATGGTGGGAACCGACTGCTGAGTGGGTCCTGATGCGGCGCCCGCTTTCGGAATGAAAATCGGACATTCCTGGACTTAGTTAGCTCGACGAAGCCCGGAGGCTCCTCCCGTGTCATTGCCCATCATTGAGGGGTACAGCGGTGCTTCCGCACGGGCGCCTCTTTGTCTGAGCTTAGTTCCACCGGGGAGCAACTCTGATATCTGCATGCCCCGCTACTCGGCCAACGTACCGGACCCTGGTTTTATCATCGTGTGGGTGGCGCGCCTACCAAGAGGATCCTTACCCCTGCTGGCCGTCTGGCCCGAGGTACCAACATGGCGGGCAAAGGAGACCTGGACAGAGGCAAATCCCAGCGGGTCACCAAAAAACCGTCCCAGTCCCAGTCTACTATCCCGGAACGCTTTTCCCAGTCAAGAAGCTCGCCGGTGCAGGTGGGCTGCACTACTGACTCGAAACGGGATGGATCACCGGACGATTCTGCCATAACGCTTCGGGACGTTCTGGGTGCGATCACGGGAGTGCAGACGGAGATGCATGCACTCCGGGAGGAACTGTCCAGTAAGGTCGACTCCCTGAAGATCGATATGAACCTCATCAGGACGGACCTCGGGAAAACCAATGACCGGGTGAAGTCGTTGGATCTCAAGACGACTAGCCTGGTCACTGATGTGTCCGATATCCAGACGGAGGTACGTGGCCTGAAATTGGCGAACGGAATGCTGGCGCGCCGACTGGACGAGTTTGAAGGCCGTGCGCGGCGCCAGAACGTCCGTATTACTGGGGTACCGGAGAAGGCCGAGGAGGACTCGGCTGAACTTTTCGTGGAGGAGCTGGTGCTTAAGAACTTAGCGCCGGGGGGCCTGAGTAAGTTCTTCTCGGTGGAACGGGCACACAGGATACCGGGGGGACCACCCAAGTCTGGCACTTTCCCTCGCCCCATCATCGCACGGCTCTTTAACTTCAGGGACAGAGACGCTATCCTGCAGGCGTCGAGAGCCGCGGGTCCTTTGCGATTCCAGAACTCAGACGTGAACTTTTTTCCGGATTTCACCCAGGCGGTGCAAAAACAGCGTCAGAGCTTTACCGGGGTGAAACGAAGACTGAGAGAAATGGGCCTGCGATACTCCATGCTCTACCCTGCCAAGCTCCGCATCGAGCGGGACCACCGGACTTTGTTTTTTGACTATCCAGATGAGGTGGGGCACTGGCTGGATACCCTGCCACAGGAGCGGCGCGAACCGGCTGACCAGACGGAGGATTCCACCCGGGGCGCGGAAGCGCAGGAATGAATATTTGTTGTTTGACGTTCTGTGAGCTGGGTAGCCGTATGGGACTTTCACTTCAGACACTGCTGCTATGGTTTGACTCGTTTTGTCAATAATATGGGGGATGACGGGGGGTGATAGGATGTCTCCTTTCTCCTCTGTGGGCTTTTTGTAGGTTAGTTAAGGGGCGACAGGCACACTGCTAGTTGGGGTGGATTTTAGTCTTATGCAGGGGTGCAGGGTGGTGGGTAGTTGGGGTGTGTTTTTTCTACTTCTTTTCTTGTCTTATTCTTTGTCCTGGCTGAGGTCTTATTGCGCTGCTATGTTACTGCTGTGGGGGCCATTGCGGGCATGGGTGGGGGGAAGGGTGCGGAACGTCCCTGATGATGGGGGGTAGAACTCTTAACTTGTTAAGCTGGAATGTAAACGGGTTGGGGGACCGTATTAAAAGGGGTGTGGTGTTGCAAATGCTCAAACGTTGTTCACCAGATGTGGTTTTCCTGCAAGAGACCCACCTAGTGGGGCACACTTGTAAAGCTCTGACCAGACGTGGTTTCAAAATGGTGGCACACTCAGGGTTCTCTTCTGGATCACGAGGGGTGGGCATCATGGTGCGCATGTCCCTCCCGCTGGAGGTGGAGTCGGTGCTTGCGGATGAGAGGGGCAGATATGTTGCTGTGGTGGGCAAATGGGAGGGCCGCACGCTAGTTTTAGTTTCGGTTTATGTTCCCCCGGGGCTACAAGAGACTACTTTCAGGGATCTAGCTGGCGCCATTTTGGGTCTCCCTGAGGGGCTGCTGCTTGTGGGTGGTGACTTTAATTCTGTCATTTCCGGGGACCTGGACCGCTTCCCATCCAGAGATCTGCGTCCTTCTCAGTCCTGGCTGTCTGACTTCTTAGATTCCATGGGGATGGTTGACTGCTGGCGTCTGTTGCACCCCTCCCAGAGACAGTACACGTTCCTCTCCGGCGCCCATGGTAGCCTTTCTAGACTGGATTACGTCCTCACTCCGGCTGCCCAGGCGCAGTCCGTGTCCACTGCGCGTCTCCTGGCTAGGGGCATTTCGGATCACTCCCCGGTTTGGGTCTCCTTTGACTTTCGAACCCCCGTGTCCTCGCGGGTGGCTCCCATCAACCCTTGGTATTTTCGCGACCCGAAGACCAGGTCGCTCCTGGCTAAAGCTATTGATCGGTACTTCGTCGAGAATACGGGATCGGTTGCCTCGTCTGTGTCCCTTTGGGAGGCCTTCAAAACTGTACTTCGCGGCGAGGCCTTCTCCCTGATTGCGGAGGTCCGCCGGCGGCGGGACGAGGACGTAGTTCGATTGGAATCTGACATTGCTGCATTAAACTCCCAGCTGGAGCTGGGCCCGTCTCCCGAGCTACTCCACGCTCTCTCCCTCAAACAGTCTGAGCTTCGGGCGACCGCCACTGACGCGGCGAAAGCCCTGAGCAGGGAACAGCAAGGCAGAATTTATGACGCGGGTGACAAGGCTGGCAAGCTCCTGGCGTGGTTAGATAGAAGGGAACTCGCGTCTCGGGTGGTCCCGGTGCTGACCAGTGCGGAGGGCCTGTCCCTCACGGACCCGGCGGCTATAGTTGGGTCCTTCGCGGACTACTTTGGGGAGGTTTACGCCTCGGCGGACCCCCTCCCGGAGTCTGCGTCGGCATCCTTCTTGGAGGACATTGAGCTTCCCTGCCTCTCGGACCTCGAGCGCGACGATATGGACAGGGACCTAACGGTGGATGAGACGGCCTTGGCTATTAAATCATTACGCTCGGGCAAAGCGCCGGGGCCAAACGGCATCCCGGTTGAGCTCTACAAACTCAGGGCCGACGCACTTGCGACACCTCTGATAAACATGTTCCTTGAGGCCCGCGAGGTGGGAGAACTCCCCCCCGACCAGCGGCTGGCCACCATTGTGGTGATACATAAGGAGGGCAAGCCTCGCGATCTTTGTCGATCCTACCGACCCATCTCCCTCTTAAACGCCGAACCCAAAATTCTGGCCAAACTCTTGGCTAATCGGTTGGTGGGAGTGATCTCGGACCTGGTGCACCCGGACCAGTCCGGTTTCATCCCGCATCGGAATACGGCGCTCAATCTGAGACGGCTTCACGCAGTAATGGCGCGTGTCCATCTGCTCCGAGAACCCGCTGTCCTCGCCTCCCTCGACGCCACTATGGCATTTGACTCGTTGGAGTGGAACTACCTGTGGGCAGTTCTGGCCAAGTTGGGGTTTGGCCCCGCTTTCATCGGCTGGGTCCGGCTGCTGTACTCCGCTCCAAGGGCCAATGTGACGGTCAATGGTCGGTTGTCTGCCTCCTTTGCGCTGCACAGGGGCACGAGGCAAGGTTGCCCGCTTTCCCCGCTCCTATTTGCCTTAGCGCTTGAGCCACTGGCGGCCTGGATTAGAACGCACCCCGATATCTCTGGGATACCGTGGTCCCCGGGTTTCGAGGACCGGATATCGCTCTATGCGGACGACATCCTTCTGTACCTCTCCTCTCCATGCCACTCGCTCATAATGGCCTTTGAACTCTTGCGGACCTTCGGGACCCATTCGGGCCTGGCGATCAATTGGTCTAAATCCTCGTTGTACGTACTGTCCGGAGACACGCCGCGCCTCCCCCGTGGGTGCTCAATTCAGGTGGCCCAGCAGGGCTTTCGGTACTTGGGCATCTACGTGTCGCGGGACTCCCGAGCCCGGTACTCGCACAACCTCCTCCCGCCGTTGGAGCGATTGCGCCGGGACGTCGAAGGCTGGAAGAAGTTGCCGATCTCCCTGATGGGCAGAGCCGCGCTTTTTAAGATGATGGCGCTGCCTCGCTTCTTATATGCCCTGCAGAATACACAGGATCCCGTACCGGCGAAATACTTTACTGATATCGAATCACTGCAGCGGGCGTTGCTGTGGGATGGTAGGCCGAGAATCTCGTTGGCTAAGTTGACTATACCAAGTTATGACGGGGGCATCGCCCTACCTGACATAAGGCGCTACTATTGGGCGTCCCAGCTGGCGGCAATCAATCATGGCCTCTACGGCCCGGCGGTCAACCCGGGCTATGCTATGGATCGGTGGCTAGTGGGAGATGGGAATTACTATAGAGCGTTGTACTCCGGATCTCTGGATCGTAAGCTGACAGGTCCCACTATGACGATGGTGCGTATATGGCGCACAATTACTAAAACTCTGGGCTGGCATAATAAGGTTACTATGGCCACCCCGCTGTTTGATTCGGATATCCTGGGGAAGCTGTGGCATACTAAGGGCTTCGACAGGTGGGACACCATTGGGATTTCCAAGGTGGGGGACATGGTGGCCAGGGGACGGGTCAAGTCATTTGAAGTGCTGCAGTCTGAACACCAACTGGCGGCGACGGAATACTTCCGACACGCCCAGCTTAGTCATGCCCTCTCTCCCTATGTAGTGGAAGGGGAGCCTATCCCTGAATCATCCCCCCTGGAGGATCGGGTGCTGGACGGCCATATGCCGGACAGCGCTATCTCCCTAACGTATAAAAAACTTATTAATGTACGAGTGGACTTGCTGGTGCGACTAAGAGAGCTGTGGGTGCATGACGGTATAGAGGTGGATGACGAGGAGTGGCAATCGGCGATCTCCTCCCCTAGGGAGGTGGCCATATCTGCACGGCTCCGCCTGGTGCAGCTGAAGATACTGCACAGAGTGTATGTCACCGGCCCGAGACTTCTACGTATGGGGCTTTCTATGGATGGCATGTGCCGGCGGGGGTGTGGTATGCTTGGGACCTTCCTGCACATCATATGGGAGTGTCCGGATGTGGCCCGTTATTGGAAACGTGTGCATGAGGTTATGGAAGAAGTGACTGGTGTGGCCCTGCCGGCAGAGGCCCGGAGATGCCTCCTTAACATCTGGGGCCCGACCGACTACAATGTCGCACAGACCCGTTGGGTCACCCTGGGCAATATGGTGGCTAAGAGAGACATCGCCCAGAAATGGGGTGTGCCTGCTCCTCCCTCGCTCAGCCTATGGGAAACTAATATGGACTGGTGCATGCTGCGTGAAAAAACGGTGTATGTAGCCAGGGGTAAACCTAAAATGTGGAGATCTGTTTGGGGTGCCTGGAACACTTATAGAGGTGATATTTGCGACCCCCCCGTTGAACTTGATCCCGAGATCCAGCTTTCCCCGTAGTGCCCCCTACCTGTGGCTCCAGATTGTTTAGCCTGCGGTACTACTTCCCATATGCCTCATTGTTGTCATGGTCAGTGTGTTCCCTTGGGTGTGCAGCACCCGACCTCCTGCCGCCACGCAAGTCCGCTGAATCTGTATTGTCCTCAGCCTACCCTCTCTTCCCTTCTTTTTCTCCTGTGCCTCTTGCACACTTCTTTTTCTTGGCCTTCTGGGCCCTCTTATCTTATGGTTTACTTGTTTCAGCTTTGATGTTATTTAAAAATTAAACCTGATTGCTCCTGCTTCCGATATGGTACAGGACTTATCCTATTGCCTTAATGCTGCCTGGCCTCCGGGATGTATGGCTGAATAGCGGTGTACTTTGTCCTATAAATAAAGGTTTTCCAAAAAAAAAAAAAAAAAAAAAAAAAAGACTGTCCCACCAAATCAGGGACGCGTGGTCATCCTACCATTCAGCCCTATTTAGAACTTGCCTGGCACTGTAGGGAGCAACTAGCAGAAATGTTTTTTGCCACTAAATCTGCTAGCTTGTTTGGGCATCTGATACGAAAGGCTTACCAGAAAATGCCTGTTTTTCTGTCTTCCGGTAATGGAGAAGATCTTTTTACAATAGTGTAGAGTGAAAATTAAGTCTGGGAACTAGATCATGGGACATTTCCCCTCCACCCGGTTCATAATTTAGTAATGGAATGCTTCCCAATGTCAGACAGTATTAAAAGGAAAGTTCTTGTATGTTTCACACACTTTTGCTTTAATGAGGTTGTGTACAACACTCCTAAAGAGGCGCTTCAGTCAACCATACTCTGTTACAAAGCAATAAATCGTAGTTTCGGGATCGGGGGTCTAAGGGCAACCCCGTTACAATATGTCAGTTTGTAATGCAGCTGGTGCTCATGTTAAGCATTCCAATACCTTTGTTTGAGTTTATGCTATATATAACTGCAAAAAAAGTGAAAAAAACAAGACGAAGAGGGTGTGGGCGAGCTGGCTCTGCAAACACTTCCCCTACCTGCTGTTTATTTTATGATTGCAGTTGGGAAAGGGCAGTGGTGGCTGGTGACATTTGAAAGTGGTGCGGCGTAAAACAATTGTTGTACTTCACTGCGGCAAGTGAGCGCAGCGAGCGAGCCTGAATCACCTACATGGGGATCGGGGGTTCCCCCATGAGAAAATTTTGGAAAAGGAGTGGGCAAATGGTGCATTTTCAAGCAAACCAGAAGGTGTGAAGAACAGCCCCGTTAATACTACTGTTTAGAGTTGTAGAGTTAAGAAACCTTATAGAAGTTTGACACATAATGAGAATGCTTTGGGAATATGGAACTAATATGAACAACAAAATAAACTGCAATTTACTGGTACTACAGTAGCACAACTATTCTTAATAATACTGGATAGAACCACAAGCTAACATGTACAATACCATGATTGACAGGGTGATGAATTTACTTGGACACTAGCGCTTAGGGAATGTAGCTCACCATTTTATCATACAATGACAATTGCTTCCTTGTATTTCTAAACTTTGTCAGCAGCAATCTGGTTTTAACATTCAACTGCTTTGCATAACTTTCTGTGACATATCTTTTGCAGTATAATCACTGAAGCATTTCCTTTTCATTTAATGCGAGGCATGGATATTGACTTGGCAATAAACACGGAGGCTTGTGAGTCTAGAGACTAACATTAGTAGGCAGAGGGTTGTATTACTCGAACTGTCTCTTCGAATAACTTGATTCTGCTTCACTTTATCTGAGCACATACGGGCCTTCTAATGGCTTATCGTGATATCACTACACCGGACAACAGCATCGCCGACTCAATAATGAAAAATATCTAAAAACAAATTTTCTATTCGCTACATGATTCTTTTCACATGTGGATTACACCTTAACGACCAAAATGAGATGCATTCTCCAATCAACCTTGGGAAACAAACACCAAACTTGATAAACCGCACTCTCCTACATCGGAAAGCTTAAAAAAGACGAACCACGTTACAGGGCATTTTGCAACTGGGCAAGCACTGAAACAAATTGATTGTTTGCCCTGTTTTCTCTCAAAATAAGAATATAGAAACCAGAGTTGCTCCAAACATATGCACACCGCTGTGGCAAGCAAATTATGGAGCCAGCATGTTTACTCCATACTGGGTGTTTTTTTTACTGCCCATGTTCAATTTTTCAAACGTGAACAATAGTACCTTTTCTACAGAGCACAATTCCGCCATTTTAACTTTTACCTGCGCTTCAAATTAAAGATATCACTATTATTATTAGAGTTAATGACGCTTAATTTGACGACTTTGTAAGGGTGAAATGCTGGGTTGGAGTGGCTGAGTTTGAACGACCAGACTGCAGCCAGACGTTTAACTCGCAGATCTATTCTTCCAGCATGAGGGAAAACCAGCTTGATTGAGGATTACTACACAACTAAAAAATGTGACAGCAATTAGAATCCGCCTTTTTGCTTATACAAGGTAATCACTTCTCACAAACATATGAATTTTCGGGTCTCTTATTTAAATACACGCTCCTTAGTCAAACATCAATTGGAGATTTTTACATTACTCTCTACCGACTCACCTGATATCCTGTTTCTGACTGAAACATGGATAACCCCTGACTCTGCCCCTGATATATTGGCTGCACTCCCAACAGATTATTATATACTTCATACCGACCGCTCATCAGGAAAAGCGGGTGGAGGAGTGGCCGCCATTATTCATCGTAAACATGATTTCACATCGATCGATTCTCTCAACTTAGCAGTCGCGGATAATTTAGTGATTAAACTCGACTCTGATCACACACCATTGATCTGCGTAGTCGTCTATAGGCCCCCTCAGCCCATGCCCCTCTTCCCCATTTCCTTGAGTGAACAGATAGCTAATCTAGCAATTAAATATTCCAACATTTTGCTGATTGGTGATTTTAACTATTGGTTTGGTGATCAAACAGGTGGTCCCCATTCTCTTGAATTCACCAACCTTTTAACGAATTTTTATTTTACACAACACATTTCTATGCCAACACACAATAAGGGCCATATATTGGACCAGGTTTGGACGACAAATCCTATCATTTCCGCCTTGAAGGTACTTCCATGTATATGGTCTGACAATTTTTTGGTGACATTCCATCTTACCTTAGCCATTAGATCTAAATCCCCCCGGGTCGAGGGTAGGACAGTCAGATGCTGGAAATCCATTGATATACTAGAATTTATGAACTTCTTGGCCAGCTCAATACCTAGCCTGGCTCAGAATGTGGATCTTTCTGACACTCAGATCTCTTGCTGGTTAAAAACAGCAAGCCATCACTTTGCCCCTCCCAAAAAATTAAGATAAACCGAAAGGCAGAAGCTCATAAATGGTTCTCTACCGAACTAAAGGAGATGAAATTATTACTCCGCCAGAAGGAGAGGAAATGGAGAGCTCGCTATGACCCAGGAGACAAGCTCCTCTATAAACAAGAGCAGGTGAAATATAATAAAGATATCAAGGCAGCCAAGGTCGAATATTTCTCCTCTAAGATCTTAACTTCTACTAATAAATCGAGAGAGATCTTTTCGATTGTGGATGAACTATCCAACCCTGATAGAGTGTTATTCAAACCAATTCCTACGCAGTAATTATGTGATAAGTTGAATACATTCTTCCTTGAAAAGATCGTAGCAATTAAAGCTAGCATTGTATGCTCTCCATCAGCCGAGATTCCGCCTGACTCCTTTAGGAATATCTGTACCATGGACAGTTTCCCTACAATTGATGCTGAATCGTTCATCTCCCTGCTGTCTAAAGTTAGATCTGGATCTCCTTGGGACTGTTGCCCCCCACACATAATGAGGGAAGTCTTCTCCATTATTCCTCAACCTGCCCTATCTCTATTAAACTCATCACTTACTCAAGGTTGCGTCCCAAATCATTTAAGGACGCCACAGTGGTTCCTTTGATAAAAAAGGTCGGCGCCGACATGTCAGAACCATCTAATTATCGCCCCATCTCCTTGCTTCCATACTTAGCTAAGGTCTTGGAGGCACATGTCGCAAAATGTATGTCCTACTTTATAGAACAGTCTGGACACTTGGATTCCCATCAAGCTGGTTTCCGTCTAGGCCATTCAACTGAGGTGGTCATCTTGGCAGTTTTGGACGAGCTCCGTAGGGAGGCAGACGCCAGAACCCCTCAAGATTTGGTTCTTTTAGATCTGTCAGCCGCATTCGACACGGTGGACCATAAGATCTTGGTGGACCGTGTCGGACGTGCAGGCTTTCAGGGCAAAGCCCTGAGTTGGGTCACCTCCTTTTTGGAAGACCGCACACAGGCCGTTCGCCTGGCGAACTTTACAGCGTCGGGATGAACACCACATGTGGGGTTCCCCAGGGTTCCTCTTTGTACCCACATCTGTTCAATCTCTATCTGCTCCCCCTGATCAAAGCTTTAAAACAGAGGAAAGTAACAATATTTAACTATGCAAATGATCTGCAGCTTTCCTTCACCATAGATAATTCCATTGAATCTGTCACCAACTTTCAGGATACCATGGTGTTCATCCGCCATTGGATGGATTAGAACCATCTGAAGCTGAACCCCGGAAAGACAGAGGTACTGCTGATAGGAGATAGTCGTATCTCCTGGGGCCCTCACTACTGGCCGGCAGAATTAGGTCCCTTCCCCAAACCCTCCGCTTCTGTAAAAAGTCTGGGGGTGACTATTGATAGAGATCTTTCTCTAAACACCCAAGTGGGCACAGTGGTTTCTAAATGTTTCTTTCAATTGCGAAAGATCCAGAAGATACATCATTTGCTCACCCAGGCAGCACTGATACAAGTTGTGATTGGCCTAGTTTTGTCCCATCTAGATTATGCTAATTCAATCTATCTAGGCCTTCCTTATCAGATCAAGAGGCTCCAGCGTGTACAGAACCAGGCAGCATGACTGATTTACCAGCAGCCCAAGTGGCAATCGGTCAGACCCCTGATAAAACAGCTACACTGGCTCCCACTGCTTCAACGGGCCACCTTCAGAACTGCTTGTCTCACATTTAAGTCCCTAAATTGTTACAGCCGTATCTTCATCAAAAATATGATCTTGAGATACATCCCGACTCGTGATCTCCGTTCCAAACACCTACATTTGTTGGTGAGCGCAAAGTTCAAGCGGAAGCAACATGGCGGGTGTCGCTTCGGATATCTGGCGCCCCAACTCTGGAACTCACTCCCATGGGAGATCCGTTCCTGTCCCGATCTGCTTCAATTCAGAAAGCAGCTCAAGACATGGCTGTTCATACAGGCACATGAGTAAACCAGCCCCACTGCAGTCAACTCAGAACAGCTCGGAACAGCGCCATGAAACCTTGGTCGAAGTGCGCTTTACAAATAGGTTATAACATAACATAACATAACATACAAGTAAGTTCGACGATCAACAAAAACGATCTGTCTGTGCTACTTACAAAACATGAAGCAAAACGTGTCCAAAGTAAATAGGGTTTCAAGTTTATGCACACGTGCAAACATTCAACTGACACAGCTGCCACAAAAACAAACTACTGGTGCATGGCACCATTGCCACCGACAGTTCAGAAGGTAGGGGAAATACATTACAACACAACAATGATTTATTGGCATGCTTGTGGGTTGACACATATTTCCAAAGCTTTACAGATTCCAACGGTTGTCACAATTTTACACAAGGATCCAGTCGCTGCCGGCAAAATGGGCAGGTGGGTTCACGCGAGGGAAGTGGCCAGGGGATGGTAATCTTTATATAAAATAAAAACCCCTACCTTCCTCCAGTTCCGCGACCGCATCGCTCGCCACTGCCTCAGCTCCTGCTGCTCTTGGTGCGTTTTAGGCAGCCTTCCTCCTCCTGCTCCCCTAAGCCAATCGCAACGCTGCAAGGCAGCGTTGTAATTGGTGAGGCACAGCAGAGACCACCCCAACGGGGCCATTCTCTCTATGTAGGCTGCATGCAGCAGCCCACTTAGAGAAAAAGGGAGAGTGCAAATGACTGGGTTGGTGGGCCCTGGGGCCAACCAAACAGTCAGTACCCACAACAGTGGGCAAGCCACTCTTCTCTACCCTTGAGTAGGACCACCCACCTGCCCGCCCGCCCCAACCAGGCACTTCTGCTTTCTTGCAGTGCGAGAAGCAGAAACATAAAATGGTAATTTTACCATTTTATGTTTCTGCCTTCTTGCGCTGCGAGAAAGCAGTGGGGTGATGCCCCCACGCCCCAATGAAGTAGCCGCCACTGGGAAAGGGAGAAATGAGAACAGCTTGGTTGACCAAAAGCCAATGGACCTTCGAGTGCTGGAAAACAAGCGATCGGGGCAAAGAGCAATGGAGTGTGAGAGAAAGACGGTCCTGGTCAGATGCCCCCACCAGTGCCCCTATGTTGCTTTCCCCACCCACTTTAAAAACCTGCGTCAGTGTTGCTTGCGCCTCTCATCTCCTGTGTTGTGCCAACCTCCACCCGCTTTCGTGTTGCTTCAGCCCCCCTATTGTTTCCATGACTACCGCTTCTCACCACCTACTTTAAAAAAGCCAAAATGCTTTTGTAAATGTTTTTTCTTTTTGGTTACCAAATCAACTTGGTTCAGTAACTACAAAGAAAAAAAACAATATGCATCATGTAGTTGGTGCACATATGTGTGTAAAACAAAATGACATGAAAAGCTGTGTCAAAAGTTATTTATTTTTAACAGAAATGTATTTGCCATGCAGCATAGCATCGAAGGTGCTGTGCTGCATTGATTAGACCATTGGCAATGCCAGTAGGTCCTATAGGCGACACCTATTGGCTTTGCAAAGTTTACTCTGTAAGTGTACTGGTAAATTTAGAATCTAGACTGCATTGACGCGAACATGCATAAACACTTTATTGGCGAGTATTTGTTATGTCCTGCATGCGAACCGCCTCAGTTCTCCTGCATGTGCCCTGACAGGCCTTATTATGGGCATCAGCTCATTTTGGGCTGACTCAAACACTAGTTGTTGTTATTGTTAGGTGGTACATGTTAAAGACAGCATTTAACGTTTGTGTGGCCTCTTGGAATTGGATATTTGCCCTGGCTCTTATCTCCACTGCTTATTTTGGCACATGCACTGCTTTGACTCAGTTCCTTTAATTTCAGGGGCTCTACCCTCTAGCTACACATGTATTGGTCTGAAACGTGCACAAACAATTCTGTTTACCTAGTTCTGCGCATGCCCTGCCGCCCAATTTCTCAAATGCACGGTCTTGATTTTGTATCTGCAATGTCCCAGGGCGCGCTCTCTCTCTCACCTTCTGCATGTGTGATGGTGGTTAGTGTGTCCCGCTGACATGGAGTCATCTGGTCACCCTCAGCAGGTGGAGTGGCAATTGTGTCGATGACTGACCTGCACTGGCTCCTTCAGATCATAGATTCTGTGTGGCTCCACGTCACTCATGACTCGGGAGTCTTGCATTCAGGAACACTGCAAGATGGCGACGGGTAAGGAACTTTGAACATGGCTGACGGGTAAGGATCTGTGGCCGGGAGCTCCCCGGCTAAGGATCACCGTATGGAGAAATATCCCAGAGAAAGGCCCCCCATCTGGCCTCCACCACCCCCGGGAATCGGAGGGCTGTGACACAGCAATCTTCCAGTGCAGCTCCGCTACTGTTGCCGACTGAGATGAAGCCGGCTACAGCAGTGATCAATATCAGGAGAGACCGTCTCCATTGGAAACCTAGCAAGATGGCCGAATGCACGGTTGGGCTGCTGGGAGCAGGAGAGAGGACTTTGGCTTGGGATCAGCCCTCCTGTGTAGTCCACGGCCGTCAACTACCTTCCGGGCTGGGCCACAGTTGCTCTGCTTCCTGCTGCGACTGCCTTTCTCTACGCTTCCTGTGTGACAGAGGTCTTGGCACCTGAGACGCTTCCCACAATCTAGGCAGCGAGAGAACTCCGAGCTGCTGCCGCCCTTGTATCCCCAAATGATTCCCTGGCATGGCGGAAGAGAGCGACGAGTTCCCGTGTACCACCCTCTCTTCCCAGTGACTGACCCTCCATGTGACCAGCACCCAGAGTTTGGCTTCCTCCCCTGATTTTTGGCTGGGGTCCACAGGATCTGTAAGCCTCCGTTCGATAGTGGAGATCTAGGTGACTGGGACCGGAGTCCTCCATCTAGGCTGTGGTGATTGTGTGCGGGAACGCAGTATGCAGTCTATTTTTGTCTTGGACCGGCACCCTGATTTGAGCATCAAGGTGAACTCCCCCATCGGGAACCTCGCCCACATCTTATTGGTGGGGATGGTTTGGTGTGTGACAGCCAATTTGTCCCCTTCTACTGGCCCTCTCCACAGCCAGATCACTCCAGCTTGGGGAGTAAGACCGGCCCCTGGTGCTGTGATTCTGTGACTCCGACCGGATTAAGGATCTGCCTACATGACTTGAAAGGGACCCCTGATGCTAACCTTTTTTAGTAACTGGTATGCGGGACTTTAATTAATTCCAGCTACAGGCTCAATTCCCCATCCACCACTACCCTTTTTGTTCACCGTTTCCTGCATTTGTGTTTTTTTTGGTTTTGTTGTTCTCCTGTAACCGCTTCATTACTATTTTTCTTTTGTATATTATTCATCACTAGCCAACTGTCTGTTGTTGTTGTGCATTCCACCCTTTCCTATTTATTTGGATCTTCTCATATGTAACTAATGTAACTATTATGTCCACATCTATGTAAAGCGCTCTGATACCTCCCGGTCTAGTTAGCGCAATATAAAACTCTACAACTAAATATCTGCAAGAGTGTGTGGTGCTCTTCCATTAAAAACTGGGTAGTATTTTGGTTTCTTCAATTTCAGGTGATATTGATAATTAAATGATAAGCCATGGCAGAAGTGGCTTGTTTCTCCCCATGGGCTGATCCTGCCAATCCCATGGCACAGCAAGCTTGTGAATACTCCCAGTCCTGGCACTGCCAGGGCAGTTCCCATGAGCACTTGTAAGGGGCCAGGTCCTTATTCTGCCAGGGCCCTGCGAGCACACATAAGCTCTGGTTTTGGTCCTGGCATGCCCTGCACCAAGTGCCAGTGAGTACGGGCACTAACCCTGTCCAGGCCGTGCCCTGTCCCGACGAGGAGCTGGCCTCGCTGACCGACTTCTGACAGCGGCTCACCTTGATCCGTGCCCAGCAGAGGTAGCCTTGGAGCTCGAGCCACAGAGTGGGGGAGGCAGTGCCACCGCAGCCGAGCGCGGGCCCCGTAGAGGGCAGCGGGGGAGACCCCGGCAGTAGGCACGCCCAGAGCCCTAGGGAGAGGTGGACCCTGGCATCCAACCCGTAGCACGTCGTGTCTAAGGTAGGAAAAATTCAATAAAGGAAATAGTACATGCCCGTGAAACAACCAAGTAAAGGGGCCAGTAGCATGGGAGGATACAAATGGCGACATGACCACACTAAGGAGGGACTAACAATATTTAAGAATTAGAGGCCTTCCGTTAGGAAGGGCAAAGACACAAGCGAATGAAAAATATTTGCGGGGGAGTGGGTGGGGCTTCTCTCCCATACTGAACTACCACAGATCATCCCAAGAGCAGTGCATGTGCGCTGGCTCGGGTTCGACCTAAAAAAAGGATAATACATTGAATTAAAAAAATTAACAATATTTTTTATGCTCAATGTTAATGTAAATTAATTTTATGTATTTATTTTACATGTAGACCAAAAAACCAAAATGCTAAAGCCCTTTTGATTTTGAATGAAATCTTAAATTATTTTAAATTTTTTTAATTTAATTAAAAATGTTGTTTGAGGTTCATATAAAAACTAATTTCACATCTACAGTAATTCTTTTGATTATGCATTATTTATTATTAAAAGTGATGTATAGATTTAATTAAAAGTTTGTGAATTATAATTTAGTACAAATGATAGTTACATTAGTTTTTAAATTCAAACAAGTTGTAAAAAATATTTTATAATTGCATAATATATATGTTATATTTTTGATTATATTACCATTAAATTATATCTATTTACATTTTAACAATAATAAATAATTTATTTTAACATTATTTCTTATAGAGTTTTAGTTTAAGTCCCTAACTCCATTATGTTCTATTTGAGGGTGTTACAGTATGCTATGTTATGTGTATTTGTAGCATTCACACTTCACCCAGGAGGGTATCTTGGCGCTCATATCAGGAGCTAAACAGCCCAAGCCAAGGCAGTGACTTAGGTGAAGTGCCATGTCTTCAGCCTCGTGTGAAATCGAAGAACTTAGGCAGCAGCTCTGATGTGTAGGGCTGGTCATTCCAGGCTTTTGGGGGCAAGGTAGGAGAAGGCATACCCACCGGATCTGGTTTGGCATCTGTTGGGGATGTGTATGAGTAGTAGTCTGACTGAATGGAGATTTCTGATAGGTTTGTTGAAGTGGATGCAAAAACCACAGTTGATGGACAGAATGCAGAACAATGTCATACATTCACCCCAGTACAGAGATCTGGGCCCAAATCCATCGTTTCTTGCACTCCACACCACCCCAGTTCAGACATGGCCATATGCAAATCAGTCTGACCCTGTGCCTCATGGGAACAGTCCAGCCCGAACTGCCAAGCCATGCCTTCCCTGGACCGGAAACAAGCTTCCGAGGACCGGTTTCTGGCATTCCAGCCGTCTTCAGCCCGGCTTGCTTAAATCCAGTGGTGTTGAAGTGGATGCCATTGTTCAGGTAGACGGGTCGATGTTTTGCAAGGCTTTTAATGTGTCTGTGAGGAGTATGATGATTGTCCTTTTGTTGACTGGGAGCCAATGGAGGTCTTTAAGGGGCAGGGTTATGTAGATATGGGGGGTAGTCTGAATGCAGGTTTCGTGCGGCATTTAAGAGGATGGCGTGGGAGACAGAGTCTCCTCTTTCCATGATCATTTGGATGTCATCCATGGCGGTGATGAGACTGGTCTCAGAGCAGTGGTTGGATCTGAATCCAAATTGAGTAGTGTTGGGGTGGTGGTTGCTGTTGAGGTTGGTGGCTGCATATTTGTTCTTGGTTTTTACTGTAATTTTCACTGGGAAGGTCAGCAGGAAGTAGTTGGCTAGCATCTTAGGAAAGGCATAGGGTTACTTTAAGAAGGCAACAATTGTGGTATATTTCCAGGTGTGCATGGGTGCCCCAGATTGTATGGACCGCATGGTCGCTGCGGTTTCTTGAGTGATTTTGGTGTGCTATGTTGGCAATGTGGTCCTCATGGTGTTGGTATAGATGGGTAGGAGGGCTGCAGGGGCAGAGGGGTCTGACGGGGGCAACAAAATCTAGTTCCTCCTGCTGAAGAAGAGGGACAGTTGGGCGCAGAGATCCTGTAAAGGAGAGATGCTTGTAAAGCTTGATGCCAGAGAGGTGACGTTTTTCATGATGGCGAAGATTTCCCTTGGCTGTTAATGCTTCTGTGATGTGGTCGGTGAGAGTGGAACATTTGGTAGCTCTAATTAGTTGCAGGGAGGGTCTGATGGCTAATCTGTGGGTGCTCTTGTAAGTGTTGTCCTTGCTTTGTCTCCATCTGCATTCTAGTTGCTTGCTGTGGCGTTTGATGAGTATGAGCTTCTGTGTACTAGCTGCTTCTGGTCTGGTTCTGGTGGCCTTGGTGGTTTTCAGCGGACTATGGTGTCTGCACAGGAGCAGATCCAGATGTTGAAGTTGGAAATGGATCTGGTTAGGTCACTGAGATGTTGCAGTCAGTGGTCTAGCGCTACCCAGACCCGGGTTCTTCTGAGATCTTTTTCCATTCTCATTGTGAAGATTTGGCGGTGGTGTGGGATGGGTTATGTTGAGTGGATGAAGGCGTGAATGGACCAGGTGGTAGGTCTGGGCTTTTTCACTCTGATGCTGTTGAAAATGGTGAAGATAGGGTCTGGTAAGTGTTGGGCAGCATGGGTTGGGCCTTCCACTCGCAAGGTGAATCTGAGGTTTGTCAGATCCTCTACGCGGTTGGTCCAGTTGCGGTCGATGAGGTCAACCATGTGGTAGTTGAGGTCGCCAAGGAAATGGAATGCACTGGCTTTGAGTATCAGGGGTGACAAAATGTGGGATTGTGCTTCAGAAGTGAGCTCTGGGGGGGTCAGGAGATGAAGTGATGCTCAGTGTGTGGTTGACAGTGATGTAAAGTTTGAATGTAAGCTGTTCCATGTTGCTGTTGGTATTGGATGTGCTCTTTAAAGATAATGGGGAGTCCTCCTCTGGGTCTTTTAGTTCTGTTCTGTCTTGTGATTTTATATCCATAGTGATGTTGGGAGCCGACATGGGAGTCAACGTGGTTTAAGGCTGGAAGAGTAAGTCCAGTGAGTGGTCATGCAGCAGGTCCAAGATTTCGGTGGCATATTTAGTGAGGGAGCGGGTGTTCAGAAGGAGGCAGGACAGGGAATGAGGAGGGTCAGTGTGTGCAGGCAATTGTGTAGTGTATGTTGGGTGGGATAGGTGAGAGAGGAGTTTGAGGCATGTGCGTGGGTAGGGGAAGAATGAAAGGTGAAGCAGGAGAACTCACTTTCCGTGTTGACTTGTGAGGCTCAGTAGCAGCACTAGGAGGTGTGTCTGGGATCCAGGGTGAGAAAGAGAATAGGGAGGTATATTTGGTGGGGCTGTGAGTGGAATGAGGGCCAGGGGTCCTGTTGCTTGGCATGGAAGGGGCAAAGATTGGCACAGACAGGCTTGCCTTTGGCTCGCCAGTGGCTCATCAGTGAGGCAGCTGTCATTAAGTAGGAGCGAGAGGAGGCAGAAGCTTCAGGGTATTGGGAGGAGGGCTTAGCGAGCAGCAGGAAGCAGGCATGGCACAGTAGAAGAAGTAGGAAAGGCTGCTATGGGAGGAAATGGGTATGAAGGGGGAGCAAGAGGAAGGAAAAAGGACAAAGACGGAGGAGGTAGGGGGGCAGAGGAACTAAAGAGTACAAGATTGTAGTAAAGGAGCAAAAGTGGCCGAGAATGAATGAGAGGCCAAAGGTGAGGCAATGAGTGCCTGCCATGCCAAAGAGGCCAAGAAGGAAAATAATGAGTGAGAAATTCAGTAAAAAAGCAGCAACGTGCAAGGGTGGAAGGCAAAGAAAAGTGGAAAAGAATGGGTGTAAAAGGCCAAGAATAGCCCTGAAGACTGAGTCTGAAAGGCAAAGAAGAATGGCAAAGAGTGAGTTAGGAAAGAGACAAAAGGGGATAAGAAGTCAAGGAGAAGGCAAAAACAAGACAGAGTGAGCAAGGGGCACAGTGACAAAGAGCATTGAGCAAAAGTCAAAAAGGCAAAAGCAGAAGGAACGACAAGGAGGGCAAAAGGCAAAGAAGCGGAGAAAGTAGTAAAACGAGAGAGAGAGGAGGAGTGCAACTGAAAAAAGAGAGAGCAGAAGTTTGGAGAGTAGAATGAAGGAGGGGAGGTTGAGGCATGGAGCCTTGTGTCAGTGCTGGAAATGTGTCAGAAAAGGCTGTCTCTGGTCAGAGGACCGCACACAGGTAAGTGTGCAGGGGCAGGCAGGAGACACTAAAGGTGTAAGTGGGTCGCCATATGTGGTGCTGGACTTAATATTGTTTCTTTTCGGCTGTAGTAACTTAAACTCATAAATTTCGGTTCACTCCCTTTTTTGGGGGTGGAGACATGTAAGCCTACACTTTAGAGTAACATTGCGCCAGATTTTGTGAATTGCCAAAAGTAATAAAGTTACTCAAAAGTGGAAGAGTAAATTTATACATGAAACTTGCTCACAAGTGTAAGTTACCGGAGGGGGCGGAGCTTGGCTGAGCTACAAGATGGCCGCTTGATAGAGGGCTTTGCCAATCAGATTGCAAAATCCGACATCATCCTGCACCACTGGACTCCTTTTCAGACATAATTGGTATGTATACCTTTTCCAAAACAGGAATATTGGAGAAGCAGTAGCATGGCTGCAGCTATTTGGTCCGCTGCTGAGGGTGGAACGCCTGGGCCTATCTGGACACCTGGCGATACAAAGGTATGGACACCAGTGTGCTGTGGAATCTCCGGCGCCCATGGAATGGCAGCGGCTGTGGGAGCTGATCTGCCGGGGGGCAGCTTGCCGACAGCCCGCGATGTGTGAAAATTGGGATAGGGCTGTGTGAAGCACAGACGGCCCAGCGGAGAAACTTCAAGAAAGGCCCCAACCTGGTATGTGACACCTGGCTGATATTACGAGTGGGGAGAGAAACGGGACCTGGGAGATGCGTCCCCCTACTGATCTGCTCGATGGTGTCCACCCAGCGATCAGGGGACTGAGCTCGAAGCTGTCATGCGGTGGCCTGGTGAGGCCTCAGCAGAAGCTGTTTGCCGTACGCACGGGACATCAACCCAGAAGAGCGTAGCTGAGAGCCCACACATCCTGTAGACTATTTTAAAAAATGGGGTTACCAAATAATGGTCGTGGACCTGGGTGCATCTAGGTACAAAAAACAGTGGTCCTAAACCTAATTTTGACTAGGTCTGAATCAAAGGTTCCTTCTAGGTAAGTCAATATGTTTGTGAGATTCAAGTAACTGATTGTAGAAACAAAAAAACCCACAGTACCCAATACAATTATTCACAAATTATGAGAGAAAAAGTGCAACACAAAAAGGGGGACCTCGCCCAACATGCATTTATTTTCTTGTTAATTGGCGAGCAGACATCAGGAATATTTACAATTCAAAAAGTAGAGGTGCTCCAGGGGGAACTTGCATCAGGGAAGGGTGCTCAAGTGAAAAGTGGTGGTGAAAGGAATTCAAAAAGGTGACAATAGAAACTTTATCAATTTGATATTGCGGACTGGTTAATTAAATCACCGTCCTACTGGGCCTGGCCACAAACACAATTGCATACGTTCTGTTTGTTAAAAAATTTACAATTCATACAAAGTATTATTCATGTGTGGCACAATGGGGATGAAACTGGGGTCCAGGCCTATTATCGGGCGTCGACGTTTCGACCTGACTTATGGCCGTAAGGGTGGTTTCAAGCCTCTGCCTCGCGAATCTTTATCAGGACTAGGGTGGGTATGGGGTGGCAACCTGTGTCGGTGTGTTCTGGTCACAACCCGCCACGCTGTGCAGGGTGTCAAAGTCTGTGCAGTGGTAGCATCAAGTCTTCAGTGTTCAGCCTGATTATTGGTACAGAACATGAGCTTGTGAATATTCAGGAATAGATTTCCAGGACTATGCTTCCAAGGAAAGAACCGACGTGTTTCTATTCTATTCACGACCCGTGAATAGAAAAGAAACACAGCGGGTCTTTCCTTGGAAGCATAGTCCTGGTAATCTATTCCTGAATATTCACAAGCTTGTGTTCTGTACCAATAATCAGGCTGAACACTGAAGACTTGATGCTACCACCGCACGGGCTGTGCTTCTATTTCATTCAGCGGCAGACACTATTAACACACTCCTGCAGGATCGTAACCTCCTTGATATCTGGAGGTGGTCCCTTCAAGTTTAACGGGAGGGCACCTGTTTCACCGTACCACATGCTCATGGTCTAGAATAGATTACTGGCTCATATTGCAGGAAATCAAACTTTGGGATGCCAAGCCACTCACATGCCCTGCTTGCTTTCGGACCACGCACCGGTCATCCTAGACTTTTGTATACCCCATGCCACCCTGGGTGCCTTTACTTCATGTCTCCCATGGGGAGTGCTGTGAGCACTGCATTTAAAGAAGAGATACAGGCTTAAATACTAGCTTATTTTACCTTAAACCGCACAACAGATTCCTCCCCATCCATAATCTGGGAGGCATTTAAAGCTGTGATACGGGGGGCGTGCATATCTAAACAAGCAGGTATTCTCAAGTCAATATGCTCTCAACTATCCACACTCACATGCAGATTAAGAGTTCTGGAAGGGGAATACCACAGAACAAACCAACCCAACACATTAGCCAAAATCAGGGAGAACAAGTTCTGAATATAACACAGAAGCAGAGCGCAAAATAAAGTACTTAAATAAGGATGCTCAAGCACAACGGTACGGCGAGGGGGACAGGCCCGGGAAGTCACTTGCAGGCATTCTCAGGCACACACGCTCTCCAACATACATATTCGGACTAGGAGATGGTGAGAAAGGATTACAGGACAAGCTCCCAGCTATATTAGACACAATGACGAACTTCCTCACCACATTATATACATCACAGCCAGTGGATACACTGAGCTACTCGCCAGATATCTGGATACTCTGCAACTGGTATTGTTAGTGGACGCACATCGAGAGTTCCTGAATATGTCCCTCACAGCAGAGGAAATTGTATCATTCTTTAAATCACTTCCTAGCAACAAAGCACCAGAACTAGACAGCTTCACAACCACCTTTTATAAGGAATATGGTGATCTACTAGCCCCCCACCTGCTAGCAATGTACAAAGACTCCCTCCAGAATGTCACACTCCCTCCCACACCGCGTGAAGCGGTCATAAGATCACTGCTAAAGCTTGATAAACCTCCCCAAAAATGTGACTCCTACAGGCCCTTATCACTCATCAATATAGATAACAAAATCTTAGCCAGAATCCTCGCCAATCGCATCCTGCCACTTTTGCCCAAAATGATTAGGCCTGACCAAGCGGGTTCATAGCAGTGCGCTCCACTGTGCATATCCTGAGAACACTATTAGCAGTGATACATCACTTATACCCAGAAGTCCAAGCAATGGCCGCCCTGCTAGATGCCATTAAGGCGTTTGATTCCCTGGCATGGGAATATTTATTCACACTGTTAAAGCGATTAGGCCTCAGGTCCACCTTTCTTAGGTATATAAAACTATTATGCACCCTTCCCATGGCCCGGATACGTCTGAACGGGCTCCTTTCGGAACCAATCACAATAACATGCAGTAGCAGACAACTCTCGCCACTCCATTTGCCATTGCCATGGAGCCCCTAGCCGCTAGGCTCAGACAACATCACGCAGAACGCGGCATAGGAATCACTTTGAGAGGACTCATCATTTTGCTGTACGCTGACGACATCACTCTCTATATATGTAATCTGCACAAAAACCTTGCTCCAGCATAAATATCAATTGGAATAAATCTGTGTTATTCCCTCTTACTGATACCAAATCTCCATTCCACACTGACTATCCACTCACCTTGGCCAAGGGCGCAGTGCACTATCTAGGCATATGGGTGAGTCGCGAAATCCATGAACTATGGATCGCAGATTACAGCCATGCTATTGACTGGCTCGAAAGCAGGATCCCGATTTGATCAAAACTCCCAAAATCTCTAACCGGAAGCATACCTTTTGCCAAGATGGTTATTTTACCTAAGTTCCTTTACCTATTTCAAAATATTCCAAAGCCACTTACAAGCACATTCCTCCGACGACTCTGGTCTAATTTGATATCTCAGGCCTGGGCCAGAAAACAACTGTGCATTTTCTGGGAGGTTCTCACCCTGCCTCTCACACGATGCGGACTAGGTGCGCCTGATTTAGCGCTATATGCCCTTTGCGCGTAAGCTCAATTCATACATTTCTGGATACACCCTACCACATTCCAACCACACGTGGCTATCGAGCTAGACCACGCTGCCCCACTTCCTTTAAACACTGCCCTCTACGCCCCATACAAAGCTCCACACAGAGAAATAAACACCATAGAATGTGTCAGATGGGCTTGGGATTGAATTTAAAAAAGGGTAGGACTTCCAGAAATATACGCCTCATCTATTCTACTCTGCGATAACTCAATGACGCTACCACTTCAAGAGGCTGGCACTCAAAGAAGGGAACAATGACTCAAACTTTGTAAATTCTAGGACATTTATCCAGGTGCCGAGTTCCCGTAAGTTTGTAAAAAAACGGAGTCTGGTCCTGGGACAAAGGGGCAGAGATCCCGTAAGTGCCACGCCTAGCAGACACATACCGGGTGAAAGCAACAGACACACTAATATATTACCAAATCAGGGCCTTGTGCCGCGAGCAAAACCCTGCATTCCCAACACAGCCTCAGGCGCTGCCCATATTAGAACAAATGATCAATACACCGTCAGCTCGAAAACTAATCACGCAAGTGTACACTAGAGTTCAACAGCACATGCCTATAATAGAACTGCGGGCTGGGCTGCACGGGGAAACAGACCTAGGCCCGGAATTCACAGAGGCACACTGGTAATTCTGCTGTTGACAAATGGATGATCTATCCCCAAACTACAGGCACAAGTTGATACATTTTAATTTCTTACATCGCCTATATCACATCACTTGCAATTACACAGACTTGGACATGGGCTGTCAGACATCGAGAGCTGCCCCAGATGTGGAGCCCCAGGGGCGGACTTTCTTCATTTGGCGTGGGCTTGTCCCGGGGTCACAGGGTATTGGTCCGTGGTATTTACGACTATCCAGACCATGGTGGAAGTTTGTATAAAGTGCCCACCGCTGCTGGGACTCCTGGGGTATGTGAAAGAGGTGCCACCCGTAAGACGTAGACTGGTGGTAATACTGCTGATTCTGCCAAAATGTAGAGTAGCTGTGGTGTGAGTCGGACGTCAAACACCTAGGGAAAAGGACTGGCTCCTGGATGCGGTTTAATATAGCGACCATCTGTCTCAGTATTGGGACTTGTTGCCCGCAAAGTCCCACCCTAAAAATATCTGGGAACATTTGTGTGAATATTTAAAGTCTAAAGAGGACCCAAATGCACCAACTCCACACAATGGCCCCTTCACCCGTGACAGCCAAGATAATCAGGATCAAGGTCTCGCTCCTAGTCAACAACTCGACCAGTTGCATGCCTGAAAGAGGCCAGGCACAACTGACAGCCCAGGGCTAACAACAAAGCTCAAAACAAACATAGACACTACCCATACGTAAGTTAAATGGCGTTGTCATCAAGCCCAGGACTGTTTCAGGTGATAAAAGGTCCCAGAAGGACAAAAGGTGTGATCAGCTCATGGACAACATCAAGGGACTTTTGTCATTGTGTTTCTTTTTTCCTTTCTTTTTCTTCTTCTCTGTAGGATTTGAAGTTACGAGGCCTTTCATGGAGATACACTCTCATCTTGCATATATTGCAATGTGATCACAATTGGCCTACTATTTTTATTTTACAAAAAATGCAACTAAATAAATAAATAAACAAAAAACTAAAAAAAAGTTACCTTTGTGAATAGTTCTGAATGAGTTCAGGGTACCGTTATCTGAAATGCAATGGACCCTGTTCTTTAAGTCCTTCCCAGCTTACTATCATTTAAAATGCATTGAATCTATGTATGTTGTAATGTATAGTGCACATCTTGTTAGAAGGCAGCAGAGGCTTTACAGGGCCAAAAGAAAAAACACGGTCAATGACTGATTGGAGGAGACGCTGGGTTCTGAGAGTGGAGAGATACTTTGGACAGTGGACTACATTTAAGACGTTCAAGCTTCATCACACTTCAAAGATCAGGCTTCTCCTCAGACAGAAGCGCCATTACACATGTAAATGATTTTTGAAGCTATGTTTTAACAAATGGCATTTAATCAAATCTATCAAAAAGGAGAACAGGAATGCAAAAACTGTCAGAAAGCAGTTTTTGTGATTGCTGCAATTAATTATCTCCTTATTGCCCTTTGTCAGAAATGGGTTGTTTGTTTGGGAAAGAAAAACCCTGACCAACTCAATGAACACACCCTGGTTAGGTCTCAAAACAAGTCACGGTGAAACTCTGCTCACCCCCTGGTAGCTATGGCACGAGCACAGTTAATTCCCCAGAGCAATGTGTGTTAAGCAACAATGTTAAAGTCAAGAAAGCAGCACCATAAAATATCAAATTAATTAAGGCAAACAGAGAAAATATAATGAGCAAAAAAGGCACCATTTAGATAAGGGGAGCCAGAGCTATACATCTTTTTACTGTTTTAAGGCAAAAAATGACTAGTAAAAGTAAAGCACCTTTTTTAAATATCACTTCGCATTTGACTGGGACAAAAGCACGATTTTAGGCTCAACGTAATGAGTGGACTTTGGATAAACAAGGTGTCACGCCTGCCAAAGTTTTTACCATGGGTCTCATTCACTTTTTTGGGGCTCAGAGTTTTCTAGTGTGTCAAGGTCCGAGGCTGAAGCTGACGAGGGTTCCTTAAAGTCAATACAGTGTCATCAAGCTTGTTTCGAAGCTGTTGGTTTTATCACCAACAGCTGTGAGTGGGAGGAAGCTGGATTTTGTAGCCACTATGGCTGCTTTGTTGCTGGGATAGTTTTGCCGCCTTGGCCCGGTCCGAGGGTTTACCTTTAAACTTGGTCACTTTTTTGGTGTTTAAAATCCTCCTGTGGGGCAAGAATGGAATCTGTAGCCAGGACCGTATACCTTTGCTGCCAGGTCACTCTAAAGCCATTTGGGGAAGAATGACTGAGCTCCACTTATATCCAACTATTGGAACAGTTCTTTGCAGTCACTCGTGGAGCCCCCAGGGTTTCAGGGTAGGCTTCTAAACACCAAAGGACAGATTTACTAGATTCTCACGGAGTGCAGTGGATCAGCCGCAAATACTGCAATGCATGAGAAGAGAGCAGGAAAGCACCATATTTACAGAAATATGGAACTCTCCTCCCCTCTCCCTAGTGCATGTACCATGGACAACCTATGCACTATAGTGCCAGGGTGTCTGCTTGAGTCTAGCATAGCTTTTGTACTGGAAGGGAATCCTTCCAGTACAAAATACCCCGCTTAGACTAACTTGAAACCTGTTCCCATGTTGTATGTGTGCTGCACAGTGCAGCATACATACAAAGTCGGAAAAAAGGAGAAATGAAAGCATTTCTCCTATTTGAAATGGGCGCTATTTTCTGACGCTAAACCTTGTTTACTTTTTTAAGTAAATAGGGCTTAGCATCAGAAACCTTGGGTGGTTGCATGGGAATGTCCATGCATCACCCTTGGTACACCCCCTTGGTGCTAAGTAATGCAAAGCAGCGCAATGCACTGCATTGTGTTACTTTCAAATTACTTTCCAGTGTAAAACAGGTTTTACGCTAGAAAATAAATAGGTGAAAAAAGATTTAGTGACGCAAACATGGCGTTAATTCTTAGTAAATAGACTCCCAATGCACTTTCCAGCAGCACTACTTAGGGTCGAGTCCTTAGTGGTTAACTGGGCTTTATTGAAAGCAGGAGCTATAGGCTGTACCTGTGTGGATCCATGCAGCTTTCTTTTCCAGAGGGTCCAGAGTTTCTCTGAGCGCATGCACCTCAGCACGCAGCAAGAGGTCAGCAGCTGACATTTCAGGAAAACATGTTGTAGTGGTTACCCCATAGATGGAAGACACAGTTCTTGTAAGGGTTAACCACAAGTCTTTATTATGGTCCGTAAGCACACGAACAACCTCAGCCACAGCTCTCGGTCACAACGGGTGACAGCCACGTTATCCCCGGCGCTCACCTTCGAATCCTGGTCACGACGACATTCTAAGTGATGTCACCGCTAGCAGTTCCATTACACGCCGTGATGTAAATGAAGGGGTGAGGGCGCGGTGATGGGAGATACCACACATGTTCTCTCTTTTGCATCTTTTACTTGAAAGATAAAGCATTCCGTTTACAGGATGACTTATTTCCTACTGGAAACAGATCTTCATTTTCTGTGCAGCACATTATAAGTAAGTGCAACCTCGCATTGCTTCTCAAATACGGGAGGAGAGCCCTTGAAACTGTGAGGACTCCCATTAATGCTTAACTGAAGTTTACAATGTGCAGTGTATTTATATATTCTCTAATTTCTGCCTATCTGCTTTCACTTGTATTTTTGGAGTTTTACTCTGAACAGCCTCCTTTGTTCTTACTAGTAGCTAGGATCAGATGGTTCATTTTAACAGGTTGTTATGTATAGTGTCTTCAGCTCAAAACTCTACTTTCTTTACAATTATAGGATCTGGGTGGCCTTTATTTTTTAGTCCGTGCAATATTCTATTGGAAATAGTTCCCATCCCATGTGTCTTTATTATTTTAGAAAGAGATTGCACTAGTTATATGGAGGTCTGTGTAGAAGTACCATTGCTATAACCAATTTCAGCTGTTTTCTCGCTTATGGGCAGACGTACTAAGATTTTGCATCACTTGTGTGGCGCAGCTCCGAAGTGTAGTCATTTTTGTTGTTTATGGAGCCATACAAAGCCATTTTGTGTTGTTTAGTAAATGCAAACTAATGCAATGCAGCAAATAGCACAGGCTTTCGTTACCTTGCATTGGGAAGGTGTTTTATGGGTGTTCCAATGCATCCACCCATAGATTTTTTTGCATTCCCAGATATGGTAAATCTAGTAAACCAGGGAATTTGTCAAAATGCTTTGCCTTCCCAAATGAGGCATAACAAGAAGAAATATCTTTATTCTTCCTCATTAGTTCCTCTTTCCACATGTGCTGCAGTACACATATAAAGAGGAAAACCCTCTAAGGATTGCTTTTGTGCGGGAGGGTACAAATATGTGTTTGTTGCACTAGGTAACCTCTAGTGCGCCAGCGCTTGGAGAGAGCTGAAGAGATCCATATCTCAATAGATATGACTTCTCAGCTCTGTCCAGTGGCTGGGTTGGGGCGACGGACACCCCTGCTCTTACCTACCATCCCGGGGCGGCAATGGCAACCCCGCTCCTTAATGCCTTTGCTGCGGGTGAGATGTCTCTCGCCAGCACCCCACACCGCTCTTCACTGCGGCTGCCACAAAGCAGTGCAGTAACTTGCCTTGCTGCACTGTTACGTGAGTTCTAAGCAAATCTGTCCCCAAGTGTCCAATTGTCACAGGTATGTTGTGTTCTTGGTCACCTCCTGGTAGACTTGTCAGCCTTAGGGTGTTCTTCCCCCAAACCTTTTGTCTGCATCCCTCCTATCATATTTTTGTGATAGGACTGCTAACCAGTGCTAAAGTGCTTGTGCTATCTCCTTTAACATGGTCAAATTGGCTTACACCCACTTGACACAATTAATGTACTTGTAAGTACCTAGTAAAGTGTACTGTATGTACCCTGGGCCTGAAAACTAAATGGTACTAGTGGGTCAGATTTGACCCCACAAAGCTCACACCCAGCCCAGGAAGAGCACTGAAGAATACCAAAAGCAGAAGTGAGAAGTAGGACGTTTATTAAGGCTGGATTAGGTATCACTACCAACAATGAACTCTTAACTGAAACTAGAATAAGGATGACATTACACTTATCCTGAATTCTGAAGTGTATGCAACGGCTCGCCGTTCGAGAATGTGTACTATTTAAATCCCTTACCATTGTCCATCAGGTAATTTATAATGCCTCTTATTTTAACAGGTACGCTCTCCTTTTATTTGCCACATCACTCACTGAGGAAGGCGAGACAGTAGCTTTGGCTAGTTTCTGAAACCAGACCTGTAACTTATGGCCAGTATGCATTCTTTGCTGCCAAAGCTTGGGACAATTTGCCGCTTGAAAGGCATGATCACCTTAATCCCAACTTCTTTTTTTGCAGGACTTGAAAAACTCTGCTTTTTAATTGTTCCTTAGACTTGCACAACTATATTTTGAGCTTTGTTCATCTTGATGTGCAGAAATTAAATAAAGGATATAGCAAATATCCATACTTAACCCACTACAAAGCGAAAACCTTCTTGGAGCTGAAAAAGAAAGATTTTCCTGCTTGCTGCACACAAATGTTCCTGACCTGCTCCCAGCTCTGCTTGAACTCCCGCCTCAAGCAGAAGACTCCATAAATGGCAGAGCCATGTTCCAAGCAGCCATCTTTTTATCCTCTACTGGGAAGACAGTATCTGCATGATGGAAGAATTTGTCCCAAGAAGCCTGGGTGCTGTGGAATACACTCTGCCTTATGGAAGCTGCTGTCTGCTGGAAAGGACTTTCCAATATAGAACCTGAGAACTGTGCAGGGCGAGAAGAGTCAGTCACAAAACGCAAGCGATAAAAGAGACTCATAAAGGAGGTTAATTTCACTGTCCATGAAGAAACCTGTAGCTCGTAAAAGGGATTTTAAATAATAATAATAACAATATTAATAATAACCAATTTTTATTCGATTGTTCTATACAAAAAAGTTGCATCGCAGACCCCTCATTGACAGAATCCTCGACAATGACGCAGGATCTTTCAGCATCTCAGCTCTTCGGAACTGCATCGCTCCGCAACTAGAATTTAAGAGACTCTTGTTCAACTGGTCTAACTGGGTCCCTGTAGCTAGCCGGTGCTCAATCGTGGTTGGGCTGAACATGTGATTTTATTCCGGTCTAGTGCGACCAAATAGCCGCAATTGTCGTTTTGCCCTTTTTGGTGCTATTTTCACTTAAATCTTTTAAACTGCATATATTCGGTTCTACTGGTTGGATTTTTGTCTTTGTGGCCTTAAATTATTTATTAAAAGTGACTCTATTTTTCTAATCTGGTGTGGGATTTTTCTTTAATTGTGTTTGACTTTATTACTGTTTGCATGGCTCCTCAAATACTTTACACATTGCCTCTAAGTTACGCCTGACTTCTCTGTGGCAAGAGGGTTGAACACAAGTTAATTAAGGGTTAGCTTGTGACTTCACCCTGACACAGATTGTGGTTTCAGCTTGAGTAGGGTTTCAACCCTCTTCAACCAGCCACCAAATTTCTTACATCAGTGATCAGCGATGAGGGTTTGTGCAGTGCCTTAGAGTGATTGTGTGCTACACTAAAATCCCAGATAAGTAATCTGAGACCAATTCAAGTGTTTTTAAAATCTCCCTAATGTCTGATTGGCTAAGTTCCCTACCTCTTTGTCTGAACCCGTGTAAGTGGAGAGGCTCAATATGGATAATATCAGCAGTGCTGAGCTGCAGAAACTCCGCAAGGAGAGGGGGCTACATGCAGGGAAGAAGGTCACAAAGGTGTACTTTCAAAAGGCCTCTGAGGACTATCCTGATGAAGGCGAACTTGATTTGGGAATGTTTGATGACCTGGATGTGTGCCCTGAGCAGGAGCTCCCAGAGAAAGAATGTCCTCTACCCACTGAGAGAGTGCCCAGTGTGAGGGCAGGAAGTAGTGTGTCTTCGAAGAGCTGTTTCCACAGGAGCTGGTGGACAGGAAGTCAGAAAGGGAGCTCCAGCTACAGTTGGCCAAAATGAGACTATATGGAGAGGAAAAGGAGTCTTAGGGAGATGTGGTTAAAAGAAAATGCGGCTGGTGCATGAGACATGTCTGATAGAACTGGAGGATAAGGCTAGATAGAATTCAGCAACAATGGGAGCAGCTTACGAGCAGTGTCTGAAGGTGACAAGAATGTTAGCATACCTAAAAATCTGATGCCCAATTGTGTGGAGGAGTCCTGGAGCCTGGTTGTGGAAGCATATGACTGCAGTGGGGAGGGTCACACTACTCACATAAGTGGTAGATGACCAGACCATGTATGCCCTCATGAAAGCAAACCTTGTCACCAAGTATGGGCTGACCCTGAGAAGTACCATCAGAGGTTTAGGGACAGCCACATACTGCCAAAAAGATTTCTATTATTACTCCAGTAAGGTACTGAATTGCTAGTTGAGGACAGTGAAGTTAAAGCTGATGATGGGCTGTAAAACCTAATTTTGAGGAAGCACATGCTCAATATTTGTTTTATAGAGCTGCACCAGCACCTGGTGGATAGCAAGCTGACTGATCCCAGAAAGCTTGCTGAGGAGGCGGATATCTGGGTCAGTTCCAGAGTGTCCAACACGGCATATGAGGGGAACGCCCAAAAGGGTGGGTAAGGTTTCCACCAGAAGAAAGAGGGGAGATAAAAAAACAAAATGAAGTCTCACACGGCCCCCAAAACAGTTCACAGGGGAGAAGGTCCCATTCCCAATCTGGCCACCAAAAGAAAGGTTTTGTGGACAAAAATACTATTAAGTTTATCCCTAAGTGCTGCGTGTGCTACCATATGGGTATGTCAAGGGAGATGCTAAGTGCTTTAGGAGTGCACACCTCCCCAGTGGTGGGCAGTTCCAGGGGTTGGCCAGTGTAGTGCTTGGGGAGTAGATGGTCTAAGTCAATGTGGCGTTGGGGTGCAGCTGAGGTTACGTTAGAGTCTCGGGGTGATTGAGAGATGGTACCTAAGGCTCTGAGAGACGGCATAGCCAGTATGACTACTGACAGGTGTTATCTGGTGTCCTCAGAGCAGGTGATACCTAATACATTTCACCAGGTTGTAGTAGCAGACAACCATCAGAACCAGTACCTGGTGGCTCTGGTTTACTTTGAGTAGGGGGGTCTCAGGTTTTCTTTAGGTAGCTGTGAGACCTACGATGCTTGTGGGTTCTTTGTTAGGTAATGATTTGGAGCCCAGTGCCTGGAAGGAAGTGGAACTGCAGTCGTACCTCAAAATGTTGGGGTTGCTTAAGTGGATCTGCGGGAGGAGAATCAAGAAATCATAAAGCCAGGTGGGCGTGGCCAGCCGACTACCAAGATGGCCACACCAGCGTAGGGCTCCGAAGATCGAGCAAATAAACGCCCAAAATACGCTAAATTGATCAGTTTTTGCCTGCAAGTGAAACACCCCCTGCGATCCCCAGCTTACTGGGGACAGGCAGGCCGAAAACAAAGAATACCACCGCCTCTAGATGACTATTAGACCGGCTGAATAGAGCGGCAGAACAGCAGGAGGAGCCCCGTACACGACGGAGGTGAGGGAGACCGTGATCATCGAAGTAGATGCCTTAAGGGACCCTGATGGGAGATCTGGGGCAGCACTCCAGCTTCCTCTCCTTCTCCCCCTCCCTCTCTAAACCGAGCAGGAGGCTCCAGACGCAATGCTCAGAAGCAACTAAGTGGCGCACGAACATTGCCCAAGCCGCAGACGTAAAGATAATGGATGGTGTGGAACTTGCAGGCCTTCGGAGGTGCGCTGTGGGGGGCCCAGACCATGATATTCGACCCGGTGAGTCAGGCCCCAGCAAAAGAGTAACTAAGAGGCCGTAATATCAAGCACCCGCTTCTCCCCCACTTCACAAAAGTAAAGTGTCAATGTACCTGAAGACTGGGAAAGACAGCGACGGCTGGTGGGGTGGAGTGGCGCATAACCTCTGGGTAGACCATCAACGTGGAAACGCCTAACCCCCAAGACATTTACTGCACATAGGCTCAGGGGTTGGTGTCGGTGACTGGTGGAAACTGCGGGGTCAGAAGACAAACGCACTCTCATAGGGTCACATGCAATATAAGAAAGACCGTCCTGAAGCACCCGGTGCACAGCAGTTTTGGGAGGAGGTGTGTGGATGGTGGATGAGCGGTTGGGCCTCGCGAAGGGTAGAGAGACCTAAAGGGACAAAGCCCTCCTTCCTGAGGCAGACGAGGCACGCAAAACGTGTGACAAAGTACTACACTCCATTATAGGCCCCAAACAGTGAGCGCTGATATAATCATAAGTGCAGGTGTAAGAGGAGTGTTGTAACCTTGCAAAGTTATCGACACAGAAGGGGCCAAAACCCACGCACCAAACAAAGTTGGATAAAAATGCACATTCCAAAGCAGATGTTGCGGTGGACAAAAGCGCAGCAACAAGAACAAGGAGGCGCCCGACCCTGCAAGATATAATGGAGGCCATACAGGGAGTGACCTTGACACTCGAGAATAACATAGATATGGTTACGACCGAAGTAACATTAATAAGTGCAGATTTGAGAAATCTGGGAGACCGAGTGAAAGCTACTGAAGAATCGGTCACCACGCTTGAGAAATCTACAAAAATGTTGGAAGTATATGTAAAAATACTCCAGATAATGGCAGCAGAAATGGAAGCAAAGCTTGAAGATTACGAAGGGCACGCACGAAGAAATAACAGATGAATTCTGGGAGTGCACGAGCAGGCAGGAGGCCAGACTACGGACCTGTTCGTGGAAGACCTGGTGCAGAGTTATTTACAGCTCTGTGCACTCTCCAAGTACTCCTCAGTTGAGCGTGCCCACTGGGTGCCAGGAGGCCCACCAAAACGGGTGCGCCTACAAGCCTGATTCTTGCAAGGAGCTTTAATTATAGCGACAGAGACATCATTTTGCAAAGTACCCACACATCTCCCCCACTAAAGTTTGAACATTCTACAATAACTTTTTTCTGAGACTTTACGGTGAAGGTGCAGAAGTTGCGACAATCCTTTTTGGAGGTAAAGCGAGCACTACGGAATAGGGACATAAAAAATGCCATGCTTTTCCCGGCCAAACTTCGGGTGATGGCGGAGGTGAAGTCATGGTTTTTTGTGACCCCAGATGAGGCCTGTCAGTGGTTGGAGGGGTGAAGGACTCTTGGACCCCAAAGACCTAACCCTCAGAGGTGCACACAAGGACAAGTGAGTTGTAAAGACAATTGTTGCCGAAATGATGGACCGAAAACGATAAGTAGTGGCGAAACTCCCAGCACACTTGTTGAAGTAAGACTGGTCCAGAGGGCACTGATGGCATCTCCCGATTTACAATACAAATACTGGAGATTGTGGTGGTGGGATTATATGGTGTGATGCTAGATAAATCAATACAAAACCAGTACTAGGGGGCTAACTACCTTGAATCGGTTACAGGACTTACAGGACTTATTTGGGTCAAACTGCCCTACAGTCAAAAACGATGAAAGGGCTTATATATTATAAGTTGGAAGGGGTTAACGAGAACTGCCTAGGAGTCGTTCGAGCTGCGGTTCCCCCTTATGCTGTGTTTATTGGGTAAGGGATTACAGGCACTCTTCACAGTTGGGGGGTGGACAGTTTTAAGTTCAGATGCAGGGAGGCAGGGACGGGGGGTTGGGTCGGTAGTTACATAAGGGTTAGTTATAAAGTTGTTGAATGTTTTCAGTGGAAAATGAAGGAGAAACATTTTAATGTATGTGCAATGCTAGAATTATGGACAGGACAAATAATAACACAGATTGTTAGGTGGACAGTCGTGATTAACTCAGACACTCCGAGGCATGGTGGGACCCGGGAACAGATCTGCAGTTCCCTGTACCCACAGAGGGCATTCTCAGAAAATGGTGAGATGCATACAGATTTGACGCTTGTGCTTCCTCCCAGTGCTTTCAAGATACTCTTGTGGAGTGTAAATGGGTTGGGGGATAGAATTAAACAGGGGTGGTATTGCAATATTTCAGGTGGCAGGTGCCAGACGTGGTACTGTTGCTAGAGACCCACATACATGGGACCTCCTACTGGGCGTTGAATAGATAGAGGTATAAGCTGGTTGCCCATGCAGGATATACCAAGGGATCAAGATGGGTTCAATCAATCAATCATAGTATTTATAAAGCAAGCTACATACCCGTGAGGGTCTCAAGGCGCTAAGAGGGGGGGGGAATGCTGCTACTGTTCACAGAACCTGGTCTTGAGGAGTCTTCTGAAGGTTAGTAGGTCCTGGGTCTGCCGTAGGCGAATTGGGAAGGTGTTCCATGTCTTGGCGGCGAGGTGGGAGAATGATATGCCACCGGCGGTCACTCTTCGGAAGTGGGGAACAGAGGCGAGGGCGTGGTCTGCGGAGCTGAGCTGGCTGGTGGGGGTGTAGAAGCCGAGTCGGCTGATGAGGTACGCTGGTCCAGTGTTGTGGAGTGCTTTGTGTGCGTGGGTGAGGAGTTTGAAGGTTATCCTCTTGTTGACAGGGAGCCAGTGCAGGGCTCTCAGGTGGGGTGAGATGTGGCTGCGGCGAGGGATATCGAGGATCAGGCGTGCAGAGGCGTTCTGGAGGCGTTGGAGCCGTTTCAGTAGTTTGGCCGAGACTCCTGCGTAGAGGGCGTTTCCATAGTCCAGTCTGCTGCTGATGAGGGCCTGGGTGACCGTCCTTCTAGTTTTGGTGGGGATCCACTTGTAGATCCTGCGGAGCATGCGGAGGGTGTTGAAGCAGGAGGAGGAGACCGCATTGACCGGCTTTATCATGGAGAGGGAGGAGTCGAGGATGATCCCTAGGTTGCGTGCATGGTCGGTGGTTGTTGGGGCTGTTCCTAGTGCAGTCGGCCACCAGGAGTCGTCCCAGGCTGAGGTGGTGGATCCGAGGATGAGGGCCTCCGTCTTGTCCGATTTCAGCTTCAGTCGGCTGTTCCTCATCCAGTCGGCGACAGCCTTCATTCCTTCGTGGAGGTTGGTTTTGGGGGTGTGGAGGTCCTTGTTGAGGGAGAGGATCAGCTGGGTGTCATCAGTGTGGAGAAGTGTGGCTCAATGGTTAGAGCGGCAGACCCTGATGCAGATGTCTAGCCCGCGACCAGGGTTCAATTCCCCGCCTCGGTGGGTCTTGGGCTCAAAATTCCACGGACCTGATAATTCTCGCCTCTGTGCCTATTCCAATCATTGAGTCCCACTCTGCAACTCTGGGCAATAGCTTGCTTAATCTCCACAATGGCCCCACAACGCTAAGGATGCCAGGCCTCCACCTTGGGGGTGCCCAGGAGTGGACGCCTCACAGGGAAAGCCAGGATGGGTTTCACAGCGGTATTCGTACAAGCGCCTTGAGACTCTTGCGGGTGAGTAGTGCGCTATACAAGTATCAATTTACATTTTACATTTACATTTACATCAGTGTAGGAGAGGATGTTGAGGTCGTGCAGACGGGTGACGTGGGTGAGCGATGCCATGTAGAGGTTGAACAGCATAGGGCTGAGGGAAGAGCCCTGGGGTACGCCGCAGACGACCTCAGTGGCTTCAGAGCAGAAGGGGGGGAGGTGGACGCTCTGTGTTCTGACAGAGAGGAAGGAGGTGTTCCAGTCCAGGGCCTTTTCTTGGATTCTGGCATTGTGGAGGCGTGTTCATAGTTTCGGTGGTGTGGTTGCTGCGGAACCCGGACCATGAAGGGTCTAGGATGCTGTTCTCCTCGAGGAAGCTAGTCAGTTGTTTGTTGATGGCCTTCTCGATGACCTTCACCAGGAACGGGTGCCGGGAGATGGGTCAGAAGTTCTTGAGGTCCTTGGGGTCCGCCTTCAATCAATCAATTAATCAGTATACTTATAAAGCGCACTACTCACCCTTTAGGGTCTCAAGGCACTGGGGAGAGGGGATGCTACTGGTCGAAGAGCCATGTTTTGAGGCGTTTCCTGAAAGTTAGGAGGTCCTAGGTCTGGAGTAGCTGGAGTGGTAGAGAGTTCCAGGTTTTGGCGGCGAGGTGTGAGAAGGATCTTCCTCCGGCGGTGGTGCGGCGGATGCGGGAGATGGTGGCGAGAGCATGGTTAGCAGAGCTGAGATGGCGTTTTGGAGCGTGGAAGGAAAGTCTGTCGTTGAGGTAGGCTGGACTGGTGTTGTAGAGAGCCTTGTGTGCGTGGGTCAGGAGCTTGAAGGTGATCCTTTTTGGTACGGGTAGCCAGTGTAGGTCTCTGAGGTGGGGGGAGATGTGGTTGCGGCGTGGAACGACAAGGATGAGGCGGGCGGATGCGTTCTGGATACGTTGTATGGTTTGTAGCTTGGCCGTTGTTCCTGCATATATGGCGTTGCCATAATCCAATCTGCTGCTGACCAGGGCGTGGGTGACGGTTTTCCTGGTCTCGATGGGGATCCACTTGAAGATCTTGCAGAGCATGCAGAGAATGTTGTAGCAGGAGGAAGAGATTGCGTTGACCTGCTGAGTCATGCTGAGAGTGGAGTCCAAGATGAAGCCCAGGTTGTGAGCGTGGATGGTGGGTGAGGGCGCGGTGCCTTGGGTTTCTTGAGTAAGGCGTTGATCTCTGCGTGCTTCCAGCTCTCCGGAAAGGTCGCTGTCTCAAAGGAGATGTTGATGGTTTTCCGGAGATGAGGTGCAATAGTGGTGCTGGCTTTGTTGAAGATGTGGTGTGGGCAAGGGTCTGACGGGCATCCGAGTGGATGGTGTTCATGATATTGATGGAGTCGTCGTCGTTGATGTTGGTCCAGGAGAGCAGGCCGTTGGTGCTGATGGTGGTCATGGGGGTGGTGGTCTCAGTGGTTGCCAGGGCAGTCGCGGCGTTGAAGCTGCTGTAGATGTCTGCGATCTTGCAATGGAAGAAGGTGGCCAGCGAGTCGCATAGTTCTTGCGAAGGTCGGATGTCGGTGTTGGAGCTGGGGTTGGAAAGTTCTTTCACTATGTCGAAGAGCTCTTTGCTGTTGTGTGCGTTGTTGTCTAGGCGGTCTTTGAAGAAGGCCCTTTGGGCCGATCTGATGTGGTGGTGGTGTATGCGGGTGGTGTTCTTGTGGGCTGCGTAGCTTTCCGGTGTTCGTTCACGAATCCAGTTCTTCTCCAGCTTTCGGCAGGTTTGCTTGGAGGCCTGGAGGTCTTTGGTGAACCAGCTGGCTTTCTTGCTGGTGTAGATGTTGGAGGGCTTCTTGAGCGGGGCGAGGGTGTTGGCGCAGTCGTTGATCCATTGTCTGAGGTTTCGAGCGGCGGTGTCGGGGTCAGTTGGGTCTGCGGGTGGGTTCCGGGCGAGGGTGGTGGATAGTTGGTCTTCTGTGATTTTGCTTCAGCATCGGTGCGGCATCTGTTGGGTGTGGTAGTTTGTGGTGGGTTTCTGGAAGGAGAAGTGGATGCAACGGTGGTTGATCCAGTGAAGCTCAGTGGTGTGGTTGAAGGAGACATGGGAGGATTGGTATTCTTTTGCGTAGATCATCCCCCTTTAAAATACAAGCAGTTAACCATGATGCATTAGGAAGGTTTGTGACCTTATGTGGATATTGGGAGGGTAGACTGGTGAATATACCTCTCTCTATGTACCGCCAAGACTTCACTCCCCCACTCTGGCCGATTTGGGGTTGCATGTAATCAATCTGCCAGAAGGAGATCTATTAATAGGAGGGGACTGCAATGCAGCTATCAATGGAGACTTGGATAGAAACCCAACCAAACCGAGGGAAGCCTCTGGGAAAGGCTTAGAAGAATTTTTAAGAGCAATGGGCCTAATAGATGTCTGGAGAACCCAAAATCCCTCAGCTTTCCAATATACTTTCCACTTGGGGTCCACAAAGACACTCTCTCACATAGATTATATGTTTGGAAGGGCCGAGCAGCTCCCAATGTTCACTGAAGTGTGGCACCTCCCGAGGGGCATCTCAGACCACTCTCCAATAATCATGAGTTACAGGGGAAGGCCTTCCTTTCAAAATTTTGGGATGGTACTCAATCAGTGGTATCTTAAAATACCGAGTATAAGAGACCACCTGATTGAGGCCACCGCTGCCTACTTTAAATGCAATGAGGGGTCAGTGGATTCAACCCAGATGATGTGGGACGCATACAGGACGGTAATCAGGGGACAGGGAATTGGACTTCAGCACATCTTTTTAAATGATTCTGACTAATTATCCTTTCTCCAACAATCACCCTTTCCACTACGTGAAAAAAGTGAAAAAGCAATCATGTTGATCAGTCCCTGGAGGGGGAAGGAGGCAGGGGTCTAGGGGGCTGTGCCTTGCTCCCCCCAGTGTGTTCCCAACTGGGAAAGATTTAAAAAAAAAAGTAAAAACTATCCTTGTAATGGACAAGAGCTACTTTGAAATGAATACGATTTCCTGTATGCAATGATGGCTGTTTGCTCTCCCTTGTCATCCACCATCCATGTATTGGTATCCATTCTTGGGGGTCATAAATTCCGTAGTGCTTAATTAATATTCATTAGGCAAGTAGTTTTGTGATCCCCTGAGTAGGTGCAATTTGTGAATAAACCTCTTAGTACATAGCAGTTTGCGCATCCTGGTTTCCTCTGGCCCTATTGTGTGTATTAAGAACTGGAACAGCTGCTTTCCCTGTCATTACAATCATTTCCCATTTGCAACGCTCTCACCTACCATGTCATAGCACCCTCATACAATGCCTCAGCAACTTCGGAATACACAGAAAAGCATTGGACTGGATCATCTCGTTCCTCGCCGGAAGAACCCAGAGAGTCCGCCTCCCCCCTTTCAGATCAGAGGCCACCGATGTCATCTGCGGCGTACCACAAGGATCATCACTCAGTCCCACCCTCTTCAACGTATACATGAGCCCCCTCGCATCCATCGCTCGCCAACACAACCTCAACATCATCTCCTACGCTGACGACACCCAGCTGATCCTATCCCTCACCAAAGACCCAAACACCGCCAAAACCAACCTACACGAAGGGATGAAAGAAGTAGCCGAGTGGATGAAGAACAGCCGTTTAAAACTGAACTCGGACAAAACGGAAGTCCTCATCTTAGGATCATCCCCCTTGGCCTGGGACGACTCATGGTGGCCACCGGCCCTGGGAACCGCACCCATACGTACTGACCACGCACGGAACCTGGGCTTCATCCTGGACTCCTCCCTCTCGATGACCAGACAAGTCAACGCCGTCTCATCATCATGCTTCAACATCCTACGCATGCTCAAAAAAATCTTCCATTGGATCCCCACCGATACAAAAAAGACGGTCACCCATGCACTGGTCACAAACCGACTGGATTACGGAAACACCCTGTACGCGGGACTACAGCCAAACTACAGAAAAAACTCCAGCGCATCCAAAACGCCTCAGCCAGACTCATACTAGACATCCCCCGCCAAGCTCACATTTCCGACCACCTGAAAGACCTCCACTGGCTCCCCATCAACAAGAGAATAACGTTCCATCTCCTCACCCACGCACACAAAGCCCTCTACGATCTAGGACCCGAATACCTCAACACGCGCTTGTCCTTTTACACCCCCACCCGCCAACTACGATCGTCCAATCAAGCCCTCGCCGCAATTCCGTGCTTCCATAGATCCACCATGGGGGGAAGATCCTTCTCCTACTTAGCGGCCAGAACCTGGAACTCTCTCCCCACCCACCTCCGCCTTACACAGAACCACCTCTCCTTCAGAAGGCAAGTAAAAACTTGGATATTTGATAAGTAAAGTACCCCCCTCCCACAAGCGCCTTGAGACCCTCTGGGTGAGTAGTGCGCTATACAAATTATTGAACTTGAACTTGAACTTGCTTTGACACAGCGGCTGTATCTACTTGCACTATTGTTACAAATCATCAACAAAAAAACTATTCAGCATTCTTGACTGAGAACAAAAAACAGTAAAATTGGAATAGTCTTTTTTTTGAAAATGAAAGCTACTATAATTGCATTTGTGTAGAAATCAGGCGTTTGGTCACTGTGAGCACACTTTATGCAATGTTGATGAAAACAAATGTTGCCCAACGAAATATGTAATTTGAAATCAGTATACTGATAATCAGTAATTCACTCATTTATTACTGCTGTGCAAATATTTAATTCCTGTACTCAGAAGAACTTAGATAATGTGGAAATATATTGATTACTGCCTTACAAACTGCTACTAGCGATGGTTTAACAGAAGGCAAAATATCTGTTGATACAAGGATCATTCAATGTGGTTTCATTTCAATGTACAAATTTATAGCGTGTCTTGTTTCTGTTTAAATATCATTGCGCTTGGCCACTGAAATGTAAAAAACTGGATGGCAGCTTAAACCATAGATGTAGTTTAACAGAGTATAATAATCTATTTATTTGGAAGGGGAGAAGCATTATGAGCTATTGGGAGGTTCACCCCTCGCGGGTAATGGCTTCTTACCACATTCAACTGTGGTAATAAATTGCATCTAACACTCTGCACATATAATAAAACATATCATTCTTTGGATTTCTGGCAGTTACAGCGTGTAATAACTTTGGAAAATCAATGCCGATTTGCTAGGAGTTAACAAGGGAAGTGCGCGCCTTATCTGCTAATGTGCAATGGCTAGTGGTACATTTATTGTGGTGGATTCGTTTATTAGTGTGTTGATGGCGGGTGCTTACTTAGCAATAACACTCTGCAGTACACGTGATTCCTGACTTGGGAGTGGCATGTTTAAGACGAGCGTGGGTGTGTGTGTGTGGGGGGGGGGGAAGGGGGATGGGGAGGGGGGTGGAGTTGTTAAAAAAAGTTTGGGTGCTATAAAGGTAATTTGGGTAAACAGTGAAGTACGAAAATAAATAATCGATGGATAGTTATATGGCTGCTAGGACAATACAAATAACAGGACATTTTGCAAGCCACAACTTTAATTATGTAAACAAGAACAATTCCCAACAGGTATCATAAGAAGGCAATTTTAACAATGTATGCAATTTGCATTACAAAAATAAGAAACAAGGAGGCACTAGGGTTTTTTTGAAAAAAGGCGGTTTTATTCACCAACTGAAACAAGAGGAGGTCTTTCACATGGCAATACAGTTAAACAGCACTGTACAGAACAGATCATGTGACAACCCAATGGCACTTGGTGAGTAGTGATATATACAGTTGGTGACTGTGAAGGTGCAAGTGCTAAGGTGAACAGCGTGATCGTCGCATAAAGACAAATTATAAATCAATAATGGCTCCACAAGATCAAGTTGTAGTCACTTAGAACATGATTGCATGAATTTTAACAGGAGCACAAAACGTAATATGCGTCATATAGTTATGCTGTAGAGTCGACGGCGTTTCGATCCCCGTAGGTTGGGATCGTCATCAGGACAGGGTTGTCGATGAAGACAGTGAGAGTCACCCAAGCGGAGGCGCGTGGGTGGCTGGGGTCCATGCGGTCGCTCAGGAGTCGATAGCTGATTGTGGGTTGAATCTGGTCAGCGGGAGGGGCGGGCGGTGCCTGTATGAGTCAGGGCGGCGGAGGGCGATTAGGGCTCTTCGGGTCAAGTGGTGCTCGCAATTAATGCTGGAGCTACGCCCCTCCCGCTGACCAGATTCAGCCCACGATCAGCTATCGACTCCTCAGCGACCGCATGGACCCAAGCCACCCACGCGCCTCCGCTTGGGTGACTCTCACTGTCTTTATCGACAACCCTGTCCTGATGACGATCCCAACCTACGGGGATCGAAACGCCGTCGACTCTACAGCATAACTATATGACGCATATTACGTTTTGTGCTCCTGTTAAAATTCATGCAATCATGTTCTAAGTGACTACAACTTGATCTTGTGGAGCCATTATTGATTTATAATTTGTCTTTATGCGCCAATCATGCTGTTCACCTTAGCACTTGCACCTTCACAGTCACCAACTGTATATATCACTACTCACCAAGTGCCACTGGGTTGTCACATGATCTGTTCTGTACAGTGCTGTTTAACTGTATTGCCATGTGAAAGACCTCCTCTTGTTTCAATTGGTGAATAATACTGCCTTTTTTCAAAAAAACCCTAGTGACTCCTTGTTTCTTATTTTTGTAATGCAAATTGCATACATTGTTAAAATTGCCTTCTTATGATACCTGTTGGGAATTGTTCTTGTTTACATTACACACCCATCCCAACGTGGTCTATGGGTTCCCCCCTGTTGCTTCTATACACAACTTTAATTATATCATGGACAAATGATGATTTGTGATTAGATAAAGAACAAGGGTGTCCAATGGTAGCTTACAATGATGTACTTAGTCACTGAGTACTGTGTCATATAAAGCACGAGCCATTTTGGCACAGAACTGTGAAGGGTTTTATAAAACCAGACAACATACTTGATTCTTTTATCATATCACAACGGCATTCGTATATATATGACTGCGGTGATGCCATGGAGAAATTATTAAATTATTAGATAGGAAGTATTTCCACTCGCCTCTCTGTTTATATTTTAAAAGATGGTTTTATTATATATTATGTATACAAAGGACTTGTTTATACATTTTCCTGCCGCAATTGATAACATTTGCTTCGGATGAGAAGTTTAATGGTGCATAATTGGTCGGCCTTCGAAAGATACAAATCTTGCAAGTAATTATAGTTCGAATCAATAGACTGAACAATGTGTATATCTTTGCTGTCTGATTTCTAATGTGCCATTGCTCCAATGGAGCAGTCCGGCTTTAGAGCCAGTCACTCTGTGTCTGATAATATTGCAGTGTTGCAGTTGATCTTAGCTATTTATGTTGCGGAAAAAGGGTAAATTCTGCATAATTATTGTATCGATTTTTCAACCGCGTTTGATCATGTGGACCGCATGATTTTATGGCACCAGTTTGCCATCACTGGGCATAACCATTAATCTGCTCAGATGAAATATCTCTTTGTATTTCTTAAAATGGTGCAGGGTATTACTGCGTGGAAATAAAGATCGTTGCCAAGTCATCCTGATGGTTAATGGGCTAAAGCACGGCCTTTAGCTCTTTTATTGTTTTCGCTCTATGGGCCCGATGTACGAACAATTTTAGCAAGCAGAAAACGGGTTAATGACCTGTTTGTGCATGCTAAAATTGTCATGGCCATGTACCAACACAATTCTGCGATTTGCAAATGAATTGCGACTCGCAAAGAAGTGTTTAGAGACTCGCTATTTGGAAGGAGCGTTCCGTTCCAAATAGCGAGTCTCAAACCCATGTACTAATGTTTTGCGACCCCTTCCCCTTTGCAAATGCATGCAAAATTATTTAAGGGCAGGCAGTAGTCCCAGGGACTACTGCCTGCCCTTAAAAAATTTAATGAAAACTTTCATTTTTTTTTCTTTAAATGCATACCGTTCTCCTTTAAGGAAAACGGGCTGCATTTTTCTTTAAAAGTGCTTTATTTAAAAGCAGTTTCAGACATGGTGGTCTGCTGAGCCCAGCGGGCCCCCATGACTGGGAGGGCCTGTCATTCCCAATCAGCTTGCAAATTGGGAAAGGCTCATTGATATTAATGAGCCTCACAATTTGCGACCCTGTTGTGAATCTCAAATAGTGTTTAACAAACTGTTGTACATTTGATTTTGCTCCTTGCAATTTGCGCCTCACAATTTGTCGCATATTGTGAGGCGCAAAATCAAATGGTCGTACATCTGGCCCTATATGTTTTATATTCCTCAACAAATTCGACAATCGAAAAATATTTCCCCCAAATTGGGGTTGACTACATATTCTTGTTTAATTTAACACCTTTCGGTCTACAAAAAGATTTGTAGGTTCTATACTCTGGTTTTTAGACAAAATATTGAGTTAAATATATACAAACACATTAATATCAGAGAAAAAGTAGTGAGCAACAATATTCTGGTATATAATATTGTTGTCAAGACTAAGTTTTTTTTGTAGGTAATATTGTTTTTAAGAATAAAGTTGTCTATGATTTGTTTTCAGTAATATAGTTGTAAAAAATATCATTAATTAATAATTTAAAATTGTTTTAGTGAATACGTTAACTTTATATGTTACTATTGTTGTTCTAACTATTAACTTTCTAAAATATAGTTTTTAATTTGAAGTGATTTAGGGCCTGTGGAAGTCAGTGGCAGGCCACCACATTACGATGCTGGCAGTCGGAACCACCTCTGTACAAGATAAGACCGCTGCCTCCGCCAGGATCAGAGATCCAGATGGGGTGGCGGTCGGAGCTGGGCCCGAGAATGGCAGTGGTGCCGAGACAGGCACTGCCTTCGCGATTACAAAGTCCCTTTCTGACAGCCTTTTCATGGCGGGAACACTATGACACTGGAGCATTTCAGTTGTATCATGGGTCTCTTAAAGTTGCACCCGGGGCAATTGCTTTTCTTTCTTAAATTTCAAGTCCATAGATTAAGGGGTCTATTACAAGTCTGGTGGTCCGAGGACCGCCAGACTCATGGTGGCGCAGTGGTGGTAGTCGTGTGACCACCCTATTATGACCCTAGTGGTCGTGCCGCCTTTAGACCGCTAACTCCGCCAGGGGCACCTATATTACGACTTTCATCACCACCACAGTTTTCATAGAGGACTTTCCTCCATGAAAACAGTGGTGGTGAGGAAAGAAAGGAGGCCTTTCAGGGCCCCCTTGTCCCTTAGGCCTTGTGGATGTACCCAGGGGGCCCCTGTGTGAAAAAGCAGACTTTCCAGCATGGCATGGACTTTTCAGTCCAAGCTATGCTGGAACTTCCTATGTCATTCCCATTGCAGTGCTAATTTTATAGGCACGGCTGTGGGACTGGAAAAAGCAAAAGCCCACCAATTACTTAAAAAGTCATAATAGGGCGGGCGGTCTCCACAGGGGTTTGGCGGTGCGGCGGCGGGGTGCTCCCACCGCCGCACTGTCAAACTCGTAATCGGACCCTAAGTGTCTCCTTTGATTTAGAATACGGTGGTACCTTGAAAATATATAGAAGTTTTATAGCGAATACGCATTTTGGGGAAACCCAACCTGATTTTTTCTACCATATTTCCCATACTATGAAACATTTGTTTTTGCTCCTCCAAATTGGTAATCTTCTCCCTAATAGGTTGAAGGTGAGTTGGAAACGGTCTCATGTAGATTCTGTTATGATTTGCCTAAGTTAGGCCCTCAAAATGTATATAATATATTTCACCTGTTTGAAGAGACTGGAGAAACCGATTTAACTTCCCTCAATTTACCTATATATTATTACTACATATTCAGAGCTGATACAACTTATTACCCACACTCTGAATGAACAAGTATGTCCTATGATGTTAACATTTTTTAGGAACTTTCTTCGAATATTTAAAGAAAATATATGATCTCCGTTGAGGTCTAAATCAATTTATTCAATAAACTTGCAAACGTGGCACCAAAGTAACATTTACTTATTTGGTACTGCATTACTTAAAATGTTAGTGAAAAATGGTGAATGGCCCTTTGTGCATTCTATTATATATTTACATACACACTTCACAATAATACAACACATCCACTTTACGAAGCTTGGTCTTAGAGTAGCTGTGTCTACCCCGAACATTTGACTTATCCTTGAAGTTCTAGAAGCAAGTCAGTTTTAGGCCTAGACTTAACTATTGTTTATGCATTGACGGGCCCCGTGAAAAAGTACAATGCTGCCTGAATAAATACATTGCACAGTGCCAAATAGTCAAAGACTCTCTGGTATTGCAAGGCTAAGGGATGCACATGGACAAAGGAGCGATGTCTTGCGCAGAACGTGTACGTGATGACAACTGGCAATAAGTAAGCCCAAATTACACAAAATACGTAAGAGAATAACATGCAATATTCTGTTAGCCCTTTATTGCGTCTGTTTTCATTTGGCATTTCATTGCAAAGCCAGAACATGCTATTTTAGTTGTTTGGCTCTGCTAGGGCTGTTTGCGCTGGCTCTTCCCCGTTATGCCCCTTTGCAGATGGGTAAACTGCAACACTGTTTAAAATAAGGGGGTCTTGATTGTTCAATGCAACTGATCAGTTAGGCCTGCACAAGTAATAGGTCTAAAATGTCCCCTCACTGAGAACCAGGCTCAGCATTGTAGCACTTGACTCTCTCAAGGCAGCGATGCAGAGTAACCCAAGGCCTAGGCCTACTGAGGGAAGGTGGCGTGCGCTAGCAACCACCATTCACTGGACTGTAATAATAACGCTGAATAAATGACTGTTCAGTCAGTGTTTTTTTCCCTTTGTTTTCATCCAGGGTGTCCCAGTCCCACCCGGGACAACCCCAAGGTATGTGGTGCAGTGGGGGCCATTGCGGGAGCCCCACGTGTCCCGTGACCCCAGCTGACACACTAGCTTTCCGGCTTCACATCTGGCTGGCGCGGTAGCCGGCAGTCTTCTTCTCCTGAACCACTCCATGTGGACAAGGTGCACTCTTGGATGTGGCGGCCTTGCTCTCCCATCACGGGCACAGGGAGTGGGAAAGAGGCCACAGCCATGGGGGGAGGGGATGTGACGGTGCTCCTCCTTAGTTTGCTTTTGTTGAGGGCCTGGAGAAGGTGACTATGCCCCTTCCTTTTTTCTTGGGGGGGTGCACAACAGTACTTCCCCTCTTGTTTCTGAGTGGGGGACTGGAGATGAAGTCACCAACCCACTTAGTCAGAAACCAGGCTGGGGGTTCGGGTCCCAGGAACTTGAAAGGTCTGAGTAGGGGACGCCACACACTCACCCCGAGCTCATAAATAACTGATGAGATTGCTCCGACACCCAGGCCCTGGCCCACCCCGGGGGAATTTCAGCTCTTGCAGCGCAGCTCCACATGAAAAAGGTCAAAGGTCACCAGACCTAAAAAGGCCGTAACTCATCCCACATTGGAATGAATTGGATTATCATGTGTACATTTTACTCCTGATGGCTAGCTCTCTCCACCAGGAGCAGTTCCTGCAGGCCCCCTGGCCTCCAAGGTGGTGTAAGTTGCAGGGAGCTGGTTCCCTTGCCTCCCTGTGCCAGCTTTCTCTTTTTCTTGGCCTCTGACGATCCTCTCCTCCTTTTGGGACGCTGAAGTTCAAATCTCCCTCCAACTAGTCCTCCTGGGGCTTAAGGGGGCCATCCAAACTAGGCCTTTGAGTGATCCACTAGTCTCCGGGTTATCAACTGTGGAAAGAGTCCTTAGTCCTTTAGGTCATAAGGGGGCTCGTCCTTCCAGATGTCCGTGGCTGCTGCTGCCATTAAGTTCCAGTAAAAAGAACTCTCTCTCCCTTGTGCGTTGAGTTTTTAAATGGGGGGGAAGGTTCTAGAAGCCACATCACCTCTCCACCCTTGTCCCAACCCTCCTACACATCATGTTAGGACAGTTCAAGGTGTGCGCTTTCCAGAAGTCAGTGGTCACATCTCTTCTGGGAGCCTCAGCTCTGCCTCCAGCCAACACCACTGCCAGGGTCTTTCCCATCAAAACTTGAAAGAGGAGTCTCCTGTTAGCTAAAGTTCTCTGGGTTTCCTAGGTTCCGTGATCCTGCGCTGTCAGTATGACTGCTAATAACAGTTGCAGATCTTCTTCCATATCCCTACCTCCTCAGGAGCTGAGGGAAACCGTGTTGATTACTCTATTTGTGTGCAGAGGACGTTGTTCCTTCAGCTGGGGATCAGAGTAAATCAACTTGGTGCAGCAGGGTGACAAAGGCGTGGGCTCTGATCCTGAGGTTGAGTAGAGCCAGAGAAATATGAACATTCTGGACGACCCAGACCATGTAAACATATCTGATTGGGAATTGCATATTTGAATTGGTGCACACTTTTTACCCAATTTTGATATCTTGCTGGACTTGTGTAGGTCAATGGGGAGCGAAACTATACTCTAAGGCAGATTTCCCCATGTGTATAAAAAGTGTCACCGCAGACATAACAGTAAACCATACTGACTTTACCTATGAGTGCCCGATAAAAATATATAAATATATATTAATTCTTTATTCGGTTTTGATAAAAATAAACATGAAAGTACATCACAAGTACAATTTTTTTTAAACAATAATATCCCTAAAACAAACTATACAAAGCAATACAACACACAATATACTTCATTATACATATAAAGCAATCGATAATCGTGGGAATGCCTATAAATTGTTTAAGCTGATCAGGCAGAGGGAAAATGAAAACTTATGGAAAGTCCCACATTAGTAACGCTGTGGTTCGGTTAAAATATGTGTATTTAGGGATTTATAGCCATATTTCCCACTTTAGTCACACTACAATTCTATAACCAACCAGGTGCTGCTTACCTATACTGCATTACAGTAACCTTATCTTAAAAGGTGGACAGTGACGGTAAGTATGCACAGTCCGTTTACCATGTTATTACAGTGGGTGGGATACATGTGATGACTCATCCACAGCAAAAAGTCCAAAACCGGGTAATCAAAAAAAGTTAACAAAATCTGGGAACACAGTAACTGCACAATTTATTCTATAGTCAGTCTCCCTAAAGAATGGATGTAAATAGGTTTTTGTAAAAATGTGAACAAAACATATATCTTCTAAAGATGCATCTGCACCAAGGCATAAACAACAACATGTGTTATTCTTTTCTAAATTTCACTGTGAGCCTTCAATCTAAAGTATTAGAATGTGTGATCGTCTTAACTGTAAAAAATTATTTTTAGTTCTTGATAAAATTATTGAATCTGGATAAGACTGTATCATAGGAGAATAAGGGCCTAATTTGGAGTTCGGGGGACAGGTTACTCTGTCATAAACATGAAGGATATTGTCTCTGCCATATTACAAGTACCGTTAGATATAGTGACATTGTAATACGGTGGATGGAATATCCATCACGTTTGTGACGGAGTATCCCATGTGCCAAACTCTAAATCTGGCCCTAAGTCTGCTGGACGTAATTAGAATACTTATGTGAAAGTAAGATAATTTGAAAATGGTCTTCTTAAATAAGTTTTAAAAGCTTGCTTATATTAAACGATGGTCACTTATGTAACAATTTGAAGACTGAAGAGCGAATAGTCTGCAAGAATTCTGCTTATACAGGTATCAATAAATGATTGAGACATACCTATATGACCAAATGCCTCCTATGAATCATTACTTTCAGTGAACCATCAGCTCAAACACTGCTACATGTAGAAAAAATCATTTTAATGATATCTTAGGATACCAAATAGGGAATGTAAACAGCAATGAGGAGTTAAGGATCTCAAACAGGAAAGTTGACGATAAAAATGTTATCAAGATTTAAAAAAAATTCATAAGTGAATACAGTAGAGGAATATAATAATGCTGGAATTAATTTGCAATTCAGAAACATGCTTAATCGTGTTAAATATGCCCTCATTCCAGAAGTTAATTTAGAGAAAGGAAAATTCCAATTTAAGATATGATCAATTAATTTTATTTATTTATTTGTAAAGTTTTATATAGCGCGAACGTGACCCACGAGGGTATCAGAGCGCTTTACAGTATACTGTGTAAAACATAAAAGAATGATGATAACTTTCATGTGAGGATAATTAGTGACATATTCAATGAGACAAGAGTCAATCGTCCATTTAAAAGCGGGTTTGGAACAGCTGAAGGACATTATCTTGGTTTTGTATAACTTTAAATTTTAAACCGTTAAGCTTATTGTATTTTTGCTTGCAACCAAGCTGTTTTTGTAAGGCCACCTGCATTAGAGATAAAATGGTCAAGTCATCAAGCATATAGAAGGGGGCTAACTCTAGTGTCAGCTAACTTTGAAGATACGGCGTCCGGCTGGTCCCAATAATCTTGCAGGTCAAAAGATTTGAGAGGAAGTTGTCTCTCATTTGACAGCTTAACATGTACCGAAGTTTGAGAGTGTAGATTGACCGGGAATTGAAGTAAAGCACAAGTGATCCCTATGAATGCAATTTGGCCAGACAACAGTTCCTGTACACTTCATCAAAAGCAGTAGAATAAGTGATAGCACAAAGCTCTTACTACTTCTTTTTAGCTTAACAAGGTCATTAATTAATCAACTGTGAAACAGTTAGCCCGAAAACCAGTTTGTGAGAACTTAAGCAAATTCTGTTCTAAAGTTCAGTTCATTGCTCAGTACAGTAATAGCTTAGCAAAAACCTTGCTGTCTGTGTCAAATATAATGATTAGATGATATCTCCTAGGATCAGAAACAATAGCCCATTAATAAACGGGATTTTTAGAAGGTATATAACAATTTCAACGTTATAAATGCTAGTAAAGTTTAAATTCAGAATAAAGCTCTGCTCCATGGGGCTGACCTTTATCACATCCACTGATATGCCTTTTGTTCCAGACACATAAGAAGAAGGGTAGTTCTTGATGAAAGTCAAGATTTCTTGAGCAGTAATTTAAAAGCTCTAAAGTTTACAGGAAGGATTCAAATAAAACACCAAATGATCAAATATCCAAACATTCTGGAGATATAATGTGCCATCAAAAATAATGTATTATCCCACTAATCTTCTCTTTTAACAATGCATTTTAATTATTTCAAATACAACAATCTATGCACCAAACAAGGTTTTGACTTATTTAAGAAAATCATATATCCGTTGATTGATACCATCTGTATGAACAGACACATAAAGTAGCCTTCAAGTTTCTTAATGGCAGCCAAGACTGTTTCAATAATATCAGTCAGTGTCGGGGATAGCAGCCAACAAATGTTTTGTGGGAGACACTGCTTCTTCAGGGCCATCACTCACAAGAAAAAGCTCCTTTATGACAATAGCTAATCTTCTTCAACATTAAAATGCTGTCCTATTTAATTTCAGGGATACATCATTCTTAGCATTCTACCATACAGTAGGGAAATATGATGCTCCTTAGCAGAATCAGAGAATGCTAAGAAGATCATTATAGTTTGTTAGGATGTTATTGACGCTAGTTTCTACCTCTGTTTTGTGAGGAATGATGGGAAGTAGCAGCGGCTCGCACACTATATAGTGCCTTCCTTTCGTTCTCCACTTCAGCCTTTCTGTGATGCCTTAGTGAGATTTTGGCATGGTTGACATTCTGATTGGAATGCCAATGGACTAAGCATGCAGTTTGGAGCACTAGGGTGACTCTGGGTCAGCACTTGGTCTTTTCTAACTTTGCGGCTGAGCTCCAGTCATGGGTGTAGCACGAGGCATCAGGCTTGTCTTTTGCATATATGGTCCAGAGAGCTATGTGGGCGTCAGTGAGAGTTCAAGAGTTGAATTTAATGTGTCTAGGATGGTTTCAATGTCATCTAAGTGACTGATATGGAAGGCAGTTAGGCAACCCTGTCATGCAATGAGGACAAAAATGAAGAATTGGATTCTGATAGTCAGAGATGTGGGTTTCTCTTCTGTACAGAGGTTTGGGAGTGATTTATTAACCCCTTCACTGCGGCGGCTATTCCGCCGCAGTGCTAAGGGGGCGGGGTGGGAGAGCGGCGGGCGCATGCTGGTGACGGAACCGCTCCGTCACCAGCGTCGGTTGCGCTGTGCTTATGACGGAGCGGTTCCGTCATGGCCCCGCCCGCTCAATAGAACGCTCAGCGCAGGCGCGGAATTTGCGCCGCGCAGGAGCGTCGGGCGGGCCATGACAGAACTGCTCCATCATCAGCACAGCGCCACCACAGCTGATGCTCCGTCATCAGCAGGCAACGGGTTAAAAGAGTAAATCAAAGTTATCTGTCTAGGCGTAAGAGAAAAGGGAGTTTGTGACATCTAGTGTAAGATCATGAATGTGGGTATGTGCTCTTATGTGGAGGGATGGTAGAGTGAGGTTATCCCATTTAGATGTTTCTTGTGGTTTTAGTGTTTTAAGCATCAAGGAGGCTAAAATACCCCAAGAGGGTATTGTGCGTGAAAGAGATGTAGACCGAGAAGATGAAGAGAACATTTCTATGAAGAGTTTGTAAATTCCAGGGTTTGATAGATAATTTGGAATGATGCATGTAGTTAGGAGGAGTGAGATATTTGTTCTGAGACTAAGAGGCTTCTCAAAGTGCATCATAAAGTGACTACGAGATTGAGTTTGTGGATGATGGAAAGGCCACCGTCAGTTTCATAGGGGGCAGGTTGAAATAGGATGATGGAACCTCCTGGGATGAGCTCATCAAAGATTGGTGACAATGTGATTGGAAGTCAGGCGATGAAGAAACTATCTCATGCTGCTGGTTAGGAAATCTGGTATGCTGGCATAGTGTGTCTGTGCAGGGTGTGAGATGGTGAGCATAAAAGAAAAAGATAAGATTGGTTGCAAAGTAGATTTCAGTTTGTGAGTTTTGAGTGGACATATGTATTAAACAGGTAGGAGTGTGCTTGCAGGGATTATTGGTAACCTGTGTATGATGTAAAATAATGTAATTGGGAGTTTTGAGGTGTAAGTATGCACACACAATAGTGTTTTGCAGGAGCCAATTGTAGTCAAGTACAGTTGCATCAGATGAGCAAATATCTGAACAATGGGCATATTTTTGCTACAGAGCAAATATTCTAGCAAATATTTTAGAAGCGCTAACTGAGATACAGTTTTGTCAGAGGGGAGACATACTAACAAATACTTTTGCACATTTCATAAACGTGAACGTTTAGGAGCATAACGTCCCCACTGTTCTCTGGATCAATCTACATTGTGAAACAAGTTATTTGTTAGACAATGATCCAATAAAAGCCAAAATAAATATGAAAGCAAACAGGCATTGATGCAATGGAAAGTTTACCTGTCGGTGGCATCTATAGGAAGTCCCTCCATTTCAAATCTGCAAGTACAGCCGTAGTCATCCAGATCTTTTGGACAAAGTCCTGTTACACATTTTAATTTATTCACAAAATTAAGCAGAGCAGGAAAATTGGTAAATACTGACTGTAGCCACGTGAAGTGTGATCCCAAGCAATCTAGGAGGAAAGACATAAAACAATTTATTATAAAGGTTTATGAGTGATCTTTATCTGATAGTTAACATTTATTGTTTTAAGTTATTCATAGATTAACACATTATCTGCATATAATAAAAGAGAATAAGTCTTGCTATTCGGTTAATGAGATTACACTGTCAACTACTTAGGGCCTGATTACGAATTTTGGCAGTGTGGGAGCAGGGATTATGCCACCCCCACGCCCCCGCATAGCCGAGACTTGCTGCCGCCTGCCCACCAGATTATGATTTAAAGTGGTCTGGCGGGCAGGCGGCGTGGCGGTCCCGTGGAAGTGCCTCTTTCAAAGGTAGCGGTGCTTTTGAAAGAGGCACTGCAATGGGACTGCAGAATAATTGTCCTGCACGGCATGGACTTGCAGGTCAATGCTGTTAAGGAAATGGTGTGCATGCACAGAGGGGGGCACATGTTATGCCCCCTGTGTGCATCCACATGCCGAGGATGTACTGGGGGCACTGTAGGGCCCCTTATCTTTTCTCTCTGTCAAGGCATTCATGAAGGAGGTACCTCCATGACACCGCCGGTGGAGAGGAAACTCATTACATGCACCGCCAAGCATATTGCAGCCTCAAACCGCCTTAACAGTGACAGGGAATGTCTGTTTCCAAGCAGCGGTGGCAGTATCAGGGCGGTCCAACTGCCCAACTCAAATGGGGCTGTCGGACCGCCAGTGCAGCAGGGGCCGGGCCCTGGCCAGGTTGGTGGTCCTTGGACCACGAGACTCGTAATCAGGGCCTTAGTCTCCAGACCTATCTTTGAAATAAATTAAGAGAAACTTAATAATGTTCTTATTATCGTGACCATAAACATGAGTTTGTTAAGTGTAGTGATCACTGAAAATGAAGAAGCATAGTGAAGATAAAAAAATAGTGTGGCTAGAGATAGAATTTTATTGAAAAACTTGTAGCCCCTACTATTTTTTTTATTTATTTGCGAGTTTATACCGCGCTGGACTCGACTCCCGAAGGAGTATCTCCGCGCCTTTGGCAGCTACAGCATAAAAGAGGGAATAGACCACTGAGTGGCAATCAGATATTTTTTTAATTTTAGAATAGTAAAGTTTTAAGCTACTACTAATCAGCACCTACCAAAAAGTCTTCACTATTTTTGATTTGAAGAACAATGTTGTTTCAGGAATTATCTGGAATAACATTTGTTGGGATGCAAAAGTCCCTCACGTGGTGATAGACCAGTAACCCTGCTCTGAGTGCCCCAGCTGCAAAGATAATTGGAACCCTGGTGCTGAGTTTGTTGTAATCCGCGAACACGGATTGTGTGTGTGCCATGACATAGACTTCCCTCAGGGATTGTTGCATTGGTGTACATGAAGTGTAAACCAAATCTCTACCCTCATGATGCTGAAAGGTTATGCCATTACCAGGAGTTAAGTATCATGAGCAGTATACATGCAGTTATCTGTAGGAGTAAACAGGTCTTTTTACCTGTTACTGGAGTGAGGCCTACAGGCCCACTCATGTAATCTTCTGCTGTTGCCGGCTTAACTCAAATTTGGACTACATAAAGTCAGTATGTAGCGCTGTTTGGTGTGTGTAGTTGTACGTGTGTGCTGGGTGTATGTGTGCCTATGAGTGATACAATCAATGGAAGATTCTGGGATCCATTTTGGGCCATCCAGGTCTAACCGGAGGAAACTCCAAAAGGAAGCAGACACCCCAAAAAACTTCAAAGACTAATGGCCTGATTACAAGTTTGGCGGATGGAATACTTCATCACAAATATATCTTGTACACCATATCAGAGGTTCCATAGTATGTAATGTAATTGGAACTGAGTGGAAGGGACATCCGTCATGTTTGTGATGGAGTAAACATGTCTGCCAAACTCGTAATCAGGCCCTAGATCCTAAATCACATTTGGTTTCTGAAAATGGTCTATACGAGGAAGAGATTGAGGCCCCCAAAATTGTCAACTGTCAAGCAGCCGGTCGGAATTTGTGAGGAGGAGAAGCTCTGAAAGAATTTTACCTGTGACTAGGGCTGGGGGCTAAGGATTGGCACTCTCCCAGCTGGGTGTGGAGACATCACCCAGGGAAATCCAACACCAGTTACCTTACAGCCTGGAGCACCAGCACCTGGCTGCTTGGCAAGAACAATCTGTCCTGTGAAGAAGATGAAAGCGCTGGTGGGAAGTGAGACCCATTAAGGAATCCTGGCAAGTGGATACCCATTGCAAGGTGTGAAGAAGCAGCTGCTGCACCAATTGGTCTATCACCCATGTGTAGATTCCGGTCAGTGACCCTGGATGCCAGAAGGGTTTGCTGTGAAGTTAGCCATTGCTCCACCTATTGGGCTGTCGCCTGTGTGCAGCCTAAAGTCATCATGAATACTGTATACCAGAGGGGGCGGCTGTGAAGATTGCATCACTGCTGTGCCAATAGGGCCTTTGCATGTGTACGTAGTAAAGTTGGTGAGTCTGTATACAAGTGGGGGCCACCGTGAAGAGTGTGTTACTGCTGTGCCGGTCAGTCCATCACGCATGTGAAGGGTGCAGTTGGCCACCCCGTATGGCAGAGGGCGCCACAGTGAAGATTCTATTACTGCTGGCCAAACAGGCCATCGCCTGTGTTCCAAGTAAAGTAAGCTGCCATGAAGAGCAAGGTTACCTCGTTTCATCGATGGCGAGAAGAAGGGACACCATTTTGACCTGTGAGTGCTCGGGCTCCAAATAAAGCATTGGAACCTGAGCGATCATGCCCCTATCTCTGAGAACGATCAGAGGAACTTACCTTGTCATAAGAGGAAGTGCCATGGATGAACAGCCACTGCCCCTATAAAGCCAATAGTTCTTCTCACCCCCAGCAGCAGACCTCCATGATGTCTGAGGAAGGAAGGTATCACAATCGCTGGAGGAGTGGGTAAGACTAACTACAGGGCAGAAGGGCCATGGGAAACTTGTTCTGCAGAAAGTGTACATGGCCCAGTTGCCCAGGGCACATATGAGATTGGGCCCCAGGGCATCAGGAATAAAATGCCTCAGCCCCCACAGTCGAGCCAGTAGCTTTTGCTTGTCTCAAGACCCTCTGAAAGAGGTTCTGACACCATTTGAAGAAGGAAAGTATTTTGTTTCATGGATAACGGAGTGAAGTGAATTGGGGACAATACAAGAAGCAGTTATAGGTCCATCTTTAAAACTATCAAAGCAGTACATTGCAATATTTGTGAGGATATCACATCATGAAAAGTTACACGGGCTAACCTTGGTAGAATTTACAAAGTATTGCAAACTCCTAGTAGCTTGCATGTACGACAAAGGCCTACTTTGTGCAAAGATAATCAATAATTGGCTCATAAATTGTGTATGGTTTTGTTGGACCAGGCATATTGCCTTCCTCCTCCCCTTTTTGATGAGTTTGTGTTATTGACTTTAGGATTCTGGGTACTTTACCACTGCTAACCAGTGCTAAAGTGCCTGTGCTCTGTACTTTCAACATTGTAACATTGGCTTATACACAATTGGCATATTTAACTTACTTATAAATTGCTAATAAAGTGCACTATATGTTCATAGGGCCTGTAAATTAAACGCTACTAGTAGGCCTGCAGTACTGATTGTGCCACCCACTCAGTATCCCTTCAAACATGGCTCAGGCCTGCCATTGCAGAGCCTATGTGTGCAATTTTAAACTGCTATTTTGACCTGGCAAGTTAACCGATGTGATAGGCCCAAACCTTCCCTTTTAATACAAATAAATCACCCCTAAGTTAAGACCTAGTCAGCCCTATAGGCAGGGTGCAATGTATTTAAAAGGTAGGACGTGTACTTTCGACTATTACATGTCCTGGAAGTGAAAAACTGCTACATGTGTTTTTCACTACTACAAGGTTAAGATTGAGATAGCCTTAAACAAATTTTGAGTGTCATTTCCATTTGGGATCACATGGAAAGTTGGAGTTTGGTGTCTCCGGACTTACAATTTAAAATCACAACTTATAGTGGTCGGATTTTAAATTGCAAGCCTGAAAATGCTACTTTTAGAAAGTTAAACAGTTAATAGTGTCTACAAGGGATTTGTTTCCACCACAATATGTTTTGACAATCTATCTCGTATTTATGTTGTTTTACTATGACAACATATATCAATTGGAATCTGAAAAAGAAGAGTACCACCCGCATATTGGAAGTTATTTCATCAGATTAATTGATACATGCACTGCTCCAATTGATTTGTTGTCATGGTGAAACAGCATAAACAAGAGATAGAAAGTCAAAACGTTTTTTGTGTAAAACAAATACTTGTAATCACTATTACATGTTTAACTTTAATTAGCCAAGCCCACAAAGGTATAGTGGGTTGCCCATATATTTGTGAATAATTGAAAAACGTTGGTATTTTCTTTCTTGAACCCTTCTGTGCCTCTGCCTGTCTCTGAATACATGTCTGAGTTGAGTGACAAGTGGGCTTTGTGCTTTCCTTCTAGTCTAGACAGTCACACAAAGGGAGAAAATATGTGACATTTGCATACTGAGGTAAATTGGGAGGGAGAAGCTGACACTTGAACCTGAATATGGCTGTGCCTGTCTCCACACAAAGAGCTGCATACCCGCCTATAATGAGTCTGGAACCAGGGCAGGAAAGGCCTCTTTGATGTCTCCCTCACTTCCAAAGCACATTTGAATCTAGGTACTGGACCCCTGACGCCACCAAATCAGAACACTACCGGAATCATGGGGATTCTGCCGTGAAGAAGACCTGCTGTTCTGTAGGAGGGACTGACACTTTGCTAACTGCATTGATGTGTTGGCCTACTGATTACTGTGCTGTAGGAGTGAACACCACTTGCTACCTGCTCTGCTGTGTAGGCCTTCTGACTGCTGCCTCTTGCCGGGGAGTGAGAGGGACTGGACCTGCTCTCTACAACCTTGAACCCAAGATTCTCTAAGGGCTTGTTGGCTTACCTTCTGTTTTTTGAAGCATCAGGGACACAAAAGACTTCTTGAAACTCTGCTGGTGCTGCTGGACTCTGCCATCAGTGAGTCCATACAAGGTACTTCTTCAGTGGGCCCTGCTCTCCATCACGGTCAGCCTAATCTTTGGCTTTGTACCAGTCCCTCGCGACCTTAAGTTACTTTTTGACTGCTAGTGACTTCTAAGGACTGTTTTTGTATTTAATCTTTAAAAATTCATATCTCAAGTTCTACTTTTTGGATTTTTTTCATTTGGTTTACTGAGATAAATATTCCCTATTTTTTTGTAAATGGTGTGGAGTCTTTTGGTAATATTTTCACAATGATACTGTAATTCTTTTTTTTTTAACATAAGATTTTATTCAAAAGAAAGCAAAGTCAATAAATCAGTCACACATAGAAAGCATATATCTGAATCTATATACATTGTAGTCACATTAATAACATGAGAAGCATTTCAAGAATTGGGTCCAGTCCGGGACATTGCCAGTTCAAGCGTTGGAGAGTCACACAGTTCACCCCGGAACTTATTCCAGTGTCCACATTTCCTATCCCATTTCGTGGGGCAACCTCTAATTTTGTACACAGTGTTTTCAGCAAGCATGCAGCGATCCAGCTCAGCTACCCAACCCACCACCAGCGGGCTCTCCGGGGGAGCCCCACTTCATAGAAATGGAGCGTTTGGCCAACAGGAAGGCTAGCGCTGCCCACTGTAGTTCCAATTCGTTCAGGTCTGTGGCCCCCCATATTTAAGGACACTCTCTTTTGAGGATAGCGGAATCGGCTTGCCCAAATAAGCCCTCATTTTACGTAAGACTCCCTCCCAAAATTGTTGCACCCTCGGGCAGTCCCATAGGACGTGATAGAACGTGCCCGGCTGGCCACACCCTCTGAGACATAATGTGTCAGGGCGCCTGCCAATTTTAGCTAGTGTGAGAGCAGACATGTAGGCTCGATGTAGGACTTTCAGTTGGATTAATCGGAATCTATGGTTGATGGCTGACTCCCTAGGAGACATTAAGGCCGCCCGCCATTCCTCCTCTTCTAGAAGCCCCAGGTCTTCCTCCCATTTATTTCGTAGGGGTCGGAAGGTGTTGGGAGGTTGTTACAAAGCTTACGATAGGTGAGGGATATGGCCTTTTCGGGCAGAAGTTCTGACAGTAGTCTATCCTCTAGGGGGGAACTCTCAGGTATGGAAGTGAGGTCGGGATAGCAGTGATAAAGGCATGTTTGATTTGAAGATATTGAAAGTGTTCTGTTGGTGCGAGGGAGTATTTGGATTGTAGGTCTGCAAAAGTCAGTAACTTGCCCCTGTGTACTAAGTAGCCCACCGTGGAAAGCCCAATCGTTTCCCATTTATCAAAACCCTGAAGAAAACAGAGGGAACCCAACTGTTGCGCCGACCACAGAGGGATCGATTCAGTGATTTTGTGCGACCATCCCAAACACTTGTTGGTCCTATGCCATATCGCAAACGTGTGTGCCATGGGCCCAACATACCTTTTCCTGGTTGGTTTACTGTACAGGGCCCCCAGGTAACCCTCCCGCCCGGTCTGACTCTTGTCAAGGAGGTAGGCCGGATTCAATGATTTATGGTCCCAGTTGCGACGACCAGTAGTAGAGACGCAGGTTGGGCAGGGCTATACCCCCGTCATACCAGCCTTGGGTGAGTTTATGAAGGGCTATGCGGGCTGCCCCGCCGTCCCACAACAGTTGACGTATGTCACTCTCCACGGCATCAAAGTAGGAGTCTGGGACTGGAAAGGGACAGTTATGCAGGGCGTATAAGAAACGCAGGAGTGCTAGTATTTTAAATAGTGATTCAGAAAAGGGGGTGGTGATGAACAGAGTGTCTGAATTAAGCAGACCACTCTTACCCAGTCCAAAGATCAGGGCTTGATCCATCACCGTTTTTTAGCTCACTGCACCATCCCAGCTCAGAACTTGGCTATATGCAAATTAGTCTGACCCTGGCCCAGTGCATCATGGGAACAGGGCAGACCAAACTACCAAGCCAATTCTTATACTGGGAAGGAAACAAGCTACCAGGGACCGGTTTCTGGCATTTCAGCCGTCTTCGGCCCGGCTTGCTTGAATCCTGATGGTGCAATGAGCTAGGGACTCACATCTGAGTATACCCTTCCACGCTTATCGTGGACAAAAATGATTCAGAAAAGGGGGTGGTGATGAACAGAGTGTCTGAATTAAGCAGACCACTCTTACCCAGTCCAAAGATCAGGGCTTGATCCATCACCGTTTTTTAGCTCACTGCACCATCCCAGCTCAGAACTTGGCTATATGCAAATTAGTCTGACCCTGGCCCAGTGCATCATGGGAACAGGGCAGACCAAACTACCAAGCCAATTCTTATACTGGGAAGGAAACAAGCTACCGGGGACCGGTTTCTGGCATTTCAGCCGTCTTCGGCCCGGCTTGCTTGAATCCTGATGGTGCAATGAGCTAGGGACTCACATCTGAGTATACCCTTCCACGCTTATGGTGGACAAAAATGATTCAGAAAAGGGGGTAATAGTGGAAGAGAGCGCCAGTGGGCTACGTCCTTGTGCAGCCTTTGCAGGGGGCCCATTAGATTCTGGTCGAGGAACACCACCGGGTCCGGCGTGATGAAGATACCTAGGTACTTAAATCCATCCAGAGCCGTCGTAATGGTAAACCCTTTAGGCAGCTTGGGCGGGGGGCCATGCAGCACATAAAGTATTGATTTGGACCAATTGATCGAGTAGCCCGAATATTTCCCAAAGTTAGTGAGGACATGGAAGAGGCTGTTAATTGAAGATCGAGGGGAGGCTCCATATACCAGGATGTCATCGGCATAGAGAGAAATTTTGTCTAGTATCTCGTCGTTCCATTGGAGGCCTCTAATGGACACGTCTGTACGAACCCAATGGGCCAAGGGTTCCAGAGTGAGGGCAAATAGTAATGGCGATAGGGGGCAACCTTTTCGGGTCCCCCTGTGGAGTCGGAATTGTCGAGATGTGTGGTTATGGACCCACACTTGACCCAATAGGTCGGTATAAAGAAGTCGCACCCATTGGATAAATTTGGGTTCGAAGCCAAATCTACGAAGAACCTCAAAGAGATAGGATCATTCGATCGAGTCAAACGCCATTGTGGCGTCAAGGGATAAAATGGTGGCATCGTGTTGCATGGTAGATTGCCGACTTAGGACGTTATTGACTCGTCGCAGTTTGAGGGCCTTATTCCGGCCCGGGAGGAAGCCCGATTGATCATCATGGATTAGGGAGGGAAGCACGAGGAGTAGGCGAGCCGCCAGTAACTTGGCCAGGACCTTGGCCTCTGCATTGATGAGAGAGATTGGTCTATAGGAACCGCAATCAGAGGGTGGTTTATTAGGCTTGAGGATAACTGCTATGGAGGCGAGCCTCTGGGCGGGAGGCAGGATACCTCTCTCTCGACTCTCTTCAAACATATTCTTCAGATGTGGGACCGTTTCGAGAGCCATTGCTTTCAAGAACTCAATGGGGACACCATTTGGACCCATCGACTTGCCAGAGTTAACGCTAAAAACTGCCGTGGTGAGCTCATCTACAGTTATGTCTGCGTCTAAAGTCTCTTTGTCGGACTCTGAGAGGGTGGGTAAGCGCATTTCCTCTAACAATTGCCTGGAATATGGGTGGTCGGTGAAGGCAAGATGGCCGCGGGTGGGTTGTGGTGAGCAGTCGCACCGAAACCTCTCTCCCATCCGGACGCAACAACATGAAGTAGCTGGGCGCTATAATGATAGCGCTAGACCCAACGGATGGCTGTTGACTTTGCCCGCATGAAAGTTGGCTTCGGAACTGGGGAGTGCATTCTATTCAATCCTGCACAGTCAACTACTAGCCGGCTTAGAGGCAGGGTGGTGGCTGAATTCGGCAGACTTACAAGGAAATTGCGGGCACTCACAGGCAGCCTGCTGAGGCAAGTTAAGAACATATCGGTACTAGGAATCAAGGACTTAAGCGACTCGCTGCGCACAAAAATGCCACTAAGATCTGCAAAGGCTGACAAGATGAAAGCTAGAGACGGGATTGAGATCAGTAAATCAACCCCCACTGAACCAGAGACACCCGTCGCGCTGAAGACACAGATACCGGTGAAGAACCCAGGCGCTATTAAGAAAGTGACTGCGCCTCCTACAAAAAAGAAACCGGACCTGAAAGGGAAACCACTGGGTGGAGAGGAGAGCGCTACGGCGAAAGGGCGCATCAAAGCATCGGAAAAGCCAGCGATTTTGAAAACAAAAAATAAAGAAACCCCCCTTAGGCAGCCCACCTTACCGGAATCATTTACCCGTCCAGCCAACTCGGCCAACTCAGAGACGGCGGTCTTGGCAGCAGAAGTCCCCGGCGATACAGAATCAGATCCTGGAGTTAGTCAACGGAGCGTCCTCGAGGACGCAGCGGCAGCAGCAACAACGGGAGCTGGAGACGTGACAGACGCCGAGCCGGCTGTTGCTAAGCAACCGCTTTCTGCAAATCTCGAACAGAACGCCGGCAGGAGCACAGATGAGAAGGTAGATGAGAATGCGGGACAGAGGGTTGTGAAATGCGCCGAAAAGAAAGGAGAGAAGGAGACTCTGCAGAGGAGGGTGTGCGAAGAAGGGACTACTGTGGATAAGGAAAGCGGTAAAGGGGAGCCAAGGGGGCAAGAAAATACAGATATGTTGCAGGCAATCATGCAGGTGGAAGCAGAACTATTGGCTAAATCCCCTAAACCAACATGGGGAAGTTCTGTAAGCTTGTTGGCAGAAAAGGTAGAAGCCGGGCATCTCAGGGAGAAGGAAGATGTATGCTCATTGGAGAGGGAGCATTTCTTCTCAGTAAATGAGGATTCCGACTCTATACAACAGGAGGGGGAGATAACAGATGAAGAGGAGGAAGAGGAGGTGGAGAAGGAGGAGGATGAAGATGAAGAGGATTCATGGTCAGCCTCTACCTCCTCAGGAACTGATATAGGCAAAGACTCCACACAAAAAAGGAAACAGATAAGGCGTTGCAGGCACGAAAGATCGCCCACAAAGGGTGCCGAGAGGAAACTGGATTGGGACTATTCGGCAACATCGCAGACATACCAGGAAGAGCAAGAAACAGGCCCAAGACAAGATGATGCACTAGGAATGGTATTCAACATGTTGAAACAAATACAAACTGAAGCGAGATCTACAAGTCGTAAAACAAGACAAGACTTTAAGAAGATTCAAAAGATGCTCCGGAAAACAAACAAATTATATGAAGGCCTGGCGGGGAGAGTTGCTGAGGTGGAGGAAAGAACAGGCAAGATGGAGGATGACTTCCGCAGCTTTAGCGAATTTAAAACACAACAGGAAAAGAAGGCAGACGATTTTCTTTGGAAGATGGAGGATTTCGAAAATCGTCAAAGACGCAATAATGTTCGCATTTTGGGGGTGGCAGAAGGGCTTGAAGGGCAGGACCCTAGGGGGTTCGTGGTCAAACTACTAAAGGGTGCTTTTCCTGAGTCCCAGTGGCAGTGGGAGGCAGAGATTCAGAGGGCGCATAGGTTCCCCTTTGTCCAGCGTAAGTCATACGGAGCCGAAGGAGGCTCAAAAGCGCCACTCCCCAGAGCAATATTAGTGTATGTTGGAAACTTTCTGCTCCGAGAAGAAATCATTCAGAAAGCCAGACCTGACAGTAAAAGAACTGTGGAGGGTGTTACCTTCTTTTCTAGACCAGACTTCTGTCATGTGACAGTTGAGAGGAGGTGGAGGCTCAGGAAAATGATCTCGCAGTTTCAGGCCTTAGGATCAGAGGCATATTTGCTATTCCCAGCCAGATTGAAAGTGATCACAAAGGGCAGGGTCAGGATGTTTATGTCGGAAGTGAAAGCACAGGAGTTTATTCAGGAGTTGGGAAGGGAGAAGAAAAAAGAGATTGATCTCCGTTAAGATGGCTGAGGATTCTCAAATTAATACTATGGTTTTTTGAGGAGACGTTTATGCGGTAGAAAGGGGGGACACTGGAGAGGATGGGAGAGGGGTGCGACTAACACAACCAGGAAGCGGCCACACATAGGTCATTGCTGACCTATTTGCCTGTAGGGAGGGGGGTAGGGAGGGAAGGGGAGGGGAGGGGGAGGGGAGGGGGTGGGAGACCAAAAAACAGTGGAAGTGTATAGTTTGGTTATGTTTTTTAGCACACATTGATTACATATACAGACCCATATTATCAAGCCTGTGCGCTAAAATTATCGCCGCTTTATCGGCCGAAAACGACCGATAAAGCGGCGATAATGGGCTTGATAATATGCTCTGTGGAATTCCAATCGAAGCACATGTTAGATGTGAAGACATCTAACATGGGCTTCGATTGGAATTCCACAGAGCATATTATCAAGCCCATTATCGCCGCTTTATCGGCCGTTTTCGGCCGATAAAGCGGCGATAATTTTAGCGCACAGGCTTGATAATATGCCCCACAGTTTGTTGTCTATATTTTTGAGTAGAGAAGGGAGGAGAAAGATTGGAAAGGGGGAAAGGATGGCTAAAGAAATAGCTGGGATACGAAGAAATGTTTTTTTCTACAATGCACAATGTCATGTAAGTTAGTCTCTATAAATGTATGTGGTTTAAATGATCCAAGGAAAAGGGCGAATGTAGCAGCTTATATTAGAACTCTACAAGTGGACTTAGTATGCTTACAGGAAACGCATATAGAGGAAAAGCAGATATATTTAATGAATCAATTGGGCTTTGATGTACTCGCAGCTAGTAGGCAAGGATCTAGGACAAGAGGAGTTGCAATCCTGGGAAGAAGAAGAGATGTGATAGTTAAAAGAAAGAAAGAAGACCAATGGGGGAGATGGGCCATGGCGGAATTATGTTTTAAAGGCCTCAGGTTAACATTAGTAACCATATATGGATCTACTGAGGATGATCCGGAGATATGGCAATTTATAGATACAGAATTAGCACAGTGGCCTGAGCCAGTAATATGTTGTGGCGATTTTAATCTACATGACCCTACAAGTTCATTTATGAATACAGGAGCGGTGTACAGTGGTAGAAAGAGAAAGGTAAATAGGGCTATTGCCAACATGGTCAACAATAATCTTTTGGTAGATCCCTGGGTGATGCAACATCCACTGTTAGATAGCAGTACTTTTTTTTCAGCACCACATCAGGTGTTGGTAAGATTAGACTACTTTTTAGTCTCAAGGTCTTTGGCTTCGGAGACACTGATTGAAAAGCAACCAAGGATTATTTCCGATCATAGTCCATTAATATTGACAGTGAAGGTTCCGCAATCACAGAGTAAGAGGTCAACATGGACTTTTGAGAGGAGTCTTCTTCAAGATGCCGAATATAGGAAGCACATGGAGGGGTGGATTAGGTCCTTTTGGGAGATTAATCATGGTACTGCCTCTATAGGACAAACTTGGGATTGCTTCAAAGCTCGGGTTAGAGGAGAAACATTGTGCTATGTATTGACAAGACGCAAGAAAGAGAGGTTAAAGATTGAAGCTATCCGGCAAAAATTGAATATAGAGGAAGGAAAATTAGCTGCTGCAGTAGAATCTAAATCCAGCCTGGAACACGTATTACTAAAATTGGTAGCGTTGAAGGCAGAAGCTGTAGAAAGCTTTTCTAGAAAGCTTGCTGAAAAATACTTGGCTAAAAAAGAAGAGGCTTATGAGTGTAGTGAGAAAGTGGGTCATATCCTTGCGGTTAAAGTTAGACAGCAGAGGGTAGCTGCAGAGATAAAAGAGATATTGGATCCACTGGGTGTCACTGTTACAGACCCGGATTGGATAAGAGATGTTTTTAGAGTATTCTACGAAAAACTGTATACACGGGAAGACACAGGGGGAATAGTGGAAATTAGCAATTATCTTAAAGACATTCTCCCCTCATCTATCTCAAAGGAAGAAGGTGAAATGTTAGAATCTACCCTAGGCCTGGAGGAATTCATCGATGCATTAAGTAGTTTACCATCAGGAAAGGCATCTGGACCTGATCAAATTCCGGTTGAGTTTTACAAAGTATTTCGTGATTGTTTGCTGATTTATATGTTTGAGGTTATGTTATATGTACAACAAGGGGGGCAGTCACCGGATTCATGGCGAGGGGCCGATATAATTGTCATTGCTAAAAAAGGGAAGCCCTTAACTCTCCCTGGATCTTACAGGCCAATCACACTGATGAATTCAGATGTTAAGGTATATTCAAAGATGTTGGCAAAGAGACTAGCAGGCTGTATTGAACATCTGGTGAGCCCATCACAGCATGGCTTTATACCCGGGAAGGGTACTACACAGCATATTAGGACAGCGATTACTATGATTGATGCGCAGAGGTTACAGGCGACCCTATTTCAGCACTCTTTTTAGATGCTGAGAAGGCTTTTGATAGGGTCGCCTGGGAATATCTATGGGAAGTTATGAAGTGGTGTGGTATCGGGCCAGGATACATACTGGCCATACAAGCCCTATATAGAGACCCGGTTGCAAAAATTAGAGTAAATGGAGGGCACTCAGATTTAGTGCATATACAAAGAGGGACTCGCCAGGGCTGTCCGTCTTCCCCATTGCTTTTCGCCCTATATATAGAGCCACTACTCCGCAAATTAGAGGGAAACCCTGAAATTCAGTCTATGTCACTAAATGGCTGCACTGTGAAAACTCTCGCCTACGTTGTTGACGTGGCTATACTGACTCCGAATCCGGATATAGCTATGGTGGGAGTAGAAGCAGAGGCGCACGGCTTTGGGCTAGTCTCAGGATACAGCCTAAACAAAACAAAAACTCAGATAATCATGAATAGGTTTGCAACTAGTCTGGATAACAGGGTGGTCAACAGCGCAATATATTTAGGGATTGATATATCTGCAAATTTGGAGGAGATAGTCGAGCGCAATATGAAGCCACTGATAGCGAAGGTAAAAAGTGACCTGGAAGGATAAATAACTTGCACCTTTCTTTGGTAGGATGCACGAATGTGTTGAAAATGATGGTCTTGCCTAAATTTTTGTATTTATTTTGGTCAATACCTCTAATTTTCGAGAACAAATGGTTCAATATGTTGGAGAGTGTAGCTAACAGATTTATTTGGGCCCAAGGAAAAACCCGTAGGGCTTATAAATTCATCACTTTGCCAAGGGATAGAGGGGGTTGGGGTGCACCTGATTTTAGATTGTATTATTTGGCTGCTGCTCTCCAGTATATGCAGGGACTAATAGGAGGAGGCGGGGGGTTATCGAAGACCATTAATATGTCAATTGAAGCTTACGAAGTGGTATTAGGCCAAAATGCAGAAAATTGTTTCCTGTACTTTACGGATTTGGGCTATCTTAGAAGACAGACATATAAGACTCTTAGGGCGGCACTTAAAATTTGGAGCTCCTTTTTGAAAAAGACAGGCATGGGAAGATTCAATAGATACACCAAAGTCTATAAAAATAAAACCTTCCCTGAATAAATTTTTGCTGATTCAGTAATGGCGAGCTGGGAAGACAAAGGGATACATCAAGTTGGGGATTTAATAAATTCAGAGGTGATTGTACAATTTGAGGATCTGGTAAATGTATATAAAATAAATATAAGGGACTTTTTTAAATACCTTCAGATTAGGAGTTTTTTAGAAACAAACAAGGGGGGGCCGTTGGGTTTTCAACCAAATGAATTGATGGAAGGGATAACTACGGGGGAGGAACACTCCATTAGGACAATATATGCTGATTCAGCAAAAAATAGACCAGACGACCTGGATAAGCATAGGGATAAATGGGGGGAGAGAATAGAGGCTACTCCTGAATCTTTTAACGAATCCCTGGAACTAGGTCGGTCCATTCTCTGCTCTGCCCCCCTGCAATCCCAACATTACAAAACTTTATTCTCATTGTATCACACTCCAGCCAGGATTGCGAAATGGGGGGTACCGAGGGTATTACTTGCCCCAGATGTAACTCCACTGAGGCAGATATTGTCCACATGTTTGCTACATGTCCTCAGCTATATACATTAATTAAGGATATTGAGCATTTTTTAGTCAACTCACTAAGGATAAAGATAACTCTTACAGTAAGTTTAATTATGTTGGGAGTTGACGCGGGAAATGTTCAAATGGATCCAGGCGATGCAATGTTTTTGTTTATGGTAGCTGCTGTCTTCAGATTAATGTTAGCTAGAGTATGGCTAGATAAGAGTCCCCCATCCATGCAAATATGGTTATCGAATCTTATTGCTATACATAATCTAGAGAAACATATATATGCAAGAAAAGGTAGGATGGGGAGAGCTCGAGGTATCAAAATATGGGGACCCTTGGAGAAGTGGAGAACAGGAATAGGCTGATAGGATTTGTTGATGATTTACGAATTTGTTTTCAAAATGTTATAATATGATACTTTGATGCATTGGCTTCCTTCTCTTGAGCTTATTTTGTTTTGATTTAAGATTTCTTTTTATACTGTGAGATGAACAAATGTAAGAGGAAAATGTGTATTCTTTTAAAATGTGTGCTTTTTGAAGTTTAAAATAAAAATATATTTAAAAAAAAAAAAAAACAATTGCCTGGAATATTCCGAGGAGTAGTATGCCCTCGCTGTGTAGACTCTTTCCAGGTGATCAGCAAAGGCTTCCGCGATGGCCTGTGGATCCACGATCTTGGACCCGTCCGACCTCACTATGGAAGAGACCCATCTAGATCCCTGTTCCTGTCGCTCCAACCACGCCAGCATCTTTCCTGCGGTGTCCCCGTGCTCATATATACGGTGTCGAGTGTGGAGTAAACGAGTCTTCGCCTACTCTTGAGCCAAGGATTTATATACAAGATGTTGGGTTCTACGGCTGTCTCGACCGAGGGGGCTGCATTATGCGATGTTTCAAGACTAAGGAGGTCAGACTCAGCCTGAGAGATCTGTTCGTCGTATTTACGTAAGTATCCCATTTTCAGCGCTAGTGCCTGACCCTTAATAACCGCTAGGTATGCCTCCCAGATTGTGACTGCGGACCCCACTGAGCCGACATTTTCTTCTTCAAAATAGTGTCCGGTCTCTTCTATCAGGCTGTCCTAAATGTCAGGGATCTGGAGGAGCCAAGGATTAATAATTATGGGACCCCGGGTGAATGGGCGGTGATACGTTAGTTCTACTGTGATAGGAGAATGGTCCGAGATACCTCGGGGAAGGCCCTTAGGCCGCTTGAAGAAATCTAAGTCTGTTGCGGGACAGAGAAAATAATCGATACGGGACATACTTCTGTGCGCGTTAGAATAGTGTGTAAAATAAGGCGTGTCAGGGTAGTAGTGTTGCCAAATATCTTCGAGTCCCATTGCCTGTATGAAGTCTGACAGGTTAGTGCTATGTCTATGTGAGGTGCGCTTAGGGTGACAATCTAGTTCGTCGTTTATCGTCATGTTTAGGTCTCCCCCTATGAGAAGTGTACCGGTAGGCAGGCCCAGTAGTTGGGGGCCTAGCTCCCAGAGGGAGTCTCGGCCTAGGGTCGGTGGGAGGTAGATCGACGCAAGTTTCAGGGGGCGCCCTTCCCAGGTAGCCTCAACTAATGCAAAGCGGCCTAGTGGATCAGCCCATGTCGCTGTGTAGGTTAGGGCTAGATTTTTCTTAACAAGAATCGCCGTACCACGGGAGCCAGAGGTGAACCCAGCGTGAACTAGTAATCTGTAGCCACCTCTTTGGAGTGCTTGACACGTGTTACCCACTAGATGTGTTTCTTGCAGCAATACTATGTCCGGGGAGTGGCGTCGTAAAACTGAAGGACTATACTCCGTTTTATTTTGTGTCCCAGCCCGTTAACATTCCACAACATTATCGTGATGGTCCTACAAGTGGTTTATGGCATGGTAATAGTGGTATTGGGGTCTGTGTCTTTGACCAGAGGAAAAGTGACATGTGTGACCAGATTTCGACGGTGTTAGGGGCGTAATGTCAGGGGGTACCTGGACGTCTCGGGGGAAGGTAACTCTCGGAGTAGCAGATATTCCACGGTTGGACCCAGTAGGAAAAGTGACTTGTGACTAGGAAAGGCTCTGCAATAAGCACTAATGAAACCCCACAATACAACAACGAAATGTAAAAGTTCCCCCCTTCCCATCCCCCTCCCTGCTTCCCTGCCCACGGATTTGAAACTATCCACTCCCCAACTAGGCAGAGTGCCTGTCGCCCTCCCAACCATATCAAGGTTACCTGGTGAGCCATTGAAGCCTCTCGCCCGATAAAAGTAGTAGAATAATCTGACATAGCAAGGTCTGTACAAAAAAAATATATAACCCAGTGCTTTTTCACATATTATAAAAGATACAATTTGGTCCACTGTTTCAGCCCGTTCTGGGCAGGGGAAAGAGCCCTTCGGGGGAAGAAAGAAGTATGTGGCTGCAACTCGTCACCTCCAGCCTGGTGGGCTTAAATCAGATATGCAGGGTCCGTACTGTGACTCCTCCTAAACCCCTTGTGGTAGAGAATTGTCATTCCCCATCCTCGTTGGTTCCAGTAAACAGCTCTTGGCTTCCTGGCAGGTTGTTATCACTTGGGTGGTCGTCAGGGGAGTCACGTTTCATCGGGGACCTCCCGACACGGCGCCAACCCTCCAGCCAGTCCCATACCTCGTCCGGTGATAGGAAGAACCAGACCTTACTGTCCATTTCCACTCGCAACTTGGCAGGGAAGAGCATAGAATATTTTATGTGTTTATCTCGGAGGGCTTTCTTGACTTCTAGAAAGCTGCGTCTTTGTGCCTGCACCTTCATCGTAAAGTCAGGGAAAATCGTGATACGGGTGTTCTCCAGGAGTAAAGGCGGTCCCGAGCATACCGTCTGGAGGATTGCGTCTCGGTCTCGAAAGTTGAAGACCCTCGCAATGATGGGGCGGGAGGGGCGGTTTCACCTTCCCCCCAGGGACCCTGTGGGCCCATTCAATTGAGAAATAATTGGAGAGGTTTTTGGGCTGGAGATATTTTGTGATGAGGTCCTCAACAATTAGGTCCGCTGCTGGCAGCTCCATCCTTTCCGGAACGCCCAGGATACGGATGTTGTTCTGTCTTGCCCTCCCTTCATAGTCATCCAAGAGGTCCCCCATTTGCTTCTGCTGTTTCTGAAGCTGGGCAACTTGTTGCTGGAGGGTGGACGTGTCGTCGATAAGGGCTGCAGTTTTGACCTCGACATCCTTGACCTTTGTGTCCATTTTCCGCAGGTCCGCTCTTAGTAGGGTCACCTCAATGTTAACCGGGTCGATACGGGTCTCTAGGGAGGACCGGACCCCCGCAATCGCCTCCATAACGTCTTCAAGGGTGAGAGACTTTCCTCCTGGCGATGGGGACGTGAGTTTTGGGTCTCTGGATGAAGTCGCAACCTTGTTGTCGCCCTTGGAGCCCCAGGAGAGTTTATTAATCTGTCTCTTAGTCGATGATTTGGCCCCCTTGGACGACGCCATCAGGAATTTCAGTACTAGCCCACAGGAGCATTAAACGTAAAACGGACTGTGAGGGCAGGAACTCTTCCTGGTGGTGACCGTAGCCGCAGTTCAAGTGGCCTGGGAGTAGAGTCGCCACAGTGAATTCACAGGGGAGAGCCGCAAAGGTCCCAGGTCCGCAGCTCACGCCCACTAAAAGTCCAGCTGAACTGGTCAACTAGCCTCTTCCACCCCAGCGGGGTATAAGATCCTCAAAGTGGGTGTTGAGCAGGGGGAGTCTAGGGGGCTCCAGATCTGTCCCAAGTAGTCCCAGTTCGAGACACAGATCACCTAGGCCCAGACCGTGTCGTGCAAGGAGACCAGGTAGCAGCCACTTCCAGCCCAGGCTCTAAATCGATTTGCAGAGGGGCCAGTACCCCCATCGCTGCTGCCAGGGCTCCGATGCGCATTAGAGAGCAGGACCAGTCCGTCGGATGTGGGGCAAGGCCGGGACTCTTTGCACTGATATGGTGAAGCGCAGTGAGCCAATCTCCCCGGGGCCTGGACTTTACTCGCCAGCGTAAAATATTGAATACCGCTACTGATCTCCCCAGTGCGGTGAAGGGCTGCCAGGAAGTCGGGGTGCGGGGGCCACAGTCAATATGGGAGGCAGAAAGATCAGGTTTTGGGGCACCCAGAAAGTCTAGGTCCAGAAGACGGGGCATCGCGTAGATACCACCCGAGGCTATGGGCGGCTGTAAGCTTCTCCTCCAGTGCGCCTCACCTGGGTCCCCCGGTGGTACAGCGGGTCTCAGACAGCCGCAGAGGTCGTCCAATCCACTCTGATCGGCAGCGGAAGGGCAGGCTGAGGTGCTGCGGGCTTGGTTTCGTCGCCAGCACCGGCGGTCAGAGCGTCTTCAGTGTCGGGTCTCTGCGGCGGGCGCCATCTTGTGTGCGACCGGGCTCCCTCAACAACTGGCTCGTTCTCCCTCACGGCGCCAATCGTGCGCTCTGCTTCGTGGCCCTGGTGTGCACCTCGGGTTCTTGTCGAGGATCTCCCGATCTCAGAGGAGTCCCCGGTCAGATATCGGATATATGCGGCGGATTATCAGGCGAAGGCCGGGAGCCGCGTTAGAGAGCGACCATACCCTCCGGCTGCAGGCCATGCCCCAATGATACTGTAATTAAAGTGTGCACAAATACTTTACACATTGCCTCCTAAGTTAAGCCTGATTGTCCTGTGCCAAACTATCTGAGGGTGAGCACAGGTTAATTTAGGTTCTGTACCTGACTTTCCCTTTATTATGGGGAAATATATGTCATAAGTGGTGTAAGCCTGCATGTCTGTAGATGTTATTATTTCGAATGCCCAGAAAGGCAGAGGTGAGTTTTTTATACAGTCCCTCCATGACATGAGAGCATTTTGTTTTAAGGACATTAGTGATGAAAGCCTTATCAATGGGTAAGGAAGACTAAATATAATCAGACCCCCATAATAGGAAACTCTGAACAAATATTTTCCATCATATCTTTTGTAAAAAGGCATGGCCTTTGGCATGAGTTACAAGACCACTCTTGACTAGCCCTTATAAAAGAATTTCCGGTAATAGGTCCATTGTATGGTCCACAAAGACAATTAGATGACCCAGGATCAAAAGTGAGGCCTATTGACTGCGAGAGGTGCAAGAAAATCTAAAAATGCTTGAATTTACTTTGTATTACAGGCTAGAGGTCGGTAGTAGAAAACAGATGAACACTCTTCTTGATTGGCTTACAAATTACACTCATGCATTCCCAAGTTAAAATATGATATACTTACCAAAAAATAATGTCACACTTTCCACATTTTTGAAAACTCCATTGAAGAATGTAATATTTTCTAGAAATAAAAAATATATAATTGAAGGATAAAACAATAAGGACCGTTTCAAGAATCTAGAATTATAATACATAAAGAAATAATAGAGTGTGATGTATGATACAAACATTCCGAAATATGTTTAATCATGGACTCAATTAAGCTCTATTTTTTGTGGTGTTCATCATGGTTTTTGATTGAAATGTACTTTACAGTGGGTCAAACGTAGCTAGATCAAACTGTTTCTATTAAGTAGAAATTAGTTGATAAACAATCCTCAATGTGACATAAGCGGATTTTGTTCTTCAGACTAAGGTCCTAATTAAAACTTTGACGGTCCTCCAGCAGTGCATCCACGTGCCATCTGCTATAGGATGGCCAAACCCATAATGCGCCCACCCGCCGGATTACAATTGTAATCCATGGCAGGCAGGCGTTGAAGCGGCTTCCTGATGATGGTGGTCTGATAGTCTAATGGGAGAGACTAACATGCAGACCGCCGCCGTCAAAGCAACGACTACATGTTCCTGTACAGTGTGGCATGCATGCCACACTGTACAGGAACTGGGGGTTCAAATCCAGGGGGGCAAAAGTTATTCCCCCCGCATTCACCGCCAGGCCCAGGAGCGGCTGTTATTTGCCTTTCCGCCAACCACTTCATGGCAGGATCATCACCATGAATAGGGCAGTGAAAGGACAACTCTGAATGTGCTCGGCAGCGCTGCAGCGGACTGACAGCATATCTCTGCTCCTGACCTCTGCTGTATTGCTGCCGGATCCTGGATCCCTGGCAGATGCAGCAGTCCTGTGGTGGACCGACCGCCACACTTGTAATACTGGGGTTGGGCCTGCAGTGTGGTGGTGGATGGATTGCCACTGTGAGTACAGTGGTACAATGGCTAAAAGTCCAACAACCTGCAGTTCCTCAAGATCCCAATGATTGATGTCTTGCTTGATTTGAACCTATTTCATGTGTAGTGAATAATAAATTGCCATTGCATTCCTAACCTTACACACTTAAGTGAGGACACATTTTGTAAATCACAAAACATGATTTTACTTTCATAAATGGATTTACTCACATGTAAAAATTCCATCAAACAGTCGGTATTTTAACAGCATCTGAAAGCTGGTGTCCTTGCCAAGGTGGTGAACACTCATAAACATTGCACGTTTCCGAGTACTCAAAAATATTTTGCTGCCTGTTTTCCACCCTCATCAGGGTTGCAGGTTTTATCTTGTCTTAGGGAAAGGCTAAGTCTGCTTCCAGGAAGCAACACGGAAGGGAAAAGACGTGAACTTGAGTGGGTGTTAAGAAGGGGTCTCTCAGCATTAAAAAATATTTTCCTCAAGGAGAATTCTTGTATTAGAAGCAGATGTAATAGCACTACATTTAGAAAGTCGCATCTCAGAAGGCACTATTGTTAGAGATATTTGATTATTTTGTTTTGTTCCATTTTATTTAAATGTTATTTTACTTATATAGTGCACACCATCAATGGCATTGATGGTCATCAGCCTCTTGTTTTTTGAGAAAGAAGGCAAAAAAGAAAAAAAGAAAGAAAGAAATCAAGAAAGAAGGTGAGCAATAAATAAGGCAAAACAGAAGGAAAGAAGAGAAGGCAAGAAAGAAGGAAAGAAAAATGAAGAAAGAAAGAAAGAAAGTAAGAAAGAAAGAAAGAAAGAAAGAAAGATGGAAAGAGAAAGAAAAACAAACAAACACCAATGTAAAGCTCTGGCGAAACCTGTATTGATGGTCATCAGCCTCTTGTCATTTGAGAAAGAAGGCAAGAAAGAAAGAAAGAAAGAAAGAAATCAAGAAATCAAGAAATCAAGAAAGAAGGTGAGCAATAAATAAGGCAAAACAGAAGGAAAGAAGAGAAGGCAAGAATGAAGGCAAGAAAAATGAAGAAAGAAAGAAAAAAAGAAAGAAAGAAAGAAAGAAAGAAAGAAAGAAAGAAAGAAAGAAAGAAAGATGGAAAGAGAAAGAAAAACAAACACCAATGTAAAGCTCTGGCGAAACCTGCTCTTCACTCCGATAATGATTTTCTCGGACGACTGGCAATATGCAGGGCCGGCCTGGCAACCAGAACCGGCCCTGGCAAAGTGCTCGGCCGGCCCCCTTCCCCCCCTCCGGGAGGAGAGCGGAGGGGGGAGAGGTGCGACCGCGCTCTGTGACAGGGCCGGTTTTCGGCCGTTTTTGATACAGGGCCGTTTTTGCAGCATAACGGCCCTTTAATAAAAACGGCCCCAGGGGCCCAAAACCGGCCTCCAACCATGCGGCCCACCGGGGAATTGCCCGGTGCCCTCAACGGCCAGTCCGGGCCTGGCAATATGAGCCCTGCACTTCGTACTATGGCAACAATAGAGCATTACAACCGCCAATACAAAGCTACAGAAACGGCCGTCCGAGACACCCGACCGGCTCTTCGGCCTACATTGGCGACCGTCGCAGCCTCCCGACCTGCTCTGAGCGCTAAGGAGACAACCATCCGCTACACTCAGGGTGCTCCTCACGGCCTACTTCACCGCGAATGGTATTGTTCACACCAGACTTAAAAGGTAACTTTTTCAGCTGCACTAACCTTGTCCCTGTATCAACCCACGCTCCATTTCGGTTGGTGTGAACTTGCAAATTTCTTCAGTCTAGTGCGACTAAATGACTGCAAGTGGCGCTTCATGCTTATAGTTGCTATTTTCCCTAAAAACTAGAAAATGAAATATTAAATGTACTCTATTCTTCTAAATTGGTTTGGCATTGTTCTTGTGTTGTGTTTTAACTTTATTGCTGTTTGTGTGCTGCATAAATGTTTAACACATTGCCTCTAAATTAAGCCTGACTGCTTTTGTGACAAGCTACCAGAGGGTTAATTTCTTGACTTCAGGGGCGTAACACAGGCCCCCGCAGCAGCGGCCCCCCTCAGCACAGTACTAACTACGGCCCCGAGAGCTCTGGATGAAATCCGGAGCGCCCTCACAATCTATTGTTGATGTAATCCAACCGAAGAGAAAACTACAGCGAGCACAATGTGCATGTGTCCATGTTTTTAAGAAAATACTCCCATTTATTGAGTAAAAAAAACACAAATGCCATGCTCATGCAACTAGCATTTCCTATCTCCTGTTCTGCCTAGCATTCCCCCGTCACCGAAACTATGGTAAATGAGTGTTAAAATATTCACCATTGGAAGTTAGCTCCCAGGATCAAACAAAATCAATAGAATGGTACTTGCCACAGCAAAAGAAAATACATCCGTGTTCGGAAAATATTTAAGCATTGGTAAAGCCAATACGTCTGGCTATATGCTTCACTGGCATTGCTTCTTTATTGCAGAGTTTGTGCTGTGTTTTAGTGGCTCCATTGGTAAATCTGAGAATGTAAAAAATGTTGAATGGGTGTCTACATGAATGGATAAATGAGTGTTTCAATGAATGGATAATTGATAGGTAAGTGAATGAATGCATGAATGGATATTTGAATGGGTAATTGCTTAAAAGAATAGTAAAAAATAATTGAATATGGATAAATGTGTGATGGCAAGGATATGTGCAGAGAGGTTAAACCAATCAATGACAGAAGTGATAATGCTATTAAAATGCTAAGGATTGCCCCTATTATGCCAGTGTAAGCATTACACCAATCATGGGCACCATTATACCAACAATGTCCGCAGTATGTAAAGAATAACCTCAAATATGCCATTTCAGCCATCTCATAGGAGTGAGCAGTATCATGCCATGGGAGTCAACGCTGTTCCAAAGAATTGCAGCCCTAAGGCTATAGCCAGCATTGGGCAAAGGTAAAGTTAGGCTTTTGGTCTACGTTTAGAACAAAAGTCTAACTTTACTACTTTTTGGTATTCACAAAGATAAGTTGCAAGTAGTATCTTTATGATTGAGGAGTTTCAACACTCGGGTGGACCTCTACCCCAAGTGCGGAGATTGCACTCCGAGTGCAGTGGCTTCCCTAGGAGTGCGGAAACTCTGCAGTCGTAAAGATTTTACTCGCAACTTACCTTTGGGCACACTGAAAAGTAGTAAAGTTGGACTTCTGGTCTAAACTTAGACCAAAAGTCTAACTTTGCCTTTGTGAATTGGGCCCATTGTGTTTGAGGTGGGTATGAACATATCAGTGATTTCCACATTCTGTCAAATTTGCCATTACAATGGCAAGAATTGCCACCATAACAGAGACAGAAATATACTAAAGTGGATACCATCATGTCATAGTGTCCACAGTATATACAAAAAACTGTCACTATTAAGCTATGGCCTGCATTATGATACGGGTGGCTTCCATCATTCCATCAATAGTACAGAGCCTATAGTCTTTTTGCACATCACTGTCAGCTAACATACAGGAAAAGAATGATGTTTACCTTATCAAAAATATACACTCAAAGTGAATTTTCTATAAGGAGCAAATGCATACTCATTTGCCAATGCCCTTTTTTAATAGCAATGTTAGAGGCTCATGGTGATTTGATACAACACAGAGACAATGATTTAGTATTCCTTTTAGAATGGTCACGTAATCTCAGCTGAAGCCACAACACAATACCCAAGTCCCTGGTTTCAGGCCAGGCCGCTCCCCCACCCCGTTAACACACCCTGCTGGCGCTGTGTCCCCGAGCCTCGCCGCTGCTGCGAGTATGAGGCCCTCCTCCACCCGCAGGCTCCTGCCTGCGCCTCATCCCTGGTGGCCCAGTGGTGGGCCTGTAAGTATTTTGTGTGTCTTCACTGTCGTTTATTTTTTTGTTAGTTTTTATCTGTTACTGTTACTGTCTGTACTTGTCCTTCTTCGTAGTCTCTGCCCTTTAGTTTGCCCCCTGTCTCCGTTATCTGCTGCCTGTGTTTGCCACTGTTTTTGTCTGCCTTCTGTGCCCCTCCGTAGTTGCCACTGTGTTTTTGTTTGCCTTCTGTGCCCATTTCTTGTTTTTTGCCATCGTTGTTCTGTACCGCTCCCCCCCTCCTGCCGCCCCGCGTTTCCTGCCGCTGCGTCCCCTACGGCTCCGCCCCCCCCCCATGACCCGATTCGTCCCCGCTCCCCCACCCCAGCTGCTCCTCCCTTCCTCGTCCCCTCATAATGCAGGCTGCTGCACATGCCTAAGGCAAGCCCGTCTGTGCCCGTCCGTGCCTGGCCCGCGCCCAGCGCCAGAATCCCTGGCCCCCGCCGCAGCCAAGAAGCCCGACTGAGATACGACACAGCCACGCTCCACGCCCTCAACACCCGCCGATCATCCACCTGCTACCGAGCCACCCCGAAGCGCACCCACGGACCATTCTCCTGCTGAGAATGCAACTTCACCTGCCTTCAGACGTTCACCCCACCCTCAGCACCATGCAACAACAACCACCTCAAGTGCATCCTGCTCAACACCCGCTCCGTCCACAAGCATGCTGTCGAACTCTGGGACCTCCTTGACACTACAGCTCCGGACATCGCCTTCCTCGCGGAGACCTGGATGAAGGCCTCCTCAGCCCCCGACATCGCCATAGCCACAAGATCACCCGGAAAGACCGCACCAACAAAACCGAAGGAGGAATCGCCTCATCCACAGGAACACCATCAGCGTCTCATGCAAACAATTTCCTATGCACACAACATATCAATTCAGGTACAACGTATTATGAACAGGCATCTATTAGGTTTAGTCCTAGAAAATAATATTTCACTTCTTTTTGAGCAATTTTTGTCGTTTATTGCCCAAGAGACCTTACGCCAGCCGACACGTGTTTCGTCAGAGTGCAGATTGCTCTGGCTCTTCAGGGCTTTCTTGAAATGATGGCGTATGTTGTAGTTCCACTTGACCGGTGATAATTCCAACCCGGTAAGGGTATCTTGTAAGTTCAATAGTTGTAGCTAATCTTCCCTCGTATCTTTGAAGGTCCGTAATAATCAAAAAGTTGCCGTATCTAGGGGCGCATGGGCAGAATAGAAATGATCGATATGATCCAATCGTCAGTTTTAATTAAGACCGCTCCAATGTAGGCGAGAGGATCATCTGAAGCCATATTTGCGTGTCCCAAGAGAAGTCCGAATGTCCCTGGACCTTGTGTTTTGCCTAGCTGCGAGTCCGGCGTTCTTGTTTCAAAGGTGCATTGTCGAATCAGCGTCTCAACCAACACCGAGGAAACCCTCACCACCGCCGAACACCTACACTTCCAGATCCACACCGATCCAAAGACCACCCTCAGACCCCTGGACCCACGTACACAATACAGCGAAGCCATCGCCGACTTCATCAGCCCGTACGCCCTCGCCTCCACAGACTACATCCTCCTAGAGGACCTGAACTTCCACCTGGAGAACTTCAACGATAACAACACCACCGCACTGCTCGACAACCTAGCCAATCTATAACTAAAAAAAACTGATGACCACCCCCACCCACTACGCCGGACAAACGCTCGACCCCATCTTCTCCGCCAGCAACCACGTCATCTACAGCCACACCACCGGCCTCCACTGGACCGACCACAGCTGCATCCACTTCTCCTTCAAGAAGACTACATCCCACCACCACCCACAGCAAATCCCCCGCAGAAGCTGGAGAAAAATCACCACCGACCAGCTCACAACGTCACTAAGCCAGAACCTGCCATCCGACACCACTGACCCCAACGCCATCGCATGTAACCTCACACAGTGGATCAGCAACTGGGCCAACACCCTTGCACCACTGAAGAACCCTCCTGGCAAGCCCGGCAACAGAATAGCCACCTGGTTCACCGACGAACTCAAGGACTCTAAGAAATCCTGCCGAACCCTCGAGAAGATCTGGTGCCGCGAACAGACGGCAGAAAACCATGCAGCTCTCAAAAACGCCACCTGCATACACCACCAACTGATCCGCACCACCAAGAGGACTTCTTTCGAGGAGCGCCTAGACAACAACATACACAACAGCAAGGAGCTCTTCAGCATCGTGAAAGAACTCTCCAACCCCAGCGCCAACTCCAATGACAACCCACCATCGCAAGCCCTCTGCGACGCCCTCGCCACCTTCTTCCACTGCAAGATCGCTGACATACATGACAGCTTCGGTGCCCAGACTCTGCCATCAGCCACAGAACCATCACCCCCACCGCCACCCTCAACACCTGGAACCCCATCAGCATTGAAGACACCACCCATGTCATGAATACCATCCACTCCGGCTCACCATCCGATCCATGCCCCGACCACATCTTCAACAAAGCAGATGCCATAATCGCACCCCACCTCCGGAACATCATCAACAACTCCTTCTCGACCGCCACCTTCCCAGAGAGCTGGAAACACGCAGAGATCAACACTACTGAATAAACCCACAGCAGACCCTAAGGACCTCAATAACGTCCGGCCCATCTCCCTTCTTCCCTTCCTGGCGAAAGTCATCGAGAAGACCGTCAAGAAACAGCTGACCGCCTTCCTCGAGGCAAATGGCTCCCTCAACCCATCCCAGTCCGAATTCCGCGCCAACCACAGCATCGAGACTGCCCTCATCGCAGCCACCGACGACATCAGGACCCTGCTCGACAATGGGGAAACAGCCGTCCTCATCCTCCTTGACCTCTCAGCCGCCTTCGTCACCGTCTGCCACCGCACCCTAAGATCTCGCCTCCACAACACAGGGATCCAAGGAAGAGCCCTGGACTGGATCACAGCATTCCTCTCCGGCAGAACCCAGAGAGTCTGTCTCCCTCCCTTCCACTCTGCGTCCACCGAGATCATCTGCGGCGTACCCCAAGGCTCCTCGCTCAGCCCGACTCTCTTCAATGTCTACATGAGCCACCTCGCCACCATCGTCCATGCACACAACCTCAACATCATCTCCAACGCCGACGACACCTAGCTGATCCTCTTCCTCACCAAAGACCCAGCCACCGCCAAGACCAACCTCCGGGAAGGAATGAGGGATGTCGCAAACTGGATGAAGCTCAGCCGCCTGAAACTGAACTCGGACAAGACGGAAGTCCTCATCCTAGGACCATCCCATCCGCCTAGAACGACTCCTTGTGGCCCACCGCGCTGGGCACTGCACCGACACCCACAGACCATACACGCAACCTAGGATTCTTCTTGGACTCCACGCTCACACTGTCCAAACAAGTCAACACTATCTCATCCTCATGCTTCAACACCCTGCGCATGCTCCGAAAGATATTCAGATGGATCCCCACCGAAACAAGAAGAACCATCACCCAAGCCCTCGTCAACAGCCGGTTGGACTACAGGAACGCCCTCTACGCAGGAACCACAGCAAAACTTCAGAGAAGACTCTAGCGCATACAGAACGCCTCCGCTTGCCTCATCCTCGACATCCCTCGCCACAGCCACATATCCGCCCACCTGAGAGACCTGCACTGGCTTCCAGTCAGCAAGAGAATCACGTTCAGGCTCCTCACCCACGCACACAAGGCTCTCCTCGACATAGGCTTCGACTACCTCAACAGACGCCTAACGTTCTACACTTTGTCCCGCCAGGTCCGTTCCGCCAGCCTCGCCCTCGCCACCATCCCACGGATTCGCGGAACCACCTCCGGAGGAAGATCGTTCTCTTACCTGGCCGCCAAGACCTGGAAATCCCTCCCCGTCCAACTTCGACTGACCCAGGACCACCTCACCTTCAAGAGACACCTCAAGACCTGGCTGTTCGAGCAGTAGCAGCACCTCCCTCCCCTCCCCCCCAGCACCTTGAGACCCTCACGGGTGAGTAGCGTGCTTTACAAATGCTATGATTGATTGATTAAATACAACACCACTGCAATAAAAAAGCACAGCAAAACAACAGCACACCACAAGGTCAATATACCAAAACATCGCAAACATAACAGAACAATACAAATGACTGATTACTTTTACTTTGTTGTATGACTCTTTTGTTATTGTTTAGATTTTGTTTTAGTTTTGTAGTACTGTGCTGAGTTGCTATATCAAGTTGTTTGATATACTGTGTTGCTGTTGTAGCACTATTTAGTGTTTTTGGTATTTTGTTGCATTTTTATTTTATTATGTTGTTTTCCAAATGTTTTTTGTTTTGAATTTGATGTTATTGTATGTCTACTATGGTGTGTCATTCTGGAGTTATGCTTGCATTTTGTCTCTCATATTTGTTGTGGTTTTGTGATGTGCTTTTGTAGTTGGTTGAGTTATGTGTCTTGTGTTTACACATTGCTTTGTTGTGTGTTGGTTTAGTGTCTGAGTGCTATTGTTGTGTGTTATTTTTGTGTTTTTGTGCTATGGTTGTTGTGTTATGGTATGTGTTACTTTTGGTTTCTAAGTAGTGTTGTTCTAATGTTGTAATGAAGGTTTTGTGTTTATGACGATATGTTGTTCTACTGTGTTATTATAATGTTGTGTTACTATATTGCGATATTGTTGTTGAATTTAGTCATTGCTGTGCCTCCATTGCGATTCATCTGCAGTGTGGGTAAGAAGTACAGTGTGACTTTTAGAGGTAGTAGAGCAATTGTGGAGATTGTGTGGTGCTATGACTTTTTACTGCATTGGTTGTGGTGTGGTTGTGAGTGCGGTTAGTTTAAGGGAGTTGATAAAATGGGTTAGGTGAATGTACCTTCATGGTGGGTGGGAGGGCAATGGAGGGAAGTGGTAGCATGGTAGTGGGGTTTGGTAGGTTGGCGATAGGTGGGAAGTACTGTGGTTCTGTTAAGCGGTAATAGATTATTGGGTTCATAGTACAACTATGGAGTGTGGTGGTGTAAAGGTGATGGGTGAACTCATGGTACTAGGTTATGTATTTGAAGGACGGCAATCCCATGGTGGGGTTTATAGCGAGCTGCTATTTCTTGTCGTGAAGTGCTAGCAGGAGAATGTGGTGCCTGGATGTGTGGTATTGTTTGGGCGTTGTACAGTGGTTGCCTGGTAATATTGACAATATGTGTTTGACAGTGTCAGTGTGAGTAGTGACATTTCAGTTGCATGTGATGGTAGTGCAATGCTTTGCGGGTGAAGATGTGCTGGAGTAAATGTGTGGTTCTGAGAGGTAATACTGTATTTGCTGGTGAATGATAATGTTATGGTGGTCGGTAGTAGTGAGGTATCTTAGTGGGCGACCCACGGGCCAAGCACTGCTGAAAGCTCTTACAGGATAAGAATATAAGAGAGTTTATTGAGAAGAGAAAGAAAGGATCTGCGTTTATTTCAGTGGTAAAAGAGAGAGGTAATCATGAGCTCTAAATGCGAAATAAAACTAAGCTTCAGTAAGTGGAGGAAGAAGGAGAGGATTCATTGATGAGAACAATCCATGCCGATTACTAGCCTGTTTGGAAATGAGTGACTGAAAAAGGGGCTTTTAGCAGTGTTTTGTTTAGTAGCGGAGCAGCTTTGCTTAGTTAAGAACCTGGGAAGGTAGCAGGGTTTAGTAGCAGAATAGCTTTGCTTAGTTAAGAACCTGGGAAGGTAGCAGGGTGGGTTGTGCTTGCACCGACGATGGCCAAGAAGAGCCCTCAAGAATAATGCAGAGAGAAGTGGAACTGGGAGGAGAGAAGCATCCAACAGTAAAGGTGCAGAGGCCTTAGAGAAAGAAGCACAATTTAATTGAAAGGAACCGATCGAAGGAGGCCTGGGGTTCACAACATGAGAAGGAATACATGTTTAGTCCCTCTTGAGGTCAGAGGTAATGATTCACACTATTGCAGGACTGGCCCAGATTCCACTTGATACAAAGCTGAGGCCAGAAAGTCAAGGGGCACTTTCAGGACCTGACTGGAGAAGGGGCCCTTTCAGGATCTGGCAGGAGCAGGCAGAGGTAGACAAGAGCAGCAGGGGCTGTCGGGAGAAGGCAGGGGAAGACAGGAGCAGACAGGAGCAAGCAGGGGCAGACAAGAGAAGACAGGGCTTGACAGGAGCAGGCAGGGCTTGACAGGAGCTGGCAGGGGCAGACAGGAGCTGGCAGGGGCAGACAGGAGCAGGCTGGGGCAGGCAGGGTCAGGCAGGAGCAGGCGGGAGCAGGCATGGGCAGGCAGGGTCTGACAGGAGCAGGCAGGGGCAGACAGGAGCAGGCAGGGGCAGACAGGAGCAGACCAGGCATGGTCTGACAAGGTCAGACACAGACAGGCAGACAGAGGCAGGGACAGACAGGAGCAGGCAGGACCTGACAAGAGCAGGCATGGGCAGACAGGAGCAGTCGGGATCTGACAGGAGCAGGCGGGGGCAGACAGGAGCAGGCAGGGCCTGACAGGAGCAGGCACAGGCAGACAGGAGAAGGCAGGGCAGACAGGAGCAGACAGGACCTGACAGGAGCAGGGTCAGACAGTAGCAGGTAGGGGCAGATAGTAGCATGCAGGGCCAAACAAGAGCAGGCAAGGACATACGGGCGCAGGTAGGGTCTGACAGGAGCAGGCAGAGGCAGACAGTAGCTGGCAGGGGCAGACAGGAGCAGTCAGGTTCTGACAGGAGCAGGCAGGGGCAAGCAGGGTATGACAGGAGCAGGGAGAGGCGGGCAGTAGCAGGCAGGGCCTAATAAGAGCAGGCAGGGGTAGACAGGAGCAGGTGGGACAAGCAGGGTCTGACAGGAGCAGACGGGTCAGGCAGGAGCAGACAGGGCAGGCAGGGGCACACAGGAGCATGTGGCACAGGCAGGGCCTGACAGGAGCAGGCGGGCAGGCAGCGTCTGACAGGAGCAGGCTAGTCAGGCAGGAGCAGACAGGAGCAGTTAGGATCTGACAGGAGCAGGCAAGGGCAGACAGGAGCAGGCAGGGGCTGGCAGGCACAGCTTGTTCCACAAAGGAGACAGTTATCCAGCCAAAGGCTTCACACAGGCCGCAGGGCTGAGATCTGGGTGCCGCCGTCTGCCTCCAGTGATATATTTAACCTCTGGGCCATGCTTTGCAGGGGGCTGTGGAGCTTTCCAGGAACTCTGAAGTATTTCCACCAAAACTGCAAATCCAGTTAAGAAAGGTAAAAATATTTTCTCCTGTGAATGTTTGAAGATCTTGGAAAAGTAGTGTTTCAATTAACTGACCCAGAATGGTGAGAGAGATTGGACTAAAGGTATTAATATCCCGAGGGTGCAGCAAACCTTTTTCAGGAGGGGTTTCACAACAGCATTTTTCCAGGTAGTGAGGAAGGTAGTGAGGAAGGTCCCTTGTCCTAAAGGAAGACTCAACAATTCCAACAAGGGGATATTGAGAAGCAGAAAGAGAGCTCCTTTAGCTTCTCCGGGCAGAATCTGATGGGGGTCCTGTGGGCGCAGCCTGCAAGGGCGGCATAAAGGTTGGTTGCATCAACAGGTACACAGGAGGTACGGTATCAAGGTTGGTTGCATCAACAGGTGCAAAGGAGGTACAGGTGGTAAGATCTGAAAGAAAGGTTGTTACGTGTAGGCAATATTTCAGTCTGAATGTTCCCAGGTATTTGTTTAATCGTAAAAAGAAAGTGCCAGACCTTTGCAAAGTTGTTGAGACTTTTAGAGAGTACCTGAACAATATTGGCAGATTGCAATCCCTTTAATAAATGGAATGACTCTTTTGAGAGGTTAATAGCTGGAGAGACGCAATCTAAAAAGCACTTTGGAGAGTGTCTCTGCCACAAACAAGTCACAAGAGACAAAGATGAAGGCCTAGTAAGGGAGCAGCAGAATGAATGGCTTGTTCGATGAATGCAAATTCACAGAGTCCACATCATGTGAACATGTAAGAGCTGCGCCATCAGAAGACTCCAGCAATAAGCTGAGGTCTCCAAGGACCATCAGGAGATTCCAGCCACAAACTGAGGTCTCCCAGGACCATCAGGAGACTCCAGCCTTAATAAGCTGAGGTCTCCCTGGGCCATCAGGAGTCTCCAACCATATGCTGAGATCACTCAAGACAATCAGGAGACTCCAGCCACAATCTGAGGTCTCCCAGGACCTTCAGGAGACTCCAACCATAAGCTGAGGTCTCCCACGACCATCAGGAGACTCCAGCCATTAGCGGAGGTCTCCCAGTACCACCAGGAGCCTCCAGTCATAAAGGGAGGTCTCCCAGGACCATAAGGAGACTGCAACTATATACCAGGACCATCAAGAGACTCCCACCATAAACTGAGGTCTCCCAGGAGCATCAGGAGACTCCAGCCATAAGCTGAGGTCTCCCAGGACCATCAGGAGACTCAAACCATAAAAGGAGGTCTCCAAAGACCATCAGGAGCCTCCAGCCATAGCGAGGTCTCCCAGGTCCATCAGAAGACCCAAGCCATAACCTGAGGTCTCCCAGGACCAGGAGATTTCCTTTCTGGAGGCCAGAATAGAATGTTCCTCCACCAAGGAGGAAAGGGTGGAGGTTAAGATGAACATTCAGACCCCGACATTGCCATATCAGAGCTGGTTTGTAAAGAACGGGGCATATTTGTGAGAGCATTGTGGCAGTAGCGTAACAATGCTCCCGCTGCATCTGCAGTGCAAAGGGCCCCGAGCTCCAAGGGTCCCCTTCAGGTCAGTGACCCGACCTGAAAGCTCCTGAGTGACTCCGGAAGGGGGCCCCTCCATGTACTTTGCAGGGGGCCCCCTCATGTTTTGCTACGCCACTGCTTGACTTTTGTGGTTTACTCTGACAAGGATTGTAGTTGTTGCCTGAGTAGGCTTCCATCCCTCTCAGCCAATTACCCAAGGTCTTACTAATATGCTATTTTGTAAGATGCAGTGCTTAAACCTAATATTCAGTTAAATCTTAAAGGTACAGAAGGATTTAATCAGATTTCTTTGTTATACAATATTTGATAAGATAGGAATCAAAGTGGAAGTCTTTTCACCATTATAAGAATGATCTGAGTGAGGAATGGCCCTTTCGATGGATGTGAAATCCTCAGAAGAATAATGGGGTGAAACAATCCCATCAGGAAGGAACAATAGTATCATGGATACCCTTTTGTATCTTACTGTATATTTTAGGTATCCTCTGGGTTTAACAGGTAGTAATGTGTTTGATGTTTTGAAAAGTACGTGCATAAAGAATACCTATGGTCTCCTCCAGGCCAAAAATAGTGGCACCTCGCTAGATCCAGAATTGAATGATTCACTGGTGTTCCTATGTCCAATTTATAACAGGATACAGCATGAGACCTAGCATTCTGTGGCTGAACCCTGACCTGATATAAGTCCTGATGAATGTTCCTAATCCATGCGGGTTTGGTAGTTCACTGAAACACGTTGACATATTAATGAGAAACATGAAGAGTTGTAAAACCTTTGCTGAGACCCTTAAATCTTGAGATAGATGGAACATACTAAACGTTCATGTTCCCCACTCCTACACATTTTAACAGTACACATGGTGATGCCAACATCTCCACTGGGCCTGACATTAGGGCCATGCCTAGGTGTTTAAAATAGCTGTTTACATCAGCAAGAAAAAAGGGTCAAACTCTTTGGAGAAGGGACCAGCCTTAGATAAACGTTAGCATGCTACATGTCCTTTCTTGATACGTCATTGCCAATTGATGCTGAAGGTTATACTCTTACAGGTGGGTAGCATCTAATGATGAAACCCTTCACACAGCGTGGGCTTGTCATTTTTTTAACTATGCAGACCAGTATAATTGGAACAGTAATACAGTCAGAAAAGCACCCGTTCAAGATTAACCTGTGTATGAGCTGTGGATGAGCTGTGGTTCCGTGGTTCCGAATTGGGCTCGACAGTTTCGAAAACCCGATTTATAAAGATTGTCGGAAATGGACGATCTTGGTGTCGGCAGACCGCAAATGATGAGATTAACGTGTCTGCGTGTTTTCGTATGAATCGATATAGGAGAACACCCTGCAATTGAGGATTTAGTTCGAACCCTTGCGTTCCATTTTGTAAAGCGGCAGCCATCTTGTATGGTTGCCCTAACATAGGCTCTATGATTGTGGCCGAGCGAGTCCTTGACACGTACACCTTAGCTGACATTTGGTTGACCTGGCCGAACTGACTTTTTCCCTGGGGCGAATCATGCTGAGTTAGTTCCTTGGTTAGCAGCTGCACTGATAAAGATCAAAGAGCAGGACGTGGTCCGACTTTATGGCCCACCGTTCCCGCTCCCCTATCTCCTTTCCATCTGTTCCTGCCTTTCCTTTACAACATGTTCATCGATCTGGGTTGAAGGTTTTATGATGGGTTTGTCCGGCCTGATCGAACAGGAAAATAACATATGTGTGACCATTTGTGGTGGGCTGGACAATGGAAAGGGATTAACTTTGATTGTTGTGATTCGCTACTTTTTGAAATGCTACTTGCTCATTGGTTAGTTTTGTATGCACTGAATGTAAATTGTGATGTTGCCAGAAGCTTAATTTTCGGCATAAAAGACCGAGTTACATTCACTGAGACAGTGCAGTCTCTTTCGAACTACCCGTGTGTACTTCGTAGACCTTTGTCCCTGGTTGCAACCATTAAACTTTGGTCTTTGACGTCATCGAGAAGTATCCCGTGTCTCTGTTTGCCAAGACAGGGGAATCCGGGGTCTTTGGGTGTTGCCCTGACACCGCTGGGTTTTTGTATTAGTATTGGTTCCGAAAAAACCCAGTACCTCAGAGCCACTAAGGGTAAAGTATTGTTGTGGTTGTCTTAATCTATCAAATTATACGTGAATCCGTATTGTGGAGAGTTATGCTCTATGCATGCACATGCATAACTAGGTTTTGCTCTGTGGTAATGAATGTTGCACCAGTGCCTTCACACTCGAAAGGGAGAAACCTTTCTTGTGGAAATGGGATGGTATATGTCACATCCCTCTGTAAAGATTGCAAACTTTTGGCCTGGAGAGAGCCTGTTGTTAGTACTTTTTAGACAATCAAAGATTTGTGACTTACTGGACTTGATGATATTTATTAGGGCACTTTCCGTTTATGTTATGCTGTGGGTGAATACTTAAAAACTGGTATGAAAAGTATTGAATAAGAGATAGGGGTTCAATGGTAGACTGTCATTGCAGAGGATTTCAGTTACCTAGGCACGTTGCATTTTAATCCTGTATAGTTCCATTTTAACCCTTTAGAATAAGTGACAGAGAAGGAATACAAAGCCTATAGGGCGTAGGATCTCTGTTAGTGGAGCATGTTGCATTTTACTAACCATGTTTACCCCCATAGAAAAAATTATGGAGGGAGAATAGAAAGTGTGTATAGCATAGGATTTCAGTTAGCTGGGCACTTTGCACTTTATTTCAGTACATAATAATTTTTACCTGGTACTATAGTAGTGGCTGCTCATGTTATTTCCTGTGGTCCGAATGGTATAACTATTTGACTGAGACAGGGGAATGTTGCGCTTTATTGATGTTTATTTCTATCTCTATTTTGTCTGTACCTACAGGTATACATAACATTTTCTGCACCAGAATCTGATAACTATTAGGCTGATATTTGTTTATTTATCTCAATGTTGCCCAAGCATCTGACACACTAAGGCAGAGACAATAACTAGGCTCAACGAGGAATAAGTTGTGTAGAATCTACATACTAACCAAAATAACCAAACCAAAATACTTTTAATTAATCAGTATAGTAAACAGGATTCCATCTGAAAATCAAGGGCCTGTACGACCACTTCAACGACCAGACAACCTGACTCCGAAACGACATCCGTCTCCACGAATGCCAGCCAGCCTATTGTCTCCTCCTGGATCACAGTCACCACCGAAGATATTACCTCGACCATGAAAGGCATCCACTCAGGCACCCAACTGCCCCCTGCCCGCCACACATCTACCACAGAGCTGCCACCGCCATTGCTCCAGAACTATGACCCACCATCAACACCACCCTCACGACTGGCACTTTTCCTGTCGACTTTAACCACTCCTTCCTCACCAGCAGAAGCTAAAGGATCAGACTGCCACCCTTCCTCTCCGAACCCACGGAAATCAACTGCGGAGTACCCCAAGGATCGTCCCTCAGCCCCATGCTCTTCAAAATCTGCATGGCTCCCCTCACCGCCATCGCACAGACTCAGCAAAGTATCCTACGCTGACTATACCAAGCTCATCGTCTACTTCACTGAGTACCCTGTCACCACCAGACTCAACTACCAGGAAGGAATGAAGAACGTCGCAGCCTAGATGAGCAGCAGCTGTCTGAAACTCAATTCGGAGAAGTCAGAGGTCCTCATCCTCAGACCCTACCCCTCTGCATGGGACAACACCTGGTGGGCTTCTGCCCTCGGAGGTCCCATTGCCCCCACGGACCATGCCTGAAACCTCTGCATTGTACTCAACTCCTCCCACTCCATCACCCGAAAAGTCAACACTGTTGCCTCCATCTGCTTCAATACCCTCTGCATCCTCAGAAAGACCTTCAAATGAATCCCCCCGAACCACGGAAGACCGTCACCCACTCACTAATAAGCATCAAACTGGACTACGGAAACGCCCTCTTCGCCGGAATCAATAAATCCCTGCACCACAAACTCCAGACCATCCAGAACACCGCAGCCAGGCTCGTCCTCAGAATCCCATGACATGAACACATCACCCAGCACCTCCGCAACCTCCACTGGCTGCTGAGAAGAGAGTCACGTTCAAGATCCTCACCCACGCCTACAAATGCCTTCACAACACTGGACCCCAATACCTCAATGAGAGAACCCCCTTTCACATACCTAAGAGAAACCTCCAATCCACTAACCTCCCCCTCGCCGAAACCCTGCACATCCGCAGAGCCATAACAGGTGGAAGAGCCTTCTCCTACATCGCGACCAAGACCTGGAACGAGCTCCCGATCGACATCAGACACGCCCCCTCCCTGAACATGTTTGGGAAGAAGCTCAAGACTTGGCTCTTTGACAGAACGGAGCTGCTTACACCCCCAACACCCCAGCGCCTTGGGACCCACACGGGTGAGCAGCACATTTACAACTCTCCTGATTGTTAGATTGACATTGCATAATTATCTCAGAGATCAGGATTTTATTAGGGGCTTTAGCATAAATTCTAAATGTTATATGTTTTTTCAATTATGTGATACACCTGAATTTATTTGCACATCCCTGAGAAATTATTGCTTTTTTGGGGATACAATTGAAAGTAGTGTGTTATTTCAATGAATCAAGGTATCCGGTAGTGCATTAGTGTGTTATTATTTATGATGTGATATATTGTTCGTTTTTAAAAAGTATTGTATTTGTTGTATGTTTGTTTTTCTTTGTTGACATAATACCAAACAATAAATAATACCCTACCCTACCCTACCCTACCCTACCCTACCCCACCCTACCCTACCCAACCCTACCCTATCATACCATACCATACCATACCATGCCATACCATGCACCTCTGTTTCTTGGAAGGGACTGGAAAGCATGGAGGGTGTAGGTCCACCCTGTAGTAAGAAGGTACCCTTTGAACCCGGGTGTTGTATAAGTGCAAACCTTGTCAGCATTTATTAAAGGCCTTAGTCTTGCACTTTTCCCATCCTTGGATCAGTGAGCTTAGAATCAATCAGGGGCTGATGCAACTCTGTAGAAAATGTACTTAAAATGTGCTTCACAGAAAACAAGTAATGGCCATACCTATTATAGGGATTACTGTTCTGGCTTTTATTCAGCCTTCTATTGCCTTCAATGCTACATCCATAAAATCCTCTGAAAACTGATTTGACTCCATTATGTTGTCCTAAACGTTTTGCAGGAGTTCTCAGGAGCAAGACCAAACTTTCAATTGAAGGCTGCTTTCATGCTGCTCCTGCACTGATGCCACCAATTCAGGATGGCATCCCTACCCAGGATCATATTGTGCCTCCACAATGCTCCTCTCCTATGCCTCATTATCTACTGTATGCATTTTTAGGGAACTCTCATAAGCAAACCACTTCTCAATGTAATCTACTACCACATAGCTACGCAGAACATTTTTAGGAAAACTATGATGTGAATGATCCCTCTGTTGCTGCTACCATACTCACTGGATTCTGATGCCCTCCTGGACTCCAAGTCCATATTGTTCTTATTCGTCCCATGAGCCGGTATTGTCTTCTGTTCCTCCAAGGCCAATCTACTCGCCTCTAGTGACAGAGTTCCTGCTCTCTGCTTTTCTTCAACAGTAGGGGCAGCAGCAGTCTTTTCCCCAGCTGCCAGTCTCCGTTCCTCAAGTGACACTGCTGCCTTTTTCTCCTCCAAGCCCTGGTTGCCTCTTCCTCCATTTATAAACACTACTAGGTCTGACCTCCAAGAGCAGTCAGTCACAAACTTTTGAGACTCCTGGGAGTTATTACAACCTTTAGAAAAACCTTCCCAGTACAGTTCTGTTCAACAATCCACGAACTGATTAGTCCTTGCTGCTCCAATTTAAAAAGATTTGTCGATAACCAGAACAAATACACATACCACCGTGGAACAAAACGTTCACATCAATGTTTATACCAAACTCAACATATGAGACAAAGGTAAAATGTGTGAGAAAAGCTAGAAAGCCCCTCACGAGCGCAAACCCATGGGGCTGCTGGATGGTACTCGCACGTTATCATCATCCGTTTCTTTCATAGCCTTAACAAAGAATAAAGAAAAAGAGGTGTGTATTAGAATTGCACAGAGATTGAAAGTCAAACAAAAAAGTGTATGACAGACAACACTGAGACTCTGTGGCTCACTCAGTGTCCACTCGTCCCCAACCGTGCAAAGAGAACCAAATTCTCCCAAATAAAAAATGAGGTATCACTCACTCACATACAACACATCCTTTATACAATGTGCAAATGAAAGTGGCCATATGCATGCCTGCTTTTTAAATTGAGGATGCTCACAACATTGAATAAAGGATGCGCTGTATGTGAGTGATACCTCATTTTTAATTTGTGAGAAGGTGGTTCTCTTTGCACGGTTGCATCGTCTACGTCATTAGGTCCTTTCTCATAATGCTCCTTCTTGGATTTAAGACTCAACTTCAGCCTCCTCTCTGTGTCCATAGCCTTCATTTTCTTCGTTTTTAGGTAATGCCATTCATGGTAGAGATCGTCCTACATGTTACCCATAATCATGGTGCAAACATTTTATTAAACAAAACAAAAATATGACTCAATCAAAAATGAACTATAAAGACTTCTTGCCAATTAAAAACACAAAGCACATTGTGCCTATGTGAAATGGGATTTTCAAAATCTCACCTTTTAAAAGTGAATAGCCAATGCTGGACAAGGTTCTTACCACAGCTCACTTTAGGAGTAGAGGAGCATTACCAACATTTCATCACAGTTCTCAGTAAAACTCTGCTCAACCCCTGTTATATATTCCACAAGCACCAGGAATATCTCCAGAGAAATATGTGTTAATTTCAAGCAATACTAAACATTTTAAAACAAAGAAAACACACAATGATTGTGGTAGAAAAAGGGAGATAATTCAATCAGCAAAAACTACCCCAGAATGATCAAAATTGGACAAGGACCACCAGAGATATGATTTCTTAAAGCAGCAAGGCAAGAAGCACCTAGAAAAAGTAAAATGCCACTGAAAAATATCAGAATTTGATTGATCAGGATCTACACATGATTCCAGGCTGATAGTAATGGACTAGAGGTCGGGTAAACTAAGGGTTTACTTCGCCTCTGGGATAGGTTTGCTGCTTCATCCTGGTCCAAGGTTTTACCTGCAGACTTAGGTGCTTTTTTGATTCTCAGAATATATCAAGAGGGAAGGACTGGAAGCTGTAGCCAAACAAGGCTGCATGAAGCCAGAAACATGTACAGCTAGGTCTCACTGAACCCATTTCTTTGGCGCAACAAAAAGCTCAAACCTTTTGCTCATCTACAAAACATTACTAATCCCACTTTTCTCCAACTGCTAGAAAGTTCCTCCAGGCTACTCCTTTAGCCACCGGGTCCAAAGAGCAAGCAAGAGAAAGTTTGCCCTATGAAGCATGCGCTGTCCTAAGGGCAGTCGTGAAGTCACACTGCCCTGGTGCAACACATTCAAGTGAAATACGAAGCAGCCACAAAACCTGCTCCATGTTTCACCGTACAGGCGGCAACCTGCCTGCATTTTCAAGAGGGATTAGAGATTCCTTTGCAGGAGGGTGCAGTGAGTGATTGCACAAGCCTGTAGGAGGATATCTGGGGGGGTTCATGGAACTCCCATGAGCCCCTTGAGGAAGCGCACTGATAGTGAGCCACCTTCATGTGACACAATTTCAGTGCCCCCACTAAGGGCTTGTTTGCCTCTGCACCGTGGTTGGTAATATGACTTGGGCAGATAGGGAAAGTGATTCCCTCATTTGCATGGGGCCCAATGCAAATGAGAGAAAGCCTTCTCACGCTAATGCTGGTGCTGCCAGTGCAACATCCATTTCAGTAATACAGAAGTAATACCAAAGTGCACTTTCTGTGATATGGCCGCAGGTCTCTCTCCAGCAAGGACCCCTGCAGGGACAGGTCCACAACGGTCAGCTGGGCATTCTTAGAGTGAAGAGTCCTTCTTTTTGTGTCCCTGGAACAGGCAGTGAGGAGGCCAACCAGTTGACATTTGGAGAGCAGTTGCAATCCCTAGGTGCCAGCAGCAGTCAAAATTCCTTGGGTCTTCTTTCTCCATCTTTCATGCAGAAGTCCTCTTTTTCCAGATCTTTTCTTCCGGGGTCCTGGAGTCTTCTTGAAAAGGTGGTAGTGAGGTGCCACTCTTATTCTGTTCATCATCCAGTTACTTGATAAGTCACACCAACCTGCACTTACTATTTTCTCTCCAAAATTCCTCCATCTTTCTTCAGCACTTCATCTTTGTATAACTACAAAGATTCCTGGAAGCTTCAAATCCAAGATGGCTAAGCCCTTCCTCTTTATGGATGAGCTCTGGTCCTTTTCCAGCCACTCCGCTATTCAGATGAGGGGCATTCCTCTCTGTCAATGCCCAACTGGCTTTCACTCCTGCCAAGATACAGCCAGAGAGTGTAGAATGGCGCGGAGGATGAACAGGGGCAGTTTCTGGTAGTCTCATTTAGTACTATTGAGTCAAAAGAAAAAATATTAAGGCTGTAGTTTGTTCTGCCAGCTGTTCCTGTCCCTTTTCCAGATGGCTAATCTCTGTTGACAATACCCTTCCCTTCCTTGGCACAGTGACGCAGGCATTGTCCTCTGGGTGCAGGGTCATTACGCTCAGAAAATAATGTGTATTGAGCTCTGGAGAAGGGATGGGACTGTGTCAGGCAACGGAAAATACACTTTCCTAAATTGCACTTCCATTAAAGTCCAATGTCTGATTTTACCATTCAGTTAGTTATTTTGAAACGAAGTGAAAATTAACTTTGAATACTTTTTCTAGAGTTTTCCCAGGTGGCATTAAAAACTATTCATTTTATTTCCACCCAACATTTCCATGGGAAAATATAGCTTTACCTACATAGTGAAAGTTGCTTTTGGACAACTATTCACAGTGAGGGCCAACTGTTTTCAATACACAGACTGTCAAATGTGTATTCATTGTGTACTCAGCTATGTGGGCCTACAAAGCATAGTCCAAGAGAGATTTATATAATATATAACAAGCATTGAGAATGCCAATAGGTCTGGCTTTAAAGGAATGTTGGATGGTAATGTAAAGTATTACAAGCAAATGGCATAGGAATAGATATGTATTTGCATGAAAGCAAAGAACTGTAGAATAATATTGATGCAGGTTAACAGGTCAGAAGACAGTTATACTGTCAAGCTAGACCTAAAAATCCCTATAGGTTAGTGAATCACTGCCCTCCTTCCATTGGTGCTGCAGCCAGAGAAAAGCAACACACATTGTCTAGTTACCTAAGACACTTTAATAGCATTTGAATTTCAAGTATGTGCCCCTGAAAGTTGAAGCTTGGGCAGATGGAAAAATAGACAAAATGATCACAGTTGTGTGAAGGACAAGCACTTTTTTTTCATGGAGGCACACAACTTCTGCCCAATCAAAACAAGCACTCCTGGGTCCCAACTTGTGGATATAGCCAAATCCCGTCTCTAGTGAAACTCACTAAATACTGACTGCACTGTCAAGCCAGATCATAAAAACTGATTTCCTATGTGGCAAAGGAATTTCACCTGCAGTGCTTTAAAATTGCAGCGCAATACAAGGGTGCTCTGTGTAGCCATATATTTTTGTGAAATAGGTTGCTATGTTGCTATGCCACAGATTAACTTTCACTGCAAAATTACAGTAGCACTTCTGGAGTGTTACATACCAATTTGGTGAAACCATTTATGTTGTATTATTAATGAAGTAGAGCATAATCACACACTGTGGCACTGACTGGCAGTAATACATTTCCAACAATATTACCATTAAGAAAAAGGCAAAATAATCTGGGTTTATCACATGGCAAAGGCAACCTTGCACCAGAAGGTTAGCTGAATCCAACAAAATCCAGTGCAAGATAGTTTGATGAACTGTCAAGTAAGCAAGAAAGTGCTTACGTTTTCTGCACCTTAAAATTGTCCATATTATGGTGTCCTATTTTTTTTTTTGTAACATCGTTTTTATTGCAGCACCAAAATAATTGTACAGACATTAAGTGCACGGTATAATCAGAAAACATAGCAAGAAGACACATTATTGATTTTCCTTCCCCATCATGACTGGCATGTCTCCAAAAAGAAGACTATTCTGCCCTTGCGCTTAGGTCATTCCTTGCTGCATAGTTCAACGTCCGACATCTTATTTACGAGAAAAAGTGGACTGCTTTTGTAACTTTCGCCCCTCCCCCACCCCTATCAAACACCCTCCCCCCACCGCCCCAACAGTCCCGCCCTCTCCCCCCCCGCCCTCCGTGGCCGCGCTGTGTAAAAATCCTAGTCAGAGTAAGGTCTGGTGTGTTGAAGGAAGGTCTTATACATTCGCTAAGGTGTGTCCCTAGGTGTGTTAGCGGGGTTAGCTGCCATCAATTCCTCCATCTCCTCATCCCCCTCATCAGCATCATCTCGGAGCGCCTGTACCATCATTTCCCATGCTGTCGCCCTCTCCATAGCCTTCTCATCATCCGTTCTCCAGGCCATCTGGTACCTCAAAGTACTTTCACACGCTGCCCACCGCAAACATTCACCATACCATCGCTTATATGTGGGTCCCGCTTTTGACTTCCAATTCCTCGTGATTTCCCGCTTTGCAAGGATCAGCCCCAAATCTATAAACCGACTGGTATTTTTATTCTTATACGTGTGCGGAAACCAATGTAGGACCCCCACTGCCTTGGTGTACTGTATGTCCCTATCTGTGGCATTGTTCAGAGCCCTCCCAATCTCCTGCCAGTAATCCCCCAAGGCAGGGCAGTCCCACAGCATGTGACCCAACTCCGCCCCAATTGTGTTACACCTGGGACAGGCCGCTTGTTCCACCCCAAAATATTGCCGTATTTTCCCAGGTGTGAGGTATGCCCGATGAATAATGTAGAAGTGTATGAGCTGGAACCTGGCGTTCCTTGAGCTTTTCTGTGCCCGCCGTAGCAACTGACCCCAAGTCGCATCAGGGATCTCCGTTTGGAGGTCCAACTCCCACTTAGCCTTCAAAGCCGCGAGCGGCTGCAAGGCCTCCCGCAACATTCTGGAGTATAGACAGGTTACCGCCTTAAAGGTCCCGGCTGCCATCATCGTATATTGGCACGCCATGGAGATCACCGGTTCCTGCAAACCCTCTCCCCAGTGGTCTTGCATAGCGCCTGTTACCGCCGCATGCAACAAGTAGTCGCCTCGTGGGAGATCGAACCGCTCCTGCAATTCCTGAAACGGGAGCAGCACACCATTCTCGTACAAGTCACCCAGCATTTGAACCCCAGCTTCTTCCCAGCCCAGTAAACGCGACCAGTCCCCTCCATGAGGGGGGGCTGTGACCATCCCCAGCGGAATTTCAGGAGCATACATAAGGCGGACCCCGCTCATTTGCGCGCCCGATTCCAGCAGAGTCGAAATGTCTGTTCCTCCACTGTCAAATCCCTAACCAAGAGCTTCTGATGCAGTGTGATGTACGCCAGCACATGCCGCCGGGTGCCCTCATCTCTAGCATGCTCCGGGCCTCGATATACCCTTGCGACCTCCTGAGTGAAAGCCTGCAACTGAGCCGCCAGATAATAACCTTCAAAATCAGGCACCGCCATGCCTCCCTCATCCTTGGGCCGCAAGAGGGTATCCAGCGCGATTCGTCGGCTACCTGTGCCCCAGAGGAACGCTATGGTCAATGATCTCAGGCGTCGGAAAACGGAGCCCGGAATCCATATCGGGAGCGTCCTAAAGTAGTACAACAGCCTGGGCAGAGCCACCATCTTAAGCAGGGAGACCCGACCAGCCAGTGACAGTGGAAGAGTGGACCAAAAATCCATACTCCCTCTCAGGGCGGCAATGCAACGGTTAATATTACCATCCAGCATATCCGTTGGGGTATGGTAGACGTAAACGCCAAGATAGTGCAGACAATGCGGTTCCCACCGGAGTTCCTGCGCCGTGAGAGGGCACCGCTCTCCGTGTCTCAGGGGGTATAGACAGGATTTGGGCCAATTGACCTTCAGGCCCGACAGTCGCCCAAACAGCTCCAACAGACGTCTCGCCCCCAGTAGCTCTGCTTCCGCATCAGCCAAGAACATCAGTAGGTCATCTGCATACAACGAGATGAGATGCGGCCTGTGCCTGTACATCAGCCCCGCATAGTGGCGGCCCGATCTGGCCTCCACTGCATATTATGGTGTACTATTACGCATTTTAAAGATGACATTGCAAAGACATCCTCTACACCTACCCCCTTAATACAAGAAGTTACTAAGCCTCCTTGACTTCCTACATTTTTACTATGACATAGTTTATTTTACTATTTCAGCAATATGCATAGGAGTGTATGTTTTTAACAAGTATCTTTATGTTATAACTTTTATGAACCAGATCTTTGCACTTTAATTTTAAATCTTTTTATTTGCACTTCGGAAACAATGGCCAGAAAAGCATTACAGGCATGTTCTCCTACACAAGTCTGATATACCATCGATGGAATGCGAATAATAAAGAGAATCAATAGTGATATACATTCAGATGGCCAACAAAGGACACTTCTCCAACCCCCCACCCCACCCTCCATCCGACCCCCGTCCATCAATTACAAGGTTAATGCAAAAACGATCTACTCCTCCTCTGTCCAGTATCCTTATGTTATAACTTTTATGAACCAGATCTTTGCACTTTAATTTTAAATCTTTTTATTTGCACTTCGGAAACAATGGCCAGAAAAGCATTACAGGCATGTTCTCCTACACAAGTCTGATATACCATCGATGGAATGCGAATAATAAAGAGAATCAATAGTGATATACATTCAGATGGCCAACAAAGGACACTTCTCCAACCCCCCACCCCACCCTCCATCCGACCCCCGTCCATCAATTACAAGGTTAATGCAAAAACGATCTACTCCTCCTCTGTCCATTAGGTACCCTAGGACTCTCCCTCGGGGGGTCCGGAAAGGCTTAGCAAGCGAAGGTATATCGGGCAGGTGAGCTCCCTAAACTCCGAGCCTAGCAGAGTGAGGAACAGCCGCCAAAGGTCAGTAAAAGTGGAACCCTTCCCAGCGAGCGTAAGAGTCATTTTCTCCATCCCCAGCACCTGCCACAAACATTGGAGCCAGCCAGAAAAATGTGGGGGTGCGAATGGTCCGCCAGTTGAGTAGGGTGTTTTGTATGGCCGAACCTAGGGTCATTGCCATCTGGCAACCCCTTCGTGATCTAAGCAGATATGTGAGGTGGTTTGGAGAACATAGCTTGGGAAGCGTGGGAGCTGAGTGTGAAAGTGGTTGTCTATTTTGTCGAGAACCTGTGTCCAATATGCATGTAGCTGTTTGCAGTTCCATAACAGGTGTACCAGTGTGCCTCGTTTCCCACAACCCCACCAGCAATCTGCACTTTGTTGAGGGTCCATCATGTTAGGGCAGTCAGGCGTGTAATACCAATATGTAGATACCTTAGTCAAAGTCTCAATCAGTCACATGTTACGCGCTGAGTGATGGGCTCTGTAATATATTCCCACTCATTCTTTGTGACTGAGACCCCGACCCAGGTCCCGTTCCCAGCGTGCGCGCCCTGCATTGTAAGTGTGTGTGAGAGGCCAACAACATTTTGTATAAGTCTAAGATCAGCCTTTTTGTCGGAAGTGCTTAGAGTAGCCATTTTTCATAGGGCGTGAGAAAACGCTGTGCTTGCGGCTGTATAAGTAGGTGAAGAGCCCAGTGCCGTATTTGGGGGTAGTGGAATCATTCCGAGTCTGGGATCCCGTAAATGGAGTGGACTTGGGGGAAGGTAAGAATCCCAACCAGATCGAACAGACTTCCAAGGATCGACAATCTGTGGCATGCCAACTAATGAAAGCGATCTCGCTCATCCCCAGTTGGAAGTCGGGGTTATCAAAAATTGGTGTGAGGGCAGATGGGAAGGTGGTTAGGTTACACCTTCGGCAGGTCTGATCCCAGGCCTCCAGATTTGTTCCGGTGATTTGAGAGGCGTAAATATTAGCTGGTCTGTGAGCCTTATGCAGGAAGGGGATCCTTTGTAAAGATGTGGCTGCCACTGCCTGGTCTTGAAACAGCCCGTGTTTCTCAGATTCGGGTCTACTCCACTCGACCAGATGGCAAAGTTGAGTCACTTGAAAATAGTGCCGAAGGTCTGGAACTCCCAGGCCGCCCTCCTCAGGAGACAGCATCACTATGGCACCCTTCATGTGAGTCCGACGGCCCGCCAAATAAACTCTGACAACTCCGATTGGATCTGCTTGATCCAGCCCGTGGGTGGCTGAAGGGGCAGAGTCTGAAATACATAGAGTATTTGGGGGAGGATTGTCATCTTTACGGCAGCCACTCTCCCCAACCAGGATATCGTAAAGTGCTTCCACCGGAGTAGTTCCGCCCGAATCTGCACCTGTAGTTTGGTGTAATTGGCAGTGACCACCTCCGGCAGCGTAGGTGCCAGTTGGATACCTAAGTAGGGAACAGTGCCCTCCGCCCTTTGGAGGGGATGTGTGAAGCGTAAGAGCTGCAATGTCGGGGGTGACAGTGAAAGGTTGGGGGCCACCGACTTCTCTACATTGACCTTAAAACCCGACGCCAAGGCAAAGTGGTTCATCTCCTCCATAAAAGCACTCAAGGCCAGGGCCAAATCGGAGAGGGAAATCAAGACGTCGTCGGCGTAAAGGCTAATGGTGTGGGTATCACCTCCCAATTTAATTCCGGTGATACGAGAATTGCGCAAACACCTTGGGCACAATAATCCATGTAGAGCGCGAAGAGAAAGGGAGAGAGAGGACACCCTTGTCTCGTGCCCCTGGTAATAAAGAGGCGGGCTGATGTATGCCCGTTAATGCAGACAGAGGCCGTGCGATGCCAGTAACAATTAAGGATAAGGGTCTGAAACTTCTCCCACATCCTGGAGTGGATCAGTACCTGCTCTAGAAACGGCCAATGGACTCTGTCGAAGGCCTTTTCCGTGTCTATGGTGAGGAGCCTATATTCCCCAGGGACCTCGGAGTCCTTCTCGATCAGGTGGAGCAGCTGTTTGGTGTATCCGTCAGGACCAGCTGGATTTAGCCAGCTTAAAGCGAGAAATTGCCGCTATGACCTCCTCTGCTTCTGCCTGCCTGAGGGTGGGAAGGTGTGCTGCTGCGATGGAGGTGTCGCTAAGAGCACCATCCAGAGATTGCGCCCGCATATAGTTGGACATAAAAGTCACAGAAAGTGTCCGCGATATCCCTATCATCAGTCACCACTCGTCCCCCAACTACTTGCAGCTCCTGAACCCCCTGACGTTGTCTAGCTTCACGCAGTTTGTGAGCAAGGAGTTGGCCATACCGGTTCACCCCCCCCATATAAAAAGTCTGGCGAAGGCGAAGGGCTTCGTACTCTGCCCTGTCGTTATAAATGTCTGCCAGTTGGGCTCTCACTGTGTGCAGTTGTAGCCATATCATACGTGCCCCAGTGCGCTGGTGCATCTGTTCTAGCTCCCGAGTTCGCGGCGTGAGATCTGCCATTTTACGTTTGTGTTTGGCGTTATCAGCCATAGCAATAGCGATAAAAACTCCCCTCAACACCGCCTTAAGCGCTGCCCATTGTGTGGAAAGTGAAGTGTCAAGATTGTCGTTGTGTACTAGAAAATTGTCCAGTGCGTTCTGCACCTGTTTGACCACATCCGCGCAGTGAAAGAGAGTGTCCCCAAATGCCAGTGGTGGGTTGGTCGCTGCAGTGGGGGAAGTGTAAGGGTAGTCACAATCGGGGCATTATCGGAGAGGGAGGCGGTCAGTATCTCTGTCCCCACCATCAGGGTCTGAAGCGTCTCTGAATCAAGGAAGTAGTCAAGGTGGGCGTATGTCTTGTGCACACTTGAGTAGAAAGAGTATTCACAGTCATTTGGGTGGGAGGAACGCCACAGGTACACCATCCCCAACTACCGCAGCCTGTCCAGTCCCCCCAAGGCCGCCGACACCCATATGGGCCCCCGCCAGCCAGGACCAGGCGGCCAGGCCAGGGAAGGAGCCGTTGATGCTATGTGGCGCAGCCGCCATCAGGGAGTAGGCTGCGCCGTTGCCAACAGTGTGCAGCGCCTGGCCTCCGGGCTTGCCAGCCCCAGCATTGAAAATAAGGGCCAGACGGCAGACAGCCTCAATTGTCAGGCAGCAGGTCCTGCCGGACGGCCCCCCTGGGGCCGCTTGGATTGGGGAGGCAGGCGCCGCGGCAGCGCAGCTGTCTCTGGGGCATAGGTCACGTCTCTGGAGCACTTGAGCTAGCTCTGAAGCAGATCTCAGCAACAGCGTCTCGTAGGACAGCCAAACTTCATTTCGCAGTGTGCCCCTGATGTCACGATGTAGGCAGGAATCGTCGCCCCCTTCAACAAGGCAATGGAAGTCTACTGGCTGGTGCTGGAAAACGGCGGTCAGCGGAGAGGCAGTGAAGTACGTCTTACTTTGCCGCCATCTTGGTCACGCTGCCGGATCTTTGTACTTTGACTATATTTATACTCCTTATTATATTCTTTATACCATTGCTATTGTAATTGTATATCATAAATATTTTTTATATCTTTTTCTTGTATCAATGCAATATTTTATGGTTACGTGTACCAAGCAATGTTACTATTATCTTATTGAATTTCTTAAACAAACCTATTCTTGAAACTTAAAAAATTGGCCATATTATTCAGCTCTAGGCATTCTTGGTGCAATGTTGATTACATACGAAATCTCTGATTTGGCAGCTCAAGCAAAATTAGACATATGGCCACCTTACCCTCCTGACACATCATAGTCATCTGGAACTCGGGTTTAGCATTTGGGCCAGTTATCTCCTGGAAGTGGAACAGATCTTTTTCCCTTTCCATTGAGAGGCATCTGAGACTCACTCCTTTGGAGAGGCAGAGGCATTGTAGGAAAGAGACACACCCTATGATGTGTCAGGGAGTGTTGGCATTGCACTCTCGAAAAATTGACCATAATTAAACGAGTAAAAAGCTAGAATATGTTCGTGCTTTTCCCGTCTCTAATACCAACGTGATATTGAATTCCATCAGAGACAAAGTGGGGGGCGGGGGGGTGTTACATTTACATGGGACATAAACCCATGCAAATTACTTCCCTTTCTAGGAGAACTTATTGATGTCTTTCGCCCTAGGATTCCATCAGAGAATTACAGCTTTACTTATCTTTTTGTAATAGCAGGAGGGCACTGGAGGGCAATACCTTCCCTTAATCTCTGGCCTCAGCCTCCACCAGTTTTTATTACGAATCAGTTACATTAGGCATCAAGTTTTCAGATTAGTACTTTTCATGTACTAACATTTGCTCCCAGTTCAACATTTACTGAAAAAGGATGGACATGCAACTGCTGTTTTCAAGTCTACTGTAGTGAATGATCAGGTATATATGGGTGTGCTAGAGAGCTTCTGACCAACACAAACAGTACCTTTCAATATTGCTAAAGAATTATCAGGCAGTCCTGGGGACATCTTAAGGATTTTGGGGACCCTGGGCAAAGCGTAATTTGGAGGCCCCCCGTACGGAACAGCTTTGAATTTGTGATCCAATTTCAGATGTTCATCCCATTTTTGGTCAGGTCACTAACAGTGCACAGGCACACAACAAAATTCCAAATGTTTTTACATCTAATATTCAGGGTTAGTGACGTGTGTTTTTAATATTGTATCATAACAGCAGCTCACTAATATTAGTGCAAATAATCTCTGTGACACCCTCCCACTTCTCTTTTGTGAAGTTCAGTTTTTTTCTAAAATTAACTTTTTTTTATGAATGTTGCCTGAAAAATAAACACAAAATGTCTGTAATAGACTCTCACACATCAGCTACATTGTAATAAATTAAAGGAAAACTGTATTTAAAACAATCTGTTTAAGAATTATTCAAGGTCAACAGGGCAAGACTCTCAGCAAAAAAGAGCTGACTCTAACAATGGGCCCCTGAAAGGCTGGAGCCTTGAGCCAGAGCCCATTTTGCCCATGTCTTAAAACATCTCTGGAGCCCCCCCACAAAGAATCATATGTTTAAGTGATAACAATGTCAAAAACTTTGGCAACAATTGATGCAAACAGCCAGTCATTGTTGGTTACTTTTTAAATAAAATGAACAGATTTTACAATACTCACTAATATTTCGTAAAGGTATGTCGGATAGTTCAGGCACAAGTGGAGATGCTCCGGATTCCTGTCCATCTACTTTTCCTGAAAGGGTGAATTGGATATGGTTAGGAAAGGGTGGGTCGTTCTACACATAACACAACATCGATCTCACCCACGGCCAGTGACGTAGGAAGGGTGCTGTTGGAAAGGCCCTTTTTGCAGTGTTATCCCCATACATTTTGCTTCATCCGCCTTTATTTTTCTTGACCTGTGGTTGTTGGCAATAGGACTCTGGGCACTTTACCACTGCTAATCAGTGCTATAGTGCATATGCTCTGTGTTTAAATTGTTATAGTGATTGGTTATCCATGATTGGCATATTTGTATCACCAAGAAGTCCGTAGTAAAGTGCACTGAGTGTGCCAGGTCTGGTGATACAAATGCTACTAGTGGGCCTGCAGCACTGATTGTGCCACCCCCATGAGTAGCCCTAAAATGGTGTCTCAGGCCTGCCACCTCAGTGCCTGTGTGCAGTCTGTGAACTGCCATGTCAGCCTGACCAGTGTCCCCACAGACCAGGCCTAACCCTTCCCTTTCTATACCCATTGGTCACCCCTATGGAAGGCGCAAGGTACCCCATTGGGCAGGATGCAGAGTATGTGAAAGGTAGAGCATGTACTAGTGTGGGTGACATGCTCTGGTAGTGAATTACAGCCATTTTTCGTTTTTCACTATTGAAGGCTATCTTGCCCATAGGCTATAATAGGGAATGCTGTGTATAATGTTTACCTACATATCTTCCCATAGGAGCAAGATAGAAAATAAAAGTCTGGTATCCCTGAACTCAAAATTTAATAACACATCTTTTAGGAAGGATGGTTTTTAAATCCTGTGTTTGAAAGCGGCACTTTTAGAAAGTGGCTGCTTCCTTGTCTGACCTTTCTGTGTGCCTTTGGCTGTTTGGTTTGTGAATGACAGGGCTTGGGGTTTCCAGGGAACAGAATGAGCCCGCCCAATGGTGAATAGAGAGATCTGCATCTAAATGTCGTATTTTTTTTTATAGCTCTTATAAGTATTAGTAATACTTTGTATTATATATTTAATTACAACCATAACAATTAAAAAAAATCAACATAATACAATGAATTTTCAAAGTACTTAATTAGCAATAAAATTAGCAAGATTCCATTATTGGAGTAATTTGCACAGTATACCTTGTTTAAAAGTGCGGAGTGAGTGCATAGGTCTAACCAAATCTAAAATAGACAATTTAATTCAGTAGATACAATAATAATTACATAACCACTAAAAGTTTGTCAGCCTAAAAAAATATTCACAATATGTTATATGTTATGTTATGTTATAGAAGAATTTATATCGCGCACTAATACTCTGGAGTGTCCTGGCGCGCGGTAAGCAATAAATCCACAGGGATAATTTATAAATACAGTGAACCAAATTGCATTAACACCAAATACCTTTCCGTGTACACCAATAAAACAGTACATTATATAGAGGGACAAAGCTATCACACGCCAGAGCTATCACACCTAGTGCCTCCGGCATACCCTTTTACGCTTAATGCTAACTGGTATTGTCCCTCCTGTTGTCTCCTGACTATCTTCCTGAAACCTCCCTCTCCAAGGGGGAATGCAAAATGCAAGGATACCCACAAAACAATTAACATAATCTTAATTCAGGGGACACTTAAAAGTGCAAAAGGCATTCTTTCTTATAGGTTTTTAACCCGATAAACAAGCATCGTCTCTCCAGAGAACACAGTTCTCTAACTCAGCTGTTACTTACATCTCAACTATAATAAGTAATTCATAATGTGCCATTGCACCAGTACTCATCTGAACATACTGTATTGTTTATCTTTTTTACGAAGAGAGCATTGAATATGAATGTACTGTATGGAAGAACTCGGCCCATAGCTACATGGACTTGTTTACTCCGAGTGGAAAACGCCTCGACATCTGTACGGCTAACAGAGCTAGGTAGGGGGCCTACATAGGCCTGTGTTATCATGGCAATATACAGATTTGTGTACTACAGAGCTCTACGATACAGGATGAAGAATTCACATTTTGGGAAATTATTGTATTTACGACCAATGCAGAACCTACCTGCCAGGCTTAGAATACAAAGATCAGAGGTTTAACACTTCATAAATATTAAACAGTCTGACAAATTGATATACAAAAGAATTGCATGCAAAAAGATTTACTTTTCGTGAAGAAGAGAGAGGCTCCTGGAAAAAAAGAGTAGTGGCAGGGTGGGCGCCTTTCTTCCTTGCATGCAGCCTTTCACTAATGTGGTCAGTCAAGATTCTAACGGGGATATTCACAAAAAAGTGGCGGTAAGAGGCGTTAGCCTCCTTGGCTTATCGCTTCTCACTGCTTCTTCGGAAACACCAGGCTGCACCTTATTCTCAAGACTGTGGTGCAGCCTGGCGTTCCCCCCATCGACGGCACTAAATCTCACGACTTAACACCAGAACAGGCACTCTTGCACCAAAGCGCAAGGGTGTCTGCGAGCAGTGAGGTGTGCTAATGCACAGGAAGGTGTCCCTTCCTGTACATTAACAAACCGAAAAATGCTAGTTTGCTTTTACCAAGGGTGCTGCTACATGCAGCACACATAGAAAAAGCAAAAAGTAAAAACGAGGAGAAATAAAGGTTTTCTCCTCAGTTAGCCACATTAAGACCTTATTTTTTAGGTCTTAAGTTTGGCGCTTCCACTTATTAATGCCCCTCTTGGTAATAGGCTGTAGCGTCAAACTCAATGGGTGTTGCGGTGGACGCCCACCGCAACACCCACTGCACACCCCCTTTCACGCTAAGTTTAGCGTCAAAGGAGCCCTATTCTCAAGGCAGTGTTAAGCCACGTTTAGTGTGTTAACGTTGCTTTGAGAATAGGGCTCTGGCCCTATCGCCATTAGAACTTCAACAAAAGTGACATTCCTGTGGCGATTGGAGCTTGAGAATATGCCCCTAAGTTTTTAATTGAAAGTAATGCAATCCCTTTTCACCTTCAGATGTTATGTCAATCCAGCCAAAATGTTTACTCTCATTTTGCATAATAATCTTATGAACAATGGTTTTACAAGAGTGTGCCAGTAGGAGAGCATCAACATCGCGGTGCGTGGGGTGGTTAGGATCAAAATACAGGAACCATCCCCACCACTGAACCATCCCTGCGGTTTTCTCAGGGTTCCTAATCATTTCTGCTTTTTGGCTGACCTTTCGGGATCCACAATACCTGAGATCTCTTAAAATGCAGGCTTCTGTTCCTTCCTACACCACATATAGGGGTCGATTAGGATCGCGGACGGACTTGAGTCCGTCCGCGACCCCAGAGTATGAGGGAACGTCCGCATGGGCTGCGGCGTTCCCTCATGTGCGATTAGGATGTGACCGCCACCCTGGCGGTCACATCCTGGATATTTAACATTGCGGCGGGTGCTGCTTGAAGCAGCACCCGCCGCAATGTTAAAAGTGCATGTGTAACATTTACATGCACAAAGCGGCAGGCACCGCGCGGTGCCTGCCGCATTGTGCATGTAAATGCTGGGGGGTACCATAGGTACCCCCCATGTGCACCCCCCACCCACCAACACCCTGGGGGCCCGCAACGGGCCCCCAAAATCCAAAGTACACATGCTTTTCCACGGCGGAAAAACAGCCGCGGAAAAGCATGTTTTAAAATGCTTCCTAATTTGGCCGGCGGTGTCTGATAGACACTGCCAGCCAAATGAGAGCTTTTCCGCCGCGGTTGTAATCCGACCGCGGCGGAAAAGCAGCGGACAGAAACCAAGACCCACCAGCCATCGTAATGTGGCGGTGGGTCTTTGGTGAGCCCGCAATGGATTTTCCGCCTCCTCCGGGCCGGAGGTGGCTTCCGCCGGCCCGGAGGAGGCGGAAAATCCTCCATCCTAATCGGCCCCATAATTTGGCATTTTCTTTTGTTGCTGGGTTTTTATGTCTTTGCTAACAGTAGGATCGTGAAAAGTAAAAATCTTCTAAAAATATAATTGCATTTGGTGGGAGGATTCCGTTACTTAATTTTCAAAGCATCTGTTGCAGTCAGCAAATATGCCAACATTTCAGGTGTTGTGGTATTGCTATTTTTATTTTGGGGCAGACATATTCGTGATCACTTAGAGCCTGCAAGCCTTAGTGTGCATAGCCAGGAACTCTAGTCTTCTACTATATTGTGTTACCTTACAGGTTCATTCATTATTATGTGTATATATTCCACCACTTTAATTTTGAAGTTTTCTATAAATATACTTGTCTTTTATTCAAATTTAATTGAAGTGCTGTGTCTACTCTCACTGGACATTCACATCTTTATTGCAACTGTGATATTGGACTTGCACTGCACCAATCCCCATCTCACATCACCTCCCATGAGTTAGGCCTTTACTACTAGTACACGTTAAGTCGAGGTCAAGGATTCTTAGGGGTATATTCACAAGAAGGTGTGATAGCTACTGCTAGAGTATCGTAACGCAACTTTGAACAACGCTGTCTATCGTGGGAAAATAACCCAGTGTCAATGTGGAATTCACAACGCGACGGTAGCATGCGATAGACAGCAGATAACGCTGCAAATGTCCACGTGAAAATCAACGCCATGACGCAAAAATGCTATACGTGAATGCAGAAAAAATGCGACAAGGCCAAACGCCGTACAAAAAGTAGCGAAAAGCAGCCACAGTCCTGCAAATCCCACGCGTCTGGCGGCACAATGCACCATAAAAACCACAGAAAAAATACACCAAAAACAAGCTAAAGCACGTAGCAACATGGATGCACCCTGACCCAGGGCAGAGGCCAACCTGAACCCCACAACCCCCTCAGACTACCAGCAAGGAACAACAGGGTCGGGGAAGGCCAAGGAGAAGAGGGAGAGGAAGACGGGGTGCAGACTGCAGGAAAACAAGACCAGCGCCATGGAGGTGACAGAACACTTAATTGCCAATCCAGGAGGCCAATAGGCGATGGCATGACGTGAATACCTAAACCAGGCACCAACCCGCTGCCAGCAGGAAGGCAGCAAGGGCGACAGGAGGTGGCAGTCCAACGCCCCTGGAGGAGTTGGAGGCAACCCAGGCCACAGTCATCAGTGTGGAGACGGTGCAAGGAGTAGGGAGTACGGACACAGCTCAGGTGGATCTGACACAACATCAACAAGGGGTGCCACGAACAGGGCTGGGTTGACGGGGGAGATGGACACAATGGCATACATGCACAATGAGGCGTAGCACACTGCACACCCACAAACACCCAGGATCATGTCCCAGATCCCCTTGGCACACTGCAGCACACACACATAGCACGAACAGCACACCAACATTGATCACAACGTGGAACAATGCGCATAGCCAATACTGCAGAACAGAGGACACAACTGCCTCTGCAGAGCACAGAACCACACCCTGGGGTGCGCAAATAGCACTCACATATCCATGTTGGCTGTGCATACGTCAGCCCTGGCCACTCCCCTTATGAATTGAGTGGGTGACGACAAAGCTAAATCTCCGAGCTCCAACCCGCTGCCTGTGGAAATGTGTCTGCATCCGATGCACACAGCACAATGTAATGTCGTAGGGCCCAGGGCCCATATGCATACTATAAGACCACAGGGACACACGCAGATATCATGTTAAACTGGCTACGGGTACATGCGCCCATTTGTTGGCAGGGCCACATATACAGTGACGCCTGTGCCGGATGTGTGTGGGGTGAGTGTAAGCCATTCTGCATGGAATGTCTGGTGTTGGCAACCCCTTGAACATTGGACACCAGTGCAACAAAACAGAAAACACAAGCAATACAGAGTCAACTGCTGAGCAACATGGAGTGAGCCGGAGCAAGTCCAGAGGGCTTCCAACATGCAAACAGAAGTGTCCGTGTGTTGCAGTGCACTGGGCTTTGGACACCGGAGATGAGAATGCTCATTTGAAGAAAAAGTCTTGGATAGTATCCCTTCGATATATTACTGATGCAGATGCAGTGGGGTGTGTTACACCTGTATCATCTTCCCCATCAACGTCTCAGGGCCCCCACACTGTTTGAGGGGACATACCTGCGCAACTGCTCCACAGCACAAAACACAATCATCAACGGACAATGGCCTGCAGTGCACTGAGCCACAGGCACCTGGAGTGCTGAGCAGGGTAACAGGCGGATGATGGCATCCACGACAGGCCTGAGCAAGTCTGAAGTCTGTCAGGACCACTGCTTCAACTCTGGCAGATGGCAGTTGGGGGTGGTCCTTGCGGTGGTGGCGCGTGCCTCCTGGACTGATGTGTCATCAGGGCCGGTCTGTACTCACTTTGGTGTGTGAGCCCTGGTGGGATGCATTTGGGACCAGAGGCTGCGTACAGCGCAAGGCCAAAGGGTAATGGCTTTGATGAACCAAGCCTAAGCCCCAGGGGCCAGCCAATGTCTCCAGAGAAGGAGCCCCGGATGGGACCAGTGGCCCCGGATGCACTGTGGACGGTGACTTCCTGTGCTGTCAGATTGGCCATGTGGCCTGAGCAGGTCACCATCACTGTCCGAGGTGTATGTTTCAGAGTGTTTCAGGGGACAGTGAAAGGCGTCCTCTGGTGCAAGACGCCGAAAGGTTTGATTTTACCCAGAAGCAGTAAATGGAGGAGTGAAATGCAGCAGCCCCGTTGCCACCACCAATTCCGTATCAGCTACATGAGGATGAAAACTGTCCCCTAGCCATAGATAGTTAGCTGAAAGTGAGAAGTTAAAGTATACGAGTCAGCCAATCAAAAGGATGGTAAAGAAGCTATGCCTCAGTTGAGGGACTAATGCAAGAACAGCCAACAAATAAGAAGCAAGCAAAGGAGAGTGACGTTGAAACCAACCACTGGTAAGCAATCAGCGGACTGTAACTAAGCGCACAATAAGTCTTTCGCAACCACACAGCTTACACTGTCTGATAAGCAAAACCTTCAAAGTAGGTCACAGATAAGCAGTGGAGAGAAAATGGATCCCGTCAAAAAAATTGTAAAACAGTTATGCTTCAGGGGAGCGGCGAACACAAGAAGAGCAAGGAAAGCTGGTGAATAAGAAGCAAGCAGATGAGGTTGACTAGAAACCCAACCAGTGATAAGCAATGGGCTGATCCAAAACCCACAGTAAGTATAAATGTGGTAGCAACAGCTAAAGCTGTCTGTAGGTGAAACATAAAAAGCAACTATCAGTCCCTACATTCACAGTACTTTTGGATGCCAAAGCCAGCACTAGTTAAATATGTCACATGTTACAGGGGCTGGTAATAGCTATGTGTATCTTATGTTGCATTCAAATATGGGTTTTGTTCTCTTTCTGCTGGTAGGTCACCTATAATGGTAGAAACTCTTCACTTGTGCCTAGCTGGCCCAAGATCATCATGAAAGCAGGTGTAAAGACTACCAGCTACCAGGTGGTACCTATTAAGCGATTGCATCACTTACTCTCCGAGGTAGCATGTGCTGAAGGGGGACATCGAGGTGAGTTGACTTCTCCCAGTAATAATCAGTGACTGGGATTAAATCAAGGATTCCACAATCACTTCTTTGTATACTTCAATGTGATACCCTTAGTGGGACAGATATGCATAGACGTGGATCCTGTGCACACTGTGCCACTGGAACCAAGCTACATCTGGCTGAGCTTTAATAGGGACAAAACTGGTCTTGAGTTGCTTGTGTCCCTGTTCGGCAGGAGCAGGCCTGGCAGTTAGCTCCTGGACTGTTCCTATTGAATCTGGTTAAAAAATGATTTCCCTATGGATGGGTTTAAACTGGGGTGGCATGGTGTTCACGGGGATGGAGACCTGACTAAGTACCAGCAGCTGAGATTAATTCGAGCATTTCATTCATGACTTTTTAGTATACATTTTTTGTATCCTTCCTAAGGAGGACACGAAGCACCTGCCTCACATTCATTCGGGTAATCTCAGATTGGAGGGTGAACACAAGTATGGGCATCATGAGCATAATAGATCTCTCACCCTCCAGAACGTCGCCACACGTCTTGTACTAAGCCTGCCCCCGAGGTCTCCTTCTTTTCCCAGCCTTAAAGAGCTGCACTGGCTGCCTGTGCACCAAAGAAGTCAATTTAAGATCCTCAGTCTCACCCACAAACTTCTCCATGGCATAGGGCCCTCTTACTAGCGGAAAAACTTCTCTGGTACAAACCCTCCAGAGTCTTAAGATCCAGCTCCAAATCCCTCCTGGTACAGCCGAGGGCCAGGACCTTGAGAAATGGATGCAGGGCTTTCTCTTATATTGCCCCCCTACTTTGGAACAAGCTGCCTCCTCATCTGTTGACCCTTTCCAATCACCCAGCACATTCCACTAGGTCACCAGTCCACAAAAGCGTGCTATTGAGTTACCTGGAATAATAAATAGCCTAAGAGAACTCCAGGCACGGTGACACAACACTTCTGGGGCTGGGCGCAAACAGGGAAAGTGTGCCCTATTACGCAGAATGTGCCGCCCCCAGGGCAGCCATGAACTTTTGCTGCCCTCATTGCAGCGCATTAAAGTGAAACATGGAGCAGTTGGTTCAAAGCCACTCCATGTTTCAAAGTGCACACAGCATGGCTCCTGCAATTTCAAGAGGGGAGAGAAATCTCTTGGCAGGAGGGTGCTGTGAGTCACTGCACCACCCACCTGCAGGAGGATATCTGTGAGGATCAATGGAACTCCCTTCCATCCCACCCCCCGTAGTGCCCCCATAGTGCTGCCTTTGGGAGGCACACTAAAGGCATTTCTGCCTCAGCGCCCACTTCGGTAATACGGCATGGGTGCAGAGGCAAAGTGATTCCCTCATCTGCATGGGGCCAACCCCCAAGCAAATGAGGAAACTCCCTCTTATTATAGCGCTGGCACTACATGTGCACAAGCACAAGCAGTATTACAGAAATGAATGCACAAGCGTCTGTGGTCCCTTCTGTAATACCATTGTGCCCTGCGGCACTCAAAGTGGACAAACACCCATTACGATCCCGGGGCACATTGAATAATACGACCCCTGATGGCCATGTCGGAATGGACATCAGACTTTTTTTTAAAACTAAGTTTGTGCGATCGGAGTGCAGAAAATGTACAGAGTGGCCCATAACAGCAGCTACTGGGCGGGTCAAATGAAAGAAAGAATAAAAAATCATTTGGCAGAAGAGCAGCAGAGACTATATGATGGATCCTGCTGCACACTCATAGTTGTAAGAACTCCTGTCTGCGAACGGAAAAGCAGCAAAATATAAATGGAATCATGCTACAAATAAACTTTTTTTAAAGAAGGCAAGTAAATAAAAAATGATTTTAAAGTGTTTAAAAAGAAGGAATTCAAGGCCATGTGTATGTGTGGATTGTTTTTTTTTGTAGTCTGCATGCACAAAATGGATGCCAGATGATGGACAACCCCATCAGCCAATGCCAAAAGCAAGTCCAACAGCAGTAGCCAATTCCTAAAAAGGGGCTGTCCAAAATCCCCTTTCAGTATATGTATGCATTATGCATGTATGTATCTGTAAGTTAAGTGATGGCATAAAGCTCTGGCCAGACAGTCAAAGCTTTCTATAGGCCAGTGGGGAGCACCGGTAACACCGACATCTACTGTGTGGGGGAAAGACATGGATTGGTGTATGTTAACTGAGCGAAAAGTGTACGAATCTAGAGGGTGTCCTAAGAAGTAGTCGCAGATCTCAGACAATTGAAACAGGTATAGGGAAGACACATGTGAGCTCCCACAGAATAGTTGAAGACAAAACTCAACGTAGTCTCGCAGTAATTTAAGACTTGCTAGTATTGTCATAACATTGAAAAGACTCAGAGACTGTCGTACGTTTTCGAACCAGTGATCCAATTTTAGTCACCAATATTTGTAAAAGTGTGTACATTGAATAGGCTTGTCATTAATAAAAAGAATTTTAAAAAATTTAATAAAAGCTTTCTATAGGCCAATCTCCAAAAAGGGAGATAGTGCACAGAGAGATAAAGTGTAAAATAGCCCTGAAGGCTTAGAGTGCACCAAAGTGAGTGAGATGTGAGGATGAAAGAGCAGTAGAATATGAACATTACTTCAAAGCATGAGGGAGAAAGAAATTCACAGAAACAGAACCAGTAACATAGATCCATGGAGGTAGAGAAAGCCATCTCTATGCACATTTTTCAGCCATTTGATAAGTAGCCATAGTTTTTCAATTCAGTGGCTCTGCAGATTGGTTGAGTTAGATGTTCATTTTAACTCATTGTGAATACAATAAGCAGCTCCTTGTGCCACCTCCCTCTCGCTATCTCTCGCTACAGCAGGTCGCCCAATGCTGCCACTTTATGCCGCTAGCTTCCCCCTTCCAGCATGCCGCCACCTGCCATTCCCACCCCCTCAGTGCTGAACTGTTGTGTTAGCCTGTTGCCAGCATACGTTTTGTTTTTTAGTTAGGTCGCATTACGGTTGTTCTATTCCTGTGAGTTTAACCCTTTGTTTCCTGTGTAGTTTAGCATGCATACTGATCATTACTGTTGTTTTGAATTTTGTCTTGCTGTTTTTCCTTTGACTGCCATGCCGCCCACGTTCCCACCCTCCTAACCTCCTGCTTCCCACCACTTAGCGCTCCCCTCTCCGCCCAGGACTTACCTAATGGAGGCCCAAGGCTGCTGGCGTGCCAAAGGCAGGCCCATCCACACCCAGGAACCCTGGCCCTCCTGCCATCACCGATATACCACTGCAGAGCTCCTAGCGCTCAACCCCAGATGCACCAACAGCAACCGCTACATTGCATCTCCTGGATTTACCGGCAACTCCAGACCTTCTGCCCCCACAGAAACCTTCGCACACCCACCTCGCTGACCATGTACACCTTGGAACTGCTTAACTGCGTCCTGCTCAATGCCCAATCCCTCTGCAAACACCCCACCAAAATCTAGGACACCATCAACAACCTTCCTCCTGACTTGGTCTTCATCCCAGAGACCTTGCTTAACCCCTCCTCTACCCCGACAGTGCCACAGCAATACACAATGGCCACAAGATGATACAAAGGGACCCCACCAAAAAACATAGAGGAAACATGGCCATTGTCCACAAAGAGAAACTCTGTTGCACCACCTCTCATGGAACACCTCAACTAAACAGCTCCAAACCTACGTCAGAACGACCATCACTTGCACCCTTACCTACAGACCCCCAGGACCAAGCCCCAGGTCTGCGACGCCATCCCTGAATGAATCGCCCCCCTAGAATTCAACTCCAAACACTTCATTTTCCTACTCAATGACCCCAGAGACAGCAATTCCTACAACCTAGTGAAAAGCATGAGTAACATCGGCCTCGTCCAGCTAGTCACTGACACCACACACTGCGCGGGACACAAGCTGGACTCGATTTTCATAGAGTCAAGTACGATCATCTCACTGAACTCACCTGGACCGACCATGTCATCGTCCACTTCACCATCGAAGGATCCGATGGCAACTCCCTTTGTGTGCCCTGCCCTGCCCTGCCCACCACAGCTGGAACAAAGCCAGCTAGTACACACCAGAACTCAGGACCCTTTAAAGCAACTGCAAACAACTGAAAAGAAGGCGGGGCACCAACAGAAACCACACAGACCGAGCCATCATCAAGTCAGCCCTCAATAAATACCACCAGCAAAGGACATGAAAAGACATGCTATAGCAGACCGCATCGAAGCGAGCACGAACAACAAGAAGGAACTCTTCTTACTCATCAGAGTTTTCATGCCCGTCTGCTGCTGAGAACTTGGCCCCGTTCCCAGGAATTCTGTGACACACAGGCAAACTACTTACACCCCAGATATCTACCATCTATAGTATCTTTGAACCCCAACCTAATGACCTCTACAACCTCTTTCACACCATCGGATGCCACCCACCCACTCACTGCATGGAAACAGCTCAACACATCCATCATGAGCGAACTCAAGAACTATCACCCCATCTCACTAATCCCTTCCCTGCCGAGGTCATTGAGAAGGCCATCAACCACCAGCTCACTGAACACTTAAAGAGAAACAATCTGCTGGATGCCTCTCAGTCTGTCTTCTGCGCCAACCACAGCACCAAATACGCCTTGATCACCGCCACGATGACATCAGAAACCTCATCAACCGGGGGGAAGAAGCAGCGATGAGCCCCTTTGGCCTGTCATCAGCATTCAATACTGTATCAGACTACACCCTCATCAAGAAGCTTCACCACATCGGGATCTTGGGAGATGCCCTCTATTGGATCGCATCCTTCCTCACAGGATGCACCCAGACATTCCAGCTACCACCCTTCAGCTCGGAGCCCAAGAGCATGATCTGCAGCATCCCTCAAGCTTCATCCCTCAATCCAACCTAGTTGTTACACAACTGCATGACACCCCTGACTGACATCATCAGAGCCAACGGTCTCAATATCATCTAATACACAGGTGACACTTAGCTCATCCTCTCACTAATGGAAGACACCCCCACCACGAGAGCCAGCTTCCACAATGCCATGACGAATGTTGCAGACTAAATGAAGACCAACTGCCTCAAGCTCGATAAAGACAAAACAGAAGTGTTGATTTTTGTGAACAACACCTCCCAGTGGGATGACACCTGGTGGCCCACCAAACACGGACCTACACCATCACGACAGACCATGCCCGCAACCACGGCACCGTCCTGGGCAACAAACTGACCATGAAACGCCAGATCAACACAATCTTATCCGCCAACTTCCTCACCCTCTGCATGCTCTGAAAGATCTTCAGATGCATCCCTGTCAGCACCAGGAAAATCATCACTCAAGCCTTTGTCACCAGCTGCCTGGACTACCAAAACACACTCTACTTTGGAATCAACACCCAATTTCTGAAGAGACTCCAAACAATATAGAACACAGTGGCCAGGCTGATCCTCGACCTCCCAAATTAGACCCATATCACCCCCAACTTTTGGAACCTCCACAGGCTCCCCGTTTAAATAAATGCCAAGATACTGACAGATGCCTGCAAAGCCCTCCACGACCAAGGACCAGCATAAGTCAACCACCTGCACTCCGCCTCTTGTGCCCTCACACACATTTCCCACATTTGCTGAAGCCACAGTGTTGGTCGTTCCTTCTCCTACCTCCCCACCAAAGCCTGGAAAGACCTCCCCCTTCACCTTCGAACATCACCATTTCTCACAGAATTCAGAGAGGGACTCAAGACCTGGCTGTTTGACTGAGCCCAGTGAGACCTCAGCACCTGGATACTCTCCCAGGTGAGTGGCCACACTCTATAAATGCTGCCTGATTGATTGAATAAACTCTAGGGGGCTTATTTACAATTCCTTGCGCCATGGTTTGTCCTTTTTTAGCACATTAAAAGGGATGCACCATCAGCACAAGGGGCTTGTAACTAAGACCCTTGGTGGGAGAGGGTTCGTCAGAGTAAAATTGCTGGATTGAGAGCACTGGAGCCTGATATTGTATTCTTCAGTGAAAACGTGTTACCCTACCACTCATTAACTGTTCACACTGTCCAACAGTGAACCCTCCTCATATTCTGACATCTCCAACCTGTACTAGCTTCTGCTCATCAGGCACTGGAATGCAGAGAAACTCACTTAAGTGAGCTTCCTCCATTTCCCTAGAGTATGCAGAGTACGCAGTGACTGTGAATGCCTCCCAGAGCAACATGTGTCTGACAATCCCTGTGCTAATTGACTGAGATATACTCAGTAAAAGAATTAAGGCAAGAACTTCTAACATGCTTCAGTCCTAATGTGAGCTTAGTCTGCAACCCTGATGTTAATCCTAACAAGAGTTAGAAAGTTCCAACTCCAAATGAGTAACTCTGCCAACCCGCCAATTACTCTAAAATGTAACTAAAGAAATCAAGGGTGTTAAAAGATTACTGAAAGATCAGCCTTCAGTGCAAATAGATTCAATGGGCATAAAACTAGCAGAATTTATGACTCATCAAAGACACATGGATGATCGCTTGACCAAGATCAAGGAGCAAATAAACTTGAATCAGTTGGCTTATGATCCTCAGTTCCATGCCTTGACCCAAAAATGTGAGGACTTAGGAAACAGATTATGCGACTTGAACATCAGGTTTGTACTAGTCTTTGAGGGTTGAAAGTGGCAAAGTGATATGATTACTTGGACAGCTCAATTTTTACTTAAATGCCAGTCTACAGATTTGCAGGAATTTAAGGATATTCCTTTATTTTCTATTGCATGAGCACACTGTATTGCCTTTCCCACCCCCCAAGAAGACAGTGGAATGCCACATTCTATTCTGGTCTGATTTTTGGATTTAGAGAGTGGGTACTAGCAGCAGCCAGACAATTTTAACCATTGGAATTTGACCAAGGGTTTAAATATTTTATTTTCCCGGATCTAGCATGGGAGGCAGCCATATGAAATTGTGATTTCGGGCAATTGTTTCTGACACATAGAGGGCCAAAGCTATGGGTTAATTGTCAGGGCCAGTTCCGTGACTTCTCAGAGTCTAAAGAAGTTCAGCAATTTATTACTCAGACTCAGATTTAGACCTTGGACTTGAGCTTGGACTTAGACTCACAGAATACCCACTTGTTTAACTATAATTAGCTATGGTGGTTTTATTTGCTCTTTTTTCTCCTTTCCCTTCTTTTGCTAGATGTGTGAATCTAGATAAAGTTACTAAAAAGACCACGTAGTGGCAAGATATATGAGCATCATGGGTTGCAATTATCACACTCACGATAGGGAAGTGGAGGGGCTCATTATTTGGTTGAGGGGTGGCAGGAGAATAAAGCAAAGGATTGGGGGAACAAAGGGAATGGGGATTGGACGGAGGGAAGAATGCATCTAAAAACTCTTAGGCAGATGTTCAATATTTCTACAATATGGCAAATGACTTAAGGAGCTCCAAGATTAGGATACTCTCTTTTAATGGGAAATGGATGAGTGCCCAGATTAAAAGTAAAATGATTCAACATGAACTACAGGCTCTTCATCCTGACGTAACATGTTTGCAAGAGAACAAGATTGCAGCCAAGGATACATTACTTTATTAGCATCTAAGTGCCAAGCACATATTCGACAGCTCCACTAGTGCCTCACTTATCGGTTTCAGATACTGACAAGTGAGCTGAGCTAAGCAGATTGATCTTTCAAAAGTAGGAGGTATTATAGTAGCTGGGGATTTTAACTGAATCTAATCATTGAAACTTAATAAAACCATCCATACAGCTCAAAGTAGGATGATTAAAGTACACCCAACCATTAGTGCAATTTAACAGGACTTGAAATTAGTGAACCATAGAGACGACTGAATCCATTTGCCATATTCACTGGTTCATATTCAATTTTCTCGAATCAGCTGTTTTATCGTCTTTACATGATCACTAGGCCAAACCCTTGTTACACACCATCCTATATGAGCGTCAGATCTTACCCCCCCCACTTTCTAGATGTTAGTATTGAAAATGTAAACTTTTAAGATTTCCAAATTACCTCAGACAAGATCATTGTTTTTTACACAAATGCAGAGTTCATTAATCTTAATCTAGGGACGACAACGGTGCAAGTGGCTAGGACACGACGATGGCTAACATCAGAGGATTTATTAAAGAATATAATGAGAGCATTAAATGGGCACGTGTGAATGAGGTACAAGAACTGCTGAAGAAACTAACCGCTTTACAACAACATCAAAAGTCATAAGAGCAGATTATAATGCATGGGTAATTTGGCAGGCAATACAATTAAATGGTTCTAGAATTAATACACTAATTAAATCACATACAGTCTGATGTAATAACTCATTATGATAGATTTGTAGAAGCTGATAAGATGGGGACCTATTTGACTGCCCAGGGCAAGAATGGCAATAGAGAGTCTAATATAAGTGAAATAGTCACTATTCAAGGTCAGGTAGTTTCAGATAAATTGAGCATTAACACGGAGTTCAAGTCTCAGATCAGTTGTTATGTACCATACAATCTCATGATACTACCCTGTCTGAAACTACTCAGTTATTGGTCACATGTAATCTTCCTATGCTATCCCAGTAGGATTAGATAGATCTGACAACTGAAGAAATAGCTCAGGCTTTCGAATCTGCGCCAACAGGGAATGCTACTGGGCCAGATGCCTTACCTCTAGAAATATATCAGCATCTGTTACCTATGATACTTTCTTTATTTCATATATTAATTTCAAATTTACAGCAAGGAGACTCATTGCCGTAGTCTTGAAACTCTGCTAATATTATGGTGCTTAATAAGAAAGATGAACCACTTCAAAAAATGGGTTTTTACTGTCAATTTTTGCTGCTCTGCCTATAACATTTATAACAATTTTTATTGCAGCTAGGCCTAATTCCAAAACTGAAAAATTAATTTCACCCTGGCAACATGGTTAAACCCCTATGAGATACCACAGCTCATACTAACGTGGCTGTGGTACTAATTGACTGGGCAGAAACCACGCATTCCCTTAGACCGCTAATCGCGCACAATGTTGAAAAGGCATTTGACCGGGTTGAATGGCCATTTTTTTGGGGAGGTAATCAAACAACTGGGAGTTCCCAAAAGAATATATACAATGATAAAGATGAGTTATCAATAACCTAGGGGGTTGTATAAATTAATGGCCAGAGGTCTACACTACAGAATTTTGTATAACTAGATGTACTCGACAAAGTTGACTCTGTCCCTTTGCTTATATGCTCTGTATGTGGTGCCAATAAGTTGCCTACTTGAGGACAATCCTGTTTGTACTCCCCAACTGTCAATTAAACTCATTGTCTGTGCAATTGATCTGTTAAGCAGCACACGCTTTAAAGTCACTTCAAGAAACTGCATGTTAGTTTGGTAACTTAGCAGGAAAGAAACTGAGGGGCATATTTATCAAAAGGTCACCACATCCAGCGCAGCAAGCCCCCTTGCTCCACTGCACTGCTTGACTGGGAAAGGGTAGGAATTCACTGTTTTTAAAGCATATGGAACATTCCTGACTTTTCCCTCTGCCCTGGCACACAAAGGGACATAGGGATCCTTGTATCACCGTGCATTTGGAGGATGGTGTCTCCAAGCCAAATGCTGCATTTTAAAGCACAGAGTGGTCATATGTACAATACTATTTTGCAATCGACAAGCTACATTTTGCTAAAAAAAAACAGTGTTTGTGACTGAAAAATAGTATTTTCCTATGTGCAGGAAAATGTTTCTCTTCAAATAGTCTTTGCAACTTATAAGCGATGTTGTGGCCCATTAGAATTAGCAAATAGGAGAGGGAGTGAAGGGGGCACCCTCCTTCTATGTTGTAGTTGCAGAGGAATGTATCAATGGTTTCTGATTGCAATTGTGCTTGCAAAGCATTGATCAAATGCCACAACCTTAAAAGGAAGACACAATAACTTCCAAAAAGGGTCATATCTGATTTGTAATGGAAGAGCTGTCCATGTGGGACAGCATACCCTTTTGTGACACACATTGGTCAGTCTTGAGGGGAGGAGCAGTGAGTAGTCCATGGTAAAAGGACTGCTGCCATCCATCCCCAATGCATTCTCAATAAGGATGGTCTGTCTTTCCTAAAAAAGGTTTCCTATTTACTAAAGAACATGCAAGGATAGTGGTCTGCTGTTCCTTACATGCCCCCATCCCTGTATTCACACCCGTTTTCAGGGGGTCACAAATTACAACCTGACTATTCAATATTTATTAGACTGGTTGTTTTACGACCCTTGCAAAGGCAGCACCATACCCATGTGCAAACCAGTCGGATGTATGACGGTACAACGCGTGGTATTACCACGCGTACCGTTAAAACGCAGGTTTTACAAGGCAAGTCGTTACAACGACTTGCGTTGGGGGGCGCTGGATAGTGAATAGTTTAATTTACTATTCCAACTCCAGTCCCCGTGGATAGCAGGGAATGTGTTGAATATTAAATTAAACTATTCCCTATCCTAGAGCGCCCTCCTAACGACTTTCGTTGTAAAACCTGCGATGTAATGGTACTGTGTTGTTAGAGTTTCGTTGTAAAGGATGTTCCCCAACAAGTCTGGGTTGCAAATTGGTCTTTGTACTTCAGTCCCTAAATAGCTGAAGGAAAATATTATGGGGTAATAAAGGCAAAGAACAAGACACTACTTCAATATTTCCAATGGAAAGTCATAATCATTATTAGTGTGCACCAGCAATGAGCCCATTACCTCTTGCCCAAAATCCTCTGGCAAGTGTATTTTATTATCCAGAGAAACACTAGTTCCTTATGTCAGTGGCAGGCTGTGCCTCAGCTTTAGTTTGATTTAGTAGAGTACAGCAGTGTATTCAGCTGATTGCTTGTTGACATCCTTGGCTATCTACCTTGAATTCATGTATTTCACAGCCTCTAAGAGCACCCTTTTTTGACATTGTGTCTTTTGTACTTCTAGTATAAAACAATTTAACCAGCTTTTATTGTATATTATTGCGTATAAATCAAAATGACACTTTATACAAAATGAAGTAATGTAAGAGTGAAAAGTAAAGTTGAAAAAAAATCCTTAAAGGTTGAAAGAAATGGACTGTAGTAATCCTTCTTCTATGGCCCTGATTATATGTGGGTCGATTAATTCTGCCCCATGAGTTAATAGGGTTTTAAGTATAGGTCGGAATTATGACTTTGAAGGTATTTAACACATCCAATAATATAAACTTTGCTACATTTTGGCAGGTCAATCCTGACAAAATTTAACAGAGGTAAAGCGTACTGTAGTTACATATCATGCAGATTTTGGTGCAAACTCATAATAGGTGTTAATTATCACACCCAATAAATAACATACCCTGTGATATCATTATTTATTAGGTGCGTTAAATAACACTTAACCTGGTAATCAGCCACCTATGTGTATTGTAAAGAATATAGGTACACTGCTAAAAAAAAGTTGTATAGGTGGAAAAAGGTATATAGGGATAAAGGGGCAAGGGGTGCTAGGAGAATTATTAAGGAAGGAGGAGGGTCACAACATCTTATGGAGCAGGTTGGGTCAAAGAGGTGCGATGACGGAATAAGGATTTAACAGCAAACAAGTAGTTAAAGGAGAGGGCCAACAAAAGTCCCCCCTAAAAGGGAAAAATTCATAACAATAAAAAATAGAGGAAAAGGGAAAACAGGATGGGCTAGTAAAAAAGAGCGAAAAACCAACTGCAAGAGAACTACGGGGCATATTACCAAGGCGGCGATATTAAATTATCGCCACTTTTGCAGCTGTTTTTGGCTGAAAGGCGGCAATAAATTCATCGCCTTATCATCAAAGACACGCTATCGCCCCTTTCAACAACGCCCAGCTTTGCATCTCTTATGAGATGCAAAGTGGGTGTTCCGTGCCAAAATAACTGGAGAAATGTTGCTATCCGTCATTTCTCAAATTATCAAACTGCACGCTAACACACAGAGCGTTACGAAAAGTAGCGCTAACCACAGTTAACGCTACTTTCCTAACGCTGCTTGTGACCTGACTTAGCCATGTAATCTAAGGGGAGGTGGATTACATGGCTAAGATCACCCTGCCCTATCAGCAAGGTTTGCTGGTAGCAGTGTGATTATCTCTGGATTTCCAGCAATAATCACACTGTTTTCCAGCTAACGCATGATAGAATTCAGCATTAGCCTGCGATAATTATCCTTGCGCTAAAAGCGCTGAGCGATAATTATCGCAGGACCTTGCTAATATGCCACTACATTTCTCTAAGAAGGGCTTTCTCCAGTTTGGTTTCATCAACTGAAAACCATTTTAGGTGAACATTTTAGATTACAAGATGCTTCATTTTGTCAGAACAACTTTCTTCGTGTCTTCGGAAGATTTTTTAGAATAACATCGAACCCCATTCTACATCTGCTGGTTCCTTATCTATATAGACAAGTGGAAGGTATGCATAAAAATATGTCCCCATAGTCCAAATATATCAATACAAAAGTGCATGAAATCCTTAGTTTATTCTAAAGAATTACAGCTCCCTTTTGAATTAAGTAGGAACCTTAGAAAACAGTGTGATGTTAGGCTGATATAGGATTTAAAATTACATACCTCCCAAACAAGGATGATACATTTATAGATTAGTGTCTTTTCATATAGTTTGAAAACCCTTGAATTATCCTAGACCAAAGAGAAACAGCAGCCCTCATCCTGCTAAATCTCTCTGCGGCATTCAACACTTTCTCCCATAACACTCTCATTAGAAGACTCCATGAGATTGGCATTCAATGATGCGCTCTCATAGGGTTTTGTTGCTTCCTCACGGGAAGAACCCAAAGAGTCAGGCTGCCACCCTTCACATCGGAGACCTAGAAATTGATGTGTGGAGTCACACAGGGATAATCTCTCAGCCCTACCCTTTTCAACATATACATGAAACCGCTCCCCAACATCATCCGATCACAAGACATAACCGTCATCTCCTACGCCAATGACACCCAACTCATTCTCTTTCTAAGGGACAAGATAACAACCGCCAGAACCAACTTCACCAACTGCATGACAATTGTAGCAGACTAGAGGCAAAACAACTGCCTGTAACTCAACTCCATCAAGATGGAAGTACTTGTCTTCGGCAACAGGACCTCCCCATTGGACTCCACCTGGTGGCCGTTGGAGCTAGGCCAAACACCCACAGACCACGCAAGAAATCTAGAGATCATCTGAGATGACAAGCTCAACATGATGGCTCAAGTCAACTCAATGTATACCTCCTGCTTCCACATCCTACGCAAGCTGTGGAAAAGCTTCAAATGGTTGCCTCAGAACAAGAAAAGAACTGTCATGCAAGCACTCGTCCCCAGCAGGCTGGACGACGGCAACTCTATCTACACTGGAATCTCCAAACAACTCTTGCACAGACTCGAGCCGATCCAGAACACCACTGCAAGACCCATACTCGACCTCCCATGTCTCACCCACATCACACACCACCCCATTCACAAGTGCAGCTGATTCAAACTTCTCATGCACACATGTAAAGCTCTACACAACACAGGACCAGAATACCTGAACAGACACATAAACCTTCTCCAACTCACCAGACACCTAAGCTCTACCTCTCACTAACACACATTCCCCGCATCCGCAAAAGCAAAGCTAGAAATTTTTCATTCTCCTACATTGCACCCAAGACATGGAACGGCCTTCCTCAACACATCAGAGATCCTCCTCACTTCTTCAATTCCACAAGAATCTGAAGACATTGCTCTTTGTAAAAAAACCTTAGGGACCACAAAGCTACACACTTGTCCAAGGGCATGGATACCCTCTCTGGTCATTAGTGTGCTATACAAATCAATAAAACATAACATAACATTGCTGATCTCCTAATAGGCCAGTGGTGACACATGGTGGCTCACACTGGTTTCGGTGCAGTAACACCCAACTCTAAAAAATTACTCTATATCTGTTTCTGTCATGGTCCTTTTCCACTTACCTCTCCCCCTCTCACACAGTCAACAAAGTCCTGACTCAACTTCCAACTCCTGACTCATCAGCTCAATGCCTATTGGCCAGGTACAAGGACATTATTTGTTTTGCTCTTTCTGCCCCTTCACATTTATCACAGCTCATCTCTCAGGATTTGTGCCTGACTCCTAATTGAAACTTAGTGTTGTGAATTAATTGCCGCTCAATTAAACACATACACTTCACCCTGAACTAAGAAAAAAATCAAAATAATTATTAGGATCAGAGATGGGTTAGGCAAATGTGTTTTTTTTGCCCACATCACATCCTTTCTTTTAATTTATTTTTATTTTACGAACATAAGACAATGCAGTTGTGACAATCAAAACAACTATAGACTTCAAATTTTATATACAGCAATAAACAACAAAAAGGTAAATGCAACAGAATTAGAACTGTGATAGGGCAAGAAAATAAAAAACATAAGGAAACCTGGAAAGATACAGTTCATGGGACTATAACAGATTAAGAGTGAGCAATTTACATATATTGGGCGCAGAGGCTATTTTACCCATTCCACCACGGGGGCCCAGATCTTACGAGCCATCTCCCGCCTCTGCCTACCCTTTAATGTAAATACTGAAAACTTCAAATTATATTTAGCAAGCAACCTAGCTCTCCAATTATTAAATGTAGGTGGGTCAAGACATAGCCATTGTGAAGTAATACACAACCGAATCATAGACATGGCTATAAACAAAAATGCGGTGACATGCCATAAGTTTTTAGCCACAACTGAGCCTTCAAGACCCATTATCACCATCTCTGAGGACAATGAGCATGGAATATTGAGCGTGAGGTTGATGAAGCACTCCACGTCAGACAAAAAGTCTTGGAGGCTCGGCATGAATAAAACATATGGATAGTGTCTGCCTCGAACAATCCACACCTTGAACAGTGATCACCCTTTCTGCAGCCTCATTTCGCTATTTTTGCAGGCGTATAATAAAGATCAAACACTGCCATGTAACTTTGTGTCCAAAGACTGCCAGAAACCAAGACCTTTTTCGCCAGCTCAAGTGCAGGCCTCAGATCAACTGTTGTTTTTGCATTTGTCACCCCGAGTGGGATGGGTATGCTCAGACGTGAGTCCCATACTCTCCACACCACTGGAGTCAAGCTATCCTGGCTGAAGACGGCTGATAGCCAGAAACCGGTCCTAGGATGCTTGATTCCGGTCCAGGAAAGACATGGCTTGGCAGTTCGGGCTGGACTGTTACCATGAGGCACAGGGTCAAGGCTGATTTGCATAAAGCCATGTCTGAACTGGGGTGGTGTGGAGTGCATAAAACAATGGATTTAGGCCCAGATCTCTGTACTGGGGTGAATGTATGACATTGTTCTGCATTCTGTCCACCAACTGTTGTTTTTGCATCTGTCACCCCGAGTGGGATGGGTATGCTCAGACGTGAGTCCCATGCTCTCCACACCACTGGAGTCAAGCTATCCTGGCTGAAGACGGCTGATAGCCAGAAATCGGTCCTAGGATGCTTGATTCCGGTCCAGGGAAGACATGGCTTGGCAGTTCGTGTTGGACTGTTCCCATGAGGCACAGGGTCAAGGCTGATTTGCATATAGCCATGTCTGAACTGGGGTGGTGTGGAGTGCAAAAAACGATGGATTTAGGCCCAGATCTCTGTGCTGGGGTGAATGTATGACATTGTTCTGCATTCTGTCCATCAACTGTTGTTTTTGCTCAGATCAACCCGTCTTGCCAAATTTGCCCACCCACTTGAGATTTTGCGCCTCAAGATCATTGGCCGATTAGACAGTAAGTGTTGATACACTGTCCCTATTCTGGCTTTCTTTTGAATCATTTCATATACCACAAGCTTATCTAACATTGAGGGGGTTGCACTGAGGCGTTTATGAATAAAACTTCTAACCTGCAGGTATTTGAAAAAATCATGCGTATTCAGCTGGAACTTATCTCTCAAAAGTGAAAACGAAGATATTTGCCCGGTCCCCACTAAGTCCCCTATAACATGGATACCAAGTGCCTGCCATCTGAACATAGTTGGATCTTGGAAGACAGGAGGTAGGAGTCGAGAGGCTTTGAATTAGGAATGAGCAATTTCCGACGAATTTTGCGGCAGATTGAAAACATAGCAATAACCCCCTTGAACCTGGTCTTCTTAAAGTAACTCGGCTCCAAGACTTGAGTCAGAATACCCTTAGCAGCTGAGCCGAGACCGAACTCAAAGATAGTAGGTCTACTGCATGGCTGAACCTCGACCCTTTCTCCCAGCATAGGCCCTCCCAAGAACGGAACCATCACAGACCAATAATATAATAACAAATTGGGTACAGCCCATCCACCCCGATCACATGGGAGGCACATCCACTTAGCAATTCTACGGTAGCGCGAAACCACAGAGGAACCTATAGCAGATCCTATTTGCCTTTAACAAGCTTTTTTGCAAGAGTTCTAGAGGAATTGTCTTAAAAAGATACTTTGGGAGCACCAGCATTTTAAGGACACTGCAACAACCATAAAGAGAAAGATGTAAGTGGCCCAGCCATTCCAGCTTAGTGTTTACAGCCTCCACCACCGGAAGAATGTTCAAATCTGGAATGGTTTTGACTGCAGCCATGATCTTAATTCCTAAATAGATTACTTCGCTGACCTTTGGAGCATCAGAGTATGACATATTGGGTGTTTGTATAACCTGTTTTTTTGCCACATTTAACTAATACCCCAATACTAATCCAAACTGTTCAGCAGATGCTTTAAGAGCCAAGAATGCAGAAGAAACATCTGAAGTTAAAACAACAATATTGTGCGGATAAGCCAGCGTGTGGTACTCTGTACCTTCGATTCTTGTAGATAATATGCCCGGGTGTCCTTCAATTTTGCTCAAGAATCGGTCGATGTACAGAGCAAAAAGCAAGGGTGAACATGGACACCCTTGTCTTGTACCTCTACTGATTCTAAAATAACCTGACTCCTGCCCAGAGATATGAGGTTTTGCTGCTGGAAAGGTATATAGTTCCCGAATTGCCTGAATAACATCATTACTGAGACCCTTCCACCGGAGCACGGCCCACAAGAACCCCCAGGAGACCCTGTCAAATGCCTTCTCAGCGTCCAATAGGATCAACCCGAGGGGGGAGGCTGTGACCTGGGCCCAATCCAATAAAGCAATGCAGGGGCATGGTCCGCCATGCCCCTGCCCAGAATAAACCCATGTTGACGCAGGGAAACCAATGGGTCGATCACCTCTACCAGCCTAGAAGCTAAGATTTTGGAATATATTTTGCTGTCGCTGTTTATGTGGGAAATTGTGTGAATAGATGACGGGCCCAGCTCAGGCTTTCCCTTTTTTTTGAACAAGACAATTGTATTCTGGCACCATGAATCATGAACAATACCTTTCTGAGCTGCCCTGAGGACCGTTAGAAGATCACATCGGACCTCCCCAAGGAAGGTCTTATAAAACTCCAAGGGCAGGGAATCTGGACCAGAGGCCTTCCCGTTGGCTAAGGCTTTTACGGTTGACTCGACCGCCTCCCAGGAAATAGGGGCCGATAGCCATTCATTCTGATTGTGGGAGATCTTAGAGGTATCCAACCCCTGTAAAAAATCTTAGATCTCAGACTCCCTCTGAGTACCCCCAGGGTCTTTAGTATAAAGTGCTGCATAAAACCTTTGAAACACCTCATCCACTCCCTCCTGAGTATCCTGAACCACCCGGTTTCATCCTGGATTTTAATAATACGATTCTGCAAGTTTTTCTGTTGAAGCCTCTTGGCCAACACTCTGCCGGAATTCTCTCCATATTTGAACATCATTGTGCAATATTGGAGATACTTAGTGGCAAGGTCCTATCCAAAAGACTCCAAAAGTTTAGACTTTAATATGGCAACAGCCTTCTGACTCTCTTCAATATTACACCCAATCTTAATTTTAGATGTTAGTTCTAGCTTTGCAAGCCTAAGCTCCTCAATGCGGCCCTTTACCAACTCTTGTCCTGCCTTCCAACGGAGGGAGGAAAAAATTCTTAGTCTTTCCGCGGACTGCGGCCTTTAAAGCATCCCAGACCATATGATCTGATGCGGTTCCCCTGTTGATATCAAAAAATTAGACTAACCACTTTTTCATATGATCCTGATAAGCCTTGTCCAACAAGAGTTTCATTTAAAAAATCCAGGCCCTCAGGACTTTGCGTAGACGAGACCAGGAGCATTCTACAACCAACGGATTATGATCCGATAAGATTGGGGGGGGGGTAGAAATAGAAGCTGTGTCTGCAACCTGATCAGAAATAAAAAAATAGTCGAGCCGGACCATTTTATTGTGAGGAGCAGAGTAGTATGTATACCCATCATCAGCTTTATTATGCCGATGCCAAAGTTCTGTCACACCATGCTCTTGCACTAGGGTCTGAAGGACCTTAAACACTCTAGGTTTCCTACCAAAGTACTTATGATCACCTGACAGGTTAAAATTACTTGGTAGGTTAATGTTCATGTCCCCACAAACCAACAAAGGAAATGGCCAATGTAGCTAATTCTCGTTTAAAAGTTTAAACAATTCCGGATCATCTAAGCCATATATCGTACATACAGTTAGTGGCCTGTTCTCAACTAATATTTCAGCTATGATCCATCTGCCCATCTTGTCCTCACGGACCTTAGTCAGAACCCCATTCCACTCTTCAATAAAATGGAAACGCCCCTAATCATAGAAGTCTATTTAGAGTAGGCAATTAGATCATATCCAGGCACCTTCAAACACTCACGCCTCGCCCAGGGTGTATGAGTCTCCTGTAAGCATAATACATCCAATTGCATAGTATGAACAATTTTAGAAAATAATGCTCGGTTTTTGGTGTCATTGAGTCCACAAATGTTCCATGTACTTAAAATAAGTTTACCCAGCCCCATCAACACCTAAGAAAAATTAAACAAGAGTAACCACCCCATGCAATCGACTCACCCCACCTCTAATCCTGGGACCCCCTAAAAATAACAAGTGAGAAAAGAAAAAAAAAAACATGCGGGGGAGAACAGGACCTAACACCTTCTTAGCTATATGGTGTCCAGAACTCCTTGGCCTGAATTTCAGAGAGAAAAAATCTATTCTGTCCATGATAAATAATTTTCAATTTTGAGGGAAAAAGTAAAAAAGCTTGGGTACCCTTTGACTGAAACAGAGAGATCAGCTGACGGAGCTGCCACCTCCGCTCAACTGTTGCTGGGCAAAAATCTGGCCAGACAAATAACTCACAGCCTTTCCTTTGTATTTTACTATCAGGTCTAGCCAAATCAAAGATCTTCTCCCTCGCCAGGAAATTATTGAGACATATCAAAATTGCTCGAGGTTTATCCCCTACTGATCCCGATTTCTGTCTCCGCTTGAACGGAAATTGATGCGCTGGTTGCACCTCGAGCTGCCAGTCCCACTGTTTTACTTCAGGGAATGCCTCAGTGAAAATTTCAGCAACAATTGCCTGGCGTCTCCTCCCTCACGACCCTCCGGGATCCCTAGGATCCTAAGAATGTTCCTCTGGGCCCTATTTTCTAAATCGGTCAGCTTCCACATGATGTCATCTTTCTGTGCATCCATCATGTCTGTTGCGACCTTCTGCGTTGCTAGGGCGTCCTCTAAATTAGAGATCCTCTCCTCGGCCTCTCCAATTCTGGCTGCAATGTCTGTGCAAGTTTTGGCCACTCTGCGAATAGAATTTTGGACTCTTCGACAAACCCCCTGTGTATGAACATTCTTCTGACGAGACTCCTCACGATGCGCCATGATAGTCTGATAGATAATAGCCAGTGTAATCTCTCCGGGTGGCAGCTTAGCCTGGTTAGGTGGTATGTTCAAGCCCTTTATTGGTGCACTCCCCCCTGGGGCTGATTGCACAGGGAAAGAGCTATTCCAGGAAGGTGATCCAGAAGCCCCAGCGGCCTCTCTTAAAGCACCCTGAACTTTTAGATTATTACCTTTGAGGACTGTACGAGGGCCACGGGGTGAGATCTCATCGCTGAGGACTTCATTTCGCCGCCAGTCTCCAACATCGCTGCCATCGTCAGTCCATTCCCTATCCTGGTCGCCCTCTTCATCCATTGAAGACCAGGTGTGTTTCAGATAAAGAGAAGAATTTATCTCCCCCTTCAAGTTCCCTGGAGGATTCGCATCCATCAATAGTACCAACAGCAGTATCATTGTTCTCAGACATATTCGCAGCTGGGAGAGGAAACGCCGGGGTAATATTGTTCTCACTTTGCTGAACTACTGTTCCCATAATCCCATTCACCGGGAGACTGAGTGCAGGCTGTAAGGCTCTACTTGCAGCGTCAGTTTCATGGTTAACCACAGTTGAACCTTCAGTTATGAGCCCCTGTTGCACAGAATGAGCTTTCTGAGTTATACCCTCCTGCACGGGACCACCATTTATGAAAGGGACATCAGCATCTCGTGGAGAGCCCAGTAGGACTAATGTATCTCCTGCTAAGTTCACACCATTAATAGTTTGCAGAGGGCTCAGATGTACTTGCTTGCTTTCCCTGATACCGGGCGGTATTTTGATATTAGCAATCGCATTTTTAAAAAGTACTGGTAGGGTCTGCTTATTTTTACCGCTCGCCGCTGTAGAAACTGCCGGGTTACTGCCCGGGGCGCCTTCTTTTCCTCGTGCTGAATGTGAGGCTTTACCAGCATTTGTCAATTCCACCGGGCTGTTGGTTGGATCAGACGCGGCAGCTGATCGAGCTCTTGCAGCCGCTGCCTTAGCGGTAAGTTTCGGGGCCATATTGCTGCAGGTACGCCTTTCGGGCAGTATACACAGGAGAAATCAGCGAGGTGAGGGAAAGCCGGTAAAAACAGAGCCGGAACACGCCAAACCCTGAACGCGCTATTAAACGCAGCACTCGGGGAGCACAACAACAGTCTAAGCATTGACACACGAACAGCTTTTCCCAGCTCAGTCCAAGAACGAGGGGTCCCCGACAGCTAGAAACACGTTTAGAGGAGGTGATTCATCCAGGTGAGACACACCAGCTCACTCGACCGAACGCTCGGACATCATCTTGCCCAGTATCACATCCTCTGTGGTAGAAGAGGAGTCACACATCTATCAACAAAGTCACAAATTAGCAAGCGTTGGCAAACCTACTAGGTATCACTTATTTACCCATACATTACCAAAGCCAGTAAGAATGACATGTAACTGAAAATGCAAGCCAGATGTATTTTCTTATACAATGCCTATTCACATTGCATGCTCCTTCCAACTAATACCATAGGAAAAGGCTCCTACTTGTCTCTTTTTTGAGTGGTAACCAATAACTTTTGCTACATTCTATTGCTGGTTTTTTAACTCTGCCCAGTGTATGTGCTCTGATCCCTAAAGGCATGTTGAATTGGTATACAGCTAATTGGCATGTTTAACTTACCTATAAGTGCCTAATATATGGTGCCAAATGTACCAGGACCTGTAAGATAAATGTCACTAGTGGAATGCAACAACAAAAGTGACAATGCAACCCATGCCTGCAGGCCTGTCACTGTGCAGTTTTAAATTGCAAATTCAACCTGTCAAAAGTAACCCTTTTTGAGAGGCCTAAATCCTCTTTTTAAATATTAATACATCACAAGTAAATAAGCCTTACAAGCCCACAAGACAGTGTACATAATGTATAAAAGTAGGACATTAAAACTCAATGTCAAACATGTCTTTGCATTGATAATACCCTTCCTGTAGCATTAAGGAATCGGTATTTACTGATTCCTTAATACCGAATACTTCCCTACATCACAAATTCCTAAATACCGGTCGGTAACAATTAAATTTACCGAATTACACCGTTACCGACCGCTATTTGGGCCACCTACATGTAGCTTGACACAAAAGCAGTCAGGCTTAACTTTGAAGGAAGCGTTTATGCAGCACTACAAATAGTAATAAAGTGAAAATATAACACAGGAAAAATCCCACACTAAATTCGAAACATTTAATAAATTATTTGGGACCAAAATGACAAACATCCAACCAGTAGAACTGGAGATAAGCACCTTTAAAGATATAAGTAGTGGTAGTGCTTAAAAGCACAAAGGGCCCACTGTGGTTTTCTGTTGACGCTGGACTGGGACAAAGTCACGAGATCAGTCCGACCGCGATGGAGCGTGGGAGGGAAAAAGGGACCTAGTTAGGCTTGCTGAACCAAGTACCATAGATCCTGGTTGTGGAGCCTTCTATGGTCCTGTTTCGAAGATTTGTTGCACAGAGGTGGTTCCAGGCTCTGAGGCAAGATCATGCGTCGAGGATTCACTATGCATCCGTGGTTCCGAGAAGTCACAAGGCCCTGCATCGTGGATGCATCACACGACGGTGTTTCCAATGCAAGGCTGCAAGGCAATGTATTGAGCTGTATCCATTCTGCTTCAACCATAGCTGGGCTGGCAGATCCCCATCAGGTCTACCTCTAAGGGTCCAGGACTGGGGTGGCACCCCTTTAGGGGCAAGACTCATAGTAATCAGAGCCCAGGTGAAGGGTTCAAGATGGTTGCAGCCTTTTCTGTCTTTGTGATGTAAAACTGAGGTAGGTAACAGCTCCACCCACTCAGTCAGAGATGGCCGTTCTGTCAACACCTATTCCCCCTTTGTCTCACTGTCTGGGAGCAATCGAGAAAGATCAACTGCCAGCTCCATCTAGTCATGAGACCCATTCTTCAGACACCAAATGGCTGGGACAAGTAAATGGCAACTTTTTAAAGTGGCATTTTCAGAATTGTGACTTAAAATCCAACTTTAACATTAAAAAGGGTTTTAAATTACAGTTTTTAAGACAACAAACTTGATATTCCTACCTGCTCCCATTTGAAAGTTATCACTTATTAAATATAATAAGGAAGGTAACTCAATGTTATCCTGTGAGAGAGGTAGGTCTTGAAGAGTTTTTCATTGCCAGTGCGTGAAAGTACATGTCAACATTCTTAATGCAATGTACCCTGCCCTATCTGCTGTTGAGGGCCTACCCTAGGGGTGACCTGTAAATATTAAAAATAAAGGTTTAGGCCTGGCAAAAAGGTTTATCTTGCCATGTCAAAATGGCAATTTTAAAACTACACACATTGGTTGGAATGGTGGGTCCGAGGCATTTTACAGAGGGTACTTAAGTGGGTGGCACAATAAGTGCTGCAAGCCAACTAGTAGCATTTAATTTACATGCCCTGGTTACATGTAGCACCACATTATTAGGGACTTACAAGTAAATTAAATGTGCCAATTAGGTGAAACCCAATTCTACAATGTTTATTGAGAGAGCACAATAACTTTAGCACTGGGTAGCAGTGGAAAAGTGCACAGAATTCCAAAAGACAACAAAAACGGTTTCAGAAAACACAAGAGTGAAGGCCAAGTCCAACAGTAAAACATCTGACCATGATGAACCTTGTCTCTGTCTCTGTATCTGACCCATGCTCCATCACGCCTAGCATGACCAATCGCCTGTGGTTGGCGTTTTGGGCTTTGTGGTGCTATTGTTAATTAAAACTTTAAAAAATCATATCTCTGGATTCCCTGCATTAAATTTCTGTTGATTTGGTGTCAATACATTATTCCTGAATCTTATAAATTGAAGTGGGACTTTTATTTTGTTGTGTTTCCAACTTTTTAATGTTTTGATACTTCTAAATGCTTTAAACATTAACCTGTCTGTTTTGTGCCATAGCTACCAGGGGTTGAGCTCATGTTTAAATTACTGACACCTTTACTGGACCTAACAAGAATAGTGCCATTATTATATGTGGTGGAATTTTGTCCACCTGAACTAATAATTAACTTTTTCACAATGACCATTTTATTACTCTTCATCTACAAAAGTCACAAAATTTACAGAATTAGAAATCACCGAAAACAATCTCTCAGCCAAAGATACCATTTGCAGGTCTTCAAAGATTTGAAAAGCTGAAATCAGCACTTTTCTGCAGTACTTTAGGCTGATACTAGAGGTTCTAAACAACAACTCTTGACCAACGTTGCTCCTTTTGGATTTCTAACCCAAAGTGACTTGAAGCGCCTATTAACTGCAGTGAATGTCAGCACACTTTTAGGTTACACCCAGTGAACTATGTTTCCTCTCCTTTTGTCCTGCATACATGTGCATATGATGTCCCCACACATACTTTGCTTCTGTACCAATTGCAATTCCACTGCTTACAGCAAATTGCACTGCTTTCTCCACATCAGCATATTTTGACCCCTATCCTTCCTGATCTATTCTGCATGCTCATCCCACTTTACATCCAGAGTTCCACAAAAAACATCACATTCTACCAAAGAAGAGTAAAACAGGAGGGCACCAATACCCACCAAACAACGGTTCTTAAAGATGAGGGTCATGGAAGACCACGTTTTACAAAAGTAACAATAAGGATTTGAGAGGAAGAGTATATATTGGAGTGCGGGTCTCCTTATAAATTGAATGAAGAAAACCCACTGGAATAGGTCTTGCTTTATTACAGTGCACCCATATCTGACTACATGCATAAAGCAATGCACAGGCAACACTACAGGCACATATGTGGGCACAGACAACATATAATGAGTTATAAATACATGAAATGTTACTCATAGGCCTCGCATACAAGAAAATGATATATACAGGTAGAAATACACTCACAGCAGACACGCAGAACATAGGTAAACACAAATACACACACTGCAACCCTTACAGTCAGGCACTCCACACAAACCGGTGCTAGGATTCAATTTTCAAGTTCAGCAATTCAGCCAGTGGATCACATATCTTAACTGCAGCTCATAATAAGAGATAAAAGTAATGCTTCCAAGTGCTGAACAAACAAGAGTCCTACCATCACAACTGTAAGCAAGAGCAAAAGATGATGATACAAAGATTAAAATATGAACAAGACAAGCACTATGCAAAAACACAATCTACTTTTTTCATATTGTTTTTTTTTACTTTTCAATGCATAATACATTACCATTGCATTTTCATGTTCAACAAATATATTGTAACTAATGTGCGGAAAAACTCCCCCCCTCCCTGACTGCTCTCCATGTGTACCATTAAAATACTCTGTACTCCTCAGTGAGGGTGCCCATCCTACATCGAAGGCCACCCCTTCGTACAATACAGTTGAAGAATGCTTTCAATTGGTATCATCACTTTACCTGCTCAGTCGAGCTAGGGCACTCCCAGCCCGTCTCTCCCCTCTTGTACATTTAAACTTTCAAGATATTCTAGTCTATGTTTTCCAACTGCTACGCCTTCAAGGGGGCTGTGAATTCAGGGGGTGCCTCAGTGCATCCAACATCGCCACCCATGCTCTTAAATTATCTTCCACCTTGTCGTCATGTCTGGTTGGTCTCATATTGATTTCCTTCACAACCGCCCACTCCGACATGTCCCTAAGCCATTTTCCCACACTGGGAGGACAACGCACCATCTACCTTAAGGTGACCCTTTGCTTGGCCAATATGAGCCCCAGGATTAGAAACTTCCTACTCAGAGTTTTCCCTCAAGGGTGCGGGAGTAACCCCATCATCACCACCCTGATATCAAGCTGTATGTTCTACCCTGTGGCCACGTTAAGCCTCTCTATTACCTCCTGTCAGTAGGAACCAGCAGATCTACAGGACCAAGTGATGTGTATGAAATCTGCTTCCCCCTCACTGCAACGAGAACAATTTACCTCCGTTGCTCGATATATGATATGTAGTGTCTTGGGGGTAAGGTATGCCTGGTGGTTGTAGTTGTATTGAATTAAAATGAACCTCGCCTGTTTGTTTACAGGTCTACCACGGTGCTACAGCCCGCCCTCTTCCACTTCTCCATGGACATATCGGCAGCCACTTTTACGAACAGCTGGAGTACCCAAATGGGCAAGGCCGGCACATATGGAGCTGTCTTTATCATCCTTTTTATCACACCTGTCCACTCACTACACGTCTGACTCATATGGAATTTCCTCTGGCGCCCCTGCATCCTTCATCAACAACATGGGAAGTGACTCCATGTCACCGGAATCCCTCAGCAGTTGTACCAGTGCTTTAAACTACTTGTCGCTTCAAATCACTTCTTTGAATATGTGTCATTTTCAAACAGCATTTTGTAGAGACATTGGTGCAGCCAGGAGTCCCATCCAATTGGCAGAATCAGTGGTGCTGGACCAACTTTCAGATTGGGGCCGATGCCATCAATGTTATGTCACTGAGTCATTGGAATTGTGAATAATCCATCCATCATACAAACAACAGGTGTGGCAAATAAGCCACAGCCATTCAGTAGGAGAATGGTAAGGGTGTGGTATGTAGCAAGTGGAGCATTTTGGACCACACCTCCGCAAATATGGGACTAAAGCATGGTGTGGTAGCACACTGTCATTTACAGACACACATTTTCCATTGAAATGGCCACTAAATTAGACAATTAGAAGAAATCGGGTTTCAGTGGATGTAAGGAATTGGGGTTTAAGTTGAGAGGGGAGGAGGCCTCCCTCAAATAATAAACACAATCCTTGTTAGAATGAATTACAAAAGTCTCTAAATAAACATGTACTTAACCCCCTGGTAGCTTGGCACAAATGCAGTCAGGCTTAACTTAAAGGCAATGTTTAAGGTACTCATACAGTCATAAAATGAAAACACACCAATAAAATCCCGAACCAATTTAGACAAATGGAGTAAATTATGATAAATAGTTATGACAAAATGACAAAAATCTGTATAACTGCAGATATGAGTTTTTAATATTTTAGGTGAAAATAGTGCCGAAAAGCACAAAGCACCTTTCACAGTTATCTGTTCACACTGGACTTGGTAAAAGTAAAAAGTTCAGGCTGACCGGGATGGAGCGCAGGTCCGATTCAGGGACTAAGTTCATCCTGATGAAGAGTTACTTTCTCAAATCTGCAAAAGCTGCTGCTGTTTACATTGGAGGGGCCACAAGGAAGTCCCTGAAAGCGTGAGGAGGAGGTCTGGCATTGCTGACAATTGCTGCTGTAACATGAAAAGTTGGTTATGGCCGGAGATTTGTGCTGGCAGTTGACGTGGACTGTTGCTATCAGTGTGTTTTGCAGGTCTCACTGGAGCCTTGTGTTGAGTGTTGCCACCGAAGGTCACTGTTGGGTTGAAGAGCAGGTCCGGGTGGATCATTACATTGATGTTTGTTGTGGGCAATCGATTTCTGGCACAGTGAGCTCACTTCGCGGTTGTGAGGAGCCCCAAAACTTACTTTTGAATCTTCACCTCCCCTTTGAGAGGCGTGCCCTCGGATGCCAGCCAAGGGTACAGGACGTGCAGGTCACCTCTTGAGAATCAAGACTCACTCAGGCAGAGACTAACAGGAGGGCTCAGGTAGGTCCTGTTGGTGCTGGTCAGCTGGGACGTTACAGGAGGCCTCCCAAAGCTTGTTGTTTCCCTGTAGTTCAAACAAGTGGTCAGCCAACTGACTATTGGAGTCATTTCTAGTGAGCCTGGGTTTAAAACAAGCAGGTCCAATCTTCCTGCTTCAGACATCGCGTTAGTCCTTCTTCTGAATCTTCCACAGGTCCAGGAGTGTTCTGATAAGAGATTCTGAAGAAGCCACTTTTATACCTAGTGTGTGCGTTGTGTGGAGAATTCCCTGGCTTACCCTCAAAATGGGTTCTGGTCAGTTGTTCCCTCTCATCTGGCCATTGCTCCAAATTGCCTAGGGTGAGAAAGGCAAAGACAGGCGTAGTGTCAGGTTTCTTTGTGTGTGTTGCCGGCAGGGCCATTTGAAGTGTAATCAGGGCAGGGCACATCTCCTCTCCAGCCATCTTGTAAGGAAGACTCTCACCCTTCACACCTAGGCCTCTTTTGTCTCTTTGTTGTGAATACACAAAAAACAACGGTTGAGCCATTAACAGCCATGTGACCCTGGACACTGACAGGAAGGCACATTTGGTTTTGGCAGAAAAATTGAAACTTTTCAGAATAATAATTTAACTCCAAAATGTCTATTAAAGAGAATTGTAAATTAGAATTCAAATGAGTGGAAGAAGTATTTAGTGATTTGTGGTTCACCCTGACAAGGATTCTGCTTCATAAACGAGTGGGGCTCTAACCCCCCTCAATTAATAATCCACTTTCTTCCAAAGCAGTAAGTGGAATTGCAGATGATATAATAAATAAAAAAGTAGACATTAGAACATGAATTTCTGCATTGTACAGTTTTGGCCATTTCTAATTTGAGGCAAATTGATCAAAAGTTGACTAAACTGTACATTTTAATCAATGTCTTTAGCACAAAAAACATATTTTACAACATTGATACCGTTGAAATATTCCAATAACTGACTGACCTTGCCCTTGTATTTTTTGCACCTGAGTGCCTGTGCAATGTTAGAATTTCCTCTGCGTAAGGTTCTAGATTCCTGTGCTCAGATTTATTAAGCCCTAGAGTTGCTATTGCATCCTGCAAGGTGATGCAAGACAACACAAAAGCTTAAGTGATATGTACTAAGCTATGCAGAGCTACATTCCAAGGCTCTTCATGGCTTAGCAAATACTGAGTAACGCAAGGCAGTGCAAATGACTGCCTTACATTACTCTACGGTGGTAAGGGATTCAATTGGTGAAGTGTGGGTGTTCCCCGCATTCCATCCATGGATTTTAGTGCATTCCCAAATTTACTAAGGGTAGTAAACCTGGGAGTACGCCATCCCAACAGAGGTGTAACAAGGAGAAATATATGTTTTTCTCCTTGTTAAAGATGCGAAATATGTTTTGCTGTATGCTGCAATAAACAAAGAAAGAGGGAAAAGCCTCTTAGCATTGGTTTTGTGCAGGAAGGAGTTCATTTCTGCACAAAAACAATTCAGCCTGTAATGCAGGCACCCTAGCAACATGGTGCAAGGGAGCCTGAATTGACCATAGATAGAGATCAGGAATGTGCCATATCTTAGTAAATAATTGATGCAGTGCAGCAAGTTGTCTTGCTGTGTTGCGTCAAATGTTAGTAAATCCGGGGGTTATTATTTCAATCACACATTGAAAAGCAAATAACTATGGCTGGCTTTATTAGTTAAAATGGGGCTTACTTGACTGGTAAATTAATGAGTGTGGATTGCTGAGTGGCATACAGTAATAAGAAGTAAATGGGTGAATAAATGCATGAATGAATACATAAATGCATGACTGAATAGATCAGACTATATGAATGGATGGGTGTGGGATGGATGAATGAATGTGTAAGTGACTGCATGAATTGATGCTCGATAAATGGGACAGTGCATAGATGATTGAATGCTTGGATCACTGAGTGATGTGCTAGCATGCAGATAGTTGAATGTATAATTGTTGTTTGCATAGATGGCTAGATAAATGGCTTACCCTTCCACACACCTTTAAATTAATTTCAAAAACTGGACTATCAGCCGCTTAGGAGCCACTACAACAATTTAGACCTCCAAAACGCCAGCTGCCACCCTCAGCCCCACCAACATCAACCAACCAGCGAACAATAGCCAGACCATTAGCTCCTGGTCTCCACTCACCGCCCTACCCAATTCAGCCATTATGTCTTCCATCCACTCCGGGGCACCCACCGACCCCGACCCCATCACCTCTACAATCTTGCAACAAACCTAATCAGCTTACAACTCACGAGCATCCTCAATCAATTAATCAATCAATCAGGGAATTGTAAGCGAGCTACTCACCCGTGAGGGTCTCAAGGCGGGTCTCCTCAACACCTCCATCTCCACAGCAACCTTCCTGGACAGATGGAAGTCTCTACCGAACCCAGCAAATGCAAAAATTATCGCCCCATCTCCCTGCTCGTCTAAGAGGCCAAAGTACTCGAGAACGCAATCAACAAGCAGTTCACCAAATTCCTGGAACAAAACTACTTACTGGACGCCTCACAATTAGGATTCTGTGCAGATGACAGCACTGAGACTGCGCTGAATGCCGCTACAGATGACAACTGCATACTCCTTGACCATGGAAAAACTGTGCTCCTGATTTCTTGACCTCTCCCCGGCCTTCAACACTGTCTCCCTCAACATCCTCATCAACAGATTCTACAACATAGACATACAGCAAGACGCTCTCAAGTCTTCTTCCTTACAGGATGCACACAGAGCATCTGACTGCCTCCCTTCACCTCTGCCTCCAAAGACATCATGAGCAGCATACCTCAAGGAACATCACCAGCCCCATTCTGCTAAACATGTACATGATCTCCCTCGCAGACATCATCAGATCCCACGGACTCAACATCATTTCCTACACATTACACTCAACTGATCCTCTTACTCACGAGGACCCCTCCAAACCCAAAACTAACTTCTGAAACACTATGACCAACGTAGTCAAATGGATGAGAGACAACTGCCTCCAACTCAACTCCGTCAAAACTGTAGTACTGATCTGTGGGAAGAAGACCTTCACATGGGACTTCAGCTTGTGGCCTGCAGAACTCGGGCCTACACCCACACCCACTGACCATGCACGCAACCTCGACATCTTCTCGACAGCCAACTGACCATGAAACAACCAGTCAACGCAGTCACCCCTTCCTGCTCCCACACACCACATGCTCTGCAGAATCCTTCGGGGAATTCTTGCGCATCCGTCGCAACTGTACAGACATAAAATCTTTTCATAAACATGGGGATGCCCTCCAAGATAGACTTCTCAAAAGAGGATACCCCCATCGCCTTGTGCGACATGCTTATAAAAGAGCCAAATATTTTGACAGGTCAGCATTACTTCAAGGCACCAAAAGGATGAAACAAAATAGGATTACATGCGTAATCAATCACTCCACCCTGAATTTCAAAATCAGGAATGTCATCAACAAAAATTGGAGAATCCTAAACTGTGATGAAAACAAGTCTCCTCTACCATTACCATTGGTAGCCTACAGAAGAAATAGAAACCTCAGGGACATGCTAGTACATACTAGACAGACCAAAAATGTCCCATCAGAAAATCAGCGCTCAATCACTGGCTTACCGGTAGTCCTAGGTAATCACAGATGTGGCTCTTGCCACGCATGTGATACAGCGATCACCTCAGATACCATAACCTATAATGACAGAAAGATTAAATTACGCCATCTGACAAACTGCCGGAGTAGCAACATTGTCTACATTCTTTTTTGCAGTTGTGGCTTGGCCTATGTGGGAGAAACGGGTCGTGAATTTCGCGTCCGTTTCAGCGAACACAAGTCTGCCATTAAGACGAAAAAATTGTTGGCACCCCTAGTCCAACACTGCTTGGATAACAATCATTCTGAACAAGACATTAAATGGTCGATACTGGAGAAAGTAATCACCAAAATAGGTCAACCTAATGAGGTGACTCGCAAGAAGCGAGAAACATTTTGGATATTCCATCTTGACACTGTGAAACATGGACTGAATGAGGAAATCTCATGGTATGTTACAAAATAAACTCATGCGTACCTCATTTATATCCAGTACTTAGCCAATGAGACTTTTCCCTGATTATTTTATATTATCCAAGTCCTTTGGCTGCTCTGGGTCTTACTAGACCCTCGGTGTTACTAAGTACACATTATTACCCTGCAGTATCATGCCTAAATTACATGCCATTTGTCCTTTCAACGTGACATTCAACTTAGGCTTATAAAATCTCAGTGGCGGACCCAGTGGTATGTTCCCATTAAATTCCCATCACCCACTCTCAATTGATCATATAAACACGACTGGTCCATCTCCTTTAATTAAAAATTGTTAAAAGAATTTTTTAATTTATTTTTGAATTAGGTTCCAGCGTAATAATTAGTGAGTATCACAGCCATTATGTTCCTTTAGGCAAAACTGATCAATCAATGATGGTTCGAACACTCTTGTTTTCAGAGTTTCCAGCTTGGCCTCTATCACCCACTCTCAATTGATCATATAAACATTAGAATATTGGAGAGGTTCTAATGTTTCATAATAGAAGAGAAAATGTTTGCAAGGCCCCCGTCTCTGCTTGATCAAAACAAACTAAAAAGAATTAGTATTTCTTCCTGTTTTCTGTTTTGCCGGATTAACAGCTCTACGTCCGGTTTTTATGTTAGTGGCACTTCGAAATGAGAGTCCATCGTTTATGTCAACTTGCACTGAACGATCGTCCTCTCGCGAGACAATGGGACGGCATTATAAACCGGATTAGAAACACTGCAAGTCGCTTACCGCCGAGGACCGAGGAAGATCCGAATACATCCCGAGACCCCACATGTCCAGGTATGTCACCATCTGGGACGCGGTTTTAGTTGCTAGTCCGACCGGAACCCTTGCCGCGCCCGCGATTTTAGTAACTTTATACCATTAGTAGTCCTTAGACTATCGCGTATAGACTGCCTGATCTCTACGCTTGGACTCCACTCCGTACGCGTTATAAACCCTGCTACCTATCTCTAACTGATTCTACCTTAGCGTTTACACTCCCTGGGGTCTTTTTTGATAAAAAATATGGTAAAGTATCCAATGCTTAGACTCCACCGCGCTGTAGTTAAAAACCCTGCTATCTATCTTTGATTGTCCAACCCTAACATTTAAACTACATTGACTCTCCCTTGCAAAATTAGGAGAGACTTTGAACAATTAAGTAGCTTAAATCCACCATACCGCTTCAGTCTGTACAAATGTCTCTAATTTTTCTAGCTATTAGATGGATGCAGTGTAATGAGCTGAGAAAAGCATTTTTCACCATTCCCGGTCCAGTAACTGGCAACAGATCATTAGCCATATAAAGGAATGTTTCCTACGTCTATGCAAATAACGAGACGTAAGTCCACTTTATGACTATCCATTTGCAAAACTTGTGGGACTATAAGTGCAATAAATCTGATGAATAGTGGTTCTTGTGTTTCCTTTCTCTACCTATGTAGACCGCAACTACTGAGAACACAGCTTACCATTACATTTTATACTACTGAGGGCATCATCAGCCATTTAAAGGTATATCTCCACATATTGGGCCATTTAGGCATATCTCGCTTAAATAGTGTATGTAGATGTTGAAAGGAGAAACCAAATACTATATATGGACACTTTTCTTGCTTTATAGTTTTTAATTGACTCCCTGGAGAACAAATAATCGTCTCTGAACAGGTTGAAGTAATCGAACCCTGTTTCACAATGAAAAGTGGTAAGAATGATAGCCTATTGGGTATTATGTATAGTGTACATTGAGTAACAAATGATAAAACATGAAATATCGTCCTCTCCATGCAGGTGTTTTTTAACAAATATTGAATCTGAAAATCTATCAACTGAGCACGCAAGGAATCCATGTTGGCCTAGCCTTTCTTGTGAGTAATACTATGTCCTGGTTCGCATGATAACAACTTCTGTACTTTAAACTAATGTAGAAGGTCCCCAACTAAAAAGAGCAATTTTTGTTCTCTATTCCTAAATAACTGGAACCGTCAAGTCTCTGGTGGCTTCTCATTATAATAAATTAATTATCCTCATCTACCGGAGTCAGTGACTCTGATATCTCCAAAACCTGTCGGGCATGTGGGTTGTAGCCATGTTGGATCTAGGCAATGTTTTATGTTGTATCTGAAAACTGTTGTATTTATAAATCAATTAATAGAAGTGTTGGTGACAGATATATTTTTCTTCTTGTTTTTCTTTGTAAATAAACTTCTTGTAGGTCCCCTGATATCTTTGAACCCACAAGAGAAAAAAAGGTCCTGAGGAAGGTGGTTATCCACCGAAACGCGCGTCGACCAATCATGTGCGGGGGTCCTAAGTCTTTCTGAGACCCTAAAAACTTGACAACCTGTGAACTTGTCAGTCTATACATAGTTTTCTTCCCTTTTTTCCCCTTTTGGTAGTGTAAGTGTGGTATGCATGTGTGTTTGTTTGTGAATTGAGTTGTGTCCTTGAATATCAGGTGGCCTTCTTAAAGATCAACTAATTTCTTCAGTGTATAAATAATTCCTTCTTGTATTTTTGGTGTGTTATGAATAATGTGTGTTTTAAAAAACCCCAAAAAATTTTTCTTGAGTCTGTAAAATGTATTTATGATGAATTATGTAATTTGTATTTGAGAAATTGAAATGAAAAAAACTTAAGTAAATGAAAATAAAAACTATGATAAAATAAACATGTTTATATAAGTCTGTCACCTTTCTCAGAATTACCTGATGTATACTGTCTACAGATATATATGACCATTGAAGGAACACTTTCTAGAACAAATTCCTCAGATGGATGCCAACCAACACTGGAAAGACAGTCACTCAGCCCCTTGTCACCAGCCGCCTCGACTACGGCAACTCCCTCTACCCTGGTATCTCGAGCTAGCTCCTGAGAAGACCACAGACCATACAGAATGCTGCAGCCAGACTCATCCTGGACCTCCCTAAACGAGCCCACATCGCCCCCATCTGAGAGACCTCCACTGGCTACCCATCCAGAAGAGATGCCAGATCAAGATCCTCGCACAGGCTTACAAAGCCCTCCACAACCTAGGACCTGCCTACATCAACCATCGAGTGAACTTCCACCAACCCTCTAGACAACTGCGCTCTTCCTCACTCGCTTTTGCACACACCCCTTGCATCTGTTGCAGCTGCAGCTGTGGCTGTTCATTCTCCTACATCGCTGCCAAGACCTAGAATGACTGTCCCCTAGTATATGTTGCCTGAATGTAAAGTGGTCTGAATAATTTGTGAATGGCAAATGTTTCACTAACTACAACATGAAACATGTTTATTCACAAAAATAACAACATTTATAAAGCTACAGAATGCACAGAGTTGTTTCGGATGCTTAAGTGTAACATTATTCTGTCAGAAACTATAATTTCATGAGTGGCCATAATTGGTACATAAAATATATTAAGATATGTACTTAATAAAACAATTATTTATTTTCAGGGGCTCTGTGGTTGTACTGATTGGTCTCCTTTTCCCTCTTTTTTGTTTTTTACAGCTAATGTGAGTGAAAGGGTAATGATGGGCAGGTAAGGGCTAGAGCTCAGATTGTGTCCAACTTATCATTCATCATTTGAAGAACCAGGTTTTAGAACCCAGCGGCGCCAGGGGCACAGCCAAAGTCTTCGAGTTCACCTGTCTTAGAATACAGAGACACGGGATACTTCTCGGCGAGGTCAAAGATCAAATTTATTGGCTGCAACCAGGAACAGAAGTCTACGAAGTACGACACAAGTAGGTTCGCTAGAGACTGCTCAATTTTCCTATTGCGAGACATCGTCTTTTATGCTAAAAATCACATTCCGGACAAACATCCTTTATTTGCAAATTGTCCAATCAAAGGTAACATTGAAAAAGGTATTGCATGACGACAAACCCACTCTTCAGTTGTCCAGCCCACCATCAATTACACGGGAAAACCCAACATTCTTGCTCGGACAGGCCAGACACCATAATAAAGGACCACAACCCATACCATAAACAGACCATAAAGGAAGGAGCAGAAACAGATGAGAAACAAGATAAAGGGTGTGTGCGTGTGTAATAAACTCAACAATGTCCTGTTCTTTGATCCTAATCCCGATCAACTACCTGACAAGGAACTGGCTTAGCAAAGTTAGCTTCAGGCAACGGGGTCAGTTCGCTCAGGTCACCTAGGAGTCAGCTAAAGAGTACGTGTACCAAAGACTCGTTCGTCCGTAGTCATCGGCCTATGTGAGGGCAACCACAAAATGGCTGCCGTACACAAAATGGAACCAGAGGGTTCAGAACGGAATCCCTAAATACATAGTGAAGCCATTGTTTTAACATGGCGAAATCACTCGTACTTGCCGCACTCACTAGTTACGGTTCGCTACTATCAAATTCGTAACAAAACCATGACCTTTATGAAACGGGTTCAGAATTCATGGAACCTCACATTGCCTCTCTATTTTTAGGTTGACTCGACTTTGCCCCTCTCTATGTGAAGGTTGTAATGGTTCTGAGAGACATCTGGATACCCTTAAACATTTTTGCAGAATCGCTGAGGACTTATCACCTTAAGATCGTGTGTCGCTCTCTTGATAATTTCTGCCTTTTATCGTGTTCTGCATTGGTCTGCTGGTTGATTTACTTTGAATATACCGTATTTGTTTATTCAATGTTTGCCAACCACTCCTTTATTCATTTTACAAATTCCGTAGTGCAACCCCACATCAGGATTCATTTTGACCAGTGTACAGGGGTAATCTCTGGTTGATCCCTTCCCCGCAGTGCTCAGCGTTTTATTGGTGGCACATTCATCACATAAGAAAGAGCTTTAATTTCGATGTTTTTCACACAAAATACAATGCCACCTGGGAACAGATTTGTTAAATAGTGTTTCTGTTGCTGAACTATTTAAGAGAGTCAGAACATGATAATATAACTCCCAAAAACACATGAAAACAAAGTATCTTCTTTTTTCCCAAGGGGGAGTGGGAAAGGTTAAGTGGAGAATATGTATAAAGTGGGAACCTATGTTTAAAAAAGATTGAGTTGGGCAACACCGTGTCATAAATTCACCTGTCATTTAGGGGGGAGAATTTTGAGCAAGTAAAGGTGCAAAATGTCAGTGTAGTCGTTCTGAAAATGTCCATTAACATATGGATTCCTCCATTCTAGTCAAATCTTGATATATGTAGGAAAGACTTTAAAAAAATAAAATTTCGATTTGCAAGATGAATTAGAATGACAATCTGCCTTGGACTTTTAAAAAAAAGGCACTCGGACAGTCGGTGCAGAAATGAAAACATGAGACTTCAATGGCCTTTAATCAGACGCTTTCTCATATAATAATGTGTGTTCCTTTTGTATGTTAAAACATGTACAAATCTAATTTATAGTTAATGTGACTAATTTAGATTTTGTTTAACTATGGAATGTGTTTTAACTTACAAGAATTATTAAACATATGTGCGGTGGTAGTATATAGTTTGTATAAAATGAACTCCACATAAAAAAATGCACAATAACAGAACAGTGACAGGTAAACGGAACTGTCTCGGAAGAAGCTTCATTTGACCTTGCAGATAACAGTAGAAATGTGCTGTGAAAATGAGACTCTCAGAATGTACTGTTAGTAGCTCGTAGGATGTTATATTAAACAGAGCACCATTCATAAACTGACTCAAAGCCTCATTTATTTACTGTAGAGAGACAGAAAGCACACATATTTTAAAATGCTTTGCCACAATATGTTTCCAGTATTTTTCCTGCTTAATAGATTGTTTTTTCTTGCAGCTAATGTAGTGCATTGAGTTAGAATACAATGTTTCTCTATCAGAAGGTTAGGAAATTAGATCATTTTAAGAAAGTGATTGCCAATGCTTGATGAATTATGTATAGACAGGAAGATGTGCCCTCTAGATAATGTTGTATTTCCATTGGAGGAGATGAAGAAACATGCCATACTCTTTGCAAAATTTACAGATTCATAAACTCATTCATAGATTAGGAGTTTCAGAACTAGAGGGAAGACGACTGCCTTAGATGAGAACAGAACTAGAGGGAGAGAGAGTCTTGCAGATCTGAGATGTAGAGGGACGGTGAGGAGATGCAGTGCAGACTTTGATTCAGACGAGAGCAAGGAAGAAGAGAGAGTCCTGTAGATGGAGAACAGATTCAGCTGTCGTTGGGGAGGCAGAGCAGAATGTCAGGCTTTGTGTCCTTTTGACATTTGTTAAAACCCCAAGCTTTATGCTTCGACTAATTGGGTTTACCAAGGCTCATTTACTCTATGCTTTATTTTCTCTTTATGGGAAACTTTGCAATCATTAATTACTGATTTATTAGCTTCATGCTAATCTCACTTTTGCCTTTATTTTTTAACTGTACTTGGGTTCTGACTGACATCATATGATCTGCACTACTTATATTTTCCTATTATCAATTCTGTAACCTTATAGATATTTGACTAATAAAGAAAGACTCAGAGAAACCTCTATCTTTCATTATAAAATAAAACCCTTTAAAGTACTCACATACTCTCATCATTGACTCAATACGAAAAATTTAATAGTTGATGATGCATAACTGTGTGTTCTATTTCAGTTACTGCTCCTTCAGAAAACAGCGGCAAGGTCCATTGGCGAGGGGAAACTATTTGGATTTCCCAAGGACAAAATATGTAAGCCAGGGTGTTTGGTCTAAAACACTCATTTAGTCAAATCCTTATAGACTTTCCCGCATATGTGAACATGTAGAACTGTAATTTAGTAATAAGATGTACCACTTTAGTTTCACAATTACAAGTAGAATACAAATATATACAGTTTTGAGTTTTCAGGGAAATAATTTTGGCCATCAGGTACATCTTCCTAAAAATATCTTCTTATGGTGGTTTTGCAGATGTTAAGGTATGGGGGGACAGTCTGACCACATTTACCCTATATGCTGATGGAATTCGACTGGTCCCCCTTTCTGCATCAAACAGGTTAAAAACCAAGTGTGTCATTTAGAACATCACAGAGACCGCCATCTTTGGCCTATCTGACTGACAAGCTCACCATCTCCAGTAGCCTGGGCACACAAACAGCCAGAACACCATCAGATTGGAGGGAATGAAATACAATTGCAAAAAAACAAGTCCACAAACCTCATCCATCTATTCACACAGTATATGGAACAGCATCCTTGTATCCATCTACACCTCCCTAATCGTGCTCTATTGTAGGAAGTACTGGAGGGGCCCCTCTTTAAAGGACACTACATTAGTATGTATTAACAGTTTATGACCCTAACTACGAGTGGGCCAGTAAATTTTGACCTGTGCATAATCACCTGTTTATGCACAGGTCGAAATTACGAGTTTGGCTGTATTTAACGCATCCAATCATGATCAGATGCATTAAATGCCTCAGCTGTAGTTACATTTCAGCAGGTAAAACCTGCCCAAATCTAATAGGGGAAATTGTACAGTATTTACATCAAAATCAAAAATGTGCATGTTATTCCCTACAAACTCATTGTATGTGTTATTTATCACACACGATAAATAACGTACCCTGTGTATCGTCATTAATCATGTGAGATAACTATTATCTCAACTCGTAATCAGGTCTAACATCTGCTATAGGAACCCAACCTAATCTCCAGTCACTCATTGACTGTATCTCTGCCACTGACACTATAAACAGTTTGAATGTGTTGTGGCTTGGGGGCATATTACCAAGCAATAGCGATGATTATCTCTATTGCTTGGTTAGCGTGAAAAAATTAACGCTGAGCTGCGGCGATTTTTATCGCAGATAAACCTTGGTATTACCAAGGTTTATCGCAAATGCGTTAAAAATCGGCCGCAATGCATGAATATTGCTGAAAAGTCAGCGATATTCAGGCATTACCGAGCTAATGCTCTTAGCCATGTTATCCACCTCCCATTGGATAACATGGCTAAGAACTGCTCAGGGCAGGTGTTAGCTTTTGGCGATATTCGCGCTTAGCGCGAATATCTCCAAATAATAGCGATAGCGATGTTAGCGACTGTTTTCAGGCGCTAACATCTTGGCATGCCCACTTTGCATGTCATTAGTGATAAATATCACTGACATGCAAAGTGGGGCCCAAGATGGTCGCTATCTCCTACTAGCTGTCGCTAACTGGTGTTAGCGACAGCTAGGTAATAGGGAGATAATTTTATCTCCGCTTTCTTGGCTTTTAAAGCCAAAAAAGCGGAGATAAACCCCCTTGATAATGGTTTGCACAATGGACATGCTCTATATATCTATTGATATATAAATACAGACATACATACGCATTCAGTATACAGTATGATAAATCCCATGAGAGACAAATAGCATTTTCCATAACGTGCTTTGTAAGAATGCACATTGCTGTAAGTGGTATGAAGTCTCTGTGCTCACACGACCGATGCACAAATAAATGATGCACTTTAATAATATCTATTTCTACATTAGCAGACGTACAGGCGTCACTAACACAAGACAACGCTACTCAAGAGATACCAGCTGTATACATATACAGAAGCACATGGAGCGAAGCAAACATATATGTTTAAGCTCTGAGTGGGTTTCAAAACAGGGTGCAGGTAAAAGAAAATCAATTGAACCCAGTTAGGCATATGGAATTCAGTAAGCACTCTCACCACACCTCTACATAAAGCACCAAATGGACAGACTTCATGTAAGTAGTATGATATTTGGTGACATTTATATTTGGAATTGATACTGTCAAATATAGCAAAACAATTTCCAGACTACAGATCCATGGTAGGCTAAGAATGCAACTTTTGTATTCCCTGGTGGACACCTGTTACGACTTTGCCCCACATTGTGTATCGTCCGCAGGACAGAAAAACAGGCATAGAATATGGTAAAAGTGCGAGTGCATATTCAGTTCATTCTCTTTTCTCATTAAACACAACATATTTTTCATGTTTTTCTTCCCCTACATCTTCCTGAAACATGGGCTAGTTATACAAAAGCATTGCACCAAGTCTGTCTCCTTGAAATAGGCGTACATGTTAAAATGCAAGTAGTGTTGGAAAAGTTGATGAGTATGTTTCCGAATAATTTCCAAGGTGTGACTTTGAGATGTAGTTCACCAAACATAGACTTCTTTGCTCCAGTTTACACTCATGGCTGTGAAAAATATGGCCGCCTGGTGGATTTTCCTCAGCCACATTGAATCTACAACTACAAAAATCTTAATGAACTTGATGTGAATCTGAGTGTGAGATTTCCATTGACGTGTGCTACTTTGCATGCATGTATGTTCGAATTTGGCATGGAGGTAATTTAGAGGTAAATTCAGCACAGTAGTGGGGTACGACTATAAGACTTCAAGACGACCAGTTACTGTGCCTTTTCGGAAGTGGCCATCGGCTGTGACCATCGTTTGGTGGATGGAAATAAACAACGGAAAGGCTGATACCCGTCTGCATTGTTGTGTTAACATTTAGGGTATTTTCAGACCTATTGACATGAGGGAGGAGAGTTGGGCATTTCTCTTACAGAATTTCTTGGTCTTCCGTGTCCAGCATCATAGCAGTCAAATTGTTTTTGGTACTTGGGTATTCTTTTGTGATGGGGATACATTGCCAAAGGCTAATGGGTCAACTGGGGGTTAGGAGGTACAGTTTTTTCGAGCAGTTTGGTCACATTGCCCACGGGGATATTGTTGTTTTCTCCGAGTTAGCATGAGCACGCTGCAGACTGTCCGCTGCTTTGAGCACGTTACTACATGACTTTATTTTTGCAACTGTCTCTTTTGCCATTTTCACATGAGAAGCAATGGCTGTGTTCATACTCTGCAGATTCCTGAAATTTTGTCTGAACATTTTGAGCAACGTCGAACAACAATGCCCATTGTTATTTTGTTCTGGCCAGGCCTTAGCACCTAGACAAAACATATCGATGCAACTGTATTAAGCTTTTTCATGCTTGTTGTGCGAGCGAAAGGGTGTGTCTTGCAACAGCAATTCCTGAGAGATTCAGGAGTGTTGTGTTCTGGGATGTCCAATCATGTGTTTCTCTGTGAGTGAGTATGAGAGCAAGTTAGACATTATAGCTAGTTGGTCCTGGGTTCATGGGTACTAAGGTAGTAGGATGAATCAGTCCCTATGCACTAAGTTCCCATAGTTTTGTTTTTGAGCATAATCCCTGCAACAGTTTCAGAGGCAGACAAGTTTCTTTACATTTTTTGCAATTTTATTTTGTTTGAGCCAAGAAAAAAGGCAGAGTCTTATGAAAAAGAAGGATAACACCCAGTGCTTCAGTAGCTAGATCAGACCAAAGCTAAAGATTGTATTGGGCACTGACAGCCTGGCAGGTTAGATCTTGGGATGCTATCACAGATGTCTAAATCAGTTGAGAGGGAAGAGGTCTGCGTTCAGCAGGATTGTCATCTTGCACGCTGTAGCCATGTGACGTGCGGTATGATATCACATCACATGTTGAAGAGGCACAGTCAGATGCTGAGTTGGAACCCTTGTACAAAGATGGTGTCCAACTGAAGTAACAAAATGTTAATGAAAACCTCCCCAGGGCATGGGAGGTGGCACCAGATGAATTCCTTAGTGCTGAGGGGAAGATAACTGCAGTAGTTCAGGCAGTGCAGGGAGTCCAAAGTCCCACTCACCATTGCCCACCCCTGCACCGAGGCCATGCCTATTCCCTCTGTAATCTCACACTGTGAAAAATATTCTTAGATGGCACGTCTGATTCAGCATGATATTGAGTCTAGGCTGGCAGTTGGACTAAAAGGGGGCTTGAAGGGTCAATTTCTGTAAGGGCCACTATGAGGTCACCAGTGTGTTTTAGGTGAAGGTCAGGGGTGTTGGTGATACGTGTGCCCAACACATGACAAAATGTGCCACAACCAAAGAGAGGAAGGTGGTAGGGATGAGAAGCACTTAAACTCCAGCCCTGTGAGAGAAATAGATCAAGCAAAAGGAGGAGCAAATAGGCAACAGCTATGATAATATTAGTAAATCCCAACACAAAAAATCTGGTAAGGATATTATGTGTGTAAGTATGTCCTGGGTCGCGCCTTGTTTGTTGATGATAGTTTGGACACAGGGATAGTGCATTTTTGGCGCTTCATAGATGACGTGTTCATAATTTGGCTGGGGAAAAAAGATAGTGCAGACCAGTTTGTAAGTGACATTGGCAAGAATGAATTGAACTTAAAATTCACTGCCAAAGTCAGTAATTAAAAAGTGGAATTTTTGGATGTGGAGATATACATCTCTAATAACAACATTCAAACTAGACTCCACAGAAAAGTCACGGCTGGAAACTCCATCCTTCATGCTTCCAGTGCTCATCCTCATCATCTGATTAAGAGCATCTCCTATGGGGATTTTTGAGGATTCAGCGTATATGTAGCAGTGAACAGCATTTAGATAAATGTCTCAATGAATCGTTTCAACGATTCTTAATACGTGGTTTTAAAGAGACTGTTTTGAAGGATGCACTTGAAAAGGTAATCCTTTTTTCTCAAAGAGCCCCTGTCCAGTTGCTAGAAGTAGAGAGTGGCCCTTCTGATTTGGAGGTGATCCCACAAAAAGAAGAAATAAAGGTTAGATTTATTACTACTTACAGTAAACATGAACGTAAGATTCGGAATATCTTGAAATCTAACTGGCCAATTTTGAAAATTGACATAACTTTGGCACGCATTTTGGAGGAAAATCCTGGCATCACTTTTAGAAGGGCTCCCTCCATGAGAGATGCATTGGTTAAAACCAGTCCAGAAGTAGTGTGTTCATCGAATTGGCTTTCCAACCGCACAGGATTTTTTAAATGTAGTTCGTGCAGAGCTTGTAAATTTGGTTGCAACACTAAGGAATACAAAGAGGCTTTCAAACAGGAGACCGCCAAAATAAAGGTATGTTTACGTGCAAGACCGATCATGCTGTCTATGTCTTGCAGTGTTCATGTAAATTGCAGTATGTTGGAAGCACCAAGCTTCAGGTTCACAATCGCATCCTTCAACATCTCTGGGCGATTGTTAACTCTGACCCAAGCTACCCATACGTGTCACTAGTCCCCAAGATGTAACAATTTTGACTATACATGGAGACCGCTAAGCCAAACTAGTTATAATGCAATCATTCAATTATTCAATGAACCATGCATGATAATGTACCCATGTAAACATTATTGCTGACACTAGTTTGGCCAAAACGTAAGAACATCCAAAACCAGTGTGTGATACTAGAAATCATCCTATTCCATACATCCTCTATTTTAATACTGTCTATTAGGCTATGGTACAGGTCTACTGATGTTTGTGCTAATTTAAATACAGTGAAAACAATTCATACAGTGAAAAATTGGTGAACAAAGAGAACAATTAGTGGGAGAAAGGAACATGTAACACTGTGAAAAATGGATATGCTTGTTATTATTTCTGCATATTAACAATACTTCCTACACTAAGCCTAGTGAGGTAGGAAGGGCCAGAAGTTCTGTAGCAATTGCTAATCTGTCATTGTTGAGCCCCAGTATCCTCCACTCATTTGTCAAGTACAGTGTCATGAGAATCCCCTCAAATAAAAGTGATCAAGTTAAAACAGCAAAGCTGATCAACATACTGGGAGACTTGAAGGACAGTGATTCCCATCAATATCATTTATAGCCTATATGGCCAGTTCCTATGTGGCCAGTTCCTCCTCATAATTCTTGCCATTAGGGATTTTGGAATTGAGCTCTATAATATACTTAGATTCAGTGACTCGTAGTAGCCTCTCCCGATCCCCACCTCTAGGGTGTGGTAATATCCTGTCAATGCCGTAGAATTTCAGTAAATTGGCATTGCTCTGATGTTTCTCCTGAAAATGTCTTGCAACAGGATAATTATAGTCACCATTAGTTACTGCCCTCATGTGTTGAAGAACACGTGTTATTAGCTGTAATTTCGTGCTGCCCAAGTAGTTCAACACGCATGGGCATTCCAGGACATACACACAATGCTCACTAGTGCATGTAATGAATTTGTTGATTTCTTTTATCTTTTTCCTGTCTTGTCCCACCCAATAGCTATCTCGATTTATACTGTGTCTACAGGCCTTACAGGAATTGCATTTCCTGAAGCCCTTGGCTTTTCCCAACCAAGTGGTGGAGCTAGGTGTTTGATGGTAACTATGGACTAGAGGATCCTTTAATGACTTCGGTTTTCTGTATCTAATCGATGGTGCCTTCCCCACATCAGGACCAATTATTGGATCCGTCTCTAGGAGACCCCAATGTCATCTCATGACATTTCTCAACTGGTTGGATCTCACATTAAAAGTTGTTATCTAACTAGGTGCTTGACTCTTGTTTGACCATTTCATCCTAGAAGAGAAAAGTGCTTGATTACGTGTAATTCCTCTAGCTTTCTCACTGGCTGTCTCAATAGTCTTGTGCCTATAGCCTCTTTGTCTGAACCTTTGTCTGAACCTCTTAGTCATGAACCTCTTAGTCATGATGTTTTGTTCTGCAGTAAAGTTGTTTTCTGTGCTGCAATTCCTACCTGCCCGAAGAAATTTGCCAAAAAGTATACTATTCTTAAGAGGGGCCGGATGATGGCTTCTAGCATGAAGCAAAGTATTTCTAGCCTTCTCCTTGCGGAAAACGCTTATAATCATTTTTCTTCCTTAATGCGGATAGCTATATCCCAAAACTTGCAATATGTGTGACTAATGGAATGGGTGAATTTGAGATTGAGAGCGTTCCTTCCCAGTTCAACTATGAATTCCATGGCAAGATCCACGGACCCATCCCTGATCCAGATAGGGATGTGCTCCGTGAACCTGTCATTGGTCTCCACCCATACCACGCGTTCCTTCCACCATCCCAGAAACAGATTCACCAGGTTGGGGCGAAATACGTGCCCATCGCAGTCCCTGCTTTCTGACGGTATAGGTTTTTCTCAAAGATAAAAATGTTCTCATTAAGGCAATATAGCATCATAGTTCTTAACATCTGTGTCTGTTCGCAGAGTGAAATATGCCTTTCTGTCAGAAAATACATACAAGCTTCCACTCCCTTCTTCTACTCAATGCAAGTGTATAAAGAGCACACATCCAGTGCATTCATGTGATAATTTTCTTCCCAGTTGATGTCATGAATACAACTTAAAAAACCAGTGCTGTCACGACAATAAGATCTTAATTTTGTTACATATGGTGACAAAAACAAATCCAGAAAACTTGAGGTGTTTTCTAATAGCCCCCCCACCCCCCATTGGAGGATACTATAGGCCTTCCTGGTGGTCTAGCGGGATATTTGTGGATTTTTGAGAGTGGATAAAAACAGGGGGTGCGTGGATTTTCAGTTTTCAAAAACAAATATTCCTCTTTATCCAACAAACCATCCTCCCACCTGACTCTCAATAAATCATGGCACTTTAAAATTAATGTTTTGTACACATCCCAGGTAATTTCTTTATTACATGAGGAGTCCTGTAATTGTCTCAATGCCTCCTGATTATAATATCCATAACGATGACGTTACCCCCCTTATCCGAGGGTTTTATGATTATCGTGTCGTCATCCATTAGTGTCTTCAGTGCATTTCTTTGGGATCTGGTTAAATTATCCCATTATGATGTTTGACATTGCTCCCTTATTTTGTTGATTTCCTGTGTCATGATACTGTTGAAGGCTTCGATGTTATCATATGGGACATTAGGGTTAAAAGTAAATTTTGGTCTAAACCCCGTGCGGTAAGTGGCATATGTTCGAAAACCCAAAGCCGTCAATATTTAACTTTTTTCTTTTGAGGAAAAGTCATTCATATCCTCCTCCATTTCATATAAGTCTAGGATAAGGTTGGCATCCTCTAAATTCAAATTGGATTCCTCATCTGTGATGCAACACCCTAACCTCTGCGTCTTGGTTTTAATAACAATTGTAGGTATTTTCATCAATTTTAGCTTGCGTATGTACAGAACCATGTCAATCCGAGTGGCCACAAAGTTCATATCATTAGTTGGACAAAAAGACAGTCCTAGTTGTAAAAGAGATTCCTCCTCTTTTGTGATGTCTCTAGAGGATAAGTTAAGGACTGATAAATTGGTCATGATAGTGGAATCCACCACCGGACTGATAGAGGCAGCTCTACCCCCTCTTCTATTTCCTACTCGTCGTTGTATTTTTTTGTTGTTCCTTTTCCTTTTCCTCTTTTTGAACCTCTTTCTCGTCCCCTCTTTGCTTCAGGTTTCTCCTCCTGTTCTTTTTTTCTGTTTGGGAATTTGAAATTTGTGGAGAAAAGTGAGGGTAGGCGTGCCTAAAGGGACACTTCGAGCTTCTGTATCCGAACTTAAATCCGAGCTGGAATCGGTTGATGCTATATACTATTGCCTTTGTCTTTGAATCACATGTAGATTTCTTTGAGCCCAATCGAATCTTTTAGCATAGATCAAAATGCAGTCTTCCGCATAATCTTTCTTGTCTCTTAGAAATTTGCGTTGTTTTTTCACCTCTATAGCATCCTCATAATTTTTCAATTTCGTTTCTAGTTGTTTTTCAAAATCTGTAACAGTTTTGTCTCTTTTTACTTTGCTCAATTCATGTCTTAGTTCTGCCAGTTCTTTTCTAGTGGTATCCAGATCAATTTGGGCATATTTGATTAGCATTTCGAACATGCCCTTGCATGTTGTTGCCATGAATGCTGCCCATTCCTTTAGAACTTCGGGATTGGGATTTTCGTATGTGGGAATAATCGCAATTCGCAAACCTAGCGGTACTCCTTCAATGTAATTTGTGAGCGAGGTGATTTCCCACCATTTATTGTTTTGTTAATTTCTCCAAAAGGATTAATTTTTGTTTCAAAGATGACTCTGTTTTATTGACACCACTACAAGATGCAGATTCAACTTTATCTGTTTCCAAACCTTCATCAAAAAGCAATAGGGCCTCTGCCTTCCTTGTGGTATATATATATATATATATATATATATATATATATATATATATATATATATATATATATATATATATATATATATATATATATATATATATACCTACTGGCGGTCGCCAGTAGGTATATATAGTTAGGATTTTTTCCCTATGGGATTTTTGAAAATTCTATGTCTAATAACTTTGGCGTTTGTGGACGGAATTGGCTGAAATTTTCAGGAAAATGGCACATTTTGTTTCTGAGCAGCCCCTGAAAATTTGGGGGGTGTTCGTCAAGGGGGGGGGCCGAGAAAAAAGGGGGTTCCCAAAACGCGTTTTTCCCATGTTAATTTCCATAGGGCGGTTGGCCTCACTTTTAGCTTGAACGGCTGAATGGATTTGCACGAAACATGGCAAAATTGTAGGGACTGTTAGCCCGATGTGCCTTTGCTAGGTCTCAATATATGTGCTCCAGTGGATTTTGAGAAATTAACGTTAAAAAATATATATATATCTGTGACAGCGCACCGGGTAGCGCTCCGGTGTGCGTACTTTTCGCGTAACGGAACTTTGCGAAGCGAAGCTGATTGGCTCTCCGGTGTCTGTCAACATTCTAAACAGTCCGGAGCGGCCGCCATCTTGTCTCTCGGTAGGATCGAGAGACAAGAGGAGGCCAAAACGAAGGGGGAAATGACCATAAGGGGGCATAGTAGATCCTCCCTGACCCCCTAGGTTTGATGTGGAGGCTTTAAAAGGGCCCCGCGGGGCAAAAAAATTATTATAATTTTTTTTTGCGTGGGAAGCTCCCGGTTCGCGAACCGGGAAGCGGCCTGGGGAGAGTTCTATGAGGAAAAAAGAATGATAGACTTTTAAAATAATGTATGTTAATTGATTGTTTGTTTTGTTGATTTTTTTTATTTACTATGTAACACAAAAAAGTTGCACAGTATATTTTAAGTCTCATTTTATGTAAATTTATTGCTCTGATTTCTCAAAATCTAAAAGTATTTGCAACATTATTTCATCTGGTATGTCGTCCTTTTCATTCCATTCTTCAATTTCATCAACACATTTAATTAATTCTTGGTCCACAGTCTCATCCAAAAAGTCTATTTCATCTTTTTCTTCCTTAGGATTGTTATCCATATTTATTTCAAATGAAATATTATTTTCCTTTGGTTGGGCTTCCATTTTCCTGCTGTAAATTGCATAAAAAATAATTATATCAGTAGAGATAGGGCACTGTTGAGTTTAAGTTCAGAGAGGTACTTGTGAGTATATAACAGAGAAGTTATCTTTGGGCAGTGTATGGTTTCAGGCGTGAAGTAGTACTATTAAAAAGAGCCTGTGAAGAAGCCTAAGTAAATTCATAATTATACAAGCCTTTCTCAATGTTTAACTGTTACAGAGGGACAGTATATAACTATCTGAAAATGTTTTTCCAAATTAATTTAAAGTGCATAACATACTTCTCCTTTCAAATTTATAAAATAACATCTTACCTTTAAAAAAAAGTTGAAGTTATCAGTGAAAATCCTATTGAAATGTACACCAGGAAGTAGTAGTCAAAACGGCTGTGTTTCCTTCTCTTCCTTTATATATATTCAGGTACATAACCAATCAAATGTCAGGTAAAAAAAAAATGAAAATGAAAGTAACATTTTCATTGGTTGTCAATTCCAACACTTCATATGTGTTTTGTGAAGTAATTTACCTCAGGGTATTTACAGAGGTCCACAGGTTAAATGGCTAAATGGATTTCCAAATAAATTTATGAAAATGGTAGGGATTGCTATGTAGTATGAGCTAATCTATATTTGGTGAAAGTGTTTCCAGTCGTTTTTTTGTAAATTACTTTCCCACCTTTTTTAATGGAGCGCTTTCCGGAAAGCGCCCCGGTACGCGAACCAGCAGCGTTACGGGAGTCCACCATTTTGTGTTTCAGTCGAATTAAGATACAAGATGGAGGGCAAATAATGTTCAGAATGGGTAGAAGGGGGCACGGTAAACGTATCTTGACCCCCTAGGTTTTCTGAGGGTGGCTGAGGAGGCCCATATGTGCGGGGAAAAACATTTTTTTAAAGAAATTTCGCGCGGTTAGCTTCCGGTTCGCGAACCGGGTAGCGCTCCGGGGAGTGTAGTTTGTTGAAAATTAGTGAAAAAAGTTAGAGAATAATAATAATTGTGAGTGATTAGATGTAGGGTAGCTCTGAGAAGAGCTTTTGGGTTTATGGTACATTTAGGTACTTATAAGTAGGTACCAATGCACAGTCTTAAATTCAAAATGAAAATACTGTTGCCCTCATCTGAGAAGTGAACTCCATCTCCTCTGTAGATATCTTGCATGCAAAAACGCAAGGTATTGTTGTACATGGAGCCCATTCCATGGTCTTTCATGTAAGCTGAAACAGATTTGTTTACATGCTTCCTCGACTTCTCAATTTGTGGACAAAATTGGTTCGTCCACCTCCATTTCTGTCTTTGGCATATATTTGAATATACCAAGGCAGTTTGAGGAAAAAGTGCCATTAATTGCTCAAAGGTGTCCTTTAAAAGCATTTCTAGACCTACCCCAGTCAAAGTGCCCAAATCATTACCTCCACAGTGCACAATTAACAGGTCAGGTTTTGGCAAATGCATAAAGGTTTTCACCAATGGTATTAATTGGTGACATTTTAATCCTCTGTGGCCAAACCACTTAATTTCCACATCTTGTAAATTGAGGTTAGGTAAATTTCTGTTCTCAGCATACCTTTGAGCCCAGTAGATGTAACTATGTCCAACAATCCAGACAGTAAACATGGTGAGTGAATTTTCTGCTGCAGTCAGATGAAGTGGGGTAATGAAATGGCAATTGAAACAGTAGGAGTTTGTGAAGAAAAAAAACCTGTGGAGTTTCAGTGCTAATGATTCACTAGCAGTGATTGGTGGATTTCCATTTCTGAAAAGAGAAAGTTAGGGTGCATGGATATGTTCTTTGAAAGATGTAATTTGAATGGTCAAGGAAAAAACATTTAATGAAAGATTGCACTGGATATGCAGGTGCACTGAGAGTTCAGAGTTCAATTGAAACATTGTTGTGTGAACTTGCAAACATCAGAGGTCTTTCAGGAGGTGGTGCTATGCAAAAAAAGCAGAGAGGGCAGAGGGGGGAAGGGTTTTGATTTGAAAAAAGTGAGGGAAGAGTTTTGATTGGCTAACATGAGAGATATGTGTAATGAATATCAGCATTTCTGTGCTTTCTATAGCTGCAGCCTCTGGACTGCATACTCTTTGTTCTGCTGAAGACAATTTGGTGTATTTCTGAGACTGTTTTAAAACTCATAAAGAATTTGCTAAGGTGAGAAAAGATTTATTTAATTTAGATAGACTATATTATGCTTTAAGGACAAAATTATGAAGAAAGCTGTGTTTTTAAAATGTTGCTTTGTCTAAAGTGTTTTACAAATAGATGTTGTTTCTTTGAGAAATTGTAATTGAAAATAATGTGAAGTATAAGCACTGTCAGGGTGTTTTTGTACATAGGAGCTGTGCAGTGTTTTCAAATTATTACTTGAAAATCGTTTTTGAGGAAAAGGAATGCTTTTAAAATTTATCACAAGGAAAAAATGGTGTCTGTTTCTTTATAAGGCATTTGAGTATCTCTGATGTTATTTTTTCCATTTTAAATTAAGAGCTTTCGCCGTGGGGCTTGTTCCTTGTAAATATGCTCTCACCTGTGCTTGGCAAATTTAGATTTTGATTCTCTGAGTTACATAGCCATGTAAAAAGTGTCCCAAAAAATGGTGCAAGGGCAATCAAAAACCCCTTTCATGTGCCTTAAGGACATTTTAAGTAATTTCCTTTTGAATGTAGGTATACAATTGATTTATATGTTGTGTTTAAAAACGTTTGTTTTTAACTCAATTACATTTCTGGATATGTTCTGCTATAGCTTCATAGGTTGTTTGGGGCAAATTTATAAGGCATTATAATCATATCAAATATATTTACGGATTTAAAGAAAAATACATTTTACAGCTACAGATATTAGCTTTTAAAAAACCAATGAAATTCACTGAAAAAACCACAGGTTATAGACCATATATAGTTAGGAATTAGCATTTACAAAACCTTGAAAATTCACTGAAAAAACCATAGGTTATAGACCATATATAGTTAGGAATTAGCATTTACAAAACCTTATTTTACTCACACAAAACCATTGAAATTTCATATATAGTTAGTTGCACTAACTATATATCGCGCACCCGCAATCCACTGCTGATCATGTCACATATTACATCATTCATGACATGATCAGTGACATCACTGATGACATCACTGATGACATCTCAAATGACATCACTGATGACATCACTGATGACATCTCATTTGCCATTACTGATCACATCACTGATGACATCATTCATGTGATAATACGGTGAACCTCTTCAGACTCTAATATAATCATAGATACACTCAGAGTAAATAGACGCTCACAGACTGTCACTCATCCAATAACTATATATCGCGCACCCGCAATCCACTGCTGATGATGTCACATATTACATCATTCATGACATGGTCAGTGACATCACTGATGACATCACTGATGACATCTCAAATGACATCACTGATGACATCTCAAATGACATCACTGATGACATCACTAATGACAACATCCAGTGACTGTATGTTTCTGTAAAGTTAAAATATGTCTTACATATTGAAGAATGAGTGGATGTATAAGCGTTTGGATGAAGGATTTAGTAGGTGCATGACTGACTGTATGAGAGAATGATTAAATGTGTCTCACTGAGTGCATGGGTTAGTGACTAAACTGTCTTAATTTGTGCATCATTATTTCTGTAGTTCTGTAAACTGCTGCATGTGTTGATCAGTAGCTATATGAGTAACTATATGGGTTATTGATTGGTTGCCCAAATATTTGTATGGGAGAGTGAGTGTGTGTGTGGGGGTGGTTGGGAGGTATGTGACTCTGTGCATAGATGTGTGAGCAGTTGATTTAGTAGATGTATGGGTTCAAAAGTGCATGTATAAACAGCTGTATGGGCGGATGAATGTCTGCATGAGTGTATTGGTGAGTGAATGGATAGCTCAGTGCTACCATGTCAAAGTAAGTACATATGTAAAACACAGTACGTGTGAGAGTTGACATATATAAATAACTGTGCATAAGAGCCAGTGAATGTGTGAGTGGCTGTGTGGATCATTGTGAACTTGTATCAGGGATTGTATAAGAGAGTAAATATGTGTTAGTATATGTTTGATTAAGTAAGGTGTGTATAACTGTATAGTTGAGGAAATGGAGGTGTGATTGATTCTCTGCATGACTGACTAGGTGTGTGAGTAACTCCATGGATGAGTGACAGTCTGTGAGTGTCTGTTTACACTGATTGTATCTAAGGTTAAATTAGAGTCTGAAGAGGTTCATCGTATTATCACATGAATGATATCATCAGTGATGTGATCAGTAATGTCAAATGAGATGTTATCAGTGATGTCATCAGTGATGTCATTTGAGATGTCATCAGTGATGTCATCAGTGATGTCATTTGAGATGTCATCAGTGATGTCATTTGATATGTCATCAGTGATGTCATCAGTGATGTCACTGACCATGTCATGAATGATGTAATATGTGACATCATCAGCAGTGGATCGCGGGTGCGCGATATATAGTTATTGCAACTAACTATATATTCGAATTTCTATGGTTTTGTGCGAGTAAATTGAGGTTTTGTAAATGCTAATTCCTAACTATATATGGTCTATAACCTATGGTTTTTTCAGTGAATTTTCTAGGTTTTGTAAATGCTAATTCCTAACTATATATGGTCTATAACCTATGGTTTTTTCAGTGAATTTCAATGGTTTTTTAATAGCAAATATCAAAAGCTGTCAAATGTCAAGTATGTGATAGGTAAAAACATTTTCGTGTTTATGCACGCTGATGTGCTTTGAACGCTGCCTCCCCCCCTCCCCCCCCCTGCTTTTCTCTTAGGAGTACTCTCTCTTTGCAGATAGTGAAGGGTAGTTAACGCAGGCCTTTGCCCCCGTTGTAATCCGTCGGGCCTGCTTCTCTCTCCATTTGATTGATTGTTATCCAAGCATTTACTGTTTTAGAATTGGTTCTCTTTGGTTCATTCTCTATTTACAAACAAGCACAGAGTCGCAGTACTCTGTTTAGTCTTTGCAGATAGTGAAAAATCGTTTAAAAAAACAAAAGGAATCGAGCAAAATCAGTAGGCCACTAATGGGATCTCTTTTTGACCTCGCTAAAATAGAAACATTAAGAACAACCCCTCATGAGAAATACGAAACTAGTGAGATGAACTGAGCTCCACACGATGATGGCTGCAAAACAGCTCGGCTCCGCCACCCACCCCACCCAAAATAACCACAAACCCTATGCAAATATTATAAATATATACAACACACGAGCAAAGTAACAGGGTAAAACATTTTATTAAATAACTATTTACATAACTATTTTATACTTTTAGTTGCCCGATCCGGCTAGCTCAATCGATCGAGCATGAGACTCATGCACTCTGATCTCCTTGGCCTCAGTCAAGCATCAATAGTAAGATTTTCATACATGAGTGTACGTTCATGGTTTTGGTCCCTGAGTTGCTTCGATGTCACTGCCTTGCACAAATGGCATAAGTCCTGGATGTTGGGTGCCATAGTTCAGAGTTCTGAGCAGCGCTTGTAACACTGTCTAAAGCTTATTTGTACCTGCTGCAGCTTCACTATTCTCAAAGTAAGTGGGGGCCATTTGTGGACCTGACTGCATTTGAAAACAATGTGATACGGTACCTCCCTAAACCGCTTGACGGAGGCCCCCGAGGGGCGGTGAGATGGCGCGGACTCGGAGAAGGCGCTTGGCTCCGACCCCCTTCCCAAGTCTTGTTGACCTGGTATGGCCTGAGATCGCACCCGACATAGGCGGCCGGCTCCCGGGGTCAAGCGGAACTTTTTGCCTTTTGGTGACTCTTCCATTCTGAACATTGTCCCACAATCCGTTTGACCTGAAACGATTACACAAATAAAACATTTGTGAGTTTTAAATTTCCGGAGAAGTATAATTCACCAATACCTTTCTCTGTAGATCTTTTTCCATTAACAATCCCAGTTCCATCACCCGCCCAGGATATCACTACTGTTAGTTGTCATTGTTGTTTCTGTTTTAATAAAAAATGTTTTAAGGTGTTTACTGTTTTTGTTGCGATGTATATATTTATAAGTTATTAAAGTATTATAATCCTACTAATTTTTTATCGATTATTGCTCTTTGAGATATTCCCTGTCTACAAACAGAGAAGAATAGGAATATTCTGTCTCCCTTTGCAGATAGTGAAGGATAGGTAATGCGGACTTTTGTCCCCCGTTGTAATCCGTCATGCCTGTTTTTCTCCCCACTGATTGATTGATTGGCTGGACATTTATTGTTCAAGGAATAGTTCTCTCGAGGTATTCTCTGTTTACAACGGGGGACAAAGGTCCGCATTACCCACCCTTCACTACTTGCAAAGACTAGACAGAATATTTCTATTCCACGTTATTTGCAATCTGTCATGCCCATCTACTCCCCACTGATTGAGAAACTAGTTCCACCCGGACCATTTATTAGAGGTACATCATCTGGCTCAACCGGAGAGTACCCCTAATAAAGAAGACATATGTAAAAAACGAAACTTTAGCATGAAACACACTTGAAAAGGAAGGGAAAGAAATCGAACAAAATCAGTAGGCCACTGATGAGTTTTTGACTTCGCTAGAAATAAGAAACATTAAAGTAGTGAAAGAAGCCAAGCTTGACGTTACGGCAGCCACGAGGTAGCTACGCTCCGCCACCTCCCCACTGCTCCAAGCATGTCTGTCCCACCGCCCGCCACGCCCATTAACAGTAACATGAAATAGATACAAATCAGCAGATACCTACCCCCATTCCGGAAACTCCCGAAGTGCAACAGGGCCACGGTTACGCCCATCCGGAAGATGAGGCCTCGACACGTGCAGGGCAGGGCCCAGCTAACCGCCATCAGCCGTGGTGTGGATGGCCCGAAATGTACTGGTCTCCCAATTCCCTTCTTCTGCCGCCTTGCAGGCCACGGGCGGGGGATGTCTTGCCTCTGCCTCCGACCCCCAATCCCCTTCTTATCGCCTAGTCCGGACATCACGGATATCAACGCCAGGTGTCGGCGTGGGGTGTGCTGGGAGGGAGAGGCGGCGCGAACGAGCCTCTCCCACCCCCCCAGGTGGGGGCCCCTCAGCTGCACCCCCAACGCTCAACTCACCCAACAAAAGGGTCGTCGCGTAAGGTGCACCAGGAGAGGAGCCGAGGCCGACGGTATCTTCTTCTTTCTTCAATAATGGCTGCGACAACACTGGGGGAGGGATGTCTTGCACATGCCACCGACCCCCCCCTCTTATCGCCTGGTCCGGACATCACGGATATCAACGCCAGGTGTCGGCGTGGGGTGCGCTGGGAGGGAGAGGCGGCGTGAACGAGCCTCTCCCACCCCCCCAGGTGGGGGCCCCTCAGCTGCACCCCCAATGCTCCACTCACCCGACAAGGGTTCCTCCACTCTTGCGATGCAGCGGCGCTGCACTCACCCGACAAAAGGTCTCGTCCACTATTGCGAGGCAATGATGCTCTGCTCACCCAACGGGGGTCTCGTCCACTGTTGCGGTGCAACGACGCTTCTGAGTTCAACTAGAAAATGAGTCCTTCGTCCAGAAACGTTCTCCTCAACTTTGAAGACTCTATAAGAGCCACGGGGGCCCCCGACCCCCGATGGGGAATGACTGCCATGATCACCCACGGAACGACCACGACGTAGCCGCGGGACGTCGGCGCGCTCATGCCGGCGCCGGCCTCAGTCTTGAAATGACCAAAATCCTGCAAGACTACCAACTTGATCAGTTCCGGTGGTACACCAGTATGACCCGGTAGGAGAGATTGTTGCCTCCCACCCCACTTTGACTGATGGTTCATGTCGGCAGTCCCCTCTGCTACCCTTCAACGAAAACTTTTGGACTGCCGAAAGAAGTCCCCGTCCAACCACGAGTTGGTGGAGACATTTTGACTATACTTGGACCTTCCTGACCTCACCCAAAATAGCGCCGGTACAAATGAAACTCTCAACTCCTTGTTCTGCCCCGATTGCTCAGCCTTGATATCATGAGATATGTATGCAGTTTTTAGCACATGAATTGATATGGAATAAGACTGATTATATGTTCAGACAATGAATTGATCCAGGATGGGTATTGATTATACGTTCGAACAATGAATTGACATGGGACGGGTACTGATTACACGTTCGAACAATGAATTGATATTAAGTTCTAATGCATCATTGATTACTCTATTTATTATTGAAGGTTCGAATTGTCGACACTTTTGGTACTTGCTCACAATGAATTATCGATATGATTTTGTTGCACTTGTCGCACTTTTTACTATGAAATCAACGACCACTGACTCTCTGTTATGTTTTCCACAAATAAATACCCCCCCCCCCCATTTACAGTTCCAGCCTGCTCCGTGGCCGGCCCACGGGGTTGTAGGCCCGTATTTAGGCACCAACATTTTTATTAAAGGTTTTTGAAAAAGCAAACGTAGTTGTAACGCGTAGATTGGTAAGTTTCGAATAAATGGCCACTGTTTCCGATTTTTTTTTTTTTTTTTTTTAAAGCAGGTGAAATGAAACAGCTCAATTAGTTAAGGGTTAAAAAGTATAGTACGCAGAAACATTGAAAATATGAATGGTCCAGGTTTGTTGTATGTGTTTTTCATTTTTGTACAGCATAAAGCAATCGATAAAGATCCTGGTATTTAGCCTCTACTTTATATGCTACCTGTATCAGGGAAGTTGTTTTAAATGTCCCTAAGCCACCCCGAACGAATGTCACCTGGCCCCCCTAGTACGAATGAAAACGACCCCGTACCACTGTAGGTTATCTCTCTTCCTCAAAAATGACAAAAATTACTTTCTAGGACGTTTTGGACATTGATGATTTTCATATGATCTATTTATTAAAGTAATACTCATCTCTCCGCATTAAATTAATTTTCCACATGCTAAACAAGTCAATCTCATCTGCCTAAAGTTCTTTTACAGATTTGGGACCATTTCCCTTGCCTCTGACTCACTTATTGCTAAGTCATTGGTGGATGTTTTTGCCGGTCGGGGATTATCCACCAAATCTCGAAGTTGTGCTTTAGAATAATTAAGAGGGTGCCACCTCTCCATGTGCTGATGCATGGTATGATTACCATAGCTATATTTTTTTTCGGTCCCTCTTGAGAGTTTTTTTTTTTTCAGATGAGGCAGGTAACGAACCTGGCATTAACTTTCTTTTCATGAGAAGGAAAAGAAAAAAATTGCCAGATAAAATTCACTTTCACATGGGACGTTCTTGGCATTTCTTTCAGAAAATATTACATCACTGTGTCATTTCTTTGTCTATCCTGGTTAAAGAAATGTCATGTAAATAGTTCTTTAAAAAGTTTTTTTTTAACGTGTTTACTTTGTTGGAGCGTTGTATATATTTATAAGTTATTAAAGTGTTATAATACTACTACTTTGTTGGAGTGCTATATATTTTTAATGTGACACATAATTGTGAAGACTTTGATGTACAAAAAGGCATCCCTGGAATCTTCCGCTTCAAGCTCGGTCCCACACACCCTTACAGTGAGAATCCCCTCCCCAATCACAATACAGGATCGTTATCAGATAGTAGGAACGCGTGTGGTGTGACGGATCTCATGAGGTGGGGGCCTTGATCTACTGTAACTCCTTTGAACAGGGGTGATTCTTTACAGTTGGGGCCATAAACTACATCCGCAGGGCTAGGTGATAGCCTGGGACCGGCCTGGACAATCAGACACAAAGGAAGAGGAATGTCAGAGGGTGCGGTAGTGAATAGGGTGAAAGGGTGGTGTCGGGCGGGCACAGGGTGTGATTCTCAGGGAAGAGCAGCGCAGATGGGGGGAGGTTTATGGCCCATGCATAAGACAGAGAGCGGGGGTGACCAGTGCGTGGGGGAGATGCTTGCGAGGGTGGGGAGCCATGCTGAGGATCGGCGGCGTGCAGAGAGTGGGTCTGGTCAAGGCATCTAAAATGGCTTCCGACAAAAGTGTGGCATTGGAAAAAAAGCAAGATGGCGCAGACAATGTTTATCAATACGAATTAATTTATAACAATTATTTTTAACAATATATTTACTCGCAGTGTCAAAATGGCGGTCAACACTTCCTGATTTCCTTTGAATCGAACGTTAACAGAAGTCAAGCGGCAACAAAAAAAAAACGCTCACGCGCAACCGCCGGAAGACAAGTATCAACATATATGAGCCTCCTCAACCACCCTCAGAAAACATAGGGGGTCAGGATACGTCTCCCATACCCCCTTATACCCAATACTCACATTGCTTTTCCTCCATCTTGTAATTTAATTAAATCGAAACACAAAATGACAAAATTCCCGTTTCGCTACCAGTTTGCGACCCCGTTTGCGAACCGAGAAGCGCTTCTACCGCGAAAAATCAAATTTTTTTTATTTGCCCCACGGGACCCTTTAATAACCCCAACATCATTCCTAGGGGGTCAAGAGGAGTCTACCTTGCCCCCTTTCATTAAATTCCCCCTTCGTTTTTCTCCTCCTCTTGTCTCTCGATCCTACCGAGAGACAAGATGGCGGCCGCACCGGACTGTTTAGAATGTTGACAGACACCGGAGAGCCAATCAGCTTCGCTTCGCAAAGCTCCATTACGCGAAAAGTACGCGATCTGGAGCGCTATCCGGGACGCTGTCACAGATATATCTGTTTTTTTAAATGTTAATTTCTCAAAATCCACTGGAGCACATATATTGAGACCCAGCAAAGGCACATCGGGCTAACAGTCCCTACAATTTTGCCAAGTTTCGTGTAAATCCATTCAGCGGTTCGAGCTAAAAGTGAGGCCAAACGCCCTATGGAAAAATGAATGGGAAAAACGCGTTTTGAGACCCCCCCTTTTTTCTCGGCCCCCCCTTGACGAAACCCCCCAAATTTTCAGGGGCTGCTCAGAAACAAAATGTGCCATTTTCCTGAAAATTTCAGCCGATTCCGTCCACAAACGCCAAAGTTATTAGACATAGAATTTTCAAAAGTTCCGTAGAGAAAAAATCATAACTATATATACCTACTGGCGACCGCCAGTAGGTAATATATATATATATATATATTTTCACAAGTAATGTGACATTTCCTTCCTATCCGAGGAGAATTGTATTTCAATCTAATTATGAAGAATGTATTCACAAAAACTTGTATTTATACTGACATTTATGCATTTATGCCATATACATTCTCTGATTCGCCTTTTTGTATATTTATTTACAAAACGTTATGTTGAGGACGTTACTGGCTCTATTATATTCCTATTTTTCCCTTCAACCAGTTGGAAAACAACTTTACTCCGCTCTTGTTTTATTATTTACAAAGCGTAGTCTGTTTTCTAAAAGCACAATTCGTTGTATTCTCACTTTTTCTTTATGTCATTCACATCAAAGATCACGTGTTTTAAGTGCTAGCTGTTTAAAAGGTCCAGTAAAAAATGCAAACGTTGTCATGTGATCAAGCCACTCCGGTGGTGAAACGCGTTATGGCGGACTCTTGAAAAATAAACGCTACTTGTTTTTGCACGTATCCTAGGTTCGTGTCTGCTTCCTTGGTGCATGCTGGAAATCTCTCGTTGCACCCGACCTTTTTAAGCAGCCTCTGGGATATATAACTGGTGAAGCTTCGACCAGTTACACACGGACCCCCAAACGAATTGCGGCAGCCGGTAAATAGAAGCCTGTCTTCAAGCTACGGCGTGGAGCCTTTTTTCAAAATCCGGGAGGATTATACTGGCTTGCCCCCCCACCAGCGACTACAGGCGCCTGGATCGATCGCTTTTCCTTGCTGCACCGGAGGGTGTTCGAGGACACAAGCAGGACGTGAAAGGTAGGACCTCTCCAGAACTGTGGGGTGTTTGGTGTGCAAGGGCGCTCACGGAACGGAGGGTGATTTACGTCCCTCAGTCCGAGCGGCACCTTCAAGTGAAATTGGCGTTTTTCTTTTTCTCAAAAAAGTAACATGTCTGCCGACACGTTAAAGGATCGAGAAGCGGCAGCGCAGGGGCTCTTTACTAACACCGCTCAGGCCCGAGAACGCTCTGAACCTGCAGGGCCGAGCAATGTTAAATCGGACGATACTCTGAAAAACAAAATGAAAACGCTGGAAAAGCTGATGCGGGGAGACCAGGCAAAATGGTGGGAGCACAGATCATTACAAAGTTATCTGGCTACGAGCAGCCCAACCCTGAACTAATGAGAGAATGGGTACAGAAAAATTTGGAATCATCAAGGGAACTAGTAATTCTGCTCGTCAAATATGCTGAAATCGACCGCATTGAACTCCAAAAGAAAGTGGTAGCATTAACAGACGAAATAGCACAAATGGGAACACCTGAAGAAATAAACAAACTGAATGCTGAAATGACCTCGCGCCTCAAAAAAGAAGAGGAGAAAATCAAGGCACGCAAAGCGTATAAATTTCAACGCGACCTAGCTGACTACGAATGCGGACGTATTTTCACTTTTGCCCGCAAATTTGACTCAATAAAAAGTGGTAAACCAATGGGTAAGAACAAAAACAGAGCACAGGCGAGCACATCACATGCTTCTAATGACTCCACTTTGTCCGACTTCAGTTCTGCCGCTGAAAGTGAAAACGAGGGCAACAATCCCAGAATGGTGCCAACTGATCCCAAGGCAATTCCAACTCCAGGCGATGAGATTATTTTTTTATCCATGGATCGTCTGTCAACTCTGCGGCCAAGGAATCGGCAGACTCAGGCCGCAAATGGAGAAACCACAAACGCAGCCAAAGGAGGAAAGCAAGGAAACGCGCAAACAAACTCCAACTACAAGGGCAAGGGGAGAGGTCGCTGGAAACGCCAATAATGACCTACAATGATGTATGCAATTCATCTGTTCCCATGGAATGCAATATGAGTCACAATTCTAAGTACGTCAATAACCTTGCAGAAAAAACGGTTATTAATTTGACAGAGACAGTCCTGACCAAAGCGGAAATTCAAATTCTTTCCCTGGGACTCTCTCATTGTAAAGAATCTAATTTTGATTATGCTACCACCCGAATGGATGTATACCAATTCATCCGTAAACTGAAACTGAAAAAATTCCACACACTCAATCCACCGAAACAAACGAACAAAGAAACCATAATCCAAATGGACAGCCAGATAACTATGGGGATTCCATCGTGCACAGAGTTACCTTCAACCTTACTGAATGTCCTCACGGACCTTCATGCCCAGAACCGCACTGAGTTCTCACAACCATCCTCCAGCAGTCAAACCTCAAGCCTAACCAATAGCCCCATTACCACAACTCCTTTCAAAAATAAATCTAGGTTCAACCCAATCATGCCACGCGACTGTATTGACATTTATAACGAACACGTGACTAATGAATTGAAAAAACTGAACTTTAAAACATGCGCCACGAAGAAGAAATTATTCAGACGCAAGAGAACCTATGACAATCTGGTAGCTAAACTACAACAAAATAACCAGATCATTATTCGAAACTCAGATAAAGGAGGTAACGTGGTACTTTGGGACAGAAATCAATACATGAATGAGGCAATGTTGCAGCTGAATGACCGCAGTTGCTACAGACTAAGCAGTGCTGCGGCAGTCAAGGAAACATCAAACTCCTTTTTCCTAAAACTCCTCGCTTGGAAAGGTGCGGGTTTAATTACCAAGGATGAATACCTGTACATGAAGAATGATTATCCCACCATCCCCAACATTTACTTTATTCCCAAAGTACACAAGGACCCTTTACATCCTCCCGGAAGGCCCATCATTTCCGGGAGAAATAGCCTGTTGGAACACACCTCAAATTACATAGATTTTTTTTTGCAGGACTGTGTAACTGGGTTGGCTTCCTATCTCAGAGACACAAGTGACTTTCCGGACAAAATTAGGGCCTTTCCTTGGGATCCGGGGTTCCTTCTGCTTACCCTAGACGTTTCATCCCTTTACACTTGTATTGACCACAAGGATGGTATAAGAGCTTTGGATTACTTCCTCACCAAAAATAGACCCACTTGCCCGGAGCATAACATCATGTTGTTGGATATGGTGACGTTTTGCCTCCATCATAATCTGTTCACCTTTAACCAAACTTTTTACCAACAGGTGAGGGGGGTAGCTATGGGGGCCAGCTTTTCCCCCAGTTATGCCTGCATCTTTATGGGCTGGTGGGAAGAGCTGGTCCTAAAAGGGACCCTTGGTGAGTGGTTTCAAAAACATGTTAGAATGTACTACAGGTATATTGATGACCTTATCTTTGTCTGGGATGGCACAAGGGAAGAGGCCCTTGAGTGGGTTAACCTCCTAAATGTCAATAACATTAATCTGAATTTTACCTGCACCGTGAGCCACACAAACATCCATTTCCTAGACGTAGAACTGTACATTTCCAACCACACAGTAGAAACCAAGCTCTACAGAAAAGAAACCGCTGGCAATTCCATCTTACATTACACCAGCTTCCATCCTAAACACCTTATTCGAAGCATCCCCTATGGGGAGAGGCTGAGAATAAAAAGGATTTGCAGCAACCCCTCAGATTTGATTATCGCCCAAGAAGAATGCAAAGAGCGATTCCTCGCCAGAGGATATCCCATGCATATCATTCAAACAGCCATCAACAAAACCATGGAACTAGATAGAAACCTCCTACTTGTTCCAAGATCCATCAGAGATCCCTCTACTCCTGAAACCATCAAACCAGTAGAAATAGAAACGGCCAGACTTATCGTGCCATACAGTATTCAAAAAGACGCGATAAGCAAAATCATTAATCAGAACTGGTCACTCATACGCTCTGACCCAATAATAGGCCACAAAATGCCAGCCAAACCCAGCATTACATACAAGAGAGCTACTTCTCTCCACAACAGTCTAGTTTCCAGCTGTCCAGAAGTTGTTCCATCTAAGGACTGGCTAAAAACCTCACAGGGGTTTACCAAATGTCATACATGCAAAGCTTGTACCTACGGTATCAACAAAACCAGTTACCATACAGCCTTCAGTAACAAGGAAATCAAAATTTCCAAATCCCTCCACTGCAAAACCGAGTACGCCATCTACATCTTGGAGTGTACTTGTCCCTTATGGTACGTGGGAAGTACCAAATTACCAGCCAGTGTAAGGGTACTACAACACATCAGGGCAATTACCAATTCTGACCCTACCTACCCAGTGGCGAGACATTTTCGTGAGGTCCACAACAACAACTTGAAGGACCTCAAATACTATGTCATCGACACAATTCCCAAAACTAAACAGGGAGGTGATAGGGAACGCAAAATGCGTATGTTGGAGACCAGATACATCTTGAACTTCAACAGTAAAAGCCCCGGAGGTCTGAACAACACTGAAGACTTACACACTTGTTTATGACGGAGCCATTTCCATCTCATTAATCCCCCATTATCAAATGAATCCTTTCTGTTTCTCCCGGCACATTTTGATAACCAGCCCCCTGTGTCCTTTTCCTCTCTGTTTTCATGAAATGTGTTACCAATCTGTTGACTCCAATTGAATCATTATGCCAGATGTAATGTCTTCATTTCATCCTACCAATGTGTAGAAATTGACCAATAGCCCGATGCAACTGCCTAATGCTTTTCACCAAATCCTGTATACTCAGGATTACTTTTTTATTTAATTTGGGATTCACTTCACCTTAGTTTTGAGCACCCAATAGCACTTTATGCACTTTCTCATGAATGATCCAACTGAGTTCATAAATTCAGTGTTTAGCAACACATAGAAGGGTATTTATCAAAAAGGCATTTATGCCAGTATTAAGGAATGACCGGTAACTCCTATCTCGCATTGTGTAAATATATGAAGTATATAAAAGTATGTACATATATATATAATTTTTACCATATATATTTTTACAACAAAGTATTTTTTCACAAGTAATGTGACATTTCCTTCCTATCCGAGGAGAATTGTATTTCAATCTAATTATGAAGAATGTATTCACAAAAACTTGTATTTATACTGACATTTATGCATTTATGCCATATACATTCTCTGATTCGCCTTTTTGTATATTTATTTACAAAACGTTATGTTGAGGACGTTACTGGCTCTATTATATTCCTATTTTTCCCTTCAACCAGTTGGAAAACAACTTTACTCCGCTCTTGTTTTATTATTTACAAAGCGTAGTCTGTTTTCTAAAAGCACAATTCGTTGTATTCTCACTTTTTCTTTATGTCATTCACATCAAAGATCACGTGTTTTAAGTGCTAGCTGTTTAAAAGGTCTAGTAAAAAATGCAAACGTTGTCATGTGATCAAGCCACTCCGGTGGTGAAACGCGTTATGGCGGACTCTTGAAAAATAAACCCTACTTGTTTTTGCACGTATCCTGGGTTCGTGTCTGCTTCCTTGGTGCATGCTGGAAATCTCTCGTTGCACCCGACCTTTTTAAGCAGCCTCTGGGATATATATATATATATATATATATATATATATATATATATATATATATATATATATATATATATATATATATATATATATATATATATCAGCTTCTGAACCTTAATATTCTTCAGATATAAGGACCAAGCACTCACAGGGCGAGTCTATAGATTTTATTGTCAGACTCTTCTGCAACCTGATAAGTTTCGGCAGTCGCCTTTTTCAAAAAAGGCTACTGCCGAAAATGCGTCTGGTTGAAACAAGAGTCTGACAATAAAATCTATAGACTTGTCCCCGTGAGAGCTTGGTCCTTATATCTTAAAAATATTGTGGTTCAGACGCTGATATTTAGCGGTGACACCACCCACATCAAAGCACCCGTTGCGAGTCTACGGAATTGGTGAACACAAAGGAGCAGAAGCGAGGCACAACAAAACAGAAAAAGTAAGGCTCAAAACAAGAAAAGGGGGCAGGGTAGAAACACCCTGGCCTGCTAGGCCTACTTAGGGGGTCCCACAAGGACCTCCAGGGCCAAAAAAAGCATTTTTTTTAAAAACGCCAAGATGAGCGCTGGGGGCGCAGATCCAGCTGTGAAAATGAAAAAAAAGAAGCGGGCCTCCCGTGCTTTGTTATTAATTAGCCCCCGCTGCCCCCTGGTGGGGCTTGTTTTTTAAATGGTTGGGGGCCTCCAAGGCCCCCCAAGCCCCGGGGACCGCCACCACCGGGGCTTTTCTAAAATATTTGCGGGGGGCTCCCTGCCCCCCGAAGCCCCGGGGGCCGCCACCCCGGGGCTTGTTTTAAAAAAAATGTATCTAACCTGAGTGGGGGACATGAGCCCACCCACACGCCCCGGAGCACTAAGTATTCAAATTGGGGTGGTCTGTTACTGACCCCCTAGCCCTGGGGACCACCACCTCCCCAGGGCTTTACAAATGTTTTGAGGGGGGCTGCGGGCCCCCTTCCTGGAGCCTTTGATGGGCCTGGGGCCCGCCACCCTCCAGGGCCGGCTCCTGCAGTGACCCGGGGTGATCACCCCCGGGACAATGCTGTTTGCTACAGTAGGGCGGGAGCATGTCTCCCGCCCTTCCATAGCAAAGTCTGCTTTGGATTTTGGAAGAGAGAGCAGGGAAACCTGCTCTCTTCCAAAATTTAAAGCACAATTGCTCTTCCACACGAGGAGCTGCATGTTAGCAGCTCCCCATGTTGAACAGCAATGCCGGCTCCCGGAGTGCCTGGGGAGCCAGCTGGACAGTGGGGGCATTGGGGCTCCCCCATTTAACTGCATAGGCTCCCGGGGCATGGGGGCCCCTGGGTGAAGTGAAGATAGTGGTAGGAGGCCTTTTTTTTTCCTAAATGTCGTGACCCCAGCGCGGCTCTCAACTTGGCCCCCTGCACCCAGCGCGGCCGCCTTGTGTGAACGCGTTGGGTGCATGACTCCAAGCAAAAAAATTTAATATTTTTTTAAATATAAATCTTAGTTATATGTTTGGATATAGGGTGGCTCGAAAAAGAGCCCTTGTGTTTATTGGGAGATTTTGGTATCTACAAGTAAGTGCCTATGCAGAGTCTAAAGTTGTTAAGAAAGACTCTGTTACCCTCATCTGTGAAATGTACACCATCTCTCCTGTAGATGCCATCCATATTAAAATGTAGATTGTTGTTGTCTATACTATAATCTCTGAGATAAGCAGAAACAGCTTTATTGACATGTTTCCTAGCTTTTTCAATCTGTGAACAAAATTGATTGGACCTGTTCCATTTCTGTCTTTGACATATGTTAGAGTAGAAATAGGCAGTTTTGGAGAAAAGTAACATCAATTCTGCAAAGGTGTCCTTCATTAGCATTTCCAGACCTACCACAGTCAAAGTGCCTAGGTCATTGCCAGCAGAGTGCACAATTATGAGGTCAGGGTGTTGGAGATGCAAAAAGGATTTAACCAATGGTATCAATTGGTGCCACTTTAATCCTCTCTGTCCAATCCATTAAATGTCTACATTTTGCATAGCTAGGGCTTTGTCAATATCTCTGCTTTCAGCATACCTTTTGCACCAGAAAATATAGCTGTGTCCCACAATCTACACTCTAAGCATCTTGAAGGGAAGCCTGAATGCAGTCAGAAGAGTTCGTCCTGCAAAATCCAGGGAATAGTCATGCTTGTCTGGAATCACAGTGTGAGTCTGTGTCCACTCCTACAATCATCCTGACAGAAGCGTGTCCTTATTTAATCTCTCTGCTGATATATAAGCGCTTATAAACTTACCCTGCTGTCAACTATTAGCAGTCTGAGAACCCAGTCACTGACTATGCACTTGGAGAATGAGTTAGGCATTCAGACAAGCAGTGGTACAGTCAAATGTGCACAATGTATGCGGTCCCCTAATCTCTTGCATACTACTGAGTCAGTCCTGCAAAAGTCCAGGGAATAGTCATGCTTGTCTGGAATCACACTGTGAGTCTGTGTCCACTCCTACAATCATGCTGACAGAAGCCTGTCATTATTTAATCTCTCTGCGGACACATAAGCGCTTATAAACGTATCCTGCTGTCAACTACTAGCAGTCTGAGAACCCAGTCACTGTCTATGCACTTGGAGTAGGAGAATTCAGACAAGCAGTGGTACACTCAAATGTACACAATTTATGCGGTACCCTAATCTCTTGCAGATTACTGAGTCAGTCCTGCAAAAGTCCAGGGAATAGTCATGCTTGTCTGGAATCACTCTGTGTCCACTCCAACAATCATCCTGACAGAACCATGTCCTTATTTAACCTCTCTGCTGACACATAAGCGCTTATAAACCTATCTTGCTGTCAACTACTATCAGTCTGAGAACCCAGTCACTGTCTATGCACTTGGAGAATGAGTTAGGCATTCAGACAAGCAGTGGTACAGTCAAATGTACACAATGCATGCGGTCCCCTAAACTTTTGCAGACTACTGAGTCAGTCCTGCAAAAGTCCAGGGAATAGTCATGCTTGTCTGGAATCACACTGTGAGTCTGTGTCCACTCCTATAATCAACCTGATAGAAGCATGTCCTTATTTATTCTCTCTTCTGACACATAAGCGCTTATAAACTTATCATGTTGTGATCTACTAGCAGTCTGAGAACCCAGTCACTGTCTATGCTCTTTTTTAATGAGTCAGGCATTCAGACAAGCAGTGGTATAGTCAAATATGCACAATGTATGTGGTCCCCTAACTACTTTCAGACTACTGAGTCAGTCCTGCAAATGTATAGAGAATAGTCATGCTTGTCTGGAATCACACTGTGAGTCTGTGTCCACTCCTACAATCATCCTGACAGAAGCATGTCCTTATTTAATCTCTCTGCTGACACATAAGCGCTTATAAACTTATCCTACTGTCAACTACTAGCAGTCTCAGAACCCTGTAACTGTCTATGCTCTTGGAGTTTGAGTCAGGTATTCAGACAAGCAGTGGTAGACTCAAATATGCACAATGTATCCGGTCTCCTAACCCCTTGCAAACTACTGAGTCAGTCCTGCAAAAATCCAGAGCATAGTCATGCTTGTCTGTAATCACACTGTGAGGCTGTGTCCACTTCGAATAATCATCCAGACAGAAGCATATCCTTATCTAATCTCTCTTCTGAAACATAAGCACTTATAAACGTATCCTGCTGTCCACTACTAGCACTCTAGGAACCCTGTCACTGTCTGTGCACTTGCAGAATGACTAAGGCATTGAGACAAGCAGTGGTACAGTCAAATGTGTTTAAATTATGTTATGTTCATAAAATGTTATAATCAAACATTATTACTGTATTTTTTCTTCTATTTTACAGATCATAGTTCTAAAGTTCAAAAAGTTTAAACATTTAAATAATAAAAAATAACTGCAAAAAAATGTTTCGAATTTTTTGATATCCACTACTGTAAAGGTAAGATTCAGTAATTCAAATACTATCCATGGAGAACTACATTCAGCTGTGCTGTATCTATATAAACCTCAAACCAGCTACTTAGTAAGTTACTACCTATGCAGCCTAGTAATTCTCCTGTCTGTTCCACTTTATACTGTTCATACACTCTTGTAAATTCCCCCTTAGTACTTTTGCAGTGTAGAAATCTTCCTGTCAGTCTCATGCATTTCTCCAATCACCCATCCAGCACTATCTACTTATCCTATGACTCCACCAATACCTAAGCACTTATAAATTCACTATACACTCTGTTTGTAATACTGTAATTATTCTAGGTACTAGTCATGAATTTATGGAATGGCCTAGCTACTAACACAAGTTTAGCGATAATATTTTGTGCACTATCCAAGCAGACCTCTAACTAGCTACATATTATTGATACACTCTTCTAAAGACCCAGTTAGTAATTATGCAGTGTAGGAATTGTCCAGTCTGTCCCATGCACTTCTTCAATCACTTATCTAGCACTATCTACTTATCCTATCACTCTACCAATGCGTAAGCACTTATACATTAAGTGTTCACTCTGTTTGCAGCACTGTCATCATTATAGTTGCTAGTAGTATTCTTATAAAATGACCTAAGCACCAACCCAGGTCACATACAATATTCTGTGCATAATCCCTACAAATCCCTAAGCAGATTTATACTATTGGTCCACTCCATTAAATACTGAAGTAGCACCCATGCAGCGTAGGATACCTCCTGTCAATCTCATGCAATTCTTTAATCACCCATCCAGCACTATGCTCTTATTGTATCAGTCTGCCAATACCTAAGCACTTATGGGGCAGATTTACAAGCAAGCTGCGCCACCAGTACGTCACTTTTTGTAATGTAGTGATGGTGCCAGGGACTCCTTCATATTTACAAGGAGAGGAAAAGCCACCTTGTGTGGGTTTTCCTCTCCTTGTCAATATGGCTTATTAAAATGCAGCACTTTGCGTTGAAGGGGCGTTCCATGGGTGTTGCTGCGTGTGTTCCCACACAACACCCATGGAACAAGACACATCTCAAGATTTACAAGAAATCATAAATCTAGAGATACGTGTGAATGCTGCGTCACCCTAGAGGTGGTATAGAGAGACATAGTGAGGAGTATTGTTTTCATTTCTCCTCATTTTTTCCTCATTCAATGTGTGCTGCATTCCATAGCACACATTGAAGGAGAAAAAATGTCTTTAGTGATTATTTTTGTGCAGGAAGGGAAACCTTCCTGCACAAAAATAATCTCCCCAAGAGACAGATATCTTTGCACCATGATGCAAGTGTGCCTGTGCCAGCACTTGGCAGCTGTTTGTGCGCCACTGCATGGAGAAGTACAGAGTTGCGACATATTTATGTAAAATGTCACATCCCTGTGCTTTAGAAGTGCTGCAGCATGATGCAGCTAAAGAGCTTAAAATGTCAAGCTGCAGCACTTCCTTATAAATCTGCACTTATACATTCACCATGCACTACTAATGCATTCTTTCAGTCAATCATTCTCTACACATATATTCAATCAAACTTTCAGACATTACCATGCAATGATAGTTCTTTTTTTTAACCAGAAAAGTTACTTTTTTTTCTTCTTTTTTTGTTTTATATTTTTTTTGTATTTTTTGAATGATTTTGTATTTTTTTGGGTGTTTTTCTATAAACTGAACAATAAAATGACAAAAATAAACAGGTAACTTTTGGAATTAAACATCATTCCAAAAATATATATATATATTTTTTTTTGAACTAACAACTGTGGTTGCGCTGAGCAGCACAAATTGCATCCATCGACTGCTCTCCATAGCAAACTACTTTTTTACATTTGATGCAGTGCTGCTCTAGAAAGGCAAATTCAGCCCTTATATCTAGTGGAGGCTGAGATGTCGATGGTGTTTAAGTACTTGCTGCTGCTGCTGGTGGATTCAACACAGCTCTTCTCATCTCCTCCCGAGCAAGACTCAGCGGATGGATTGTTCGCAGGTATTTGCACATACCGACAGTGCCGCAAGAATCCTACTTTTCACTGCCTCTTGACAGCACTCTCTGGCATATTTTGCAAGGGACCTTAGTAGCATTCACTATTTTTTGGCCTTCAGGAAATGTAAAAAACTTCCATACTACAGATTCTGGTCTCTGTTTCCTTGGTTCTTCTAGCAAGAATTCTTCTTCTGAAGATTCTTCCATCTGCTGCTGTCCTCCAGATGCCATTTTTGTTCGGAGTTTACAAAAAAACACCCCAAAAAAACAAAGAGGTTGAAGTTGGAGTAGAGATGCTTCTCTGAAAATGGTCCAAGAGGAATAATTAAAACAGGTGGGGTCTTTCAATAGTTACAGATGTCATCTGTAACGTCACTTACCATGTCATGAATGATGTAATATGTGACATCATCAGCAGTGCATTGGGGGCGTGCAAGTTATCGTTAGCAGAACTAACTATAACAGAGGAATTTCTATGGTTTTGAATGAGTGAAATGTCCAGCTACCTATAACAGGCCTGAAGCCTATGGTTTTTTCAATGAATATCTATATCTATATCTATATCTATATCTATATATATATATATCTATATATATATATATATATATATATATATAGATATATATATATATATATATAGATATATATATATAGATATATATCTATATATATATATCGTAGCTACTTCCCTCTTGTCTTTGCCAAAGAAGAGACAGCACTCACAGGAGGAGGATCAAGGTTTTATTTCACTGACAAAGGCAGTAGCCGAAACGCGTCTGGTGCTCTGAGGGTCTGAAATAAAACCTTGATCCTCCTCCCGTGAGTGCTGTCTCTTCTTTGGCAAAGACAAGAGGGAAGCAGCTACGATAATAGCGGGGCACGCCCCCGCAAACAAGCACCCGTGCCTGAGTGCATGGTCCGGCGTGAAAAGGAAGCAGATATATATATATATATATATATATATATATATATATATATATATATATATATATATATATATATATATATATATGTAAAACAGTCCTCTACACGCTGGCACAGGAAGACGACGCCATGTTCTGCTTTCACCAAAAAGTTTATTTCACAAGTCGGCTGCTGGGACGCGTTTCGCCTGTTCACCAGGCTTGTTCACCACAGTGCGAATAAAGTTTGCATTACTTAAAGCCCACTGATGCTCAATCACGTGAATGAAACTACAATTCTATTGCCACTGAAAACAGACTCGTCGTTTTTACGAGCCAAGTATTAAAAGCGGTGAAACTTAACTCAGCCCATGCATTTACGTAAACATTTTCAATTCATGGTTAGTCCGTAAACAACATTTTAAAATGCATTATAATCTAAGTATCTAATAAAGTGACTAGTGCCTGTAAATATCATCGGAAATTAGCAAATTTTTAGCAAGTGCTCTATGTAAACCATTGTCTTACAAAGGAATCATATTGCTAAAAAATGCATAGGAATTAAACCGCTGCAATTTTTATGAATAAAGCCCAAGTGGGCGTTTCTATAGGCAACATATTTCATGTCTATCATTCTCTCGTGGACTTTAACCATGTACACCAATATCACCCATAAATAAAGAATTTTTTTTAAAAACAACTGCAAACATTGGAAAGGTGTTTTGCTGCTAGTGAATTAAAGGTGTCTATGAAGATCTTCTTCCATATTAAGACCTCCCGGGTACATGCTATTTAACTTTATTATGTACCTCGACTCAAGTTTTCGCAGCTTTTTCTCATAATTCCCATCTCTGTCATTTTTCTGAATAGCATCTATCACAAAGTAAGACAATCCTGTCAGATTCCTTTCATGTTTTTTTATCAAAGTGTCTTGCGACAGGATATGCCTTTTTTCTCCGTTTTTGATGGCCCGAAGATGCTGCAAAATTCGCATGTGAACAGGGAGGGTGGTGCTGCCCACGTACTTCAAGCCACAAGGACACTGGAGCACGTAGACAGCATGGTCAGTTTTGCAGTGGTAGTGGCCCTTGATTTTAAATTTTCTGTCTGAGAGATTAGATGTATATGTCGAGGTATTTTTTCCATGAATACATGCCTTGCATTTTTGACATTTTACAAAACCCTCTTTCTTAATGAGCCACAATTTAGTTGATTTTTTGGGAAGAGGAGCTTTTAGAATGTTACTGACCATAATCTGTTTGAAGCACCTGGCTTTTCGGAATGTTATCTGCGGTTTTTTGGTGACAATTTTACCTAGAACAGGATCACTCCATAATAAATGCCAGTGCTTGTTCAGAATACCTCTAACTTGAGTGTGTTCACTGTTATAAGTAGTGATCATTCTGCAAGTATTTTTGTTTTCATTTTCTTTCCTTTTGGTGCTGTTACTTTTCCCAAAAAGAATTTCCTCTCTTGGTTTTTTCTTTGCTTAAGTGATCACCGAGTTGACACATTCTGTGGTGTATCCTCTGGCTTTAAACCGTCTACTCAGATTTTTAAGGGCATCATTGCATTTGTTTTCGTTACTGCAATTCCGTATAGTGCGTAGACTCTCCCCATAGGGGAAGCTACGGATCAGGTTCTGGGGATGAAAACTCTTTGCGTGTAACAACGTGTTACCCGCAGTTGGTTTTCGGTAGAGAGATGTTTCTAGTTTACCATCTTCAATGTAAACTGTGAGGTCCAAAAAATTGGCCTCAGTTTTGCTGATGTTGCTGGAAAACTTCAGATTTAAATCATTATGTTGTAGATTCTTAATGAAGTTAACCAACTGGGTTTCCATGCCTTTCCACACAATGAAGAGGTCATCAATAAACCTACTCCAATGCATGATGTTTGTCTGCCAGATGTCTGGGCACTGCTTCCGGACTACCTGCTCCTCCCACCAGCCCATATGCAAATTAGCAAAGCTGGGGGCGAAGCAGGTACCCATCGCAGTACCACAGACTTGATGGAAAAGTTCCCCATTAAAGAGAAAATAATTGTTCTGCAGACATATCGTAGTCATTTCCAAGATCATTTGGGTATGAGCCCAATATTTGACTGGTCTACTTCCCAAAAAGTAACTAACTGCATTCAGACCATCTTGATGTCTTATGCTTGGATGCAAGCTAGTTACGTCAATGGTTGCCAATATGTAATCCTCTTCCCATGGGAGATCATAGACTCTTTTAAAAAAATCCCCAGTGTCTTGAATGTATGATGGGAGGGATTTGGTGAGTGGGCACAGAAATGAGTCGATATATTTAGATGTATTGGACAAGGCACTTTGTATCGCAGAGATTATTGGCCTGCCAGGTGGACTTTTCTGATCTTTATGTACTTTCGGTATTAGGTACATTACTGGAGTAGCAGGTTTGTCTATCTTGAGAAATGACACTTCATCCTTTTTCAACAGGCCTTGCATATACCATTCCGATAATTTACAATTGTAAATCAGATGGCTTTTGATCATAACCGACTCGTCTACTTTCACATAGTTTTGTCGGATGTTCAGTTGTTTATATGCTTCCATAAGATATTGTTGCCTCCCCCACAGTACTACATTACCACCTTTGACAGCGTTACACACAATACAGTTTGAATTATTCGCTAACTTATTCACCAAAGCATGATATTCTTTTTGCTGATGTGAAAATTTATTATTTTTAGAGTGGATTTTTGTACACAAATTTTTTAAGTCATTTACCACCAATTCACTGTAAATGTCAATTGAGTCTCTGCTGGTAATTGGGGTAAATCTTGAGGTTGGTCTGAAAGATGTAGGATCATTGCTCATGATATTCAAACTTTCTTCTGTTGCTATGTCCATTGCTTGTCCAATATTATCTCTCTGTTCTGTCGCTTCACTTTGTGATCCCTGTTGCATCTGGTAAACTTCCAACATGAGGTTCATGTCATCTACTCTTAGTTCGTTATCATCCATAACCTCTATAGAACTCCCAGTTTGATTGGTCAAATTAGCACTGTTCAAAAAATGTTTTTTTAATTACAAATTTCCTATGAATTTGAAGGTATCAATTCTGGTGGAAACGTAATCAAAGTTGTCCTCAGGGCAAAATGACAAGCCCAACTTTAGTATTTGTTCTTCTTCTTTAGTTAGTACAATATCCGTTAAGTTGACAATGGAAGTTTTATCGTCCTCTATCAGTTCTTCTTTTTCTTCGCGGGCTCTCCTTGCCCGGAGTAATTTTGCGCCTTTCCTCCTCTTGTTCCTTTGCCTTTTCCTCTTGGAGGTTTTGCATATTGAACGAATTGCCTTGGTCTCAAGTTGAACCTGCGTTCTTGTTCTAAAAAAGCAAATTTGTCAATGACTGTTGGTGCCGGGCCATAATTTACATTTCTGCCACTCGTGCCTTCTTCGGCGTCAGTTTCTACTTCAGAATGACTGCACTGCTTAAGTCCGTTTGGCCTTGTGTTGTATTAGCAGTTGCTTTGTTCATTTTTTGTTTTCTAATCGATTCAAACTTTTTGGCAAATGTGTAGATCTGGCCTCTCTCGTAGTCCAACTTGTCATGCATAAACATTTGCGTTTTGCGTTCTTTGATAGATACTTCCAATTTTTTTAGTCTTGTCGCGTCCCAGCAGCCGACTGCAGTCAGTTCTGAAGTAGAAACTGAGGGCCACTACCACTGCAAAACTGACCATGCTGTCTACGTGCTCCAGTGTCCTTGTGGCTTGAAGTACGTGGGCAGCACCACCCTCCCTGTTCACATGCGAATTTTGCAGCATCTTCGAGCCATCAAAAACGGAGATACTGCATAGCCTGTCGTAAAAACACTTTGATAAAAAAACATGAAAGGAGTCTGACAGGATTGTCTTACTTTGTGATAGATGCTATTCAGAAAAATGACAGAGGTGGGAATTATGAGAAAAAGCTGCGAAAACTTGAGTCGAGGTACATAATAAAGTTAAATAGCAAGTACCCGGGAGGTCTTAATATGGAAGAAGATCTTCATAGACACCTTTAATTCACTAGCAGCAAAACACCTTTCCAATGTTTGCAGTTGTTTTTAACATTTTTTCTTTATTTATGGGTGATATTGGTGTACATGGTTAAAGTCCACGAGAGAATGATAGACATGAAATATGTTGCCTACAGAAACGCCCACTTGGGCTTTATTCATAAAAATTGCAGCGGTTTAATTCCTATGCATTTCAATGTTTTTTAGCAATATGATTCCTTTGTAACACAATGGTTTACATAGAGCACTTGCTCAAAATTTGCTAATTTCCGATGATATTTACAGGCACTAGTCACTTTATTAGATACTTAGATTATAATGCATTTTAAAATGTTGTTTACGGACTAACCATGAATTGAAAATGTTTACGTAAATGCATGGGCTGAGTTAAGTTTCACCGCTTTTAATACTTGGCTCGTAATAACTACGAGTCTGTTTTCAGTGGCAATAAAATTGTAGTTTCATTCACATGATTGAGCGTCAGTGGGCTTTAAGTAATGCAAACTTTATTCGCACTGTGGTGAACAAGCTGGTGAACAGGCGAAACGCGTCCCAGCAGCCGCCTTGTGAAATAAACTTTTTGGTGAAAGCAGAACATGGCGTCGTCTTCCTGTGCCAGCGTGTAGGGGATTGTTTTATACATTAAGGACTTGGTCGAGTCAGTCCTTGGCGACGACGCACTCTTCGATTTGGTGCTGCGGTGGTTGAGACTCGGCAATTGGAGTCGTATATATATATATATATATATATATATATATATATATATATATATATATATATATACCTACTTGTGGTCGCCAGTAGGTAGTTATAGTTAGGATTTTTTTCAATGCAAAATCTCAAAATTCTATTGTGAATAACTTTGGCGTCGGTTGACGAATCTGCCTGAAAATTTCCTCAAATTTGCCTCGCGGAGCTCCGGTCCTTCCCTGAAAGTTTGGGGAGGGATTCGTCAAGCGGGGGCCAAGATAAAAGGGGGTCCCAAAACGTGTTTTCCCCATGTTAATTTCCATAGGGTGGTCGACCTCACTTTTAGCCCGAACGGTTGAATGGATTTGCACCAAACTTGGCAAAATTGTAGGGACTGGTAGCCCGATGTGCCTTTGCTATGTCTCAAGATATGTGCTCCAGTGGTTTTTACGAAAATTAACTTTGAAAAAATATATATTGGGCTACATTGGGCTATATATATGTTAGAGCCCAAATGTAGCCCAATGTAGCCCAATGTAGCCCAAAGATGGCCACCAGAGACAAAAAAAACTAATGTAGCCCAAATATCAGCCAGATGTAGCCCAACTATAGCCCAATGACAGAATGTCCCAGAGTGTTCTAAAGAACAACTAGAATGCTAACAGTCTTACTTATGACAAAAGTATGGCACACCTGAAGTCATCTTGATTGGAACAAAGTGTTAACACTTAAAACATTTAATTTGCAAAGGAACAAAATGAGGGGGTTCATTTTGCCATAGAAATTATGATTAGTGCTGAAGAAAGAAAAATTAGGGCACATTTTGAGTGACTTCTCAAATCCTCTTATATTTCATAAAAAAAATTCTGATATGCAGTCTCCCAAGATGGCCACCAGAGACAAAAGAGCCCAAATGTAGCCCAAATATCAGCCAGATGTAGCCCAACTATAGCCCAATGACAGAATGTCCCAGAGTGTTCTAAAGAACAACTAGAACGCTAACAGTCTTACTTATGACAAAAGTATGGCACACCTGAAGTCATCTTGATTGGTATAAAGTGGTAACACCTAATACATTTATTTTCATTGATATATATATATATATATTCACTGAAAAAACCATAGGTTTCACACCAGTTATAGTTAGGAATTAGCATTTAAAAAACCTATTAAATTCACTGAAAAAACCATAGGTTTCACACCAGTTATAGATAGGTGGAAATTTTACTCGCATAAAACCATTGAAATTCCCACGTTATAGTTAGTTGGACTCACTATAACTTGCGCGTGCAATGCACTGCTGATGACGTCACATATTACATCCTTCATGACATGGTCAGTGACATCACTGATGACATCACTGATGACATCTCAAATTGACATCACTGATGACATCATCCAGTGAATGTGTATCTTTCTAAAAAAATAATATTTTTTATATATGTATATCTAAAGGTTGATGGAAGAATAAATGGGTAAATCAATGTCTAAATGGATGTTTTTTTGTGTAAAATTGATTTGTTAACTGACTTATTAAATGTATCTTAGTGAATACATATATTAGCGAGTAATGTTTAAATATTTAAATATCTGTATCTGTGTCTCACTTTGTGTATAAGTGGCTGCATGGGTTGGTGAGTAGCTACATGAGTGTGTATATGGGTTATTAGTTGTTTTTTGAGTATCAGTATCAGTGTCTGTATGGTTCGGATGGGGATATTACTTAGAGCACAGATGCATGAATGAGTGACTCACTATTTGTATGTATTTTGAAGACAGCATGTGTGCAAGACTGTATGGGTGGATGATTGTGTGTATGGGTGGGTTAGTGAGTATGTGTTTTTATAATTGATTGTTTAAGAGAGTAAATATGTTTCCGTTTCTGTAGAAGTATGTGTGTGGTGTGTATATAGCAGTATAATCAAGTAAATGGTTTTATTTGCATGTGTGAATTTGTGTGTGAGTAACTATATGGATGAGTATTAGTGTGTAACAGGATGTATAGGTGTATGAGTACATATGATGAGTAAGTACATGCATGAGTGACTATATAGAACTGTTGGTGAATGAGTGGATGTGTATGTAGATGTTGGAATTACCTAATATGTTGTTGTAATTGGTATTGGTTTCTCCTTTTTTAAGATAATGTTAGTTTCTATTTTTGAATGTGTGTGTCAAAGGTTATTTTATGCTGATAGGAGGTCTGCCACTTTGTCACAAGGATGTTGTCATCAGTGATGTCATTTGAGATGTCATTAGTGATGTCATGAGTGATGTCACTGACCATGTCATGAGTGATGTAATATGTGACGTCATCAGCAGTGCATTGCACGCGCAAGTTATAGTGAGTCCAACTAACTATAACGATGGAATTTCAATGGTTTTATGCGTGAGCCTCCTCAGCCACCCTCAGAAAACTTAGGGAAACAGCATACGTCTTAAGTACCCCAATCTACCCATTCTGAACATTATTTACCCTCCATCTTGTATCTCAATTCTACCGAAACACAAAATGGAGGACTCCCGTAACACTGCAAGTTCGCGTACCGGGAAACGCACTGACAAGCACTCGCTCAAAAAAGGTGGGAAAGTAATTTACAGAAAAACCACTGGAGACACTTTCACCAATTAAACAGTAGCTCATACTACATACCAATCCCTACCATTTTCACAAATTTAGTTGGAATACCATTTAGCCATTTAGCATGTAGAACTCTCTAAAATCCCTGAGGTAAATTACTTCACAAAAAATATCGAAAGTGTTGGAAATGACAACCAATTAAAATATTACTTTCAATTTCTACTACTATATCATGACATTTGATTGGTTATGTACCTGAATATATATAAACAAAGAGAAAGAAACACAGCCATTTTGACTACTACTTCGTGAAGTGCAGAACAACAAAAAATCAACTGATAACTTCAAATTATATTTAAAAGGTAAGATATTATTTTTAAAACTGAGGGTGCGCCAAAATGCTGGACAATGGGCCCCCCACAGTGTCTGTGAATGGTCTCCTTGCAATTGAGGGAACGTCTCCTTCTCCCTCCCCTATACCTCCTGACACCATCCATGAGAGGCCCAAGGAGGGGCCCCCGCCAATGGACCTTAATTGCAGGCGACACCTTTCTTTGTGATAGATCTCCAGGAAAACAAAAGGACACATCACCAGTGTGTGGCCCCATGCTGATGGGCTGAGTACGAGGCCCTGACCGGCAGCCCACGCTGCCCATGCCTAGCTCTGAGTTAAAGATAGAATTAGACTTCTCTAGTATAATTCAGAATTGACTAAGAGTTTATTTGATAATTTTCTTCATATTTCTACTTCCAATTTCATACCATACACTGCCCAAAGAAAAAAACACTGTATAAATAACCAAACTGCCTGTCTGTACTGAAACCCAACAGTGCCCTATCTGTACTGATATATTTTTTTTAAATTCATTTTTCAGAATTCAAAATGGAAGGAGAAGTAAACAACTTTAAAACTGAAACAGAAAAAAAAAATGACACAGAAGTTGACATGGATTTCTACTACGACACAATAAACAATGAACTTGTGCAATGTGTAGATGCAGTAGATTTTCTACTGAAAAATGAAGAAAAAAATGATCACGATTTTTTAGATTTTCTTTTAAATTTTGAAAAACAATCTGAAAAATAAATTTTAATTTCTTAATTCAAAAATTGTTTGACACATTATTTATTTTTATATATATATTGAAAACTAGTAGCAAATTGATTATAACGTGAAGTCAGACTTTAAATATACTGTGCAACTTTTTGGTGTTACATACTAACTTTGTACATAGTTACTTCCTTTCTCCCACTATATTATCTCCAATGTGTATTTGCAAAAACAACAAGTGACAACATCAACAACATCTCTTTATCATCTCCTGCCTCCATGTTGTTTCGGCTTTCCAGACAGACTATGGTATGAATTCCATATACCACAATAACTTCTTTAACAACAAGCAACATATCTACAAAGGAGACGACGTTCATTAAATTATACACTCTACATTGATACCTACATGTAGCTACGTAAATAAAAATAAACAAAAAAAAACAACAAAACGAACAATCAATAAACATACAATAAGTTAAAAGTCAATCATTCTGGTTTCCTTATACTACGCTCCCCAGACCGTTTTCCAGTACGCGAACCGGGCGCACCCCACGAAAAAAACATTTTTTTTTTTGGGCCCCGCGGGGCACTTTAATATCCCCCTCATCAATCCTAGGGGGTCAGAAGGGGTCTACCTTGCCCCCTTTCCTTCATTTCCCCCTTCGTTTTGGCCTCCTCTTGTCTCTCGATCTTACCGAGAGACAAAATGGCGGCCGCTACGGACTGTTTAGAATGTTGACAGACACCGGAGAGCCAATCAGCTTCGCTTCGCAAAGCTCCGTTACGCGAAAAGTACGCGATCTAGAGCGCTATCTAGGACGCTGTCACAGATATATCTGTTTTTTTAAACGTTAATTTCTCAAAATCCACTGGAGCACATATATTGAGACCCAGCAAAGGCACATCGGGCTAACAGTCCCTACAATTTTGCCAAGTTTCGTGCAAATCCATTCAGCCGTTCGAGCTAAAAGTGAGGCCAAACGCCCTATGGAAATTAACATGGGAAAAACGCGTTTTAGGACCCCCCTTTTTTCTCGGCCCCTCCTTGACGAAACCCCCCCAAATTTTCAGGGGCTGATCAGAAACAAAATGTGCCATTTTCCTGAAAATTTCAGCCGATTCCGTCCACAAACTCCAAAACTATTATCTCATGATTTTCCCACAATGGTTTGGAAGGATATCTATAAGCTAAACGGAAAGCATATTTTCTGTAAATTCACATTATCTTTCTCAGTCATGTGAGAATGAAGTCTGGCATTCTCAGTATAACATGTACATCCAACAAGTACAGAGACTGTCAGTTGATTCCTTTGTGTTCTACTGCAGCTTCCCAGAGTGTTCTAAAGAACAACTAGAGCGCTAACAGTCTTACTTATGACAAAAGTATGGCACACCAGAAGCCATCTTGATTGGAATGAAGTGGTAAGTCTGAAAACATTTAATTTAAAAAGGAACAAAATGAGGGGGTTCATTTTGACATAGAAGTAGTGCTTCAGAAAGAAAAATTAGGGCACATTTTGAGTGACCTCTCAAATCCTCTTCTATTTCATTAAAAAATTCTGACATGCAGACTGAAACATGCGCTTTCAATACCAGCAGCAGACTTCCCTGGTGAGCAGTAGCTTTACTACAGTGATCTAATAAGCAACTAGCGTGCTAACATTCTGAATTTATGGCAAATGTGTGTCGAATGCCTTCTTCATGGAATCAAAGTAGAAAACTGAGAGTATTTCCTACTAAGGAGACTGTAGTAAATGAGGAAATTAGGAAACTTTATAACAAATAAGTCTCCCAAGATGGCCATCAGAGATAAAAGAGCTCAAAAGTAGCACAAGTATCCCCCCAGATGTAGCCCAAGTATAGCCCAGTGACAGAATGTCCCAGAGTGTTCTAAAGAACAACTAGAGTGCTAACAGTCTTACTTATGACAAAAGTATGGCACACCTGAAGTCATCTTGATTGGAATAAAGTGGTAACACTTAAAACATTTAATTTGCAAAGGAACAAAATGAGGGAGATCATTTTGCCATAGAAATTATGATTAGTGCTGAAGAAGGAAAAATTAGGGCACATTTTGACTGCTCAAATACTCTTCTATTTCAATTAAAAAATTCTGACATGAAGACTGAAACATGCACTTTGAATACCAGCAGCAGACTTCTCTGGTGAGCAGTAGCTTTACTACAGTGATCTAATGAGCAACTAGAGTGCTAAAATTCAGAATTTATGGCAAATGTGTGAAACATCTGAATGCCTTCTTGATGGAACTAAAGTAAACAAGCATTGAAAATGCAATATATCTATCCCTTGTTTAAGTTAAAGCCATTCTAATTGTAATGAGGTGGCTTTTTAGCTTTGCTTTTATTAGTATTTTTCAAACTTTCATGTAAATAACATGCATATGTATGCATATATGTATATGTATGCATACATTTATATTTGTATTTATATAGATATGCAGATTATACATGTTTATATATGGATATATATATATATATACACACACATACATATATATAAATGCATATGCATATATATGCATATATATTTGTATATGTGTGCGTGTAGAGAGAGGTAGAGATGTAGAGGTAGAGGTGTAGAGGTAGAGAGGTAGGGACTAGTAGAGAGAGAAGTAGAGAGATGTAGAGAGGTAGAGAGTAGAGAGTGAGTAATAGAGAGTAGAGAGTGAGTAGTAGAGAGTAGTAGAGAGCAGTAGAGAGAGTAGCAGAGAGTGAGTAGTAGAGAGTAGTAGAGTGAATAGTAAAGTGAGTAGTAGAGAGTGAGTAGTAGAGAGTAGAAGAGAGTAAGTAGTAGAGTGAGTAGTAGAGAGCAGTAGAGAGTGAGTAGTAGAGAGTAGTAAAGAGTGAGTAGTAGAGAGTAGTAGAGAGTGAGTAGAAGAGAGTGAGTAGTAGAGAGTGAGTAGCATAGAGAGGGAATAGTAGAGAGTAGTAGAGAGAGAGTAGTAGAGAGTGAGTACTAGAGAGTAGTAGAGAGTGAGTAGTAGAGAGTAAGTAGTAGAGTGAGTAGTAGAGAGTGAGTAGTAGAGAGTGAGTAGTAAGGAGTGAGTAGTAGAGAGAGAGTAGTTGAGAGTGAGTAGTAGAGAGTAGAGAGTAGAGAGTAGTAGTGAGTGAGTAGTAGAGAGTAGTAGATAGTGAGTAGTAGGGAGTGAGTAGTAGAGAGTAGCAGAGAGTAGTAGAGAATGAGTAGTAGAGAGTGAGTATTAGAGAGTAGTGGAGTAGTAGAGAGTGAGTAGGAGAGAGTAGTGGAGAATATTCCAAAGTCTGGCACAGCCCCACTTACACAACAAGTCCAATCAAATCATATCACTTAGAGTCCTTATTGAAGCGCTGAATCTTGGTGTATATTCAAATTCTTTTATTTTCCTTAGGTTAATGTACCACAGCCAGCCAACGCCTTTCGTTCTGTACAACAGAACTTCTTCAGGGCGTTCTTATTTCCTTCAAGTTGTGTCGGTATCCTGTTGTCATATAACTAGATATTTCTTCCAAATGTTAGACAAGTCGTAAGTGCATTCCTATTCAAAGTGACTAGGTATCAATTTTACCCACACAATTCGGGCAGACTTGAGTAATTTATAGGATCCTCAAAGTCAGTCTTTCAAAAATTCCAACGTATAGGACATGATAATCCAAATCCAAATGTTTCTCAAGAAAAGTCATTTTTAATTGTTCGGAATATCGGCGTTTGGGCAGATATGACCCACGGACACGGTTTATGACTTTTCTTGAGAAACATTTGGATTTGGATTATCATGTCCTATACTTTGGAATTTTTGAAAGACTGACTTTGAGGATTCTATAAATTACTCAAGTCCATGGATGCTGCTGGGAACGCCCCCAGCAACATCCACTGCACGCCCCTTTAACGCAGGACACTGCGTTAAAGGGACTGATATTTATCAGGCAGGATTACTGCACAAAAAGTGGCTTAGTCCTGCCTGATAAATATCACTCAGTCTTCTGCGCCCCCAGAACGTCACAAAAAGTGACGTTCCGGAGGCGCAAGGGGCTCATAAATATGGCCCCATAGGTTTCACACTCGTTATAGTTAGGAATTAGCATTTAAAAAACCTTTGAAATTCACTGAAAAAACCATAGGTTTCACACCAGTTATAGTTAGCTGGACATTTTACTCATGCAAGACCATTGAAATTCCCCCGTTATAGTTAGTTGTACTCACTATAACTTGCGCGCCCGCAGTCCACTGCTGATGATGTCACATATTACATCATTCATGACATGGTCAGTGACATCATTGATGACATCACTGATGACATCTCAAATGACATCACTTCGGGAAGGGGCTTAAGATCTGGCTTTTTGACTGAGACCTTCAGCAATTTCCTGGATGCCCTCTCGGGTGACAAACCATGCTTCATAAATACAACTTGATTAATTGATTGATTGACAAAGCATTAGATGCTTAAGATTAGGGACATGCCCAATCCCAGTTCGCATATTGCTTCCCCCACTGGCACATTCCCTATCTAAGTCACGGCACCCTAGAGTTGTGGATGAATTTTGGATGTAGTTGCCCAATTTTGCCACGCTGCCTTTTAAACATCCACTCCATGAAGTCATGGGAGAACCAAAGACAGGTGTAGTAAGGAGCCTGGCACAAACCTCCCTCGGGTGTAACTTGGCCATCAGCTGCCCCAAACCCTACAGACGACCACAGGGTCCCATCTCCACTGTTTCTGTCACCTACTTCACCAAGCAGTTGGATTCAGGAAACCCTGGGTTAAAGCAACAGTAGAGGAAGAAAGCTAGAGTTCAAACAGGAGGCTGATATGGAGCCATAGTCAAGAAAGCCTCACTCAGACCCAAGATGCACAAGTATGATGTGGGTGAGAGCACCCACTTTCACTTTTAACAAACTCTCACATTTCTAATTCACCTGTTGATAGAGGGGAAAGAGAACAACTGAGCTTGATTGAACCAAAGGGAATCCTTTAAGAGACTAGTTCTCTACGAAATAGATTATAGGAGGACACAATGGCAAGAACCCGGCCAACAGCAAGCCTTCCAAGTTAATGGAAATCAGAGGTTAATAAACAATAACAATCTAGAAAGGTCTCCCACCCAAAAGGTCTACTTTACACAGCCACCACTCTAGTTCCAAAGTCCCACAGGTTCCACTATGACTTATTATGGTTAGTAGAAATACAAAAGGAGGGGGCCCAAGCTTTGAGGAGGAGAAGAATGTATTAAATCTAAAAACAAGTTCATTGGTCCTGTGAAGCCTGAGTATCATCCATGTCTGCCCAAAAGTGGCCACTCCATTTATCACGGGAGGACTTTACAGGGGGAACCTTAGGTGAAAAGTCTAATTGCCTCACGTTGTTGGTTCCCTCCTGTGAATCACTAACCTCGTTTTCGATTCCAGAACCAATCTAAACAGACATTGAACTAGAGCAGTCAGGTGAAAGGGAGCAGTCACCCAGACAATAAACTACCCTCCACATACATTGCCGTCTTAAGCGCAGCCAAGAACACGGCTGGGTTTTGCTTTTTCAACACAAAACTACAACTTGGACCTCAAAGGGCATCTTTTGAGTTCAAAATCATGTTTCCCTCCAGTCAGAGACAGGAATATTCGTCCCTGGTAAACAATGCAAGGAATTTAGTTATTACCAATGTGCATGGGGCATAACAAGGAGACCACCCAACGCACTCTGGGGTACACACTGTTTGGCTTAAAAAGGTGGAGGGCAACATGCATATTTGTGCGTAGAATTTGAAATATGTAAATTCGATTATTGGATCAGATTGGGCAAACTGTATTAGTGTATTGTGAGAGAAGTAGCAACTTTGCAGATGTCTGGTGGGATGGAGAGAGAGTACGTGTGGTCATTCTTCGGTTATCGTGACTCTGATCTTAACTTTTGTAGTACTGCAAAATCTGAATTGATTAAACCCCAGCAAAATGTGTTTCTCCTCTGTTTTTCAAAGACTATGGTATTTAAAGCAGGGAAACATTGTTTACAACGCGGGGATTACATCGCGATGCTATTACATTACGGTTTTCACAACGCAAGTCGTTACAACGACTTGTGCTGGATGGCGCTCTAGGACAAGGAATAGTATCATTTACTATCCAACACCTTCCCTATTGTATGTAGACTGGAGTTGGAATAGTAAATTATACTACTCTTAAGTCCAGCACCCTCCAACGCAAGTCGCTCTAATGACTTGCGTTGTAAAAACCGCAATGTAATGTACTGCGATGTAAATGTATGCGTTGTAATGTCAGACATCCTTAAAGCAGAAACATTCCTGTTCTATTTTTTTAAGATTCAAATTAGTTATGGCTTCTTATTTTACCCCTTTGTAGGTAAAGGCCCGGTAGTTTAATGCTTTATAAATATAAAATATAAAATATAGAAAATATGATTACAAATGTTGCGGTGTCACCTCATTAGGGCCTACATTTGCAAGGTTGCCACACTATGCTGCGTATCAACTTAAGTTACTGTGCTGGGTGTGTGTGAGGGTTTGAGAAGCACGGGCCATATCTATTAGGATACAGTGCTACCCTTCTCTCTCACTAGTGGTCTCTCACTAGTGGTGGCTCACAATCAGGCTGCCTAGTGCCACACATACACCTTTGCAGCATGTTGCAAAGGTGTCTGCATCATGTCTAGCATCGGTGTTGTACTGGAAAAGTAGACTTCCTGTACAAAATACATTACATTTAGACTAACTTTTACATTTTTTCCACTTTGGATATGTATAGTGCAGTATAATGCAGCACATATGCTAAGTAGGAGAAGTTAGGAGAAACAAAAATTCCTTTTCTCCTCAGCCCCAACGAAGCATTATTGGTGCAATACCCTGTCTACTATTGTTAGTAGGTGGGATTTCATGCCAAAACCCATGGAAGGTGTCCGTAGCACCGTGGCCGAATACAAAGCAGTGCTTTGTGTTCGTTTCCTGCAGCTTTCCACCACAAAACCTATTTTGCACTGGAAAATAAATTCCAAATAAACATTTTTGGACAGTTTTCGTCACTTGTACAAGGCAAACCCAGCACATAATGTTAGTATATCTGCCCCCTCCACAGTGTTTCTGTGTGAGGCAATCTTCCATATTTTACTGGGTTAAATTATACCTACAGGACTGGGTCACTAATAAAAAGGCCTCAAAATTACAGGTTCTCATGCAGGAATAGCTGGAGAAACACAGATTTTTGCATGTAGTTCCATATTTCACACTGGGCTATAGGTGATCAATTCGTATTCCCATTGCAAATACCAGAGCTTGGTGTTACCCGTCTCTTTGATATTATTAGCTCTTGGTGTGGCATTACCATTCCGTAGCACCAGCCACTCGTAATGAAGTTTATTATTGACGTTGTGTTTAATATTTACTGATTCTGTTAACCACAATACATATTTCACAAATGCAAGTCCATATTTGGCCAATTAGGCAACATTTATATAGGCAAAAGTTTAGTAAATTGAGGCCAGAAATTTTTTCTCCATCTTTCGAATTTGACATGTGGCATAAACTAAGACTCCCGGGTATGATTTGTGTTTTTTTAATGTCATCAAATTATACTTTTGAAACGCAATAGTTCAAGACAAAACCACACTGGAAAATAATATACATAGACACATAGTACTGGTTGAATAGACCAACTCTGCATTTACTTAGCCTTACGGAACTCCTTGTTAGATTGCTACAACCCATTGTTATGCCTCCAACAGAGTCCCCTTGTGACGGTCCCTTTTCCAGGCCAAGGTTTTCTATTGCTAGGACCTCCTTGATAGACTCTTCTATCTTTCTAGCCATCTCACCTTTAATAAATCCGGCCTGGTCGATTTCAAATTACAATAGCGTAAGTTGAGTAACTTTGGGAATTTTGCCTTATGCGTATTACGCGAAATTATTAAAAATAAGCCATAATGCCTCCTTGGGTATTTACATGCAATTTGCTGTACGAATTTATCAGAACGAGAGTGTCTGTTGATGTCAGTGCTTTGTTTAAATGCACTGTCGATCCAAAAATTGCTTCCGGGACACACTTTGCCCGAAAATTTAGACCAACACGACAAATTAGAATTTCGTTAAATTACACCCACTTTTGCGTACTTTTGTGGAAATTTCACAAAATTACCCAAGCTGCGCACACCCACGGTTGTTCCAGCCTCTTGCACAGTGTCTAGTTGAATTACTTATTGTCTAGCTCTTCCCTTGTTGCTTCTACGACCAAATCAGTGCCACCAGCCACAGCATTCCTTCAAATAACATCCGTACTCACTGAAGTACATGTTACAAGAGGTGCTTCCAAGAGCAGCAAAGGACGTGCTTTGTGTCCTAATTCCTTCATCCTTGAAAACGGCAACCGAGAAGACTCAGTACATTGTGGATGAAGTAAAGCACTTTCATGTTCGGCCTTAGAAATCAGGTCAATTCAGGTGTACTCTTCCCGAAATTAGAAACAGATTTTTCCAGTTCCTAACTTTACTTTTAAAAAATATAAACTGAGTATGAATGTTTTCTTTTAAAATCTCCAAGTGTTTTACAAATAAGTGTGTTTTAAAATAAATTATAAAAAGCAATCTTTTATCTAGTTAGCAGGTAGAAAAAAATGCAAGCCACCTACGGCTCACAAATCATAATTACTTTGATTATGGTTAATTTGCCCATTCTTTAATTAAATAATGAATAAATGTATTTTCAGCTTTAAACATGCAACCTATTTATTTAATTAGGTCTGATTGGAAGCTGTTTAGAGCTGAACTAAGATTACAAACTAATGTTTCCAAGTATTGATTATTAGATCGATAGTCTGACAGAGTAGATCATACTGATGAGGCCTGGTCATACCTCATTGATAATGTGTGAGTTTTCATATGCATGTATGTGGTAGTTCTAAAGAAGAAACCTAGCCAAAAGCCAGTGGAGTGCGGTTCATGTACAAAGACAAGCATAAGGTCAACAAGTTTGTGGATGGTTAATGCATTCTGGTATAGTGTTCTTTAAAGAGGTGAGACTTCAGCTCTTTCCTAAATTGGAGCAGCGTTAGGGTGGTCCTGATGGATACAGGGCTGTTGATCCAAGACAAATACCTTTCTCATTGCTGCCAACTTCTAGAACTGCTTGTCATGGCCTGTTGATGTTCAGAGGATATACAATCATGCAATTAAAATGCAACACTTCCACATGGTTTGGTAGAATACAAAAGCACCCCGCCCCGGTGATAAGATCGCTCAGGGGTGTCGTAAGTTGGTCCAGGAAGGCTGGTGTCAAACATCACTTTCAGGATCATCGCTCTCTACGTAAATCATTTACATGTAGAATCCTTGTCTAGAAATGCACTGTACGTGGTAACCTGAAAATCAGTCATGCACTTGGCTATCCTGGACAGACACTGGACACCCTTTGCTCGAAGCCTTTAGGAGGCTGGTCCCAGCACATGCACTCCCGCCTTAGGGATAGCACATAGAAAGAAAGGAAATATGGACATGCGCCGACTTACCAATGTGCAAAACCATCAACACACCTGCCAGCTGGATTACAATCATTGTCTTAATCCAGAGTTTGGACACTAGCCCCCGACCAGAAACTGCTGCCTGCTGAATTAAGTACAATTGGACAGGATACATTTAGTTATTCCATTCACAAAAGTAATAAACTCAAATGTTTCTTCACTTTTTAGAACCTCTGGGCACGAATTTAGATCGACAAAATGGGTTTGAGTATATTACACTCCAGTTGAAGAGGTCAATCTTTGCTATTCTTGTGTAAAGGGGATGTCCATAAATACAGGAAATGGCCCAGAACAGAAAGACTGGAGCTACATTGGAATAAAGAGAGCACTAGAACTCTGAGAAAGGCCTACCTGCGTCCTATAGACACCAAAGTGACACCTGCCTCCAATATAACAGTTTACCAAAGAATCAAACATCCTTTTCTATCATTACAGCACTTAATAATATTTAATTTAAAAAGTAACTCTTTACTGAAAAAAATCTAATGTATGCACACGAATATCTGAAATGCTTTAAGTCGCAATGATAAATTACCTAATGGTGCACTAACTGAGATTTTAAATCTTACCATACACAAAAACTATATGGGGGTACCAATTATTCTCTCCGATTAATGTATCGCTTCTTACAAAATAATCCACACTAGTGCATTTCTGCAGTAAAATTAATTATCCACATTTTTCGTGTCTCACTAAGGAGCATAAAAAGGCCAGTTGTGCACGTTTCCCATATGTTATGGCACGCCAAGCTCCCATATATTCTATGCCTCTTTAAGAACCCATGAACATGAAGAGCGGCTTACCTTCGAGAACACTCCTAGAAAGCAGCTGGAGGCAGGACAAGTGATGGCTCCTAGATTAGTCCTTAGTCATATATACCGCCCAGGAGTTGCATGATGGCCGTGTGATTGCTTCCCTTATCTCCCCGGCTGCGGCTCTTCAACGTTTGTTAATTAATGGCTCGCCGGGCTCCCCGCAGGCCACAGCACTTATCGCAGGCTCGATCCCAGCAGGGTGCATGTATGGCCTCTATGTGCAGGGCCCTTTTAAGAAGCGCGGGCAGTGCACTGCTGCTTGACTTAATGCTCAGCTGCTAATTACACTACAATTGGCCGATTGTAGTGGGTTCTCCACGACAGCGGCGTTTTGTAGCCTGAAGATCAGCTAATAATGTTAACGAGTGGCGAGCAGGCATGTGCTGATGACAGACAGGTGAAATGTATATAGCTGCACAGGCCTGGGTGACCTCGCCACTGACATGATTGCCCTTGAGAGACCTCTGTCAGTTTTTTTTTATGGGATTGTCCTTCCCTCCATCAAGGCCCTTCAAGGCTGGTGCAGTTTCTGCGCCCAAGATAAGGCACACCAGGCATGTGTAGCTAATTTTAATTTAGTCCTGGTAACATTTTGAAGTTGTAGAAAAATTGCGTGAAATTATAGTTATACATTGCGCCATTGTGCATGTGAATCCGAAAAAATATATAATAACTTGGTCTAAAAGATGATTGTACAAAGTGAAAACTTGTTCATGTTAATATATTTGCGAAGTGCAGCATCGGCTGCAGTTTCTTGGTGCAAAAGAGATTCATGCAACCTGAGGTATTATAGAGATTAAAAAAAGGGTTGTATGACAGAGGCATGCATGGCTAAACCACGCGTGCCTCTACAACGCTGTCTGAACAATGAATGCGTCTGAACAACGCAATACTTTAGAACACATGTCTTTACAACGCAATACTTTAGAACACATGTCTTTACAATGCAATTTTGTGGCAAAAGCATGACCAGTAAAGGGATATGTGTGGTAAAGATCACACTGCAGCCCCCCGTGTTGAGCCCTAAAAAAACTACCCCACCCCCCTGAGCCCTAAAAAGTACCCGACCCCTTCTGAGCCCCAAAACCTATCCTGACCGTCCCAAGCCCTAAAGACTACCCTGACTCCCGAGCCTTAAAACAACATGACCCCCCAAGCCTTGAAACCAAACTAAGCCCCCAAGTCCTAAAAACAACCCCGAACGTTTAATTAAATCCCCCAAAACCCAGCGCCAGCCCCACTTTCCAGACTGCGTCCTCTCCTGGTCCTTCCTCGTCCTGTGACCGCCCATCCCAGGATCTAGACCACACACTGCCTTTACCACGCTTATGCGTGGGAAACTGCACGCTTGGCTCAGCCCGTGTTGTAAAGGCCCTTTCCCTAAAAACAGGTTTCAAACATGTCCTGAATTTTACCAGTGTGGGTTCACTATGTATGTAGAGAACATGGGTATTCCACAGCCTAGCCGGTGAACCCCAACTTTGAACCTATGCCAAGTCACTTGGATTCACCCTGGACACTGAGGCCCGATTTACAAAAAATGTCACGCAACACAGCAAAAGTTGCAGCGCTGTATGAAAGGGTTTCTGTTTTACTCTCTTCCTGCACTGGCACACTTTTGACTGCACACATCCTTACACCATAGTGCTAGGGTGTGTGTGTTCTATAAGGTATCGTTTTCGTGCTTTGTGTGTGTGGTGTACAATGCAGCATGCATATAAAGGAGGAAAAACAATGAGACACAAATACATTCCTCCTTGTTAAACCTGCCTCAAGAATGTTTGCAGATAGGGAGTTGCTTCGAAACCTTGGGTGGTTGCATGGAAATGCCCATGTACAACCCCCGTCCAGATCCCTCCCTTGATGCAAAGTTTGCAAAGCAATGAATTGCGTTCATTTGCAAATTCCGGGGAAAGACTCTGCATTGAAACAAATTGAAATATGTACTGAATTATTTTCTTGATGACTGTAATCAAATTAAAAATTATGTTTGACAAGTAGAACATATGTTTTATGTTTAACATTATACAGTTCAAATTATTTTTTGAAAAATATAATTTAGCAGTTTAAACTGTTGTGAATAGCTCACATAGAGCAACAGTGCGCAGAGGTGAGTGGCCAGTCCACTCAAGTTAGGAAGTACATTATTTAGGCACGGTGTGCGGACAGACGTGCCACCTCAGCAGCACGCTTGTAAAAAATTAGGAATATTTAGAATTAAGAGAGAGGTATCAAAAAACTAAAAAACTTTTTAAAAAACATAGGTGTGCTTCTCCACTCAATTTAGTTCAACAAAGACCTGCCCACATTACAACCACCCTGATGAACTCCCTCTAGGCTCACCTTGCTACCATGTGCTTTTTGAAAACCAGCTCCATCATCAACAAAAGCATCACATTGCAACCCTTCTTATATGACAGGCAAGCTCAGCACCTTTGGTGGCTCTCGGGGCTACCACAGCCAGGACACCAACAATCTGAAGATGAAGAAGTGCATACAAGAAAAAAAAAGTCAACAGGCTTTTTCGCTGTTCAGCCAGGATCTGGAAGAACATCCACCAGTCAATCAAGACTGCCCCAATTCTGCTTAAATTTATGAAAGATCTCAAGAAAACACGAAGAACGCGACATCACAACAACGTAACAGGCAACCTGCCCTACTTAAGTCAAACTTCAGCTCCAATCATGGATTAACTGTATCTTGGCCTGTGATGCAGTACAGCATTCTGCTGCCTTTTTCAGGTTCACCTTTTACAGATTTCACATACTTACATGCAAGTCTGTAACACAACTTCAGAAGGCAACAGAATGCAGACACAGAGCTATTATATAACAGAACAAAATAATAACACAGCACAGACATAATAGGACAAACACAATATAATATAATAACGAAAACTCAACACACCATATAAGCAAAAGCAAAGACAACAATTACACAATTCAACACAATAACAACACAATAACAATCCACAAGAACACAATAAAACAACACGAAAGCAAACCTACACCACAATAGAGCAGCTCTGCAAAAATCAACAGAACACAGAAATAACATTGAATTCAAATATTGAAACAGAGACATCAACAGTATGGTGCCCTAAAGAACAGTTCATGAGGGAGGGGTGTCTAAATGTACATCTTGGATCTTGTTCCTTCAGACTGCCTGTTCACAGTGTTTACAGCCAGCTCTGTGGGCCAGTGTAAGATCTGAGGCATGCCACATTGTGTTTTTGGCAAAAGTTGGGTAATTTCAGAGCTGTAGAATACTTTCTTCTTTAAGCGCGGCCATTTTAAGGTTGATGGCTGGTGGGATCCAATGCTTGATTCATTTATAGCCATTGAGTGAAGCATCAAACTGAATTTGTTATTAATGGAACTGCTGCATTTAATAATACCACAGTCACTTTCTGATACCAGGTTATCTATTTATCAGTCAGTTTACATTCAAGAAATGTGATTTTAACATCACAGTGTGTATTTTTTGTTAATAAAATTAAAAACATTGCTAAAATATAATGATGCAACCAAGGATACATTCTTACCTCTGCCTTTTTTGTGACAACGCCTCATACCAACGCTCGTGGCCTTCATTTACACTTGTTGTAAAAAGGGAGACACTAAGCATCGGAAAGGAAAGATTTGTCCTAACCATGGCCACCTTTGACTCAACATGTATAAACCACAGATAACCATGGGGTTTCCAGTTATTCCTCCAGGGAGTCTATGCAGAGGTAAGTATCAAAGCATTTTGATTTTAGAGATGTAAGGAAGGTCGAGTTCTGCAGCAGGATCATTTCCTGGCCAGAGCCTGTTTGGAATGTGGACCGGCATGCTGTTCCGGCTGGACATACCTGCTTGATACCCATTTTACCATCAAGTTAGTGCGCGGAGGCCTTCCTGAACAGAGTACTGTATTTCAGTAATATGCTGATACACAGGTATTCAGGATGCACAAGAGACCTTATCGATATTTCTAAGGTGTATAACATACAATCAAAGCAGAAATAATGAGATTATATAAACATATAAACACATCTGCTGGAAAAAAAAATGAAAGCCAATTTGTTATTGAAGTCTGCATGTTCATCTGTAGGAAAAAAGACTCAGAATAAAATGAAGCTTAACATGACCGATATTCTCTTCCCTCCAACTCATTGTACTCAAATTTCTATGCCTCGCATGAACTAAATTTCTGGTAGTACAAAATGATACAGAGATCAGCACACAATCACCTCATTTAAAGTAATATAAATCATTAAATTATTTTTTCCGACACACACCAAGTGTGCACACTCCCACGCATGCACACCTCACAATCAAGCATGTGCTATAAGAACATGGGGCTTTAGTTGTTCATGTGAGTTCCTTTCCAAGTATAAAGTCCAAAATCATATTAGGTCCAACACAAAGTTCAATAATTAAACCTGGACTGAACATCTCAGAGCTATTGCACAGAACCAACAGGCTTATTTTAAGGAACAGTGTGTAAAGTATTTAGCAATGTCAAAACAGTAAAAAAGTTAAAAGACAACACAATAACAATCCAACTACCACTTTCTAAAAATGGATATTGTTTTAATTAGAAACATGATACAAAATGTAATAAGATCCAGCAAGAGGAGCCAACAATATGATGTTTTGAAACTTTAGCCATAAAAGTGACAAGAAAATGTAAAGCTGATCAGAAGTCACTTGACCTAGGCATGATTTCAGCTAACGACAATAAAATGGAGGTCGATTTCCCTAAGCAAATCGTTCTAATCAAAATGGTTACCTTGGGACTAAGGGACAGCTTCATCAAAGGGTTGTTTTGCCCTTTGCGTAATGCAAGGTAACACAATGGCAATGCAAGTTGCTAAACAATGTTACTCCGCCCTGGGAAGGCTTTTCATAAGTAGAGTGTGGGTTTCCACACCTCCACCCTTGGATTTTGTAGCATTCCCATATTTACCATGAGTTTTGCTATGTTATGTTATGTTGTGTTATATCATGTCATGTTATGTTAGGTTGATTTGTATGGCACAGCTTATCACTGGTGAGGGTATGTTGTAATTTAGCAGCGATTAGGTTAAGCATTAGCAGAAGACATCTTGTATTTAGAGACTATCTTGTCCATTTTGCGGAATCCATTTTGTATTTCTGGCAGCCATTTTGTATGCCATGTGCTCGCCATGTGCTCTGTCCTACCTCCCTGTTAACTGCTCTTGAAATCTGCCTAGAGACAAGATATATTTAGCCTCTTCTGCTTCGCACATGCTCAGTTGAGCTTACAGCTGTCCTCAACTTGTAACTGTCAGGATGTGTCCACCAGAATAACTAACTGTTAGCTCCTCCCACTTGTTGCTTGTACACTTTCTGTATGACCTTATATGTACTTACAACCAGCATTCTGTACTTGTACCGCCTTCATTTGAGCCCCTGTGTGGGTATAAAAGGACCAAGCTCCTTCCATTCAGTGTGCTACTTCATGCATTACCGAAGGGTGCTGTGTGAATGTAGTTCCACCTCATGAGGTTTAATAAACTCTGTCTTTTCTATTCCAGTTTCTGTGCCAACTTCTTCCTATTGGTCTCAGGACTCTGTGCGGAGAAGGGCGAACCCCTAGCACTGGTAAGCCTTGCTGAGGCTCACCACCACAAATTGGCGCCCAACGCGGGGCTAATCGGCGACTCGGATGCCCGAAGGACTGGTCGAGATGAAGGATTGGAATCTCGCTTTGGACGCGATCGCTGACTGAGGAGACCCAAGTCTTGGCAACCACAGCGTTCTTCGTTTCATTCTGATCTGACCATCTAGGTGGCGCTGGTCCTCGACTGAGATCTCTTCTGTTGATTCGCCATGCAGTGACCATTGGTCGATTTGAGAACTTGGCAGTTAGAACCTGGACACCATTTGATTGGTAAGAGCTGTTCTGCGGCACTTGCTGTTGGTTTTGATGCCTTTGATTGGTAAGGTAGTTTAGTAACACTTACTGCAGCTTTTGTTTGTAAGATTGGCCAATATTCGTATTTGTTTGATAATTATATATGCATTGCAATTCATATAGGCAGGTAATGAGAAGATTTTTCTCTATTTTAATTTGTACGAAGAGTACCTTAAGCGCTACTTTGATTATAATACTGCATATTCTGCACTATTTTTGGCATGCCTGTTTCCAGCACACTTTGTAGGATGTGTTGCTTTTGTAGTCTTACCAGTTTGAAACTCGACGAAGCACAACCGCCCACCCAGAGAGGACGCCTAATAGGGACATGTATATTAAGTATGGTATTTCTTCCATAATGTACAGCACGTTATGGAACAAATACACTCGTAAAGATCCTGAGTTGCATTGGCCTATGCATGGGTCATTTGATTTGCGAAAGATTCAGTATGTGGAGCAACGAATGTTTAAGCGAAAGGCTAGGCAAGATATGTTTGACTGTGTGCGAATGTGGGAGAAAGAAGTGCCAACAGGAGGAGTCCCATGTAGAGATCTTGTTTCCGAAGCTCAGGCTCTCCGTTTTGTCTGTGTTGAGTTTAAGGCAGTTCTCTCTCATCTAGTTGACCACATTGGTCATGCAAAAAAGGGAAGATAGTCCTGGTGGTGGTGTTTGCATCAGCGAAGGTGAGGATGAGCTGAATGTCATCAGTGTAGAAGACAATGTTGATGCCGTGGACACTTATGATAAGGGTGAGGGGTGCCATATACATGTTGAATAGGGTTGGGCTGAGGGAGGAACCCGGGGGGACTCTGCAGGAGAGCTTCTTGTGTTCAGAGGTGTAAAGGGGGAGTCTGACTTGTGGAGTTCTGTTGGAGAGGAAGGAGGCAATCCGTCTCAGGACGGGCCCTTGAATTCCTGAGTCCTGGAGTCTGGCGATGAGGGTGCCATGGGAGATGGTATTGAAGACAGTTGAAAAGTCGACCTGGATAAAAGCGTAGGTTTCACCTCTTTCCATGATGGATTGGTTATTATCTGTTGTTGCCAGGAGGGTGGGTTCCATGCTGTGGTTGGCATGGTACCCTGACTGGGTGGAGTCCAGGAGGTGGTGCTGTTCTAGATGAGTGGAGAGTGGCCTGTTGACCTCTTTCTACAGGACACTGGATGGGAAAGTGAGGAGCAACAAGGGTCTGTAGTTGCTGAGTTGTTTGAGGTCTGCCAAAGGTTTCTTCAAGAGAGCTGCGACTTCTGAATGCTTCCAGCTATCCTGAAGGGCTCTGCTATGGATGGAGGAGTTGATGATGGTGGCGCTGAGCAGTATGATGGTGGCGCTGAGCAGTGTTCATTCCAAGTTGTACATGTGGTGAGGGAAGCGGTCTGTGGGAGATCCTAAATGGATGGTCTGCTTAATTCCAGTGGTATCTTTTGTGATGAGTGGACTCCAGTCTGTTACATGGTGGGCATTCCTAGTGGGGATGGAAGGTGGTGTGAGGATATCTTGTATGGTGGGTTGGGGTGCCAAATGGAGTAGATCTTGAGTAATTTGTTGTGAAATGGAGAGACAAAAAGCAGGAAAAAATCCTTTCCTAAGAAATAGAATACAAAGATTCTTTTTTCTCAGGCCAAAATTATTTTGATAATTCAATGTATAAAAAAGGATAGCAGGATCCTACCAGGTGCTCACCTGTGTAGTTTTGGGCAGCGTTAGACCAAACATACTGAATGTGTTGTCTACCGCCAAACATTTTGCTTTCACTCCTCCTACTTTCTGAATTTGTTTTGTGCTATTGGACTCTGTGCACTTTACCACTGCTAACCACTGCTAAAGTGCTTGTGTTTTCGTCCTAAAACAAGGTAATATTGGACGCCTACACCTGACTGGTACATTTAATTTACTTATACATCCTTAGCATAAGCTCCTACATGTTAGTCAGGGCCTGCAAATTAAATGCTACTAGTAGGCCTGCAGCACTCATTCTGCCACCCAAAGGGGTAGCAAGTTAAAACTAAGCATGAGCGGATTTTGCGGATTGGCAATCCGCGAATTTTGCGGATTTGCGGATTCGCAATCCGCAAAATCCGCGAATTCCCGCGAATTTGCGGATTTTTTTTTTTTTTGTGTTCGCCCGTGTTTCTGCCAGTTCGCGAGGGTTTTTACAATTTCGCAATTTGCGAACTTACCTGTCGGGTCGCAAGTTTTGCGAACTTGTTGTTTCTACGTGTCCAGCCTGTTTGGGACACTCTTCTTCATCACTGCCACTCTCTGTCACCACTGCCACTCTCTGACTACTCATGCCACCCTCTGGCCCACCCATGCCACCCTCTGTTTCATCACTACACCCTCTGGTTGTCCAGTGTACATTATTTTCGGCAAAGCAAAGCACACCTTCCCTGCCTCAAGTGACCTGAATTAATTTGGGGCTGATTAATGTGTCACAGAATATTTTTTTAGCTGGCACCTGCTTCCTTAGTGCGCCCTGATTAGTGATCTTTTGCACTTGCTAAGTGCTTTCATTGTTGCAAAATTAGTTACAACACCTGCCCTGCCCCAACTGACAATAATGAATTAGGGGCTGATTAATGGATTTTAACTTCCAGCCTGGCTCCTGCTTGTCTCCCTTAGCTGTAATTCAGGACCTTTGTGGCATATGTGTAACTATTCTGAGGTTCAGAGCAGGGTCACATAATAGTTTCAACTGGCAACTGAACTCTGGAGGGGCCCCTCAGGAAGCCCTACAGGAAATGGCTACTAATGATGTGCCTGAACTTTTGAACCTGGTAAGTAGTTACTTTCAGTTTTGCCAAGATCGTATTTCTGCAATTTCGCACTTATTCGCGGGGCGCGAACTCACGCTAACAGTGCGAGCAGTGCGAGCAAAATCCGCTGCTCGCGGATTTGCGGATTTTGCGGGAAATTCGCAAATCTCGCGGATTGCGGATTTCCCGAAAATCCGCAAAATCCGCGAGCGGAACGGATTTTCCGCCCACGCCTAGTTAAAACCTGTCTCAGGCCTGCTGCAGCAGCTTCTACTGTAGTTTAAAGTGCCATTTCGACCTAGCAAAATAAACTTTTTAGCAGGTCTAAACCCTCATTTTTAATATATATGTTACTGCTAAGGTAGGCCCTGAAGTCCAACATGGCAGGGTTCATTCTATTTAAAAAGTAGGACATGCAGGTTTATGTTTTACATGTCCTGGTAGTGAAAAACTCCCAAATTCGTTTTCCACTACTGTAAGGCCTGTATCTTCCATTGGATGACATCGGGTTACCTCATTACATTTAATAAGTGCTAACTTTTATTTAGCACTGATGGGTGGGGCGGAGTAGGTAGAAATGTAATGTTTTGACTCAATTGAATTGCAATTTAAAATCCCCCTAAATTATATAGTCGGATTTTAATTCACTTTTCTGAAATTAACGCTTTCAGAAAGACTGTGAATGGCTCTGCTTTTGGATTTTGTGTATTCTCCCCACACAATGAAACAATTAAAGACTAGCCAGGATGTTTAGGGGCTGAGCTGTTCCGTGCCTCCACTTGCACTTCAAAGGGGGTTGCCTCCTTATTGGACTTGGCCTCTCTGCAGGGTCATACCCAAAAGTTTTGTAATTTTCCCTCCTGTTTTCTCAATTTCGCTTTTGGTGGCATTAGTACTTGGTGCACTGTACCACTGCTAACCAGTGCTAAAGTGCTTGTGCTCTCTCATTTGAACACGATAACATTGGCTTACATCCAATTGGCACATTTAATTTACTTGTAAGTTTATAGTAAAGTGATACCACTGGGACCCAGCCCTTAAACACTACTAGTGGGCCTGCAGCACTTATTGTACCATCCACCTGTAATTGCAGTGTATGTGCAGTTTTAAACTGCTAATTCAAGCTGGCAAAATAAAGCTTATGCCATGTCTACACGACCGTCCCTTTTTAATTCATCCAAGTCATCCCTAATGTTGGATGTAAACAGCCAATAAGGCAAGATGCATTGTATATAAAAGGTAGGACATGTGTTCTTAGGTTTTACATGTCCTGGTAGCAAAAATCCCCCAAATTCATTTTTCCCTACCGTGAGACCTACTTCTCCCATTGGAAAACATTGAGTTACAATATTATATTCAATAAGTGCTAACATGTGATTGGAAACAGGTAGAAATGTCATGTTTGGTCTCAAAGGAATTGTAATTTAAAATCCTCTTTAATGGTAAAGTCAGATTGTAAGTCACAATTCTAATAATGCTAAGTCCTAACCATTTGGTACTTGAGTCCTTTGTCCTGGGCCACATAACTGTGAATAGCTTGGCACATGACATTTGTGTATTCCTTCCATTCCAGATAGTTAGTCAAAGGGGGGTTAAGTGTTGGCAGGATGGGTGGGGTGGAACTGTTCATTGATCCAATTATATTTTATACAGCAGTCTCCAGCACACTACAGAGGAGCTTGATACCAGCATTTTATCCCCCTAGATCATTTGGAGCCTAGGCAGGGAAAGGAAGGACATTTCCAGAACCCAATGTGGGGAAGTAGTTTTCTTCACATCAAAGGCTGGCACCAGGTATAAATCTTAGACCCTGAAACACTTCAGTACACTTCGGGACCTGTGTAGGATATACTGAAAGACTGCTGTGTACTTTAGAAGACTGCCTTGCTACTTGAGGCTTGCTTTGTACCTCAGAAGACTGCCCTTCTGCTACTAGAGGACTGCCCTGATTCTTGAAGCCTGCCATGTACCAACAGAGGACTGCCCTGCTGCTTGAGGCCCGCCTTGCTGCTTTATCCCAAGACTACCAGAGTGACTCCAAGGACTAGTATGCTGGCCTCCAGTGTGATCTACAAGTACATACACAACTATTGAGACCTTAAACAGTCCACTTGGGCTCTGCCTAGAGTGAATCCTAACCCCCCTGGCCCCCTGTGGCGACCAACTAGTCCTGGAACCCTAGATGTTGTGATAAAGGTGCATCTCCAGCCAAAACTTTACACCACAAAGTGGCCTGAGAACCGATAGAAGACTGAGACCTACCTGCTTGCTGGTCTCCCTGATTTCACAGTAGCACCCGCCAATTTCTTTTCTACAGCAATGAGTTCTGTTCAGGGGACACCTCGGAACAGATATCCAACCTTCTGTAGCCACATTGGCTACAGCCTATAGCTTTGTCCCACTTGAGTTTTTTGACCTTCAAAAAAGTGAGGAATGTTCGAACGTAAAAATCCTAACCGGGACTTCGCCCAGCCGTTCCCCGATAATGCCACCTCCTCATCGGACACAGCTGGATGCCTTGCCCGTCTGACAGTAAGCTGAGCCCTATACGCCTCATGTAGCTGAACTGCCCTCCATCACAGTCCACCTTAACTTTGGCTTTGCCCCTGTCTTACATGATCAGATACTAGTCGTTGGGGCTTTAATCTTTTAGGCACTATTTTTCACTCAAAACTTCAAGAATGCATAACTCTGGTTCTACTGATTGGATTTACTTTGTGTTGGTGTCATTTTATTTATTGAACTATTCTCTATTTTCCTAAATGAGTTTGGGATTGTTTGTGATTTTACTTTATGAATGTTTGTGCACTGCACAAATACTTAACACAGTGCCTCTAAGTTCAGCCTGACTGCTTTTGTGCCAAACTATTAACAAGTTAAGCACATGTAAATTAGTGACTATTGTGGTTCACCCTGACAGGGATTGTGGTTGTTGCTTGAGAAGGGTTTTTATCCCCAAAAACCATGGAGCGAGGGTACCTACGTTTGTGGTAGGCAGCAGTTTGTGAGCCAGCACAGGCAAGTAGTAGGAATGCGCTGTACACTGTTAAATACTGTGCATTACTGCCCTCTCACAGTTCACGCAGTGCAGCAAGGAGTCTTGTTGCATGAAATATTGATAAATATAGGCTTGTTTTCACCAAAGGTGCTGCGCTGAGTTGCATAAAAGGAAGAGTACAGAGACGTGCCTTATTTACTAACATGTGGCACTGTTTCTCTCTATAATAGTGCTGAAGTACTTTAGACTACCTTGTGCCAATGAATAGTGCCAGTGTGTGTGAGTGATGTCAAGCATAGGTTTTGTACCGGTTCCCTTCCAATACAAAATCCTATGCTTTGATGGGGTTTAACAGTGTTCCCACTATGTATGGGAGTACTACAGTAGATGCAAAGTTGGAAAACCTTTCTCCGTTATGCTTGTCTCAAGGAGGCATACATTTTTTATGCAAGTACCTCTCTACCTTTTCAAGTAGTAAGGATTAACATCGAAATCCAAAGGAATGCCCATGCTCCTCCCATGAGATGCCACTGTAGCCCAAAGTAGTGCATTGGGATACTTTTAACCTTAAAACAAGTTTTAGCTGGAAAGAAAAAATACCAAACTTACAGTTTGTGGTGGTTTGCATCAATTTGTGAGGTAAAACTGGTACAAAGGATTAGTAAAATTGTCCCTTAGTATTGAAAGCCATAGTGGTAGTTCAGGCATCAATTACAAGAGCAAGCAATCATCTCCATTTATGGCTACACCTCAGCTGGAACAAGATAGTGCCACATCCACCCGGCGGAAAAAGTGACGGAAAAAAATTACTTTTTTTGTAGGCCTAAATTGAAGTTTAATACCATTTCCGCACAAGGCATTATTCACTCTGCTTCGTTTTGTTGAGATGCTGAGCGATAGATTGAGAGATAATGAGATGATTTTGCTTAATGTTTTTATTTATTTATTAAGGTTGTCTTCAATCACTCAAGTGGCTTGTAAAGTGTGACTACTCACCCGTAATGGTCTCAAGGCGCTGAGGGGGGAGGGGAATGACTGTAGATATGTCACAAGGCACTGTGATTCAGTCTAACAGCCAGGTCTTGAGGTCCTTACTGAATTGGGGCAGTGACGGTGATTGCCTCAGGGGAGAAGGCAGGGTGTTCTGGGTCTTTGCTGCATGTCTTGATATGGTAAGGAAATATCATACCCTTTATTCTAGTAATTGTATGTATTTTATATCATGACCTTTTGTAGGAAATGGTGCATACTTTATGGCTTTCATTAGCCGAATCTCTGCGGTGCAGTTAACCAAGACTTTACACATATGAGCACTGACTCAAGGACAAATTCAACGAGCTAGGAGTCCGTACCTGCCGGTCCGCGATAGTCAAGGCTTTAGGCTCAGCGGACGCTCAATTGATCTGCAGACTAGTAAAATTCCTGGACAGCTTCGCGGATGAAAACAAGGCACGCTGCCGCTTGCCGGACCCCCATCGAGGCTTAAGATCACTGTTGATAGATAAATCTGTCTTATAGCAAATCCTGCTACGACTGGTCGGACTCTTTTGTATCGCAAACCTTTTACAATGTAAACCCTCCTTTTACCTTCTTCCTTTTCCTTTTCTTATTTATTTCCTTGCTAATATTTTAAGAATTCTGTTTTAAATGCTGTAGCATGTCACAAATTGTAATGGTTTTAATTAACCGAACAATAAAGAAATTTACTTACTTACTTACTTGCATTAGCCGAATAAAGATGATTTGACAGATGGCAAATACAATTCCCGCAAGAGAGAGAAAAATGATAACCCAAGCACGGTCAGAACCAAAGCACCAATCGGATGAGGAAAATATCTGAGTTACTAGCCTGCAAAGCTGTTCCCACTCAATTACACTAAAAGTAGCATAAGTCTGAGTTAACCAGGAAATCATACCAGCAAAGTCCACCACCTCCACCTATGGCATTGGTACAAGAACCTACCAGATGAACACTCACTCAATTTTCCACAACACAAAATGAAGGAAGCATAAATCAGAAAAGAGGATAAAGAAGGGAACATTTCAATCCTATTAAGAGGACCAAAATAGGTTACATATTTGTAAGACCCTTGTTCCTTGATTTTCCTGTCAAAATGTTTATTAAACGTGAGATAAAAGATCATAGTTGGTGAATAATGAAAACCTTAAGAAGATGGTCACTCTTTGTTGTGAATGGAAATGTCCCTTGTTGTATGCATGGAGTCTGTTGTCATCTGCAACTCTCCACTTAATCAATGAAAACAAAGTAGAGGTATCTCAAAATAATTCTGGTGTAGTCACACTGTGGTGAGGACTACCTTAAGGGTAAAAGGTATTGACATGCTACAATAAACCAACATGAATTCACGGACTCAAAAAAATCTAGTCTGTCTTGTGAATCTAAAGGAAAGATCATTTCCTAACTTCAAGGAGGAGCTGCATAAAAAATTAACTGGTCCAGACCAGCTGCAATAGAAAAACCAAGGCCACAGCCAAACTAGCTGTCTTAAATTGCTATTACATAGCCAACAGTCATAAAAGACCATTTAATTGGATACTCTACTCCCATGTTTAAGACTGTATCAGTGTGGAGGATTTCAAGGGGACTAAGGACGGTATCACCCTCAAAGGAGTTAATGTACTCCTGGCTTCATCTGTCAGGAAGCAAGTCTGGGGGTACTGCTTACCACTTATCACTTGGAGATCACATGGGTGATGCTCAAAGCTAGTCCATCTAAGGGAAGGAAAGGTGGTTGGTCCCTGAAGAGTGTTGAAACTGTCGGGACTGAGGCTTTTGGCACGTAGAGAAGGCGATGTGAGAGCGTCCATACAATAAACTATATTTCTCTGCAGGCCATGAAATTCACATTTCAGAGTGGTAGTTTTCAATGTCTCTGTTTCCTCTGCCATGCCATTCCTCTTGCTTCATTTGTACTACTGACTCTCAAATTCCTGTGTATATGGTCAGTGGTGGAGGTGGTGACAGATGAAAGAGCACATCACTCCAACTGGATTTTGAGAACACTTTTCAGTGGATTCTGACAGATTCCCTAATCCACATTCTGACTTCAGTGATTGATTCTTGCACTACTGTTTCTCAGCTTGTAACTGCATTGCATCAGTTTACTGAAATTAGAGAGTAGAATTATTAAAAAGTCTGAGTTAGAGCCCAGATCTGAAGAAGAGAGCAAAAGGAGACATGCATACGGCATGAGCTTCTACTTTGAAAGATCAGGTTTTTTTGTAAAATTTTGTTAAAGGAAACCTACGGCCTATAACAGTCAAGCATCAGTAAACCCTTGGAAGCCTAAGGACTACTTGATAATGAAAGGAGATGCCTTGTGCAGTGAAGAAATTAAGGGGGCCTTATTTTGAATTTGGTGGATGGTATTAGTAATGTCGGCCTGGCAGAGTACTTTACTCCCACCATGGCGAGCACTGCACACTTTCATTTTTATTTCCAAAAACAAAATCCCAGAGAAGGATTTGTTTTTGGAAATAAAACATACAATGGCCTGCTTGCCATGGGATTTTTTATCACATGGTAAGAGGGTAATTGAAACGTTTTTAACTTTAACATAATGCCACAATTTGGATGGTTTGTAAAAGTAAAAACTGCCATGTGTTTGCCGTTTTTAAAATGGACAGACGGATATATGGCCAAACCTCTGATGGCCCTTACTCTTCCGGGACTTCGAAGAGTTATGTTTGCACATGTTTGCATTAGGTTGTGATAGCTATCCTTAAAATGTGATGCAATTATAAATTGGTTGTTCTTTGTTTGGATACTATATTGCACTTATTAAGCCTCATTTTTTATTTCTGTTCTTTTTTTTATGTAGGTAAGCCTGCATAGCCATTTGAAGAGAGGTAGAATTAAGTTTGGCAAAAGGTTTTTTTACTGGGAAAATTTGTGTAGCAGTGGAGCAATTCCAGTACAGTAAACAATACAGCCAAAGTAGCAGTATGTTACTCACATTATTGCTGCTCCTGCATTACACTGGTGAGGGACTGCATATCCCACCTTACATCGCATATTTTCCTAGGATGCCAGTCAATCAGAATAGAAAAAATTACAAATTTAGAGCATTTAATGTTCTATGTTTGTACATGTTCATTTAAATAATTTCAGACTTATAACTTTGCTATGTCAACAGACCTATCCATACATATTTTGGCAATGCATATTCCTCTCATGGTCAATTATTGCTGCAGCATCTGCCCAGTTTAGAGAGCTTGTGGAACACTAGACAGTGGTTTCTTTGAGCCTCAGCGGAGTTGTCAGTTATCTCACTCACTCAATCCGTTAAGTGTGGAATGTTCTTCTCCCTTATACATTGATGTACTACGACACCTCTAATATCAGTAAGTAAGATGGAGAGATATAGATGGGTGTTCAGAAGTGTAGCTTTGTAGAGTATTACACCTATTTGAATTTGATTCATACCTTAATGGCAATTCAATGAAGGCTGTGTAGGACCGATGTGATGTGATCGCTACTTATTTGGCTGGGGAGGTTACATTGGCCATATACCAAAATATAATCATAAGTGTTAGAGATCTTGTCTCTAGTTGGCAGAGGTATGCATCCTGTCCAGCTAAGGACCTCAATCCTAGTCAGGGTAAGTCAAAACACAACCTAAATTATCCTGTGTTAACCCTCTGGTAGTTTGGTACAGAGCAGGTAGACTTAACTTAGAAGGCAATGTGTAAAGTATTTATACAATATCTCATACAGTAACACAGTGAAAAAACCACGAAAAGACTACACAGCAGTTTAGTAAAATAAAGTCTGACCTTATAACTAAAGCAACACTAAAACGATAAAAATCCAAGAAGTGCAGTTAAGCACTTAGAAGCAAGTAGTACTAAAAAGGATAATTTAGGTCATACAGCACCAGGGCAAAAAGTTAGGGCCGGCAACGATGGAGCTCTAGCTGACTACAGGACCCACACAGGCCCCAGTACAAAGAACAAAGGACCTTTCCTGGCCTCATCAGCAAGTTGTGTTGATCTCCACGCAGTGAAAACAATTCATCAGTTCCAAAGACAAATGCAGGAGTCGAGAGGTGTCAAATGATGCGCCGGTTTCTGCTCGAAGTTGAGGTGATATTTCGATCAAACCAAGCTTCAGCGATACACCGTCGGGTGCATCGATCTCTGGAGGCAAATCGCTGGTTCTGAGGTTATGCATCAATTTTACTCCTGCAACTGGGTCGATGCGCCGCTTCTGCTACATGCAGGCAGTAGATGCGTCAAAATCCATGTTGTAAGTACCTGGGCCACTTCTAGTGAGTCAGGAGCAGGGGTAGAGACTTTGATTTCCCTACGTATCAGGAAACAGAAGGGAAGGCAAGGCAACAAGCCCTTGGAGGTCACTTTGGTAGAAGGCAGAGTCCAGCTCTCCTTCAGCAAAGTTAGAGAGCAGCAGGTAGCAGAGCAACAAACAGAAAAGCAGGCATTCAAGATCAGCAGTCAAGTTCGGTCCTTTGAGCAACACAGCAGTTCTTCTGACAGAGATTCAGTGTAGGTCCAGAAGTGCCTGATTTAAAGGGTCATAGCCCCAGTACTTATACCCAAATGTGCCTTTGAAGTGGGGGAAACTTCAAAGAGCGGTTTTGAAGTGCACAGAGTCACTATCAAACTAGTCCTGTCTGTAAGACTATCTGTGGGATGTAATCAGTCCTTTGTGTGGGCTCAGGCCACAACCGTGCGTCGTGCAAGTGGAAGCCCCTTCTTCCCTTCCTGCCCAGGAAGAGCAATCAGAATGCTGATGTATGTAGACGGGTACTGAGCCACACCAAACCTTCCTCTGTTTTAGGCTGTCTGGAGTGAATGCACAAAGTGTAAGTGTCACACAGCCCGGCCTGTATTGGGGGCAGGTTGCAAGGCACACAGATTAGTAAGAGCAGAGAAATGTCCACTTTCTGAAAGTGGCATTTCTAATGTTAATTCTGACTTTACCAGTAAAGAGGATTTATGATTACCATTCCAAAGATATGAAACATGATGCAACTACTCCTTTCTAATCCAGAATTACAGCTTAAAGGTATTTTAAGGAATTCCAAATGCTAGCCTATGAGAGGAGTAGGCCTCACGCGAATTTAAATGTTTCTCACTGCCCAGACATGTAGAAGTGCATGTTGTACCTTTAACCTATACAGCACCTTGCCCTTTGGGGTACCTAGGGCCTACCTTAGGGGGACCTATGTGTAAGGCTTGGCAAGTAGTTTTAAATGCCAAGTCAAAATGGAAGTAAGCTGCACACACAGGCCCTGCAATGGCAGGCCCGAGACATGGTTAAGGGGCTACTTATATGGGTTGCACAATCAGTGCTGCCAGACCACTAGTAATATTTAATATACAGGCCATGGGCACATGTAATGCACTTTACTATGGGACTTATAAGTAAATTAAATATGTCAACAGAGTATGAGCTAATATTACCATGTTTAAAGGAGAGACCACAATCACTTTAGCACTGGTTAGCAGTGGTGAAGTGAGCAGAGTCCTAAAGCCAGCAAAAACGACTACAGAAACAATTTGGGGGGAAGACCGTCCTAAGGCTGTCAGGTCTAACAAGAAGTTAACTTAGAATGTTGGCAGCTGTTCTTGGACTGTTAGGCAAAAGCAGATGCTTGCAATTTTTTTAGTGAATTCAGATGAAATTTGGCCTCCTTATTTTCTCTTCATGAGTGGGACTAGTGACAAGAAAAGACTCTAATGTAAAACCTAAGGAACAGGAAAGAAGAACGTACAAAACTATTTTACTTTTAGTTTCTCAAGCAGCACTACATCAAGATTGTTTTTGTCTTTGGGTTTATGGAGATAAAAGACATTATTCTGGGTGTTCAAAGTGAAAAAAGTGTCAGCCATTCATGCTTGATGGGTGATGTAACCAATGTAGGATGTTTTAAGTAAAGCTTTGAGTCATTAGCATATTGGTCTTAATTGTTGTAAGAGGTGCGTTGAATAGATACACATCATCCTGCTAACATGTGCTTCACTGCCCAATGTCCCATTCTGCTCCTACCCTCTCATCATACAATATGTAACTTCCCACTTCCACTGATAATCACATTATAAATGAAACATTTTGTGTCTAGATACGCTGTACCCTGTATCTTGTATATTTTCCTATGCCATACCATGCCCTTATTTTGTGGTTGACACTAATGTTACACATAAAACACAAAAGTCAGGAAGCCTAAAGTCCAACTAGCACATAATGCAAAAAAGCAAGCAGCACAGCAAAAGATCAGAGACAATTGTCTTTTCAACCCACCAAGGGCTCTCGCTGGAAACATTCAGTTAGAGCATAGAGTTAAATATACAGAGAAATTAGGCCAGTATATGTTTTCTATCATTACAAGTCAATAGAGTTCAATCATGTGACAAAAACATGTTACTGTAAGTGGAAACTTATCTAATTCCCAGGTGTCAGGATCTTCTCCCCAGGAAAGGCTGAATGTCCTTGAGGAAAAGATGCCATTCATACATGCCATACTATTCTCGTCATACTCCTAAATCACACTTTCGCTTGCCTAATTCGAAAGCGGGACTATGCACTTGAGCCATGAAAAGTAGCGAACACATTCAGTGCCATGGGAAGTTCAATCTTCTATATATATAAAAACGAAAGTATGTCTGTTTGTCCTTTATGCATTACTACACCATTCATCCGATCGGCATGAAACTTTCAGAAGTGGTTGAGTACACTCCCGCGAAGGTTTCTGGCAAAAAAAATAAATAAAAAAATTGTTAAAAGTTGTTGAGTACACTCCCGCGAAGGTTTCTGGCAAAAAAAAAAAGAAAGAAAAATTTGTTAAATATCGCCCCCCCGGCCCCCCAGGGCCCTCATAATCTTTCCAATACTGAACGTTTACAGTTTCCGGTGCGACTTGCTTTTGCAATAACCATCAACAAAGCACAAGGACAATCGCTGCAAGTGTGTGGACTAGATTTCGAGAATCCGTGCTTCTCACATGGACAACTGTATGTGGCCAGCTCACGCGTCGAACACCTTCTGATTATACGTGTACGCACCAGACGGAAAAACAAAAAATACCGTGTAACCACAAGCACTCAAATAAATAAACAGAATTAAAACAACACTTTAAAATGTTTTCCATATTAAAATGAATACGGTTCAAAAAAATGACACAATGTAAATTAAATGTTATCATAACAAGTTTCCTTAAATTTCCTTTCTTCTGAGATCGCAGCAACGCTCAACGGGTAAGCTAGTCTACTATAAAAGATATACAGAGTTTATTATAAAGTATTAATATATTCTTAGTTAGATATAGGGTGATTAACACTGTGCTATACGTGGAGTTATGAACATGGTACACACAGCATTTAGGATTTCACACTAACTATCCTTGGCTTGTTTGAGATGGGGAAAGGGGCCAAGAATGGCTTTTAAAGAACTAAATCTATTGTAATTAATCAATCCACTAAGCATATTGATAAAGGTGGATGGCAATTAGTTAACACATCTATACTAATGAAGTCTAGTGCAATGAACAGCAAGTTTTGCAAGACGTATATACCCGCAGAACTTAAGTCAAGCATGCGATACAGAGAGTTTCAAAAATAAAAGTTCAGTCATCAATTTGCACATGGTTCTATGCACAATATTTTATAACTAAAACAGAGAATAGGAGGGAAGCATTATGCAAAATTCCCTGGTGAGCACCAAAAAATAGAGGGACCGTGTTTCATGGATGTGAGATTTAATACAAAGATATTCGGGACACTTGGTATATATTTAAGGTCTTCTGAAAGAAATATTTCAATATTCTTATAATGGACACTATTTTAAAAGATGATATAGATGACACTGAGCTTCCTGACTACGTATTCCTCAAATGATATGGCAGACTTTGTATAATCAGTTTACATGCCTTCAATGGAAATGCAATGGATTAGTCAAGTATGGAATGAGAATGTGGTTTTTGAAAATTTAGTGACCTCTTCAAAGATCCATATCCCCAGTGTATAAAGTAAATGTTGGCCTATAACAAATGCATAAGTAGTAGTAACAATAATGTGGTTCATTTAAGAAGTGCCTCTATATTCAGTACACAAAGTGGCAGGAACCTTGATCATGGACAAATTGTAATACAAATGATATGAGACCTTATGCATGACATGAGTAATTGTTTTGGAGATTATGATTTAATGATGTCATAATGTAATGCATCTATAGGTAGGTACTATGAAGAGAATCAAGAGCTGTATGTGAATATTAGTGATTTAGACAATGAACATGCTTTAACCTTTTAGGTTCAACAGTACTCTATAATATTGCAATAGCATGATATTAATCTGGGGTCATCACTATCCAATTTGAATTAGCTATACTTTCACTGCTCAAACCCTGCATGAAGTGTAGCCTCATGCTGTATTTTAAATATTTTAAACATTTTCAATGTGGTTGTAAGCCTTTCCTTTAATTCATAGTTCAGGTTGTACAGTGTTTAATAAATTATTAATATCCTATATGCATGTGAATGCTCAAACCTGATTCCCTAATAATCAGTATCAAACCTTTGCATGTGCAATATACAATTGTGAATTCAGAAACTCACCAAGTGATGGCATTTCCTAGTTCACATATGTATGGGGATTGATAGGGTTACAGGTGGTTCTGATTGTGCTTGTTATAATCACAATAAGTAGTTTCATAACCTGGAAAGGCTAAAATGAACTCTGATTTAAATGAGGGTGGCCCTGAGTACTCCCTCTTATACTCGTTAGTATAATAAAACACTAACATTTATTCCAACAAGGAATGGGGTAGGATTTATCCTGTTTAGTGGAGTATTAACAAAGTGGTTGATCCATGAGTGAAATACTTTTCAAGTGAAGAAACAAACTTAAAATTGAAACTGAAAAATACATATTCATGTTGATTTGTCAATGCAAAATTTTCACATGGTGAAAAATCTCCATGCAGAAATCTTATGCATCGGAAAACTAAATTAAACTTACAACTATTAGAGAATTCTATTAATGTCCCTCAGTTCCTCCTAGAAGTTGGTTTTGTACTCTGGATGAAATGTATAACTTTCAAAAACATGTACTTGTGAAGTAGAACCTGTGCCAGTTCCTTTGGTTTTAATATTTAGTTGCTCTTTGGATAGGTGGTATGGTACATGCTGAGTAATTGCAGTACCCCGTATGAGATGTTTCCTCTAATACGTGGCACTGCATACTATTTAATGGGATTGTAAATTAGTTCAATGACTGATGTGGTCATTTAGAGCTTGGCGGACAGGGTAGTCTGCCACAAACGTGTTGGAATACCCTGTACCCCAAACAAACAATCCACTCACTCTATTTAGAGTAAGGCTTGCCTCCATATTTCTTCCAGAAGAGCCCCCACTGGCTCTGCCAGCTGGATCCTTACACTGAGGAGCTGATAGACATTGGGCTATTGGTAGAAGAACAGCACAATATCTGCCTTCTTTAGTGTGTTATGTTTTTAGTTTTGGACCACCAGGAAACTCCCAGGTTGCAAGGCATAGAGATCTCACCCATGTAGGAGGGGATCTCACATATAGCGGACTGTAGTCTGACAGGGCAGTGGAGCACATGCCTCCACTGCCCTGGTAGAAAAGAGCAGAGCCCGCCAAACTCAAAATAACCCATAATTGCAGTGTTTACGCTATGGAAATAAAGTATAATAATACATTATAGGTGCAATTTTGCACTATCGTTAAGTATGATGCAGTAGAGCTTTCATTTCCCTTAAGAAACCTGTGCAATCAAAATTATACCCTCCAAAACCCTATTGCAAAAAGAAGATGAGTGGATGGTGGTTGAACTGCAATGTGTAAGGTTATTATAGCATGGGAGTAAAGTAAAAAATGATGCGATTTGTGTCTATCATGTTCATGGTCAACTTGGTGTATCAAATATTACGTATTTATGAAGTAAGGAGTTAAAGGTGACAGTAGTACACTGCTTTAAATAATAACTCAATCAAGGTTCAACTGATTAGTATAGCATCCCATGTAAGAAACAGGAATGTAAATATAAATTGATACTTGTATAACGCACTACTCACCTGCAAGGGTCTCAAGGCGATTGTACGAATACCGCTGTGGAACCCATGCTGGCTTTCCCTGTGAGGCGTCCACTCCTGGGCACCCCCAAGGTGGAGGCCAGGCATCCTTAGCGTTGTGGGGGCTGTTGTGGAGATTAAGCAAGCTATTGCCCAGAGATGCAGAGTGGGACTCCATGATTGGAATAGGCACCGAGGCGAGAATTACCAGGTCTGTAGAATTTTTGAGCCCAAGACCTGCCGAGGCGGGGAATTGAACCCTGGTCCCGGGCTAGACCTCTGCATCAGGGTCTGCCGCTCTAATCATTGAGCCACGTGTTGTATTAACAAAGATAAACAGGAGAGTATTTAAGTCTCAACGTTAGGTAGGAACTTATCATAGGGGGCTCCTGTCCCACTCAATTATTGCCATCTATCACTCTATGGTATTGAATCCCATGCATATTATACATAGGCTCATAAAACACATATTGCTCTTATTTTTTGCTGTGCTTCCTTGGCTTGAATGCCATACACCTCTTTGATTGCTTTCATCTGTTTCATGCTGTTTTTAGGTCTAGTTTGAAAGCACAGTTACCAGTTCTTTAAAATACATACAGGGTGTGCATCAGCTCCACCAAAGAGAGTATTTATTTTCACCTCATGCTATTGGCTTTTTGATGCAGGAATCTGCTTCCAGTGAAGTGCTTGATTTGCAATGCATAAAGGAGTATGTTACATTCCAAAAGTACAGTGAAACATCACAAATTGAATTTTGTATCTCCTTTATGAATTGTATACAGAAACCAGTCACCATTTTCTTTTGGAGTTTCCACTGCAGCAGGGTTTTTATGATTTAGTCAGGGGAAAAAAGCTAGCCAGAGCTTTGGCTTTGCCTTTGCCAAATATTGTTACTTTTCTTACCTTGTGAGATGAAATCTCTTGCATAGTTCATCTGGTTTGCACTGTGCTGTTGTCTCCCAGGTACCTGCCCTAAGAGTAATTGGAGGAGGACTTAAGGCTGCATGAGACTGGTGTGAGGCTTATGGAAGAGCAGCAAGAAGAATTCTGATGCTCAGAGTCCTCCAACAAATTGATGTGACTTCTGGAATATGGCTTTCCTTTAAATTGCACATCATCTGATTGTGTCATTTTCATCTTTGAGAGCTTTACATTAACACTGACATCACATCATTGTCACTTAGGCTTTTGATTTAGGGTTTGTGGGTGACAGGACATCCTCGTTACATGCCCTGAAAGTGATACAATGTTCAGGCTTTGTGATCAGAATGTCATGAATATTGAGCCCTGGGCCTTGTAATTCTGGTCTCCAGAAGTGGTGCTACTTCTGGGGCCTGGAGCCTGTCACTTTTAGTGTTGATCAAAGGTATCCTGTCTTTATACTATGTGAAATGGGTATATCTGACCTTCTAAAACATTTTTATTCTGAAAATACTCCAAAATGCTGCAGTGCACCTACACTTGTGTCTGTGACATTGGGACTGTCTAGCATCAGTAACCCAGCAAAGGTAATTTGAAAATGTTTGCTTGACTTTCTACTTTTTCTAAAATGTCTGCGGGTGAGCTTCTAGTGACATACCTCTGCTCTGTTACTTTGCTTTTGAAACTCAGGGGCATATGTAGAAGCCCCTATCACCACGGGAGCGTCAGTGTTTGTGACGTTTCCGTGATGAAAGGGGCTTTGCTTTATTTACAAGGCAGCGTTAAGCCACTTAATGTGGCTTAACACTGCCTTGTAAATAAGGCCCCCTTTCATGCTATGCTTAGCGTGAAAGGGGTGGGTAGTGGGTGTTGCGGTGGGCGTTCCACCGCAAAACCCATTGATTTTGACACTGCCCCCTATTTGCAAGGGCAGCGTAACTAGGAGGCAGCGCCAAAATTACGACCAGGGAAAACCTGGTCTTAACTTGGTGAAACAAGGAGAATTGCTCTATTTCTCCTCGTTTTTGCTTTTCCATGTGTGCTGCCTTGTGCATGCTGCACTTCATGACTTCCTAGTGATATGCCCTTTAGACTTGATTTGCGTATGACACAGAAGGGCCAGCAGGATTGCTGGATCAAAGGAAGCACACTCTGGATATATCAGAATGGTAATTAGTTAACCAGGACCCTAACAGCTGTTATTATGATTCTATGTTGTTGATCCCCAGAGCCACAGCCAAAGTCCAGTCACTTTGACCACCTGCTGAGTCATTCTTGAAAGGGGCCCCTGTCTCCAGGTGTGAAATACTGTTCTCCCACCTGCTTCCTTGGGACTATAGCCAGGAGCATCAAATTCTTCATAAGTTATAAACTTTACTTCAAGTCAGTCCTAAAGCTCCTACTTTGAAAGAGGCAGCTTCCATGGAACCAAGTTACTGATAGCAATGGGAGGCAGGCTCAACTATACACTTGAGCCAATGCCACACCACAGTTAAGTCCACTAGTCAGTAAGTTCTGAAACAAGATGCCCATTTTATCCTTTTTGACTATTATAGGTTAACAGGTCTGTCCCTTGATAAGCATGATCAAAGGCTTGAATACAAAGGTAGCAGGATTCATGGATTAAGAGTATCCCAGTCGGCTAATGGCAGCAAATTCCCCTTTTCTTGTCCAGTCATGTTCTCAGGCTCTTGGAAACTTTACCTATAGTAACTACTAGTCAGTGAGTGATGATAATGTTTATCCCATTGCCAAAAATGTTCCTGCAGTGAAACAAGAAATTCAAGTTGTCTTACTGCAGATAATTCATGAAATCCCTACTCTGGTGGTCTTTCTGCTGTGAGGCGGGAACCGGACATTACCAAAGAACTTCCTCGAACAGAGTTTGGCATACTGTCAACATGTTAACTATCCGAGCCTTGCATGGTCCTTGTGATGCCATCTACTGGTTATGTACACTCCACTCGCCCAGATTTCAAGTTAACTAATAGTAGATGGCCTGTAATTAATTCTTTCCAGTTTCCTGTCAGCTACCTATCGGCAGGCTAAGTCAATTGTCTTTCCTTTGAAAGTAGTTCACACCTTGTCTAGAAGTCAATTACTGCTTTTTGAGAAAGCTTTCAGGTGGAGAACATCATGTTTTTATAAAATCACATTTGCAGCATATTAAACAAGATTTTATGTACATCTTTGACTTAGATTTGTACTAAATATTAACAGTGCACAGATAACTTCTGTAGCTCCTCCTCAAGATTTCTAAAAATGATGACTTTGTATAGGAAGTGGGCTTCAGCTATATTGTACTATATAGTGAAATATGACTATTCATCCTAAAACGACAGGGACATGCTAATTTCAATATAGGCTTGTCTCCCCTTTATCAGTATGCATCAAGGTCTAGTGAGCTCCAAAGCAATACTTAGGAGAGACTTAATTATAGTACTGCAGCCCACACATGACTTTTGTTTTGTATGCCACTGCTACCCTTTCTGTCATATTACTGTAGTCTTACTGAGAGGTCGGATAAGACAAAGAAATGTAACATTTGTTACCATGTTTTAAGGTTTGGTACACATGCACTCTGTGCTGTTTAGCAATCTCAAGGTGTCCTGAGTCAAAATGCCAGAACAATTAGGCAGAAAAGAATGGGGAACCACACAGAAATATGCACTTTCCTAAACATCATATATATATAAACTATAAGAGTAGCCAGCATAGTTGCAAGCTACACAAAACAGATTACATGGATGGACAAACCAATTTGAGCATGCATATAATAAGGTGAGGCATGTTGTTGGTTACAATGGTGATCTAACATAATGATAGCCCATCTTCACCTGGAGGCAAACTATCAATCTAACACCTTTTTAACTGACCCTAACTTCGAAGATATTGGACAGCATTGATGACAGTGATGTAATAGGACTATTGTTAGCACCACATTGTGATGTATTTGTTCTTAGCATTTAATCTCTGTACAGGATGAATGCGATCTATTTCTTACTCCTGTTCCATTTTGTTCTAAATCTATTTTTACAATGCTGTGTCACCCTCTCTGGGATCTAGTCCATACTTTCTAAAACTTAAATAGACGGAATTTAACTTAAAAGTGAAACCTTAGCGGTGTACTGATCATATTTGTTTCACTCTACAACTCAGAAACGCTTAAAGAAGATTCCACAAGCTCCTTTCTATGTTCTTGCAGACAGAACAAAAATGTGAGCAAGATTGACTTTCATAATAAGGACACAGTCAATAAAAAAAAAAGGAGGCAGCAAATCTTGATACACTTATGGAATCCCATTAGTTCAGCCAGAATGGCACTCTGGAATGGCTAGCGACACAAAATTGAAATCTGACTCCTGTTAACTGCACTCTCCAATTCCACCTTCTCACTATCTCTCGTCCTCAACCATTTGATGTATCCTACATTTCTTACTTTCTTCGTAATCCTTTTTGTATTTTTTGTCTGTGATTCTCCACTGAAATCACTTACTTTCCATAGAGATTTGGGGTGTGTGGCACCAAATACTACATTATTGGCATGTTCAAGAAGATTGAAGCATTCTTTGTTTTTAGTAATGCTTGGGAATTTTCTCAATTTTACAGGTAGGCTGGAACATTTTGGCAGGTCATCTCTGAAGTAAATTTCTGCAAGGCTCTTCCTGACATTAGGGTAAAGGCTGGGCATTTAACACATGATATGAGCTAAGTTAATTATTGTCCATATATTTACAAAAATATATGAGGCATCTGAATTATCTCTTCAATATGTACTACGGTTAAAAGTATACATTGAATCAGACTATGAATAAAAAGATTAGCCAATACTACACTATTAAAGAAAATTACTTCAAGTTATTTTATGTTATGTTTATTTCCTTTTTACAAGTTACACGACCAGTTGGCACATTTGTACAGCATAACGTTTATGGTTACATTTAAAATGTTTTAATGTTTATTAATAGTAAATTTAATTGTTTTAAAAGTCATTATATAATGTACATTACACAAAAAAGCCATTAAATTATTCCTTGGAAAAGACTAGAAAAGTCTAGATACATTTTCAGGAGAAGGTAACGTTCAACGCAAAAGGCTTCTTTTCATGTTTATCCTCTGGAATTTAGATTGATCTGCAGATATTTGTAAGACATATTTGCTTTAAGGCTGTAGGGAGAAAAGAAAGAATCAGTGTTCTCAGCATTTAATATAGCGATTTGATGCAAATAGGGAAAATAATGTATTTTACAATTATAGAAATGCCAAATGAAATAGAGAATCTTGATATACAATTGCTTTTATAATATATAAGTGCATAGGGTGCGAGACAGAAAAAGTTGGAAATTTAAGTAGTGTAAGTATCCTCAGACAATTTGCTATATTTCCATGCATACTCTAACTCCTGTTACTTATTCCTGAAGCTTTTCTACATGGCATGGTATTTTTCAGAAGAAGTTATTTGGGACTTGTGCTACCTGGAAAAAAATTCCAATGAAACACCTTTCCCTACACTCAAAGAAAATGTGGATGTGTCCTTTACCCATTCTCATGGTGGGGACATTCATAATGGTTTTGAAAGAGATTTACATTTTGAAACGTAGGAATTCCCATCAAAATATTTGTGGCTGTCCATAATTTCTTGTGTTTGTGGGCACTCCTTGCATTTTGCATGTTCATCATGACTCCAGGTTACTCCCCAAATATTCTCCCTTCTTACTCCATCAGTTTCTCCAGACATAAGTTGAATTTGCGGTTTGAAAATTTAAAACCCTGATTCTGTGAATACATTTTTTTAATTTCTTACCTTTTCGCAATCCTGTAGTACTAAGGTGCATAACATTTGTTTAGCGGTCTCATGATTACTTATATTGTTGTCACTGGCATTTATTTATTGTCAGGTGTTTGCTTTCCATACAGAAAACCTATTTGAATACTTAGAGTTTCTGTGTATTAACAGTTCATCGCAATAGGTTATTTTCTGAGCTGAATTGTTGTTTTTCATTCCTGCCAACAAAGTGTTTGGTATATTGAAGGTTGTACTTTGAATCATTCATCTAAAGATATAAAATGATGATTTATCTATGCATGTATTAAAACAAACATTTTAACACCTTTTTTTACAAAGAGAACTGGGTGGTATTTTGTAAACTGGAGCCTTCACTAAATTCAACTTGCAGCACTCGACCTTCAGTTTGCAATTAAGGAATGTGACCTCACATTTGAACAGCTGCGGTCAGTGCAAGTAATGGCGGTGGGGCGGTGGGGCCAGGTGGGGGAGGGGGGATTTTGAGGGACGATGCAGCATTTTCTCTCATTAGCATCTGTCGAAATCCTACCCACCCGGCCCTACCGCCCCACTGCTGTTAACTGCATGGACCGCGGCCGCATTTGAAGGTCGACATTTCCTGATGTACCTATGATTGTGGTATTGTAGGCATTTGAGGGAATATTTTGGGGGCAAATCAGGTCAAGTTCAAGAAATTCTGAAGCCATCTGTTGAGATCAAAATTGATGACAGATACTGTTGTGAGTCCCCTTAAGGACTGCATTCACCTTCACAGATATTCCCTGGCAGAGTGAGGGTATTTGAGACTGCACTGCTTCAAGGCATACAGTTCCCTGAGAAGCGCCAAATGTATAACAGTACAAAGGGATGAGCTGTGGTGGACTTCTGCCTAGGTTCTTGTAGAGATTTGAGGCTGCAGCACATTTTCAATGCCGTTAGCGTTACCAAGAAGATTCAATAATTCAGGGGCATATTACCAAGGGCATTATCGCCGCATTAGCGGGACTTTTTCCTGCTAATGCAGCGATAATTTTATCGCCCTATAACCAAGCTGTCGCTAACACCAGCCAGTTAGCGACAGCTTGTAGGCAATAGCGGGCATTTAGGGGCCCACTTTGCATGTCAGCGATAATTATCGCTAATGACATGCAAAGTGGGCGTGCCAATATGTTAGCGACTGAAAACTGTCGCTAACATCTCTAACTCCTATTAACAACTTTTGGAAATATTCGCGCTAAGCGCAAATATCTCCAAAAGCTAACGCCTGCTAAAAGCAGTTCTTAGCCATGTTATCCAAAGGAAGGTGGATAACATGGCTAAGAGCATTGTCACGATAATGCATGAATATCGCAGATTTTTCAGCGATATTCATGCATTTCGCAGGATTTTTACCGCTTTTGAGATAAACCTTGATAATATCAAGGTATCTCAGCGGTAAAAATCCTCGGAGCTCGGCGATATTTTTTTCCCGCTAACCAAGCAATAGCGATAATTATCGCTATTGCTTGGTAATATGCCCCTCAGTTTTTTAACACTTGGGAATTGCCTCAAATTTAGTAGCAGGCAACAACAGTTTAGCACTGTTCAGGACAGAACCAATAATTTTGATGTCATCTTCGGTGTAGAGTTATTTTGTATTTTACCTCCTTTGATTTGAAGTTTGTATAAGCAATCCTCTAATCTTTGTATGGGAAAAATACATGGATACCTAGAACTGATGACCTAGTATTTAGATGTGCCTGGATCTAAATGTTTCTCTTGGGTATCTAAAACACAGCCAGACGGCAGGGGCTATTCAATTCAAACAGCAGTTTGCACACATAATTACCACTGCACATATGTAAATTCCCATCCTAAATAGCAGAATCAATACTGTAGGTTGTAAGTATTATATATCTTTGAATGTGAATATTCCATCATTATGATGGGATTTCTTCATTTGGAAATGTTACAACGGTGTAAGCTCTGTAGGGCTTTTCGGATGGACCACCTTACAACAAAGTGAACGCCTACAATCTTGAAATTCACATACCTCTGGCATGTTGTTTCTGATGCAAAACACACAGACAAGTTTACTTCTGTCAAAGGCTGAATTAAATTAGTTTTGAGGGTGGGAATGTGAGGTAAACATATTTTCACTGTTGTAAATCAAAAAAGGAAGATATAGTACAAAGGCACATTTGTGTCAGATTTAAACATGCAGAATTTTACATCTGGTGGAGAATATGTGACTACTCAAAAGAAATTTATGAATCTATCAATGTCAAAGATTTCCAGGAGTATTTCTAAAATCCTTTCTAAACTCAAAATTAATTATACATTTACTCTAAATGTAGCAGTAATCCTTCCTTCTTGCTCAAGTTCTCAATTTGAGACTACATTTTGGGAATAGGGCACTTACAGCAGTACTTGAATGAGTGGGGAACCAGCTGGATCCCGTATCTGGCACCCTTTATTGAGTCAGCTCGGAGATCCATCTGACCCTAGTGAAATATGCTAAATTTGCCACAGTGTGATGTGCCAACACGGAACACAATTTAGCAGTACTGAATTTTGCCTGCTTTCTCTTCAGAGCAGCAACATGCAGACAGTGAGCGGCTTTTTTATATATTTTCTCCTGCAGCAGGGCCCCAACAAAGGCTGAATTTAAAAGGTCCCAGCCCTCCTTTTGCTCGAGTGTATTGAAAGCTATCTGCAGCCTACTACCTAGATGCCGATACACATTTTAAATAAAGGCATGCATCTTGTTATCACTTCACAAATACTTAAGATTTAGAGGCAAGCTTTATACTTTGTACATTCCCTATATATAAGAGAAATGCATGCATTGTTAGAATGTCTGATGTATCAGTATGTACAGGTATTTATACATATAATTTAAATAGCACTTCCTATTTTTTAAAATGTAATACTGGTATAGAGCTGCTCACCCCAATGTAGGCTGCAAGAGAGCTTTACATCACGTGCACACATTATACATTCACAATAAATCATACAAGTTGTAAATCAATGTACAGGATGTTACATAACCCAATGAGGGTTTCAAAGTGTAGGAGTCATACAGTGACTTTTTTGTTAGGTATTATATGTGAAGAGTGTATGGCTGGGAGAAGCACAAATCCAGGATTTAAAACATAATGCAGTGCAGGAGACACATTAACCACCTATGCTACTTCATGAGTCAAAACCGTGACAAGACAAAACACAGGTGTCTCCAGCAAGTGCTTCAACCACCAGAGTGATTTTACTAACTATTATTCCCTGAGATTTAAAGGGCACACAAAGCTCTCTGCAGCAATTTACATTTACATTACCAACATAAGATATTTTAAAATGTAGCCAATGCAACCAATAAGGCCGGAACAGATTTACTGGCACGTTTATCCTTGTTGACAATGTCTTTCTGTGGCAGAGTTTTAAAAATAAATAAATGTATAACTTGAGAGCCAGACTGCTTTTCTTGACTCTTCCCCTTGCAACACCACCCCCTTATTGTTGCCACACCTTGGCCCCTTGTTTACGAATTATTAAACTGTTTCCAAATTACCGCACTGACTCACAGTTTGTGGATATTGCACTCTAATTGTGCTAATATGTGCGTGAGAACCAGTGACTACAGCAGCCGACCTCGGCCGACAGTGCCGGATTAAAGCCTGTGGAGGCAGGCCCCTAGCCAGTAGAAATTTCGAAGCCCCTTTCACAAATGATCTTCTAATACCCAATGCACCAGATTTTTTTTACAAACTGACCGCTGCCAGAAGATGAGCTTTTAAGAGACAAACTACTATGTGAATCCGATGTCTATTCTTTATCTACTTAAATTGTTAATGGGTACAGTACATCAATATAGTATTTTCTCTATATAGTCTGAAATGTAAAGTTTTAGTTTCTTTCAGCTGATTATTTTTTTCTATCTTTTGGAAAAAATATTTAAGAAAGCTTGATTGTAATTTTCTTTTCAGATCAAATCAATATTATTTTGATACATTTTCACAAGCCTCTAAAAGGAGTGGGGGGCCCATAGGCTGGTGCCAACGTTACCTATTTGGTAATCCGGAACTGTTATGTTATGTTATGTTACTTTGGTTTGTATAGCGCCAGCTCACCAACAGGTCTCAAGGCGCTCTGGACCAAAGAAAACACACTTTATTCTTACTCACAGAAAAGATAACAACAGATTACAAGTTAACCTGTGTGTCCAAAAGCCTCCCTAAACAAGATCGTTTTCAGCTGTTTTCTGAAGCAAAGAAGATTTGACTCCTTGCGCAAGGAAACTGGTAACTTGTTCCACAACAGTGGAGTAAGTATGGAAAAGGACCTTCCGCCTTTTATGGCCAGATTAAAACTGTCGGCTGAACATCCTGTCATTGTAGGTAAATTACTGCTCTTGGGCCAGGTTTGAGCTATAATAAAAAAAACTGCAAAAAATAAAATAAATAAAGCGAAAGATAATGCACTCCCATTTTTGCTTTAAAGCCTTCACCAATGGTAGATTAAAAATAAAATACAATTCCTCTCACACACCGGTCTGAGAACGAGGCAGCACTTTTCATGCTCATTAGTGCAATTAATGAACAGAGGTCGCCCTGTCAAAAACCACCTGAGGATGACTGTTTCTGGTTGAAGGAATCAGGAAGAAGGCTGCATCTTTCACCGATAGAGGCCCAACAGCAGGCCCCATGTAGAGTGATGAGGCAGACACAAATTTGAACACTGATGCTCGTAATTGCAGTCAAAAACTGATTACTAAGTCGGCCCTACAAACAAAAACACTGCCCTTGTGTTTTAGACAGAAACTCGAAAGCCGCAGCGGGCACAACGGGGCAGACAAATCATGCATGAAAGCTTCAAAGGAATCCCGACAACAAAGAGTTTCAAGAGAAACTGAGGCCCTTATTAGCATCAACATTATTTTCTTCAATGGGAAGGATTCAGCCAATTACAGCATTTTCGGCATCGTCTACTGGCGTGCTTTTCTTAAAAACATCCACCTTTTAGAGGGGCTAGCAGGAGCATTGCAGATACTGTGACCTGGTCCCACTAATAATATTCTAAAAGGAACAGAGATAAACAGCTGAATAACTGAAGAAATTAACCCTTGACACCTCTCAATAAAGAAAACAATACTCAAGAGGGATTATTTTCTACGTGTTTGTTTAATTTCTTTTTTTCTACAGCATGGGCATAATTCAGAATGACGTGAGAGCACTTTACAGAGACAAGTGAAAGGGAATTTGTTGGGTTCAGAAAATACGTAAGTTAACTTATGACAATAAATAAATAAGGCTATATCTTTATTACACAGTGAGGATAGAGGTATTTAGTAGATTCAAGGAGGACATGTGCCAACATTAAAAGTTCAAGGGAAAATACATAGCTACATTGCTGACATGGTGATGATAAAGATATAGACATTAATGATATGATTTACAAAGGAATTTTGTTGTGCGCCTAATATTGAATAATTGGAATATGCCTAGAGTAATGCAGTTTACTGCAGACATACAAAAGATAACCAGGATTACCCCACGGGTAAGTCAAAGCTAAATAATCTTCGAGAATGCGATGTAGTTGTTACAGCTTGGAATCCTGTAGAGAAGGAGATGAGAAGAAAAGCAAAGAATGAGAAGAAACGGAAACATAGGGGCCCATTCGGATGTCGGGCAGATCGCCACCGCCACCCATTTCCCCGGGGGTCCGCGGCGGACGGAAAGACCGTCTACCCCTTTTCCGCCCCGGTCGCCTTGCGGCGGAAAATGATTAATATGGTGGCGGTGTCTAGACACCGCCAGCCATATTATGATGGGCTTTGGGGAATGCCTTTCGGAAAGGCATGCAGAGACTCTCTGCAGGGGCCCATTGCGGGCCCCCTGGGACTCCGGGGAGGGGGGGGGTGGGAGGTGCACATGGGTACCCCCTTATTTCAAAGGGCAACATGGCAGGCACCGCGCGGTGCCTGTCATGTTGTGCTTTTAAATGCACAACGTGCATTTTTACCATTGCGGCGGGCGGCGCTTTCAGTAACGCCCGCCACAATGGTAAAAATACAGGATGCGCCCGCCAGTGTGGCGGGTGCATCCTAATGGCAAAGGCGGGACCACCGCTCCGATGGCGGGCGGTCCTGTTTTGCACGGGGATGGTGGGAGGGCAAGTCGGCCCGCCATCCTAATGGAACCCTTAGATCTCAAAAAAGGAGAAAAGAGGATAGTGCATCAGCATTGCAATGGAACATTGTGGGCACAGCATGGCCCCATAATCATTATGTAGTAATACAGATATGAGCTTTCGTTGATTCTTAAATGTTTCAATAAGAGGTGCTACAGAGATACTTTTGGAAAGAGACAATTACATGGTCTTGCTTAATGGCAAAAGGCATATTGTTCTAGATCCTAGAAGTAAAATCCAGAGGAGAGAACTCTGCCACAGTGTGAGGGTTCTAGGTGGAAACTGTTGACGCTTCAAGGTATCATGAGCCTGCCTGAGAACCTGAACTTGTTCTTAGAATTGTGGGGCATTCAGAGTTTTGGACTTCAAAGATAATGTAGACAGATTTGACAACCCTGGCATGGTATTCCCCCAAACCTTTTGCCTTCTCTCCTCTTGTTTTGCTGAATTCGTTTTTATTGGCTTTAGGACTCCGTGCACTCTACCCCTGCTTACCAGTGCTAAAGTGCTTCTGTACTCTTTTTCAACCATGGTAAAATTGAAACACCTAAATGGCACATTTGATTTACTGGTAAGTCTCTAGTAAATAGTACTACAGGTACCCAGGGCCAGGAAATTAAAAATTGGGCAAGGAGCACTTATTGAGCCGCTCACAAAAGTAGCCTTTTAGAACATTTATCACTGCAGCCTGCTGTGTGGTTTTAAACTGCCATTTCAACCTGGCTAAATAAACCTTCAGGCAGGCGTCAGGATGGGGCAGGTCTACAGGAGCCGACACCCGAGTAAATACCCCATTAAGGTGCAGGCACCCTATGCCTCTAGCCTATGGAGCACTGCTTTCCTATCCTATAAGTCACGATCAAGAAGGCATATCTGACCACTGAGTCTTAGCCGTAACTTATAGTACGTTTAGGTCGGCTAATGTTACCCCTCTACTTATACCACTGACTTTCGTGCACCACACCACTTCCACAGTTCTTTCTGGGCCTGATGACACGCCAGGGATCATTATGACTATCAAGGCGTGAAACATGTCGACCTTGTAGTTACCTGCGCACATTACGCCTCTGTTGGTAACCCTCAACCCTCAAGTTTTTTAGTCTGCCAAGGGTACCTCTTCATTAAAAATTCCTTTTTTGGTAACCCTTAGACAGTTTTAACGCATTTCATGCACTGTATCACCCTTCACTTAGGACTCTGTTCACACGCCCACATGCACCCAATGGCAGTTCTCAAAAGATCTCCGCTAAGGTGACCCTTCGGGAGACCCATAGGGCATTGCACCGCCGGCCCGACGAGGAGCAACTGCCCAATGATGAAGCATGATATTCTTCAGGGTGTGTGAGGGCTACAAGAGAAAAGATTTGTCTTCCCCCCTCCACTGAGTCCTTGACCTAGCACTCCTTCCTTTTTCCTTCTCAATGTCCCTGTAGTGAGTACCTGTCTTTTGGCACCACTCACTTTGGAACAGTGTCCCCCCGTTGTTGACTTAAACAAAACTTTTGCCAGGCCTAAACCTTACTTTTTAACACATATAACTCCTCCTAATGTAGGCCCAAAAGACCCTTAGGGCAGGATGAATTGTATTAAAAAAGTAGGATATGTTTGCTTATGCTTTACATGGCCTATCAGTTAAAAACTCACTCACACACACACACACACACACACACACACACACACACACGGATCTGACACCAGGCCTACACTGTCCCTTTTCACTCCAGAGCCTTGCCAGGGAAGTAAAGAATGTTCCAGAACCAGATGTGTGGGTAGTATAGGGAATGCCCCATTTCAAAGTCTGGAACCTGGAATAAATATTGGTCCTCCAGAGCCACTCATCAGTAAACTCCAGGACCTGTGGACAGTATAGAATAAGAAATTCCTTGCCCCTCCCTGTAGGACTGCTCTGCTACTACCAGAGTATTGGCCTACTGCTTGTGTACTGCTTGGTTCTCGGAGAAGAAACACTGGATCTGCTCACTTCATCCCAGCCTAACCTGATGACTCCAAGGGTCAGTTGGCTGACCTCCTAGCTGAGGTATTTCCCTGCAACTGCCCAGCGAACCTAATGCATTAAACTTGTGTGGACCTGCAACCGGACCTGCCTGAGCCCTGTTGGCATCTGCTGGAGTGAATTCCTATTCTCCAAGCAGTGCCTTCCCACATGGTCCCATTGTGAAGAAAGGTAAAATCCTGAACTTTTGTACTCTTTGCAACTGTGAACACATCCGTTTGCACCGAGAATCTACCACCCATGCATGCCGCCAATGCAAAAGCTCAGATGAAGCAGACTCTTTTTGCTACAGTAACAGCCAGCGATGACTGTCAATGCAGGATCTGCATTTCACACTACAGCAACGACAACCTGCAGCGATAGCCAATGCAAAGCTCCAGCAACGACCGTCCACAACTCCCGACTGGCTCTTCATGCTACAGCAATGACAGCTCTCGTCGCCCGGCATGCTCTTTGCACTACAGCAACGACCATCCACAATGCTTTTCCTAAACCCCGTGGTCTCTTTAACCATGAAGGAACTCTTCACTGGACTTTGAGAAGGTAACTTTTTCAGTTGGGCTAACCTGGTCCCTGTAACTGCGCCCCATTGCAATCTGCCTGAAGTTGTGACTTTACCCTGGTCTAGCAAGACCAGATAACCTCAAGTAGCACTTTGTGTTTTAGGATGTTACATCTCCCTAAAAGATTGAAATTGAATATCTTGGTTGTACTGCTTTCATGGTTGTTGTTCTGGTATTATCTTATTTATTTAAATACACTTTCTGGTGTTGTGTTTTCACTTCATTGCTGTTTGTGGGCAGCACAAATACTTTACACTTTGCCTCTAAATTTAGCGTGAGTGCTTTGCGCCAAGTTATTAGAGGGTTAATTTAGGGACTTTTGGGGTTCACTCTGACAAGGATTTTCATTGTTGCCTGACCTGGGCTTCCACTGCCAATTTCTCACAGACCCAATTAGCCCAGATAAGACTGAAATTATGTGGTCAAATTTCCTAGTGTATTTGATAGTTTTGGAAGTTGCATGAAGGAGGGCCAATAAAAGGGCTATTCAAATCACAGGTTGGCCAGCGAGAATGCATATGTCATATTCCAAGCAGGAGATTACAAGATCCAGAATAGCTTGCTTAAAATCATCCTAAGTCATCAATTTTGTGATGGATTTTACTATTTGCCAGGCATTCTTAGCTTTGGATATTCTGTGAGGAGCTAAGTTAAGTTTATTGTCTAGAATGAAGCTTAGAGACCTGGTATTGGGGATAATCTATTTGAATTTGTAGTTTTGTAATTTGTCTGTTTTTTTAACAAAAACACTGATCTCAGCGCATAAACCAGAATCACAAAGTAAATTTTGCCATGACATGGCAACCTAGGTTGCAATACTATTGATTAAAATGTTTTGCTGTTATTGGGAGGCCAGAGATAAATTGTACTTCATGTCAGGAACTGCCTTTTAAATTTTGAGATTAAGGGGTCTATTAGAATGTCGGTGGCGATCCGCCTGACATTCTCCTCCGCACGCATTCCATTTCCCCCGCCACATTAGTATGGCGGACGGAACCTCTGCGAACGGGTAGACCTTCTGTCGGTTTTCCGCCTGTCGACCAGTTGACTGGGCGGAAAAGGGAGTGGATATGGTGGCGGTGTTTGCAAGACACCGCAGTCCATATTACTATACATGCAGTGATGTGCTTTTCCATGGCGGTGTCGCTGCCATGGAAAGGCATGCTGTTACTGCATACGTGGGCCCGTAGCGGGCCCCCAGGGTAATAGGGGGGGTGTGCACAAGGGGGGCACCTATGGTACCCCCGAGAATTTGCATGCACACAAGGCAGGCACCGTGCATTGCCTGCCACGTTGTGCATGCAAATACACACAGTGCAGCCACAGCATTGTGGCGGGCGGTGCTGTGTGCACCGCCCACCACAATGTTGTGGATGGGGGATGACATGTCCATCATGGCGGTGGCATCCTAATTGCTGGTGCGGGACCGCCGCACCACTGGCTGCCAGTCCCAGCACTGCAAGGGTGGCGGGCGGTTGAAACTCGCCCGCCATCCTAATAGGCCCCTAAGACTGACATTACTTCTTTTGAGGATGCCTGTAGGAGAGAGGAACTGGTTGATCTTTTTTTCTAATTAACTTGCATAGGACTTAAAGGATAAATCAATGTTACTTTAGAAAAAAATATTTTTTTAAGAGAACTACAGCAATGAGTAGTCTAAGAAATCTGTTTGCTAGTCAAGACTGATAGGAGTCCTACTTCAGTAATAATTACAATCCTTCTCAGAGTGAACTACAAAAGTCACTTAATAAACCTGTGCTAAACCCTCTGGTAGCTTGGCACAAAAGCGGTTTGGCAATGTGTGAAGTATTTTTTCAGCACTTAACACCATGGGTGCTCATGACGAGCTGAGCTTGTTATGAGGCACGGCGCTCCGGTGCTCATGAGGAGCTCAGTGGAATGCTCGCATGCAGGGATAATTCCCCTGCTGTGCTGAGCGTTCCACGGAACGGGTGCACCTGTGACAAGCTCAGCTCGTCATGAGCACCGGAGCACCGTGCCTCATGACGAGCTCAGCTCGTCATGAGCATGCAGGTGCTGTGCGAGCCCCCCGCCCCCCAGCACAGCGGGGGAATTACCCCCGCAGCGAAAGTGTTAAAGAGTAATAAAGTGAAAACACAACAGAAGTAAAATCCCAAACCACTTCATAGAAAATTTTAATAACTAAAATAACACCAAAATGAGAAAATCCAATACACAGAACCATAGATATGAAATTGTGTTTTCAGCAGAAATAACACCAAAAAGCATATTGCATCAATTCTGGTATCTGGTTGTGCTGGATTGGGCCGTATGTGGTGCGAAGAGCTGGTCGGCTCTTGGTACTTTGCATTGATGGGAAATGCAGGGCAAATGTATTTGATACGAAGAGCTCCAGACAGTGAACTCTGGGGTCCGTATATGGAAAACTTGTTTCGGCAATGGAATGTCAGTACCACATTGGCTTCAGTGAACCTTGCTCACATTCACAAGGAGACCAGGGATGGCTCTTTTAGAAGTGAAAAGTTCCAACCCTTGTGTTTTTCATCTAGAGACCTGTTCTTAAAGTTTCAGTGTTGGAGGCATACACTCCAAAACCAGCCAAGGATCCAAGACTTGGGGGGCACCTCTTGGAGGTTAGAGCTCACTCCAACAGAAGCCAGCAGCAACGTACAGGCAGGTCCAATTAGTACTGGTCAGCTGGGGATTTGCAGTTCAAACCTCTGGAAGCTTGTTGTGTCCCTTTAATTCAAACAGGAGGACAACCAACTGATCTTTGTAGTCACTTCTGGGGTCCGGGCTCAAGACAAGCAGGTACAGACAGACAGGCGTCAGACAGCAGAACAGCCCTTCTTCTGACTCTCCAATGGTCCAGGAGTGTTCTGATGGGAAGTAATGAGAATGCTCCTTTCATACCCAGAGACAACCTGTGTTTGGGGGACATCCCATTTGTCTAACACTGACGTGGTTCTGGACATTTACCCCTTTTCCTGGAGTTGGATTAAATCTGTCAAGGGAAACAAAGGACAGGCAGCCCCAGGTGTTGGCTGCAATTGCCAGTGATAAATCGGGCATTTCAGAAGTAAGGAAGGTGATTTGGTCTAGACAGTAATATCCCACTTTCTAAAAACAGCATTTACAGCTAGTAATTTAAAATCTGACTGCACCATTAACCCTTTGAATGCGTCGGACGGCTCCCGGCCGCCCGATGCAACGGGTGGCGTGTGCGTCGGACGGCCGGGAGCCATCCGAATTTTGCGCACATCCATGGGGTTAAAGAGTATTTTGAATAACAATTCAAATGACCAGAAGAAGTATTTCTATAGCTGTTTCCAAACTGAAGTTATCACTTATTGAATATACTAAGGTAACTGAGTGTTAGGCTATGGGAGGCCAGCCTTGCCACAGTGAGAAAAACTTTGAAGATCTTTCACTGCCAGGACATGTACCATTTTAAATATACATGTCCTACTTTTTAAATACCATGCAACCTGCCCTATGAACCATTAGAGCCAGAAGTAGGAGTGAATTATAAGTATTAAAAGTGTAAGTCTAAGTCTGGCAAAATGATTATTTTGTCAGATAGAAATGGCAGTTTAAAACTGCACTACAGGCTGCAGTGGCAGACTTGAGACAAGTTTTACAGTGTTACCTTTTTCAGGGGGCACAATGAGTGCCGGAGTCAACTTGTAGCATTTAATATACAGGTACTGGGTATATGTAGTACTATTTACTAGGACCTATAAGTAAATTAAATGGACCAATCATGTGTATACCAATTTTATTATGTTTGAAGGGAAGAGCACAATAACCTTTCCACTGATTAGTAGGAGTAAAGTGTGCAGAGTCCTAAAGACAACAAAAACAGGCTCAGCAAAAGAAAGCAGAAATCTGAAGTGGCCCTGCCTATAGTGCCAAGTCCAACAAGAAGGTATTAAAAAGATGAAATTGTTGTTATTGGAGTTAAGTATGCCTTTGCTGGCTTTCATTTCTTCTATTATGTAATGCGTTATGTCTAAGAAAACATTATAAAGCTCAGGGAATTGGGCATACTATGATCACATAGAACTTCCTAGATCAAATATTTTGCTTCTTTAATTTGATGACTAGAAAGTTTAATTTGGTTTTAGTAGGTTAATGTTTTATCAACAGACTGGTCATCAGGTATCACACCTCTATAAACTGCTACGCCAAAACATTTTTCTGCATTCTTCTAGGGTTTTTTACAGATATGTTGAATGGCGTTTCCTCTCTGATTGTAAGCTGGGAGAACCATCCTTTTGTTGGTCAAGTTTTCATTTTTGTTTAGTTTTGGGCTCAAGGGCATGTCTAACTTTGTAGAGTGAGAAGTTTAATTGATCAACTAGATACGTTCTTTCATTGTTTTCAATATGCACATTAAGGGTGTTTGAAGTTGCTAAGCCTTGTGTCTGCAAATTTGTGCATTATTTTTTAAATCTACATGTAGTACACAAAGAGTGTAGCTATTTTTATTTAAAGAAATTGGGCCTCTGAGGTCAAAAGGGAGACTAACAGTCCTCTGAAGTACTCAGCCAAGACTGTAGTGATCCTTCACACCCAATTCAACAGTTAGGCCTACCTTCAGAAATTTCCTTCTGGACTGGCCAATCCATCCTGGTATCCCTTCCCATTGGCACCTATCCTGACCCTCTCAAATACTTTCAGAGTTTGCTTTCCCTTCCTGGCTCCTATTAGTGTTCCATGGTGGGGTGTAGCTCCATAGATGACATTTCCTGCTCTGAGATGTCCAGTCTGGGATATGGTAGGGCAGAAAATGTGTTAGGAACTAGTGGAACATGCATAGTTTACAAACAAAGGAAAACTAAATGTTCCCATTGATACATACTGTGCAAATGCAATTTAGAATATGAACATCATAACTGAAGGTACTGCAGTGATGGCCTTTAAGGACTCATTAAGAATGTTGTTCGTTTTTCTGATCTTAGAATATTTGAACATAGGTTCCATTTTAGCCATCTATTTGAGCATAGTAGTAAGAGTGGAATAATGAAGTGATCAGCCCATTCAGATGGAATTGGAACTTCAATTCAAGTGTGGTGAGGGGGCGCAATAATGAATACAACAATATATCCAGCATGCTCAGGAGGTTTTGGGGCAGCTGTCCATTCCCATCGGCCGGACCCCTGGTTTTCCTCCCTCCCACATATCCCCATCAGTACTCCCCTGAGACCCTTAGCGCCCAGAACATTGGTAAACTCTCTCTGCAATGCTGCTGCTCCTTGATACCCAATATAGAAGGTGCAATCTTCTGCGCTGTTTGCCATTTCACATGAACTTTCCGGCACCCATCTCACACACTCATGGACCTCACACACGCAACACAAATGAGCACACACAACTGCCCCCACCAAACCCCTCCCTGCCCTGCATATTCTTCAACACTCACTGCCTCACAAAATACACCATCAAAATTTGGGATCTGCTACACGGCTCACCAGATCTGCTATCCACTGCCCACTCACCGGATTTGATATTCCTGACCAAAATCTTGCCTATTCCCTCGTTAGTGAACGCCATCTTCGTGGCTATCTCCTCCCGGATACAAGATCGTAAGCCAGGAAAGGACAAACAGACCCAGAGGCAGAATCATTATCATCCTCAAATAATCCATCCTATACTCCACCAACATGGAAAGCACCACTCACCAAATGGACCACTTCAACTTAAAAATCCCCACCACTGCTAACTATACCACTAGTGGCAACTGCAACTGCATCATTGTGGACTTCATTGGCCCCTGAATCCTCAACTACAACACCTTAATCTTCCTTTGCAAACTCAGCTACCACCTAGAGGACCTCACCAATCCCAACACGACTAGGGTTGGGTGATAAACTCCACTCTGCCAGTGGACTTTGCAGAATTTGTCCACTCTGCATTATGCTTGTAATGTGCAAGTCTGGAAACACTCCACCTATGCTGTGTGGCAGAGTTTTTTCTCTTGTACAGCTTGCTAACGTTAAGTTGGCGAGCGTGAGGAGAATTGGCATCCCCTTGCATGATTTTGAGGTGCTAGAACATCACCTGGAGAGAATTCCTCAACTAAGGTGGTCAAAGGCACTCGCGACTGTCGATATGAGAAAGCTGCTGCTCAAGTAGGGAATCTACGCAAACGGCGGCAAAGAAGCAGCCCTCTGGCATGCACATGGTGCCGTTTGCACTTTTTGCAGTATGGAACAAGCTCCAGATGGTAACAATCAGCAGGAGCAGCATGGTGTACTGATTTCGGCCGACTTGCAAAGCTCAGCTGAATCTTGCAGATTTTTTATGTAAACTCTGCAAGTTCCACTCACCCATAAACACGACCAACCTACTGTTCAACCTCAGATTCACCCAGAAAGTAGAAGAATCCACTTATGCAGCCAGACACCTTCTGGACCCCATCTTCAGCAGTTTCAGCAACATCACTGTAGACAAGCTCACACCGATCAGCTATTCCAATCACACCCTCATCAACTTCAGCGTACCCATCTTATACCACCACAGAAACACCATCATCAAATCTCCATGATAGTACTGGAACAAGGTCTCAGAAGCATCCTGGTCTTCCAAACTCCTACGCCACTGTCCCAACAGGGGGGTTAGCAGGAGCATTGCAGATACTGTGACCTGTTCACAACAACAACCTCCCCAATTCAATCTCCAACTTTAACGCTTGGATCACTGCTGGCACAGATAACTCGGCTCTCAAAGCCAACAAAGTCATGAGAATCGAACTGCAAGCAAGCTGGTACATTGACAAGAGCTGCTACAAATCAACCCTCAGATGCAATCTTCAGCAAATCAGAGCCACCAAACGATCCACGTTCACTGACTGTATCGAAAGCAGCACCAACTGCGGCAAGGATATCTGTGGCCATAGTGAAAGATTTCACCACCTGGCAGCAAGCTATACCCCCGTAATCCCCTCTCAGGAACTCTTCACCCAGGAGTCTTTATTCTACAGCAACTACACCAGCATCTATGAAAACTTTGTGACCCAACTGGGCCTTCAGAACCCTGCCCATCTCTACTAACAGCCAAACCACCAGGACCAAATGGTCCACCATCACAATGACCATGCAGTCCGTACACTTCGAAACACTGTCGGATCCCTGCCCAGACCACATCTTCAGCAAAGGACTGGACCTCAATAGTACAACCCTCCCTCCGATCCTGAATAACTCAATATTCATAGCCACCTTCCTGGACTCCTGGAAACATGGCATACTACTCCTCAAGAAACCCCCAGCATACCCGAAGACTCTAGCCAACTACCGGCCTATTTCCGTGCTAATCCATCTGCCAAAAGTCATGGAAAAGATGATAAACCCCGAGACATCAACTTCACTGACAACCACCTCCTAGACACTACTTAATCTGGATTCAGACCCGACCACAGTGGAGTGATTGCCCTCATTGCTGCCAAGGAGTATGTCTGGTTCATCGTGGACTGAGGTGATGACTTCTCCTTCATGCTAATTGATCTTTCCTCAGCCTTCAGTCACCCACACTCTCCTTGACCAATAAGGGCACAAAGCTGGCATCCAAGGCCCTGCACTTTGCGTAATTTTCTCCTTCCTGAGAAGCTGCACCAAGTGAATCATCCTGACACCCTTCCCCTCAGACACTGTCAACCTAATCCCTGGAGTTCAACAAGAATCCTCACTTGGCTGCATTTTGTTTAACAACTCCTGCATGACCCCATTCTCTGGCACGTATGATAATGATAATGATAATGACATTTATAGAGTGCAACAAATACCCGGAGGTGTCCTGGCGCTATCTAGATCTTCTGTGACTGTTGGAGACAGAAGATGAAGCAATCAACAACATATCCTATGTTGATAACACACCCAGCTCCAATAAGATGCAATACACCCTCATCATTCTCTCCACCTGAATGACTAAAGTCTTTCAGCTGACACTGAAAACACAATGTATTTCGCCCAAACTGTCTGCGACCCCATCCCACTGACCATGTCCACCCCTCACCCATACCCATGCCATCAACACCCAACACACACCGACTATCCCACTGGAAACAACTCCAAACCCAAGACACCATGTCCATCATGAATTCAATTCACACCGGTGCACCTTCGGACCCCTACCCACACCACATCTACAAACCAGGGAGAGAAAAATTGAGTAACAACCTCACAGACATCCTCAACACGTCCATCAAGACAGCCATTGTCTCCGCTGCATGGAAGCATGCAGAGGTTAAGCCTCTCTTGAAAAAAACAGTCACTGACCCCAGCAAATGAAAGATTTACCATCCCATCTCTATACTCCCCTTCCCAAATAAGGTCATGGAGAAAGCCATCAACCGCCCACTCACAAACTACCTCAAACAGAACAACCTCCAATACCTTCCAGTCAGGCTCCTGGGCCAATTACAGCACAAGACTGCCCTGATTGCAGCTACAGACGACATCAGATGCCTCTTTGACCACGGGGAAACAGCTGCCCCCATTGCCCTTGACCTCTCAGCAGCGTTCAACACTGTCTCCCATCACTCCCTTATCACCAGACTCCACCACCTAGGCATCTAACACAACGCTCTCAATTGGATTGCTTCCTTTCTCTCCAGCCACAGAGTACCCATCTACCCCCTTTCTCCTCTGAACCCAAGAACATCATCCCTCAGCTCCACCCTCTTCAACATCTAAATGATGCCTGTAGCAGACAACGCCCACACTCATGGACTCAACATCATCTCATAGGCCAACGACACGCAGCTCTTCTTTTCCCTCACCGATGACACCAACACTACCAGAGACAACTTCCAGTACACCATGCCCGATGTTGCCAACTGGATGAAATCCAACTGACTAAAACTCAACTCGGAAAAGACAGAGATACTCATCTTCAGAAACAACTCCTCTCCCTAGGATGACTCCTGGTGGCCTGCCGCACTTGGCCTGCACTTGCTCCTTCCAACCACGCATGCAAACTCGGAATCACCTTGGTCAGCCAACTAACCATGAAGAACCAAGTCAACGCTGTCTCCTCCCCATGCTCTGCAAGATCTTCTGATGGATCCCAATCTCCACCAGGAAAACAGTCACCCAAGCCCTAATCGCCAGCCACCTCGACTATGGCAACGCATTCTACGGCAGACCCACCAAGAAACAAGTCAGCCACCTCCAGACCATCAAGAACACTGCAGCAAGACTCATCCTCAATCTCCCCAGTAGAACTAGCACCATCAACCACCTCAGAGCCATCCACTGGATCCCAGTACCGAAAAGATTCCTCTTCAAGCTCCTGACTCATGCCTAAAGGATCTTCCACTACTCCGGACCTGCCTACATCAACAACTGTATTATATTCCATCGACCCACCAGGGAGCTCTGCTCCACCTCCCTTGCCCACACCCTCCACCAGAGCCACTGGGGAGGTCGTTCCTTCTCCTTCTTTACTGCCAAGTCTAAGAACGACCTCCTCCTTCACCTGCACACCTGACCTTCTCTTAACTCCTTCTGTGCTCCCGTCGGCCCTTAGCCGCCGGGAGCATTCCCTCCCTGTTGCTGCAAACGATCATTTACCAAAACAGCCCGCCCACCCTTTAGAATTCCCGCACAGCGGCGGAATTCCCACCACGGTTAAGGCGTTAAGGAATTCAGGAGAAAGCTCAAGACATGGCTCTTCGACCAAGGGCTTCAGAACAGAACCCAGCAGCTGGAGACCCGTTGGGTGACAAGTAACACTCCATAAGAACCTCCTGATTTATTGATTGATTGATTGATTGAAAACCAATTGCTTCAAGGTCAATACAGACAAAGTATTAATCTTCAGCAAACGCACCTCATCCTTGGACTCCGCCTGGTGGCCTGCAAAAATTCAGACTGACCCCCCATGCAAAGAACCTTGGTATAGTTGTCGACAACCAACTCGCAAGTAAATGCAGTCTCTGTCTCCTGCTTCCACACACTCAAGATGCTCAAGACTATCTTCAAATAGCTACCAACATACCAACACTCCCAGAACCATTACACATGCCCACATCACTTGACTAGGGCAACCTACTGTATGCTGGAATCAACACTCAACTGACAAGAAGACTCCAGACCATACAAAACTCAGCAGCCAGGCTCACCCTCAATCTCCCACTCCACACTGCCATCACTCTACACTCCGAAGAGTTCCATATGCTCGTGATATGCAAACAAGCACTATTTAAACTCCTCACTCACACATACAAAGCCTTACACAACTTTGTCCCCTCATACCTTAACAACCGCTTAAACATCCACAAACCTACCAGACACATATGCCCAGCCAGACTTCTACTTGTACATACTCCCTGCATATGCAAAACCAGATCCAGGGGTTGTGCCTTCTCCTACCTTGCTCCCAAAACCTGAAATGACCTGCCCCTGCACATCAGTTCCTCCTCTTCCTCAGTTCTTGAATTCACAAAGAAACTGAAGACTCAGCTCTTTAACTAGCTCGCCCCTGGCTTTGCCCATACAGCTCCTGCTTCTGCACAATAATACCCTCCCAGTGAGTTGTGCACAACACAAATACTCCTTTCATGCATAGTACGGAAACATGGCACCATACTGGGTGGCACCCTAAATCTGCAGCCTTACTCTCACTGTAGTCAGTTCATATCCGTGCTCTGTGAAGGGTTGTGGATGATATTGTTTGTGAAATAAAACACTTAATTATATTCAACTAAAGTGTTCCATTCTTTATGCTGTGCAACCTAGATTCAGAATCGGATAGGTGATGGACTTTGACGTAATAGGGTCATTAGGTCTGCGAATGCCGGCATGATAGACGTTTTTGAATGGCCAGGGAAAAAAACATCATGCTTGACCCACATGTCAGTTTCTACAACTATCAGTGATTTACATTATGTTAGCTGCCACTTGTAAATAGGGTAGGCTTGCTTCAAAATGTATAAATATATTTTTCAGCATCAGCATGGGGCCCAGAATCTGTGGGGCTGGGGAATAATACACCTTGCAACCACTCGTTCTGATGGCCATTTGGGATTCTCTAAAACACATGGGGCAACATTTATCAGTGTTGCATTGCCCTTGCATCACGCAAGGTAATGCAAGGGGGACATAAATCTATAGTCAGATTTACCAAGCCACTTAAGGCCACCTTGCGTGGTCCAGTAGTGCATGACTCACAACTGATGCATGGCTCCTGTTGCTTGACCTGAACCGATGCATCCTCTCTGCTGTGTGGATCGGCCCTGATGCATCTCCTTCGGAATAACCACTGGGTGGCGCTCTTCCCAGTACAAGGTCGACTGTATCAACAGCATCCTTGATGATGACACCAAATCTCCGCATCCCAACTCTTGAAATTTACCAGGAACGTACAACTTCTTTGGACAGACCATGCAGCGGTACTGTTTACTTTTGCCCTGCCACCCCCTGTTTGTAATATGCAGGTGCATATAATAAGCCATTGGTGTTTTCTCTGGCATTTTTTGACCATACGCAACTTTCTTCGGAACTCCGCCCCAACAGTCCCCTTCTATCCACTGCCCCAGAGAGAGCAGCTCTAGACTACCATGATTGGATCAGGTCATCAATTCAGGCAACCATTCCCCCAAAAATCAGGAAAAACCACAAGGACAGTCCCCACTGAACTTCTCAAAATGCAGTGTCGCAGACAGGAAAGACACTGGAGACTTTTGTATGACCCTAAGGAAAAAGAGCTCTTTAAGGAAATACTCACCCACTATAAAAACAGGATTCATATGGCGAAAATGAAATATATTTTTCAGAGACCATTGACAAAGCAAAGAATAACGCCAAAGAACTATTGGCACAGTTCAAAAACTGAGCCAAGTTCAGGTACATAAAGAGACAGTCCGAGATCAAGCCTTCTGTGACACTGGCTTCCACCTTTTGTAGCAAAGCCCAGGAAATCTACAATAAATTCACCCTGATTCCTACTCAAGCAGCATACAATCTAGACCCCTCATAGGCTAATCACCCAGGTACCCCAGAGATCGTGCCTCTCTCCGAGTTCCCTCTTATCACTCATGAGCAGCCGTTTAAACTTCTTGCTGCTGCCAAGTAATGGATCCCATGCCCACCCAAGATTTTAATCTCAGTGATTGAACCGATAGTCAGTCATCTTACTGAGCTTTTTAATCTTGTTTTGAAAACCGGAATCTTTCCCGAGATATGTAAAAAGACCTCCATCTTACCACTTCTAAAAAAAACGAATCTGCATAAATCAGACCCAGCAAACTATCGCGCGATAGCGCGTCAGCCACTGCCAGCAAAGGTCCTCGACAAATATCTGAATCAAGAACTGACTAGATTTATTAATGAAAATAATATTCTGGACCCCTCCCAGTACGGTTTTCGTAGCAGCCACAGTATGGAGCTTGCTTTAATCATGGCCAGAGAGAAGATTAAATGTGAAATTTTTGATTCTTTAGTTTTGTATGGGACTTAATCCTGTAAAGTAAAGAGAGAAAAACAACAGACAGCCAGATGTGTATCCAATATTGATATCGGTGGTACCCACAAAGTAATAATTCTGAACACAATTGTTATCCGGGCCACATAAATTAGCAATTTATTTACACTTTATATGCAATTATGAAACAACAAGAAGTTAGGGGTTACTGCCAGGTGCAGTATGGAGTGTAAAAGTGGGTGCTCAAGTGTAGAGAAGAAAATAATAAAGGAAAATTATTGGAAAAAAGGCAATCCAATAATTTTATAAAAGCTAAGGCTCTGCTTTCTTAGCAAAAAATGGGAAACCTGCCCCACAAGTCTTTTTCAAAAGTATTACTGTAGTTTGGACGGAGTTGCGGGGAATAAGAAAGGTGGGTGCAGGCCCCAAAAGGGGGGAGATCGTCGACGTTCGCCCCGTGCGCTGTGGAGAGAGGGTTAGCACCTCAGCTACGGGTCTTCCTCAGGACGAGATGGGAGGGGGAGACGCACCTAAATAGGAGTAGGACAGCGCCCCAGCAGTGAGGTCCGCCACCAGTCAATGATGTGCCACACCCTTCCAAATAGTAAAATGATATCATCCTCCAGTTGTGTAAGACAGGAAATGAATTCCGATTAAATTCCGCTCTGAAAGTCAGAATGAGAGAGATGGATGACATTGACCGTCCTCCTTGGGTTCCGTCAAACAGTTGTCTGTTTGACGGAACCCAAGGAGGACGGTCATCAATTGACAGAACCACGTCCTTGACTTGATTCACCAGCAGTATAAAAATAGTTATTACCCCCGCTTTTCTTTCTCATTCCGGATTATATCATTTTACTATTTGGAACGGTGTGCTTGACACTTCCCCTGATTAGGATTGTGGTTACTGTTTGACTAAGGTTCACACCCTAGTCAACCAACAACCCACTTTCTAAAAATCCCTTTTTTTATTGATTACATAAAAGTCATGTTTTATGGAATGTTCTGAATTTTCATAAGGCCTTACAGTTAAGGTTGGACTGTGGATAAAAAGCAACCCCACATTGCATTAGGCAAACAAATATGGCAGAAGAGTAAGTGGGACTCCGTTAATGAGTTTTGAAAACAATATCACCAAAGGATGCTTATATAGTACATGTTTCTAAACATAGGGCCCGATTATGATGGAGGATTTTCCGCATCCTCCGGGCCGGCGGAAAATCCTCTGTGGACCCACCAAAGACCCACCGCCACATTAGGATGGCTGGTGGGTCTTGGTTTCAGTCCACTGCTTTTCCGCCGCGGTTGGCTTACAACCGCGGCGGAAAAGCCCTAATATGGTGGGGGTGCCTCTCAGACACCGCCAGACATATTAGGATGGCTGGCAAAAAATGCTTTTCCGTGGCGGGTTCCCCGCCGTGGAAAAGCATACGGATCTTCACCTCGGGGGCCCGTAGCGGGACCCCTGGGGGAAGGGGGTTGGGGGTGCACATGAGTGGTACCTCTGGTACCCCCATGCATTTGTATGCAGAAATCGTCAGGCACCGCGCGGTGCCTGCCGCTTTCTGCATACAAATGCAATGTATGCATTTTTAACATTGCGGCGGGTGCGGCATAGAGGATGTGACCGCCAGGGTGGCGGTCACATCCTAATTGCACAGGAGGGAACGCCGCAGCCCATGCGGACGCTCCCTCCTACTCAGGGGTCGCGGACGGACGCAAGTCCGTCCGCAATCGTTATGTGCCCCATAATGTAAGAAATTGGAGTTTTAACTGAGAGGGCGAGAACCCACTTTAATTAATAATCACAGTCTTTGTCAGGGCGAACCACAAAAAACACTAATTATTTCTGTGCTAACCCCCTGGTAGCTTGGCAAAAATCAGTCTGGCTTAACTTGGAAGCAATGCGTAAAGTATTTGTGCAGTACTCAAACAATAATAGAGTGAAAACACAGCACAAGAAAAATCCCAAACCTATTTAGAAAAAGAGTGCATTTTAATAAAGTGAGACCAAAATGATAAAAATTAAATAATTAGACCCACAGGTATACATTTGTGAAGTGTGATTTAAAAATTGCTCCAAAAAGCACGAAGCTCCAACTGCGGTTATGCGGTCATTGAAGACTGGGTCAAAGTCAAAAGTTAGGCTTACCGCGATGGATCGACGGTTAAGTACAGGGACTAAGTTAGTCCAAGCGTAAAGTTTACATTCTGACTTTTACAGCGTAAAAAGTGGTACTGGACGAGTCTTTGGCAGGGCAAGCTGCAACCTAGATCTGAAATGGCTCAATGACAATGGGTTGCTGCACAATGGAGTCATGGTGTGGTCGTCTACAACAGTGGGAAGCTCCAGGCAGTAAAGTCAGTACCCAGGAAGGCATCAGCATTGACTGGAAACTGCTTAGAAAGTTGGCAAAGAGTTCCTAAGTCCCACTTCATGCAGTTTCGGGACAGGACAGTTCACTCTAAAACCAGCCATGGGTCCAATACCTAGGGTGCACCACTTGGGTGTTAGGATTTACTCCAACAGAGGCCATCAGTGGGCTCCATGAAAGCTCCAGTTGGAACTTGTCATCTGGTCAGTTGCAGGGAAAGAGGCCTCTGGAAGCTTGTTGTGTCCTGTAGTTCAAACAAGAGGTGAGCCAACTGATTCTTGCAGGAACTTCTGAGGTCCTGCATTCATGGCAAGAGGTACAGTCTCCAAATACCTAAAGATAACTCCCCTTAGTAAATATTAAAACAATAATATCAACACTCCACAGACAATCAATCTTTCTTCAGTTTACTAGCTTTCACAAACAATTGTAAACACAAAATAATCGACTACCACAAAAGTTGAGAAAAATATATTGCTGTAATCCTCTCACATAGTTTTTAAAATAACAAATATATAAAACACACACAAAAACACCCACACACACACACACACACACCCCCGCACACACACACACACATATATAATGAAATGGATGCAAAAAAGCAGGCAGACACCACCAGAGGGAGAAAACACAAGAGCAGGAACTCGAAGTTCCAGAATGCTTTTCCAGTATGCACCTGAGCAAGCCCAGCAGGGAGCGGGAAAAAGTAATCATAATGACTGACGGCTCCAGCTCGTAATCACTGCTTCATTTGCATACTAGCCCGTGAACAAGAAGCATGTCAGCTTCGAAACGCGTCGGACGTTTTTAATGGGAATTCAGAAATACAGACCTGCTGGAATAAAGGACGCTTTTAAACACACAGGAGTCCGGCTTGTCATTGTGTGCGTTCCAAGCAAGTGGCACACCCATTTTTTGAAGTTTTACGGCCAGTCCATGGTCGTGGAATTGCACAGTCACATGAAGAATGTGAGCTGCCTTGAGATCTAGAACCTCAAACCGACAGAATGACAAGACAGAACAGCTGAATTGGATCCGTCTTTCTCCCAATACCCACTGGAGGGTGAGAAGCAAAAGTAATGAAATGGATGCAAGAAAGCAGGCAGACCCCCACCAGAGGGAGAAAACACATGAGCAGGAACTCGAAGTTCCAGAATGCTTTTCCAGTATGCACCTGAGCAAGTCCACCAGGGGGCGGGAAAAAGTAATCATAACGACTGACTATCCAGCTCTTAATCACTGCTTCATTTGCATACCAGCCCGTGAACAAGAAGCATGTCAGCTTCAAAGCGCGTCAGGCGTTTTTAATGGGAATTCAGAAATACTGACCTGCTGGAATAAAGGATGCTTTTAAACACACAGGAGTCCCACTTGTCATTGTGTGCGTTCCAAGCAGGTGGCACACCCTTTTTTGAAGTTTTACGGCCAGTCCATGGTCGTGGAATTGCACTGTCACAGGAAAAATGTGAGTTGCCTTGAGATACTAGAACCTCAAGTCGGCAGAATGACAAGACAGAACAGCTGAATTGGGTCAGTCTTTCTCCCAATACCCACTGGAGGGTGAGAAGCAAAAGTAATGACATGGATGCAAAAAAGCAGGCAGACCCCACCAGAGGGAGAAAACACACGAGCAGGAACTGGAAGTTCCTGAATGCTTTTCCAGTATGCACCGAAGCAAGCCCACTAGGAGACGGGAAAAAGTAATCATAATGACTGACGGCTCCAGCTCGTAATCACTGCTTCATTTGCATACCAGCCCGTGAACAAGAAGCAGGTCAGCTTCGAAACGTGTTGGGCATTTTTAATGGGAATTCAGAAATACTGACCTGCTGGAAAAAAAGACGCTTTTAAACACACAGGAGTCTGGCTTGTCATTGTGTGCGTTCCAAGCAAGTGGCACACCCTTTTTTTTATATATATATATATTACCTACTGGCGGTCGCTAGTACGTAGATATGGTTAGACCTAGTTTCCATAGGAAATCTGCAACATTCTACTTGGAATAACTTTGGCGCCGGTTGACGAATCTTCGCGACATTCTCCAAGAAAATGGCCTGCTCTGCTCCGCTCCTTCACTGAATGTTTGGGGGTGATTCGTGAAGTGGGGGCTGAAAAAAATGTGTTTTCCCCATGCAATTTTCCATAGGACCTTTAGCCAGGGCTACAGCCCAAACGGCTGAACGGAATTACACGAAATTTGGCAAAAAGGTAGAGTTCTGTTTGCAGATCACACTTTTTGTTAAATGGTGTAAATACGTTCAGTAGTTCCTGAGAAATTCAAAAGTAAAATCATAGATATATCTAGAGATGAAGTACCGTACTCTGTACTGTACTCTGTACAGTACGCTCACCTTCCCGAGCGCAAGCTTCATGCTAATTGGCTGTCAACACTCCAAACCAGGAAGTGTTGGCAGCCATCTTGTGCCTCGGTAAAACCGAGGCACAAGAAAGCAGTGAAACAAGTGCGCAAAACATGCAAAGGGGGCAAGGTAGAAACACCCTGACCCCCTAGGCCTGCTCAGGGGGTCCCACAAGGACCTCCAAGGCCAGAAAATGTATTTTTTTTTTAAATCACGGGATACGCGTAGGTACACGTACCCCGTGAAACAAAACATAAAACCCGGTCTATTTTTTTCAAATTATCCCCCGGGGGGACCAAATCCTGGGGGCAAAATCAAAAAAAGGTGTGGGGGGGCCCAAATCCCCCCCACACTGCCCCGGGGACCGCCACCCCCTGGGGAAAAGTAATTATAATAGGGTGGCACACGGCCCCACACAGCCCCGGGGACTGCCTTCCCTGGGGTTTGGATATCCATGATGGGGGGCCTCTAAGGCCCCCTGAGCCCCAGGGACTGCCACCCCCTGGGGCATTTTTGTAAAGTATGCGGGGGGCTCATAGTGCCCCGCAGCCCCGGGGACTGCCACCCCCGGGGGTTCATTTTTAATTTTAAAAAACAACTGTGTGGGGGCTCAAGCCCCCCACCCTCCTCAGGGACCGCCACCTCCCTGGGACACTAATATTTAAAATAGGGGGGTCTGTGACGGACCCCCCCCAGCCCCTGAGACCAACACCCCCCGGTGCTTTACAATTGTTGGGAGGCTTTTGATGGCCCTGGGGACCGCCACCCCCCAGGCCCGGACCCTGCAGTGTCCCGGGGTGCCCACCGCCGGGACACTGCTGTTTGCTTTGGTAAGGCGGGAGCCCCGCGGCTCCCACCCTACCAAAGCAAACTGCTTTGATTTTTGAAAGAGAGAGCAGGAAACAGCCGAACTACGAATTATGACCTATTTATCTGCTTTACTCCAAGCGATCTGATACGGGCGGCCAAGATTTGGGTCGGACCCTCCCAACGCTATTATATCGCGGGAACCGATTTGGGTATTTATTTTAGAACAGACGATTACAATTCTTCCTACTCAGTGGCCGACACTCTTCCTTTGGCCCACTGTGGAATCACGATGTGCTGAACCCTCACCACATACCAATGATGGGTTTAGGCGTATGAAATTCCCCTCTTTTTGATAGCCCTGACGAAGTTCAATGTGAACAAAACGCGCTGGCTGAGGAATTTGTTTTAACTGGAATTTAATAAAAGAACTTGGAAATAAGAATAGGAGCTTTCGAGCACTCCTTTTTTGGTGCACCGTCCTTGCATATATGAACATTCCGATTTACTCACCTGTTATCAGGAGAGACCTCAGTGCTGCATCTTTCAGCCCACTACTGATCCTGAAAAGTAATTCTAATCGTAGTTACAGTAACTTGAATTTCCTTCCATAGGATATCATTGCCTGCGATATAAAATATATATAAATTAAAAAATCTATAAAATATAAAATAAAAAATATTATCAATTCAATATTTTTTTAAACCATTTTATATAAAAAATGTGTAATGTAATTTAAAAAATAAAATATCTAAAAATTAATATTTTTAAATATGTATTATTGATAGTGTTCTATTGTTTCTTGACAGCATGTATGAGTGAATCTACAGGTAAGTGATTAGATGTGTGTATACATCTAGGAATCACTGAGTGGGTTTTTAGATACTTGTATTGCGGTGTCAATGGATTCAAATATGATACTCTGTATTTTACAATGAGTGATGAAAGATTTTACTAGTGTATGAAGAGGTGTATGTGATTGTCACGTGGATGATGTCATCAGTGATGTCATCAGTGATGTCATTTGAGATGTCATCAGTGATGTCACTGACCATGTCATGAATGATGTAATATGTGACATCATCAGCAGTGGATTGCGGGTGCACAAGATATAGTTAGTACAACTATCTATATCAGAGGAATTTCAATGGTTTTGTATGAGTGAAATGTCCAGCTAACTATAACACCCCTAAAACCTATAGTTTTTTCAGTGAATTTCAAAAGTTTTTTAAATGTCAATTTCTAATTATAATGTTCATTAAACCTATGTTTTATTCTGTGATTTTAAATTATCACTCCATTCCAATTTTTTTTTTGCCACAAATGAGAGCAACAACTAACATTAATAATATGTAGAGTAGGCGTTCCCGTGCAAAAATAACACGAAAACACCACTTCCCAATATTTTCAACGAGTAGCCAAATCTCGGGCGCAATGCAAAACGAGGCGATAAGCTGCGTTAGCATTAGGAATTTAACATCTGCATTTTACTGGTGTAAAGCAGAACGACTACCTACAGTGTGAAAGGGAGCCCAGCCCAGAATCACATCTAAAGACCAACACATGTCAGAGTTACTGATCATGCAACTCTGACACCCAAGAAGGCCACAACACCCACTGCCACCACCCTCGGGACCTCCCCCTGGACCACCTCCGCCCTACTACCACCGAGGCAGTGCCGAACAGGACAGCAGACCTTCCAAAAACAGCACGGTCCCCCAGCCACACAATAGCTAAATGTTGGGAGATGTGGCAACTAAGTATTTGTGAAGGAAGCAAGTCAACAATAAAAATGCACACAATACCTAGTGTATCGGTGATGTGCTGGACAGACCTTACAATGCAGAGCACAAACCTCTCCATGTGGACATATACTGCTGGTGCTTGTAGTGGTGTGGACAATAGACCCAACCATGTTACCTCAGGCAGTGGGGAAGATCTTGGTCATGTAGCTGTGTTGTCCCCCCCTGGAAGCTAAAGCGGAGAGGGCTGGTCCAACATACGCCACTCCAGCGTAGGAGTATGGATAAATAGGCTGGGGCCCTGGGCGTGTTCCACTTGTGGGAAGGCCAAAGTGTCTGCCAGGGCGGCAGCTCTCACCCTGCCACTAGGCCTCCACCGTGACTGGTGGCCTCCTCGACACAGGCCTCCTGCGAACCCAGCAGCACAGCACCAAAGACTTATGTCTGTACAGACTACTGCCTTCGATCTACACTGCGGACAGCATGGCTCACAATTCAGATCGAGTCACGATTGCAGATCACGCAGTATAGTAGACAAGAGACATTGCTCCCAGTGCGGCCACCCGGACCACGCATCATCGCAGACTTCACACACACTGAGTGCTTCAGGTGCCACTAACTCAGTGCACCACAAGTCAACGCCACGTGGACATATTAAGGTAGAATTCCTTAGGCAAAAGACATTGCTACCAGTGCGGCCCGCTCGGACACGCATCATCACAGGCTCCACACACGCTGGTGACACTAACTGTGCAGCTTAACTCAACGCCACGTGGTTGTGGGCCCTTGCTAACCACTGCCTCTGGTCTACACTGCTGTCATCAGTGCTCACATTTAAAATTGAGTCTTGATTCATTAATTGCAGACTCCAGTAGGCAACTAGGTACTAGGCCTGCATGCACAAAGGCGGGACAGCGATTTAGGCATGCGCAGTTATATGTACTCTGCCATTACTGATTCCATACTATGTTTCAGATGAGTATGCTTGAGGGCTCCACTATGTCCCAGCACGTGGTTGGAGACACACCGGTGGTGGAAAGGTGAGCTGTGAAGGGTTTGTCCGGGTTTGTCCACAGTGTGGGCACTCACTGTCCCTCTCCATATCTTCCTTTCTCTCCCTCATACTCTTTTTCTCTCTCTTCCACTCTCTCTCTTCCTCTCTCTCTCACTCTTTCTCTCTCTCTCTCTCTCTCTCTAACACTCTTTCTCTCTCTCTCTCTCTCTCTCTCTCTCATTCTTCCTCTGTTTCTCTCTTCCTCTTTCTCACACTGTGTCTCTCTTTCTCTCTCTCTCACTATTTCTCTCTTCCTCTCTCTCACTCACTCTTTCTCTCTGTCTTCCTCTCAATTTCTTTCTTTCTCTCTATCTTCCTCTCTCTCACTCTGTCTCTCTCTCTCTCTTCTTTGATGGACGCATGATGCACAATTTTATCTTGCTTATTGTCTATTGACAGATTGACAACCCCCCCCAACACGGACCTCCTACCACGAGGCAATGACTTCAGTTCCACTGAGTTAGGGCCACCAGAGCTGATCGCGTGTGCAGCCTGCGATGATGCATGGCCATCCTGGCAATCAACACCCACTTTGAATTGTGATCTCGGCTTGACCGTGTGTATGCAATGGCTAAGGAGGTTGCTTTGGCACGTGGTGGACCCTCTTAGACAAACGCCAGTGGCAGAGGTGAGCAGAAAGGCTTGTTTCTGCAGCAGCGGGAAGTCACTTCTGGGTGGTGGGAGTGGATAGTGTGCAGCAGCCTGGGTGCACAAGAGTGGGCAGACACCTCTGAGCAGTGGGAGTGGATGGGGTGCACAGCCTGGGTGCACATGAGGGGGCAGACATCTCTAAGCATTGGGAGTGGATGGGGTGCAGCAGTCTGGGTGCGCAGGACCGTACAGTCCCCTCCGGGCAGTGAGAATGGATGTGGTGCAGCAGTCTGGATACACAGCAGCAGGCACACACCTCTGGGCAGTGGGAGTCGATGGGGTACAGCAGCCTGGGTGTGCAGAGGCGGGCAGACACCCCTGGGCATTGGTAGTCGATGGGGTGCAGCAGCCTGGGGGCGCAGGGACAAAACAGAGAATTAGGCATGTGCAGTTGTATGTACTCTGCCATTACTGATTCTACACTATGTTTCAGATGACTAAACTTGAGGGTTGCACTATGTCCCGGCACATGGTTGGAAACACACCGGTGGCAGAAAGGTGAGCTGTGAGGATTTTCTCCACAGTGTCCACACTCACTCTCCCTCTCCATCTCTTCCTTTCTGTCACTCACACTCTTTCTCTGTCTCTTTCTCTCTCATTCTTTCTCTTTCTCTCTCTTTTCCACTCTGTCTCACTCTTTCTCTTTCTCTCTTCCTCTCTCTCTCACTGTTTATCTCTTTCTCTCTCTCTTCCTTGTATCTCACTCTTTCTCTCCTTCTCTCTCTTCCTCTTCTCTCACTCTTTCTCTATTTTTCTGTCTTCCTCTCACTCTTTCTTTCTTTCTCTCTCTCTTCCTCTCTCACACTCTTTCTTTCTCTCTCTCTCCTTTGTTGGACGCATGACGCACAATCTTATAAATTGTCAAGGGATGATACACCATGCCTGTACCTACTTTTATTTTGTTGTTTTGTTTAAATAAAATGATTTATATGTAAATCCATAGATGACTGAGATTCTTATTTGTCCAACCTCACATGCATCTTCTTAATTATAATTGTGCGACATCTGACAATTTGTTACGTTCCAGATTTCCTAAGGTTGCTGTCACATTTGCTTGTTGGTGGTGGGTGAGCGGGGATGGCGGACAAGGGGCTGGTGGCGGGGGGTTTCGGAGCTGTGTTGGGTGTCTGAGCTGCATGATCGTTGGCTTCATTGCATCTGTAGTCATTCAGGTGTGGCTCTGGGCTGAGATCCCTTTCATGTTGCAGATTGTAGTGCGACTTTACACCAGCTCAGTGAAGGTGTAAACTTTCTGCTACTAACGCACCTTATAGCCTGTTTTGTACTCTCTTCGGCGATCTTGCTGGTGGTTGAGAAACCTGCGAAGTGATGTGTTCGCTGCTTCTTGCTCGGGAACACCTACTTCACATCTCATTATCAATATTTGCTGGGGTCATCCGTGACTATGCTTTTTGAGGCTGCTATCACTGGTAAACTGGTGATATGGGATATTTGTGCCAGCTTGTGAATGGTGTGTTAAATTTATCACCATTTTGTTTGTGATAAAGTGCTGTTAACTCGGAGATTTGTCCTTGAGAATATACCCCTCGGTGTTTGAAAGACTTAAGAAGCACTCGAGTGATGCGATGAGAGCTGCGCACCTATCGCTTTCACACGGGGGCCGCGCTGAGAGCCGTGCAAGAGTCAGGACTATATATATATTTTTTAAACGTCTTCTTTCACTAATTTACATGCACCTCTGGGACCCGATCCCCCAAAACATGCTGATATGTTAATTTAAAAAAAACAAAAAAACAGAAGAGGGCCGCGTCGGCCTCCCTCCCGTGGGCAGTTCCGGCCCCAAGTACCCCATCCCCCAGGGCCTGGCCTCACCGTTGGGGACCGTGGGGGGAGCCCCAATGCAACCACAGTCCAGCCGGCTCCCAGCATCCAGCGGGAACCTGCATTGGTTTTCCACACAGGGAGCGCTGATATGCAGCTCCCCATGTGGAAAAGCGATCAGTTTGGGTTTTGGAAGTAAGAGCAGGTGGTGAGAGCAAGTTTCCCAGCTCTCGCTTCCAAAATCCAAAGCAAGTTTGCTATGACAGAGCAGGAGCCCTGCGGCTCCCGCCCTGTCATAGCAAACAGCAGTGTCTTGGGGTGGGCACCCCAGGACACTGCAGGAGCCGGCCTTGGCGGTCCCCAGGGCCATTAGGGGCTCCAGGAGGAGGGATGCGCGCCCCCTCCCAACATGAGTGAAGCCCCCTGGTGGTACTCCCGGGACCTAGCCCACCCGGGGGCCTCATTAAGATAAAATGCGGAAACCCGCGCGTCATTGCTTTTAAACAGTTTGGGCAGAATTCGCGACCCCAGCGTGAATTGCGCCGAAATTTAAGAACATTTTTTTTTTGGCCCTGGGGGGGGTCCTCATGAAACCCCCTGGGCAGGCCGAGGGGGTCAGGGTGTTTTTACCCTGCTCCATTTTCCTGTTTTATATCTTTGTTTCTCTGTTTTCTAGTGACTCGCTTCTACCGAGTCACAAGATGGCTGCCTAGACTTCCTTGTTTGGAGTGTTGACAGCCAATTAGAATGAAGCTCGTGGTCGGGAGGGTTCGCGACTCCACCGCGACCCTAGATATCAAAACATTTATTTTTTCCGTTCAGTAGTTTCGGCTGTAGCCTTGCCCAAAGTTTCCTATGGGAAATTGATTTTTTTTTCTGGCAACTACTGAACGGATTTACACCATTTAAAAAAAGGTCGCTTTCTGAACCAAGCACTACCTTTTTGCCAAATTTGGGGTAATTCCGTTCAGCAGTTCGGGCTGTTTTGGAATCCCCTTTTTCTCAACCCCGCTTGAAAAATCACCCCAAACTTTCAGGATAGGAGCTGACCTGGATGGACTTTATTTCTGAGAGAATTTTGTGAAGATTCTTGAAACGACATCAAAGTTATTAGCAAATCGAAAAATGCTTTTCCTATGGAAACTAGGTTCTAACAGTAGGTTATATATATATATATATATATATATATATATATATATATATATATATATATATATTCCACGAAGAACTGGCACACCGTTGGAGTACCCACGCAGTATGTTTATTTTCGTTCTTGTCAGGCAGCACAGATTTACAAATGGTGAACGCCGCTTAGTTTCTTGCCGTAGTTCCCAACATGTTTTGGGCGCACTGGTGTGCCAGTTCTTTGTGGAATATATATATATATATATATATATATATATATACATTCACTTAAAAAAACATAGGTTTCAGGCCTTATATAGTTAGGAATTAGCATTTTAAAAACCTTGCAAATTCACTTAAAAAACCATAGGTTTCAGGCCTTATATAGTTAGGAATTAGCATTAAAAAAAACATTAAATTGCTCCTAAATAGTTAGTTGGACTAACTATATTTCACGCACCCGCAATCCACTGCTGATGATGTCACATATTACCTCATTCATGACATGGCCAGTGACATCACTGATGACATCACTGATGACATCTCAAATGAAACCACTGATGACATCATCCAGTGACTGTGTGTTTCTGTAAAGTTAAATTATGATTTACATATTGAAGAATGAGTGGGTGTATAAGTATCTGGATGAAGGATTTAGTAGGTGCGTGACTGACTGTATGAGTGAGTGATTAAATGTGTCTTACTAAATGCATGGGTTAGTGACTAATCTGTCTGAATGTGTGCATCCGTATGTCTGTTGTTGTTTAAGCTGCTGGATGTGTTGATCAGTAGCTATATGAGTGGCTATATGCGTTATTGATTGGTTGCCCAAGTATTTGTATCGGAGATTGAAAGTGGGTGTGGGTGGCTGGGAGGTGTGTGACTCTGTGCATAGATGTCTGAGCAATTGATTCACTAGGTGTATGAGTTCAAGAGTGCTTGTGGAAACAGCTGTATGGGCGGTTGACTGTGTGCATGGGTGTGTTGGTGAGTGAATGGATATGTCAGTGCTACATGTCCAAGTAAGTACATATGTAAAACACAGTGCATGTGAGAGTTGGCATATATAAATGACTATACATGAGGGCCAGTGATTGAGCGAGTGGCTGTATGGATCATTGTGTACTTGTATCAGTGATTGTATAAGAGAGTAAGTATGTGTTAGTATATGTTTGAAAAAGTAAGGTGTTGTGTGTATAACTGTATAGTTAAGGAAATGGAAGTGTGATTATTTCTTTGCATGACTGACTAGGTGTGTGAGTAATCCATGGATAAGTGGCAGTGTGTGAGTGTCTGTATAGGTGTATGAGTGCATATGTTAGTGTTGTATTGATGAGTAACTGTATGTATGAGTGATTCTATGGGTGAATGAGTGGATGCGTGTGTAGACCTAGGAATCAGTATGTAGTAACTGGTATTGGTGTGTCAATGGTTTCAAGTATGGTAGTCTGTATTTAACACTGGGTGTATCAAAGGTTATATTAGAGTGTGAGGAGGTGCATCGTATTATCACATGAATGATATCATCAGTGGGATCTATGACATTACAACACATGCTTTTACTACGCATGCCTTTACATCGCAGGTTTTACAACGCATGCTGTTACAACGCATGGCGTTGAGGGGTGCTGGATAGTGAACAGTTTAATTTACTATTCCAACTCCAGTACCCGTGGATAGTAGGGAAGGTGTTGGATAGTAAATTAAATCCTATTTCCTATCCTAGAGCGCACCCCAGCGCTATTTGTTGTAATGACATGCGTTGTAATAGTTGCATCGTAAAGGCACTGCGTGGTAAAAGTTGCGTTGTAAAGGATGTTTCCCCATCAGTGATGTGATCAGTGATGTCAATTGAGATGCCATCAGTGATGTCATCAGTGATGTCATTTGAGATGTCATCAGTGATGTCATCAGTGATGTCACTGACCATGTCATGAATGATGTAATATGTGACATCATCAGCAGTGGATTGCGGGTGCGCGAAATATAGTTAGTCCAACTAACTATATAGGAGCAATTTCAATGTTTTTTTTAATGCTAATTCCGAACTATATAAGACCTGAAACCTATGGTTTTTTAAGTGAATTTGCAAGGTTTTTTAAATGCTAATTCCTAACTATATAAGGCATGAATCCTATAGTTTTTTTCAATACATTTCAAAGGTTTTCTAAATGCTAATTCTATTAGCAGATAATGTTTAAATATGTTATTATCCTTCTGGGACCACCTGAGCAGCCATCTTGTTTCTCAGGAGAAGTGAGGCACAAGAGAGCACAAAACAAGAGTGGAAAACGCAAAAAGGGGCAGTGTAGAGACCCCCTGAAAACATAGCCCTTCTCAGGGGGTCCCAAAAGGACCACCAACTGCAAAAACATTTTTTTTTAAATCGTGTACGGTGCGCGAACCCCGTGATTTTTTTGTTTGCCCTTGGGGGTCCTTCTGGGACCCCATGAGAAGGGCTAGAGGGTTGGGGGGTCTGTACCCTGCCTCCTTTTTGTGTTTTCCACTCTTGTTTTGGGCTCTCTTGTGCCTCAGTTCTCCTGAAAAACAAGATGGTGGCCAACACTTCCTGGTTTGGACAGTTTGGAATGTTGACAGTTGACTGCCAGCCAATCAGAAACTCGCTCGCGCACTTAAGGGTACGTGCACGTACGCGTACGGTACGCGTACTGTATGCGTACGGTGCGGGTACGGTGAGCGCATATAGATAGATCATTTGCTCAAATTCAATTTTCTCAACAACTACTGGAGGGAATTTCACCAAATATAGAAAAGACACTACTGCATACCTGTCCCTACCATTTTGCCAAGTTTGGTGTAATTCCGTTCAGCCGTTCGGGCTGTAGCCGTGTCTGAAGGTCCCTATGGAAATTAACATGGGAAAACATGTTTTGGGACCCCCCTTTCAGCCCCTGCTTGACAAATCCCCCCGAAACTTTCAGGAAAGGAGCGGAGCGGAGCTGGCCAACATTCTGGAAAACTACACGCAGATTCCTCAATCGGCGCCAAACTTATTCCCAATAGAATGTTGAGCGTATGTAGATATATAATTTGCTCAAATTCAATTTTCTCAACAACTATTGGAGGGATTTTCACCAAACATAGCAAAGGCACATCTGCATACTAGGCCCTACCATTTTGCCAAGTTTGGTGTAATTCCATTCAGCCGTTCGGGCTGTAGCCGTGTCTAAAGGTCCCTATGGAAATTAACATAGGGAAAACATGTTTTGCGACCCCCCTTTCAGCCCCCGCTTGACGAATCCCCCCAAAACTTTCAGGGAAAGAGCGGAGCAGAGCTGGCCAAAATTCAGGGAAATTACACGCAGATTCCTCAATCGGCGCCAAAGTTATTCCCAATAGAATGTTGAGTGCATATAGATATATCATTTGTTCAAATTCAATTTTCTCAACAACTACTTGAGGGATTTTCACCAAATATAGAAAAGGCACTACTGCATACCTTCCCTACCATTTTGCCAAGTTTGGTGTAATTCCGTTTAGTCGTTCGGGCTGTAGCTGTGTCTAAAGGTCCCATAGAAAATGCCATTTGAAAAATTTCAAATTCAATTTTCTCAAGAACTACTGGAGGGATTTACACCAAACATACAAAAGGCACTGCTGCATACCAGTCCCTACCATTTTGCCAAATCTGGTGTAATTCGGTTCAGCGTTCGAGCTGTAGCCGTGTCAGAATGTCCCTATGGAAATTAACATGCGGAAAACACGTTTTGGGGCCCCCCTTTTTTCTCAGCACCCGCTTGATGAATCCCCTCGAACCTTTCAGGGAAGGAGCAGAGCGGAGCAAGGCAAATTTAAGGAAGATTACAGGCAGATCCCTCAATCGGCGCCAAAGTTATTCCCAATAGAATGTTCGGAATTTCCTATGGTAACTAGGTCCTAACTATATATACCTACTGGCTATTGCCAGTAGGTAATATATATATATATATATTTATGAAAAACCACTTCCCAAAATGAAAAGCGCGGAGGTCAGAGGGGAATCTTTCGGAAGCCCTTTATTTCACGGAAACATTCATTTGAAGCGGCAAATGCATTTCGGCAAACCAATGCCTTCCTCAGTGCCAGTGTTCCAAATAAAGTCTTGCATTAGCTTCATCACTTCTGCTTCGCTGTGTGCTGCGTTCGACACTGAACTCCTCCCCTCTTTAGTAGGCTCACCTGTTGGCAGTCACATGCAGGTAAGGGGACTACAACTCCCAACAAACACCATGATCGTGTTGTCGGGCCGGTGGTGTGGAAGGCAGGCAAAAAATGTTGTACCCCAATTCAATGTCTTTTGCAGAGATGAAGGTGAGTCTTGTGAAATGTGACCGCTTAACAAAGTTCTCTCGCTTAACAAAGTTCTCCCTCCGGTCCCCTCAGGGCTGCTGGGCCAAGTAGACAGTGAAATGCCTGTGTTTACGGTGTACTCCAAATATTATATATATATATATATATATATATATATATATATATATATATATATATATATATATATATATATATATATATATATATATATATATATATATATATATATATATATATATACGAACAAAAGTAGATATTTAGAGACAACACATTTTGTGTTTCATTAAGTACACCTCTTCTATTTATGTGGATCTGATTTAGGGTTTGAATACAAAACAGCATATTTGGCCCGAAAAGTGGGGCAACTGTTTGAGGTTTCACAATTTCTCAAGTGTTCCCTCTTTATTCTTTTGAAATGATGGCAGGGTTAGTTTAATTGCTGTGGCAGTTAAAAATCTGCCAGGAGAATCATTAGACAAGACATTTGGCAGGGCTATTGGGGTCCTAAACATTGATAAAAATATATATTATTGGTAATTTTAGATGATTGGAGGTGAAGTAGCCTATCACCACATAGTGAGAGGCGTGGATTTGCTCCAGAAAAGGATAGAAGATGACCATATGATAAATATAAAGGGCACTATTTGGGGTTAATGAAGGTGAATGGATATACCATTGTGCCTAATAGGAAATATATTGATCTTACCGGGTTGGGGTACTATACATCTTATAGTGCCCACCATCTGGAGGGATTGGTCCCCACGACTCTTAGTAAACAGCAACCCCCACTGCTCCCTAGATAATTAAATCTAATTTTGATTCCAGGTGGCCAACATCTCTAAAAAACGCTGAGGTGAGAAATAGTGAATATTATTATGATACACGTTTATTTGTGTTGAATAGAAGGGGCTATCTGAGTGGTATTATGCCATTTTGTAGGGATGCATAGAGGCCCATCCACCCTGAGTATCGGATCACTTGAAGCCTAATCCACAACTTGGAGGAACGATGTAGACTCGGCATTGTTCGGTCCTTGATGATTGCATAGTGAGCCAGTAGGTGAGCGAATATGATTAAACTGTGTAAATTTCAACTATTATGTACTAGTTACTATGTCAAGTAGGTAAAGTAGTAAATTAAAAGGTGAGAGGGGATACAAGTACGTCCAATGAGATGAATGGTTAGGTGTATGAATACCACGAGAAGGTGGATGGGTAAACAGGTTATTATTTAATACGTTGATCATAGAATCAATTTAATTGGCAATCAGAATTGTTGTATAGGATTGATTTTGATGTGTCAATATTTTGTTTGTGAATTGTTCTGTACATGATGCTATCTTCATTTTATAAACAGATTTTCATTATATTTTTATAGATGTTATGTGAAATTGTACTGGGGAGGAGAAATGTATGTATTAGTCCAGAAGAGAGTGGTTTTCTTAAGCTGTGTGTACCGAAATGTGTTGATGAAGTCCAAAGGTTCATTCTATTGTGCACTGACGGTCCTTACATGGTATTAATGCTATTCATGGACACTGAGTGACATAAATAATAGAAGTGTACTTACTGAAAGATGAAATGTGTTGTCTCTAAATAGCTCAATTTATTTTATATCTATATACATATATGTTTTTTTATATTCATGCGATTTTACAATCTTTTAGCTATGTGAGGGTATTAAAGCCATATAGAGTTTTTCTAAACCTTTCTGATATTCAATGATGTTGTGTTTATGATTGATCAATTCCAGGTGCTGGCTCAAATAATAGCTGGAGCCTTTTCTGTTTCTGAGGATCGGATCAGGAGCCCAAACAACTAGCCCTTGAAGTCACTCTTTTGGTCCAGTGATCAAGAACCAGGTCCAGTCCTTTCACTCAGGCAGCAGGGCAACATATTATTAATCTTTTCTGCTGGCAGATCAACACTGCAGTACTTCAGAGTCCTCCACAGGTCCAGAGGTGTACTGCATAATTGGGCCTGAGGGTCCTTTATTCATACCTGATGCTCTTTTTGAAGTAGAAGAAGGCTCTGGAGGTTTCCACCAGCAGAGGTGTTTGGAATTTCATGCCTTCCTTCCCTGGCCCAGGCTTGTCTGGGGGAACAATAGACTAGTGTCAAACCCTTTGTGACTTTGCTCAGGCAAAGCCTTTGTGATATGCAAGTGTGGTAGGTGACAGTAACTCCTCCTCATCAAGTCAGTGATGGCTCACCATGCCGAAGCCTAGGCTCTTTTTTTATCAATGTCTGGGAGCAATACACATAGACCAACTGCCAGCTACACCTCATCATGTGACCCAGGAAACAGGCTGCAGGAACAAAATCTTTGGACAAAACAACTTTCTAAAAGTGGCATTTTCGTAATTGTGACTCAAAATTAGACTACCATAATAGATGGTTTTAAATTACAATTTGACATTTCTCCTGCTCCCAAATGAAAGTTAGCACATATTAAACGTAATAAGTTAACCCAATGTTATCTTATAGGAGAGGTAGCACTTACTATAGTGAAAAATAAATGTAAGATGTTTCCACTACCAGAACAAGTAAAAGATAAAACTGCATTTCTAACCTTTTAAATACACTGCACCCTGCCTTATGGGCAATTTAGGGTCTAATTTAGGAGTGACTTAAATGTATTAAAAAAAAGATGTAGGCCTAGAATTGTATTTATTTTATCAGGTTGAAATTGTTTAAACTGCACACTCAGGCTGCAATGGCAGGCCAGACACATATTTAAAGGGCTACCTAAGTGGGTGGCACAATATGTCCTGGAGACCCACTAGTAGCATTTAATTTACAGGTTGTGGGTTCATGTAGTAAGATTTTACAAGAGACTTACAAGTAAATTAAATGTGCCAATGGGATGTAAGCCAGTTTTACCATGTTTAAAGGATAGAGCACAAGCACTTTAACTTGCTAGCACTGGTTAGCAATAAGTGCCCAGAGTCCTTTAAAGCCAACAATAATGGGTTCAGAAAACAGCGCGATGGAGGCAAAACATTTGAGTTTGAATCTGCAGAGAAGGCCAAGTCTAACATCCTGTCTGATGATCCTCACTTTGAGACATACTCTACAATATAGGAATTGCCTCTCATATGTCACCCCAGATTTTTGTGAGGTAAAAATTACTATTCCAACTCCAAAAAGTGCAACAGTAGGGAAATCTGTGGATAGCGTAGGGGTAAAAATTACTATTCCAACTCCAGAGAGTGCAACAGTAGGGAAAGCGTTGGATAGCGTACGGGTAAAAATTACTATTCCAACTCCAGAGAGTGCAACAGTAGGGAACACGATGGATAGCGTTGAGGTAAAAATTGCTATTCCCACTCCAGAGAGTGCAACAGTAGGGAAAGCGTTGAATAGCGTAGGGGTAAAAATTTGTATTCCAACTCCAGAGAGTGTAACAGTAGGGAAAACGTTGGATTGCGTAGGGGTAAAAATTACTATTCGAACTCCAAACAGTGCAACAGTAGGGAAAGCGTTGGGTAGCGTAGGGGTAAAAATTACTATTCCCACTCCAGTGAGTGCAACAGTAGGGAAAGCGTTGGATAGCGTAGGGGTAAAAATTTCTATTCCCACTCCAGAGAGTGCAACAGTAAGGAAAGCGTTGGATAGAGTAGGGGTAAAGATGACTATTCCCACTCCAGAGAATGCAACAGTAGGGAAAGCGTTTGATCGCGTGGGGGTGAAAATTACTATTCCCACGCCAGAGAGTGCAACAGTAGGGAAAGCGTTAGATAGCGTAGGGGTAAAAATGACTATTCCCACTCCAGAGAGTGCAACAGTAGGGAAAGCGTTGGATAGCGTAGGGGTAAAAATTACTATTCCCACTCCAGAGAGTGCAACAGTAGGGAAAGCATTGGATAGTGAGAAGTTAAATATAACATACTTATAAATAATTGTTGTAAATAAAATAATTAAAATTAAAAATGTTAAATAACTCTACATCATTTGCAAATACCCATTAATAATTACTAAAACATAATTACAATTGAATAAATAATTAACAATAAAATAACAATAAATACCAATAAATATAAATTAATAAATATAAATGACCAACTAATTAACAATTAAAAATATCAATTACCAATGTAATTTTTTTATTACCAATTAAAAAAATTATTTACCAATTACAAAATGTAATTGCCAATTACAAACCTTAATTACCAATTAAAAAAAATAATTGCCAAATTAAAAAAAAAAATACCAATTACAAACCTTAATTACCAATTTAAAAATGAATTACCAATTAAAATAATTAATTACCAATTAATAATTAATTAGAAATAACATAATTATCAATACAAATAATTTTTTTTTACTTAATTACAATTAAATTACTTCCCACACAATTTCCCTATAAACCCACAACCCGCTACAGAACATAAACCCACAAATTAATTAAAATGAATTTACAATTACTAAAAATTAATAATTAATTTACTATAATTAAATTACTTCCCACCCTATTCCTCTATAAACCCACAACCCGCTCCAGTACTAAAACATAAAATTAAATTAAAAATAACATTTTTAATATATAAAAAATAGTACACATATAATTTAAAAAAAAATACTTAACAAAAAACATATAGCACATACATATAAAATACATAACAACAAACATATATCGATATTAGTAACATCGAAATTAGTGACATTGATATATTTGATATCGATATTACTAACTTCGATATTACTTACATCGATATAACATTTTTTATTTTATTTATTACCTTATGGTCGATATTCTGTCCAACGATATTCTTGACCTCGATATTCTTCACCTTCGATATTTTTGACTCGATATTACTGTATGTCGATAAAGGGGAATCGTTATTTTGACTGTGCACCGAGTCATGTGGTGGACTACATTAGGCACTGATAAGAAGATCCCCGGAAAACAGTGACCGTAATGTAATGAGGGCAGAGTGTTCACACCCTGTAATCAGGGATAAGGATTCACGGACACAGAGTTAATAATTACCTATATGTTCAAGTTAGGAAGAGATCCTAGCAAAGGACTAGAGAAATGTTTAAAGCAATGTGAGGAAAAACTCCTAGGTAATTTAGGCCCTCTTGCAGGAATGTTTGACATGGTGGAAGAGGCGTACCGAAAAGGTACAGATTTGTATTTTTTTTCGTTTAGAGGCTGGTGCCAGAGAGCACTTATCTTCTTAGGCAATGCAAATGCAGACTGATTGCTGAAAGACACAAGGCAGTTTTGCTATGAATAAATACAAAACTAGGAGATTTTGCTCGTAAACAGACTAGTGAAGATCCCAAAGGCTTGCTTTTTCCTGAAGGGTTAGTCAAGGCCTTAGGGAAGTACGTGCATACATTTACTGCTTTAGACAAAGCTCAGTTTAATATGCACAAGCTGTTTGGTGGAGTTAGTAGTTTATATGGCAGGGCTGGGAGGAGAGGGCAACCTCCCATCCGTAGCTTCTATAGGACCCAGAGTATTAACAGGAACTTCTTCAGAGGAACCCAGAATCAATATGATTTTTATCCTCGAAGAGGAAGGGGAATCAGATATAGAGTCACAAGAGGACGAGGGCAATCAACTTCACCAGTTTCAGGTGAGTATGAGGACTTGTACTGGATTTATCCGAGGAAAGGTGGGTGGAAGGTTGAGACTTTTGTAGAAACATGGAAAGGGATACAAAGTGCTCCTTAGGCATTGGAGGCTGTTATGGGTTACGTCATTGAGTTCAATTCTGTCAATGTACAAAGACAGGAACCAAGAGAGATGTATTACAACAAAGAGCAACAAAACATGGTGAAGGTAGAAAGAGGGTATGCTTCAGAAAGTAGAAGTTATAGAAGTAGAGAAAATCAGATATGTTTTGAGAGTATGTTATTTCTAGTAGAGAAGAAAGACAAGGGATGGAGATTGACCAGCAAATCAATTCATCAGGAAGGGAAGTCTTTACTGAGGAAACAGATGGTCAGATTGAGAGATTTGGCAAGGATAATAGTTATTTTATCTTCCTCTTTACAGGCATTGTTTCCAGGGCCTTTGCACTGGAGAGCTTTGCAACTGTCAGATGGTTTGTGGTACGTGGATTGTGTACTAATGACAGAGGTGAGAAGGGAGCTAATTTGTTGGTTGTAAAACTTGCAAGCCTGATATGGGCGATCAGTTTTCGCTACAAGGCCAGAATTTGTGTTGGAGACAGATGCTCACAACTCTGGATGGGTGGGCACGAACATGCTTTACTGAGGAAACAGGTGGAGTTTGTAGCAGGATGGAACAGATGGAGCATTTAAATTATTTAGAGGTAAACACAGGGAATTTTGCTTTGCAAAGTTTCAAGTCTCTGTTCAAGGGAGTTAAGTTCTTCTCATAATGGATAATATCACCGCAGTCACTTATATAAGGTGGAAGCAGATCAAGGAACTTGACAGAGATTGCAAAAGACATTTGGGAATTTTGTCTGAGCACAGAATTGCTTTACAGGCTCAGTGTCTGCCAGGTGAGCAGAATGTGGTAGCGGATTGGTATTCAAGGAATTTGGTAGATTTCAGCGATTGGATGCTGGACATTGTTTTTTTGGGAGATTCAGAGCTGGTTAGGTCCTTGGAGGTAGATCTGTTTGCCTCCAGATCAACATCAGATGAAGGATTATGGCAGATGGAGACCGGATCAAGGGGCCAGAGCTGTGGATGCATTCACTCAGAATTTGAAGGAGAAAAAGGGATATGCATGTCCCCCATTTGCTGTGATACAAATGAGAAGGCAAGTCTGTCAGATTGTGTTGGTGACTAGATATTGGATGATTTTTCAGACCAAGATCTGTTGCACTTTATGTTTTTCCTTGGTTTTTATAGTGATCTCCAGCCAAAATATATCCTACCTCTTTTAAAAAATGCACTTTGCACAAATATGACCTGCCTTGATATATTTGCAAATGTTGTCATTACCCTTGATATGTCAGAACTATCTTGAGAGAGGAGCGCTGAAACAACTAACGCTGCAAATGAGAGCGGCTAAAGTATGTGGATTTAATCCCTGATTGTAGCATGGCAACATTGCTTTGTTCAGAACTTCTTGTCTAATCAAATGGTGATGGCTAACATTGGGCCCGATTCACAGAATGAATTTAAGACTCAATCCTAAACTTACTACTGTTTTGGTATTTACAGATTGCGCTTACTACTTTTGGTATGAGATCTTAAAAGCAGATTTTTGGTCTAATGCAGAGGCTTCCAGAAAGTTTTATTTTAAATCTATGAACCATATTGCACAAAACGTTTTAGAAGGCTTTGAACATGCATAGTGCTTGCCTCTTGTCTTGCCATAAAATGTTGATTCTCATAGATTTACTGTGTGGAGAATCATGATAAGGAGGCTAATATTATCCCTCCCTCAAACCCTGGTTTAGGGTTTGGAGGAGTGGAGGATGTATTTTTATGATTTATCAGGAGAGTTTTTTAATGAAAAATATTTATTTAGGATATGTTTTTTAGTAAAGTGTATTCTTGAGAGAAGATGTGATAAGGAAAGTTCAATTTAAAGCTTCAGTCTAAATAAAGTTAGTTTTATTATTCACAAAAAATTAGGTTTGTTTATGAACATGAGTTGGTGCAAGCTAATGATAGAGAATAGGTTACATTTATTAAAAGGGGAAGAATGGAGTAGAAGGAAACAAAAGAGGGAGAATATGGTGGATGGCAGGATCATATGGGAGCTTAAAGGTCTTTGTTGAAGTTCTATTCTGATAATTCTTTGAAGTGCTTGCTGCTCAGAAGTGGTAAATAAAAGTAATATGAATAATGCTGGCCTCCTTGTCTTCAATAAAATCACGATTCTCTATGCAAGAAATTTATGAGAATATACATTCCTTACACATTGCCTCTAAGGTAAGCCTGACTGCTTTTCACAAAACTACCAGAAAGTTAAGCACACGTTAATTTGGGGGTTTGCTTGTGACTTCAATCCGCCATAAATTGTGGCTGCTGCTTAAGTAGGGCTTCATCTCACAAAACCCCCCATACCCAAATCACTGACAAATTATCGATTTCACAAAAATCGGCCTACAGAAATATCGTGTCTCAAATCTCGAATACAAATACATCGACACCCTATATTTATTTATAAAACTACAAAAACATCGCTCACACAATATCGTTATACAAAAACATTGACAGCACAAATATCGAACACACATATATCGAATTTAAAAATATCGACAATTATTATTAAATATAGCACATTACAAAAAATATTGATTACAAAAATATAGACAACAAAATTATCGACATTACCTAAATATCGACAGCTCTAAACTAATCTAAAAATATTATTAAACACACTACACCTTTAAACTATTAAAAATACACCCATATAACTATGTATTTACATACCAAACACTATTAAATAAATATATCTCTCTAAAATAATTATTAAAAATAACTACATCAATGAAAACAATTTATACAAACACATTTAATATATACACATTTTAAAATCAATAATATAAATTTTTACAAGCAATACAAATTTTATAAACTATTCTTAAAATACTTACAAATACACAACATCTCTAGATAACCATTTCACATACAACCAACATAATTAATTAACTTAAAAAAATTCAAACTAACCAATAGAAACACATTTCAAGGTATCTGACCAATTAAAACAAACACTAATTAAAGATACCCTATATAAAGAAGTAAACTCTATACTCTAAAACTTGCGGAAAATATTCAGCTTGAATAAACACTGCAAAATTCGCGACAACCTTAAAGATTCATCTGGTAACCAACAAACTACAGACAACCAAAAGTAAGTAATCAAATGTTTCAAAATAAAATGTTACATCAAATATAACCTACTATTCATAGTCATAATTTAAAACTGATTTTTCTTTCTATCTCAACATATTGCCACAACAGATTCAACTTTAAGAAACAGATGAACATTTTCTACAAACTAAAACAAACTACTAAAAATGTAAGTATATTAAATGTCCTTATTAAACACTAAGGAAAAGCTAAATAAAAAGCTCAAATGTTATAAGAATCTAAGAAACTCCTACTTAACTTTCTAAATTATTTTAAATCGTAAACACATGTTTAAAAGATAGAAAATGTAAAATGCTTGTTTTAAAAAAAACAACTTCAATTATAAATACAAAACAAATTATTAAACATACATTTATGTATTTCCACAGATATCTTTAAAAGGAAAAGCAGCAATATATCAACAAAGGATCTACATTCAACAACTAATAATTAACACTTGGTAAGTATAGAAGACATGCACATGTACTATTATTTATCTTTAAAAAAAACACAATGTTAGAACTTGACTTTATTAAAAATATATAGATGTATTTTTTTTAACTGATATCTATTTTATATAAAACAAACAGAACTTTTTCATAATAAAATATAGTACCCTACAAAATGTGTCACCAAAATACACATGCAAACATTCGCTAAAATATACTTAACTTTCTTTCCACAGACCACTAAAATCAAGAAAAGCATCAAGCAAAAAATACAACATCTACATTGAAAGTCTACAACATTACAATTGGTAAGTACCTAACCATAGTACATATATAATTATTTACTCTTTTATTAAAAAAACATGTTATAATAATATTTAATACACCCTTTCTAGATTTAAGAAACCAACAATGACAGAAGAAGCAACATTTGTAACATCTCAGAAAGGACATTTTTTGTTATGCTATATGGGGTATACTTATACTCAGGAAAAACAAAAAGACCTTAAAGTAAACTGGAAATGTACTAAGTATACTCTAACAAATGCTATGGGAGTGTAATTAATACAACTGAACACAACCATCCACCTAATATCTCAGAAATAGAGGTTAGATCTACTCTAGAAAATATTAAGGAATTAAGCAGCACCTCTGACCTACCAACAAGCGTAATACTCAAGGAATTACTACCTAGAGTACCTAGAGAAGCAAGAGGTCAGTTACCAACTATAGCTGCTATAAAAAGAACCGTAGCTAGGACCAAAAAATCCACAAGAAACACAATACCAACACCTAAAACTTTTGAAGAGGTGATAATTCCACCTGACCTTACCTTAACTCATAATGATGAACCTTTTATCTTCTACGATAACAACAACAAAGATAAAAGGATAATAATGTTTGCTACAAACAATCTAAAAAAATTTAAAAGGAAGTCAAACATGGATGATGGATGGCACATTTACCATATGCCCTTAACCATTCTATCAATTATATACCATACATGGGCAATACCATAATACTTGCATACCATTTATCTATTGTTTGTTACCAAACAAACAAACTTCCTCATACACAGAAATATTAAACAAAATAAAAGAAGAAACAACAGACTTCTTTCCCCTGAAGATTGTAATAGACTTTGACCAAGCAATGATAAATTCCATCCTTAAAATATATACTCACACATCCATACAAGGATGTTACTTCCACTATAACCAATGTCTATGGAGACATTTGCAAAAATCAACACTTAGGGGGTCCATTAGGATGGCGGGCGGAAACAGTCCGCCCGCCACCCTAACGGAGATCGGGACCGCCCGCCTGAAGGGCGGGGGTCCCGACATTGGCATTAGGATGCGCCCACCACTGTGGCGGGCGCATTCCTCAAAGTAACATTGTGGCGGGCGGTGCTCACTGCACCGCCCGCCACAATGTTAGAAACAAATGCACGCATTTGCATACTCGAAGCGGCAGGCACCATGCGGTGCCTGCCGCTGCGATTATGCAAATGCAGGGGGGTACCACAGGTACCCCCCGTGTGCCACCCCCCTTTGCCCGTCACTCTGGGGGCCCACAGGGGCCCCCCAGTGAACACCGCATGCCTTTCCGTGGCGGCATTGCCGCCACGGAAAGGCATTGAGAAATGCCTATTCTAATATGGCTGGCGGTGTCTGATAGACACCGCCACCATGTTATCCCTTTTCCGCCCCGGCCGCTATGCGACCGGGGCGGAAAACAGGCGGGCGGTATTTCCGACCGCTGCGGTCCCCTCCGCCATCGTAATATGGCGGGAGGAATGCAGGGAAGGATGTCGGGCGGATTGCCTCCGCCAGGGTGGCGGTGGCCACCGCTACCCTGGCAGAGGCAATCCGCCCGACATCCTAATGGGCCCCTTAGTGTTGAATATGCAACCAATATTACATTTGCATACCAAATAAAATACCTGTTAGCCCTAGCATACATGCCAATCACCGATGTGGCTGAACACTATAACATTTTAATAGAAAGTCCTTTCTATACAAAAAATGAACAAAAACTAGCTCCACTTCTGGATTATTTCGAGGACACCTGGGTGGGAGACTACACAGGTCAGGCCACAGACGCCAACCTAAATTCCTAATACCTTGGTCGAATGTATATCTACCAACCCTAAACCAAGAAGCCAAGACAAACAACGCAGTGAAGGGTTGGCATAATGCCTTCCTATCTTCAACTGACCGAACAACTCCTACACTACACAAATTCCTAATAGCAATACAAAAAGAACAAAGTTTTCAAGAATTAAGAATGGAGCAATCTGTCTTACAATTAAAACCAAAACTATCAAGACAAACTGCCCAAATGTACCAATATTTACAACAACAAGTACAACTTTATCCTACAACAAGAGGACTAGAATACTTGAAAATGATTGCCAAAACACTAAATTGAAAACACTAACCATATAAAATGATAAAAATCCTTAAAATTCCTGAAATATAACCAAACACATCTCCTTAACAAATTATTACATATTTTTTTGTCGAATAAATTGAAATATGTAAAAATATGTAGACAAAATAAATATGTAACTAAACAAAAACTGTTTAAAAATAGAACATTTCCGAACCCACAATAATATTAATATAAAATCACTTACCTTTCACAGCAACGTAATTAGCAAATCCCAAAATCCATAACAATCCATGTAGTAATAAATCCACAGCATAAAAAAAATGCCCAATAAAATGAAAATAAACAACTGTGCAAAATCCATCCAACATCCAAATAAATCGATAATTCAGGAGCCATCAAAAACCCGAAAAAGTTCAAAAATAATAATAAACGCTCCAGGAAACCAGAAAAATAAAGGAAGTGTAAAATACATATCAGTTAAAACAACTGAAACACACTTCCTTTTAAAAAAAAAAACATAAAAGCTCCGAAACCGAAAACGCTGTATCCAAAAACCTAGAATAGAAAAATAAACAATCCCACCCACAAAAAACTTAGAATCATACATTAATAATCAGCATTACATACATATTTAAGAACAAAACTAAATAAACTGCCACAAACACAATAACTCCGAGGCCGTAAATCGAGAAAACGCTAAGAAAACTGAAAAACGTACATAACCAACTACATACAAACTAAATTCTGGTATAGTACTCCACAAACCCTAAATAACAAACTACTACCTTCCAAACTTACTTAAAATAGTTAAAATATAACGATTAGAACTCATGGGTCCATTAGGATGGCGGGAGGACTTTGTCCGCCCTCCACCCTAACGGAGATCGGGGCCGCCCGCCATAAGGGTGGGGGTCCCGTTGTGGGTATTAGGATGTGCCCACCACAGTGGCGGGCACATCCCATATGTTTTACATTGTGGAGGGCGGTGCTCTCTGCACCGCCCGCCACAATGCAAAACATAAGTTGCAGCATTCAGACATGCAAAGCGGCAGGCACCGCGCGGTGCCTGGCGCTTAGCATATGTACATGTGGGGGGGTACCATTGCTACCCCATGTGCCCCCCCAACAGTGGAGCCAACCTGGGGGCCCTGCAGGGGGCCCGCAGCAATCACCGCATGCCTTTTCGTGGCGGCATTGCCGCCACGGAAAGGCCGACACATTTTGCCATTGTAATATGGCTGGTGGTGTCCATTGGACACCGCCACCAAATACATCTATTACTGCCGCGGTCGCAAGGCGACCGTGGCGGTAAAGTGGCGGATGGTCTTTCTGTCCGCCGCTGTCCCCTCCGTCATCCTAATCTGGCGGAGGGGTAAACGAGAGTGGTTGTCGGGCGAATTGCCTCCGCCAGGGTGGCGGTGGCCACCGCCACCCTGGCGGAGGCAATCCGCCCGATAACCTAATGGAGCCCTTACATTCTCAGACGCGAAGTAGCTTCCAACCACGAGCTTGATTCTTCAAAAATGACCCAAAAAGACACAGGGCTCCATTAGGATGTCGGCCGGATTGCCTCCGCCAGGGTAGCGGTGGCCACCGCCACCCTGGCGGAGGCAATCCGCCCGACATCCTTCCCTGCATTCCCCCCGCCATATTACGATGGCGGAGGGGACTGCAGCGGTGGGAAACACCGCCCGCCTGTTTTCCGCCCCGGTCGCCTTGCGGCCGGGGCGGAAATGGGATAACATGGTAGCGGTGTCTATCAGACACCGCCAGCCATATTAGAATAGGCATTTTTCAATGCCTTTCCGTGGCGACAATGCTGCCACGGAAAGGCATGCAGTGTTCACTCTGGGGGGCCCTTTTGGGCCCCCAGAGTGACGGCCAAAGAGGGGTGGCACACGGGGGGTACCTGTGGTACCCCCCTGCATTTGCATAATCGCAGCGGCAGGCACCGCACGGTGCCTGCCGCTTCGATTATGCAAATGCGTGCATTTGTTTATAACATTGTGGCGGGAGGTGCATTGAGCACCGCCCGCCACAATGTTAATTTGAGGAATGCGCCTGCCACTGTGGCGGGCGCATCCTAATGCCAATGTCGGGACCCCCGCCCTTTAGGCGGGCGGTCCCGATCTCCGTTAGGGTGGCGGGCGGACTTTTTCCGCCCGCCATCCTAATGGGGCCCTAAGAGCGGTTACAAAATAAAAGACCCAAATAATAGTATTACCAAGGAAATAGTTAAATAAATGTCCCAAAAATTCATTTAACATGTACAAATTTAGTAAAACTGTCATAAATTATTTTACAAAATGTATGCAATTCATGTATGATTTTTTATAAATATATTATTATATTCATATATTTATAAATATAACATAAAATATTATTACAGTTTAATATTTAATGTTATATTTATGAAAACATGTTCTGTTAAAAATCGTGAAACAAAATGTATAATTTTTCTGTATTTATTTAAAATGTTTTACAAATCTTGTAAATGTATTAATATTAACAATAAAAAAGATATATTAATAAAATTTAAATATGTAACTGATAATATAATTAAATAATGTTATTTAAAAAATGTATATTGGGTGATATCAACAATATATATTATCAATGTTGTTTTAGAAAAATATATCAACATGTATAACATAATTTGAACAGCACATTTATACGTAAAACATTTAATAAAATGTCATGTAATAACAATTTTGAAATAATATTTTTTTATAAATGCATGTACTCTATATATTGTAATATTCAATGTATTTTCATTTACTATATTATTTATATATACCTAAAATGTACTTTACTGAACAACTATCCAAAAACTAAAAAATTCTTTTAAAATTTACTTGTATTATTTTGTTTAAATTGTATACATTCATTAATAAAAAATGTATTATTTGATGTATGAACTATATGAACAAATAAAGAATTTTTTTTTAAAACTGTGTAATTTTTGTCTACTACCTATTAAAAAAATTATGACTACCAATATATAAAAAAAATGTATTAAAAACTTTATAGATATAAATATAAAAAATAGTAAAAATGTATACTAATTTTTTTTTGTTCTTTTCCAATCGACATATAAATCTACATTTCATTGAGGTATGTGCTGGACACCGAACATAATACATTTACTATTCCAACTCCAATTTAAATTAAATTTGGGTAAAAACTATACACTTAACCTATTAAATGTACTTTTCCAACTAAAACCTACATTTAATGGGGGTACATACTAGACACTAAACCTATTTAATTTACTATTTTAACTCAAATCTACATTTAATTAGGGTTGGTTGCTGGACACTGAACCTATTTAATTACTATTCCAACTCCAATCTACATTTAATTACAGTAGGTGCTGGACAATGAACCTATTTAATTTACTATTCCAAATCCAATTAACATTTAAATAGGGTAGGTGCTGGACACTGAACCTATTTAATTTACTATTCCAACTCCAATCTATATTTAATTAGAGTATGTGCTGAAGACTGAACCTATATAATTTACCATTCCAACTCCAATATACATTTAATTAGAGTAGGTGCTGGACACTGAACTTATTTAATTTAGTATTCAAAATCCAATCTACTTTTAATTAGGGTAGGTGCTGGACACTGAACCTATTTAATTTACTATTCCAACTCCAATCTACATTTAATTAGGGTAGGTGCTGGACACTGAACCTATTTAATTTATTATTAAAATTCCAATCCACATTTAATTAGGTTAGGTGCTGGACACTGAACCTATTTAATTTACTATTCCAACTCCAATCTACATTTAATTAAGGTAGGTGCTGGACACTTAACCTATTTGATTCACTATTCCAACTCCAGTCCACATTTAATTACGGTAGGTGCAGCAGACTGAACCTATTTAATTTACTATTCCAACCCCAATCTACATTTAATTAAGGTAGGTGCTGGACACTTAACCTATTTGATTCACTATTCCAACTCCAGTCCACATTTAATTACGGTAGGTGCAGCAGACTGAACCTATTTAATTTACTATTCCAACCCCAATCTACATTTAATTAGTGTAGGTGCAGTACACTGAACCTATTTTATTTACTATTCCAACTCCAATTCAAATTTTATTAGGGTAGGTGCTGGACACTGAACCTATTTAAGTTACTATTCCAACTCCAATCTACATTTAATTAGGTAGGTGCAGGACACTGAACCTATTTAATTTACTATTCCAACTCCAATTTACATATAATTATGGTAGATGCTGGATACTGAACCTATTTAATTTACTATTCCAACTCCAATCTACATTTAACTAGGGTAGGTGCATGACACTGAACGTATTTAATTTAATATTCTAACTCCAATTTACATTTTATTAGGGTAGGTGCTTGACACTGAACCTATTTAATGTACTATTCCAACTCCAATCTACATAAAATTAAGGTAGGTGCTGGACACTAAGCCTATTTAATTTACTATTCCAACTCCAATCTACATTTAATTAAGGTAGGTGCTGGACACTTAACCTATTTAATTTACTATTCAAACTCCAATCTACATTTAATTAAGGTAGGTGCTGGAGACTGAACCTATATAATTTACTATTCCAACTCCAATCTACATTTAATTAGGGTAGGTGCTGGACACTGAACCTATTTAATTTATTATTAAAAATCCATTCTACATTTAATTAGGTTAGGTGCTTGACACTGAACCTATTTAATTTACTATTCCAACTCCAATCTACATTTAATTAAGGTAGGTGCTGGACACTTAACCTATTTAATTTACTATTCCAATTCCAATCTACATTTACTTAGGGTAGGTGCTGGAGACTGAACCTATATAATTTACTATTCCAACTCCAATCTTCATTTTATTGGGGTAGGTGCTTGACACTGAACCTATTTAATTTACTATTCCAACTCCAATCTACATTCAATTAGGGTAGATGCTGGACACTGAGCCTATTTAATTCATTTACTATTCCAACTCCAATCTACATTTAATTAGGGTAGGTGCTGGACTTTTAACCTATTTAATTTACTATTCCAACTCCAATCTACATTTAATTAGGGTAGGTGCTGGAGACTGAACCTATATAATTTACCATTCCAAATCCAATCTACATTTAATTAGTGTAGGTGCTGGACACTGAACCTATTTAATTTAATAATCAAAATCCAATCTACATTTAATTAGGGTAGGTGCTGGACACTAAACATAATTTATTTACTATTACAACTAGAATCTACATTTAATTAGGGTAAGTGCTGGACACTAAACCTATTTACTTTACTATTCCAACTCCAATATACATTTAATTAGGGTAGGTGCTGGACACTGAACCTATTTAATTTAATATTCCAACTCCAATATACATTTAATTAGAGTAGATGCTAGACACTGAGCCTAATTAATGTACTATTCCAACTCTAATCTACATTTAATTTGGGTAGATGCTGGACACTAAACCTATTTAATTTTATTATACACTTTAAAATATAGAGAATAATTATTTATTATTGTATTAATGTATTTTATAAAACAATTTGATTAATGTAACTATTTTGTTATGATTTGTGTTATATGTAAAAAAATATAACACAATCATAACATTGAAATCATTAAAATCTTGTAAAAATCTAAAATAATAATTATAAATTAATTCATTACAATATTTCTCTCAATTAAAACATTTTATATTTATATAAACAATCACCACCCTTATCCCCTATAAAACCAACATCATACTCATAAATAACCAAAACAGATTTTACACAATTCAAATTATACTTCTTTTTATTTTAATGTTTTAAAAGAATATTTCTATTTATAATTTTTTTTAAATCATCCCCCCACCTTTATCCCCTATAAACACTAAATACCAGTCCTAAAATTTAAAAAATAAATTGCAATTTCAAAAATCTAATTCCTATTTCCATTTAATAATTAAAAAAAAAAGAAAATATGAAGTAAATATTTTTGAAACACTCACCACCCATTATCCCTAATAAACTCAACATCCCACTCTTAAAATTAGAATTTTAATTTAAAATTTAAAATTTCTAAATCCTATTTCCATTGATATGTTTTTTTAAAAAAAATGTATTTAATTTACATTTTTTAAACACACTCCCCACCCTTATCCCCTATAAACTCAACATTCCACTAATAAAAGTTAAAATTTTATTAACAATTTAAATTTTCTAAGAAATATTTCAATTTTCTAAATTTTTATATAAATTTTGCATAATATAAAAATTTATAAAACACTCCCCACCCTTATCCCCTATAAACCCAACATCCCTCTCCAAAAAATTTAAAATAATTTTAAATTTCAAATTTCTAATTCCAATTTCTATTTTATTATTTTACTAAATATTACATTCTCTATATATATTTTGAAAACACTTCCCACCCGTATCCCCTATAAACCCAACATCCCGCTCCTAAAAATTTAAAATACATTATAAAAGTTCTAAAAATTATTATAAACAATTATTGCTAAACTATAAAACATTTCTAATGTCACAAACATTAAACAAAGATATTTTAACATTTCAATATTTTGACATTTCGATATTTTATATATCGATATTTCTTATCTCGACATTACTTAACTCGATATTATTAACAATAGATAAAAACGATATTGTTTACTACGATAGTTACAACATCGACATTTCTTACCTTTGATATTTGTACCTTGATATAACTGCAAGTCGACATAAGAGACTCGATATTTTGACTGTGTACCCCCATACCCACCTGTAACCCAATTTCCAAAACTAAAAATACTTGAATTGATCATTGCTGAATTTTCCACCTGGTGGAAAATGCATGTTCCTCATTTTGACATATTTGAGAAAATGTGCAGCTAAAAAAAAGATATTTACTCTAAATAGAGAAGCAGTGCTCCAGGAGTGAATATCTGACTTTCAAAGACAAGACTTTAGCATTGGGCCCCCAGAATTTAGAATAGGACCATTAATGCATTCTTTAATTGCATTTTCAACAGACTGTAGGCCTTATTCAAAGGCATGGGTAAAACCCAGCTTTGGAGAATCTCAGAAGGGGCAGTTTATCGTCCTAAATATTGCGATAGAGAAGAACGGGTGCAGTCAAAAAATTATTTCATGCTAATTTACTGTTGAAAGAACTATTCTGAGGGGATTGCCTATATTATAATTAACAGACGTTTCTTTATTTTTTATTCATTTTCAAGTTTTAAATAGCTTCTTTGTGCTTACTACAGTCCGTTCAGAATTCAAAATTGATTTCTTCTGCTTCAATGCAAAATGTTGAATTCAATAAGACCAATTAGGTGTGTGGTACAGCAACCATCCAATATAATTCGTGCACTGCCCTTCTCTTAGGGACATATTGTCAAGAAATTAGTATAGGGCAGCGTCGCAAATCATTTTGCTGCGCTGCCTTACAACAATTTGAAAGGACAGGAATGTTCTGTATTTACAAGATAGGGTGCATTCCTGTCCTTTCATCATGCGCTGGCAAACAGAGCGCGCCAAAGCAGATGCCCTTGCATTGTGGTGCAAGGGTGTCTGCGTTGTTGGCACAATTGTTTTTGTGAAGGAAGGGGCACCTTCCTGCACAAAAACAATCACGGGAGGCATTTTCCTCTTTCTATGTGTGCTGCTGAATGCAGCATGCGTGAAAAGATGAAAAAACAGGTAGAAATGTAAAGATGTCTCTTTGTTATGCCTGGTCTACCGAGGTGCAAGGTTTTGGCACTGCCTCGGGTTTATCTGATGTTTAAATCTGGGGCAGCATCAAATTCCATGGCAACACCCATGGAACACCTATTTCATGCAGAGTGAGGCAAGACAGTGACTTGCGCTGCCTCGCCTTACTCCATATCTACAAGGCCATGAAAGCTACACATGGTGGCTTCACTTGGCCTTGTAGGTATGGATACGCCCTGTGTGCCACCGGAATGTCAAAAAAGTGACGATCCGGTGGCACACAGGGCCTGTAAATAAGCCCTTCAGTCGTTAGCAGAACTCTGGATCAGAACACCATTTTGAGCTGTTCAATATTTATGAGGTTAGGAATTTGAAGTGATTTGATTCTTGTCTCGGCTGTGGTTCTTGGAGCTCCATGGTGTGGAACATGCCCACATAACATTCTTCCTCTATGTTACAGTAGTAAGAAGTTGTTTTGTTTGAAGAGGTATAATTTGGATGATTACAGCTTCCTGACAAGAGTTTCATTTGGGGGTTAGAATTTTAAGTTGGTCAAGTCTTTTGTTCCAATAGACCTTGTGGAATGTACAGAAGATTTGTAGTTATATGCTCAACACTACAGCGTACAGTGGACTATTTTAAGGCTGAATTTGGTGTGACTGCGATTTTGCAGATTTAAGCATAATGTGGCCACCTGCTAGTGTAGCCTTTGTAGTCTGTGATGTTTCCCTTGGAGGCCTGTGTAGATTATTTAGTAGGAGTCCATAAGCCTCTTACAAAGGGCCTCGGGCCTTATGTACTATTATTATTGTTATTATTGTTATAATTAAGCCAGGTGACAACAATCAATATAAACAAGTAAAAATAGCCCTCACGATCATAATAAATAATAAAACAACAGAAAAGAAAAACAAAAAATACAGCACTCATCAACATTCTAGAAATATAAATGACCCTAATTAAAGTAAAACAGACAAGTGCATAAAGATGCGTAAAAAAAGAACACGCGGCCTTCTTAAATTACATAAAATGTATGAAATACTTGAATGCACAGAGGAAGGTCATTCCAAATTCTTGAACAAAATACTTGAACTTACTACTGCTCGAAATGATCTGTCTCCCTTTTGTGCTTTGTTGCTCACATGTACTTTCACCAAAAAAGCAGTACTGGAGTGAAAGGTCTCTGCCGGGGAGTAGGCACCTTCAATTTGCAGAATCACAGTGTTTGAGACTACAAAAGTGTATGTACTGCCATTAACAAAGCCACTTTTGAGTCCTAAAGTATTTTGAACTTGCAAAGGGGAGTCTGTGACTATTTGAAAATCACAATAAGTAGGCCTTGTGGAGGGGTCATTCACCTGCTATTTTCAAGATGCAATGAAATGTTATCAATATTTTGTGATCACAATTGTAGTTGCAAACGATTTACTGGTTGTCGACACCCTGTAACTGACCTTTTTCCAAACTGTACAGATGATAAAATGGCTTCCTTTGCATTTTTTCACAGACTTTTAGTCTTTAAAAGTCCCAATTGCGAATGTTTCTCTTACTGACATTTAACTTAAAATGTCAAGGGTTGAGGCATTGCCAGAATTGCAAGAACTGTAGTAGTTTCGGACTGCTATAAGATTTCCTCACTATAATTTGCTAGTGTTTGATATCTGTGCTGTATTTGTAACAGTTTTAGACATTCTAAGCCGTTTGAAACTTATGACTTAGATTTCATACAAAATAAGATATCACCATCTTTTGCTCTATCTGAGTTCAACTGAACTTACTTACTAGGTGAGGGCATTCATGCTTGTCAGGAAGGACATTTTTTGTATTTTATGATTAAAGTACAATTTTATTATAATTTTAGGTTATCTCTTGTCATCTTTCAAAAGAACAGATACCGACTACAGCTGAGGGAAATAGGGATTTTTAGACTTTTACTTTGAGCGAGTCTGCTAATAGAGTCTAACCAATGGCAAATTCTATGGAAATGGACTGTGAGTGCTAATTGCCAGCACCTGCCTTTTAAGTTAAGGCCTCTGCTGCATAGGTAGCGTAAGAGGCTCTGGGCTGGTTACACATTAACAGCTAAGCACATTTGTGTGGGCTGAGCACGTGAGATTACTATCTAGCTCAGTCGGGTATTTGTACATAGGTAGCCTGACGCAGAGGGGGCTTGTCAAGGATTGGTGCTGACCTGGGATTGGCCTGTTAACCTCATGCGTCGAGCGGAATTCCGCTCGCTCGCTGAGATTTTCTAAATCGCACTTTGCGTGACGAGCTGGGCTCGTCATCAGCGTGCGAGGAGGCTACGCCATGACGAGCCCAGCTCGTCATCAGCGTGGAAGGGGTTAATGTGAGTGGGCATTCATAGTGCAGGTCTGTAGTGCTTACTGAAAGTCTGTGCTGCTTAACTGAATAACATGTTACAGTTGAAATCCACATCAAAGTCCAGTTTTGTCCCTCTTTGTCGTACAGGGTCCAATGAGGTATCGATATCAGGTAAACATCCATCCTGAGTTTAGATCTACGGCCATTTTCATCATGACTGCACTCCTTATGGCACTTTAGGAATTGTCATATTTCCCTGGCCCGGCCACAATTAAACTCAAAGTGGTTGACCCAGTTCCTGTGAAATAAAGGTGAAGGAAGGAAATGGATATATGGGTGTTTAATATTTAACTCCTCACACTGCACCTGGGCTAGGAAACAAGCCCAGAAACAAAGGAGGAAGCCAAGACCTCTGAATTCAAAGTCAGGAATGACTGTTTTGATGGGAAGTGATCATGCAGCTGTGTCAGGTGGGGCACAGTTTAGGCTCCTAGGGATTTTTTCATAGACCACTGAAAGTTACCATTTTAAATATCCATGAATAGTGTGCAGGAGGGTTGGGGTAGGGATTGATGATGTGGCACATTAGGATTGGCCTGGGTTGCCTGGATTCTAAAACCTTGTTAGGAAAGTTTGTAATTTTTTCGGCTAACCTTGGGACAACATGCCAAGTCTACATAGGATGACAACGTGGTCAATACTTGATGTGAGGAGACATTCTTCATTGGGTTCTTGTCAGCTGCCCTTCAATCTCATTTACCCTGACAGTGATTGCTGGCTGTACCACATGAAAGTCATAAATATCATCTGCATGAGACTCCATGCAGTGAGTGATCCCTATTCTGGGCACCTGTTGTTACCGTATTCATGGTACGTAGCTGGGTGATCCCCTGATGCAATGGATTATGAACTAGCTGCACATTGAGAGGACTCACCAGTGAGTACCCGCACTGCTAGAAACTGAAGCAAAAGCATTCCTAGTGAGTTATTGCATGAGAGAGGACTAAATAATCATCCCTAACTACTGTATAGGTCCTCTCAGATGCTCATTTATTTTCAGTTGTTTGGATGGAAATTAAGTGACCCTAGCTTGCACAGTGATTAAAACAACATAAAGGAGATAGTAGTGCTGCTTTGCTCAGGTTTAACTGTACACATACAAGTGAAATTGGGCATCAGCAACCATCCTTCATGGTGCCACTTACAGCTTCGCAGTTGATGAAGCAGTTGATGACGCACCCTGTTTCTCCTTTTTGTTGCTTAAACTGCAGCTTCAACATATCTTGACATTGATTGGTGGCAGGAAAAAGGTGACTAGTAACATCACAAATCAACTATAATAAGGAAATTAGAGAGGGGCTTTTTGTTGGAAAGTGGGTTATTAGAAGTGGGAAATGTGCATCTACCACTGGCAATAAGGCCATTACCACATTCTAGGGCTCAGAATAGGTCTCAGAAAATGATTCCATGCTCAACACTGAGTCGCTTGGCTGCGAGCAGGCAGGCTTAACTTCAGAGACAGGCTTGTAAAGCATTCAGAAAACACCAATTCAGTAATAAATTAGGACACCACACACAATCAAAATCCAACACTAATTTATAAGAATAGAAAATATTTTTATCTTTACAATGACACCAACATGACAAAAATCCAGTATAGGGAACCAAAGATATGAATCTTTAAAGATGTAGCACTATATAGAACATAGAAATTTAGAGTGCTTATTGGGACAACTGGTAGCAATAGACCTGGACAAAGTCAAAGTTTCATACCGACCGCGATGGAGCTATGCACGGCTACCCCTCGCAGGAGGCTTTGGTCAAAGCTTTTACCTTCTGACTAAGAAGTCTTTCTGGAGATTATTCTGCCGGGGTCTCTTGAGGATCTCCACCAGTCTGGGTGCGGTGAGGGTTTGTCAGCTTGACTTTCAACAAGCTTTCCGGCAAATCTGGAAGTCAGACCTCTGGAGCTTTTCAGTGGGATGAATCAGGAATCCAGGCCAGCTCACGGTTCAAGGTGGGTGGCTTGACTCTCGCGTTGAAGCCAGTCAAGTTTTTACCTTTGGACTTAAAAACTTTTTTGGAGCTTTTTCTGCCAGGGTCCATTGATGCTCTCCACCATGCGGGGTTCGGTGAGGTTTTGCCAGCTTGACTTTTGAATAGATTCAAGTCAAAATCAGGAAGTCAGAGCTCTGGAGGTTTTCAGTGGGACAAACCAGTAGGGCATGCCGCCAAGCGGTCGAAGGTCACTGGCTTCGCTCTCCAGGCGGAGTCATTTCACTTATGGAGCTTTTTTCTGAAGTTGCTCCAACTTCTCCAAACTTCTGGACTGTCTTTCTGGATTTCCTCTGGGGGTATCAAAGTTTCCAAAACATACTCAAAGGGTCTGGAAGCACCAAAATGGTCCTTGAAAGTTTGGGACTTCAGTTCCCATAATCCACTTGAACAAAACCATTTCAAAGGAATCACTCAAGACTGCATGGTCTTGGTGGTGATGGTCCAGGTGTGCTCTGTTAAACTGTAGCTTGCAGGGAGTCCACTTTTTATTCCTCTTGATGCCAGTTAGGCCCACAGAGCCATAGTTACAGATTGTGCAGCAGGCGCAGTCAGTCTGAATGCAGGGCCTGGTTGGTGCAAATCAAACTTCCTGCATTGACCCTTCTTCTTCTTTTAGTTTCAAGCAACGTACCTGAGAGGCTTTACCCCTCTCAGATACATATTCAGTATTCTCTGGGGTCAAGCAGGAGGGTGCTCCTGCCAATGATATGCAGGGCAACACCCCAAAGCATGACCACTTTGTCCAAAGTGTGGCACAATAATCTCCTATAGAGCACTATCCTTCCAAAATCCAATATTGCTGAAATGTCAGCAGAGGAGCAAGAACTAGCTAAACCAACCTCCGAGTATGGGTCATTTCCATAGCTCCCCTCCTCTTGGCATCTGCATATTCCTTCCTTAAACCTACCATCTGGCTGGGTTCAGAGTCAATAGGGGGAAGGGTAGATGGACCTGGCTGTCTCTACCTGTCCCCTTCTGCTTATAAAGCTGATGCTTTATGACCCCCTCCCCCTGCTCTGGCTTTCATTTGGACAACGGGTCATCTTACAAGAGATAGCTTCTCTCCCTGGGTTCAACTTATCACTTCATCAAAGCAGCCTGTCTAATCCTCTTAACTCTACCAATCAGGGGAGACCACAGGAAGGATGAAGTTTGGCTTTCAGACAAGAAAGTCTTACTAATAATTTTCTGTATATCTCAGGATAAATTCAACAATAGCATATTGTTGAATTTATCAATACCATTCTCTTATGTCCTTGAATTATATTTTCTTTGATTCTAAGCGTTAGTTATAAGTTCATAAACTATTGCAACGTTAACCTATGTGGCTGGGGATCTACAAAGGGGAAAATGAAATGTCTAATGTCTCCACCACCAGTGCCTATACAGCATCTTTTGTAAGGATCCTGCTTATAGCTACAAGACATCCCCCAACCCTGGGACACCTCAGTCACACTTTAGGGGTTCTGAATATGCAAACATAATGTAGATCCTCACTCTACAGTGCTCCTAGCACAACATTCGATTTTGGGAAGCACTTTACTACAATGGGGGATGTGAAATGTGCAATTTCCCTATCCGCAGGGCATACATAACCTCTTTTATGAGGGTCCTCCTGATAAGTACCTAACGCCCCACCCCTGGGGATGACCTTGGGGGTACCTAATATGCCACAATATTGTAGTTTATCAATTTTTAAGTCTCCCTACCACCAAAGTCAGGTTTGAGCACAATTTACATTTAAAAGCAATCCTGCAACACAGAGCTGCTTTTCAAAGGACCCCAGGCTCTCAGCAGTGCATATATGAAACTGCAGAAAAGGCTGCTGGCCTCTAAACTGCAATGCTAGGGACTTAGAGGTGCTTTTCACACCCCTGCCCTATTATGTACTAGGGGCTTATAGGGTATGTTGCATCAATCATAGGGATACCGTAACACATAGTGGACCCTACTGTGTGTGTGTGTTTTCACCATAGCCCTGGCCCTGGGCACAATTAAGCAGAGCCAAGGAACCGTCAGAATCAGATACCACCTTTATCCCCTCTAGGCTGCACATTTGTGTGCCTCACGCAGCCTTGCTTCTTACTGTGCCCAGACACTCAGTGGGAGTGAGCTCTTCCCTTGAGGAGCAAAAGCATAAAAAAGGGAAGTGTGAAAACATCCCATTTCAAGGCAGGAGGCACACCAGTAAATCAGTTAAATGACAATGGGGCTGCTTCCAGTGTTCCAAGAGGTCCCTAGCAGGCAGTGTGAAACAAAATATATATAGTGTTTTACACTGCAATAAAAAGGGTGTAGATGTGGCATTACGGCCAGTGCTGCTGACATTGGAAATGGAGGAACATGGCAGGGCTGGCCCTAGGACAAGGTTTAAAAAGCACCTGCTGCTTTGTTTCTGACCACCAGCAATTTTCAGGCCACAATAAAAATGCTAAGATATTTCCAGTAATTAATGTTCTTCCTGGAGTGAGATCGGAGTGTTGGCTAGTCGATGTTTTGACTCATTACAAGGTAGCACAGAGGGTTAATATGCCCAAAACAAAGGACGTTTACCGATGCAAAATCATAGAACTGTATTATGAGGATAGCTATGTCGGTTACTGCTTTTGTTAGAGAGATCCTTTAGTTACTTGCAGTTTATAGTTAAAAAACTTAAAATAGAACAGTGAGAGATTAACAAGCTGCAAGGTATATATGAGTGCTTTATGATTTTTTACCCAGTCTTTTCTTATCCTAATATTGCAAAAAGAATTTGTTTGGGTAGAAAACAATTGTTATTATTATAAAGAACCCCCACCCATGGCGTTATGTTTTAAATTCTGAGTTTGCACTTCTCCACACCAAGCACTCGTACATTATGCTGCCTTCCAGTATGGATGATATGTAAGTGGAACACCTTATAATGCTCAGTCTTATGTAACATTTTTCCTACACTGATTTAAAAACATATGATTGATTGTCTCTGTGTAATGTGTGTGTGATGCAAAGTGCTATGTCAACCTTCACAGGTATGAGTGGCCTTTAAAACTATTGAATGCTTTAGTGAGAGGGTGGTTATGGAGACTTGATGGGAACTGTTAAAGGGTGGTAGTAAGGGAATCTGTGGATGAGGTGGTCATTGGGGGGCACCCACAAACACTGTCACACTGGGCACCACCAGCACTAAAACTTGCCATGGATACAGGTCCCAGTCTTGATGCTCAAGTAAAGTCCTCAAATAATTTCAGGTTGAGGTTGCTCAAAAAACTATATAAAAACATTAAACTTTCACCTTAACACCATGGCTGCTAAGGGTTTTCCCCCCCTGTGCTGATTTATTGAGTTTCCCATTGTTCATGACGAGCTCAGCTCGGCATGAGTGTACGAGAGGTGTACCTCATGACGAGCTGAGCTCGTCATGAGCGTCGAAGGTGTTAAGGAATAGCCAAATACTTTTAAACTGATACTCCTTTTTATTTATCATCACAAAGATTGCACCTTCAAATACATAAATTCAGGCTCTGCACTGTACAAAACAAAGTTGCTCTATCTATAATTTTAATGTAGGCCACATATGGGTACACATTACCCCTGACTTTCCTTTTAGTTCACTAATAGCATTGTGATTTGTGGGGAGGTGGTGGGGGAGCGGGATCGATTCTCAGTTCATGTTTAATAAATACTTTGCACATAACCTGATGTACCAAGATGAGGTGCTTCCGAAGACCTACTATAGTCTAACGTAATCTGTGCTGCATAATTGACATGCAACATATTTTCAAGTCTTGGCTCATTTGTCCCTGTTAATTTGTTGACTTGCCCACCTTTGCCTTCAACCATAGGCTAGGCCACTGGAATTATGCGGCAAGAGAGGACCAAATTATGCAGCAGGGTTGAATTATGCGGCAAGAAAAAACAAGTCATGTAGCATATTGCTGCATATTTTGACATAGTATTACTTTTTTTGTCATTTCACACATGCTAACACTAACTGGCCAAATCTTTCACCTCATTAGTTCCAATTTAACACCCAAATACAATAATAAGCAACAGAAAGGTGCCCAGTCAACCTTTGCGAAGAGTCTTCCACTTCACAGCAATATGGGTAGAACCGGTTTTAGTAACTTTTTATCCATACAAATTACACAACAGATGGTGGATTATGTGGCAAATCTATACTCATGCAGAAAAGGCCACAGGCGCAACATCTTATAATTCCAGTGCCTGACCTTAGAACAAGGAGTTGAGCATTCTGCCAAGCACAGGATTTGTACTGGAATGGGATCATTCCATTATAAAAAATATCCATTAAGAGATCTCTCACTGTATGTGAGCTGTAAAGTGCATCACACTTGCAAAGTTTGAAACATATGGACACTTTTAAAAGTTATCCCACTGTTACGCCTGCCTTGAGGGGACATAATGCTTTGGCTCAATTCGCAATCTTTAAATGTTATTAGATAGGGATTTGGCTCAAAACCCATGGGTGGTTGCATGGGAATGTCCTTGTACCACCTATGGTATGCCTCCTTGATGCAAAGCAGCACAATTTAGTGCATAGTGCTACTTTGCGTTACTATGGGCAGCTTTCCTACACAAACCATTATTTGCATTGGAAAGTATATCCAACCAAAACACTAGGTGCTGGGTTTGTGTCACTTTTATGATGCAAACTCAGTGCAAAGAGTTAATACATTTAGATGTTCTTCCTGGAGTGAGATCTGAGTTTTGGCTAGTCGATGTTTTGATTCATCACAAGGTAGCACAGAGGGTTAATATGCCCGATACAAAGGACGTTTACCGATGCAAATCATAGAACTGTATTATGAGGATAGCTCTGTAGGTTACTGCTTTTGTTAGAGAGATCCTTTAGTTACTTGCAGTTTACAGTTAAAAACTTAAAATAGAACGGTGAGCAATTAACAAGCTGCAAGGTATATATTAGTGCTTTATGATTTTTTACCCAGTCTTTTCTTATCCTAATGTTGCACAAAGGATTTGTTTGGGTAGAAAACAATTGTTATTATTAAAAAGAACCCCAACCATGGTGTTATGTTTTAAATCCTGAGTTTGCACTTCTCCACACGAAGCACTCTTACATTAGGCTGCCTTCCAGTATGGATGACATGTAAGTGGTACACCTTATAATGCTCTGTCTTATGTAACATTTCCCATACACTGATTTACAAACATATGATTGATTGTCTCTGTGTAATGTGTGTGTGATATAAAGTGTTATGCCACCCTTCACTGGTATGAGTGGCCTTTAAAACTATTGAATGCTTCAGTGAGAGGGTGGTTATGGGGACTTGGTGGGAACTGTTAAAGGGTGGTAGTGAGGGAATCAGTGGCCGAGGTGGTCATTGGGGGGCACCAACAAACACTGTCACACTGGGCACCACCAGCACTAAAACTTGCCATGGATACAGGTTCCAGTCTTGATGCTCAAGTAAAGTCCTCAAATAATTTCAGGTTGAGGTTGCTCAAAAAACTATATAAAAACATTAAACTTTCACCTTAAGGAATAGCCAAATACTTTTAAACTGATACTCCTTTTTATTTATCATCACAAAGATTGCACCTTCAAATACATAAATTCAGGCTCTGCACTGTACAAAACAAAGTTGCTCTATCTATAATTTTAATGTAGGCCACATATGGGTACACATTACCCCTGACTTTCCTTTTAGTTCACTAATAGCATTGTGATTTGTGGGGAGGTGGTGGGGGAGCGGGATCAATTCTCAGTTCATGTTTAATAAATACTTTGCACATAATCTGATGTACCAAGATGAGGTGCTTCCGAAGACCTACTATAGTCTAACGTAATCTGTGCTGCATAATTGACATGCAACATATTTTCAAGTCTTGGCTCATTTGTCCCTGTTAATTTGTTGACTTGCCCACCTTTGCCTTCAACCATAGGCTAGGCCACTGGAATTATGCGGCAAGAGAGGATCAAATTATGCAGCAGGGTTGAATTATGCGGCAAGAAAAAACAAGTTATGTAGCATAATGCTGCATATTTTGACATAGTATTACTTTTTTTGTCATTTCACACATGCTAACACTAACTGGCCAAATCTTTCACCTTATTAGTTCCAATTTAACACCCAAATACAATAATAAGCAACAGAAAGGTGCCCAGTCAACCTTTGCGAAGAGTCTTCCACTTCACAGCAATACGGGTAGAACCGGTTTTAGTAACTTTTTATCCATACAAATTACACAGCAGATGGTGGATTATGTGGCAAATCTATACTCATGCAGAAAAGGCCACAGGCGCAACATCTTATAATTACAGTGCCTGGCCTTAGAACAAGGAGTTGAGCATTCTGCCAAGCATAGGATTTGTACTGGAATGGGATCATTCCATTATAAAAAATATCCATTAAGAGATCTCTCACTGTATGTGTGCTGTAAAGTGCATCACACTTGCAAAGTTTGAAACATATGGACACTTTTAAAAGTTATCCCACTGTTACGCCTGCCTTGAGGGGACATAATGCTTTGGCTCAATTCGCAATCTTTAAATGTTATTAGATAGGGATTTGGCTCAAAACCCATGGGTGGTTGCATGGGAATGTCCTTGTACCACCTATGGTATGCTTCCTTGATGCAAAACAGCACAATTTAGTGCATATTGCTACTTTGCGTTACTATGGGCAACTTTCCTACACAAACCATTATTTGCATTGGAAAGTATATCCAACCAAAACACTAGGTGCTGGGTTTGTGTCACTTTTATGATGCAAACTCAGTGCAAAGAGTTAATACATTTAGATCAGAATGTCTAAACTGGTACTTGCCAATATTATGAGGACAATTTGTGCTCTTACTGCAAGCTAATATAAGGTTACCAAATGACCAATGCAGAGGAAATGTTGCTTTACTGTGCATCTGGCACTGAGCATGCCCAATTTTGGTAGACAGGTTCTGGATTGGAAGAGAACGGGGTTTGGAAAGTAAGAAAAGGTACTGGATAGAAAAGTAGAAAAGTAGGAAGGACAGAAACAATAGAGAGATGGAGAGGAATGACGATTTGGGAGTATGAGGAAGATGAGGAAGATGGGAGAATTTAATTTAGAGAGAAAATGAAACCTATATAGAGAGGATGAGACATAGTGAGATAGGAAGCAAGAAAGGGAGAGGAAAAGAAAGAAAGGGGAGTGAAACATAAAAAGGAAAGAAAAAAGGTAGGCAAGAAAGAAAGAAAGGGTGATAAAACAACCTAGAGGGGATAGGTAGACTAAGAGGTGGAATAAAAGGAGGAAGGAGCCAAGGAGAGGAACACGATGAGTGAGAAGCAAAGTCAAGATAAAGATTTGAAAGAGTAAGATGAGCGATAACAGGGAGATTAGAGAGTCTTTGTGGGAGAGAGAAGAGTAGGACATAGATTGAAGAGAGGAGACAGAATGAGGGAAATGTGGAGCAGAGGAGAATAGCAAAAGAAAAGTGGGACTGTAAGGAAGAGCAAGGAGAGCAACAAGGTAAAAAAAGGGAGTTAGGCAGTAAGGACAAGCTATGAGACCAGGTGAAGTGGACAGAGAAAAGAAAAGGTGAGAGGAGGAGATATAGTGGCATGGAGATAGCACATAGAGAGGAATTATAGGTAGAATGAATAGGACACAAGATGCAGTGGCACTCATGCCCAGGGTTGCAAGGAGCACCCTGGGCCCCAGTAATGGGTGTCTTTTAATACCAACCCATAGGATTGTGTGAGTGTGTGGGGGTGTTCTTTTTCTACTGGTTTGCCTTAAGGCCAATTGCACCCTTACTATGCCACTGATTTTTGTAGCTTGCACATCGCACATGCTTGTATATTAGGTTGTTGCTTATCTTCAGTTCACGCAGCTTTAGGTGCAGTGCACGTAGCACCTTTATTGCCGCACATAGACAAACAAAATTAGAGGGAACATTGGTTACCACCAGTGCCAGTCAGCTAAAATGGTGGTGCCCAGGGCACAGGATGACTTTGCAACACTTTTATAATAGGATTGAAGGATTCCACGTATTAGAAATTGATACTATGAGAAAATGACCCTTTTTACGTGATCATCCCAATTTTTTGCAGAATTTTGTAACTTGTTCTCAGACTCTGCACACTAGGGTACTGCTGTCCAATGCCCAGTGTTTGTGCTCTAATCTCTAAAATAAGTAAAGGTTTGCTAATACCTGATTGCGATATTTATCTCTCCTGTAAGACTACAGTACATGGTGTAGAAACTATACCCATAGCATGGAAAATTCAATATTAAGCGTGGACTGCAGCACCTATTGTACCATTCACTAGTGTGACAAGGAACAAATAGCTTCAGGCATACAAATGTAACCTGCTTGGTGTAGTTTAAACCTGCAGTCTGAACTGTCAAAATAACCCTTTTTATAGGGGAAAACTTTCCTTTTAAATAGTAGGAAATGTAGAAATTTGATGTTGGTAAGGGCATGTCACTGCTGTGACAAGCCCCCAAAAGCTATAAGAAAAACTTGTGCAGATTGATCCTTAATAATTCTGATATCTCAGGATTGCTTCAACGTCAACGACTATGTTTAATATGTAGTGAAAATCCAACTAAATCAAATTAAATGGTAAAATGTGTTTCTATTACATATTTAGGAACATTAATTACATTTTATAACGTTACCTGTTCCCCGCCTCAAGCTCCTGGAGGCAAATATGCATTAGTCTGCCTGCAGCTTCCCCTGGCAGTGCTTGACCTTAATGAGATCTGAAATCTGGTCCCATAACAGAGACAATGACTGAGTGGGTGGGGAGGTATGTGACACCTGTCATGCCAGGAAGATCAGAAAGAGTTCAGGATTTAAACTTTCTTCAATGGAGCAAGGGTGAGGCTTGCCCAATCATTGTTTAGTGCATGGAAGGAGCAGAGTGGGGGGGACCCTTTGTTCACAAGACACGCGGTAGTCAACCTGGCTTTGTCTCTGTTGGTGGGGAAGGGTGGGATGGCATCAGAATCAGCTTGATGTAGCTTAGAAGGAGGGCACTGCTAATTCCCCTAAACACACACCTGACTAGATCCCTTCAACAGCAGAAGGCCTCTGCTATCTTGGATTTCTCTTACTTTGGGGTAGTTTCCAGTACAGCTAACAGAATGTGGTGTAAAGATGGCTGGCTAGAGTTGCCCCCAAGAAGATTTGCCCCATTGATTAGGGAGTGCCTCCTCCCCCACTATAGTGTTCAAAAATGGACTGCGCCACCAACTATTCAGAACCCCTTCTGGAATTGCAGAAAAACAGAAGAAAACTGAGCATCCTCTCTGAGGAGTCCTGAAGGGCTCAGCCTGCTTCCACTTGTCCCCAGGACAAAAAACTGAACTCCTAGGGTTGATTGGGGGACCTCCAGTGTGGCTGCAGTATACAACAAGGTGCAAAAGGCCTTTTTCTTGAACTGTACATGTGGCCAGTAGCAACTGGATGACACCCTGCTGATTGCCACTGCTGGAGTGAGCCTCAGCCCCTATGCGCTGTACCTGATCACCTGGGAGCCTTAGAATGGATCAAGTAGAACTCTGAAAAGTTGGATCTTCCAAGACCTCCTCTGGTGCATCAGTGGGACCACGCAGCAAAGGAATCAGGTTTTGGCGTACCTTTGGCAGATACAGCCTCAGACTTGCCCCACTGGAGGATTTTAAGCTTCATAAAAAAAATTATATCCATAGAATATAATGCACAAGCAACAAGTCAAACAGGATATCTGTTACATTTATGACTTAGCAGCCCATCGTGTAAATGCTAAATCAGGCCCTAATTGCAAATTTAGACAGTAGACAAAGGCGCGCAAAAAACGTATCAGTCCAACAAGAGGACTTTGTTGGCTGCAAAATTCAAATGAATTTCCCGCCAAAACAATAACTTCAACGGGATATTGTCCAGTGGCTATTTGACTTCCAGAGGACTTGAGCAGATATAGCCTGCAGCTTTACCTCCCAGGAGGATTTCAACTTCTATTTCAGCGACTCAGGGCCAGATTTATATGCTGGCAGAAAGGGTACTCATTTTTGGGTACATAGTACCCTTCCGCCAACATAATGGTCTGTCCGCACAATTTAAATGCGGGTGAACCTTTAGTGTAACTGTGGCAGAGACTAATCCGCCTCCGCTGTGGTACCACCCCTCCAACTGCCAAATGGAGTAAGGGCCATTGGAGTTTGACCTGTATGTTCGCCTACCTAATTTAAATGGGTGATCAAACAGGTCAGTGTTCAGTAAGAGGCAGTGAAAACTGCTAAGTGCTCCGTATGGCTCTGTCATGTTTGACGGAGCGATACAGCAAAATTACAATACATTGGTAGGAACGGCCTTGACCACAGTTTCTGCCCATGGTTGAAATGTCTGCCGAGTTGATGAACAGTTCTAAGATTGGTCATCGGGACCTCCTCCAGGGCCACGGAGTAGTTTACTCCATCGCCCTGGCAGAGGATGGCTACACCGCCAAATCTTAAATCAGGACCCCAAGTTAGAAAGTCACGCTTGGCATATCCAACCTGGGCTCCAATGCCGTCGGCCTGAAATCATGCCTATGACTTGGTCATCTGTGAACCATGACTATAGATTGACACTAAATCCATATCTCCGGTTCCCCTCATTACATTGGATTTTTGTCATTTTAGTGTCATTGTGTTTATTATATTGTTCTCTATTTTTATAAACTGGAGTGGGATTTTTATTGTGATGTGCTTTTGCCTTTTAGCTGTTTTGATATTTCTAACGGCATTACACATTGTCTCTAAATTAAACCCTTCTGCTCTGTGACATAAAAAACAGGAGTTGATTTCCTACAACTTTACAAATTAAAGGGGGTTAAACGTAGTTCCTGACCCAAGCAAGTGAAACAAATTTAGAAGTACCTGCAACTGTTGTTAATACTTGCTGAATGGTATTTGACAATGGTCTGAATGGCAGAAAAGATCTCAAACATTGCAAAATTGAATTGAGTTTTAAAGTAGAGCATTGTGATTAAGACTGACAGAAATAACACTATGATGTGGGATGTTCTAACCTAAACCATCTGAGCCAGGGCTCCAAAACCCCACTGCTCACCTGACAAACTTTTTTTGGCGACTATTTGCCCTTTCTGGTGAGCTGAAAATCCTCTAACTTCAGTCACAGAACAAAAAGTATATGTAGGAAGATAAACTGACTTTTAACCTTTGTCTCAGAAAGCAGTGCAAATGTGACAAGATAACAACATTTAAAGGCATCTTTATTGCTCACAAAGTGAAAGAGCAATAAAGATGCATTTAAATCTTGTTATTCTGTCACATTTACTGGCTTTTGGAGACAGAGGTCAAAAGTCAGTTTGTCTTCCTACGATTCCTGCCCAGATGGCAATGCTATTAGTGAATTGTGTGGATCCTATATATGTGCTCAATTCTTGCTATACATGGAGAAAACATTTAGTCCAGTAAAAAAAAAAGAGGTTATACAGCAGAAATAGCGAACTTGCATAGTTGAAGGTGCTCTCTTATGTGATAATAAAGAAAAAGGCGGCTCCATAAGACAAAATATTTGCCTAGGATCACAGAATTTGACATCAGTTCATGGCTCAAGTACATTACAGTTAGGTCGAGTAGATTATTCAAGTTACTATACCTGCAGGTCTAGGAAAGTTTTTATGATTTTCAAGGCCTGTTGGATGTGGGTACTGGTGAAGAAACTATCAGAAATAATAGAATGACACTGTCATATTAATATGTAAGTTGTTGGAAAGATACTCTAGAAGTGGGCTCATCTGCCATTCGGCTAGCTTCTCACTGAACAAATACAGCACATAAACACACATATATAACAATGATTGTGGACAGAAATGTTTAGATTGTAATGGCTTTGAGATGTTGAAATTGTTAAACAGGAAAAAATAATCAGCTTAGTTGACCTACACAACTTAAAAAAACAATGAATGTCAACATAGAGTTGTTTAGGATGGCTACAGAAAAAACACACAGATGTAGCTCTCTAAAATGGTGGTTAGATTCATCTGCATTCCATCTACAAATCATTTAGTTACAGTTAAAATTTTCATATTGGTTTGTCAGCACTTACTTTACTAAGTGTGATATGATAATCAGGATGCAAAGAAATGTAGTTGTTATAACTGCTTACATTAGGCCACTGGGTTAATTAATATTTTTATGTTTTAGAATTAGGTTAAGTGGTTTTATAAACAATTTAAGAGAATTAAGAATGGTATTACTTACTGTATGCATGGACATTTCTTTTCGCTCTCTCACAGATGTAAGTTGCATGTTTCAAGTACCAGGAGTAGTTTTGAACACAGTACCTAAAGATGTAGTTAAAGTTATTGAGGGTAGCCTGCAGCATACCATTATTGTATTAGTTTATATTAAAACATTAATTATGCATGTTTAATGTGTGTGCTTTTTACACATATGTGCTTAATTCACTTTCTTACACCCATTTTTCTTCAATGTATAAATGTTTGTAATTGGGAATATTTTCGGCCAATATTATTTTAGCCATACAACAAATTCAAAAATAGGCCTCAAAGCATTACAGAAGTAGTTTTGAGTTGCTGGGTAGGAGTCACTTGCTAAGCTAATCAATTATACTAGCTATGACTATGAACCAATTTCTTTCGGTATTATTTTCTTTGTATGCTGATTCATTACAATATTCTATTTTAATAACGTTCGTCTTTAACTACATTCAGAAAAAATTATTCTTATTCTGGAAATTAAACATTTTGTGTCTGAAGAAGAGACACCTTAAGTATTTTATTAGGATTTTACAACCATTCTAAATATCAGATTGAAAGATTCTTAGGTGGCTGAAGCCAACAAACTTTTCAATTGTCTTTAAATCTGTGCAAAAAAAAACATCTAAAATGATTTGTTGAAAATCAAATCAGGCAAATATTGCCCAAGAGATATGCTTAAATAGATTGCAATCAGCCCGCAATATTGTTTATTAGTTTTAGCTTTTGCGGTATTGTTAACTTTGCAAGAGAAGCCGCGAAAAAAGTTTAGAAATCTTGGTGTGTTGTTTAGTTACATTTTATTTATTATTATAGACAATTTAATTTTGAACAATTAATAGGTTTATTTATGCTAGCTATAAAGAATGTGATATTTTTCATGTGCTCCATAACATTGTATAACATGGGATGTCCATGCCCATTCTAAACCTTACTGGGGCCAAAGCCGATATTTTTTATTCAATGCCATTAACTTAAAGATAACCAGTGATATATTTAAAGTTACCAACATGTTTAGCTCTAAGGTTAAGTGTTTAACTTGAGTGTTAGAATTCCTTCATAATGTTATTGAGTACAACAGTGCAATATCCACCATACTGCAACTTTTCTGTAGCAACAAATGTATTCTGGGAGGCATAATCTTCGGAGATCCTTACTATATTAATTGACATGTGAAATCTGCCTTGTGTATTTCACTTGTTGTGTGTACCGATTTGAAACTTAGATATGCAATTACGTCCAAGCTGTAGTTGAAGAAATATGATTTACATTAAACTCATAGATTTGTGTTAAACAGGAGGATAGAAATGAAATCTCACATAAGCGTGCTGGTTTTTGTTTAGTTCATGTTCCTGATTGCCTGCTTATAACAAGACAATGTATGTAGATGAGGGTGTGTTTTATGGTGCAAAAAAGACTTAGTTGCTGCTAATTGAACAATAACACATTTGACTGGAACTGTGAATTTGGGTGCCTGCATTTAGATGAGATGTTTACAGTTTGTTTGTGTTGTACTTGTATCAGGACCATATCAGCCTGCAATTGTTTATGCTCTTTTTAATATTGAGCACATTGTTGTTTGGCAAGCTTTATGCTTATCTACCTTCGGAATAGAATTACTTCAAATACAGCTTGGACTTAAAGTAGAAGAGCAGCAAGCTCAAAACTGGATATTATAAAATTCGGCATTCAAACAGTTGTTTTTATGCCCTTTTCACAGAAAAAAATATATGCACAGCAAAATGCTGACATCCTCTAAAAATATACATCATTAACAAAACATATGTGTTGAGGCCATTTACAATATTTAATAATGTCAGATCTACTGTTTCTACTAATTAACATTATACACGAGGACCCAAAGAAGATGCATGTATTACAAAGACATAGTCCACAAATGTTTAGCATTTAAACAAAGCAAAGTTACCTCTTGGATTCTTTCCTTGGAGATCTTCTTTCACTGACACAGAGGCACTGATGAAAAAATCTACAAAGTTCCATCACACAAGGATTTATGTTTTGAATGAGAAGCATAACTGGAGGGGCAGTCACTGCTATTTCTTTAAGGTTTGCCTGCAGACATCCTAGAAGAGACATAACTCTGAACTAATGGGTGCGATTGCTTTAGTACATCCCTGTGAATAGCAAATTATGTCCAAGGAACATGCTCTAACAAACACAATGTCTGATAAAATATTTATTTTCTATAGTGTGTATTTCATTGTTATAGTAAACGTCCACAATCCATTTTCAAGATGGTAAGTTAAAATATTATGAATCAGAACAATTATCAGGACGCATTTATGTATGATTTTAAGGTTTTTACTTTTCTCACAGCAAATCACATCAGGTTTATAACATACAATATAAACACTATGAACCAGATCACAAAACATTTTTATATGTCCTAGCTGCTAAGTAAGGCAGTGCTTGGTTCAAACTTCTTTTGCAACTGGATTATATAACAGTTTTGTGAAGGTGGTAAGGTGTGAAAAAAAATATGAATGAAAAGTGATCTGTTTAAAATGTTGATGATTTTAGGTGGTTTCAAAATGTCAATGCACTCCTGAAATTGTTGGTACACAAAGAAATATTGAGATACGTTTTTCAATTATCTTTGTTACTTTGGTGCAAAAGGGTAGGCAAGAGCGATTGCAACTCAGTTATTATATATTCACGCATTACAAGTGATGTGGTCACTCATTACTAACAGGTGCTGATAATGAAAGCACTCTAAAACTTAAAAAAACAGGGCAGGAAAGGTGTAATGGAGTCATTGCACACACTAGAACATGAAGTACTAGAGTAATACAAACATTTTGGAACAGTCCAAAAATGAAAGTTTAAAAGAAAAGACCATTCATTAGAGTTTCTAGGATAACAAACGTTTACCTTACCACTCCTAAAGATGGTAAGGGACACCCACTACAGCTCTATTACGATACCATTAAGTGGTAAACCATCCTGTAGATCATATCTAAATGTAACACTTACCAAGTTTAGTTTATGGGATGTTGTACTACATGTTTACAATCACTAGGATGTATTTACTGTACATGGTTAATAGTTGGTAGTCATTTTTAATGCATATGGCCCAGAAAAATGTTCTATTTTGTAAAAGTGGAAAAAGCATTTGTCCAAACTCAACACAGAAATACATTAGTTTGTAAATGCAATCTAGTCATCTTTGGCCAGTAAATTTCTATGTCATTCCATCTTTGAAATCACTACAAAATATGTAGTATATCAGAATCTGTTTGTAGGAAATTATAGTATTAGTTGTAGGTGGTGAGAACACACCTCCAAGGCTGTTTCCCCAGGAGGCTGGAAGAGTAAGGGGCTTGTTCTGTATACTGGGCGGCTGTTTTATTACTGGGGTGTGGTTTTACAGCAAGGCTGCAATATCACCCCCCCAACCTTACATCCTGCAGGGGAAACGTTGTTTTGGAATGTGTTCAAAGTTTAAAAGAACCCGCAGCAGAACTCCTTGTATAAACAGCAGTTTTCAGGCAATAACAAAAGTGTCAAGATAAAAGATATCTGTGGTGATTAATGTTCCTACTGGAGAGAAATCAGAGTTTTGTTTAGGGGCCGTTTTGACTCATCTACAGTGGCATGCTGCAAAGAACATGTACCATACAGATCACAGAACTGTATTTGATGAGTATAGCTCAGTCACACTGTTTTTGTCACAGAGATTCTTTTGTGACTTGCAGTTCATGAGTTACAATTGTAATCTGCCACAGTGAGGTATGAACTGCCATCAAAGAGCTGCATGCAAACTGCATCGCTCAAGTTAGAAAGTTTTGTTTTTCCTAGTCTTCCATTGTCCTAATGTTGGTAAAAAGGGTTTGTTTGAGGAGAAATACATTCCTATTAGTAAAAGCAAACTCAAACACTGGGGTAAATTTTTAAATCTTGTGTTTATGCTTCTCCAGCCCAAGCACTGGTATGAGAGGTCCTATAAAGCAAACAAAATACATGTGAGGGGCACTGTTGGAGGGTGATATAGAGGGAATCATTGAAGGACCATAACAAAGATTGCCGCATTGTCAATCATCAGCGCTACAGCAACCCCTTGCCCTCACTCAGCATATTTTGACGAGGTGACCTTGTCTTCCAGATCAGACATCAGAGGCTCTGGGGGTACTGAATGGCCAGCATGAAGGACTAAATTGCCTTACCAGGTTTTCCTGTATTAATCACCTAATGAATCGGTATTTGAGGAAGATATGTATCATACATCACAACAATACAAATTGTGGTGTGATTAGAGGGTGACATGACATGATTAAAAACGTTGTCATCCGTGTTAAGACATCAATATAGAAATTACTTTTCAGCATGCTCACAGTGTCTTTTTTTCACAATGATAGCTTGACTCATTAAAAGGGAGTCTCAACTGCAACCTGACGTTTTATATGCAGACTTTCTAATTGGACCTATAACCCACACACATAATAAAATGGCTAATTATTCAATTATTTTATTAAATATGTTTTGGAGCTCCGTGGAGATCCACATATTATACAGTTACAGAATACAATATAAGTTAAGAAAAAATTTTTTTTAACCTTTTTAAAAAAAGAAGAACAGATCATATAAACATGAATATACAAAGGGAATTTACCATCCTAATACATTTCTAAGAAACATTTAAAAAACATAAAAATTTTGTTGCAAAAAATTCCATTCGGGGGGCTAAAAATTGCATCTAACAAAGCTGTTGCAGAAGAGATCCCAAACTGAGTACATGCTGGTTTTATCCAGAGACGACGATAGTTCAATAATGCTGGACAAACTAACAGAACATGTTTGGAGTCTTGGGTTGCCGAATTACAGAAATTACATACTTTGGATATCCCATACCATTTGGCCAATAGCTTATTCAAGGGGAGCAAGTCCTGCCTGAGAAGCAGCCAAAAGCGGCGTAGGCCGTGCGGGATATTCCATGACAAATAGGGCTGTATCTGTCTGAACAAATAAGACTCGGCCACTTGGTTGGCCCCCTTTTTATTTGTTGTTAGCTTCCGATCCCTCATGAAACTCAGCTTCCATGTAGCTTGTTTTAGAAGTAATTTTAATTGAGACATGGATAGATCTAGGATAGATGCTTCCTTCAGCTCAAGAAGGGTAATAGCTTTCCTGTAGTTCTTTACTAGGATCGAGTAGGAATTTAAGGGGCCCATCAACTCTTTTGTGATTAAGGATCTAAGAGTAAACGGCTTTCCTTTGATAAGACTGAAGACCCAACGGATCACTCCTGCAAGTCCCTGGGTCCAAGTACTCCTAAGGCCAAGTTCCAGACGCAGGGTTGCTGAGCTACAGCTATTATTAACTGAGGTTAAGTTTCTCAGTAAAGAGCCCTCCACTGCATCTAGAAAGCCCCAATCTGAAGTGGCAATTAATTCTACCCCATAAAGCAGAGTCGGGGGGACTTTTGCCCGAAAGGCTTCCAGCAAGTGAGCAAAGTGCCTCTGACCGGTTGATTTGTATAATGATCTAAGGCCTTTACCTTGTGACTTTGCCTTACGGGAGCAGCTTTCTATGTGTAGTTTATTACTTAAGTTACTGGAAACTACCATACCCAAAAAGATGTACGACTTTACTCTTTCTAATTTCTGGCCTCCCAATTCCCAACTGATGTGGTCCAGTTTCAGTTTATTACGCCCCTCCAAACACATTATCTTGCTTTTTGAAATATTTATTTTCAAAAAGTGCTCTTCGGCGAAGGTGTATAATGCATGCAGACGATTATTAAGGCCCTTTGGAGAGAGGTCTAATATTAAAATGTCATCTGCATACATTAGGCACGGAATGGGTCTTTCACCTAAGCTTGGGGCAATTCCTACACAAGATGATAGGGCAAGAGGGAGATCACTAATATAAAGGGAAAATAGAAGGGGTGCTAATAAACAGCCCTGTTTGAGGCCATTTGCAGATGGAATGAGCTGAGAAAGGCCTCTTTCCCCTCCCAACAGGACCTTGCACCATGTGCCATCGTGTAGATCCTGAACCAAACGAAGGAGGCTATGTGGCATTCCTAAAGCGTGCAACTTTCTCCACAGTACCTGACGATCGACCTTGTCAAAGGCCGTGGAGAAGTCTATGAAGGCCACATAGACTCTCCCCTTCCTTGCTCTTATATACTTATCCACTATTACCTGGAGGGCGGTTAGATTATCCAGGGTCCCATGGTTTTTTCTAAAGCCTGTCTGTTCAAGTGGTAGGATATTAGCAGATTCCACCCAAGCGTTTATCCTTTTGAGCAGGCATCTAGTAAAAACTTTGCCGATTGCATCCAACAATGCAATCTGGCGATAATTCTGGGGGAGATGGCGATCACCCTTTTTGTACAATGGGACCAGGATACTTCCCTTCCAGGAAGGTAGGACCTTTCCACTTAGTATGCAGGAGTTAAAAATGGGACATAAAAGCTTACTCCATTTTACCCTATTTTGTTTTAACACATTAATTGGGATTTCATCGGGACCCATGGCTCCTGAGTGTCTCATTTCCCCTATGGCAAGTTCTATGTCTTTTTCTAGGAAGGACTCTATCGGTTGGCTGGAATCTAAAAGCCAAACTTGTGGAGAAACTGGGTAGTTGCAAGCATAGAGGTTTGAGACAAAGTCCCTCCAAATATGTTCCTCAATAGGGATAGGCTGTGGAGAGATTCTCGTCCCGCAACCTTCTCCTATGAGGGACCAGAATCGTCTCAATTCACCATTAAATACAGCTTCTCTTAATTGTATCCAAATGGAATTCTCTTTTTCTTTTCGGATAGAGTATAAGAGTCGCTTCCTTCTCGATTTTAATAATGATATTTGACGAGATCTATCCTCCGTTCTATTTAGATATTGGGCTCTTATAAGTCTATTCAGGTCTATATTAAGTAATTTTAAAGGACAATGGGTTGTTTTAGAGAATTTTCCCTTATTCTGTTTTTTGGCTCCTGTTATTATTGAACTCAAAAACAGAAGAAAGAGCTCGTTTTCACGACCATACCAAAAGGGGAGCTCGGAGATAGCTATATCTAGCATATCCTCGAGATAACGGTGGGCCCTTGCATTCCAATAACACCTTCCCGAGCTGTTATTAAAATTTATTTGGCTATTGTTCAGAGACCAATGTTCACATTTAGGGGGGTGTATATTCATTGAAATGGAAATAATTTTATGATCGCTAAAGATAGTATCAATTACCACGATATCCTTTAACAACTCAAATGATTGAGACCCTATTACAACGTAGTCTAAGATCGACTCCCCTTGATACGATCTATGGGTAAAGTTTGCCGGGGAATCTGAGGGGAGACGCCCATTTGCGATTATCCCATCAATTTCCACCAACTCATTTAGCAATAATTTACCACGTTTATTTGTTATTATATTCTCAGGGAATATTGCCCGAGGAATATGAAGCGTTTCTTCTCTTACTTTGTCAGAGAACAAATTTATACTAAAGTTGGAAATTTTACAATTTAGATCCCCGGTTAAGATAATAATAGTTTCAGGGTTTTTCTCCTTAATACTCTGTATTTGGAGGAAAATTTTATTTAAAATTATATCGAAACCCGCTTCAGGGGGGATGTAGGCATTTATCAGGGCCAGGCAGATTCCAGCTGAAAAGATGCCTGACCCGAACAGAGTGACTACCTGAAAAAGTTTACTTGGGTCTAAAAAATGGGTATACTCCCATTTTATACGGTTGGATAGTAGGCAGGCTATGCCGCCACTAGCGCGACCTTTCTTATTCGCGGTGGCACTGCCTTCTAGTACCCAGTAGTCCTTCCCTATTTGGATATTTTCGTTGCACCAAGTCTCTTGGAGACAGATAATGTTTGCCTCCAGGGATAGAAGGAACTGTAATTTCTCTGATTTATTTTTTATGCCTGCAGAGTTCCACGATATTATTGATAAGCCCGTGCTAAAGGGACTGATTCGATGGTAATTTTCCCGAGGATTTTTCGGCTAATACTTTGGGCAGCCAATTCCAGTGGTTTATTTCCTCTCTAAAGGTGGTATGAGAGGAAAGAGGGGGTTGGGCGTATGATACCACTCGGGAATCACTGGACTTGCTTATTTTTAATTCTTTTATTTCGCCCAAGCTATTAGTATTACCTGCTGCAGCTAGCAGCATGGAAGAGGTTGGATTCCGATGGTTTGTCATTTTAACGGTGATATTCTGGCTGGAGTGAGGAAATACAGGAATTACATCTATTCCTCTGCTCTGGAGGTCTTCAGCCCGTTGAAGGATGAGGTTAGCTACCAATTTAGAGAAAAACTTCACCCTCGTAACCGTCCCCACTTCTGATTTTCGTTGCCAAACTACATCTAAGTCGGCTGACTGAATAAGTTTCAAATTAGCTGATTCCTGAAAATATTTCAGTAGAAGGGATCTATTCAGGATACAGTCAGCTTCAAAAAGGGGGGAAAAATCTACCCATACCGTGTCTATATTTGTTTCTGTATTTTCCTTGCCTAAGGGAGTCTTTGCAACGATTTCCTTTGGAGTGATTACAAAAGGATTTGAAAAGTGCATGTTTTGTACAGGGCGATTATGCTCTTGCTCTAATAATATTGGATTAGCTACTTCTTGATATGTGGAGCCTATGGGAGGAACATCCTGTACAGTTACACCCTGATAGGCAGGAGCAAAGGGATTAAGGGAAATAGTTGCTTTGGTGAGAGGCTTTAGAGCCTGAACTGGAGAGGACAATTTATGTACTGCTTTCTTATCCCTAACATTGATACTTTGTTGACCAAACGTAAATATGTTAGTGATTACAGGCGGGGGTGGAATTTGAGAGGGTAAAAAGGGTAATTTAATCTCAGGTTTTATGGTGGGAAGTTCTTTGGTTGACATAATGAATAGGTTTTCGTTATTTCCCCCTGCCGTCTGTTCTTGGGAAGCCGCTACCAATGAGGGAGAGCTTGCATGTTTCCTAAATAACACTTTCCTCCGCCTATTTTTATCTATCCGCCTTAACAATTTCCTCTTATGCCTTCCGTTCTTTTTAAATGGAGCAATTTCCTCTCTATTGTTAGTTACCCCCTGGATAACCTCCTCTGTTATTTCCCCGTTCCCCTTCTGATTCTTAAATATCGGAAATACATTATTTCCAATATTTAGCGGGGATTCCGCCTGAGATTGATTTCCCAAATCAGATTTTACCAAGCCATTTAAATTAGAAAGTGGTTGGGGGACGCCAGTATTATCTTCAACAATTTTTGGGGAAGTTGAAGCTACTGGAAGGTACTCATTTATGCCCATTTGTTCCGTAACCGTTGGGGGGGGGGTGGAATCTTCCCCAACCGGTACTCTCTCTTTTTGAGATTTTAACAGAACTTTTAAAATTTCAGTGACTGTGTCCAACACACAATCGGATCCTCCCACAAATTTTTCCAAAAGACGTAGAATGGAGGATAATAGATGTTCCAAAATGTGGAGGGAATCAGAGAGCGGTTTGCCAGGCCCATTACACTGGAAGGAATTAATTCCAGTCAGGTTTAAATTTGGGCTGGAGGAAAGAAGAGAGTGGGAGTTTTTAGAAGGAGTACTGCTATAAAGTTGTAGGCCAGCGTGGTTTAACCTTAGCGGGGTGTTCTGGGGTAACTCAACAGTTGAGGGATCAGGATCTAGATACCGTTGACAGAGGGCTTCATCTAGAATCATTGGGGACAAATCGTTGTGAAAGGATATTTTGGTTGGAGAACTGTTTGTGGGCTGGGTAGTTTCAATAGCAGGGGTCACTATATGATTTATGTTATCTTGCACTATATCTTTTTTCCTTTGTATAATTACCTCAGGTACTAAGTCAATATTCTGTTTCAAGGTAGAGAACAAGGGGGGTGAAAACTCACTCTTAGGAGGGGAATGAGGCATCGCAACAAGACTTAAATCTTCCTTAGCTTTTTTAAATTCAGTGTTTTCAGAAACAACATTTAGGGCTGTGTCTACGTGAATGACTTCATGGTCCGTTGGGTCCGTTACTTTTTTATCTGACCCTAAGGCTTTATTTTTACCCTTTTCCCAAAGATTAAAGAGTTGGCAGGTACTCTTCATATTTGAGGATTGGCTATATTTGTTTCTGAGAGGATTTGATTTAGTTTTGGAGCTGGATCTTCCTACTATTATTTTACCGGATCTTAGTTTTTTTGTCATTTTGATCCGGGTATGCTACCGTATTTGTAGGAAACAAGGGTGTATGTAGTATATATTATTGTGAATTAGTGTGAGTTATGGATGGAACGGGGAGGCCTACCCAGTAACTAACAAGTTATGTATATGGACACTCTGGCGACTTAGATTGTGTTATAGCCTACCAGGGTTTAGGGAATGGGCCTTGCCTTGCCTTTTCGTGCCTCTGAGGGCCTCAGAGGGCCCGCCCTTGTCCCGGGCTTCTCCCGGGCGCTACCCGCGCGCTCCCGCGCAGCGGTGTACTGGTTCTCTAGTTATTGACTGACCTTAAAAGGGGGCGTGGCCTTGAGGGAGAGCGTCACCAGGTGAGCACGGTGAGGCAGCTGCTGGGACTCTTGGGAGTTGGAGTCCAGCAGTCTGCCCGCTCGCAGCCCTACTTGCCTCGAGCCCCCAGTCCTCAGATCACGAACACAGCAGAAAGTGTCTCCAGGGAAGCGGGACCCGCGGAGCGGGTCCGGCAACAAGTAGCGCTTAGGAATGACACGGAGCGCTTCAGCGGTGGCACAAAGCGCAGTCTCCGCCTCCAGCACAGATACAGTTCCACTCGCAAGGATACAGGAAAGAAATCCGCTGTCGATGATTCTCCGGCGCCTTTTACCGGGGGGAAGGGGGCGTGGCCTTGAGGGAGAGCGTCACCAGGTGAGCACGGTGAGGCAGCTGCTGGGACTCTTGGGAGTTGGAGTCCAGCAGTCTGCCCGCTCGCAGCCCTACTTGCCTCGAGCCCCCAGTCCTCAGATCACGAACACAGCAGAAAGTGTCTCCAGGGAAGCGGGACCCGCGGAGCGGGTCCGGCAACAAGTAGCGCTTAGGAATGACACGGAGCGCTTCAGCGGTGGCACAAAGCGCAGTCTCAGCCTCCAGCACAGATACAGTTCCACTCGCAAGGATACAGGAAAGAAATCCGCTGTCGATGATTCTCCGGCGCCTTTTACCGGGGGGAAGGGGGCGTGGCCTTGAGGGAGAGCGTCACCAGGTGAGCACGGTGAGGCAGCTGCTGGGACTCTTGGGAGTTGGAGTCCAGCAGTCTGCCCGCTCGCAGCCCTACTTGCCTCGAGCCCCCAGTCCTCAGATCACGAACACAGCAGAAAGTGTCTCCAGGGAAGCGGGACCCGCGGAGCGGGTCCGGCAACAAGTAGCGCTTAGGAATGACACGGAGCGCTTCAGCGGTGGCACAAAGCGCAGTCTCAGCCTCCAGCACAGATACAGTTCCACTCGCAAGGATAAGTGGCTGGGTGTCCTGGTGCACTGTAAGGTCATCATTTTCTATGCTTTATATATCGTTATATATATCTATATAATGAAAAATGTGGTGTAGGATGTACAGTTATTGCTATTTTTTCCCAAATCCCGGTTAGGCCCGCTCACTCTCCATGCACCGTACAGGGGTAGGTTTGACACAATTTGCCTGGGCTGCTTTACTTTCCCAGTCCGGCTATGCCCACCTCAAATGATAATCACAATCCTTGTCACGAAAAACCATAAAAGTCACTAATTAAACCTATGTTTAACCTTTTGGTAGACTGGCACAAAGCAGTCAGGCTTAACTTAGAGGCAATGTGCAAAGTATTTATGAAGCAATCAAACAGTAACAGAGTCAGAACAGAACACAATAAAAATCATAACCCAATTTAAAAAAATACTGTCATTTTTATTAAAAAAATAACACCGAAGCGCCAAAAATTCAATAAGTACAACTAGAGATATGAGTGTGTAAAGTTTGAATTAAAAATCGCTTCAAAAGCACCAAGCGGCAACCGTGAAAATCTTGTCTCACTAGACCGACTCAAAATCAGAAGTAGAGGCGGGTCACAATGGAGCGCGGGTCCAATACGGGACTAGATTAGTCCTGGTAGAAAGTTTACCTTTGGAGTTTTTTTCTAGAGAAAAAGGGTTGTCGACGAGTCGTCAGCTGGGCAAGCTGCAACATACGTCCCACGTAGGGCTCAATGGGTTGCTGAAGAGCAGGCTTCCACTAAATCACTCTACATTTGAACTTATAATTGTTTCTGTAATTCAGATCTCTTTCAACTGGATAAACCAGCAAGTTGAATCCAACAGGTGATTCGACATTGACAGCTTTGGCTAGACTGTGGTCCCAGTCTCCTGACAGTTCTTTGGAGGAAAAGTTGGCAAAACGTTTTTGCAGATTGGACAGGAAAAGTATACTCTAACACTAGCCATGGGTCTAGGACCTGGGAGACACCACTTGGGGGTCAGGAAAATCTCCAGGGGAGGTCCACAGCAGGGTCCATGGCTTAGCCAGTTGGGCAGTTGCAGGAAAAAGCCTAAGGAATCTTGTTGCATCCCTGTAGCTAAAGCAGGAGGTCAGCCAACTGACCCTTAGAGTGACTTCTGGGGTACTGGGTTCACAGCAATCAGGTCCAGTCTTCCTTCGTGATTCAGACAGAAGGGCAGTCCTTCTTATAATTTTCACCAATACAGTAGTTTTTTGAGAGGGGGACTGAGGATGCCGTATTCATGCCCAGTGGTTGGGGGAAACTCCTGGCCACTGCTAACCAATGGGATTAAGGGTCCCAGGGGTGACCCAAACCATTTTGGCAGCATGTCCTCTAAGCTATTCCACAGTGCTCCTCTCCACTTAAATCCAACAAGACAAAACCCTTCTTCCATTAGACAGAGCTCACTGTGCCCACGCAGAGGTATGGCTATGAGAATGGGCAAGCCATCCCTTGTGGTCACTCTAAACACGTTCTCGGGCAGCCCTCGCCCAATGGGTTTGGACCCAAGCTAATTAGGAAGAAAAAGAGAGGCAGGCATTGGTATAAGCTACTTCTACCAGTGACAGGATAGGCATCGTGAGAAGTTCAAAGGGTCTGCAGCACAACCTAGGCCTTTTGTTAATGCCTGGGAGCAATCCATATCCTACCATAGATGAGCCATTCACCAGTGAGGTGACACTGGACACTGAGAGAAAAGCACATTAGCTTAGGCAGAAAAATGATAATTTTGAAAGTGTCATTTTAGAAATAGTAAGATATAAAAGGACCTTACCATTAAGTTGGATTTTAAACTAATATGAAAATATGTCCTTGAATCACTGTTGTAGTTGGTCCCAAACCAAAATTCAGCATTATAGGTTGTTATCATGTAACTCAATGTTTCCCTATGGGAGAGCCAGCCTTGCAACACTGAAAAATGGCTCTGGACGTTCTTCACTGTCAATATACATGTCCTACTTTTCAAATACCTTGCCCCCTCACTTATGTCATTTAGAGACTACCTTAGGGGTGAAGGAAGATTTCGGCCTGACAAAAGGTTTATTTACCCATTTAAAGGATTTATCAAAGTGAAAACATTATGCAGCGCATCAGAAAGCCATGGTGGAGTGGTACAGTATTTCATATTGTGCAGCCCAAAATACTGAGAACGGAGGCATGCTAATTACTGCAGATAGAATTGAATGACTTCATTTAGCATTCTGCACACAACAAACGTACTACCTATTTTCAAGAAATGTAAACATTTAAAATCTACGCAATAAGCGTTAAAACATGATAATTAATTTCTTGTAGACTGCATCCATCAGAGACTTCAGAAAAAAACTGTGTAGAGTTACACTATCAGACATGGATTTTTTTAATAGAATCAAAAACAAATCATATAATTGGCAGTTTTCAACATGTACAATAGTGTTGTAAATGACCATCTTTTGCCTTTTGTAGATAAACACGTGTTCTTTTGGCCATGGGATTCTGCACACTTTACTCCTGCCAACCAATGGAAAAATGCTTGTGTTCTCCCTTGCTTTTTAAAAAAAAATCCTTTTATTAACATATTCAAAAATAAAAGCATCAGGTGACAGATAGCGCTATCGCAGTAGCCACTTATACACTGCCATATATCAAAATCTACATTTAGGATATTTCTCAGGGATCATTGAGATTCCAACACTACAGTATCTACATTTATGGTCGGAGGAGTACATATATCCCCTCTGTAACTGTTCCAGGCGCCCCAAATTCTCCCCCATTTCCCGGGTCGACCCCTGGCTACGTACACTGACCTCTCCCTGAACATGCACCAGTCTAAATCATCCATCCATTTCCCTATCTGGGGCACTTGACTGGCGCCCCACAACTGTGCAATGTTACGCTTAGCTATCATATATGCCAGAGTCACCCATTGTTTCCCATGTGAGTTAAGGTCGGTCAGCTCCCAAACATTCAGGACACAACGTCGGGCCTCTAACACCAAATCAACTCCCAGGACCTCTTGAATCTTGTCATGGATCTTGACCCAATAGCTCTGTACGTCGGTACAATGCCATAAAACATGCATGAGCGTTCCGGTCTCACCACATCCTCTCCGGCACCACCCATCCTCCCCCAAACCCATCCGCACAAGCCGCAGTCCTGTGATGTAGGACCGGTGAAAGATCTTCAATCGCACCAACCTAAGTCGCATTTGGATGGCCACTACTTTAGGGGAAGAAACAGCCTCTCTCCAGTCATCGTCATCCAATACTAGGTCATCAGCGCCCCATTTCTCCCTAATTGTTACAAGTGGATCCTCCGTGTGATTGATCAGTTTTGTATAGATCAGAGAAATAGTTTTGGTTGGAAGATGACCGTCAAGTATCCGGTCTTCTAATGGGGAAGCCTCTGGAGGCGTGATACCTCGGGGAATATTTGCAAGATGAGCATGCCTAACCTGGAGGTATCGGAACCGCTCGTTCTCCTGCAGCTGGTGTCTTTCCTGCAGGGCATCAATCGTGAGAATCCCGTCCTTCCCCCACACATCCTTGACCTGTGAGATCCCGATGAGATCCCATTTGTTAAAGCCCTTCGTCCTCCACAGGCTACCCAGGCCCTCCGAAGTCCATAGCGGGGTAGCCAGAATAATCCTCCCGTCCCATTTAAGATACAGATTAGCCGTATGCCACACCTGCACTGCGTGCGCTGCCGGCCCAACAAGGGGAAATTGGCCCTTTTTGGCACAGCGGGCTCTCGTGTAGTCCCCGCCTGGCATCTGACCATGGTCCATCGCATATCCGGGGTCCAGGGGTGATCCATAGACCGCATAGTTAACCGCCACTAGTTGGGAGGCCTAGTAGTATTTCCGGAGGTCCGACAAGCCGATCCCTCAGTTGTACCAGGGTAAAGAGAGCTTGGTGAATGCAATACATGGTCTGCCCTCCCAGAGAAGCTGCCGTTGGAGGGATTTTATTTCCTTAAAATATGAGGGGGGCACCGGGTCTATTGTATTTTGGACCGTGTATAGGAAATGGGGAAGGGCCATCATTTTAAACAGTACAGCGCGACCCAACAGGGAGAGCGGCAAAGACCTCCATCTCACCACATCCTTCCGGAATCTGGCCAACGGGGGTCCCAAATTATTGTCGTATCGTAGCTTCGGGTCCTTGGTCACATATATGCCTAGATAACGAAATCCCACCGACTCTATTTTCAACGGGCAGGAGCTCGGGACCACCGGTGGGTCTCCGCTGATGAGGAAAAGCACGGATTTCGCCCAATTGATGGCGAAGCCGGAATATCTACGGAATATGGCCAGGACGTCTAGAAAATTAATCAGGGATTCCCTGGGGGAAGTAAGATAGAGCAGAAAGTCATCCGCGTAGAGCGAGATTTTATATTCCCACTCAGGTGTCCACCGCAGCCCTCGAATCGATCTGCCCCAACGGACCCACACCGCCAGCGGCTCAAGCACAAGTGCAAACAGTAGCGGGGAAAGAGGACATCCCTGCCGGGTGTCCCTTCCCAGACGGAAATCAGCGGATTTGTGATTGTTCACCACTACCCTGGCAAGGGGACCCGCATACAAGAGACGGACCCAACCGATAAACTCCTGTTCAAAACCCATCTTTCCCAGGACTGCAAAGAGATAGGGCCACTCAATTCTATCAAAGGCCATGGTGGCATCCAACGATAACAGAACCGCTGGTTTGTGTATGCTCGATGCGCCACCAATAATCCCGTGCAGCCTCCATATACTCAGAGCTGTGTTACGGCGGGGCATAAATCCAGACTGATCCGGATGGACCAGGGCCATAATAACCTTGACCAATCTGATCGCTAGCAATTTTGCTAGCACCTTCGGCTCACCACCCGTCGATGGGACCCGCCTTGCCTCCACAGGAGAACCCCTGGGCATGGTATAGCAGTCCAGTTTATTGGACTGGACTTGCCTTGTTCCTCTAGAAGATTTGGGCAGATTCTTATCTGCATCTGCTCTGGCCGCCATTTGTAACACACCTCTGTAGCCCAGGGGCGGGACGCACGAAGGCCAGGTCTGCCAAGTCTCAACCCCCTCGAATCTGGCTCACTCCACTCCCTCCGAACGCCCCAGGTAAAGCGGTCCTCCACAGCCCGACCTATAAAACCGTGAGGAACCACAGGGTGGCAGCAGCGGCAGGTCCCCCAACAGTCTAGTTGACGCCACCCCTAGGAAGTGCACAGGATGACCCAACAGGCAGAGCCGGAACCCGTGAGGACCACAAAATAACACCGCCCAGGCTAGTGTCGCTGCCGGGCTCGCCAGCTCCCAGGGGTCTTGTTTGGCAAAGTCTCACTTCCACCACCACTACAAGGCTGAAGAACTGCACCCCCCTGCGCTGAAATTGTGTAAGCTTACTGCCAGGAGTGAAGGATGGCGCCAAACACTTCTCCAGGTCGACACTGAGCAACTCACCATGCCTCTGTGTATCTTAGTTTCGCCACCACCCTCACAGCGGCCACAATCCAGCGCCCGGACGGAACAGTACCAGTCTGTCCTTTCCGTGAGTGGGCGGCCCCCTACTCCTCAAGGATCCACTCCAGCACACCCCACCAGCAGGGGGGAAAAGGCAACCACTGCTGCTTGCTCACAGCTGCAGCTCAATGGCGAATCTCTCTGCCCAATAATGCACCCACCACAAGGGAGGGGGCCGGAGGGAGAGAGGAACAACAAAGCAGAGGCCCCGTCCGAGGGCCTCGCGATCCGGTGGCTCCCACAGCACAATTCCGTTCCAGCAGCGGGGGAGGGGGGCGTGGCCCGGTCAGTCCCAGCCCCTCCGTGCTCCTCCGCTTCACACCCCTCTGCGCCGCTCCCCGGTCCGCACTCAGCCGCCCAGTCTCTCTTGCACCGCGGGCCGGACCGGTGACTTCCGGTGTCCGGACCAGCTATTGACTCACTGCCACTTGGGCTCCTGCCCACGCAAGTCCCGGGTCTCCGTCGATTACCAGGCCGCACTTTCAAGTCGGTGCCACTCCGGCCCCCAGCGTCGCAGCGGGATACAGATCATAGCCGGGGCATCAGCGTCCCATCATGACGGGCTCCGACGACAGGATCAGTCACAGGATAGTAGAGCCAGGGGGGCTAGCTACGCGGAGCCAAGGTCCTATGCGGCCATCTTGCTCCTTGAGTAGCTCCCGTGTTCTCCCTTTTAATCATGATAACATTGGTATATACCTAATTCACAGTCAAGGATTCACAACACTGGATACCTTTATTGCAAGGTTCAGCTGAACCAGTTTTCAGGGGGCCAAAAAGCTTTGAGTGGGACTACATGTTTTCCCTCCCTACAAAGGATACACCCTCCTGCTGGAATCTTATCTTATGGGACAGTCCAACCAAATCCCACTTTTTTTCAGAGTGCTGCATACGTTTCTCCTGCTCACACCTCCAGTCATCAGGCCAATAGGTCTCTCTCCAACCTGGTCCTCAGCAGTCAGCTGTACCTTCTTGGAGTACGGAGTCCTTATCCTTTTTGAGTCCCTTAATAGAGTGGAAGATTCATACTCTACATAATTTATAATACACTTGTGTCTTCGTTTCTGAAAGTAATGGTCAACTCTTATGTAAAACCCGCAGAATGTTTCTGTCTCATGTTGCATTGCAGGTGGACAACGTTTTCTAGAGAAGAATAGGGGTATTGTCCCATTAGTCAAGGTTGCAGAATGAAGGAAATACATTTAGCTTGGCCACTGAAGATAAGGTGGAGGAAGGAGAAGACCAAGGATGAGCTGATGAAGAGGGGCATGTGCGTGGAGAGGTCCATGAAGGGAGTTAACGTCACAGAATCATTTATGGCTGAGTCGATTGTAAGCTTATGGGAAGAACAGTATTTTGGGATATTCATTGAATACAACTTTACCTACACGATGCCTTGTGCAGAGGGACAGCTACCACATTCCTGCTTGACCTCCTGACAGAGAGCACCTGCACACTGATATGATTTCTCTCCTTTGCTTTGGCTTCATGCTTCAGACCCATCCTAGGGCGAAGCACTTCTTCGAAAGACTTTGTCCACTGACACCTTTTTCTCTCTAATGTCCTTTGCTTATACCTTAACTTAGGGATGCCACCTTATGATTAGTGTAAGGATAGTTAGAATTAAATGCTGCATAAAGAAGAAGTGCTAATGCAAGGGGACTTGAACTTTAGTTTTCTCATCTCATACAAAATCGTGATTGAAGTTATTGTTCTTTTCAAGCTTCACTGAGTAAACGTTTTTAGGAGGTTTGGCTTCTTCCTATTTCCCTTGTATTTCTATACTCTCATGCTAAAATATGTGTGTGTCCAACCATTTTTGAATTTGTAATAAAACTGAGTAACCTTAATTGGTTGTCAATTTTGGTTCTTGTGTAGCAATTTGTGTTACACTGTATTTCAAGTGACTTATGATCTTTTTCTTTCCTCTACTCATTCATGCTGCTGAAAAGGACCATTGGAGATCTGAAATTGGATTAAACTGAGTAGGTGGGCCCAGGCTCCTTCACCCTCTAGCAGGTAACACAAGGCTAGTCACTTGATCCTAGGATAGCAGTTCCAGTCCCTGGGTGCCAGCAGGAAACAGGAGTCCTCGAGTCATCTTCCTCCCAGCTTTTAGATAGAGTTGCCTTTCTGAAAGAGGCTTTTTCCCAGGTCCAGTAATGTTATGAGGAGGTGGTTCTGAGGTTCCAGTCTTAGCTTGTGTGAGACTGTGATTACATTCATTCCTATGTCCTCTCCTGACTACTTTCTTGCTGAATTTCCACCTCCTTTTGCAGCACTTTCTCTTTTTGTTTTCTGCAGACCTTCTATTGTCCCTCACCAAAAATGGCCCCAGCGATATTCCACCTGGAAGAGATGTGGCCCTTCCCCTAGCCACTCCAGTGTTGAGAAGAGGTATATTTCCTTTTGTCTGTGCTGGAATAGATATTCCTCCTGCTGGGACTGTGTTCAGGAATTATAAGGCTGCTACGGGAGTCAATGGTTTTAATTCCTGACTGCCACACATCACAGCACAAGTGTTGCCTGAAATAACTTATTCTGGTCTACTTGAGTGAATCCTTTTCTTTCATCAGTAAACAGGAGTTGGAAGTCAGACATCTTCTATCAGGTGGGCCTTGCTCTTCAATTGGTGTCTGCACAGGTTCAGAAATGTTCTGAGGAGGTGGTGGTTGAGGCAACAGGGTTATCCTTTGCACTAGTCAATGATTAAAGAAATTCTACCACCCATTACTATTTCGCACATGCCCCTGCCTCCTTTAGCACTTATTGGTTGCCTTACTGTATCATAAGCCAGAAACATCTGTTTAAAGGTGTCAGAACCCAGCTGCCAACAGGCAGGCCTGTTTTTAACACTATAATCACTCCACTATTTACATCAGCTCTCCTCTCCTGACCCATACTATAACTGGAGCTTGGCTTTCTGGGAGGGTCCTGGGAATGAATAGGAGAAGCCATCCTCAAAAACGTTAGTGTTAAAGCTGCCCTTTGTTCTGCCAGCTATTACTGTATACTTCCCAGATACTCTCAGAGTTCTTCAGCTAATACCATTTTGCTCTTTCTCTGCTCAGTGGTAGGCTATTATCAGAGGTGTTAATTCTCCCTGCCAAGGATGTATATGCCAGCTGTTAGACCTGGCACCATTGCTGTGGGTCTCCCTTCCATTTTTGCCTCATGTATTTTTGCTGGTCTTAGATGCTTTGGGCACTGTGCCACTGCTATTCAGTGCCACAGTGCAAGTGCTCCCTACTGTAAATTGATGTATTAATCAGTGGTTCCATGTTTGGCTTTTTTGGTTTACTTGTCAGACCCTAGTCTAGTGCACTGGGTGTGCCCAGGGCCTGGTGGGTCTGCAGCACTGATTGTGCCACTCACAGAAGCAGCCGTGTAAAATGTGTCTAAGGTCTGCCATTGCAGAGCCTGCATGCAGTCTGGTACTGTCATGCTGACTGGGCTAGTGCACCCACTTGCCAGTCCATCAACCTTATCTTTTCTTCATATCAGTCACCCCTATGGTAGGCCCAAGGGCAGGGTGCATTTTAAGCATAAGGTAGGACAAGCCCTGATGTGTGGGGCATGTTCTAATAGTGAATTACAGCCATTTTCATTTTTTCACTATTGCAAAGCTACCTGTTCTCCATAGGCCAGAATGGGCTGTTAGAGTTATTACATGTTTATAATCCTAACTGTCTCAGAGAACATGGTAGAAATTCGAGTTTAGTATGCCTGAACTCAGAATAATAAAATACATCTTTTAGCGAAGTTGGTTTTAATATTCTGTGTTTGCAAATACCACTTTTAGAAAGTAGGTATTTGCTTGTCTAACCATTCAAACCTGCCTCTGCTAGGTTGGGTATTCCTATGTCCGGTTTTGTGAGTGACAGGGCTGGGGAATTCCAGGAGACAGGCTGAGTCACCCGGTGGTGAATAGAGAGATCTGCATCTAGATGAGAGGGAGGAGTTGCACCTGAACCTTGAATAGGGCTGTGCCTGCCTTCCACAATGCTGGCTCCACCCCCTGGGGCACGGCTGATGTCTCTGCCCTGCACACTGAAAGAAGAGAAGGAGTCCTGTAAACAAAGTGCTCCAGGACTGTACTTGCCTTCCACAATGCTGCCTCCACCTCCTGTGCTTCAGAACTGGTTTGGACTGGGCAAAGGCCCCTCACCCCTCAGAGAACAAAGGATTTTGGGGTATAAATATTGGGACCCTGATCCCATGAAATTAGATCACTTTGGACTACAAGAAAAAACCTTTACTGAGGAAAGGAACCTGAAGAAACTGAGGAGAGACTATTCCCAAGCTGAAGTGCTGCTTGGGGAATTGGCCTGCAGTGGTTGCCTTACTGCCAAAGGAAGGAGAAAGGAACTTTGTGTACTTTGCCTTCAACTTGTGAAGGATCTCCAAGGGTTTGGAAAAGAGCTTGCCTCCAGCTGAAGTCTCAGGGACAACAAAGTTCACCCCCTAGCTCCCCAGAGTTTTTTGGAAGTGCCTGCTGCTGTTTTGGGCCTTCTGAGGAACTGCGTGTCACAAGGAGCTGGAAGCGTGACTCAACGAGAAGAAGTGTGTTGTCGTCGCTGTGCCTGCCGTCGCAACTCCGAAGGAGGGTGCAGTTGCTGGAACTGTCGCAGTGCACCGCATCGGAGAGAAGCGTGCCGTAACGAAGAGGAAGCGTGTCGCCGTCGCTGCTGCTGCCGTCGCAACTCCGAAGGAGGGTGTTAAAAGGTTCCCAGCCTTCCCCTGAAAGAAAGCAAGGGGCCCGACAGGTAGTCCTGTTCCCCAGGGGCCCCTGTAGTGTTACAAGTGTGGCGACCTGGGTCATAAGGCGAACGGTACCAGGTGACGCCTGTTTGGTAAACCAGCACCCACTCGTGCTCCGCCCCGGCAGATGGCTAGTGTAGCCTTGGGGGAGGAGATTGCTGTCCAAGGTGGGTGGGGTCTCGCACAGATGACCTTAGTCTCTTTAGGAGACAGTGACATGGTCTCAGAAGCTCAGCTGCCCGGGAACACTATGAAATATGGGCAGCAAGTGACCGTCAATGGCCAAAAGGTCAAGGGTCTTAGAGATACAGGAGCCAGTGTGACAGCTGTCAGCTGTCACCTGGTGTCTCAAGAGCAGATTGTCCCTCATGCTAACGCCGACAACACAGAGAGTCATTGTACAATGGCTCAGGTTCCCTTTGAGTGGGGGGGGTTCTCTGGTACTCTTCAGGTGTCTGTGAGGCCCGCCATGCCTGTTGACTGTCTGTTGGGAAATTATTTGGAGAGCTCCCCTTGGGAAAAGGTAGAGAAAACAACTCACTTGAAGATGGTGGGACTGCCTGACTGGGCATGCGTGACCACCCGGTCAATGTCAGACAGTAGGGGTCACACTTGATTTACTGGTAGAATGGTCTCCTGTATAGTGAGCCTAAGGTTGATGAACCTGGGTCAGCCCGTGTGCTGGTGGTACCCCAGAGGTTCAGAGCCTTCCTACTGGGGCTGGCTCATGATGTGCTGTTAGCAGGACATTTGGGGCAGGACAAGACCTTTGAAAGGCTTGTCACCCACTTTCATTGGCCCCAAATGCACAAGAGTTCTGATACTCATTGCAAAACTTGGCAGACTTGCCGGGCAAGTAGAAAGAGTGGGAGGAAGCACAAGGCTCCTCTCCAGCCATTCCCTGTGGTCAGGAACCCCTTTGAGCGGGTGGGGATTGACATTGTGGGGCCACTGGACCCCAAGACAGCCATGGGCAACAGGTTCATCCTGGTCTTGGTGGACCATGCCACCCGGTACCCGGAAGCCATACCTCTGAGGACAGTGACAGCCCCCGTGGTGGGATGAGCACTGATGGGAATTTTCTTCCGAGTGGGATTCCCTCACGAGGTAGTGTCTGACCGGGGCACCAACTTCATTTCCAAGTATATGGAGTCCCTGAAGCAGGAGTGTGGTGTAACCTACAAGTTCACCACTCCTTACCACCCCCAAGGAAATGGGCTGGTTGAAAGGTTCAACCGGACCCTGAAGTGCATGATAATGGGTCTTGAGGAACCCATGAGGCGTAAGTGGGACATCCTCTTACCGTGCCTACTGTTTTCATACCGTGAGGTGCCACAGAAATCTTTAGGGTTCAGTCCCTATGAGCTTCTCTATATACACCCAGTCAGAGGACCTTTGAGTTTGGTTAAAGAAGGCTGGGATCAATCTCCTAGGAAACCTCCCCAGGATGTATATAGCTACACGCTGGCCTTCAGGAACCAGACTAGGCGTTTCAGGCAACTCGCTGAGGTGAATCTGGAAGCCAGCCAGGAGGAGATGAAGCGATGGGATGACCAGAATGCCACTCTGGTAGAGCTTCAACCTGGCCAGAAAGTGTGGGTCATGGCCCCAGTGGAGCCCTGCGCGCTCCAAGATAAGTGGACCCCACCATCTGAGGTTGTGGAGCGCAAGAGTCCAGTTACCTACTTGGTGGACTTGCGGTCTTCTGGACACCCCTTGAGGGTCCTACATGTCAACCGCCTTAAGCCCCACTTAGAGAGGTCTGGGTGGGCATGCTCTTGGAACAGATGTTGGGATGGAGGAGACTGAGCCTCTTCCTGACCTCCTGTCAGCCTCAGAGCAAGATGGGTCAGGGGATGGTGTGAACCTCTCTTCCACCCTGACTCATGAGCAACAGAATCACTGCCGCCAGTTGCTGGGACAGTTTTCTGATCTGTTCTCCCTGGTTCCTGGTGTCACAGATTGATGCGTCCATTATGTGGACACAGGAGACAGCTTACCTGTGAAGCACAAGTCTTACAAGGTAACTGACAGGGTGAGGGCATGCATCAAAGAGGAGGTCTCAAAGATGCTTGCGCTAGGGGTGATTCAATTCAATTCAATTTCACTTTATTTCGGATATATTTCAATCCATAAAAGCACAAAATCAATAGACATTACATAATTAAAACACTGTTACATCTGGACAAAATAAAACATAATTCATAAATCATACAATTTTCTTGAATGAGTAAGTAGGCAAAATCAAGATCACAGTTAAAGTGCAGATAGTACCGAAGTACGACAAAGTGCGTTAGTGCATCAAACTTCAGGTGATACATAGTCACTCATCTAAACATTTTCTTATTCTCACAGTTAATTTTAAAAATTCTATCACCTGGAGGACACTGTCAGTGTGCAAAAGCTGTAAATACATGAGTGCAGGTCTTATTTGATTAAAATTTAATTTCTTTAAAAGGGTGACAAGATAACGTCTACGGGGGTATTCATAAAATCTACATAAAAATATAAAATGCAGCATGTCCTGTGGAGACTTCCCGTCGCAGCCACAGGGAGCTACAGTTTTCTTAAAAATGTCCAACTTTGGTCTGATTAAAAGGTGATGAAATATGTTAAACCTGAACCGTGTCAACAGAAATTTTTCATGAGAAGTAAAGGAGCATGTTAGGTATATTTCCATGGTATCACAAGTTCTTAGCATAACATATTTCCTAACGTTAGGTTTCAGGAGCTCGACTTCTTCTCTTTGGGCCCTTTCATCCATATAAAAAGCCCTCTTAATTGCTGCCACATCACCCTTTACTATCTCACTCGGGTTTTCAAACAGGTTCAAGCGTCCAAGCTTCAGAAATTGAGACTTCAAGTATTGGGGTACACACATTGCATTGTTATGCGAAACAAGATCTTTCACTATTTGGTGGGGTAACGGAATGTCATGATTTAACCATAGTTTTACCCAGCATGTCAGTGGTCTTAATCCAACGATGTCGGATAAGTACTGGCTTCCCAGATCTTCATGTACCGCTAAATTCGATATACTGGCTGGGACACAAAGCAGACGCTTTAAGAAATTGTTTTCAGTTATCTGTAGCTGTTCGCCACTGGCATAGCCCCATATCTCACTGCCATAAACTGCAGTAGCTATTGATTTAGCGTTGTATAATTTCATCATGGCAGCATTTGGCTTTTTCCCCAATTTAGTGGCAAAGTTAAAAATAGAGGCATTTACTCTAGTCATTTCCCCCTTCTTCCTTGCTACATGTGGGGCCCAACTGAGCTTTGTGTCAAATAAAACACAGAGATATGAAAATGTATGGGTGATGGGGATCAGGACATCATCTAGTTTAAAAATGAACTTCTTTTTTGATTGACGGCCAACATGCATTATATAGGATTTAGAATTATTGACCTTAAGGTCCCTATCAGTCATGAAGTTATTAAAAACATTCCGTAGTGCCTGAGGCCCTTTTCTGTTCTTGAAATTAAAACCGCATCATCTGCGTATAAAAGTAAAGGAATACCCCTCCTGCCGACTCTGGGACAATCTGATTTTACCTCCTGAAGTACGGCATCTAAGTCATTAATATAAAAATTAAAAAGAAATGGGGCCAGAATACAGCCCTGACGTTCTCCCTTATTAATACTAAAGTTTCCCATGGCTTCTCCATTGGATGAGAACCTCACATTGGCTCTAGTGTCACTGTGCAAATCCGCTAAGAAATCCACAGTCCCCCTGTCAACACCTTTCGCCTTCATGGTCTGCCACAGCCTTCCCCTGTTAACACAGTCGAAGGCCGATGACAGATCCATGAAGGCAAGGTGTACTGCTCCCTTCTGTACAACAGTATATTTGTTCAAAATGAGAAACAGGTTAAGACACTGTGTTATAGTAGAACAGCCTTCACAGAAGCCGTATTGGGAATTTGACATAATGGTATTATCGGCGGACCAACTTGTTAGACGCTTCAGTAGGATTCTCCCCATGATCTTAACCATAGAATCTATTAGTGATATTGGGCGATAGCAAAGAGCACTTCCCCTATCTCCCTTCTTGAAAACAGGGACAATAGTTGACAATCCCCAAGACGTTGGACAACCCACTATGGTGGCAGCATTAAATACAGCCACCAGAATGGGTGCCCAAAAGTCTGGATCTGATTTATAGAGATCCGGTGGGATTCCGTCAGGTCCTGGGGCTTTATTTGCTGTGAGACCCTCTATGGCATCCAGAACCTCGCTTTTATCAAATTTAATATCGCCTCCCCTATCAGAGGAGGCAACATCAATGGTTACAGGATCCACTGTGTAATACAGGTTTTTGAAATGACATTCCCACTCCTCCCTGGTTATGCAGCAGTCAAGTCCGTCACCTGGATCCTCTGCCAAAAAATGTTTTTTGACCAGTGCCCAGAACTTGGTGCTGCAATTCAGGGTGGAGGGGTCAAGTATTTCATCCCAGGCCTCTCTTCTTAGGAACTCCTTACGGGAAGCAATGATAACCTTGTATTCCTTTCTGCACAATTTTACATCCTCCCGGTTCCTCGGGGTAGCTGACAAAGCAGACCTAAGTTTGCGTGCAGCTTTAGTGCAATCGTGGCTGAACCACCTTGGACCTACTTTCGCCTGGTTCTTATTGGGGACAGATAATAATTCTGACACCTTCTGCGATACATTTTAATAAGCAGCTAGGACCTGCCTAGGATCACCCCCCTCAATAGTACAGTCTTTGGTATCCTCCGCACACCTTTCAGCAATGTTTTTATAGAGAATATCCGCAGAGACCATTGACCATTTAAGCCGCCTCCTCCCATCTTTTGTTCCCAACCTGCCTTGGCTGTTAATCTTATTTCCCTTTTTTACCCAGGAACCTTTTAGACAGATTGTTAGAGGATTATGGTCACTAAATTTGCTTGAGACAATGCATAATGAATCTAAGAAAGTTTGCATTGTCAGAGAGACAAGTATGTGATCTATAAAGGTACCCTTGCCATGCCCTTTGAAGGTAGGGATATCAAAAGAATATAGCTGGTCCCTGAGTGTCATAGCCAGTGAAAGGTCAAAATTATTCAACAAATCATTACATAATTCCCCCTCCTTAGTATGTTCCATATGGAGACCACCCACGCGTTCACAATACAGTTCTGATAAGCATTTCTTCAGTGGATCTACACAAGGGTGCACATTAAAATCCCCCATAATCATGAGGTTATGGCCCAGATCTTTCAAAGAACTAGAAACAAAGAAATTTAATATAAAAATTTGATTCATGCCTGCACTATCTTGGTTAGCGTTATAAAAATTCACCATGCCAACACGGCAGTTATCTCCGGATAAAACTAAACCCATCACACCTGTATGCTGTGATTCAATTCTTCGTACTTCACAGGATATTAAAATAGAGACAAAGATTACAAGTCCCCCCTTAGGCCTACCCCTTATTGATGGTAAGGCTGGCACGTAGAAGGCCTTGTATCTTCCAGAAAAAGATCACACCCCACCACCCATGTTTCTTGTAGGCAGATGATCATAAATTGTTTTTATATAGGTCACCCAATTTTCATCAGACATTTTGGCAGCTAGGCCTGCAATGTTCCATGAAACAACATGGCATCCAGACGCTATAACCTGAGGGTTTTCTATGTTTATAGATTCACCTGTAGCCACAATGCCCTGAGCCGCAGGTGCCTCCCGTCAATCACACAGCTCAAGACCGGATAACACTTCGTACCTGTTCTGTGTGTTGACATTAGACCCATATTGATAGCGACCAGCACTATTAGTCCTGTTGTAGATTTTGTTCAAGCCACCTGAACCACGGGGATTTGTGATGTTGTATATAAATTGTACGTCCTGAACTGGTGTATGTGGTTCAAACACCCGCCTGGTTAGACTTTGTTGGGGTGTGGGTTTGCACAAATGTGCGTAGAAATATCCCAGTGGGCGCACGCATATACTATTCTCATTATATACTAATGAGGAAGCTCTCAAAAGGACAGTTTCCACATGCTGGGGATGTTTAAAGTTTATAACTATGCAATCCCCAGTGCCTATCTTTTTGGAAGGACCCACCCAATTTACACGCCTTACTGCCATTATCTGTTCTGAATATGAAATGGGAAAGCCACAATTTTTGTTAAGCCACGCCACTGCCTTATTTTTCAAAGAGGCATGGGATTCGTCATAAGGAGAGGCGGGATGGGTACCACAAGGTGGAACATTGGTCAATACTGCCACAAACGGTGCACAATCCGGTGGTAAATTTAGGTATCAATTATACCTGGGGGGTCTATGGGCTCTACTACTTTGGGGGGCTATGTTAAGTTGTATCTGCGGAACGGTTGCCACAGGGGCAGCCGATGGATTAGATGTTTCAGTCCCAGTCGCAGCTGTTGCAACAGTATTCCCCTTCCCCTTGTTCAGCTGATCATTAGCTTTCACAACTTCCGTCCCTTTTCCACCAGAGTGTACACTACCATTAGTTGTTGCAATCTGATGTGTAGATAACAGACCACCCAACCTCGCCACTTCCGTTACCAGATTTTCAATCTTATTAGTTAGTGGTTTAATTAGCTCCTCTATCTTCGCTGTTAGTGTTGCTTCTAGATTTTTAATGAGAGAAGCAAACTGATCAGAGTTCAGATTAGGACTATTGCCATTATTTCCAGTAAATACAAAAGGGTTTATGGCAGGACTATGAGGTACCTTACCATCCTTTTTTTTAGCTTTAGTATTATTATGCTTCCCCGCCTCTTTTTGAAGGGCTGTCCTACAAGTTCTCATCGGCCTAATTTCAGGCAGGGCCTCATTTGGCACACCGGTGTCTTCACTTGACAGGGCGTGCTGATCTGAGTGGACCTCAACACTCACTGTAATGGGCAATGGAGGTTCTGCAATAGTAGCACCACTCGTGTTTGCCTCAACGTCTAGGGTCATGGTAGTAGGGGATAATTCTGGTAGGTCCACTATCACAGTGCCCTTCCCTAAAGAGGCACGCCTTTCATTATTTATCTGGCTTACTTTCTTAACCAAATAGTTATCCAAGGAGGCGGGACCCACTGCGACTTTATCCGTTTTGGATTTAGACATTTTAAACAATATTGGCACACAGCTTACACACTAATATCCTCTACTTACTCATAAGAAATGTCAGAAAGATAAGAAATTAAGTCTCACGTGCTCGCAGCACATTGAAGGTCTGATTAAAACGGTGTAAAGTCCCTGGCCCAGTCCAGTCTCTTCAGGCCTCTGAGGGCAAGAGAGGGCCCGCCCTTTGCCCGGGCTTAGCCCCGGGCGCTCCCGCGCGCGTCCCGCGGGACGAGGAGGCGTGGTCTCCTTTATGCGCCTCCCGGCGCTTCCTACTTGCATGGGCGGCGTCCTTGCCGCGATGAGGCTGCTGGGGGTTGTGGTCTCAAGCGTCCCCCGGCGGAGCCAAGCTCGGCCGGGAACACCACGATGAGGGAAAAAGAATGGCGGAGCCAAGCCCGGCCAGGAACACCACAGCGGAGCCAAGCCCGGCCGAGAAACACACAGCGGAGCCGAGCCCGGCCGTGTGCAGCAACTGGTCAGTAGATAACGCCTCCCTCAGAACTCTATGGCGTGGTCTCCTTTATGCGCCTCCCGGCGCTTCCTACTTGCGTGGGCGGCGTCCTTGCCGCGATGAGGCTGCTGGGGGTTGTGGTCTCAAGCGTCCCCCGGCGGAGCCAAGCCCGGCCGGGAACACCACGATGAGGGAAAAAGAATGGCGGAGCCAAGCCCGGCCAGGAACACCACAGCGAAGCCAAGCCCGGCCGAGAAACACACAGCGGAGCCGAGCCCGGCTGTGTGCAGCAACTGGTCAGTAGATTACGCCTCCCTCAGAACTCTGTGGCGTGGTCTCCTTTATGCGCCTCCCGGCGCTTCCTACTTGCGTGGGCGGCGTCCTTGCCGCGATGAGGCTGCTGGGGGTTGTGGTCTCAAGCGTCCCCCGGCGGAGCCAAGCCCGGCCGGGAACACCACGATGAGGGAAAAAGAATGGCGGAGCCAAGCCCGGCCAGGAACACCACAGCGGAGCCAAGCCCGGCCGAGAAACACACAGCGGAGCCGAGCCCGGCCGTGTGCAGCAACTGGTCAGTAGATTACGCCTCCCTCAGAACTCTGTGGCGTGATCTCCTTTATGCGCCTCCCGGTGCTTCCTACTTGTGTGGGCGGTGTCCTTGCCGCGATGAGGCTGCTGGAGGTTGTGGTCTCAAGCGTCCCCCGGCGGAGCCAAGCCCGGCCGGGAACACCACGATGAGAGAAAAAGAATGGCGGAGCCAAGTACGGCCAGGAACACCACAGCGGAGCCAAGCCCGGCCGAGAAACACACAGCGGAGCCGAGCCCGGCCGTGTGCAGCAACTGGTCAGTAGATTACGCTAGGGGTGATTGAGTCAAGTCAAGTCAAGTCAAAGAAGTCTTTATTCGATATTTCATCATAAAAGACATACTACACAGATCAACCATAAAACAATTCAACTCATGAAAATAACCAGTTAAAAAGGGTACATTACCCTTCAGTGCAAAGTCGCGAATGTAGTTAAAAATGTGTACAATGGTTTAAGACAATAAATTAATATACATTAAGAGCAGACTAAAATAGCTTTAAATCACAATATACAAGACTTCATTTACAGTAAGGGACCCGTATAGACAAAACAATTAAAATACAATATATCGATACTAAGTACATCAAACCTGCGCCCAATCTAACATATTAGGGGTCAGTTAATAAGGAATTAATCAACCTTGCCCGTAGGTTCTCGATATGAGTATTTTGAGCCAATTTCTTAATTTCTACATTATTGGCATTAGTTACTTCCTTAATATTCCCCACCATTTCACCTAGTCTCTTAAGTCTTTCTACAAGTGGCAGAATTAGGGATCTCACTAGGTCTTCGATTTGCGCCAGAATGTCAGGTGGAGGAGTTAAAGGGGACACTTGTGGACCCTGGATGGTCTTCACAGGCCTTGGGGTTTTATTAATAACCTTGGGGGGACTCAAATGCAGTTTAGCTTGTTTCGCCAACCTCCCCCTGTGCTTGGCACCCTTGCGCTTCCTTTTTGTACGAGGGATCTGTTCAGATACAGTGAGTGTAGTGTTGTTTTTGTTTGGTGTGATGGGTGGTGTTCCAAGAATGCTTTCCTCAGATAGAATTAGCACATCTGGTGTAACACTTGTATTCCCCTTCTTTAGGTCAGGGCTACCTACCATATTTGGACTGTGGTCTAGCTCCACAGACAACCCAGAAAAATTAGTGGAATTAATAGGCTCATTAACAACCCCTAATATTGGAGTCGTTTTTAAAGGTTCGGATGTCCCTAAAGAGGAACGTTTGTTAGGTAATGTTTCTAAGGATAACCGCTGTTTGGCCCTCACAATTTCCCGTTCTATGGCAGATGATGACCGTGTTAAATAATGATCAATTGTCCCCTTAAGAGTCCCAACTTGGGAGATAACATTTTTAGGGACGCCTTTGGTTGACATAATGAAGGTGGTGTTATTAAATGTGTCAAAAAGATAATAGACACAGAAGCAAAACGATTCCCCTACACGTTAGGAAATCGTAATTACAAAAACCATGAGGGACTGTGGGCAAAACACCAATTGTGCTTACTTAGGGGAGTCCAGATAGGGCCCAGGTCCTTGTACGCAGAGAGAAAGGGGAGGGCCCCAGCCCAGCCTCCTCTGGCCTCCGAGGGCCACAGAGGGCCCGCCCTTTGCCCGGGCGTTGCCCGGCTCACCCCCCGCGCGGTCCCGCGATGCGTGCGGAGACGCTGCTATTCGTGCGCCTCCTGGTGCGGTTTCCGGGCGCTTGGAATACTGGTAAATGTAGTCCTGCAAGCCCGCACTCCACTCAGCGACCGCAACTGGCTGGAATCAAGTGCGGCGGCGGGAGGCGAGCTCCGGGGGCAGCGTGGACACTCCAGCCAAAGTCAGGTAAGACCCAGGGTTTGCACACAATCGCGAAGATACTCCTGGAACAGTGATTGAGTCATCTAGCAGTCCTTGGGCCAGCCCAGTGGTCTTGGTCCTGAAGGCTGTAGCGCCGGGTGCCACACCCGAACTCCGGTTCTGTGTGGACTAACGAGGGCTCAATTTAGCCACGAAAACTGACGCGCACTGTTACAAAGAAGTGTGATACTAGGCAAGGTGATGTAGAACAGGATCACAGCTTTATTCATAAGATCACTTCTTGGTTACAGCTTACAAGATGTCAGTCAGATCCTTTAAAGTGCCCCACCAGGAGCTGCCTCCTCGCTGCTCAGCCCATCCACACCAACTGATTCTCCCTTCCAATGCAAACACACTCAACATTCTATCTGATCTCATCATAGGCTGAGCAGCAAGGCAGCGAACTACTGTAGGGGGAGTGCATTGAGTAGATATTACATTACAACACATCTCCCCCCTTATAATGATGGAAAACATTTGGAAAACATTCAAAATGTGTGAAGATGATAAAACACACATCTCCGCAAGGAGGATGCAATAACAACAAAGTAATTAAACATTACCCCCGCTATAATGATCAAAAACAATCACATGCATGGATATTGTAAAACATACAAATGACAATAAAGAAGGATGCATAAAACAACAAAATCACTATATCCCCCTTTATACTTGATCATGAACAACAAAGAATGCAAGTTGAAGAAATACATTCTTAAAAACTTTTTATTTTTTTTAAACAGTGGATACTGTCCACATAACCTACACCCAAACTACGAGTACAATACCGTCACACTACACAGAGTATCCTTTGCGCCACAAACTAAGGCACAAAACTGCGGCAGAGCAGGGATCTACAACCCTCAACTGCACATACAAATGACGGGTATATTTAAACCCAAGGCAAATCCAGGGTATCCTTAAACCCATGACACTCTCGCAACATACAGTGGGTATACTTAAACCCATGACAATCCCAGGTATCCCTGAACCCGAGAAATACTGGCCAAAACCTAAAAATCTAACACAAATAGGCAGTCAAGACACTCTTACAACATACAATGGGTATCCTTAAACCCATGACAATCCCAGGTATCCCTGAATCTGAGACATACTGGCCAAAACCTGAAATTCAGAAAATCCAACACAAATGCGCAGTCAAGACACTCTTAGAACATACAATGGGTATCCTTAAACCCAAGACATAATGGCCAAAACCTGGAAAACAGAAAATCTAGGATAAATGAGCACAGTCCTGAACACAGTCAGGCGCAACAGGGAACACACTATCAGTCCCTAAGAAACACCATACTAGGGGACCAAAAACTCCCTGTGAAATTGTGGACAGTGTACACAACTCTGCTAAATGAGACACACCTAAAAAAAACAAGCTAAAAAAAACGATGTGACTGCCCACACAACCTACAGCTAATAGTAGGTAAACTTCCCAATAAACAAAGCACACACCAGCCCCTAAAACCCTTTCAGATGAGGATAAAACAGGAGCACTGAACGCTCGCCAAACCACACTTCCCCACCCAAAATAAACTGACTATCTGTCTGCCCACAAAACCTCTCCTAAAAAGAGTGGTAGAACGCTTTTTAAAAAAAAACATATTTTATTGACATTTTGGTGACAACGTGCAAAAAGCAATACAGGCCATTGTCTTAATTCGGCAAATCAATTCCAATACTGTTGTGGTGCTTCACTGTAAAACTGCTCAATTATCGTACCAGTACTCCAGTTCAACAGTAGGACTGTAATCTATTTGTGCCCTTCACTCCGCACTCTAGATATGACTAACCTGCTTACTAATATTCTTCCAACTCCATCTAACACCCACCCCCTCCCCCCACCACTGGAGTGTAAGAAATGAAGCTCATGCTAAATACTCATCCCATGATCCAGCTGCAATACAAGCGCACCGATGACATCCATCTACATAGTCGCCCGAGACAACAACGCTCCCCATTCATTCTTCCTCCGTAAACTGATCAGTCAGTGATTGTACCATCATCTACCAAGCCGTTGCTGTCTCCAACGCTTTCTCATTGTTCGAGTGGCGTGCCTGATGGAATCTAATAACACTCTCACTACTGGCCCATTTCCTTAACTCTTACTGTTGGTACCCTCCTTCGACTTCCAGTGCATTGTTATTTCTCTTTTCGCTAGCAATAGTCCCATGTCCACAAATTTACTGGTCACCTTCGTTTTGGACGTGTGGGGAAACCAATGTAGCAGACATGTAGCTATATCAAAATCTAATCATCGATCAGTGACTGTATTTAATAGGTTTCCCACGTCCTCCCAATACCCTCCCAACTCTGGGCACTCCCACAGCATGTGCTACAATTCCACCCCCTCCCTCGTACACCTAGGACATGCCACATCTGCTATCTGAAAGTATTTCTGAATCTTACCCGGTGTTAAGTATGCTCTGTGTAGTAAGAAGAAATGCACCAATTGGAACCCTGCATTCCTGGTGCCCTTCCATGCCCTGTGAGGGATATGTCCCCATGTGGGTTCCAGTGTGGGCTTCCCGATGCCTGTCTCCCATTTTGTCCTTAACGTATCAAGTAGTTTGAGTCCCTCATTTAGCATCCTGGAATAGAGGCATGTAATTGCTTTCAAGGTCCCCGCCGCCATCACTGTATATTGGCAGGCCATAGTAGTTTTGGGTTCCACCGATCCCTCCCTCCAGTGCTTTCTAATTACTGCTACCAGAGCTGCGTATATAAAAAAAAAAAAACTGACAGACCGTACCTCTCCTGCAGCACCTGGTAGGTCAGTAACTCGCCGTCCTCGTATAGGTCACCCAATACCTGAATCCCCGATTGCTCCCACCCCATCCGGGGAGTCCAATCACCACCATGGGGCAACGCTGTTATCATCCCTAGGGGGATTTCAGGAGCATAAGGGTGTAGTACCCCAGTCCTATGCTGACTACGGTTCCAACATAATCTCAGCGTTTTCTCTTCTAGCGAGAGATCCCTAACGTTAAACTTTTGCTGTAGAACTATAAATGACAATACATGTCTCTGGATTCCCCTGCCTCTCAACTGTTCCGGGCCTCGAAACTCCCTTCCGATTTCTTGTGTCAACACCTGGAGTTGTGCTGCTAGATAATAAAGCTCAAAATCTGGAACTGCCAGTCCGCCTTCATCTTTCGGCCTCACTAGTGTTGCCTGGGCCACCCTTCATTGTCCAGAGCCCCAGAGGAACCCCACTATCATGGATTTCAGTAGTTTAAACACTGAGCACGGAACCCATATGGGCAATGTCCTAAAAAAATATACCAATCTAGGTAAAGCCACCATCTTCAGTAGGGCTATCCGTCCCATCACAGACAATGGAAGCGTCAACCAAAATGCCATACTCCCCTTCAATGCTCTCACACATCTCTCGATGTTCCCCTCCAGCATATCAACAGTCTCATGATAAATTCGAAAACCCCTAAGTATGCCAGACACTTCGGCTCCCAACGGACTTCCCAAGAAAGCTCAGGTATTAAGCCACCAGGCTTCACTGGAAATAGGCATGTCTTATTCCAATTCACTCTCAACCCCGATATTTCACCAAACTTCGATAGCAAGTTTGCGGCTCCCCGCAGCGCTCCCCCGTGTCCGCCGGAAACATCAGCAGTTCATACCCGTATAACGAAATGTATTGCGGTTCCCCTCTAAATTGCAGTCCCTCAAAAATTTGCCCCAGTCTAGCTCTAGCTGCCAATGGCTCTAAAGCCAGTGCAAACAAAAGCGGGGACAGCGAACAGCCCTGCCTCGTTCCTCGTGCTACTTGATATTGGGGCAAAATCAATGCCCCCACGCGCACTCTCGCCTCCGTGTATAACACCCTAGTCCAGCGTACAAACGCATCGCTCAATCCAAACTGCCCCAATGTTTTATATAAGTATGGCCATTCCAAACTATCAAAGGCCTTTTCTATGTCCACTGATAGTACCGTGGGCATAGAGGAGCCTTCTTGACCGTCCCCCAATATTCTCAGCAACCGCCTCACATTTGTGGCCGTGTTCCTAGTTGGGTTAAGCCCAGCCTGGTCGCCATGTATCAAATCAGTCATATGTTGCAGGAGGCGGGACGCCAATATTCGACTCAAGATTTTATAATCCGTGGTCAGCATCGACAATGGCCTGTATGCTGACATGTCTGTGCATCACGCCCTGGTTTTAACAAAGGAATAATAGGCACCTCCCTCATGGACATAGGAAGGTGACCCAGGTCTTGCGCTTCATTATAAACTGTAAATACCACGGGGCTAATATATCCACATAACGCAAGTAAAATTCTATGGGTAGGCCGTCTACACCTGGCGTTTTATTCCGGACCATTTGCTTAATCGCGCACGGAACCTCCTCCACAGTATTGTTCCGACCTAAAGAATCCGCCTGTTCCTCCTCCAACTGCGGGATTGGTACAATCTCTATGTAGGCTTCGATCTCTACCTCTCTCGCCTTCAACGTACTACTATACAATGCCTTATAATAGTCCAAAAATCGTGCCAGAATCTCATGCTGAGTGTATATGACGTCGCCATCCTGTCCCTCCAACGCCATAATTGGAGAACATCTTACATTAGGATTAGCCAACCATGCCAGCAATGTTTCCACTATAGCCCCCTCTGCATGAGTCTTCGTAACATAAGTCTTATAATCAAAACTCCGTAATCTTTCTATTTCCCCTGCAACTGCCTCCTTCGCCACCACCACTTCCGCCTGCATTTCCGGATGCTCCGGTGTGGCTTGTTCCGCAGCCCTTAACTTACTTTCGACCTTCTCTACATCTAAAAGCAACACCTTTCGTACTCCTACATGTTTACTAATACAGAGCCCCCTTATCACCACCTTAAAGGCGTCCCACTCCACTGCTCGAGTAGAAGCCGTCCCTTCATTGTCTGTAAAATAGGGCTCTATACCCTCCCCAATTTCCCTCTGGAAGACCGGATTTTCTAGCGTCTTAGGAAGCAGTCGCCAAGTGGGGATGTCAGATTTCACCGTCACCCAGTCAACGGTAAACAATAACGGGTTGTGATCTGACAGTGTCCTCGCTAGATATTCCGAGTGTGTCACAGTGGGCACTATCGACGTTGGACATTAAATTGCATCCAACCTAACATGGAGTTCGTGCATCGCCGAAAAGAATGAGTAGTCCCGGTCTCGCGGGTGTTGATTGCACCATACATCTACCAGTTTCCATTTATCCTGCCAATCCAACCTACTTTTGGCCAATCTACAGGTGGTGGAGTCTGCCAATGGAGGGTGTGATCCGTCCAGTGATATGTCTGCTATAGAATTGAAATCCCCCCCGTACCACTGGGCCTGTCAAGTAATGTGTTAATATATCTGAAATGCGGTCAAAGAAGCATGCCTGGTCTATGTTTGGTGCATAAATGCTGCATAGCGCTATGTCCCTACCATATAAGCGCCCCTCTACTGCCACAAATCTGCCCTCTGGATCTATTGTCTGTTTCGTGGCCTGAAAAGGGACCCTTGCCCTCACCCAGACTAACGCCCCGTGCAAATGCCGAGTATGATGTACTAAAAACATGGTCTCGCCACCTGCGCTGCAGTGCCTGACCTTCTGCTTTGGTAAGATAGGTTTCTTGCAACAGTGCTATGTGTACTGCCCTCCTGACTAAATAGGCATGGAATTTATGACGCATCGTCATGGTATGCAGACCTCTCACGTTCCGAGTGACGCAACACAATTCAGGTAACGTCCCCATTGCAACTGAACAACGTCCACCTTACGTTCCGCACAAGCTTACACACCCCAGTGGCCCCCATTTCCCAACCATAACCCCAACAGCCCCATCATCCCACCCCTTCCAAGAACAGGTCCTAGAACAAAACTGCCGGTCCCCCTCCAAACCATATCAACAATCAACACACATAGTCACTGCGGGCATGCCTTATGGGCAATTAGGGGTGCTCAGTGCCAACAGGCGACCGTGCAAACTCCTGCACCCGTTCTGCTTGTATCTCCTAGTAATACACTGATACCCCTACCTTCCTGCTCATTTCACAGACCCCTTGAAGCCTCATCCTTATCCAGACCCTGCGCCACATGGCTATCCCCAAAACCCCTTACCCCCCCCGGCAACTAAGCTCCTGCATCCTGCAGCCACAGCAGTGTCCTCGAGCTTGCCAGAGTCCCGTCACTCCAACAGCATTCTCCCAACGCACGTGCCACTACTCATCTAGTAGCCCATCCGCTGTTGCCGGTGTAACTGTAGGCCCTTGATGACTGTCCGTTTCTAACATTTCAGTGTCCGTCTGCTCCTTGTCCCCGTTCCGAGTCTGTTCCTTCCGGCGAGTGGGTCCGCTGGCTTCCCGATATAGCCGATACTACATCCAGCACCCCTTGGCGCTCCTCCTCAGTCTGTGACGTCGATGGTTTTCGCTACCCCTGTCGTCTTTGGCGTAGCAGTTGTGATTTACGGAGTTGCTGGGCCCTCAGCGGGTCTAACACTTGAAGTCCTGTACGATCTGTCCCAGCCCTGTAGGATTCCAATCATGTCCACGTCTCATCCGGGGTGTCAAGGAACTGGGTTTTGCCATCTAAGATTATTCTCAGTTTGGCTGGGAACAAAAGGGAGTATTGAAGCCCCTCTGTTCTGAGCTCTTTTTTAACCACGAGGAAGGATGCGCGATGGCGCTGTGTCCCAATAGTATAATCCGGGAATAGTGTTACCCTGCCGTTTCCAACCTGATATGGGCCCTCGGTGCGCGCCTTCTGAAGCAAAAAATCTCAGTCTCTATAGTGGAGCAGACGGGCCAGGGAGAGGCGGACGACCCGGGAGTGGTGGCTTCGCTGGCACCCTATGTGCCCGCTCCAATGTGTAGAAGAAGGATAATCCCTCAGGGGCTACCATGGTCTTCAGCCAGTTCTCTAGGTACTGTACCATATCCGCCCCCTCTTCTTTTTCAGGCAGGCCCACCACGCGGATGTTATTACGTCGGTTCCTGATTTCAGCATCCTCAGCTCGTCTTTCCAGTGCCTGGATCCAGACTAATACATCCGTCATTTTACTCTCCAACGCTGTCTGGGCTGGCGCAACCTCCTGAAGTTTTCCTTGCATTTGCTTAACCCTATCGACAAGCTTAGAGTGATCTGCTCACAAAAGAACCAGACCCGTCGCCACCTGTACAATGTCCTGCTGTAAAGCGGTGCGAGAATCCGCTATGGCCGCCAAAATGCGGTCAAACTGTTGCTGTATCCCAGGGCCCTGAGGCATCTCCAGGGCTCCCTGCTCTGCCTGGCTGGGAGTCTCTGTGTCCGATAACTGAGGCGCCCCGTCTTTCTTCCCCTTGGGTTACACCATGATCTGACCCTCCAGTCTGCGCTCCAGCATGCACCGGCTCTTCACATCGTTTTTGGTGTTGACAGAAAACCCAAGTATGGATCCACAAGGCCAGCTGCGCCCCTCCCCAAGAACGCCCATACGTAGAGGTTCACTCAACCCAGTCCGCAGTGCCCCTCAGTGTGCAAGTCCAGAGCATCAAGGGCACAGTCCCTGTTACGGCTATTCGTACACAGTCCCAGATCTTCCCACCCGCAATCGTGCCCGCCGCCAACCAACTCCACCTCGGAAGACAGCCTCCAGTCAGTCCCAGGTCCACTGCTCACTTCGTCAATATGCCCACTCAGTCCAAAGGTCTCCACCCGGGCCCACTCAGGTGCCGAGGGCGCGGCACCCACTACTTAGGTCTAATCCCGGCCACAGCAGTGTCCCCACATCTTCTTCAGCCATAGTCAAGACCCCAATCCAGTGATCATCCGAGCCGCAGGTCACTCTGTTGGTCAACCTTGCTCTTCTCCTCCACAGTGAGCACTTTCCAGGGCCCCAGGTCTTATCCGAACGTGCTCTGCAGCTCGTGTGCCTCTTTAATCCCTAGCTAAGCCTCCATGTCCACTGTACTCAGCTAGCAGCGGGTACCCTTCTCCGCTCACACCTCAGACCGTGACCTGCCGCTTCCCACAAAGCTCGACCTCCTCCTCTCCGATGCAGGGTTCCAAGCCATGTATTGCCCTACTCACTGCTTCTGGTCCGCTGTGTTTGCTCCCAATACCATCCACCTCCAGGGCTACCCTAAGCTGTTGCTGCCTGAGGTCAGCTGACTTCTCACTGCCACTGTCCGTAGCCTGCCACACTCCTCTCACTCCGCTCTGCTTGTGCCAGAGCACCAATGCCAAGCCTCCGCCGTCAACCCGCTTGTGCTGCACAGGGGCCTCACAAGAATTTCTCAGCCAGCGCTGCCCCGCTGTCTCTGGTGTTGCTCCGTACGCCTCCACATTCCAGCCCCAGCTCGAAGACCACGGCCACTCCGTGCCGCGCCCCCACCTCCGCAGTGGGGGGCCCAGAGTCACGGCGCCCCACTCACCGATGCCAAAGCAGGTGCCGTTGGCCTTCCGCTCTCCTCCTGGCCACCGCTCGTCGTCGCGCTGTGGACCAGGCCCTCAGCACTGCCTCTGGGGGGTCAAGTCTCCGGACCCGCCCCTCTCGCCGCTGGTAGCTCCCAGGGCAGGTCTCCACCGGGAGTCATGGCGCCACCCGGAGGACTCCCACTTGCACAACCCCACTCTGGGCTGCGAGGAGGCTCCCGCCGCGCCGGTCCCGCAGTGCCACCAGCGCCAGAACTCGCCTGTCCTCTGCGCCTATCGTCCGTTTCACTGGGGCGCAGAAGTCAAAGCAACCTTTTCAGCCTCTGCTCCCGAACAGCTCCATCAACGACCTCGGGAACCCGCCAATCCGGGTCTGCTCCGCTTCCTGCACTCTCTGCGCCTGCAGATAGGTTCAGGTACCGGGTGATTCCAGGATAAAATTGGGGATTTGCGCGGAGCTCAGAGCTTATGCTGCTTCAACCATCGGCCTCCAAGCCACGCCCCGCCAAGAGTGGTTGAACGCTAACCAGGATAAAGGCTAGAAGTGATACTAGCTGCAAACTACCCTGGAAACACATTAAACAAGAGTTAGCATGCACACACTAACCACAGCATGACTTAAACTTCGAACAAATACATTACGAAGTTGTGATGTCCTTTCGGAATGTTCGAGATGTTTCCAGTCAATAAGGAAATCTCTCTTGTTTGAAGAAAATTCACAGAGTGTAATCAGGGAATCTGTGTATCCTCGACTTCCTGTCACCGTAATGTGGCTTGAAAACGATGTGTAGATCGTTAACATCCAAAACCATTGTGGCTTGAGTCACGATGTTTGAATAAGTCTTGGGAAGATAGCAGACAATAGGAAGCAAACTTCAATGGAGCGGAACCATTTAGTAAACAAAAATGACATCGTCTCTGGCAGGCAGGTATACTTCTGCATTGACAGGAACAAACCCAAGATGGCGGTACGTTACTTGACAGCGCGCTGGGTGGCTCATGACACGTTTGAGAGACAGTGCGTGAATAAGCAGTTTGGAGGCTCAGAACATGACGGAACGTCACAGACAGAAGCTTGCAGACATCACCAGACCCGAAAGACTGCACGCGCCGAATGTAAGCGCACAGTGGAGGGCTCATGGGCTGTTTGAGTGTAAACAGTCAAACTGCCACGGTGCTGAGGCAACTTTTGTGGCATCCTAAACAACAGTAAAATATTTCCACACCGGATACAAGATAGGTACAAGATCACTTGTCACTGCAGAGTGTCCTTATTCAAATATGCGCATAGACTTACAAGGGGTGGCGCCTCTCCCAGAACTAGTCGGTACATCAGAGATCATGCGGCTGCAGCCTAAATGTCCAAAATGTGTGCATGAGCTTTCCAACGCTGCCAATTCCTCTCAGGGATGCAAGTTTTCCCTGTACACATCACTGCTTCCCTTCATTGCTGCCAACTCCCAGCACACAACGCTGCTTTCCGCAGGAGTGTTGAGGCATTCACCTCAAAACAACTCAATAGAGGTGTAGGTTTTCCTCAGCACACGTCGCAGCTGCTAATTCCATTGAAGTGCCAGTCAGGGTCAATCCGGTGCCCTCTCTGAACAACAACATGAGATAGAAAGTCCAGCAGGAAAAGCAGTGATGATCACCCAATACAGATTACAGCAAGTTAGATAGGTTGGCACCTTGCGTTGCGACAGATGACAGGGTCACTGGTAGGGCTTGGCTTGGGTGGAGGTGCCAATTTGCTTCACACATAAGGAATTTCCATACCTTAGAGTCCTTAATGTCTTTAGTCAGTTTAGTCTTGCTTACTCCAAGCGTATGGTTCTTTTAGATCGTCAAAAAAGTAAATCCTGATAGGAGTTGTCCCCCTGCGCACAGCGTGGTAGATACCCGAAACGGGTATAATAAAGTTAATTAGAACAATGAGTTTGATCCATCATTAATTTTATTTCATTAATGGTTTTCAAATGTCAAGAATTTATTAATTCCAAATTCGATGCAAAAGGTATATCCAAAATGCTTAGTTGTTATGTATCCCTATGCATTTCAGGCTTTCCATAAGCCCTTCTTCAGGGGTGATCTCTAAAAGAAAAACAAATAAACGGGCTGATAATGGGGAGCGTATCTCCACCAACTACATGATATCAATGGTGCTCATTAGTTTGCAGTGTACAGAACACAATAGGAAAGTTATAAAGCAACCCTGAAAATCAATGGTAACAATTAAGAGTGATATGGACCTTTAACGTGTGTTAATAAACAAGTCTCGTGTTACCCGAAATCATGAGTGACATGCACGTTATTGGTTCAGAAGATTGAAACATGATCACGGCGTGCATTTAGGAAGGTATGGAGCAGAGATATACGCTACTTGTATATCCGGAGTGCAAAATTATAACGTATGGCGTGCAGAACTGAAAGAAATGGACGGTGCAACAAATATAGATAAACAGTGAAAGCGCCAAAGTGCCGACAAACTACAAAGTGGCATAGTATGGTCCTGAGAGGTGAGGGCGGGTTAGCGGGATTAGTACTTACTGAAAGCATTTCAAGAGGCAGTCACAAGCTGCCGTTCGCGTGCAGGAGAACATGCATCTATGCAAATGATAGATTCGAGTAAAGTTATAAAAAAACGTGTTGCATTGCCGGGTAACAGATGTAGAAAGAGGACTGGAAGTGAGAAAGAATGGTGGCCATTTTGTAGTGGTGAAAGTGAATGGAAAAACAGTGTAAAGAGTGGCTAAGTGTATACCGAAACAGCGCGACTGTGCTGTGAGGGTAAAGATAAAAGTTAAAAAGGCAAATAATGATAGAATAATACATGTGTACAAGTTAAAAAGGTAATTAATGATAGCATAATACATGTGTACATGGAATGAAACTGAAATAAACGGGTGTGTGATGATGACAAGAACAAATCATGAGCAAGGATGTTATAAGAAGATGTAAAGATCACAGATAGCAAAGAAATTCCATTCTGTCATTTAACCGTGTGGGTTGCATCGTGCATAAGTATCTGATCCAAAAGTTCTCTCTTTGGAGCAGTTTGTCTTTCATGTTCATGGTTTCTGTGGGTCGTACATTTTCAAGCACAGTGAATTTCAACTGTGCAACATTGTGTTTGTTTTCTGCAAAGTGTGCTGCAATTGTGGATTTCATGTTGCTGGTCCGGATGTTGCTCTTGTGTACAAGAATTCTTGTCCTGATTTTGCGCTCTGTGTGGCCAACATAACATAGGCCACTCGGACACTTGAGCAAATAGATAACATTGTTAGTGTTACAAGTGGCATTAACCTTCAATTTGATTGGATTGCCCTTCATGGGATGGTGCAAGATATTTCCTTTGATAGTGTCAGGGTTGTAATCCTTTGTATGTATCTGAAAATTTAGAACCTTTGGGATGAGTTAGTAGTTCTTTGAGGTTGGGTCCACGGGTGTAGGAGAAGATGGGTGGTTGTTCAAAGAAGCCTTGGAAGTCTGATTCTCTACTAAGTAGTTGCCAATGTTTCATGATGATTTTGCGATATTTGGTACTGAGTGTGGAATATTTGGAAACCACGATCATGTGTTTACTATCAGTTTTGATTTTGGGTGAGAGTAGCTCTTCTCTGTTCAAACTGTCGCATTTGGTTTTGGCAATCGTGAGGACTTCGTCTGGAAAACCTCGATCTTGGAATCTTTGACACATGGTTTCAATGTGAGTGGTACAGTCTGTGGGATCGGATATGATTCTTTTAACCCTCATGAGTTGAGACAGCTGTAAATTATTTTTCAAACTGGGTCGGTGAAAACTGGAATAGTGAAGGGTGTTGTTACGATCGGTGTCCTTCCGATGAAGGGTAGTTTTAAATTTGTTGTCCGTCAGTTGGACTTGGACATCCAAGAAATTGATGGATGTTTGGTCATATGTCCATGTAAACTGGATGCGGTCATTGATGGTGTTTAACAGTTGCAAAAATTCAAAGTAGTTTCATCTGGGGTCCAGACCACAAAATGAAAATGTAATCGATATATCTTAGGAACATTTTTCCGTATTGAATCCACTGGGGTTGATTGAGAATGTTATGTTGTTCAAAGTGATGCATAAAAAGATTGGCATACACTGGGGCAGCACAGTTGCCCATTGAAGTACCGCTGAGTTGAAGATAGCACGTGTCTTGCCACTTAAAATAGCTTTGATACAAGGTCAATCCAAGAAGTTCCATGAGAAAAGGTTGTAGTTCAGATTTGATATCCGAGTTCAAGATAGCAGATTCTATGGCCTCTATTCCAAGATCGTGTGGAATCAACGTGTACAACGCCTTAACATCGACGGTGCACAGCCAATGTTCTGCGCTCATATCCAACAATGAGTTATCCAATTTCTTTAAAAAATCTGTGGTATCGCGGAGGTAAGTCGGGGTTGCTGTGACCAAGGATTGTAAATGCTTATCCAACAGTTTGCCAACGGGTTCATGAATGCTGTCCCTGGTGGACACGATGGGTCTGAAAGGTGGGTTATGGAGGTCCTTATGAACCTTGGGTAGCATGTACAATGAAGGGGTTCTAGGATTGCTCTGTGTTAGAAACCTTTTGGTTTTCTCCGTGATGATGTTGTGTTCAAGGGCTCTCTGAAGAATAGTTTCAAGATAATCTTTAAACTCATTGGTTGGGTCATATGCCAATGATGAATAGGTGTTGATGTCAGTGACATGGGTTAATACTTGGAGGTCATAAAATGTCTTATCCATTATTACCAGTGCGCCACCCTTGTCGGCGTTCTGGCAGATGTTGTTCGGATTTTCTGCTAGTTTCTGTAGTACACTCCGTTCTTTCGTGGTGAGGTTACTATGTTTCAATTTAGGTTGAAAGTTAAGTGATGTAATGTCTTGTTTGACTAAGTTCTCAAATGTATTAATGATCTTGTGGCTGGCAGGTGCCATAAATGTGCTCCGAATCTCATCTTGTTGTGTGGTAACCGGTATCAAGTTTTCAAAATAGTGTCGCAGCCGAATGTTTCTCATGAGTTTGAAAAAGCTGATTTCTAGTTCCAGGGTGTTGGAACTGGTCGTAGGTACAAATGACTGATCTTTTAGATCGTCGCCAGAAGATCACTTCTTGGTTACAGCTTACAAGATGTCAGTCAGAGCCTTTAAAGTGCCCCACCAGGAGCAGCCTCCTCGCTGCTCTGCCCATCCACACCAACTGATTCTCCCTTCCAATACAAACACACTCAAGATTCTATCTGACCTCATCGTAGGCTGAGCAGCAAGGCAGAAAACTTCTGTAGGGAGAGTGCATTGAGTAAATAGTACATTACAACACGCACCCCATCCTCAGAGCTGATGAGCTCATTGATCGGTTAGGGGCTGCACGGTACCTGATGGGGCAAAGGAGAGGTCAGCATTCTCAACACAAGATGGGCATTTCCAGTTCCGGGTTATGGCCTTTGGGATGAAGAATGCCCCTGCCACCTTTCAGAGGTTGGTCAACCCGGTGTTGGTTGGACTGGATGAGTTCAGTGCCACGTATCTGGATGACATCGCAGTGTTCAGTGCCAGTTGGGAGGAACATCTGCGCCACCTCTGGGGAGTGTTGATGGCGCTGCAGAAGGCAGGCCTCACGATCAAGGCGAGTAAGTGCCAGATAGGGCAGGGTTCCGTGGTGTACTTGGGACACCAAGTTGGGAGGGGCCAGGTGCCACCCCTACAACCCAAGACTGAAACCATCCTGGCTTAGGAGCCACCCAAAACCCAGACAGAGGTGAGAGCCTTCTTAGGTCTCACAGGGTAATACAGGACCTTTTTTTAAGGACTATGGCAACATTGTTGCACCCTTGACAGAGCTAACTTCCAGGAAGCAGCCCAAGATGGTGATCTGGACTGACACCTGTCAGAAAGCTTTTGAGGCCCTGAAAGCTGCCATGTGCATGGCGCCCGTGCTCCTGGCACCCAACTTCTCAAGAAAGTTTTTCATTCAAACAGACGCTTCAGTTCATGGTGTGGGGGCTGTTCTGTCACAGATGAATGAGGAGCGCCTAGATCAACCTGTAGCCTTTATCAGTAGAAGGTTACTTCCACTGGAACAGAGGTGGAGTGCTATTGAGCATGAGGCATTTGCTGTGGTCTGGGCACTGAGGAAGCTGAGACCATGCCTGTTTGGGATTCACTTCCGGGTTCAGACAGACCACAGGCCCGTCAGATGGTTGATGCAAATGAGGGGTGAGAATCCGAAGCTGTTGAGGTGGTCTATTTCCCTACAGGGTATGGACTTTACGGTGGAACACCGCTCTGGTACAGAACACGCCAATGCTGATGGTCTGTCCAGATTTTTCCGCCTTAGTGAAGAGAACTCCCAGGAGTTAGGGTAGTTCTCCCCCGTTTTCAGCTGGAGGGGACACGTGTTAGACCTGGCACCATTGGCATGGGTCTCCCTTCCATTTTTGCTGTTGCCTCTGAGGTAATATAAATTTTATGATCGATTGTGTCCCCTATCTTAGACCCCACCGACTCCATGTACTAGCTCGAAGTGCATGTTACTTCCCTCCTGTCCTAGCTATGAAGACGCAAATACATTTGCGTCCAACGTTAACATGTTCTCTTTCAGATCCGCCATGAACGGATTGGATATTCAGTTTCTAAATATGCTATGCCAACGTCTTTTTGTGGTATACCTTACACGTTTTTCAGCTCTGGCGAAGTAGGCCTGAATTCTGCCATCGAGCCTCTTTTTTCCTGCCTTCTGACTCTGAAAGCCTCAGCCCAGGCTACCTCTGTGCCAGTGACCCCTGCCTTACTTCTGGCGCGGCTAACGGTGCTCGGCTCAGCCCGTTGCCTGCCAAGACTGTATTCAACCTTCGAATTATCTGCTCCACTCCTCGAAAATACATTCCTGTCTGGTAGATTCACGTCAACATCCTTCCAGCTGCAGAGCAAAGGGTTAGGCCTCACTGTCTCTATACAAGTGATTCACGACTCTGTTTCCATGGTAGGCCCATGCCCTCCCTCGCACCCCTTGCGTCTCATGCAGACACGTAGACGCTCATACACGCACTCACAGCCAGTATAGAATAGCCTCTCGTCCGAGAGACCTTTTCCCTCCAGATAATACAGTTCCTTAAACATGAGATATTAGATACGATTTGGGATTAGGTTGATCTGACATCCAGACATCCGTCTACACTTGTAGGGCTAAATGTCAAGTCCCCCTTCACCCCTCAAGTTACACGTACATTACACGTCATACTGCTGCGCGCGCATTTCTGCCATGTATTTTTGCTGACACTGCCGGATTCACTCATGGATCCGCCTATCTGTGACATCATGTTAAATGACGTTCTAGTACACGCCTTCATGCACACCTATTGTAACGCCTTTTGTATTACGTACATGCACTCTTATCTCTCTTCTCAGCTGTTACGCCTCCTGCATATGCCTTTACTGTAATGCATTGACTATATATATGAATGCCTGTCAATAATGTATTGTCGCATACTTGCATATTCGCATATTACCATTGACTCTGTCAGTCTGTCCCTTCCCGAACCTATGTGGTGACGGAATGGTATGCCACCTTGGCTCGAGCCAATATGCTAATCACCCAATTCCTTTTATAGGAATAAAACCCTTTTGAGAAACCTCAAATATCACGGATTTTGCCTCTTATTTATTATGAGTTATTCTTATTGATTTTATCGCATAGAAATTAAGCACCGGTAATTAGAATTTACCACACCTCATGTATTTTTGCTGGTGTTAGATGCTTTGGGCACTGTGCCACTGCTATTCAGTGCCACAGTGCAAGTGCTCCCTACTGAAAATTGATGTATTAATCAGTGGTTCCATGTTTGGCTATTTGGTTTACTTGTCAGACCCTAGTCTAGTGCACTGGGTGTGCCCAGGGCGTGTAAAGCCAAATGCTGCTTGTGGGCCTGCAGCACTGGTTGTGCCACCCACAGAAGCAGCCTTGTAAAATGTGTCTAAAGTCTGCCATTGCAGAGCCTGCGTGCAGTCTGGTACTGTCATGCTGACTGGGCAAGTGCACCCACTTGCCAGTCCCTCAACCTTCCCTTTTCTTCATATCAGTCACCCCTATGGTAGGCCCAAGGGCAGGGTGCATTGTAAGTATAAGGCAGGACAAACCCTGATGTGTGGGGCATGTCCTAATAGTGAATTAAAGCCATTTTCATTTTTCACTATTGCAAGGCTACCTGTTCTCCATAGGCCAGAATAAGCTGTTAGAGTTATTAAATTTTTATAATCCTGTCTCAGAGAACATGGTAGAAATTTGAGTTTAGTATGCCTGAACTCAGATCAATAAAATATATCTTTTAGTGAAGTTGGTTTTAATATTCTGTGTTTGCAAATACCACTTTTAGATAGTAGGTATTTGCTTTTCTAATCATTCAAACCTGCCTCTGCTAGGTTGTGTATTCCTATGTCTGGTTTTGTGAGTGACAGGGCTGGGGAATTCCAGGAGACAGGCTGAGTCACCCAGGGGTGAATAGAGAGATCTGCATCTAGATGGGAGGGAGGAGTTGCACCTGAACCTTGAAAAGGGCTGTGCCTGCCTTCCACAATGCTGGCTCCACCCCCTGGGGAACGGCTGATGTCTCTGCCCTGCACACTGAATGAAGAGAAGGAGTCCAGTAAACAAAGTGCTCCAGGACTGTACTTGCCTTCCACAATGCTGGCTCCACCTCCTGTGGGGCGTCTGATGTGCATGCCCTGCACTGTGAAAGGAAAGGAGTAGACTGATAAACAAAGTGCTTCAGAACTGGATTGGACTGGGCAAAGGCCCCTCTCCCCTCAGAGAACAAAGAATTTTGGGGTATTAATATTGGGACCCTGATCCCATGAAATTAGATCACTTTGGACGACAAGAAGAAACCTTTACTGAGGAGAGGAACCTGAAGAAACTGAGGAGAGACTATTCCCAAGCTGAAGTGCTGCTTGGGGGATTGGCCTGCAGTGGTTGCCTTACTGCCAAAGGAAGGAGAGAGGAACTTTGTGTACTTTTCTTTCAATTTGTGAAGGATATCCAAGGGCTTGGAAAAGAGCTTGCCGCCTGCTGAAGTCTCAGGGACAACAGAGTTCACCCCCCCCCCCCAGCTCTCCAGAGTTCTTTGGAAGTGCCTGCTGCTGTTTGGGCCTTTAGAGGAACGGCGTGTCGCAAGGAGCTGGAAGCGCGACTTAACAAGAAGATGCGTGTTGCTGTGCCTGCCGTCGCAACTCCGAAGGATGGTGTCGCCGCTGGAACTGTTGCATTGCACCACATTGACCAAGAGCATCTCGCATCCCCTAAAAGCGCGCCGCCATCGAAGCTGCTGCTGTCACATCTTGGATGTCGCCGCTTTAGTTGTCGCATCGAGCGGAGGCTTCATGCATCGTGGGAGAAGAGCGTCGCCGCTGGAGCTGTTGTTGTCGCATCGTAAGGGTGTCCCCGCTGCAGTCCACGGATCGAACCGAGAACTTCTTGCATCCCCGAGAAGCATGCCGCATCTGGAAGATCTTCATGTCTTTATTTCTTTGTATCTGAACTGTGCCGCATTTCCCATCGCTGAGACACTGCTTGTCGTGGAAGCGCAACGCAACTTAAGGTACATTGACACAGAATGTCGCATCTAAAAACTGAACTGAACTAAGCTTAAATCTACCATCTTAAAGTAATCCTAGTGTGTATTTTTGTCGTTTATGGTCTTGTGGTAACTCTATATAAAGTCTACTTATTTTTTACATAAAACCTGTGTGGTGTCCATTTGTAGTGTTGTCACTGGGTTACTGTAAGTGGTCACAACTGCTTTACTTACAACGCCTCTGAAGTAAAGCCCTTCTGCTCGTGCCAAGTTATCAAAGGGGTGAGCAGTGGTTATTTTAGGAGTGTAATCCCTTTATACTGACTAGAGGAGAGGGTCCCTATTTGTCACACGTACCTTCCTGTGCCAACTAGAGACCCCCAAATCTAACACCAGCTCAGGAGATATGATGAGGGGCAAAGTGGAGAAGTACATTTTTTCTAAGTTACATTTCCACTTAGGTTACCGACAGTCTGATTTCATCATTTCATCAGATTTTTTAAATGAAATAAAAAATAACTTTGAAGCATTTTCTAGCTTTTTCCTCAGTAGAGACAGAAAATCAAGATCTTAATCTCATCTAGGCCTGGTCAGGGAAACGTCCAGCGAAGTCTACACATACAAAGTAGCTTTTGTAACAGAAATTGGTAGTATGCCCTATTTTTAAATATTGTATGTTTTAGGAGCACAAGGGAAACCCACAGGTAACAAGGGACCAGGGGTAGCTAATGCTTTCAGGAACACGGGATCCTCGACAAGTCATATACCATCTACTATACTGGTAAAACAAAAAATCCCAGATAGTTTGTTCAAATAACAATTAAAATCTACATTTATTAATACATACAACTGAAAAACAATATTTTAGAGGCCAAAGGCCAAAATTTGGGAGAAAGACCACCCTAAGGATGACAGTTCTAATAGTGACCATGGCAAAACTGGGGGTTATTTCTCTCTTTCTTTCTATGTCTACTGTACACACACACATACAAACACACACTCACTCACACAAGCATACACACTAATACATATACATTTTTCATCATTTTTGGGGGGGAAAAATAGGTAAGTGGCATACAAATGGGGGAATACTTCCACAACATCATATTGACGTGTGCGTTTAAGCTATTTCTATCTCAGATTATATCTGCTTTCTAATCTGAGTGCAGGTTTGGAAACTACAACCTCTTCATGTGAGACCTATCATGCAATGCTTGAACCGTTTTAAAACTGTGCTCTTGAATATTCCGTTGGAAAAACAAGGTGTTCTTCCCGTCCGTTGATAAGAGTTGATTCGACTGATCAAAGATGAGCAATCATTTTAAAATGGAATGCAAGCTGGTCACTTTGAATTTTCATTTGTGCCGGTACATGTACCAAAACCAAAGTGTGTGGTATTGCCAATTTCACCATTCAGATGTACCCAATGTCACTTCACAAATCTATTCAAACACTGCAGCTATACCTTCCCTTTGATGCCAGGGCACACCTGAGACTACAACTTTGATCTTCAACTGCATTCTGGTGCCATCATCATCTACAGTTGATGAGTGCCAGTATCATTCCAACCTGTTTGAACATCTCTGACTTTCCTGATGCAAGTATGATTTTTAAAACATCATTATCTCCACCCATGGATTCCATTTTCTAGGGTGCAAATGTGAAAGTTTCCATCTATTTCAGACATAAAATATGTCAGCAAAACAAGAGTAAGAGAATCGATAGCTGCTGCTGTTTGCCTGTATAGCCATCTTGAGACAGCTTTTTTTTGCTCTATAATTCATCTTAGGGTTTTGCACCATGCAGCAGAGTCAAATTAGATATACGGCGTTTCCTTGGCTTTTTCATTTATCAATGCACATAAATGTATACCCATATCTACAATAGAAATATTGCCCTCTCAATCCAAGGATCATGTGTGCATTGCGTTTTCAGTTTCTGTGCCCTTTATGCATTTCATTTGTTTATGTATTTCATTTATTAATTAATCAGGCATAACATTTGTTTGTTACTCATCAATTGCTCACATAGCATGTATGTGACAAAATTGATATGCTATTTTTTGCAATGTGCATCATTAATTTCGGGGTTTGGCTTTTACATAATAATCATGTGTATGTACGGACATATTTTTTGGGATAGACATCTTCAGCTTTCCTTGGGCAGTTTGTGCATGCTGTGTACTGCAAACATCTTTAGTAATTATCTGCATAATTCCAATCTCCAGTAACTTATTGGAAACAAAGGTATGCAAGTTAGTGGCCACCTAAATAAACCAGATGGGTACTTTGGTGATAAGAAGGCTAAGCTACGGGCTAAATGGAGAGGGTGGTTACCAAAGACAGATTTCAATATTTATTCTTTCTTCTCCAAAAGGTCCTACCCTTCAGACACTAGTATATCAAGTGTCAAATTTGATTAAGCTGTCCATTGGTGGCTGAAAAACATTTTTGCGAATTGGAAGTCATGTGTGCAAATACCTAATTTTGTAATTTCTAAAAGAATTGGGGGTGACACATTCTAATGACTGTTGTCATTTCCCCTAAATTGAACTCAATGTGCCAGTCTCCGTAAGCAGTCACCAGGCCAGAATCTTCTTTTGCTTTTTATTTTAGTAATAAGGTCTATTATTTCAGGGCCTTGCTTAAGTGTCTTTATGGTTTAAGTGGGTGCCTTCATATTGTTTATCAGAGCAAGGTATATTAATGCAAGTGATCTGTTTCCTTCATCATTGAAAGATCAATTTCTAAGTTTCCTTCAATTCTTTAGATGGGATCCACTAATTTAGTATGAATTATTTTTCTCAAAAAGCATGTGTGATTGCAAACAGTTGATCCTAAATGACAGCATCATGATCTGCATTGATAGAGCATATGATATCTCACCAAAGTTTATGGACAATTGGAAGGCCCATGTCCCTTACGAAGAGAGGTACAAGTAGTTTTAAGCCTTCTAATAGCTAAATCTTTCTAACATATGAATACAGCAGAACATAATCGCAGTTTTAAGAGATACACAATTAAAAAGATCATCATTACCATTAAATTCTTCACTGATGCTAAACCCTAATTATAGGTAAATATTGCACATGATGATACACTGCCGAAGGACATGACTGCCTTCTACAGCAGCCGTGAATCTGGGTCTGTTACTATTATAGGACATAATGGCCCAGATATTAAATATTTAATATTTTAATGCTTTAACATTCAATAGGTATCCAGTGTGAAATGATCTTTTGAACTTTTTTAAGGACAACATCTTAGCAGTGGTAAAGTGGTAAAGTGCACAGAGTCCTACTGCCAGCAAAAAACGAATTCAGAAAAACAGGAGGAGTGAAGGCAAAAGTGTTAGGATTATGTCAAGTTCTCTACCAATAGTTTTCTAATGTATAAATTGATACACGACCACTCTACTGCCAATTTGTTAGTACATTTGTGTTGACCCAAATCCAAAATAATCACTTCCAGCTGGCAAATTAGTTTTAGCGAGGGAACTTGCTATTTCATAAAACAGGTATGAGAGCAAGGGGTTTTCCATTAAGTAAGTAATAAACATGTCCAAAGCTGTAACAATGTTGGTATTCACATTACAATGCAATGTTTTTCCATACTGTTGTGCACCTATACATACATTCCCTAAAATTTTGGTGTCAGTTTGAAATCAGGATGAAATGTTTTCCCCATAGGACATGTATAATATAGCTGCTGAACAAGGGATTTCCTCACCAGGAAAGTATGTTTATGGTAGAGAAGAAAAAGAGAACACCTTTAATAAGGCAACGCCCATTTTTGTCCAATTGGCTCCAGCCAATTGTTCATGTAGGCGATGGGTTAAAACAATAGGAGGAAACCTGTGACAAGTACATTTCCAACTTTTAGAATTAGGGCTGTGAATCCGCCCTTTCTTCCCTTGTGTCTTAAAGAATTAAACTTACAATCATAAATGCTAAGATGTAGGGTATGATTTCCAAAAGTATGATTGACAGTGTTAGTATTTGAGAGAGGTTCGGGTGTAGATTAGATTAGAGTCATTGGCGCAACTCTGGAAAGTACATGTGAGGAAATTTACACAAATTACTGAGATTACAGCATTATGCTACATCGGGTAATTTTGTGAGAACTTTTAACAGAAGCAAGTTTAAAGGTTGGGTATTTTTAACATGAGCGGCATTTCAGGTAGATTTTTTAGCCGGGCACACCATTTGGGGAATTTGTTAGAGGTAAACTAGGAATGTGAACAGCAGTGTTTTGAATGGGAGTGGAAGTTCCTTTAATACAGGTGATCAACAAACTTTTCATGAAATTACACTACACTAAATTAGGTCAGTTACATCCTCCCCTATGTAATTCCCACTGCACAAAACTCATCAGCAAGGTGAATTTTCAACTTCTGTTTGAATGTTTGTAGTTTATTTGTACAGCTCACATTGCATGACTCAATTATTTTTAAGTGCTGCTTTGTAAAAGACTTTGGATATTCTAAGCATTCTCAGTGTAAGGTTAGAAGTAGGAACATGAGTATTCCCATTTAAGTCATAGTGAGTAACCAATGGAAATATGGGAACCCTTTTAAACTGACGGTTACTGACACATTATTAAAGCACAGTCATACTCAATTTGCACACTTCTTATTTGTGATATTAAAAAAAAGGTGCACGTGTACATATTAGGTAAGAGTGACTCAAACGCAGCTCTATTATCTAGGTGTACATCGGAAAGGAATGTTCTATGCAGAAATATTCTTGCCACTTTCAGAAAAACTGAAGAACGTTAAGGTGATTTTACATCCAAACTATGCCCAAAACTAGACAGAGACAAGAGTCTGCAACTCCCAAAGATACTCTGCTTCTTGTAAGTGTATGAAAAACTCATATTACACGGTATCAAAGTAAGTATCTCTCCAGGGAAATCCCCGAAGTGGCATCCACACCTGCCGGATCTTCATACCTACCTGCCTGGCAAATGATGTTCATCTGTGACTTTTGTTTTTTTCATACATTCTTCAATACATATCGTAAAGAAGATTTATGAAAGGATAGTAGTCCTAAAACTCTCTGGGCCTTATTTATGAGGCCTTGCGACAGTTGTGCGCTGCCCTTGCATCATTTTTGGCGACGCATCGGTGGCGTAAAACATGCCTCCTGTTGCGCCATATTTATAAAGTGACACATCTAGCAGATGCGTCACTTTGTAAACACCTGCGCTACATTATACCTGCATCAGGTATAATGTATGTAGGGGGGGCATTCCCAAGCAAGTACGCCTCGTAGAATTGACGCAGTGAAATCTATGAGCTTTCTCAGTGCCACTTCTAGGACGCAAATGCATAAAAACTTTACACCTGCCTCATGGCAGGCGTAAGGGTGATGCAGTGCTATATTCATAGCCCTCCCCCCTGCATTGCTGGGGTTGTGTCACGCTTCACCTGGAGAACAACAACGACCGCAACACCACCACCCTGCTCGACAACCTCGGACTCAAGCAGCTGGTTTCCACCCCCACCCACCTCGCCGGACACACTCTCGACGCCGTCTTCTCATCCAGCAAAGACATCGCCTTCAGCCACGCCACTGGACTCCACTGGACGGACCACAGCTGCATCCACTTCACCTTCAGAAGAACGACGATCCACCACCACCAGCAACCGGTGGCTCGAAGAAGCTGGAACAAGATCACAGCTGACCAGCTCGCCGCTTCCCTGAGCCAGCACCCCCCCGCCAGATCAGCGAACCCCAGCCAGGCCGCCGACAACCTCACGAAGTGGATCAACAACTGCGCAGACGAACTCGCCCCACTGAGGACCCCGCCTAGCAGACCCGGCAGCAAGAAGGCCCCATGGTTCACCGACGAACTCAAGAGCTCCAAGAAGAACTGCCGAGCCCTCGAGAAAGCCTGGAGAAGGGAACCAACGCCGGACAACATGACCGCCCTCAAGCTTGCCACCCGGAAGCACCACCAACTGATCCGCGCCACTAAGAAAACTGCATTCAAGGACCGGCTGGACAACAACGCGCACAACTGCAAGGAACTCTTCAACATCGTCAAAGAGCTCTCCAACCCCAACGCCGGAAACAACAACATCACCCCATCGCAAGACCTATGCAACTCCCTCGCCTCCTACTTCCACAACAAGATCGCGGACATACACAACAGCTTCAGTACTCAACCGACGCACGCCAGAACCGAACCACCGCCCCCCACCACCACCCTCCACGCCTGGACTCCGATCAGCACCGAAGACACCATCCGCATGATGAACTCCATCCATTCCGGATCTCCAACCGACCCCTGCCCTCACCACGTCTTCAACAGGGCCGACGCGGTCCTCGCACCCCACCTGCGGGAAATCATCAACACCTCCTTTGACACCGCCACCTTCCCGGAGAGCTGGAAGCACGCCGAACTCAGCGCCCTACTCAAGAAACCTACAGCGGACCCCACCGAACTCAAGAATTACCGCCCCATCTCGCTCCTCCCGTTCCCAGCCAAAGTCATCGAGAAGACCGTCAACAAGCAGCTGGCCGCCTTCCTCGAGACGAATGGATCCCTCGACCCCTCACAGTCGGGCTTCCGAGCCAACCACAGCAGCGAGACCGCCCTCATCACGGCCACCGATGACATCCGAGCCCTGATGGACAACGGAGAAACAGCGGCCCTCATCCTCCTAGACCTCTCCGCGGCATTCGACACTGTCTGCCACCGCACCCTAGTGCAGCGCCTCAGCAACGTCGGAATCCAGGAGAAGGCACTGGATTGGATCATCTCCTTCCTTGACGGAAGAACACAGAGAGTCCGTCTACCACCGTACAAGTCAGAGGCCACCGAAGTCATCTGCGGCGTCCCTCAAGGATCCTCGCTGAGCCCCACCCTCTTCAACGTCTACAGGAGCCCCCTCGCGGCCATCGCACGCCAGCACAACCTGAACATCATCTCCTACGCTGACGACACCCAGCTGATCCTCTCCCTGACCAACGACCCCGCCGCCGCCAGAGCCAACCTTCATGAAGGGATGAAAGACGTAGCCGAGTGGATGACGACCAGCCGCCTGAAACTGAACTCAGACAAGACGGAGGTCCTCATCCTGGGCTCCTCACCCTCCGCCTGGGACGACTCCTGGTGGCCCCCCGCCCTGGGCAGCGCACCCAAACCGACAGACCACGCACGCAACCTGGGCTTCATCTTGGACTCCTCCCTCACCATGACCAGACAAGTCAACGCCGTCTCCTCGTCATGCTTCAACATCCTGCGCATGCTACGGAAGATCTTCCGGTGGATCCCCACCGAGACCAGGAAAACGGTCACCCAAGCCCTCGTCACCAGCCGACTGGACTACGGCAACACCCTCTACGCCGGAACCCCCGCCAAGCTCCAGAAGAGACTCCAGCGGATCCAGAACGCCTCAGCCAGACTCATCCTCGACATCCCACGACACAGCCACATCTCCGGACATCTGAGAGACCTGCATTGGCTCCCCGTCAACAAAAGAATCACCTTCCGCCTCCTCACCCACGCACACAAAGCCCTACACGATCAAGGCCCCAGCCACCTCAACAACCGCATCAACTTCTACGCTCCCAAACGACCTCTCCGATCAGCCAGCCACGCCCTCGCCGCTGTCCCTCGCTTCCGAAGAATGACAACGGGAGGAAGGTCCTTCTCCTACCTGGCCGCCAAGACCTGGAACTCCCTACCAACCGACCTGCGCCTGACCCAAGACCACCTCTCCTTCAGGAAGAAGCTCAAGACCTGGCTATTCGAGCAGTAGCAGCACTCCCCCCCCCCCCCCCCCCCCCCCTAGCACCTTGGGACCCTCCGGGTAAGTAGTGCGCTATATAAATGCCTGTGATTGATTGATTGATTCAAACACAACCCCAGCAATGCGTAATTTTTATGCCGACAGAGATGTCAGTAAAACTGACGTATCTGTTATTCCTTGCGACATGATGCAGCCATCATGTTGCAAGGAGGGCGCAATGAAAAGTGACGCATCTCTGTTTTCAGCGATCCGTAACTTTTCATAAATAAGGCTCTTTGTACTTAAAACAGGTAAAGTGTTAGTGTTTTCTGCAAGGGACATTAATTAGTAGAGCAATATCCAACTTATGTCTTTGAGGGGAAAATCTGTGCAACAATTTAAGGATGTCCAGATAAGGTAAATATACAAATAATCAGTGCTGAGCTCCTGACTGTGTTTGCAGGTAATGAGCACCAGTACTTATTTGGGGGCCCAAAGAGAAAGAAAAGGAATACAGAAGAAGGAGGGGAAAGATCAGCAAACAGTGAGGAATTGAGAAATCAGGCATGAAAAAGAAACTGCAGGGGTGAGATAGATGAGAGGAAAGAGAAAGGGACTCAAGGGTCGTGGATGAAAGAGGCATGAAGTGGAATCAAGGCATGGCAAACTTGGTATTCGGCACCACAGCTTTCAGCAGGACCGGTGGCGGACTCCTAAGAAAAACGTTGTGCCCCTACCCTTTTTTGTAACATAAACCCTGTATGTAATCAATTTAAGACAATTTAATTTACTTAGTCTGTGGTTACCCTGAAAACTTGCCACTGATCCAGCCTATTTAGATGCCCCTGATTTAGTACTTGACTGCATAGGGAGCATGTTGCTAAATACAGTGCTCACTCCTCTGCAGAGGAGAAGAGTAAAGAAAAGGCTGATTTCTATGTGCTATCTTTAGGCCCTCCTTAACTGCATACAAAGGTGTAGAGGTTTACAGCACATAGAAGTCAATTCATGAAAACATTTTCGATTAAAGTGGTACTCGTGTAGTACTCTTTCACATATTCTTACATGAATTTGTGAATCGGCCACAAAACATCTAAAATGGGAATGAAATTGATATATCCAGGGAATATTCATATACAGTTTAGTACAGATAGAAATGAATGTACCCTTCTGGCACTTTTACTAATAGGAAGTTGGACATTTCGGGGTTCATTCACAAAGACACACAAGAGTGCATAAAATAGTCCTACTTCCTCTAATCATAAATGCCTTTATGAACTACCCCTTATGTGGTCTCACTAGGCACCATTTTGTTAAAGCTTCTTAAATACAAAATAGAATTAAAGTTAGAGTAATACACGTTTAGTGATGTACAACAATGCTATATGCCATTGATTACTCTTGAACGCACCACCATCGAAACAGAATTTTCCCTACTCCAGGTGTAATTGTGTTTCTTTGCAGCTGCATTACAGAAGGATTCATGCAGGGAAGTATCAATATTGTTGTTACAACAGTCACGGTTGCAGTTTGCCAGCGGCTTCCTATAAGAAGCTTAGCACAGGAAGAATCTTTGCCTAATCCCTGTAATAACCCATCGTTGAACTCTGGAGTTTATTTTTACCTCTTGGCATTTTTCTGAACGAGAAGTTTATCCTCTGCGCCAACTTGAAGATTCATCAGATCCTGAGCACAAAAAGCTTCCCTCATGCCGGCTGCACCTGTGCCCGTGTTTTCGCCTATTTATATTTAATTATAGAATTGATTACTTCTATGAAAAGGCCTCCGGCAAACGCTGACGAGTGTAATACGTTTCAAGCAAACAGGCAGGCTTTGTTTCTGTCTGAATGCCACACACACTTTGTGTTCCGCCTTCACTCATGTTATACGATAGCAGGGGTCGCGCGGGGGCCGCCGGGATTAATGATATCCTGCTGAAAGGTGCCCGAACGTTCCAGAGATGACATGGAGGTAATTCAAAATGGCACCCAACGGCGACACGGAAATGAAGAGCATGTCGAGCGGGAACAAGGGTTAACGTCTTCGTTTGTGCCTCTGATTTAGTGACAACTCTGGGAGAATAGAATAATACAATAAAATATAGGCAGGCAAGCTGAAAACAATTAAATCAAACAAACACAAGCCCAATCTCGATCACAAAGCAGTCTGAACGGTGAGATCCTGCTTGACAAAGATTTTGCTGTGACTTACTCTTTGAGTACTCCTGACTTACTCCTGCAGCTAGGAGTACACCAGTACTAAGGCCAGAATGCAAGAGTACTATATGAATAAATTCCTACGTAGGGGAGGGGATGTGGCCTAAAGGCCAGAGCTGCCAACTTTGGAGTATCAGCGTCTGCTCACCATCCCGTGATTCTAGTCAAATCACTTAATCTCTGCGTGCCTACTAAAAATAAATATGTCCTTGTGTAATGTAAGTGGTACTCATGTAAAGCGCTCCAATATCTTGGGGTTGAGTTTGCGCCTTATAAAACTGCAAAAAATAAATATAGCAAACTCTTTGCGAATTGGACCCACTGGGTATTGTTATGTGATTTATTTTTTCTAATCTATATTTAACTTGTTGGCATTGTTACAGACATTGTGTGAGTAGCAGTTTGAATGGCATGACACATACACTGTCAGTACTGTTACATTTGTTAACATCGACAGTCCAGGGTCGCGTTGAAATAAAAGCTCGTTACATCATAAAGAAGACCGCAGCATGCCTCCACCCACCCCGACACCCCCCCCCCACAGCGTCACCGTATTTCACTGGGATGTGACATCAGGCTACTCAGTGGGCCGTGGTAAGGGGAGGGAGTAGATGACGAAGAGTTCTAGTAATGAGTAAGATAAATTGGTTGTCTTGTGGGGTGTGTGAGTCGGCACCTATTCAGCCGAGTCTGTCTGTGGGGGTTCTACTAGTTGGAGGTAGGCGGTGAAGGGTTCCCATATCTCGTGTGGGCGGATCTCATTGGCATTAGTTTCCAGTAGTTGGTCAGTTGCTCGTGGCAGTATGCAGAGTCTTAAAGCTCCCAGTTTATTGTGACTCTGCGTTTTGCTAAAAGTATCATTAATGTCACCAGTTTACTGACAAACCGGTCCCTGTTCCCCACATATCCCAGGAGATCCACCAGTGGGGAGGGGTCTAGTTGTGTATTTATGAATTTCCCAATGGAGCTATATACCTCCGCCCAGTAGGCAGCAATCGCAAGGCATCGCCCAGCAAGGTGGAGGAAGTACGCTTCCGGCAGGTGGCATCGGGCTCAGTGGGACTCAGGAGAGATACCCATTTTGTATCTTTGAGCAGGGATTCGGTATATGAGATGTAGACATTTTAAATGTATAAGGCGTAATCTGTAGTAGGGGAATAAGAGTTTGAGTTGGCCACAGCAGTGTGCCCACTGTTCATTAATGAGGGGTGTGTGGAGATCAGTTCCCCAGGCCTCCAGCGCCAGTGTGCCTGTCGCAGGCGCAGAGCGTGGCATATGGTTGTAGAAGGATGTAATCAGTTTCCGTGCAGTGCTGGCAGTGTAAATATATTCTAGAGCCATAAGTGTTTGCGGGGGAGTTGGAAAAGTGTCAAATATTGTGCAGCATGTTGCAAGCAGTTGATAATAAAGGAGACTGTCTAGGGTAGCGCTTACATCCTGATTCTGGAAGGGAGGATCCAGGAATCAGTCGTTTGGATAGAGATCCAGGAATAGAAATGTGTGGATGCCAAGTTTACTGGAGCGAGCGCAGGTGCCCCCATGTATCATTGATCGAAGTATGGGATTTTTTGTCACTGGGATTGATGGGGCATACAAATGTGTGCAGTCCGCGCGACACACCAGTCCCGTCCATGCCCACCTCAAGCACTGTGGAGTATCTCTATCAGATCCCAGACGTTTGTATGGCAGGAAAAGGACCGTTGAAAGTGGGCATGGGGAGACTTTAACTATTTGCACCACGACATGTAGCTGAAATGTTATAGGGTGTGTCCATTAACGTAAGAATTGTGCCTGGGCGCAGAGTGCGTACAATTGCAAATCTGGCGCTCCCATTCTGCCTTGTGCCTGCGGCAGCGTCAGCAGCTCGTATTTGACACATGGCTATTTCCCAGCCCAATTTAGTGTTATGAGATTGGACCGTAGTCATCTAAAGAACATTTGTGTGATTGGAATGGGAATGTTGACAAACAAGTAAAGCAACTTGGGAAGACTCACCATTTTTGCTATGGCGATTCAGCCTGCCAAGGACAACGGAAGTTTTGTCCATACCGGAACTCTGTATTCAAGCCGGCTTATTGCGCTGCCAAAGTTAGCTCTCCAAACCTCCTCCGTTTCATTGCACACGTGAATCCTTAGGTATTTAACTGGGCCGTTTGCCCATTGGCAGATATTCCACGGAGAGTGGAGTTGTGGCCTCCGTTAAGGGAAGCAACATAGACTTGGCCCAATTTATTTGGATGCCTGACATGCCGTCAAATCGCACGATTTCGTGAATAAGCAGTGAGAGATTTTGCTCTGGGTCGTTAACATAAAGGGGGATGTCGTCCATGTAGAGGGACACAACAAGCCAGTGAGTGGAAAAACCCAGACCCCAATTTGAGTGCTGCTAATGTATATGCGCTGCCAGGAGCTCCATGGCGATGGCAAAAAGGATAGGGGAGAGCGGGCACCTCTGTGTTGTGTCCCTGCCTATCGGGAAGGGATCTGAGATCTGACCATTGAGGCGTATGCGCGCAATGGGCAGGGTGTGGAGGAGGTGGACCTGTGAGAGAAAGACGTGGCCGGGCCCCATTCTCTCAAGTAATGGAACAAGTATTTCCATTTAAGCATATCAAACGCTTTTGTGGCGTTGAGTAGCGCTGCCACACCAGGGAGCTGGGTATTTAAATAGTGCATTACTGAAAACATAGTTCGAAGATTATGCACTGTGGACTGGCCAGGTATAAATTCTGATTGGCCTGGTCTGATCATCACCGGTAGCAATGATTGCAGACTATTCGCTAAGACTTTAGCGAAGATTTTTTCTCAATATTGACAAGGGAGAGCGGCCGGTATGAATCACAGTGGTGATCTGGCTTATCTGGCTTTAAGAGTTTAAAAATCACTGCCTCTCACATGGTTGGGGGTAGCAGGCCCATCTCTAGAGCATCATGGTATGTGTCTAAGAGTTTTGGAGCTAGAATGTCTGAGTACTCCTTATAAAAAGCAGCTGTGAGTTCATCTAGTCCCGGAGCTTTACCCGGGGAGAGTCCAGCAATTGCTTGTTGGACTTCTTCTATTGTGATGGGACAGTCTAGGAACTCTCTGTGGGCGTTTGACAGCCACACTAGCTCATTGTCGTCAAAGTATGCCTGCAGGTCTGGGGGTGCTTTCCTTCGTGCTGTGGAGTAGCGTCACGCAGCTTCCATGTGGAGGAGTGGCCATGGCCCTCCTGGTCAAGCAACTCCGTGATGTAGGATGCGGCGCGCAGCTTTTGGAGTAATCAAGCTAGGGGTCTGCTGGGGCATTCTCCCTTCCCGTACCTACGTGGGGATTCTTTGTCCAGGAACAGGGTCCCCCACTCCGCCTCCTTCTGATACTTCGACATCTTCTCGCTGATGCGCGCCAAGACGTCAGCGTTGCCAGAGTTATGGAACTGGATCCCCAGGGCCGACTTGTCTTCTTCGAGCATTGCAATCGTGTGGCGTATAGACTTAAGCACCCTGTGTTGCTTGGCCAAACATTTCCCATGAATCAACGCCTAAATGGCGTCCCATAGTGTGGCAGGGGAGCTAACTGACCCAGTATTGTGGCCAAAGTATGTTTGGATTGCCTTGCGTATTTCTTCCCTGAAAACGGCATCTCTCAGCGCTCCAGAAGGTAAATGCCATGTAAAAGTGTGCAGAAGTGCATCAGGGGGTGGAGTGTGCACCGGGGCATGGTCCCAAAGTGTATGTGGTAGATGAGTGGTCAGAGGATGCCAGGGGAGGAGATCTCTTGTGGCCAGCTAGTAGTCTACAAGACCACGATCCATGCTGCAGGAAGAAACAGGTACCTGCTCGGGTGTTTGGGTGTGTGTCTCCCCAAATGTCCATGAGGTGGTTATCTTCAATGATTGTGGTCAAGACCCGGGCAGCCTGTGGATGCGGGCATCTGGAACTGCCCTCCCTTTCCAAGGAGTCTATAAATGGGACATTGAACTTCCCACACCAGAGAGTCGTCTGTGCATCCAGGCCCGAGATCATGTGCCGGATCTTGGTGAAAGATTCCAGGTTGTCCCCATTGGGGCCATACACAGTGACCAGGATGATTGCATGGCTGAAGAGTGTGCCTGTTGAGATGAAGTATTGTCCACCACTATCAAAGATGCATTGTTTTGTGCTCCACGCCAGGCCCCGTCTAATGAGAATACACATGCCCCTGGCATAATTGGAATATGTGGCCGAGTGTGTGGTTCCCTAATCTTTCGTGAGTAGTGGAGGGAGAGCCCACCGTGCGGTGGCTGTTACGTTGTGCATGCAACCTCACAACATGCATATTCAACATTATGGCGGGTGCGGCTTCCAGCATCGCCCGACAAAATGTTGAATATCCGGGATGCGACCGCCAGTGTGGCGGTCACATCCTAATTGATACTGCGGGACCGCATCACCTCTGGCGGTCAGTCCTGTTTCCAGGGGCGGGTGGTGACATTTGAAAGTGGTGCGGCGTAAAATTATAATCATACTGCAGCGTAGCGAGCGAGCGCAGCGAGCGAGCCCGAACCCCCTAAGGAGGGTTCTGGGGGATTTCCCCCCGAGAAAATTTTGAAAAAAGCGTGGACAAATGGTGCGTTTTCAAGCAAATTTGAGAAAGCAGGAAGGTTAATAAAGCAATTGTGAAAGTGCAGTTATTACATTAATAGATGTCATAACATAGGTAGCTGCTTATTCAGTATAACCACAGAGCTTCATACATTCAGTCCTATTACGCTGTTGAATTCAGAATATAAGACTTTCATGAAAATCTCAGCTCTAAGAGTAGCAGAAGTTGCACAGCAGTTGGGAAACATCCTTTACAAAGCATTGGGAACCACGCATTACCTATACCACGTTTCCATTACAACGCATGTGACTTTATCACACATGTCTTTCCGCACAGTTTATAGTGTTTAGGTGCTAGAGAATGTACTTAATAATATGCCATTTGATCAGTAAAATCTGTTTAGTCCCCAAGTAGAACAAACACCAGAAAACTTTTAAAAACAGAGATAACAATGCATTTCTGAGTACCTCACTCACAGTATTTTTTTTATTCAACAAACAAGTAGCAGCATTCACTTTTTGTAAAGTAAATCAGCACGTCTCTCTTTCAGTGTAGCGAACTTGTCAAGAACATTAACCTTCTGCGATGCTGCCTGCTGTTCACTACTGGGACCACAAACATAGGCTAGCTGTGCCAGACTGCCAACGCACCTCCATATATAGGGCAACAACTGATTTTTCTTCTTTTTGTTTTATATAGCGAACTAGACCCGAGACATCGGGTATCAGAGCGCTTTACATGAGCACCAGTTTTGTTACATTACCATTAATGACTAAATAAACCTTCGAATAAAGATTAAAATCCATGCCGGGGTAATGTGCCCCAACATTGTCCGCAACGTGAAAACCACCATTTCCACAGACCGACCACCAGTGAAAAAACAACATTTCTTCCGGTTGGTCGGCTCGATATTGATGCAAGGTCAGAACAGGAAGGTATGACAAATTGTGGCATATTTGTAGTTATGACAAAACCTCTGAAGGACCTGCTTTTTCAATGTTTTCAATCTTATAAGAAACAGCTGTGAATAAATTGTACCACAAATTCTGCTGCATGAATGCGACCTACATGTTTGTTATAAATGAAAAATTGCACTTTCTCCAGGTAATTAATTTCTAGCTAGCTAGCATGCCTGAAACCGGTGATTCATCTAAGAGCAGTTTCTGAGAAAACAGTTTTCGCCAAGGGGGATAAGAAAAACATGAGGATCAGTTGAATGCCATTGTCCTATAGGGGAAAGAAGGAGAAACCAGCCATGGGAGAGAAATAGAGAAAGTTTGTCAGAGCTACACAAACACACGCCCACACACACAGACACGCACACACATACAGACTCACACACCCACCCACACATCAATCCACACACACACACACTCTCACACACACACCCACACATCAATCCACACACAGACACCCCCCCACACACAGACACGTTCACACACACATCCGCACACAAACAGACATCCCTGGGACATAAAGCACACAGTGTTGCAGCAGAAGGCCTGTGTTTTTGTTTGAGTGAGTATTTTAAATCCAAGGTGAAATATGAGAGATATCTAACCATACCCGACTGAAAGCTCCTGTACCCAACTATTTATTAAATAATACATTTATTAAGGGGGTGTAACACCAGAAACCACCCCAGACGCTTCGCCACACACTAATAGATCAAGCTGCCGTGATACAATAGAGTGTGTCTTCTTGTCCATTGCTTGGAAATGTTCTGCTAGGGATGAGGCATGGGTAGAACCTGCAAGCATCTTACATTGTGCAGCATACAGGAGACACTTTATGGGTAGGGATTTTCAGTGGCCACCAGAAGACCCAGGCAAGGGCTTCCCTCTGTCTTTTATGAATTGTTCCACTGATGGACTGAACCAAAATACTAGAACACAACCAGCTGATTCTGGGGAAATGCTTACATCCCTCCACCTTTTCTGGTTCACCTATGATAGTATTCTATGGCAGGTGCAATGTATCGTCTGCCCACAAATGGCATATGTGTTGGTGCGTCAAGAGTCTTCAATAGCAATAACCGTAAGCACATTTAAATTGTGCACCTTTACCCGACACTGAGCATACAACATGCACTGTTTGTGACTTTTGAAGAGGTAGTAGTTTGCCGTTCATGGTCAGTTAAGAGTGGGATATGAGTATATATTTCAACATTATATTGTTCTTAACTGCAGCCACCAGACATCCTAATCACCCTTTATTTGCATGTGTGCACTTGCTTTTAGCGTCTGCCACCCTTGAAAAAGTACCTTTGGTCTGTTCTGTGCTCTTGTCGCCTCCAGGCAAATTTCTGAGTGCACCAGTGTAAAGGCCCATCTCTGATATCACCCCCTTACTATTTTGGATCAGTAAAGCAGAGAGAGCTATTTCAATAGGATCCAAGAGTCTTCGTAGAGTGGTGTTTGTCCCGCTTCTATTATTTGTCTGCTTTGTATTGGGAAAGCCACTGGTACTTCATTTCCCCAGTCTGTCATGTGCCAGTGTACTGGCAGTAGCCCAGCAGACTAATACCAGTAAACGTACTCTTTACCTCCGAAGGTGAAATGACTATCCTTCCTCAAAGAGACGCATGATGTTTGTTGTATTTTGAGCAGTCGGACATCCATGGTCCTTGTAGGGCGTTGATGATCTTTGTTATAGATGGAGCCTGAGTTTAAAAAGTCATTAATGCCCTAATTGGGAGAGAGGTGGGATAGAGCCAATATTATTCACGCCTCATCTTCTTAAGCCGTCCATCACGGTTGGTTGCATTTGCTAAGCATCTCAATGAGGCACTGGCTGTAGAATGCATATCCGGAGGTATGGGAATTCGGAATCGCAAGGCTCACTTGCTTTATAATTATTATTATTGTTTTTATTATCTGTTATGTTTGTGTAAAAACAAATACTACAAATGCAGTGCTCACAGTCGTTCCTACCTTTCATTGACATCGGTAAGTCCATTACATTTGCAGAACATTTTTATTTTATTTTATTTTAAAAGTTTTATATAGCGCTGGCTAGACCCAGGAGTTATCAGAGCGCTTTACATGATCTTGGAATTAAGGTACAGTAAAAATTATGAAGATAACGAGTTAGCGTCTCTAGGCTTAACAGTTCATGAAAAATTGTATTAGGATTAGGGCCCAGTTTGTCAGTTCACAAGCAGATTCAGGTTGTGTTCATGTTATTTTGATGAAATGCTTCTCGCAAGAAAGAAGGAGTTCTTTTCATTTGCAAAGGAAAGTGCGTTGACATGTGGGTCTTGTTCATGCTGTGTAAGCCAACAAACAAATGGCTGGTTTTATCCTACAGGGTTTCAGCACCATGGATAAATCCAACGCTCTCCAGAGTACTGAATGGCTTAATATTAAGGTCAATGGAAGTGCCCCAACAGATATGGTAGTTCAAAGATAAGGAAGCAATGTCTGATGGAACCCATGAGCTACTTGCTACTAAATGTCTCCCAAGAGTTACGAAACACCTGCACTGATTGGAGTTTTTTTCTTCCAAAAATAAGCCTAAATCTAATAAAGTAAAATTGGGTGCATTCAAAATAGTTTAGGCCTCCTACAGAATAATGGCCTATGTTAACTCATGGTAGGGCCAGCCGTCACTATAGGCTACTGGCATGCTCCTTCAACCAGCGTTGCTCAAAAAGTTCCAGAGCTACTGAGTTACAAGGCTAGACTCCTTTAAAGATAGGTGACCCCTAAAACACAGAAAGTAAAAATCTCAGTAACTTTTAGTGGAGTTCTAAATTTTAATTCGATTTGTGCTACAAGATGACCTGGCTAGACTTAAGGAAGACATACGTCTAGTACTGTACACATTATTTTTGTGGGACCAGTGGCACTGGGAGAGCTTCTCTTTATTTCAGAATGGGTAATGACTTGTTCAAATGTGAAACAAGAGTTGGTACTCCAAACTCGGACAAGATAACGTCAGAAATTGGACGTTTCCCCTCAGTTTATGAGATGGGAAAGCACCTCTTTCAAGTGCTAGGTAGTGTAACAGTACATCCCCATTATGGCCCAGGTACATTTTTTACAATGCCAAGGCCCAAACCCGATTAGGTGCACATGCAAGGTTTTACTGACTTAGAGGAGGTCAGGTGGATATCAAAGAGGAGAGTTTCTGCTTACTATAAAGTCACTTATGGTACAAGCCTTCTACCGGAGAAAAATTCGCTTGCACACACTGTTGTCTGTTGTCTTGAGTAAGCCCTTCTTTAGCTTTTAGAAAATGGATGGAGGCTGCAGAGCAATCGGAGTGGCTTCCTCAAGGTCTCCTTTTGTGTGGATTAGGTTCCCTCACAGTTGTCTGCAGGCAGAACAACATTCCGAAAGCACATCCACTAGCTTGACCCTAACAGAGAGAATCGCAGTTTTCGATCTAGTAAACACTATAGGTGAAGTCACTAGGAGTCTTCCAATTCTTATAGTGGACCTCTAACCTCAAGCTTCAGTTCATACCAGTTGGGATGGATTAGTGAAGTGGGTTTATTCAAGTTTTGGGCACTGGCCAATCAGTTCAAAGGGTATCTTTGCAGTCTTTCTCAAAGTCTTGGGAGCATCTGAGCCAGCTTGAGGGGAATGGTTTACTTATGGCATGCAGGAACTAATCACCATTTTCAAGCACACATCCATTTGATAGGGCGTTAGTACATCACACACATTTACTCATCATACTCTATTAAGAAAGAAAAAAGATACTAGCTATAGTGCTTATCGGGTTTAACAAGGGAAGGACCTCGCCTTTCTGGTACAACCTTATATAGCTCCATAAACTAGAAAACCACAAGCACCACCCATTAGCCCCTTGTTATAAAGCTTTACACTATAAAGTCACTTATGGAACAAGCCTTCTACCGGAGAAAAATTCGCTTGCACACACTGTTGTTTGTTGTCTTGAGTAAGCCCTTCTTTAGCTTTTAGAAAATGGATGGAGGCTGCAGAGCAATCGGAGTGGCTTCCTCAAGGTCTCCTTTTGTGTGGATTAGGTTCCCTCACAGTTGTCTGCAGGCAGAACAACATTCCTGAAGTAGTGTGGCTCACTGGTTAGAGGCGGCAGACCTGAGAGCAGAGGACGGCCCGGGACCAGGGTTCGATTCCCGGCGCGGCAGGTTTCTGGACCAGGGTCAGCGGACTCGATAATTCTCTCGCCGCGGTGCCCACTCTGATCAGCGTTCACACTCGGCAACTCTGGGCATTAGCTTGACTCATCTTCACTAACGGCCCCACCAGACCGCCGGGGATGCCTGGTCTCACCCTGGAGATACCCATCTCTCAGGGAAGCCAGGAAGGGTTTCGCAGCGGTCGAAGCGCCTTGGGACCCTCCGGGTAAGTAGTGCGCTATATAAATGCCTATACATACATTTACATTTACACCCTGAAGGACAATCATATGTGCACCGTTTGGCTTCCCCCTTCTTCTTGGAGCAGTCTAGAGCAAAGCTGGAGACTACTGGAGCCACTCTTCATGCGACTGCTGTAATCACATGTCAGTGAACATATCAAGTTACCATTTTCAAAGCAAAATGGGAAAAAAACATCACCATGATGGATAGTTGGTGCAAAAAGCTGTGAACATTTGTCCCCAAAGCAAGCATTCCAATAGCAAATCGTCTGATCCTGCAATGCAATGCCAGCATCAGGACTGCACCAGCTGACTAGCGCACTGTCAGCAATGTAAGCCCACCCTCTTGGGCTGTGCTGCAGTGTTAGCAAGCAGGGCAAGGGAGGTGCTGTTCATCCAATGCTAAGTCAGCACTGCACACACAGCTTCCCAAGTACCTCATTGTGATGACGGCTTTGGCACCTTCAAGTCTGGAAGTGTGATCTCGGTAAGCAGGAAGAGAAGATTGCAGTTAGCTAAGAGCCATCTATCTGAGAGCTACTATTGGGACAACGATTCCAACAAAACCAATGCACCACGGTCCCTTCTGCAGTACCAGGCAAGGCGATTTACCTGCAACAATATCGGTCAGCATGCCTATCCTGGACAGATAGACTCTTTGGACGTACCTCTCACCGTAAGCTAAGGGGGTGATTGGGCCCTTATGGCCACAAACTGTTGTTTTAAAAAGGCTCCATGCTAGAGAGCCTCTGTCAAGCGGTAAGAAACCTTCCCTTGGCCTGTGAGCAGTTTACAACATTAGCAATCTATGGATGAGCGCTGGGACATGTGAGGTATGCGCAGGCCCTGTATAGCAGACGACAGCAGTGGGGACATGCCTGGGGTTTGTGACTCACTGCAAAGCTATAAACAGACTGCTGTGCAGTGTGCACATGCACTTGTACACGCAGGGCACACATATGCGATTCGGATTACCAGGCCTGTGCCCACTGGCAGCTGCTCAATAGAGCTTCCCTCATGGCTGCACCCCTGACCTCACGGCAGTTCTTGTCCTTTGAAGCCGTGGACTGTCTGTCCTCTGTCCTGGGTGAAGTAGTGTAGGGGGTGGGGGGGGGGCTGGAGTCGTCGCCACGCGAGGAAGGAGGCACAACTCACAAGCAACTATGTCTGTGAGGACAGACACAACACACTGCGGCAGCCAGCGTACAAGCGCACTATTTTAAAATTCCTTTTGCACTGCACAACTTTTTTTTTAAACACAAGTTCAACTAAGAAAGACGCGGGGCGATGAAGTGCAGCACCTCCCTGCAAGAGCCCTGTTGCACCAGACCGGTGTGCCCTGGCCAAGGGGAGGCCGCCCTTGGACAGCACCCGAAGCCATCGCTGCCTCCCGCAACCCCGAGTCCGGAGATACCTGGGCCAGTGGCGCTGCGCTCTGACCCCCGAGCAAGCAAGACAGGAGGAGCGCACGCACCCCCCCCTGAGACTCGCTCATCCAGAAGACGTGTCCGGAAACACAGGGGACCGAACCGGGGCCCCCCCACCAAGCTGTCGGCCCGTGCAGCTGAGAGCACCGCACAGCAGTCCGCACAACTCTGCATGGCACAATGGGGAAGAGGCGAGAGGTGTCCACCGGAGACAACCAACCCCACACAAGAAAAGCGCAGGGCATGGGGAGGTAGGTGTCCCTCCCAGGATCAGAGCGCTGAGCGGCCAACCCCTCCCTGCCAATGCTCCCTGCTCATGCCCCTTGAGGCAACAATACACAGAGATGGACTCGAACCTGCGCCCCAAGGAGACCTGTTATTGGACTGCTGTCCTCCAATCTACAACGGTAGAATAGCCTGACTAAGCGCCCCCTCCACATTGGCGGCGCAACTCGCCCGGGCCAAAAACAGTTCCTGTGAGTTATGCCAGTTCGTCTGCAAATGGCTTACTAATCTGGTGTCCAGTGACTGCGCGCAGATGTCTATGCACGATGGTCCTGACCAGGCCCCACACCGTGGCGTCCAGCATAACCCATGAGGGGACTTTGGGTGGGTTCTGGGGGCAGCTCGCTAGCACGTCAGCATTCCCTCATGCACGCAACAATGGGCAGGGCAGGGGAAACACGGGGAATGCATTTTGGCACGCCCGAAACCACATGTTCATATAATGCTTGCTTCAAAAGTTACCTGATGGAACTCCTTTCCATGAAATGATAGTATGAAAGTTGCCTTTCCAAAGAACTAGCTGCACATAACGACGTTAGAAATTAAGTGGTTTGCCCGGAATCACAGGTTAGAGCAGCAAACCTACTTCAATCAATTGACTGCGACGTGTGTGATGTGTCGAACGAAGTGCGGACGTCTGTGTGCTCCTCCTCCTGAGTCCTGCCTGCCTGCCTAAATGTCACGGCGCTCGCTGCGCATCCCGACTCCGAGTCCCGAATGGCCAATCACTGCATGGCTTCACATGCAGAAGTCACACAGTGATTGGCCCTTATATGCAGTGCTGAGCAGTGTGCCACCACCCACGCGCGACATCCAATAATGGATTTTGCGCGATGGGCCAGCCAATCCTGGCGCTGCATGCAGCGCTAGGATTGGCTCGAAGGGCACACTGACTACTCGCCCTGGTGCCTTTCAAACCCCCGGCATCTTTGGTCCCTCTAAGGGGGAACTCACTGTAAAGCGCATTCTCGGGCTAGTAACAGCCCAGGAATACACATGCGCACACTACTGCTGCTGGCCTGCTGCAGACTGTCACTCAAGCTGCAGCAGGCCAGCCCCACCACTGCGCACTCCGCATCCATCGGGTGTGTCCCGGAATTGAAGCGCTGCGCTGCGGCACTTTATTATTATTTGTCAGTGTCACAGTTACTTCTTATTTTACTTTTAGTGCTGCTGGCTGCTATATGCTCACGGTGCGTCCAGGCTTAGTGGGGCTACGCCCCTACGCCCCAATGGACGCACCGCGGCTGCCTGTTTCCCGGTACAGTGGTGGGCAGAAAAAGTCCACCGCCATCGTAATAGGGCCCTAAATCTGGGTGGTGAATTCTGCTCCGCTCGCGGAGTTCTGAAAAACTTTTTTTTGCGTTCGGCAACATCAAGTTGGTGAGCACGAGCGAGGAAAATCCACCTCCTGGTGCGATTTTTCCTCATTCGCACTAGTCAACGTCAAGTTGGCGAACACAAGCGAGGAAAATCAACCTCCAAGCAAGATTTCTTAACACGGATGGTCCGATTTCTGAATGCGTGTGTCAGCGTATGCTCACGATGAGAAACCGTCCATCCACATTGAGAAAGCTGCTGCTCGAGTAAAAAATATACTCGAGCAGCAGAAAGAAAGCAGCACCCACATGCGCTGTGCATGGTGGTGTTCGCAATAATTTCACAGCGCGGACAAACACCTGGCACTGAAAATTACCATGAACGTAATTTTTCTATCTCAGTCCACCGCTTACGGATCGCCGCAATACGGGCAGAGTTATTTTGCACTTTGAGGAACTCCGCGAATTCTGCCCAGGCTTACAAAGCATGAATCCCCATTATTGGGGTGTTGTGAGCCCCCTGCACACCTATACTAGTGGTAGCTGTAGCCTTGAGAAGCAGGCTATCTCCTCTTCTTTTACCCTTTCCCTAACATGCCTGACCATTGCTTAAGAATTTTAACAGACTGTCTGTCCTTTCTGAAATAATGAGCTCCTGTATGTTGTGTCACCTCCCTTTTTTGTGGTAGGAGTACCAGCAAGGAAAGAGAGCTTCCATACCCCGTTTTTAAAGTAAGATTTTCATAGTGTGATGCTGTGGGCCCTCCTGACCCCTGGGCCCTCCAGAAGTGAGGAGGGCTCTTGTGCTGTGAATCAGAGGAAAGGGATAGCGTCCTAAAGAAGAAACATGCCTTCTCACCCGGGTGCCCACTACCTGAAAGAATTGTAAATGTACCCAAAAGGTTTATCATCAAATATTAAGTCTTTTTGAAGTTAGTATAGGCTTTAATTGATGCTTCATGGTGACAGATATGAATTCTTTTTGAGTGGTTATATAAGGGTGTTTTCTGGAGAGCTGGACTGCATCCTTTTATTGACACTTAAAACAATGTTTGCACTAGATACAGTCTGATTACTTATCACTAAATGTATATTTTTAAAGCACGTATTTTATCTTAAATACTACATCATTTTTCGTCAGCCTATTTTATATTGTTTAAAACAATTTTTAAATAAAAACATATTTAAAGTGCTTTTTTTTCACATGCTGTTACATTCTAGCACAAAAAATAAACAAGCCACTATTTCTCACTGCACTAGTCAGGATTTAATTATCTGACTCCCTGGTCTCCCACAGACACCTGAAGTATTCACATTAGCAGGCTGAGATGTCATATTCTAAAATAGTACATCCCACAGATTAGATTACCATGCAATACTGCAAAATGTGTGTGCTATTTAATAAGCAGTTACCCGACAGTGAAAACATACAACAAAGGGCAGAATATTTTGTTCTTTTAAGCTATGCCTTCTCCACACTCACGGACCATGCTCTATACCACGCAGTTTTACAGTTCCTACTCTGTTTTGTATGTACATCGGCTGCATGTAAATGAAGACAGCCAAGAAACGCACCATTTATGCTTCCAGGCCATTTTCATTTACAAGTGATTGAAGACGCTTCTGCGCTCCCCAGGGAAAACAGCCAGGGAGAGCACTCCACAGTTTGAAGGTCTCTGGTCTTATGTGTGCTCAATATGACTGAGCCCATAATTTCTGCCATGTGTGGTAACTCCTGTTACCACACAGATCACAATTATGAAGTTAGGGCCGCCTTTTGAAGCCCACGGCAACGCCAGTGTGTCACTTTTTTTGATGCACAGGCAGTGCAATGGGCTTGCGCATATTTACAAGGCCAATAAAGTCATCCTATGTGACTTTTCGTGGTTGTGTAAATATAGGCCCCTTTCATGCATTATTCCATGGGTGTTGCTGTAGCTGTTCCCACGCAAAATCTATGGAACATTACACATTCCCACATATACAACTTTTAGTAAAGCTGGGAATGGGTCAGAATCCTACGAAACCCCATGAGAGCCACAGGAGTGGCGCAACAAAGATAAATACTTTTATTTCTCTTCATTTTTTCCTCTTTCTATGCGTACTGCATACTGCAGCACACATAGAAAGAGTAAAATGCCGTCATTTGTTTTTGCGCGGGAAGGTGGCCCTTCCTACACAAAACCAATCAGCCCGGCAATGCAGACACCCTTGCAACATGACGCAAGGGAGTCTGCTTTGGCTCACAGCTGCTGTTTGTGCACTGGTGCAAGAGAGGAATGTGCTGTATCTTGTAGATAACGCGCATTCCTGTCTTTTATTTTGATGCATGACAGCACAACAGGAAGGCTTGCTGCACTGCCATTAGTCAAAATATAATAAATGAGGCCCTTAGCATTTTTTATCGCACCTGGAGATACAATGTGAGGTAAAAACTGCATCCAAGTTAAATATGGACATGTCGCACCATCCTGAATCTATTAGGAGGGAAATTGCGTATAATTACTGGGACACGAGTATTTTTGTGCAGCAGGCATTAAAATCAACACGTCATGCCACATTTCGTGGATTAACTCATCATAGCTAATAATCATCACAATCTGATATATTTCAAAAACCTCAGTTTTGGATCAAAAACTTGCTACTCATAGTGAAAGCTTTAAACTAGGGGGGTGAGAAAATAGGAAACATTGCTACTGCCCACGTTATGAACTAGCTTTTAAAACTTCAGCAGATTCATGAACTTCATAAAAAGTATCTTTCTAAAAAGTTTGGTCATTACAGTTCTTTTCCCAAAAAACTCTTATGAGCGGGAGACTTCACCAGCTCTTGAAATTGTTTAATGTCCAAAAACTTTGTGATCAACGTTACACAACTCCACTGGCCTGAGGATGTTTTAGCAGTGGCGGCTCCTCCACTTGGGTGTCGGAGCTTTGCACAAGTGGAGGAGCTGCCACCGGTATAAATACCATTTTATGTTTCTGCATCTCGCACTGCAAGAAAGCAGAAGAAGGGTATGCCTGGTTGGGGGTGGGCGGGGGGGGGCGTGGCGGGGAGGAGTGTCTAGCCCAATGTTTTGGGCCCTGACTGTTTGGTCAGCCCCAGGGCCGACTAAACCAGCCATAGTACTCTCCGTTTTCTTCATGTAGGCTGCTGTGCAGCCTGCATGAAAAAAAGGCCTCCTCTAAGACACTTGTAAGGACCGCGTCCTAGCCAATCACAATGCTGCCATTACAGCGTTGTGATTGGTTATGGGGAAGAGAGGGAGGCTGCCTGCTTCTGCTTCCTGTTTGCAGAGAGCAGGAAGCGCAACACGGTAGTCCGGCACCGGAGGTGAAGGTAAGCTTTTCTTAATTTAAAAAATAAATAAATAAACCCCACACCCCCTCCCCGCTTGCCCCCCCTTACACCTGCGCGACTCCTTCCCGTCATGCCGGCAGCGACTGGGAGAAAGGTATGGAACCCGAGAGAGTCAAGTACAACCCTATATATAGAGTGTGAGATACAGAGCCTGAGGTAGACCGCGGGGTCAGGTGCAAAGCGTGAGAGAAAGGTACGGACTGAGAGTACCGGTACTGAGGTCACAGGCACACACCAGAGAACGGCAGGAGAACGGGGTGCAAAGTTAGGGCAGAGGCACAGACCACAAGTGTGGTACCTCAGAGCACCGCCAGGTACACAGCGCGGGTTCGGAGTCAAGTTAAGGAGTATCCCATTACACAGTGTGTGTGTGTGTGTGTGTGTGTGGAGGGGTAGGTAGGGGAGATAGGGGGCTTGAAGGGTGAAGACCGGGGAGATGCGGGTGGGACAAGGGGCAGAACGCAGGTTCAGTGCCTGGTACACAGCGTAGATGCAAAGTGTAGGTTCAGAACCCAGGTACAGCACCACGGCACAGCTGGGGGCTGGAGGGGCAAGGGACAATACAAAGACACACTGTTACGAGTCTGGTACAGAGCTCAAGCGGATCACTTAGGTACACAGGCATGGGGGATGGGGGATAGGCGATGTAGGGGGAAGTAGAGAGAACACAGATGCAGTTCCTGATTCATAATGTAGATGCTGAGTCTAGGCATAGCTATCTGGTACTGAACAGCTAGGGACAAAACACAGGTATGCAGTGCCTAGAACAGATACAAAGTCTAGGTACGGAAGCCAGTGGCACTCCGGCACAGAGCTGGAGTGGGCGGATCAAGGGACTAAAACATATACAGTGCAGGTACAGAGGTTATGTATTGAGCCCCAGAACGCAACTCAGGGACAGAGATGAGGCGGGTGGGTGTGGCAGAGAAAACACAGGGACACTGTCTGGGGCAGTGCGCAGTTACACAGGTCTCGGTACGGAGCCCAAGTATGCCACTCGATCGGGGACAGAGAGACACCGGTACATGTCTAGGTGCGAAGTCCAAGTGATTCACTCAAGGTTGGAGATGTGGTGGGACAGTGGCAGAGACACAGGTACAGGTCTAGGTGCGGAGCCCTAGTATGTCACACAGTCGGTACAGGGATCTGGTGGGACGGGGGCAGAGGCACAGGTGCATGTCTAGGTACAGAGCCCAAGTATGTCACCCAGGTACAGAGATGAGGTGGAGCAGGGACAGAGAGACAAAGGTACATGTGAAGGTACGGAGCCCAAGTATGTCACTCGGGTATGGAGATGAAGGTGGGTGTGGGGGGGAGGCAGAGAGAACCCGGGTACATTGTCTATGACAGTACACAGGTACAGAGTGTTGGATTGGGGCCCCAGGCATCGACCTCCATCAGAGCCGGAACCCGAGAATAGACCTCAGGTACAGCCATTCATGTAAGCACCGGCATTAGTATGATGCCATTAGAAGAAGCTTTACAAGCAAAGTCCCCTCAAAGGGAAGGTTACTGTCTAATACCAAGCAGGTCTCTGCTCCGTGGTTTACATGTGCACTCAGTGCTTACTCAGGCATTTAAAACGCTGTCTCCATCAGCCATTGAAAGGGTGTTGTCACTAGGAAATCTCAAAAATATTGCTGCTCTGTCATACTCACGGCAGAGTAGCAATGCATGTGCCCATAAAAATGTGCCCCACAGGTTAAGGCAGAGATTTTCTTTAAATTCTGTTAAGAGAAAAGTTAATATCACATTGTTATTTTATTTGGTTCAAATATAGCGTTAAAATAATCCACAAGGGCATCTAAGCACTTTGAAGGGGAATGAGAGATGGAGAATTCCTAAACTTTTTTAACAAGACAGTTTCTATGCGATTTCTGTGTGGCGAAGGAAATAATACGCCAATGATACTGGGCAAGATATTGTACTATTGAAGGTTGGCATTGTCTCGTGAGAGAGAATATTTCTTTATAAATGTGCAAAACTATGTATAATGCTAAATTATATGCCTGTCATTTTGAGTCATAATATATTCCCAGGGTATTGTGGAAGAGAAGGTGGCAGCCATTTTGCATACCATAACTTTCTCTTCTAAGAATGCTAAAGTCATTTTGTATGATATCCTGACTGAGAATGTGCCCATCATCTCGTACCATAGGCATGTCCCATCCTAATGTGACACGCAGTTGATTCTCTCCTTGGAGGGAAATGAATCAAACTCCTTGGAAGAATTTCAGAACTGCCTGTGAGCTACAGCGGACTGGTTGAAAGCCTACTCTTTGCAATTTAACACAGGAAAGACCGAGGTGTTATACTGCCCAAGGCCTAGGGTACATTCCCTTCTACCCAGCAACATCTGGCCAGTGGATTTTACTCCACTGGTGCAGCCTGTAAAGGTAGTACGGAATCTGGGCGTGATGTTTAATAGCGACCTTACTCTGGAGGCGCAGGTTTCAAAGATGGTAGCTGGCTGCTTGACCATCGTTCGCCTCTTGAGAAAAATCCTTCCTTTGTTACCGCCTCGTGCTCGGATAGAGATGGTGCCCTGTACCGTGCTCAGTAGGTTAGACTACTGCAACTCCTTACTGTTGGAGTCTCCAAGCTATCTCATGGATAGACTTCAGAGACTCCAGTCTGCAGCTGTAAAATTAGCCCTGGGGTGGCCAACTAGATCCTCTGCCTCAGGGGCTCTGACTTTGCTGCACTGGCTCCCAGTGAGGCAGAGGGTGATATTCGAGTCTCTCTGTCTGACCTTTCAAGCCCTCCATGGGTTAGGCCCTGCCTGTTTACAAAGGAAGTTTTCATGGCATGTACCGGCCCGCAATCTACGCTCCTCCTCGGCCAGGTTGGTGACCATACTGAGGTTTAGGAGATCCAGAGCAGGAGGTAGATCGTTCAGAGTGGCCGCGGCAAAACTCTGGAACTCTCTTCCCATCGAACTCAGGCAGGTCTCTGGCCTTCTCGCATTTAGAAGGCTCTTGAAAACTTGGCTATTCCCAAATCCCTAGCTTGTTATCAGCTGCCCCCCTCTTTTTCGATACGAGTCTGTCAGCGCCAGGATGCCTTACTGAGGTGATAGTGCGCTTTAGAAGTGAAATAAATAAAGGTAGTTATGTTCATATTGATAGAGCACTTACAGTACTCTAAATTGTATGGGTGCATGATAATCATGGTTTAAATGCACTTACACATACATATTCTGTCGTTTGCAGTGTTTTACAATTATTAAGATGCATTTATTCAAGTCACATGAGCATTTGTAATGTAATGTGCACATTTAAGTAGGACTTTGGATGTATTAGAAAAGTTTATTATTCCTGTATGTATAATGGGCAGGAAGAATTATACTCATGTAACGTAATTGTGTATTGTTAAAGTTGCCTGCACTGTAGGCCCAAACTGCAGGTTGTTGTTAGTTTCAATACCCCTTGGTTGCTCAAGAATTAATTAAATTAATCCTTTTTGTATGCAAAGACCTACTGCAGATGCAGGAATTCGACCTTGTTATTCTTAGATTTAAGGAGATACCCGGAATTTTTTTGAAGAAGACTTGAAGGCGAAAAGGGAGGACACCTTTCGTGTCTTGCTGATCTGAGAATCAAGGCCACTGAGAAGGAGCTGAACAACACGGATCCTGTGGAAAAGTACCGACAGTTGCAAATGGAAAGTTTTTCATGTGATGTATTGGGGTGGAACATTGTCTTTTTGTATGATGCCGAGGGACAGTGAAGGGAGACTTCTGCATTTTTCAGAGGAGAAGGAGCATCTTAGAGCGAGCTACATAGCCTTAATTTATCAGACCCATTTGACGTGAGTACTTCTTAGGATGTCAACACGTGCTGACACTTTTGGGGTATGATACAAGGGAGATAGGCAGGACCCTCATTTAGAGCAGTGTAGGGAAAATTAACTTTGTTTTTTTTCTCAATGAAAAGAGAATTGGACTCCACATCTATTCTATGTTGCATTTTGATTTTGGAGTTCATCACATTATGCTTTTTATGCCAAATGAATTATATTCGTAGACTCGGCTCTGTATTGATTTTTATGTACCTATATACTCTGATATTAAGGTGTGTTTATATTCAATTATTGTTGGCCTTATAATGAATCCACAAAACTAGAGTTCGGAGTCTGTGGTCTTTTAAGCATGACTATATTGTAAGTTTAATCTTGAATTGTTTTGCTCCCCTCAACCACTTTTAGTAGGCAATTAAAAGACCATCTGTATTGTATCTAATAGGGATGACAAGGAGTACATTTGGCGTAATCAATATAAAGGAAAGAATCTAGATGTTGAGTTTCTTTATATGACCAAAAGTGTCCAAGGTGACATGTAGTAACCTGTTTTACAAATACTTTATCCCTGATCACACACGGTGACGGTCACAATTGGGTCTCTGATATGTGTTGTTCAAGGTGCAGATAGGTTGTTGAATTTTTACTGTGAAAATAAATAAAACATCTTGATTTTCCCGCGTTTTGACCTACAAGTGTTGAAAAACATTTGATGCAGGTCACATGCAAGACATGTTTCAGCATATGTGGTGATTTGCAGAAAGATTCATGCTCCCCTGCTTTGATAAAAAGGTTCATACATGTTGCCTAATGCCATAGTCACTAAAAACTGTGATCTTCCAGAGATGGACAGTTTGCAAAGAAAGATTAGTAAGAAAGGTTTATGTTTAATTAAGTGTTCAAGTGTCAGTTGACGTTGTTTTAAAGATCTGCATTTAACATTCCACTAACTCTTGCAATAGGCATTGTGACATCGGATCTTACCTATGGTAAATTATCATATAACAGTAGTTATAACATTGGCATATTGGAGGTGAGTAGTAATGTCATAGCTAGGCTTCAGTAACAAAAATATGTACCCGTTATGCAGGTATTTACAGGGTGTTCAAATTTTGTATTGCAGCATTACATTTTCCTCATCATATTTTGACCTAAAATGCATCCATTGTTTTGTGCAATTGTGTCCTTAACATAACAACAGGGAAGGTAGCTATAAAAATGTGCTGAAGTCGTTTCCCATCAAATTGTTACAGAAAATATCCACAGTACATAGTACTTTATATATTCCCAATAATATATCAACAGAGAATTTCCCCATTATATTGTGCTATAGACACATCCCATGATATGTGTGCCATGGGACTTAATCAAAACCTGGAAATGTGGCACAGGAGCGCTGCACACAGTCATTTGGAAAGGAAACAGTTATAGGCCAAGTCAGGGAGAAGGCAGACAAACATTTAGAAAATTTTACAGAGGGAGGAAGCAAGGGTGTCTAGAGCAGCAGCACCATTGCATGAAAATAGAAAATTAATTTAAGGAAATAGTGTCATCAAATTGATGTACTGCACTGCACAGTCAATGAATGTATTTATTGTATAGTTAAAACCAGTACAAGTGTATCAGTGCATTCAAAAGTTAATATGAGCAATTCATAACATCAGCATATGCAAAGATTGTCCTATTTAGCTCATACAAATTGGCAATTTCTTAAACGATAAATAATTCAATCGATTTGCTTTACTAACCATCCTGCTTCCTCAAATTTGCTTGGAAATGCACAATTTGTCCACTCTTTTTCAAAATTTTCTCGGGGAGAGAACCTTGCCTAAATCCCCCATAGATTGTTCAGGCTCGCTTACTACGCTCGCTCACCGGAGTGCAGTATGACAATAATTTTACAACCCACCACTTTCAAATGTCACCAGCCACCACTGTGCTTTGGTACCATTCGAGCTTGGGTATGGTGTGCACAATTGATGCTGCCAATGAATCTGAGGATGGTGGTAATAGTGGGAAGTACTTGTTAACATTTGTAGAGTAACACATAGACTAGTTAAACACGTCTCTTGTCCAAGCAAGAACAGCGCGAGAAGCAACTACCATTTAAAAGTGAGGGAGACAGTTTTGTGGCAAGACAAATGAGGCGCTGTAGCATGTTTGGAGTTTCACAGTTCCCTTTAGATATGCTATTTTAGCTTTAAGAATGCTGCTCATTCAAAGCCCCAATGAAGTCGTGCTCCTCCCTACCCTGGCCCAGCCCCGCTCCCTCCTGTCGGACGTAAGTAACTCCAACAGAGATAATTAAAAAGATAATAACGCATTATTATCATTTTATTTATCATCTGCTGTGGACGACGCTCCTCCGCCATTACAGGGGAACCGCCCATGACCTTATGTGATCAACAGAAAAATTGCTTTAAGAAGCTCTACTGAAGAGGGGCATTGACTGCTCCTACATTTTGATTCCCAAATTACTAATCTTGGGTTGGTCAATCATTGGATTATTTAGAGATTAGGATTCCTTGTTATCTGTTAGCAATTTGTATTCTTTCATCATTCTTTGAGCTTCCCACATAGAATGTATTAAGATACAGTACTTTTCTCACACATTTTGTTTGAGGTGTGTCATTCTGGTTGTATTCAAGTATGCAATGGTCTAGTTGTTGCCAGGGTCACTACAATTATGTGATTCTGTGAATCTCCATTTTCCCCTACATAATTATAGATTTATTACACTTGCCACATAGTTCCCATCTGCTGCAAAATTTGAAGATTGCGATTGTAAATTTGATTTTAGCTCAAACAAATCAAACGTTTCTAACAGAGTGGCACACATGGTGCAGCATAGTTGCAGACCACTTTCAAAGAGTAACTCGTCAACTTTCAGTTGCCAAATGCTGTAGTCAGGTGTTAAACTGGAAGTAATGAGATAAAGCCTTTGCTCAGTGTTAACCTCCTTTTGTAAGGTGATGTTTAACAACATTCATATGGCCATGTCTGAACTGGGGTGTGCAACATTCCGTCCATCATCTTGTTTATTTTGCTGTTCACCCTATGTGGGAAGGGTATGCCCAGACGTGGGTCCCGTGCTCACTAAGCCACTGGAATCAAGCTATCCTGGCTGAAGACGCCTGATAGCCAGAAACTGGTCCTAGGATGCTTGATTCCGGTCCAGGGAAGACATGGCTTGGCAGTTCTGGCTGGACTGTTCTCATGAGGCATAGGGTCAATACTGATTTGCATATGGCAAATGTCTAATCTGGGGTGGCTTGGTGAGCAAAATAACGATGGATTAAACCCAGATCTGTGACTGGGGGGAATGTTTTGCCATTGTGGAACAGTCCGTCCATCATCTTGTGTGTTTTGCTGTTCCCCCTATGTGGGAAGGGTATGGCCAGACGTGGGTCCCGTGCTCACTAAGCCACTGGAGTCAAGCTATCCTGGCTGAAGACGGCTGATAGCCAGAAACCGGTTTTAGGATGCTTGATTCCGGTCCAGGGAAGACTTGGCTTGGCAGTTCGGGCTGGAGTGTTCCCATGAGGCACAGGGTCAATACTGATTTGCATATGGCCATGTCTGAACTGGGGTGGCTTGGTGAGCAAAATAAAGATGGATTAAACCCAGATCTGCGACTGGGTTGAATGTTTTGCCATTGTGCAACATTCCGTCCATCATCTTGTGTGCTTAACATGAACACCCACCACACGGTAGCTGCTGCTATCTAGTGGCAACATGTTGAAAATATCAACACATATGTAGAGCATGATTTAAGATGTTGTGCTATTCTTGCACAAAGTTTGAGAAAAACTCCCCTACCAGCAAATACAAACTACTGGATTGATAAGTGATATATGCATGAAAGTGGAGACCAACCTTGAGGTGGCAATAATGGGATATGCAGGTAAAATTATCACTTAAAGCTAGAGCAAACAAGCATGACATGGTACAATAGCATCTATCACTACAACGCTTCATATGACAAATGCAACTACGCCAACAGTCACATACAGCACACAGTGCAGGCAATAGTCACTGCAAACTTATCAATAACAGTCAGGGGTGTCCAAGCATCAATGGAAACATGTAAGCAAGAAGAAGGCAAAGATAAAGATGAGGTATCCTTAGAGTGTTTACTCCACAGGGGAGATACTTCAACCTGACAAACAACAAATTAGTGACAATATATTGCTCCAGTTAGGCAACAATATATGTGAACCTGTAAAAAACATTCAAGAAATGGCATCCTTGTCAGTATACTGCACCTACCAATATTGTGTAACTATTATACTTCTGTGTCACTGGGCCTTCCAACCAACTGTAGATGCTACACAAAGAATTGCCAGGCAAGTGGATTCCCCACCACTACTAGGGACATACACTACCCAAGTGCTAGTAGTTACACTAAGAAGTGATAAACAGATATAGGGAAATTGTCTGAACCAGACTGTGTATGTCATGTGTTAACTAGCACTGTAATTTTGCACAAGACTGTGCAAGGGACCCTGGATACAATCAGACTTCGGAATAGAACACATATGATGATTTTAGAAATCTGGGTTACTGGTTGGGGGGGTAGAACCCTACTCAACCAGCAACCCCAATTCTTGTCAGGGTGGACCACAAGTAAACCCCAAAGTAACCTGTGCTTAACCCTCTGGCAGCTTGGCACAAATGCCTTTAAGCTTAATGTAGAGGCAATGTGTAAACTTAATAATCAGCACTTCAAACAGTAATATAGTGAAAACACAACACAACACAAGAAAAGTCCCACACCAATTTAGAAACATAGAGTAAAATGTTATACATTTTAAGAGGAATACATGTTAAATCTGTGGTGACAATTGTTTCGAATTATAGCATCTGAAAAAATGAATATTAGCGGTCACAATTGATTTGTTTATGATTCATGGGTCTCCTTTTGCAATAGGAATTAGTTTTTCCTTTTAGGTTCCCAACCTTTAACTATATGACTTTTTTTGCACAAAAATATCTATGTGTTTGATGTAGAGATGCATTTATGTTTTTAATGAGGATTACTTTGTGAGATAGATTGTGTATTACACTGTGTATTTTAATCATGAATAAATGTGTTTATTTTTCTAAATCTTTTTAGATTTCTTCTTTTTTTGCTGCATCCCTGGTGTCCATAGCTTGTCCACGGTTGAGAGGCAATATTTGTATGAATGTTGTAGAAAGTACGTATTTGTCCAAAGGGTTTCTTTTGTGGACTTGATAAATTATTTGAGACCAAAACAACACAAATCCAATCAGTAGAACCAGAGCTATTCAATTTTAAATAGTTGAGAGAAAACAGTGCTTAGAAGAACAAAATGCCAACTAGGGTTATCTGGTCCCGTTTGAGCATGACAAAGGCACAGGTTCAGGCAGATTGCCATGGGCGCGGGCTTGATACAGAGACCGAGTTAGTCCTGCTGAACAAAGTATCTTAAATCCCACGTTGATGATGGTTCAGAGAAGCTGGGGGCTGCTATGTGAAGTCCTGCTTCGGACATGCGTCACGCAAGAGCAGCTCCGATGAACACATTGGTGGGGCTTGCACTGCCAGGTCCTGCGTCATTGCCGAGGATGCTCTTGACATGGGCTTGCGAAGTAAAAATCCCTGCGTCGGGAATGCATCATGCAGTGGCAGTTCTGTGGAGGTGAGAGCAGTGATGTGAGGTCCTGTGTCAGGGATGTGTCGCGTGGTGGCAGTTCTGATGCGTAGCTGCAAGGAGATGCATTGCGATGTGTCCGTTCTGCATAATGGATCCCAGATGGGCTGTCAGAGCACCTTTAGGTCCACTTCCGAGGGTCCAGGACTGGTGTGGCACAACGTTGGGCATCAAGACTCACAGCAGACAGTGTCCAGGTGCTGAATTCAAGGTGGTTAGAGCCTTTTCTGTCCCGGAGGCTCTGATCACGGAGCCTGCCAACTAGCCCTTGGTGTCACTCTGGTGATCCTGGTTTCAAGATGCAGGTCCACTTCTTTACACTCAGGCAGCAGGCAGCAGGGCAGAAGAGTAGCATCCTTCTTGCAGCAGAGTTTCACAGCAGTTTTCTGAGGTGTACTGAAGTGTTGGGTCTGAGGGTCCAATATTTAAGATTTTGTCCCAGCTTTGAATTAGGAGAAGGTTCTGGAGGTTTTCCACCCCCAGATGTGTTTGAGATTTCCCAATTCCCTGCCCTGGCCCCAGCTTGTCTGGGAGCAAAAATGCCTAGTCTAAAACCCTTTTGTGAGTGTGTTGTGATGTGTGCGTGTGATAGGTGATAGTTCCTCTCCCTATCAAGTCAGAGAAGGCCCATCCTCTCAACACCAATCCCTCCTTTGTCTCACAGTCTGGGAGCAACAGAAAAAGCCCAACTGCCAGCTACACCTAGCCACGTGGCGCAGAATACAGGCTACAGACACCAAATGGTTGGGACAAGAAAATGCACATTTTCTAAAAGTGGCATTTTCAGAATTGTGATACCAAACTTGACATTTCTAACTGTTCCCAATTGAAAGTTTTCACTTATTATGTAATAAGGTAGCCCAATGTTATCCTATAGGAGAGGGAGGCGTTGAAGTAGTAAAACACAATTTTAAGAGTTTATCAGTAGTAGGACATATAAAAGTTACAAGTTTAAAATGCACTGTAACCTCTCTTATGAGTTGTTTAGTGCCAACCCTAGGGGTGACATATGTATTAAAAAGGAAAGTTAGGTCTGTATTTTTTGCCAGGTCAAAATGACAGTTTAAAATGGCACACACTGCCTGCAATGGCAAGCCTGAGACATGTTTGAAAGGCTACTTAAGTGGCTGGCAAAGTTAGTACTGCAGCCCAACTAGTAGCATTCAATTTACAAGCCATGGGTAAATGTAATACCACTTTACTAGGGACTTACAAGTAAATTAAATGTGCCAATTGGGTGTAAATCAATGTTACCATGTTTTCCTGGAGTGGGTACAGGTACTCTAGCACTGGTTAGCAGTGGTAAAGTGCACAGAGTCCCAAGGCCAACAAAAAGGCGATCAGCAAAAATTGAGGAGTAAGGCAAAACGTTTGTGGGAAGACCACACTAAGGATGACAGTTCTAACAATAATGCAGAGTTGACGCAAGGATATAACAATACAACCACCTTTCAATATAGGTAAGTGCAGACAATATGACAACCCTTAAGTATGTCAGACCTACAACTACATCCTTGCTAGTAGAATCATACCTGCCCACAAGTTGAATCCTATCTAAACAACAGTTGTATTGCCCTAAAGCAAGGCAAAAGGCTATAATCCTATTCGAAAACTCCACCTACTGAGGGCAGAAAGTTCCAAACTAAAAATGGAAAAACATAAAAGCAAGCATAGGATAGTTAAGCAAAATGTCTTTATCAGGCATTATTGGCCCTTGGACACTCAATTATCTTCAAAGGAGCTCCCAACACTCCAATGTTCAAATACATATTATTTAGGATACTGTTTTGCCTCCTCCTTTTTTCAAGCAAACCCTGATTTGCATTTTTGAAAGGGTAGAAAGTGATAATTTTTTCACTACTGATGCGGTTTACATGGTGATGGTGCAACTGTGGAACTTTTTGAAGGTGTAGAGGACTTTAAGGAGCTAGCAAACCTAAGCGAGTAAAGTGGGACTCCTTAAAAAAAGTTCAGTTTATTGCATATAAATCATCAGCGTGGCCTCAACAGATGCTAATTGCAAACAAAACAGGTGATGGACCGAATGTGGATCAATGTCACACATTCACCCCAGTCCAAAGATCTGGGCCCAAATCCATCGTTTTTTTGCACTCCACACCACCCTGGGTTAGACAATGGCGATATGCAAATCAGCTCTGACCCTGTGCCCCATGGGAACAGTCCAGTCCGAACTACAAAAGCCATTTCCTTCCCAGAATGGAATCAAGCATCCGAGGACCGGACCGGTTTCGAGGTAACACCTCTCATCAGCCCGGCTAGCTTGACTCCAGTGGTGTGGAGTGCCTGGGACCCACGTCTGGGCATCCCCAGCGCACTTAGGGCGGCAATTGCAAACAAAACAGGTGATGGACTGAATGTGGATCAATGTCACACATTCACCCCAGTCCAAAGATCTGGGCCCAAATCCATCGTTTTTTTGCACTCCACACCACCCTGGGTTAGACAATGGCGATATGCAAATCAGCTCTGACCCTGTGCCCCATGGGAACAGTCCAGTCCGAACTACAAAAGCCATGTCCTTCCCAGAATGGAATCAAGCATCCGAGGACCGGACCGGTTTCGAGGTAACACCTCTCATCAGCCCGGCTAGCTTGACTCCAGTGGTGTGGAGTGCCTGGGACCCACGTCTGGGCATCCCCAGCGCACTTAGGGCGGCAATTGCAAACAAAACATGTGATGGACCGAATGTGGATCAATGTCACACATTCACCCCAGTCCAAAGATCTGGGCCCAAATCCATCGTTTCTTTGCACTCCACACCACCCTGGGTTAGACAATGGCGATATGCAAATCAGCTCTGACCCTGTGCCCCATGGGAACAGTCCAGTCCGAACTACAAAAGCCATGTCCTTCCCAGAATGGAATCAAGCATCCGAGGACCGGACCGGTTTCGAGGTAACACCTCTCATCAGCCCGGCTAGCTTGACTCCAGTGGTGTGGAGTGCCTGGGACCCACGTCTGGGCATCCCCAGCGCACTTAGGGCGGCAATTGCAAACAAAACAGGTGATGGACCGAATGTGGATCAATGTCACACATTCACCCCAGTCCAAAGATCTGGGCCCAAATCCATCGTTTGTTTGCACTCCACACCACCCTGGGTTAGACAATGGCGATATGCAAATCAGCTCTGACCCTGTGCCCCATGGGAACAGTCCAGTCCGAACTACAAAAGCCATGTCCTTCCCAGAATGGAATCAAGCATCCGAGGACCGGACCGGTTTCGAGGTAACACCTCTCATCAGCCCGGCTAGCTTGACTCCAGTGGTGTGGAATGCCTGGGACCCACGTCTGGGCATCCCCAGCGCACTTAGGGCGGCAATTGCAAACAAAACAGGTGATGGACCGAATGTGGATCAATGTCACACATTCACCCCAGTCCAAAGATCTGGGCCCAAATCCATCGTTTTTTTGCACTCCACACCACCCTGGGTTAGACAATGGCGATATGCAAATCAGCTCTGACCCTGTGCCCCATGGGAACAGTCCAGTCCGAACTACAAAAGCCATGTCCTTCCCAGAATGGAATCAAGCATCCGAGGACCGGACCGGTTTCGAGGTAACACCTCTCATCAGCCCGGCTAGCTTGACTCCAGTGGTGTGGAGTGCCTGGGACCCACGTCTGGGCATCCCCAGCGCACTTAGGGCGGCAATTGCAAACAAAACAGGTGATGGACCGAATGTGGATCAATGTCACACATTCACCCCAGTCCAAAGATCTGGGCCCAAATCCATCGTTTTTTTGCACTCCACACCACCCTGGGTTAGACAATGGCGATATGCAAATCAGCTCTGACCCTGTGCCCCATGGGAACAGTCCAGTCCGAACTACAAAAGCCATGTCCTTCCCAGAATGGAATCAAGCATCCGAGGACCGGACCGGTTTCGAGGTAACACCTCTCATCAGCCCGGCTAGCTTGACTCCAGTGGTGTGGAGTGCCTGGGACCCACGTCTGGGCATCCCCAGTACACTTATAGCGAGTTTGCAAAAACAACAGGTGATGGACCGAATGAGGATCAATGTCACACATTCAACCCAGTCAAAAGATCTGGGTCCTAATCCATAGTTTTTTTGCACTCCACACCACCCTGGGTTAGACAATGGCGATATGCAAATCAGCTCTGACCCTGTGCCCCATGGGAACAGTCCAGTCTGAACTACAAAAGCCATGTCCTTCCCAGAACGGAATCAAGCATCCGAGGACCGGACCGGTTTCGAGGTAACACCTCTCATCAGCCCGGCTAGCTTGACTCCAGTGGTGTGGAGTGCCTGGGACCCACGTCTGGGCATCCCCAGTACACTTATAGCGAGTTTGCAAAAACAACAGGTGATGGACCGAATGAGGATCAATGTCACACATTCAACCCAGTCAAAAGATCTAAAGCTACAATTTCAAGCACCACGTGCATATATATTGACCCGGGCACTAGACCCATCAGCTGTTCCTATGTATGAAATGGCAGAGCTGGCCTCAGCCGGCCTGAGGCTGATAAAGACTTCTAGGTGGTGGCGGCCTGGTTATATAGCTGCAGCCTAACAAAGTCTGGCTTCTGAATTTGGGGGAGTTTAGGGTTGGGGGTTAGTGCAGAATCTAGCTGGTGGGGCCTGGCCTAGCTAGGTGAGCTTCAGCTCGGGTTGTGGGGAACTCCATTTAATTTTTTTGTTTTTTATTTAGCGCAACTTCGACCTGAATGTATCAGGGTGCTTTACATGAGCACCAGTTGCATTACAGGCACATTTATTTTTCAGGCACGAGGCGATTAAGTAACTTGCACAGGATGCTTGAGCCTCTCATGAAGATTTGAACCTGGTTCCCCAGCTTCATGGCCGGCCGCTCTGGCCATTTCGCCACATCCTTGTCTGGCCACTGCTGCAGGGTTCCACAGAAGTACAACTCACTAATGAATGTGTGGCAGTGAGCACATGTTGAGCAGCTATGGTGATTTGATGTTCCAGCGCGCGAGCATCACTTGTTAAAAGGACCAGACTCCACATAGTCTGGCTCGAGCCCCTTGGTGCTCAGCCCTTACCTTGAATCCTCGGCTCTTGGGGCCCTCTGAGGGTCTTGGACGGTGGTTGACCACGGACGGTCGGGTGTTCGGGTCTCTGTGCTGTCAGGCCTCCACTGTACCTCAGATGCTCCCACCGGGACCCGTAGCCACTCCCCAGCTGCGCTTCAGGCATGCGCAGTGCGCACCACTTAATTCATGAAGAGGCTTGAGGCTTGCTGGATCCAGGCAGGGGGCCCCTGCCTGGATCCCCCCCTGCAACGCAGCCCACGAGGTTGTACACACCATTTAATTGAGGACTTGGAGGCCATGCACAACTTTTAATTAATCATGAACCAACTAAGAGCGAGGCAGGCTTACTAATTTATTTTTTTAAAATATATTCTTTATTGTTTTCACAGGATGAAAGCGAATATAATTTGCACAGTATACACTTTCTCACTTTCCGGGGATGTGTGCGATGGTCTCGGGTTGAATCACATAGTATACTGTTACATCACATTACATACTATAGCAGGATTACAACACTATCATTTCTTTCGCTGCAGCTATGGAAAAAGCAAAAATTTATATAATAATAAGAAGGGAAAAGAACAAAAGGGGGGTGTGCGGTGGGGTTGATGAACTTGGAGCTGTGTGATATGTGTGGTCGTGGACGTGAGACATTTTTTTTTTTTCTGGGAGCTCGGGGGTGTCTTCTCGGATCACCTATGTCTGCTTTACTGGTTTGGGGAGGATGGTGCATCGTCTGCGGGAGGTGCATGGTGCGTGTGGGGTTGGGGGGAGGGTCCCATCATGTCGTTTGGGCGGTAGCATAGTTAGCCGGCCCAACAGCGATGCTGCCTGGTGCTTCGTGCTCACCCTCGCGATCTCTTCTGGGGGGGGGTGTCGTCTGCGGGAGCTCCTGGCGTCTGGTATTCCCTATGGAAGGTGGTTAATGTTTCGTCCCAGAGCGTCGCAATGGGGAACTGTCTCAGTCCTGCCATCTCCTCGTTGTAGAGGGAGATGCTCTCTGCTCTCGCCCAGTTGTCTAGGGAGGTGCGCCAGTGCTCTGTCAGGGGCGGTTCAGTGCGCTTCCAGTGTTTGGTGATCAGCCTCTTGGCCGCAATGAAGCCTAGGTCCCAAAAACGGGTGGGGACTTTATTTTGCTTAGTTCTCCGATAGAGGCCCAAGAGGCATGCCTCCCATGTGTGTGGTATCGGCATGGCCGTGCTCCATTCGAGCAATGCCAACACCGATCGCCAGTATGTTTGGATCTGTGGACACTGCCATAACATGTGTAGTAGGTCTGCCCCCTCTTGCGTGCATCTCGGGCAACCTGCAGCGGCTCCCGGAAAGTACTGGTTAATTTTGGCTGGCGAGAGATATGCTCTGTGCAATATTTAGAATTGGATCTGTTTGAAGCGCGCATTGCGGGGAATGTTTTATGGGGCTCGCCAGTACCACCGCCCATTCCTTGTCCGTCCAGGCTTTCCCTCTATCAGCTGCCCACTTGTCTCTCAGTGGTTGTAGTGTATGTTGTGTGTGTGTCAATAGCGCTTGGTTCAACCAGTGCACTACGTGTGTGCCATTTCCCATTACATGGAGATATTGTAGTAGCTGGTGCGTGGGAAGTTCCTCAGTGATGTTCCCCCACTGTTGTGTGAATGTTTGTATTATGGAGGTGTGTTGTAGGAACTGTCTTGCCGGTAGTCCCGTGCCGTTGGCGAGTGTCGCGAAGGGTATCAGGGCTCCGTCGGCATATAAGTCTGCCATGGTGTCTACACCCGAGCGTGTCCAGTGTTCCAGTGCCGCCTCTGTGATCGCGGCCGCGGTCTTGGGGGTGCCTAGGAGTGGGATCGCCGGGGCATATGGTTTGATAGCCTTGGTGAGTCGCAGACTCCTGGTATAGCATTTTACCGCCACTGCTACATGTAGTTGGGTTTGCCTTCTTGCTTTAGTTAGTGGGTGGAAGAGCGTGTGTATCTGTAAGGGGGATAGTGTACCTTCTGCCGTAGCTGTGTCTTCCTGATTCCTGCCGGAGAGCCAAGCCGCCACCCATTGCAATTGTGCCGCTAGATAGTAAAGCTCCAGATTTGGCACTGCGAGACCTCCATCACTTACGGGTGTATACAATTTTTTCAGCGCCACTCTGGGCCTTCCTGTGTTCCAGATCAGATCTCTGATCATGGTTTCAAGTTCCCTGAAGATGCGTACCGGGACGTATACCGGTATGTTAGCAAAGTATTATAGGAGTCTGGGTAGGACTATCATTTTCGTTAAGGTCACTCTGCTTGGCACATTGAGAGGGAGAGTCTTCCAAAAGGCTACTTGGGATCTTATGGATATGATGGCGCGTGTCAGGTTACCGTCCAGGATGTCCGGAGGGTTCTATAGATATATATTCCCAAGTATTTGAACGTGGTGTGGTGCCATGGCAGCCTCTCACCATTGATTCTGAGTTCAGGATCAGGGATGTCAGGAGCGAACGAGTACGCCCCCGATTTGGCCCAGTTGACCTTCAGGCCCGACATGGTCTCAAAGGACCGGAAAATGTCCGATAATTCCGGTGGGAATTGGGTGAGGTCCCTAATGTACAGGAGCAATTCATCGGCGCATACTATGTGTGTACCATCCGCTAGTGGGATGCCCCAGTGTGTGCCTCTGTTGCGCAGCATCTCGGCAAGAGGCTCCATTGCTAATGAGAAGAGCAGTGGGGACAGTGGGCAGCCCTGTCTGGTGCCCCGTCGAACTTTGATGGCATCGGACAGCAGCTTGCCCGTGTGCACTCTCACCTCCGGGCTCCTGTATAGTAGTCCGACTAATTCAATATAGTCGTCTCCCAGGTCAAATTTACGCAGCACTGCAAGCAAGTATGGCCACTCGATCGAGTCGAATGCCTTTTCAAGGTCCAAAACCAGGCAGCCTGATGTCGGCCAATTCTGCAGCGCATATTCTTGTACTCAGAACAGTCTCCTCACGTTCCGGGAGGCGCACCTAGTTGGCGCAAAACCGTTCTGATCACTGTGTACTAGGGTAGGCACCAAGGCTGCCAGCCGTCGGGCTAGGGTCGAAGCTAGGATCTTGTAGTCCGTGTTCAAGAGTGCCAGAGGTCTGTATGAGCTCAAGAGTGTGTCATACTTGCCTGGCTTGAGAAGAGACACCAGTGTCGCCTCATTCATTGACCGGGGCAGGGACGAGTCGTCTAATGCCGCTGAGTATACCCTAAGGAGCTCTGGGATCAGGATATCAGAGCAGGCCTTATAGTACTCAGCCAGTAGCCCATCCGGGCCGGGGGCCTTGCCATTCGAGAGGGCAAAGATGGCGTCGCGCAGCTCATCCGCCACCATCGGCGACCCAAGGTCGTCCTGTTGGTCTTCAGTCAGGTTAGGGAGCGTCACTTCGTCTAGGTACGAGGCGATGTCTGGTTGTGGATTCTGCAGTTTCGACTGATATAGTACACGGTAGTGCGCTACAAAGGCTTTGTGTATTTTCGCCTGCGTATACCCCACTGGGCCGTCGGGCGGGCGTATCGCCGTCACCGGTGACGTGCGGTCCTCCCACTGTATCAACCAGACTAACAGTTTGCCAGGCTTATCTCCAGTGCGGTGTGTGCGAGCCGAATGTGCCGTGTAATTAACATGCTTCAATCTATCTACCAGTTTGTCGTGACTCGCCTGCGCTTCTAGTAGTCTGGTTTTCGCGCCCTCTGCCGCTTCTTTTTCTGCCTGCAGTAGGTCTGTTTCTAGTCGCCTCAGCTCTGACTCTATTTGTCGTCGGGAATGGGCCTGTGTGCCTAGGCATTGCCCCCTGAGAACTACCTTGAATGCTTCCCACTCTAGCTGGGGTGACGATGCCATACCAACGTTTTCTTCAAAATATTGAGCTGTTTGTGTGCCTATGGAGTCCCTGAATGGGCCGTCCAATAGTAAATCAGGCTGTAGTCTCCAGGTAGGTACTGGGGGTCGCGGCTGCTCCCATGCTAGGTCTATAAGATGAGGGTTATGGTCAGAATGTGTGCGACCCATGTAATGTGTGTTCGTGATGTATGGTAGAGTCTCTCTAGTGACCATGTATCTGTCTAGGCGCACGTGCAGATCATGTGCTCCCGAGTAATATGAGTAGCCTTTGTCGTTGGGGTTACGGCTGCGCCACGCATCCTGTAAGTCCCATTGTGCGGACCAAGCCTTAAGGGTGTGAGCAGCGTTCAGCGCTTGTGAGTTAGGTGGCGGGGGACGGGATCTGTCTAGCGTAGGGTCTAGTGTACAGTTGTAGTCTCCACCCAGCACCCACGGGATACCATGCCAAGGCGCCAATGTGTTCGACAACTGTGTTAGGAAATCCACCAGTCCCGCATTGGGCACATACACCGACGCCAGCAGCAGCGGGTTACCGTCCAGTCTGCCTCTGATTACCACAAATCTCCCCTCGGGGTCCACATGAGTGTCCAGTGTTGTCCATGGGGTGCCCGGCCTAACCCACACCAGTGTCCCCCTAGCGAAGGATGAGTAGTGCGTAGCTAACAGTTGTCCCCGCCATCTGCGCCGCAAGGTGAGGGCTTCCGACCCATTGAGGTGTGTCTCTTGTAAGAGAGCTATTTGTATAGGGTGGCGCTTAAGGTATGAATATATCTGACAGCGCCGGGATGGTGTGTGCATGCCCCTCACATTCCATGTACATATTTTAATAGCAGACATTACAGTTCTTTAGCAGCTCCCCTCTCCCAGCTCTCCCGCCATCCTCCCATGAGCCCCACTGTTCCCATCATGCATTTGTTCATCACAATATTTGTCTCTGTTGCATCCAGTCCATCACACCATTTCTTCAAAATAGAGGGGGGGTTAAGGAACATGGCTAATGGAACAATGAGCCATTGAATGTGTCGAACAGTTAGAATACCAAAAGGTCGGAGGCCGAACATGCTCCCGTCCATACTCTCGAGGAGAGCAACAAAGTCTTATTCTAAGGGGGGTTGCTGTGCGATGTGCACTATAACAATAGTTTTTAAGTCAATAGAGTCATTCTGTGAAGGCCTTCCGCCTTCCCGGGGGGTATATGCTAGTCCAGACCATTCTTGCAATACAGGGAACCATTCGTACAAGTATTAACCACCATACTTTACGTGTCGCTGCTGGTCGGCTGCTGGGCAGGTCGTCTTTGAACTCGTGTGCCGATTGCACACAAGGCACCGTGTTGTCTCTATGGCGAGCACCCACTGAGGAGGGTTCTGGCGCGTGCTCTGTTCTCAGATCGTGAGCAGGGTCGGGTTTGCTGTCTGTTGGTTTGTGATTCTCTGGCGTCCGTAGCGCTGCAGCTCAACCCGTCGGCCTCTCTGTGGCTAGTGCGGTACTCTTCAGTGGGTGTCTTCGGGGTGTAGCTTCCCGTGAGGCAATCAGCTGATGTAGTCCGCTGTCTGAGGCATGACATCCGGATCGTCCTCCGAGGCCTGGGAGTCCGGTATTCCATAGACTGCTTCGTCGTCCCTTGGGAGGTCTCGTGGACTGCCACCTGCCGCTTTGCTCTGCACAGGGGAGCGACTGTGTTCCATTACCAGGCGGAGGGCGTCTTGCTTCTCTTGCTGCGTTGCGTCTGCCGGGGGGGGGGGGGGGGTGTCCTCGCCGCTCCCTCGCGTACTGGTCTGTGATTTCTGGCGGGGCCTGCGTCTCCTCCGGCCGCCTCCAGGTTGGTGCCGATTAGCGGGACTCGCAGCTGCCCTGGGGTCCGTGTCTGTGCCACTGTCTAGCCACGCCTCCACTTCGCTGGGGTCGGTGAAGAAGTGCGTTCGTTTGCCAGCTATTACTCTCAATTTCGCAGGAAACAGCAGTGAATATTGCATACCCAACTGCCTTAGGCGCCTTTTCACCACCAGGAAGGAGTGTCTTTGTCTCTGCACTTGCATCGTGTAGTCCAGGAAGAACATTACCGATGTGTTCTCGAGCCGTACCTCCTGGAGTTTGCATGCTTCACGTAGGATGGAGTCCCTGTCTCTGTAATTCAGTATGCGAAGCAGCATGGGCCTCGGGTTTGAGCCTGTTGTCAAAGGCCTTGTGGGAACTCTGTGTGCCCGATCTACTACGAAGTGTGGTGAGAGTGACCCCTCCGGCAGCATGACTATCTGCTCTCTTAGAGTCTGGTTTCTGCAGGAGTGCTTTGATTGTGGGCTACTTTCTCACATGGTGGGTGAACATCTCAGTGGGGCCTTCTATACGGAGGTCCAGAAGACTTCTTTCCAGAAGCAGACCTAGGTCTGATTACTGTCAGTCAGCGGAGGGTTCACATATTTCTTCTCCCTCGTTCCCCCACTGCAATAGTCTCGGCCTCCCAGTGTCGCTTAAAGTCAGGGGCAGAATGTGTACTCTGGAACTGGGCACTTGTGTAGGCACCTATTGCCCACCCTTTTGCTGGTGGGAGAGGCCGAGGCTTCTTGTGAGGATGGTAGATTGTCCATGGGACCAGGCCTCAGCCCCACCGGTGAGCAGATGCTCCTGTGTTTCCTCCTTCGGCCTCCCCTGTCTGCCTTAGGCCTAAACCTCTCAGACTGGGCCAGGTCCATCCACGGGCCAGCCCTCAATCGTGTTTCCTGGGCCTCCTTATATCAAGTTCCAGTGTGTGCGTCGGCTGCACCCCCCTTACTGAACAATCTCGGTGCCACCTCTGCCAGACCGCTTCATTATGTGGGCAATTTGTTCCAGGCCGAAGGGCATAGCTTCGGTATCCCACCCAAAATGGCTGCGGTGACACTCAGACCGCCACAGCGCTCCTCCCTGCAATCATGCTGTCCACACCATCGCCCAATGCCGCCCTGGCCATGCCGTCTCACCACATAAGGCTGGCCTCACCTCAACGAAACTGGTGTGCCTGCAGACGGGCTTTTGTGGTGTCTTTCGGGCCTACTTTCTTCGGGTCTGCAGAGAGTCCGGGTCTTCTCTTGCCTCTCCCACAGTTTTGAGCTGCCTCCAGCCCGATCTCGCCTCACTCAAATCCAAGGCGTCTCACTCTCTTGGCCTGATCGTGGTTCATCTGCCGAATCAGCCACCAGATGCCTCCGGCTGCCTCTGTCTGCAGGTGTGTCTCATGTCTTCGTGTGGTTGCTTTCTTTGAAGGCGAGCTGCTGATCTCCACAGTTGTGGGCAGCGGCACCGAGAGCTCCGGAAATCTCCGATGCGCACAGTGGGGCTCCAGCCCGAAGACAGGGCACTTACTTGCTTCACCTCCTCGCCTGCTCAGGGGTCCCTCTGATCATTTATCCCAGTCACAGCCACCGCCGCTAGTGATCCTGGTAAAGGGTGCCCCCTCTGTAGTGTGTGGGGTCCCGGATTTAGCAAATGTTATGCTTTAATTGGCCGTTTTATATGCCCCGGGAAAAGAGAAATTGCACATTTCACTTTCCCTATTGCAGTAAAGTGCCTCCCAAAATCGACTTTGGTGCTAGGATCCCTGGGGAATTAGGATCTACACCATTTTGCCATATTCAGGACTCATATAGTCTCCCCTAGGTGTCCCGGGGGTGGGGGGCGGTACTGTAACTATAAGCAGGGGCCATATAAAAGATGTTTTATATGCCTTGATGATGGAGAAATTGCATAATGCAGTTTCTCCATTGTAGAGGTCTAGCCTCATAGAATAATACTGCAATAGTTTATGAACTCATAACTATTGCTAGGAATTAAATTAAATACCATTCAAGGACTTTGGAGAATGGTATTGATAAATCCAAAAATATGCTATTGTTGAATTTATCCTAAAATTTATAAAATAGAAGTTATAAGACTTTCATGTCTTTAAGGCAAAATTCAGCCTTCCTGTGGTCTCCCCTGATTGATCAGAGTTAACAGGACTAGCCTGGCTGCTTTGATGAAGTAATAAGAGGTGCAACCAGAGCGAGGCTATCTGTTGGAGGGAGTTTTGCTACACAAGAATGCCGGAGCAGGTGGGACGGGTCGTGAAGCATGAGCTTCAAAGGAGGAATAGGACAGCCAGTGAATCCCAGGTTCATCTATGCCCCTGCCCTTCTGCCCCAGCCAGATGGCAGGTTTAAGGCAGGAATTTGCAGATGTTAGGGGGAGATGAACTATGGAAATGAGACATACTGGAGGTTGGTTTAACTAGTACTTGCTCCTTTTGGAGGAATAGTGCTTTGTGGGAGAAGATTCTACCATGCTCTGAGGTGTTACCCTGCAGCTTATTGGACAGGGGTGCTTTCCTCTTTGAACCCAAAGAACATTAAATAAATATGTGAGAGATGCATAGACTCTCAGATCTGCTGCTTGAAACTAAGAGAAGAAGAAGGCTTGCCAAGCTGGAAACTTTGTATTGCGCCATCAGGTCCTTCATTCTGACTGACTGCACCTGCTGCATTATCTGGAACTACAGCCCTTTGGATGTACCTTGCTTCAAGAGGAATAAAGAGTGTTCCCTATAAGCTACAGGTTTAGAGAGCTCACCTGGACCATCACCACTAAGAATCCCCAGCCTGGAGTGCATCCAGTAGATTTGTAAAGGTTTTGTCTAGGTAAATTGTGGGAATTGTGGCCCCAACCTTTCAAGGACCATCCTGGAGTTTCCAGACCCTTTCAGTGTGTTTTGGACACTTTGGACCCTCAAGAGGAACTTAAGGAAGATGTTCCAGAAGTTTGGAGCAACTCTGATAAAAACTCCATAAGAGGACTGACTCAACCGCGAGAGCCACACCGGCCACCTTCAGCTGGGAGCCAGCCTACCCTGCTGGCTTGTGCCGCTGAAAAGCTTGAGAGGTCCAACTTCCAGACTTTAACCTGGAGCTCCTGGGAAAGCAAGCTGCCGAACTCTCACCGGAACCAGACTAGTGAAGAGCATCAAGGGACCCCGGCAGCAAAAGCCTAAGAAAGGTTTCTAAGTCCAAAGGTAAAATCTCAACCGAGGCCTACCGCAAGGAGTATCTGAGCAGGGTTCTATCGCAGTCGTCCTGAAACTTTGACTTTGTCCCAGATAAATGCAACCAGAGGTCCCAAAGGGGCAATTTAGGTTTCTAAGTGCTATATAGTGCTTAATCTTTCAAAATTCATATCTACGGTTCCCTACATTGGATTTTTGTTGTTTTAGTGCCATTTTAAAGATAAAAATATTTTCTATTATTTTAAACCTGTGTAGGATTTATATTGTGTGTTGTGTCTTAAATATTTACTGAATTCGAGTTTTTGAATGCTTGACATACCTGACTCTTAAATTAGGCCTGCCTACTCGGAGCCAAGCTACCTAGAGCTGAGCATGGGAATAAGACCTATTTTGAGCCCTAGATTGTGTTAGTGGCCTTATTGCCAGTGGTAGATGCATATTAACCGATACTAATAACCCACTTTCCAAAAAGAAGTAGTCCAATTTGGATTACATTGGGGCAAAAGAGGTAAGGGTAAGCCATTCATCTTTTCTCCCAAATACTAGTTCCCGAAGTGCTCTCTTAGATTGCTTTTATCAAACTTTGCAGTATCCCTCCCAACCCCCTGATTTCCTATAGTTTCCCCCAACTTACTCTTACAGCAGTCCATCTATCCTTAGTTCTCTAACATCACTCAAGGCTCTTGCAACATTTTCCCTTTATAGGATTCCTTCCATGCTCCTGCAGCGATTCCTTAGTCAGACCTGGCAAATTTCCCAGGGCCATGTGTGACTAGCAGCTGCGTTCAAAACGTTTTCTCAGTATTTTGGAACATCTAGTCCAGGTTTTTAATGCAATATCTATAGCTCTAATTCATAAAACGCAAATTCAGAACCTACACAGGAGCTGCTACTCACATATGGATCTTGGAAACCTGGCAGGGCTGCTTATCCCAGGCTTTTCTAGCTCGCTTCAGTCCATGTTTCCACATTGCCCTCTCCCTTCCTCCTAGATTCTGGAGCTCCTACTTGCTCCTGGATCATTCTCTTCTCTCTTCCTCTGTAAATGAGCAGCACCTCACCTCTAATGTCTCCTGAAAACACATCTTCTTCAGTGCTCCATCTCCTGAGGTATCTGCAGCATCTCCTTCTAGGGTTGCTACCTTTCTCAGAGTAAAAAAATACTGCCTAGTTGCACCTGTTTTGGGGGTTCTAGAGGTAACAGTAACTAGTACTGTAACAAAAGTCTGTGTAAAAATCCCCATGCGTTTTAAACAAATCTATTCTGCCTCTATTATATTTTAAAAACTGGTAAGAACAGTCCTAACAGCACTGACATTTTTATGATTTTTTTAAATATTTCTTGTTTTCAGTTCATATTTCAAAGCATGGATAAAGATGAAGTCTTGGCCCTTTAGTGTGGAGGTAGGACCCCCAGCTTCAAAGGCTCTGGAGTAAAATTGTAGGAAATAGTGTGTAATACACTTAACCCAATTATCTGGGTTTACAACAGAGTATGCTTCCATAAAAAATACGTTGAGGTCTTATTTGAATGCTTACGTGTAGAGTCCCTTAGGGTTCCTCGCTTAGTCCCAAGCTTTTTCATTTATATGTCATCCCTTAAGCAGAAATTGTTCTATCCTTTGGTCTCTCCATCGTCTCATATGCTAACAATACGTAGATTATAATCTCCCTTGCCAGGATAACCATTGTAACATAGATCAATTACAGCTGTTTTTAAAGGAGGTTGACGACTGGATAGATTGTTTGTGCTTGAAACTTAACGGCGATAAAACAGAGGTGCTGGTGGTTGATAACCATATGAACTGCTGGACATCAGTTCGTTGGCCAGAATCCTTAGGTAGTCGGCCACAACCCAAACCAACAATTAACAACCTGGGAGTCTGGATGGATGAAAAACTCACTTTGGAGACCTCAGTCTGTAAACTGACCTCCAGGGCTGGACTGGGAACCGAAACCGGCCCTGGCAAAGTGCTCAGCCACAAATTACCTTGTCTGGGAGACCGCTGCCAACTTCTAAACAAACTTTTTTTACAAACTTTTTTTTCTTCAATGCTGACCTTTTTCTTAAAGGAAATGGGGACATTAAAAACAAACATTGCTAAATCCAATTGGTCTCCCTATTGAGAGATCTATTGGCCTTGTCATTGTTTTTGTAGACATGTTGCACTGCATTGCTGGCTTCTGTGGAGCATGGCTGAAAGGGAAAAATCAAAGCGCTATGCTGTAGTCAATGCTGGCCATATTATACCACTTTTTTTTTGTTACTTTAAACTAAGTTGTATGGCAGGCAGCGCTGTCATACATTTGTCCATCTTAGAGGCTGCGTGACTACGATGCCGTAGTAAACGGCACCGACCCTCGATTGGAGCCATTCCTATCAGCTGTTCAGATTCATTTCCGACCAACCCATTTGAATGGAGTCGGTCGGAAAGGAATCCAAACTGGATTTCTGAATGGCTTCCAATGGGCTCGGAGAACCGTTCTGCCAATCAGAAAGCCACCAGTAATACCAAGGGTGGCTCTTTCTGCCCGAGGGATTGCAATGCTGGATTCTGACAGACTTTCTGTGTCGACCTTTCCGACACAGAAGGGCTGCTGGAAGTTGACTTTGGGGGCCCCCAGCAGTGCCCGCAGCGGTGCATGGAGAAGTGTGGCTCAATGATTAGAGCGGCAGACCCTGATGCAGAAGTCTAGCCCGGGACCAGGGTTCAATTCCCCGCCTCGGCGGGTCTTGGGCTAAAAAATTCCATGAACCTGATAATTCTTGCCTCGGTGCCTATTCGAATCATGGAGTCCCACTCTGCAACTCTGGGCAATAGCTTGCTTAATCTTCACAACGGCCCCCACAACGCTAAGGATGCCTGGCCTCCACCTTGGGGGTGCCCAGGAGTGGACGCCTCACAGGGAAAGCCAGGATGGGTTCCACAGCGGTATTCAAACAAGCGCCTTGAGACCCTTGTGGGTGAGTAGTGCGCTATACAAGTATCAATTTACATTCATTTACATTTACATTTACATGGCCTCCAGTTGGAGGTTAAGGGGGCACCATGAGGTGCCTGCCATGGGGTGCAGGGATGAACTGCACTTCTTCTCTTTACAATGAGCCCGATTCACAGAATGAATTTAAGACTAAATCCTAAACTTACTACTATTTGGTATTCACAGAATGCACTTACTACTTTCGGGATTCACAGAATAAACTTACTACTTTCGGGATTCACAGAATGAACTTACTACTTTCGGTATTCGCAGAATAGATTTAAGACTACTAACTTTATGTCCGCACTCCGGCCGGAAATTCCGTCTCGGAGTCGGAGTTTCCGGCTTGGAGGTGGAGTTTTCGGCTTGGGGCGGAGCTTGTGGCTTGGAGGCGGAGCTTCTGGCTCAGAGGTGGGGATTTAGCCATGGTTGAAATCTCCACTTCTGGGCCGCAGGCTCCGCCTCAGGGCCGGAAGCTCCGCCTCAGGGCCGGAAGCTCCGCCTCCAGGTCACAAGCTCCGCCCCCAAGCCAGCAGCCCCGCCTCCGGACCGGAAACTCCACCTCCTGGCTGGAATTTCAGCCCCCTGACCGGAATTTCCCTTATTAGTTGTTTAAAGCAGATCCTTTAGCCTTAGAACCTTTGTGGCATTTCCTATTGAGGCCTCAGTACCTTTCTTTGCACTTTGTATTTATTACTGGGTTGATTTTTTCAACTTAATCTATTTGGAAATTATGATCAAATTCTAAATGCTGTAATAGACATTGCATCTTAAAAATGAAGTTAATATACTAGAGCTATGTTAAATTTTTCACCTAAACATGCAGCCACATGTGCAGTTACCTTGCAGACAACAGGGTCATGATTTTAATGGTGTCGTGGAACCGGTTCCAAAAATTGTCAGAACTCAGCTAAACACATAATGTTGCTATTTTTGACTACTAAACAGGCAGTCACGTTCGCAGTTACCTTGCAGTTAAAAGGGACTTGATTTGAATGGTGCAGCAGGTGCAGTGGCACTGGGGCCAAAACCTCTTGGAACCCTACTGTTAGAAACAGAGATTCCCGGTAGGCATGGGCATGCGCCAAACCAGGCAGAAACCCCTGTTCTAGTCAGGTAAAGGTAGTAACACACAGAAGATAACCCCTGCTCACCCCCTTTGTAGCTTGGCACGAGCAGTCAGGCTTATCCCAGAGGCAATGTGTAAAGCGTTTGAGCAACACACACAAACCGCGGCGACACACTAGACACACTACTAAAGAGACTCCACACAAGGTTATATAAAAATAGCCTTTGTATCATGTAAAACACATTAGAATCACCATCACAGATATATACACTGTGCCAACTGGCACCAAGTCATAATTTACAGGGGATTATGTACAAGGCAGCGCCAATCAGGTTGCTGCCAGAACCATCACAAAAGTACAATTAGCAACACAACCATTCATGAATGTAAAACAGCCAGTAGCTACTGGTGGAACACTGTACTTGGCATTATATCACGATAAGCATGGAGCACATTAGATCAGGCATAATTATCAGCGTAAATACATTAGGAATTTAACCAGCAGTGCACCATACCATCTCATTAGTCATAAGAAGCACATTATGCATACATCAGTAGAATAAATCTCTGCCCATAATATTAGAGGAGCATACATCACCGTTAGGTCCTTGCGCCCTGATGACACCATACAAATGACCAGGAATGGCCCACAAGGAAATAGTAGTACTGGCACTCCCTATGCCTACTGAGCCCCCACTGTGGCTTGGTAAAACAAATGTGCCAAATGTTGTAGCTGCCCACTACAGCAGCGCAGCTGTGAATACAAACACAGAGGCATTGGTACTTTGGGGACCCGCTCATGGGCTCTCTAAATAAAATTCCCCCCAAAACGTTACAGCGGCCCGCAACTGTGGTGCTGCTGTGCAGCTCAAGGGACACAGGCTCTTCACCACTGCGGCCCGGTGGAGCCCCACTCCGGGACTCTATAAACGGATTCTGCCCCCAAGCGTTGCAGCTTCCCTCTCTAGTGCGGCGCAGCTGTGCAGACCACAAAGCCTGCCACTAACCGTGCCTAATTTTAGCCCCCACTCACCGGCGCTTCTTTGTAGGCAGGACCAGGAATCTGGTGGCCGGCTTTTCTCCCGATTGGCTGCCGGGGTAGACTCAAAGTCGGGCTCCTCTTCCTGCTCCGGTCTCCTTGTGATCTCTGCCTCCCCTTCGGGAAGGTGGGACAAGGGGAGCAGTTGGGATGGAACACGCACTGCTCCAACAACTCGGTGGCTGCGGGGCTCTCTCTGACTTAGAGAGAACCCCGCTCAGGCATGCACCACCTCCGGGTCCCTTCTCCTTGCGTTTTGCTTCCCCGCCCACAGTTAGGCAGCCTGCCTGACTTCCGGGTCAGTCAGCTGACCAAAAACTTTATTGTCCACCAACACAAACTTAGGCTGAGTAAAGTAAAAACCAAGAAAATGTCCTCCTGGTCCTCAAAAGAGTGCAGATCCCAAAAAAGACAGCTGTCCCGTGCCCTACGGCAAGGGGATATCTTGACAATTTGGCAGCTGAGGAGGCAGTATAAATTGCCCTAAGTGAAGGCCTCAAGGGACTGGGGCGACAGGAGGTAAGCAGAACTTGGCGAGTCCATTTCAAGTCCACATGCCCGACTGTTCTGGTCACTCGTGGGCAAGGGTAACCACGAAAGGTCCGCATCTCTAGCTAACAACATCCCGGCCCACCTGTGGCAAGAACACTTTGGCTACCTTTATTAATCCCTATCAAGTTATGCCATGGAAGCTGCCGTTCCTGATCTAATGCAATTACCACACAATCTAATATTTACTTGAGTGGAAATATTGGCCTCACTGGATGCAATTACACCTGCCAAGGTCTCTGGCCCTGACTGCATCCCAGGGGATCTCTTCAGATCTGACAGGGAAAACTGGGCTACATACATACTAACCCTTGCCAATGATGTTTCGGGAGGAGGGAGCATCCCAGAATCTTGGAAAGGGGCTGAAGTGATCCCCATTTTCAAAAAGGGAAACAGGTCCATACCTGCAAACTACCGACTGATCAGCCTGATCGACTGTGTCCAGAAAGTTGTCTGCCGCTCACTATTAGGTAAAATCACGGATTGGATGGAAGAAAATGACATTTTTTTCCCCTCCAAGTGGGCTTCCAGCGAAAAACTGGCACAGTTGATCAGTTGTTTCGACTGTTTATGCTGTACTGGAAGGCTGTTCTGCTTGGCAAAGGGAGCCTGTACATTGCATTCATTGATTTAAAAAGTGCTTTTGATCTCCTTCCCAGGGATAATTTATGGCGGGTCCTCAGGGAGATGGGCATGCCCGTGGGCATCCTTGCACTTCTAGTTAGGCTCCATGATGAGAATTTCGCATGGGTCAGGTGGGCTAGCCAAGGACAGGTTACCAATCCCATCAAGATTCAGCTGGGAGTCCGCGAAGGATGTGTCCTGGCAACAAATCTATTTTCATTGTACATCAACAACATTGCTGCAGTTCTATCTGCCATCCCAGCGGCTGCCCCGTCTTTAGCAAAGCAAAGAATACCTACCCTCCTATTCGCAGACAACACTCTTCTGGTCTCGAAGACCTCAAAGGGCTTGCAAACATTGTTAGATCATTTCAAGCTCTTTTGTGATAGGAGGGGGCTTGAAATTAATACATCAAAAACCAAGCTTATGCTTTTAAATCCCCACAAGTCCTTCAAGGGTGAATTGCTCCTTGACAATGTTCTAATAGAGAGAGTCAGTTCCTTCTATTACCTGGTAATAAAACTATCCGAGGACATGGCCTGGAAACACCATCTTAACAAGGCCTTCCTCAAATTCTCCCAGGTAACTGGGGCCCTCCGCAAAGAACATCACCTCTCCCACACCAAGCCTGTTGCCCCGGCATTGAAACTGTATAGTTGCAAGGCCGTGAGCAGTGCACTCTATGGAGCTGAGTTGTGGGGCATGGCAAGAACAAATGACCTAACATCCCTGGAGAACAGTTTCCTCAAAAATCTGGTCTCCTAGCCACAGAGTACCCCCACTCGCCCAATACTGTTCGACATGGACATCAAATCTATAAGCAACCTAGCAAAGCTCCACCCTACTGTTTTGGCAGTGGATGGTTTCCACCCCAGAACTGTTGCTTTATGCTGCTGCTTTCCAGGAGATTTATGTCCTAGATACCATGCTTAAAACTGGTTGGACCAAGCATGTCAAAAGTCTTTTATCATACATAGGTCTTGCAGGACACAACATTGGTTGCCCAATACACTTTGCTAGAAGACAGATCAAATCTCTCTAAAGGAGCTGAGCGCATCGCCTATTTAGCCAGCAACCAGGGGAGACTGAGTGAGGAATTCAGTGATTTTAATCATAGCTGTACACTTGAAAGTTACCTCAACATCATTAAAGTGCCGACCGATAGGAAGCTATATATCCAGTTCAGGCTTGGCAGCCTGCCCATCAGTGCATTCACAAATTCTTGGCTGCATAACAAAGAACAGCCAAAGGGCTGCCCTTTCTGTCCCTGACCACAAGAATCTACTGCCCACTTCTTTTTTGCTTGTATAGCATACACCAAACCCAGGAGCAGATGACTTTCTCCTGTCTGCAGAGAACTGAGAATGTAAAAGAAACATTTGTTGGATGGAATGCTGGACAATGCAAACATTCACCCCAGTCTCAATGATCTGGGTTTAATCCATCATTCTTTTGCTCACCACACCACCCCAGTTTGGTCCCAGCCATATCCAAATCAGTCTTAACCCTGTTCCTTGTGGAAACAGTCCAGCCCGAACTGCCAACCAGATCCTCCCTGGACCGGAAACAAGCATCCTAGGACCGGTTTCAGGGCATCACCCTTCATCAACCAGGCTAGCTTGAATCCAGTGGTGTAGTGAGCACGGGACCCACGTCTGGGCATGCACTTCCCACTTAGGGCAACATATGCAAAAGAAACATTTGATGGACGGAATGCTGGACAGTGCAAACATTCACCCCCACTCACAAGGATCTGGGTTTAATCCATCATTCTTTTGCTTAGCACACCACCGCAGTTTGGACCCAGCCATTTGCAAATCATTCTTGACCCGGTTGCTTGGGGGAACAGTCCAGCCCGAACTGCCAACCAGGTCCTCCCTGGACCGGAAAAAAGCATCCTGGGACCGATTTCAGGGCATCACCCTTCATCAGCCAGGCTAGCTTGAATCCAGTGGTGTAGTGAGCATGGGACCCAAGTCTGGGCATACCCTTCCCAATTAGGGTGACATATGCAAAAGAAACATTTGATGGACGGAATGCTGGACAAAAACGATGGATTTTGGCTCAGATCTCTGTACTGGGGTGAATGTATGACATTGTTCTGCATTCTGTCCATCAATCATTCTTTTTGCAGAGAACTGGGTACCTGAGACTACAGATGAGCTAAAATCGGATGCAAGACCCCTGTTTGTGTGCGCAACGGCAAAATATTTGGGACATGCATGGGCAATCAGAAGGAGGGCGTTGACTTCCTCTCGGCCAACCCTGTGAGCAGCGTACACATTTAATCCATTAGTAAACATAATTGCTACACAGAACAGCAAACTTAAAAATTGGAAGTAATATTTCTTAGTCTTTTTTTATGTTAGCATGAAATGCGTTTTTAATGTTTTTATTACATTGACCTGAGACTGAAACTTTTAGCACTTGCCTTTTTTAATATCAGCTTTTTGCCAGATTTTGCACACTTATGTTCCACGTGGACATGAACCTGTGATGGAAAATGACTTGCACAACTGAAGAATGTAATTAACAGCAGTCAAGGCATCTGCATCAGACTTTGGTTCATGCCAAATCTGTAATCTCAAAGTTTACCTGCATATTAGCAACGGGACGCCTATCCCCTCTGACACCGTGAAGAACTTGGGTGTTCTCTTGGATTCCAAGCTCACATACTCCCAACACATAGGTAAGATGGCGGGGATATGCAATGGCATTCTGAAGGTCCTGCGGAAGATCTTGGATCTCCTACCTATGAAAGACAGGAAAACTCCGGTCCACGCACTGGTTACGTCCCATCTTGATTATGGGAATGTCCTGCTCTGTGGCCTCAGTAAAAGGGAACTGACCCAGTTACAATGTGTCCAAAATGCGGCGGCCAGGCTGGTGCTGAAGCAGCCGAGGAGGTCGTCAGGTAAACGTGCGCTTCAGCGCTTGCAATGGCTCCCCATGAGGGAACGCATTAGGTTTAAGACCATGTGCTTTAGTCATCGTATTGCACATGGCAGGGGTCCGGTCTATCTTCACAAGTTGTTAACTATCTATCGTCCTAGGCGACTCCTGAGATCCATGGGCGGTATGCAGTTTGCGATACCTCGAAATAAATAAAGCACGGATGGGAGGGCGATCTTTTAGATTCCTGGCCAGCCAACAATGGAATGACCTTCCTGTTGAATTGCGGATGGAGCCGTTGGAAACCAGGTCCCGGCAGAAACTGAAGACCCATCTATTTCCGGAAGATTAGTATTAACTTAGGGTTTCCTTTCTTCTGCCCCCCTCATCTCCGTGGTCTGCTCTTGATCTTTCTGTGTTGGAACACATTCTAGCGCGGAGATGCACTGTCCTAGTGTATTCAGGCACTTAATACATTTTTTTATTATTATTATTATTAAACTAGCACTTCAACCCTGTGTGTGGGATGGTATTTGTGACTTTGCTCAGGTTGCATATCTATCCTCCTAGCTGGTATGAACTTGTGACGATAATTGAGACCTTCATAGTATCTGTAGGGCCTAATTTCTGTTTTCTGAACGCGTGCTGGCTTAATTTTTATACTTTTGATATTTTTAAACTGTATTGTTTTTATCATCGAAATGTATTTTCCTATTTATTTTGATATGCACAAAACTTATCCTTTGATCCCTTGTGTCTTTTATGGTTTTCTATTAAAAAAAAGACTTTGATGATGATGATGATGATGACTTCTGGGTCGGCTTCTCCTGCATTGCTTCTCTCCAGCCGCGGCAGGGATTTTGGTTGGCTCCGTTCTTCCTCGGCGGGGCAATGCAGTGTGGGCACCTGCTCGTAAAATTGGAAATGCGGGGGGGGGCTCCTGCTGGCCTCAGGAGCACAGGTGGGAATCCCACACGCCGGGATTCCCTCGCACCATGTTGGCTGCACAGTGCTGCAGGCCACCAGCTCCCCTTCTTGTCCTGGGTAAAGTATAGCGCTCATGAGGCTCTGGAATGCTGGCAAAGTAGATGCAATGCTGGGCAAGGTCAGCAGACCGGGGGACAGTACACTAGGCAGAGCAGCAATTCCTAGGAACAGTCAGACACAGCTAAGAGGCAATCCTTCCAGCGCACCAGCCTTTCCTCCTGCAAAGTCTCTTCCGGGTCCAGTGAAAGCCAGAGAGGCAGAGTTGGGTGCAGGCAGCCCAGCACGCAGGGACCTCCATGAGCCAGCAGCTGGATCCCGCGGTGTAAGCACAAGCACAACAACCACATGGGGTAACAGCCCCTCTATTTGTATTACATTTCTTCTTTGTCCTCCCCCTTTTGTAAGCCTCTAGAAGGGTCTTGGAGGTTATAGTCCCAACTGGCTATGGAAGGGGTGTCAACCACTTTGTTTACCAGGCTTCCCTCCTCCTTTGTGAGCTGGGGCTGGGTCATCAGACACACCACAGGGGGTGGAGCCAGCATTGCACAGGGCAGGCACAGATCTATTAAGCGACAGGGGACTTCTCCTCCCTCTGCTCCAACTGCAGATCTTCTATTCAGCCTAGTGCTGACTCACCCTGCCCTCCCTGGAGCCACCCACACCTCACCCGCCCCGGTCACTTCTAGAACCAGACATGCAATACATATCAGGCAGGCAAGCACATAGCACAAATAAGGCCAACTTCTTAAAGTGGCATTGCTAAAATAGTGAAAATAAATCTGTTCCCACCATTGCGCAGCACTTATTATTGCCATTCCAAACATACAAAACATGACATACTTACTTGCTCCATTTAGGAGTTATCCCATAAGTGGGGGGGGGGCGGTCCAAATGTTAGCCTATGGAGGGCAGAGAGTACACACACTGCTAAACAGTGCTAAAGTACACAGTATCCTAAAACCACCAACACCATGTCGGGAAAAAGGCTAAGAGGAAGGAAAATCGTCTAGGGATGACCCTGGAAAATTGGTTAAGTCGAACCCCTACTAAACACAGATTATTGCTAAAATGTAAAACGAAACAGGCTGTCACAAGGGCAGTTAGACTGCAGACAAAAGGGTCATGATGTTGATGGTGCATCAGGTGCAGTGATACCAGGACCAAAAAATTCTAGGCACCCCACCAAATACATAAAATTGCTATATTTGACTACTAAACAGGCAGTCACAAGTGCAGTACCATGCAGAAAACAGGGTCATGATTTGAATGGTGCATCAGGTGCAGTGGCACCAGGTCCAACATTTGTCAGAACTCCTCTAAAAACCTAATATTGCTATATTTTACTACTGTACTAGCAGTCACAATTTCATTTAGCTTGTAGTGGCAAGGGGCTTGATTTACATGGAGCAGCAGGTGCAATGGCACCGGGGCCAAAAGTTGTCATAACTCCACTAAACATTAAAAATTGCTATATTTTGCTACTAAACAGTTAGTCAAAAGTGCAGTTATCTTGCAGGCAACAGGATCATTATTTGAATGATGCAGCATTTGCAGTGGCACTGGGCCCAAAAGTTGTCAGAACTTCTCTAAACACCAACATTGCTATATTTTACAACTAAACAGGTAGTTGTATGTGCAGTTATCTAGCCAGCACTATGGTGATAATTTCAATATTGCAGCAGGTGCAGTGGCATCGGGAACAAACGCTCCAGGCACCCCAGTAAACACCGAATGTTGCTGGATTTTATTCCTAAACAGGCAACCACAAGTGCAGCTACCTTTCAGTCAACATGGTCATAATGTGAATGGTGCAGCAGGTGCAGTAGAACTGGGCCCAAAAGTTGTTACAACTCCTCCAAACACATAATATTTGACTACTAGACAGGCAGTCACTATGACAGTTACCTTGCAGTTAAAAGGGACTTGATTTGAATGGTGCAGCAGATGCAGTGGCACTGGGGCCAAAAGCTCTAGGGACCCCACTAAACCCAAATTATTGTTAAATTTTACCATGAAACAAGACGGTCACAAGTGCATTTATCTAGCAGTCAATAGGGTCATGATTTGAGTGGTGCAGCAGGTGCAGTAGCATCAGTACCCAAAGCTCTAGGAACCGCACTAAATGCATAATATTGCTAAACTTTACTACTATACAGGCAGTCACAAGTGCAGTCATCAAGCAGGCACTAGGGCCATGATTTCAATGGTGCTGCAGGTGCAGTGGCACCTGGGCCAAAAGTTGTCAGAACTCCTCTAAACACCAAATATTGCTGTATTTAACTAATAAAGAAGCAGTCACATGTGTGGTTACCTTGCTGGTACTAGGGTCATGTTTTCAGTGGTGCAGCAGGTACAGTGACACAAGGCCCAAAGCTCTAAAACCTCCCTAAACACCAACTATTGCAATGTTTTGCTACTAAACAGGCGGTTCCTAGTGCAGTTACCTTACAGGCATAGGGTCAGAATTTGAATGCTGTAGATTAGAAGGTGCAGTGGCACCAGTGCCAAAAGTTGTCAGAACTCCTCTAAGCACATAATATTGCTATTACATCAACTAAGTCTATTATTTCCATATTTTATTTCATTTTTCAAAATGTTGCAATTACTTTCCCGCAATATACCACCAGTAACAGCACAAGATATTGCCTGTTTGTACATAAAAAAGTCATAACATCTTAACAGGCTTTCTGTAACTTATACTGTACAACTACTCGTCAAACTACAACTTACAACAAAAAGAGCTTATTATTACAGAGGCGAAACCTAATACATTTACCAATGCTTGTTCAGGGAGTGTCCTCTTAAGTGGAGTCGGCTCGAGCAACAACACCTCACTGAGTCTCTCTTTTGGCAGAGAGGGATAAGGCTTGCCAGTCCCTTTGCGCAATGTTCAGCAGATGGGTGTAGGGCCCACCTTATGAATCCGAGTACCCGTACTCTCCTTGGCACTGGAAAAGTGCCGGTACTCAGATTGTTAAAAACAAGAAGTGCCGGTACTCAGTACCGGCGAGTACCGGCCCATTTAAAGCACTGCATTTAGGACTTTTTTGGAGCGTGGTATTTATTGCACCCGATAAAGTCCGACTCCACAAGAATCAGCATGTAGCAGGTGCGATAAGTAGCACCCATTACAACTTCTGGGAGAATAACATGTAGCTTTTGGTACTTATAGCTCCAAATCGGCATTTCTGATCATTAACAAGCATTTTCTTCCGGCAGTGGTGAAAATTACACCGGGTGCGGTGTTAGCTGCAAAACGTATAATTTCAGGATGTGTACAAACAGGTGTTACTGTACATACTGGGATCATGTAATGGGCCTTTCATAATGAGGACCTTAACAGTGGTAAAAACTGGCACGATATCTCAATATCGTGTGTCTCACATAGACACCCTCTTTTTGTCAATAATGTGAATGAAGCAACAGTCAAACTGAGAATGATGCAAACACCCAGAAATCTATTCAACTTTCTCTAGTCCCAAATGAACCCAATGAATGTATTAGCATTTAGGGAAACATTGAAGAGCAGTAGAACAATAAAGTGTATTTATGAAAACAAAAACAAGTGGGGTAAATATATTTCATGTAAAAAAAAATCTTTTTATGTTCCGTTAAAGGGATTTAGTGGTGTATGGGAAGAACCATAAGTCATTACATGGCTCAATATTGTGCTAGTGGTTAATGGGAAGGCGTGGTTGGTTATTATAGGGCCCCATTCACAAAGGGCTTCCGCATTGTGGGGGGTGGAGGGGTGTACTCATAATAGGTTCTCTGCATTGTAGTTTCTCATTGCTGAGCACCCGCCACTGTGGAGTCCTTCTGTTAATCTGCCCCTGTGTTTAGGTGCTGCCACCAGAGAATGGCTAATATATACAGGAACTTAGGGTCTTTCACATGACTTTACTTCCAGTATTTAGGTGTTGGTACCCAGTTAGACCCCACAGCATTCTGGTAGTTGTAGTCGTTCAAATCACCATGGTATATATGGTTACTTGAACTCGTTAACATCAAAACAATTTCAGCTATTATGTGCTGGAACCCAGTAGCACTCAAAAGTAATTTGGCTCCAGTAGTTCTTCACATTACAATCTTGCATATTGCTTAGTATAAACCCAGTGTTACTTTGCGTTTAAGCAATCTCCTTTTATGTTTCATGTTTATTTTTTTACCAGTCTTCAGAAGAAAACTCAACCCAAGGGACATGTGTAAATATGATTCTTTGATCACGCATATTAACAATCATTGGAAGCCCGGTGCAGTGAATCAAGTTGAACATAAGACCTAAAACCCAGGTAAGATCTTCCCTGTTTTATGACGGTAGCGGCTGCTGATAGCATCGCAGGGTTAATGAGAAATACCCGGCGGTGCAACAGGAGACATGCGAGAGGTCAGGCCCAGAGGAATCCCGCCTGCCTTTATTCACACAAAGAGCACTTGGTATTCGGTAAGGAGGGCTTGGAGGCGCTGAGTCTTTGAGCTGGGCCCGTGGATGCGCCCTAATAAGATCTCAGGCAATCCGCGCTGAGTGACGCACGATGGGTCAGATTGCGCTGCCTGCTTCTATCAACACACTGTCTGCGCTCGGATAGCGAGTCAGCGAAGATGTATTGTGGAGCCAGGACATACTCAAGGCCGGACTGGGAACCACAACCGGACCTGGCAAAGTGCTCGGCCGCCCCCCTCCCCCACTGGGGGGGGGGGGGGGGGGGGGGGGGGAGAAGAGGGGGGGGGTGTTGGAGGCGCCCCCGAGCTCTTTGCCAGGGCCGGTTTTTGGTCGATTTTGGTACAGGTACAGGTACGCTGCTAAAACGGCCTTGTCACAAAAACGGTCCTCAGGTGCCCAAATCAGGCCCCCACCGGTGCACCGGGGGATTGCCCGGTGCCGGTTATGGCCAGTCCGGCCCTGGACACACTCAATATTCTAGAACTAAACACATTTGCATAGTTGATGGAAAGCACTAGGGGGCAGATGTTCTACATTTTCATGCAACGCAGCATGAATGAAAGAGAGCAGAATTGATACAATATGGCCCCCTTCTGCTCTCTTCTACTGCTCGGAGCACCGTGTGCTGCCTAGCGCCAACGCAGTCACACAACTTAAGTTACAGGCAGGATTGTTTTTGTGCAGGATGGGACACCTTAATGGGCAAAAAAGATCCTTAGAAACACATCCCTCTTTCCAATTTTGTTCAGAATACTGCACACCTGAGACAAGGAAGTAAAATGGGGAAACAAAGATATTTCTCCTTGTCACGCCATTTTGCTGCACACAGCATTACCCCTACTGCATTTTTCTACCCAAACACGTTCCTCTAGCAGTAACATTAAAGAAGATGCCCGAACAGAATGAGGAGAGAGCACTATTTGTACTAATGACGCAAAGTGAAAAAAAGGCAGGCACAACTGTTCAGCTGATTGTACACTTTCTCGCTGAGAAGGTATTAAGCCTTACATGTGTAAAACAAACATTGGCAAAGCCAATGAGTCTGGCATTGGCTCTCAGTCTTTTGGCTTTGCCAATGCTTGTTATGTTGTATCATTCTGCCTGCAAATCTATATTTTTCGGAGAGATACCGATCCCTTATAAATCTAAATAAAAACATGGCTAAAAGTTTTCTTTTGGTCTAAAAAAGCACACATTGCAATTGTAGCCCTGGAATGTTAGGAAAATACTTTGCGTGTGAGTGTTCGCCTTGTGACAGGGCAGCAGGACATCCCTCACAGTAGTTAGTCAACAGCCCAAATGGGCTAACCCGCAGCCCCTTGCTGTGGTGGGTGGAAGAAAACCGAATGACAAATAATAGACCAATGAAAGAAGATGGTTGACTTAAAGCCCATATCAATAAGTATATTATACATCATTTTAGTAACATCAAAAGATTTTGGCTAATGTCAAACTTAAACAGTATTAGTTGTACTTTGTGATGTATTTAAAATAGCCATATTTTGAAATGGCCACAAAGCTCAGAATTGGTCTATCTAGCTCTACGTCACATTTTCTTAAAAGGTGGTAGCATTGAGTTTCTGGCAAATGGTGGCACTTTGCAGCCCTCCCAATTTTTATAAATACATGGAGTTCCACTAATGGCTATTCAATATGGTTAATACCTTGTATGTGATCTGGAAGCTAATCCGAGCTAACCCTTACACAACACATACTGCCCTTTCTCTCTCTTGAAATCTAACATTTTGTCAGGACGATGACACTGACTTTCAATATACTTATTACGTGCTAATTTGATCTAATGAAAGGTTTGATATAGGTACATCATAGGACTTGGCACCTTCTGCATCATGGGGGCATATCACCTTTGACAGCCTTGCTGACACCTTCATAAATAGAAAAGAACTCACTTGAATGTGTGTACGTGAACGGCAGGGGTTTGGCCTCCTCTGTAGCATGTGACAGTGGTCGAGCTGGGAGACTCCCTGTGACAAAAAGAAAAAGTCATTAAAAAAATACTAGGAAACGTTGTGATACAAGGGAGACTTAAAATCTACTGTTCACATTCAGACTGGGGTTTACAATGAGGGGCATGCCATGGCCAGTACTTCGGTGGTTGCTGGGGGGGGTCACTGGAACTCATTTTTATGGACCAGCACTTACTTTTCCCGATCGGACATTTCCCAAGAGCAAGTGAGCGCAAGATCGAGAAAAACACACAAAGGGTAAAGAAGGAAGCAGAGAAGGATGGAAAAAGAATTACCAAGGGAGAAAGCAGGAACCTGCAAGAGTGGGATAAAGGAGCAGGGGGCATCACCTGTGACTTCTCCCTACCTGTAAAAAATTGTTTTTTGTTGCAAAGGATGTAAGTCCTACACAAACAATAAGGGCCTTATTATGACTTTGGTGGTACTCCGCAGCCCCCGCTCAATCTGCAGGAGGACCCCCAAGGCGGCGGTGCTCCCACTTGCTGGATTACGAGTGTAATCCATGTTGGGCGGGTGGTGCCGAGGCGTACTCATGGCAGTGGGATGTTAGGCTCCTAGCATTGCAGTTCAAACCAGCTATAAACATGTGTCAGAGTCTTTCTTCACTTGCTTTAGACCACATAAAGCAGCCATAGAAATAGCCATAAGGGATCCCTGCACTCCTGAGCTGAAGATGAACCTAACACTCCAGCTCAGAGTGCTTTAGAAACAATGAAAACCACTCCTGGGTTCATGGGCACAAGATCTCAAGAAATGTAGGGTTAGTGATGGTAACATACTTTGCGGGCAGGAAGGCTGCTATATATCCTGCAGCCCCCCACAGCACCTACACATAATGTTGATGGTGCCTCTGCCCCTCCTTGGTGCACAACAATTGCAGAAAATTATTCAAAAGAGCCTTCACTTGGCATTATGGGGTGCTCCCTCTGACTGGAGCAGTGAATATTGAACGAGCAGCAAAAGCCTTTCTTTGCAGCTACACAACCGCACACTGCACTGTTTCTTTTGTTATCTTTTTGGGTGCCACAGTCCCGCCAGCTTTTGCTTTACTTCTTTTTTTTATTTTTTCAGTGGCAGCCTGGAGAACGCACTTCCATGCTACTGAGCCTGCTCCCCACCCGCAAAGCACACTCCATTGCTGGCACAGGAGCAGGCATGCTGCTGTGCCGTGCCTCCTCTACTTCCACAGTCATTGGAGTTGGAGGTGGCACAGCTTTCAGTGGGAGCATAGCTCAACTCCCCCCCTTGGTGGGGCTCTCCTCTTCTAGCTGACCTTATGTGTCCCAAGAGATGGGGTCACCAGGACTTCATGAATCGGGTGGGTCTCAGCAGTGGGAGGCCCAGGGGCAGTGTATAAAAACCCAGGGAGGGGCTTCATGCATGCCTCCTCCTCAAAAGAGGTGTAAATAACAATGTACTGATCTTAGATACTGGCCCACCCATGCAGTAATTTAAGGAACCACAGCGGAGTGCCATGAGCTCAGCTCTCTTTTGATTTATTTAAACAGGGCAACACTTCAGATGGACATCTCTCAGGCAAAGTTGTGCCATTCCTATTTTTGGTCTGCTTTGTTCCTGGCGGCCAGGCCTAGCCGCCAGGAGCATTTCAATCAGATCTGTAAAACAGAGCTTTTACGGGGGAGCTGGATCTCACGCCCCCCAGTGCCAGATCTGTTCCCTGCCTAGCTCCTGCTGCTCCACTCCTACTGGTGGTGGCATCTTGTGCAGCCCCTCCACACCCAGACAGCAGAACACCCTCCTGCTCACACTTCCTAGGCCCCAGAGCCTCCTGGCTATCTTGCAGGGGTTCTGTGGTGGGGAGGGGCCGTGGAGTACATATCTTTCTCTCAACTGGTCCTCAGGAGGCATAAGTAAGGTCACTGGCCATGAAGAGACCTATCCTAGTCATGGGGCTAGCTGAAGTCTAAGTTCTCAGCCCATCATTGCAGGGCATCAGATGGCTTCTGTTTCTAGCTGGGCATCCTTTCTGCAGTAGTTGCATCACAGGTCCAGGGACTTCTCAACTGTATCTCCCTTGTGCTGGTGTTTTTAAGTGGAGGTGGAATCTTTCAGATGCCAGGCATCCATGACCAAACCTAAGATGCTACAGTATCCCTCCACCCATGTTCCAACCCTCCTGCACTGCACTCTGGGACATTCCATCATGGCTTCTCCAAGCTTTCTCTATAAAGCCCCTAACTGACATCACTACTCAGTGGCTAGATTCTGGAACAAGTTGCCTCTTCCGTGCAGGCAGACCACAAACATACTTGCTTTCAGGAAACAACTGAAAACCTGGCTGTTCCAACAAACAGTATAATGGCCAACACCCTGGCACTGGAGTTCTTTCCCTTTCTGGCCTCTGTATCTTTCTGTCTCAGCGCTGGGACACTCTGTTGAGTAGCTGTGCGCTCTTCAAATCAATTTTTAACATAACATAACTAGATTACTTCTCACCAAAACTACAGCGGTGATCCCCTAATGTGATGGTTATAGTTGTCTAGCCCTCCTCCTTTCTTCTAGTGGGCATAGGCTGTACCAGTCCAGATACAGTGTGACAAGCTAAATATTAGCTGCAGATTTCCCCCACACCAATTTCTTCTCCCAGGAACTCAGTCAATATGACAATTTCTGAAGTCCCAAAAGATGTGGATGTAGTGTGTTTAGGGCAGCACATTCAAACTCAGTGTGCTTGATTCACCTAAGTTTGATACCTTGTTGGACCCTATAGGCCTAAGTGGATCAATACTGTACCTTAAGTAGATTTCGCCTAGATGTACAACTCAGTGAAAGCACTACAGCTACAGACCTACCAATGCCCACTAATATTATATAGCTTCCCCAGGTCAACACTAATCCTAGCAGAGCCCCTTCTGCGATAGACTACCTGTGAGCAATTATGTACGGCACATGGCGGAAGTCTGAGACACACAGTCTGCATGTGTGCACAAACATTTGCGCATGTGTCCCTGTGTAACCAGCCCAATGCACTTTACCTTAGCTGCGCAAGATCAGAAGTAATCTAAAAGGAAGATGTGCTTATTAGATTCCCATTAGTGTCATCATGGTAGTGTAAAGACGGAAATCTGTAGATATAAGATCCAAAACTAAAATGTAAAATGAAAGAATGATTGTTGTGGCACGGGCAATATCTTATTAAGGTATAAAGGGCAGAATAGCTTTCTGAGTTAGCCTTTTGAGGAGCATGGTGGTGTAGGTCAGGGCACGATCCTTTGGGGGGAGGGTAAATTTAGGTAGATTAACACATTGACCGGTTGCAGATCACTAATATAGACAAATGTGGTCAATTCTCCGAAGAGGCTGGGGCAGTGGAAACAGTGTGTGGCAGTATCGAGTTTCTAGGGGGTCAAATCTGGTAGTAAGATATGTGGAATCTCCCGACTGTTTTCAGCTCTTCTAGTTTAATCCAACATGCCTACCAATCATTCTATTCCAGTTACATTGCTAATGGAAATTCACAGCCTATGTTAGGGCTTTAAGTGGAGCAGATCCTTCCGAGCTTCACATCAGATGATAATTAAACAATAACTACGACAGAGGCCTGTGAAATGCTCAATATCCAGTTACTTAACTTTACAGGCAAAAACACTGCTGGCTTTCTCAACAAATATTCCTTAGAACAACCAATGTCATTGATGTAGTACCGTTTTATATTTTATGATTTACTCCCTCCTATATACCCCTAAGAGGATTTGCTGTTTTCAAAATGTGTTTTTCAAGATGTTGTGCCTCTGTAGTTTTTCTATGCAGCATATGACTCTTGTATAATGCATATTTTACCGGTGTCAGGGTGAGTTTAGGTAATGGGTGGAGTTTGTGAGGGAGCACGATGAGAGCTCTGCAGTTGAGGCTGAAGGCAGCTCAAGCTTTTCAAAATAGGTGTCAGTGGACCACCAGCCTATGTGCACATCCAATCCTTGTCATGTCTGCAGAGCACACTCAGAAATGGTCACATATGAGCCAACTGTAACTATGGAAATGTGTTTAAAGGCGGTACATAGCTGTTCAAATACAAAGCGCGCCAAAGCAAAAGAAAATGCAGTGCTCACAGATGATTGTGTGGGTAGTGTGCACGTAAGAGGGGATGGTGATGTGGAGGAGATGAAGAAAGAAAGTTGATAGTGAAAAGATGGTGCTGTTTTGAGAAAGATGTGGGGAGAAAAAGGGCGTAAATGTCTAAAAGTGAAAGGCTGCACAGGAAAGCCATATGAAGGAGATAACAGAAGTAAATGATCCCACTGCACCTTACAAATATCTTATTAATGTTTAATTCATTATCTCATATTTTCTTAATTAAAACGTTTTCAATTCGAATTATTGACAACAAAATCATTGTTATCTGACATGCTTACTATCATTAACAAAGCCAATAGGTGTATATCTGTTGTTTTTTAGATCTGGATGCAATAACAGAAAACTCCTTTTGCCCACCATGCCACCTCAGTTTGAACCCAGCCACATGCAGACCAGTAGTGGCCCTGCTCCAATTGAAACAGTTCAGCCGAACTGCCAGTCCAAAAAAAGGTGAACAATATTGGGTGACCAAACAGAAAAGAGGACTTGCTACACCAATGAACATATGACTTTTTTTTCACACAGGCTAAACACATCTGCCTTAATTCAGATGCGCACATTATATTCACATTTAATAAAACAAGATAACCACAATAACAGGTAAATCTAAAAAAACACAGAGCACAAGAATTGCCCCGGTCTGCCAGCATACCGCATTCATCAAGAACCAAGACCAGTCAGGTCAGCACTCAAGGAAGAACTAGATTTCAAACAAGGAAATCTGTTGGTTCACCACTCTTTGAAGAATCTTGATGGGAAAAGGTAACAGCAAGATTGGATGAAATTTGCTCAGAAAGAACTATTTAAAAAGACAACGCATCTAGTTGAGTGTACATACGTTTTTTACCACGAACAGTACCAACAGTCAGACAGCAACTGCCGTCCTTGGAATCATCTCCAGCTTTCTTCACCCAACATTCTACCCCACCATTCCACTACAAACATTACATAAAGAGTAACACTCAACACTATTGTGTTAGCAGAAGGTTTCTCAAGTATTGGCAGTACTAAAACTTTCTTTCTGAGCTTGAAGAACCAAGGAAGTGGCTAGGGATTTGTTGCAAATGACCTGAAGCATGCTGGCCACAGGAGATGTGCACAGTCTTAGAATCATAGGTGGGCAAGGATCACAGGGGAATCCAGATGAAATAGTAGCCAGACAATTCTCATTAGAGTCATGTGAAAACTAGTCAGGGATGGCCTGCCTACATTGTGGAGAATTTCCAAGTGAGCCATCTGAAGAGATGGAGTAGATGACATGAATGATTTGCAAATAGAAGCAATTTTGTCATCAAAAAGTCAGAAAGATTGACAGGGAGGGCTTCAGAGGATATTAGGGTGGCCTTTAGAAAATCAGGGGAAGAAAGCAAATGACCCACCCTGAAAATCCCTTTGGTCGCATTATGAGACTGGACAATTTTGTCAACATAGTGCTGAGCCCTGCCCTTACATATGTCTTTTTAAGAGCATAGTATTGTCCATAATTCACTTATTATAAAAGGGGGGTAATCTTTCAACCCTGCTCTCTCCAGTTTTTGTTATTATGGATTTTGGCTTCCTTAATTGTGTTTTTGTCTGGTGAATGCTGAGTACAATGAAAATGCAAGTGTACTGAGATGCCGTATCATGAAGGGTAAGAATGATTTTGTAATTAAAAACCTCAAGGCCATCTTCCAGTACTGACACGGGAAAAAAAGATGTAGAACACTGGACCTCAGAGAGAGCATTAAAAAAGCTCTCAGCAGATAGTTTAGACCAAACAGACTATTAGCAGACTTAACAAGATTATTATTTCAAGTACAACTCACAGGTAGGAAACATTTAAAAGGGTTCATAATATGATCAGGTAAAGCCAGAGAGAGGAATAGCTGTATCTCAAAAGCCTTTTCCTTCATGAGCAAAAACAAGATCCAAACATTGCCTTTTATTTTTTGGGACAGAAACGAATTTTCTGAGATTTAAGTCAGAGAGAAAATTGATTAGAAGATCAGTGTCTAGATTCGTGGGCAAATCCGCCTAAATGTTAAAATCTCTAAAGTATGGGTGGCTCAACAATAAAGGCGCTCCCCCTCTTTATTTGAAACCAGGGACTGGAAGTGCTCTTCATGGGTCATTTGTCTGGCATCTTGTTCTCATGGACACAAACAGCTGGAAAAGGGCACCCATTCTGTGTAGAACCAGCTTGTCAGTTGGAAGTGAACCACATTGGATCCTTTGGTAGCCCTGAGTGGAGATAGAGACCAGGAATGCCATATCTAGAATTTTCATGACATTGGGACTCATAACTGGAAGAAGAAGGGCCAGAGAGATCTGCCTTTCCCTTGGAGCAGTGACCCGAGTCCCCCAGAATATTGTCAAGAAGACTGAAAATATTCAAGTGTATCACCTTGAAAGGTAACTCACTTTGCCCCTGCCCTAATGGCCTCAGAGAGGCAAAACAATTTGCTGCTAACTTCATTTGCCTTTGGTGCAAGGGTGTCTTCCGACGGTTGTTTTTGGCAATGTACATTGACTAAAATTGAATTTTATAAGGCTATGTTTGGTAAGGACATTTGTTTGACTTACATTTTCTGAACATTCATAACTCCAACTCCTAGAATCAGATTTTAATGTGTTTCGTATCATTTTCTTATTACTGTTTTCTTTGATCTTCTACATTTGTTTGGGGTATTTATGTTTGCTGTACTAATTGAAAGAGGATCAGTGGCAGGATATTAGAAAGAAAAATATAGAGTGAATAGTATATTATGTCGAAAATATGGATTATCAAAATATTGAGAAGAGTGTGAATAGATGAGTACAGATTTACCATTCTTACCTCCACATCTACGTACCTTGAAGATGTATATATTGTCATGGTATATGTGTAACTATATATAGTAAAATAGTAAAACTGTGCTTACACATAGGAACTTACCTTCGCAATATTTTTGGCCTCAATGTTATTGACACAATATCTTGTCCTCACGATATTCTTTATCCAATATTTTGTCTAAACACCTTTTAAACTATCACATATCTTTGGGGTGATACCTTCTGCTAGTGCCAGAGCTAGCAGTGGTTAAACAGAGATTCATCAATAAACTGTTTAGTAAGATGCCAATATGTTGTTTTATTAAGTTGGTAGGCTACTCCCATCTAAATTAATAATTATGTTTTGAACATATAGTCTAAGAGCCAGTCAGAACATTAAAAATATCCTTATATCAGGTTCATCAGTGATATTACATTTCAGATATTAGTCTCTGCAAATCCAACGTTCTTATCCTTTGCCCTAATGTTACTGTAATTGTTAATTAGCAGAAGTAATTTGCTATGCATTCTAAATGTACTCACCCATAAGAGGATCTTTTGTTGAAGCACTCGATGTTTTACTTTTAGGTTCACTTCTTGTTGATTGTGGAATTGCTGTCCCTGTAAACCAAAATGATGGAAACTATAACAACTATTTTAAATAAAGTGCTTCATAGCATGTGTCTGCCATTTTTAAGTGCTGTAAATAACGGATTTTACTACTTTCATGTTTAATGATACTTAATTTACTGATCTTATAACCAAGGAAGTCTGATTAGACCTTATGGGGTTTCAGAACATTGACAGTTATATTACAGCAGATGAAAGTAATGAAAATAATTAGGATATATTTATTAATTGGAGTTTTAAATGACCAAAACAGGCTATTGATTAAATGTTGCTGAGTGGTAATTATATATTTCTACTTTGTTACAACCAGTTTCCTGGCAGGCATTAATTTAAGAAAAATGCATGCATGTATACTCCATAGTGTATACCCCTCTACCCAAATTCTGGATGTTTTTATTGTAAATAACAGCCTCATTCTGAGTACCACAAGAATTAAGGAAGGAAGCACAACAATTGGTATGTGTGTGGGTCTAATCATAAAGTTGTAAATCCATTTGGAATTTCTTCACAAGATAAATTCTCTTCTTTCCCTGCCCCAAGCAGACTGATCTACTGTTAGGTACAGTCTGGATTAGGTGTGCAACTAGATCCAATATTTTTGAGGCAGCTAAGATTGTAAGTGGTGGAACGGATACGTCTTCTAAGCTTGAGTCACAGTCACCTGTTAAAGCTCTTAGGTAAGTGTTTTGTACTTCAGTTTCTGGGACAATCAGTGAGTAATGGTGTCTTCTAAAATTCACTTGGTCCAGATGAAAATGGTTTAAAGCATTTTTACAGGATATTTGGATGTTTTAGGAAAATGGCAAATACAAAAGGGTATGCAGTTCCTGATAGGATTAAACAGGTTGCAATAGAGAGTCGATGCTCACTTAATATCTAGATAGAGATGGGGACTTCCTCCTATTGGAATTAGGACCCTCACACACCCAGCCAGCTAGGTGTCATGCTGCATCATTGGGTCTACTCCTTGTCAGGTCAGCGCTGCAATACCTGACTGGCACCCATGAAGGGGCTCTTTAGCGGATATCTTTAATTCCTTGCCGTAAGGTGCAGTGCGTGTGAGGAAAAGGGTAGCCAGTGCAGACGTTTAAGCACATTTCTGTTCATACTCGATTTACCAGCATTCAATGCCTTTAAAATACTTGCAGAATAGGATGTTAGTACACAAGATATTCTCTTGCTGTCAAGAATTTGTGAGATAGGTAGGGCTACCAAGCCTTGTTTTACTGACCACCTTAAATCTTTTAAATGCCAACGTGTTAGTACATCACTTGACAGATTGTATCTCATCTTATTTTAACACATTAACCTGCATGGACAAAGGATAGAACCAGACAAAATAAGCATGGTTTAATTTAGAGAACAGTGGTATTTATAGCTGGCATTGCAATCTACATGAAAATATATTCCCCTTGCCAGTATAATTTCTTATTTGGCTTTGAGGTGGTGTCAAACATCGATGACGCTAAGCTCATGGTTTCCTTCCAAAAAGCTAACAAGGAGCTCATAGAGGCTTTTAAGGCCTATCTCATCTTAGTAGCGGATTGGTAAAAAGGTATCGTTTGAAGCTGAACTCTGAGATCATAGTTATGTGGTGGACCCCTTTCGCCATGGTCTAGTAGATGGTGGCTGATAGAACTAGGAGAGCCACATACTCCAACTACCACAATAAGGCATTTGGGGATGTGTAGGAAATTGGGTTACTGGTTGGGGGGGTGAAACCCTACTCAAGCAGCAACCATAATCCTTGTCAGGTCGAAGTCACAAGCAAACCCCAAATTCACCTTTGCTCAATCTTCTGATAGTTTGGCATAGAGCAGTCAGACTTAAGAAGCACAGGAAAATCCCACACCAATTTTGAAAAATAGAGTAAAATGTAAGACATAATTTGGCACTAAAACAACACATATCCGATTAGATCTGGAGATATTCCATTTTAAAGATTTAAGTGGTAAAATCACCAAAAACCTACAAGCACCATCTGTGACAATCTGGTCATGCGAAACCGGGCGAAAATCACAAGTTAAGGCAGACTGCAATGGAGCTTGTATTGAATATAGGGACCAGGTTAGACCAGCTAAAATAAATGCTTTCAAGTCCAGTTCAACGAGTTCAGTTCACGGTGTACAGCTGCGAGGAGCAGGGAGAGGATCACAGGTAGCCATCGAACAACACAGTTCCTTTCGGCATTGCAGGCGGTCCTTGCTGGCAATTTGTATTTGTGGTCCCCGCAAGATGTCAATGCTATAGTACAAAGAGTTGGTTTATCATAACTCTGCGTTGATGGTTGGCACCAATGGCAAGGGGTTGGCTCGTGAAGAGCCCAAAAAACTTCAGGGGAGCTTAACTGCAGCCACACCAAGGGTCTAGGACCTGAGGGACACAACTTGAGGGTAGGAAACTCACTCCAGCAGAGGCCTGCAGGGCTCAGCCAGGTCTGTTTTCAGTCCAGGCAGCAGGTCAGCTGTGCCGTTGCAAGGAGCCTCTGGAGCTTGTTATGTCCCTATCACTCAGAACAGGAAGTCAGCTGGCTGAACCTTGGAGTCACTTTAGCCAGGGATGAAGGGTACAGGCCCAATATTCCTTCTCAGCAAACAGGGCACCAGAGCAGCGGAGTAGCAGGGCAGCAGAGTGGCAATCCTTCTGTCATCAAAGCAGCATAGCACTCCTTCTTCTATAGGATAGTAACAAGTCCAGGGGTGGACTGGAGAGTTGGGGTCTCAGGTTCAAAATGTATACCTGGTGCCTGCTTTTAATTAGTAGAAGCTTCTAGGAGCTTCCTTTTGAAGTGCAAAGGATGTCTGCCTCCCCTGCCTTGACTCCAGACTAACTACAGGGGGTGTGCATTTGTTTGTGTGAAGGCAGGCTGATTCAGGTGTAAGTCGGGCTGTGCCTTGTTCCGACCTCCCATGCTATCAGTGATGGTCCATCCAGGCACACCTGAGCTTTCTATTGTGTGTGGCTGTCCAGGAGGAATACACAAAGACCAACTGCTAACTACTCCCTGTCTTGTGACCCAGAGGCAGGCTGCAGGCACTAAATTACCACAGCAGAAAAATGCCAACTTTCTAAAAGTGCAATTTTCAAACTTGTAGCCAAAAATCTGACTGCACCATAAAAGAGGAATTTTCATTACAATTCTGAAGACAGCAAACATGAACTGTTTACCTGTTCTCATTTGGAAGTTTCAGCGTATTAAATGTAAAAAGGTAACTCAAAAGTTATCCTATGGGAGAAGCAGACCTTTTTGTACTGAAAAACGAATTTAAGAGATTTTCACAACCAGGATATGTAAAGCCTAAAAGTACATGTCCTACTTTTCATAAACATTGTACCCTACCTGGTGGAGTGTTAGGGCCTAACTTAGGGGTAGTGTATATGTATTAAAAGGGACATTTTGAGACTGGCTGAACGTTTACTTTGCCAAGTCGAAATGGCACTTTAAAAGTGCACACAAAGGCTGAAATGGCAGGCCTGAGACATGTTTAAAGGGCTCCTTAAGGGGTACTTCCCAGAATTTGAGGGCAGTATTATTGTGGCTAATTATATGTTGCACAACATTGCCATACGACAGGGCTTACATATAGATCTTGCCCCTGATCTACATCCATTTACCCTGGGTCGGGTAGAGAATAGAGACCAAGTTCTTCAGGTGTGGGATTAGCTCGTTAAGTCATTTTGTTCTTGAACTGCTAATTTTGTTGCTGCATTTATGTGGTGGGACAGTATCTTGTCAACAGTAAATGATGGCTTACTACCACACTCTCCATATATACTGCTCTGAGACAACTTCGAACATGGCTGAGACACAAGATGAGCGAGTTACCACATTCTTCGCTGAGAAATTGAACATTACTAGGGAGAGACCTTCAGAAGTAGTTTCAGCTTTATGAGGGTCCAGAGAGCGAGTTGGGTAATGCTGTGCTTCCTCAAATATGGTGCAACATTGCCACAAGCTGCAATGCAGTGGTTTTCCCAAACAGTGGGTCAAGTTCTGCCACAAGTGCTGGTAGGACCTTCAGCGCTGGGCCTGAAAACAGGTCCAGGACATTATGGGCTTGTACTACCAGACTCATTCTCTCCGCTTCTGTATGGCACCACTGTACAGGAGAGTCCAGAGAGCAGCCTCACTGTCCCTTCATGCTCAGCTGGAAGAGTTTGAGAGGCAGACTGATGGGAAGTATATTTTTTTAAATATATATTTAGGTGCACATGTGTCTGAGAGTTGTGTCCTGTTGTATTTAGTTTCGAGCTTAGTTCTAACCTTCTATGTTGTATTCAACCTGTACTGTTTGTGTGTTTTCGCCATGAATATATTGGCATAAGCTGGTGCTCCTGGGAATCCCATAGATGTACCGTTCAATTGGATGAAGAACTATTTTTCCCAAGTGAAATAACTGTTTTGGAGGCAAAATTCCAAAAGTTGGAGAATAAAGCACTGGGGTACTTCCGGGGTGTTATCCTCCAGTAAAGCCCATTCTACTGCTTCTAGCCCATTGGCATGGGGAGTCGAAGTGTAAAGAGCCACCACGTCAATGGTGCAAAGTATCCAATCTTCGGGCACATTTGTTTGCAGATTGTTGAGGCTCCTTAAAAAATCTGTGGTGTCTTCTATGTAGGACTTCCACCCTTGGACAAATGGTTGAAGATAATAATCTATGAATCTTCCTTGATTCTCAAAGAGGGATTCGCACCCTGAAACAATTGGCCTGAAAGGAGGATCCGTGAGGCTTTTGTGGATCTTGGGTAGCAGATACATTTTTGGTCTTCGAGGGAAAATGATTGTCAGCGATTTATGTCGTTGGATCTCCATTAAGTTTCCCATAAGTTGTAGTATTGTGAACATGTTCCATTACTTTTTTGTTATAATACTCCGTGTCCAAAACTACCAGCCTACCTCCTTTATCCGCTTTTTTGAAAGTTATGTTTTGGTTTTTAGCCAACGATTTCAGTGCACCGTACTCCTCTCTACTCAAATGTTTTTGCTTGCTTTTGAAGTTTAACTTATAGATGTCTTTTTTAATCAATGTCTCAAACATATCAAGCGTTTTGTGGGAAAATGGCGTCAAGAACGTACTTTTGGGTTTGAAAGCAGATGTTGACCTCTCAATATTAGGATCTTGTCGACAAATGTTAGTGAAAAAATGACGAAGCCTCAAAGTCCTCATGAATTTGAAGAGTGCTACTTCTGTTTCTAACTCTGTGGTTTGGTATGTACTAACCAAAGATGTCCCTTTGTTCAAAACCTGAAGTTCAAATGTCGATAACTTGGTTGTGGAATTGCTGATCACGAGATTAATTTCTGTGTTTGTCTCCTGAGGCCTTTCTTTACTTTCTCTTTTTCTTTCTCCTTTTCCTCTCCTTGTCTTTTGTCTTGGGGTTTTGTAGGAAGTTCTTCAGGTAGATGCTCTGGTGGTCGGACTAGATCCACAGTTGTCTCTAAAAAAGACACACTTGTGGATGTGTTCAATGCTGTCGCTTCTGTGTTTGTCCTCGTATCCTTTCAGGCTGGAAGATGTTGTATGGGTGGTCTGGATATATCTGTGTCCTGGTCTGAAACGACACTCTCTTCTGATGATGCTTGTGCATTTCTCTTTGTAAACCTCTGTTGGACATACACTTCTGCCCAAGTATATGCCTCATTGAGTTTATAATCGATAGTGTCTCTCTCAAACTTTCTTAATTTTGTTTCTTGGAGTTCCTTCCCAAATTTATCAAGTTTTTCGTTAAGATTTTCAAGAAATTTGCCCCAAGGCTCATCTTCCATCCGCTTGGTTAGGTCATTCTTCAAATTAAAAATCTCTTCCTCAAGATCACATATTGTCTTCGATAGTTCTTCAATTAAAAGTAAAATCAGATCTAACGAACATTTATTGAAGATAGAGTACCATTTGCCCATAAATTGCTAGTTGCTTTGCGTTCAAAAAAGCATGGGTTTAATGGATAATCGTAATCCTCTTGGAATCCTCTTCGCGCAGTGATATTGAATTAATATTGACGCGTGGAGTCGTTGTTTAAGTTCCCTTTGAGTTAGGTACTCCAGTTGTCTAAGTTGTTGTGTGACCGTGCCACTCTGTGCATCAAATTGTTTTGTTTCCTTAATAAGGTTGTAAATTTCATTTGCTTCATCTGCAGTATATGCTTTTTTTAGATTTTTTTGGCCATAGTGGAAGTCGGTTTCCTCTGTGCAGTAGCATTGGAAAAACTTTCATGAACAGGGGAGCTTCGTAAATTTCCTGTGACATTTGAGAGGTGAGCCACGGCTTACGTTTTCTTTCTAAAGTGAGAGTTATTTGACTGTGTACACTCGCAACTGACAAGCTGTTTTTTACACATAGGACAACACACTCTGATTCTCTTCACGAGGAAACACCGTGTTATTGGAGTTACTGTTTGTCATGGTGAGGCACGTTTTTGTTGTGTCAGACTACAAAAGTTAGAACAGAGCCAACTTATGATTCTATGTTTTCTTGATTCCCCAGATTGTTTTTATCCTTGGATTTGCGCAGAACTCATAATTTATTGTTTTTGAAATTTCCGAGCAAGGTATGCAAGAGGGTGTTTTCAATATTGCCAGATGGAATTGACGCAATAGTCCTTAATCAAGAGTGACTTATACTTTATTTCATGCTCTTCTGTGTTCTACACAGGAACAGGCAGTAACATCGTTCATAGTACGTTTTTGTGGGGTTGTGTGTAAACACTGGTTGTTTTGTGACACTAAGGTGAAGGTAGCACTTATCCAAGGGAGCACATGTCACCGATTGTGTTTGCACTAACATTCATAATTGAGCACTTTCAGCATCAAATTGAAATTGTTCCTTTCTTCATTTTTGTTTCCATAGATAACCCCTGAAGAAGGGACTTAAGTCCCGAAATGCATTGGGTTGGGTCTTCAGAAATGTACATTTAAAACTTGATGTTATGTAAATGTATTTATGTTTTAGGGTCTCATGTTTATTTGTGAGATAGAAATTTTTAATATGAAAAGAAATTTCATCGAAATTGATTTGTAGAATTGTATGGATTAAATTGTATTTACTTTATTACATTGAAATTGGTTGATGCGTGTTAGAGTCCTAGTTGCCACATTGGAACTAGATGATTCAGAAAAGGGGGTGGTGATGGACAGAGCATCTGAACTAAGCAGAATACTCCTACCCAGTCAACAGATCAGGGCTTGATCCATCACCGTTTTTTAGCTCACTGCACCATCCCAGCTCAGAACCTGGCTACATGCAAATTAGTCTGCCCCTGGCCCAGTGCATCATGGGAACAGGGCAGACCAAACTACCAAGCCAATTCTTTAACTGGAAAGGAAACAAGCTTCCGGGGACCGGTTTCTGGCATTACAGCCGTCTGCGGCCCGGCTTGCTTGAATCCTGATGTGCAGTGAGCAAGGGACTCACATCTGAGCATACCCTTCCACGCTTGTGGTGGACAAAACGATTCAGAAAAGGGGTGGTGATGGACAGAGCATCTGAACTAAGCAGAATACTCCTACCCAGTCAACAGATCAGGGCTTGATCCATCACCGTTTTTTAGCTCACTGCACCATACCAGCTCAGAACCTGGCTACATGCAAATTAGTCTGTCCCTGGCCCAGTGCATCATGGGAACAGGGAAGACCAAACTACCAAGCCAATTCTTTAACTGGAAAGGAAACAAGCTTCCGGGGACCGGTTTCTGGCATTACATTGCAGTGAGCTAAAAAACGGTGATGGATCAAGCCCTGATCTGTTGACTGGGTAGGAGTGTTTTGCTCAATGAGTTTGTCATGACATGCTAAACAAGAATCATCATTTCTCTTAAGAAGTTTGATCCAAGAAGGGCAAATGTTTCCATTGGGATCCCTTTTTTGGAGTAATCTGAAAGGAGAGATACCCGTAGTGGTGTGTGGTGTGAAAAGGTATGAGCATATTATCTTTCTGAGAAAAGGTTCAACAGAAAGATTGCATGCAAAGGCTGACTGAACTCCTTCCTTAATAAATCTGTTAATTCTTTCAATTAGATCATTTGAAGAAGGTGAGTATAAAGCAACCTTGAGATGTTTGATATCACATGCGGTTACAAAATCATGCCTCATTGAAGAACACAAATGTGACCCATTATCAGTAACAATTTCTCTAGGTGAAACATATTTGAAAACTCCGGAGAGAAAATTAATAACTGAAAGTGTAGTAGGACTGTCACATAAATCAAAGTCTACCCATTTACCCATGTAATCAATGAGAGTAATGATGTATCTTTTGTCTTGGGGTAATAACTCGAAGGGGCCAAGAAAGTCAATAGCAAGTTTAACCCATGCCTCTTCAGGTATAGGTACGGTATGTAATGAAAGTTTGGTGGTCTTCCACTGTTTGTCAGAAAGAAAACAAGTATTTCAGTTATTAATCCATGGTGTCACATCTTAAGAGGGCCACCAAAAATGTTCCTTTAATTTTCTAGAGGTGCCACCTACACCTAAATGCCCTTTCAAGTCCACTTTGAAAAAGTTTGAAGCAAAAGGATATTGGAGGAATACATTGATCACCTCGTAAAATGATATTGTTGACAACGGACAGATCATTAGACACTTGGGCAAATGATTTTAAGGGGGCAGGAAGGAAACGTACTTTGGCCCAACATGAACACATTCATTTGGTAAGTGAAATGCATCATAATAGCAAAAACATTTGTGAGTTTTGGAATGCAATTTTTAAATAATGATATTTCTTATTCACAGCCACTGAAAGTCATACACAACAAGAAAACTCACTTCTTTGAAAGTCCGGCGGATGCAGAGGAATGGCTGGAGGTCTTGGGTATGGGCTCAAGCCAGGGCAGCCGGCTGGACAAATCTTCGCAGGGCTTTGACCGCCGATGGAGTTTAGGACACGGCATACACAGAATTCTACTCCAACCAAGGGTGGCAGTGAACCATCTCGTGCACAACAAAAACTTGACCAGGAGGGAGCTCATGCTGTAGCTGAGACGTTTCTGGAGGACCCTACCGGGATCCACAAAGACACGGAGGATAGCACTATTCACTCAGACTCAGAACATAGCATTAACCTATTCCCTACCATCACACCTCATGCAGCAGATGATATACTTGACAACTGAGACTTGTAATTGGCGAGAAAGCATCCCCGGATGGCTTGTGGTGTTTTGAACTTTCACCCGGCGGACTCTGACTCTGGCCCCCTGTGGTCCATGTATCCTTTTATGAGTGGAGATTAATAATGTAACATACTGTATTTTACACTATGTGTTTGTACAATATGGGCTGATCGTTTGTTGCATCTCTACCGACGGTTGGCCCCCACGTCCAAGCGGATTTGCTTATTTTTTCCAGTAGGGCCGACCACAGTCTACACCAGTGTACTCATTTGATAGGGATGTCTTAGACATATTCAATGACGCATCCCCCCTTGGGTTCCGTAGAGCCGTCGAGGCTCCGACCTCAATAAGGACAAGAACATGATATATGGCAGCGACCCCCCTATGAGCGTACGCACCATTATTCGTTTTGGGATTGTGTTAAATTGTTGTTGGGCTCAGCATAGTTCCAGCGCAGCGCCACGTTTAGTTAGTGTTAAGGGAATAAAGGGCTCCTGGTCGATTTCAGTAACCTGGCTCAACTTACTGTGGGGGTATACCCAAGACGTCACTCTATGCACGGAACCTTCACCACCTTTGAGTCTTATACCATACTGACATGGAATGTGCAGGGGTTGGGGGCTATTCAGAAAAGACATTGTGTACATGCCTTTTTACTGAGACGCAATGCCCACATACAGGAATCCCACCTGGCCGAATCAGAATCACAGAAAACACGTAAAAAATGGAGACATCAGATATACTCTACTAATTATTCAGCATTTGCTGGTGGTATGGGCATATGGTTACGCCACGGGGTTCCATTTACCGAACTGGAACGCTGAATTGACGAGCAGGGACGATATTTACTACTTAAGGGCACACTAGACGGTTCCCTGGTGATTCTTGGCAGCACCTACACCCCTAATTTTTATCAGGATCAATTCTTACACCGCTTAAGCGCGGCCCTGGCCGACTGGGATGGCATCCCATGGATACTGGGAGGTGATTGGAATATTGTCCTCTACACAAACTTGGATAGATCCCATCCTCCCCTCCATGACATACATGCCCGCAGGCTTGCCGCTATATTCAACACCTGGGCGGATGGCTGGGCACTATATGATGCTTGGCGACACATACACCCTACACATAAAGAATACTCTTTTTACTCTCCCGTCCACAGTCTCCATACCAGAATAGATAAAGTCTTTTGCTCACCCTCCATTGTTGCCCAAATTAGTCAGTCTACTTACCTGGTGAAGACGTTCGCAGATCATAATCCTCTAGAGCTCACACTTACATGGGGAAAGATACCAACTCCGGTACCGACCTGGAACGTACACCCGCAATTATTAGAGGACGCTCAGTTCAAAACATCACTCTCCAATACAATCACAAATTACTTGGCAGAAAATTGGAACACTGCCTCGTCTCACTTAAAAGAATGGGACGCATTGAAGGTGGTGGTACGGGGAGCCTCTATAGGACAGATTGTGGGGGCCCGACAGGAGTCACATCAATGCTTGCTTAGAGTCGAGCACCAAATGACTACATTAGAACATGAGGCCGTGACAGACCCGGACAAAAAACAGCTCTGCAAAACGCCCGTATCGACCATGCAGAGACTTTGGAAACTTTACGGAATATCGATTATAGAGCATACATGCAACAAAAACACTCAGAGGCGGATAGAACAGGAACACTACTAGCCCGCCTAGTACGAGACAGACCAGACCCACCGGTAATTACGCAAATTCGGAAGCCTGATGGCAGTACGGGTCATACACAACAGCAGATAAATCTGGCCTTCTGTACACACCTTAGTACCCTATATACAGCACCCGCAATGTTTGGGGATACCTCTATCACAGACTTTCTGCAGGACCTTACTTTCCTGGTTCTCCCAGATGCGATTCAAAAAGAAATAAATGGTCCCATTACACAATCAAAAGTCCGAATTGCGATTAAAGGACTGAATTGTAATAAAGCGCCCGGACTTGACGGGTTACCTATCGAATTCTATCTTGCGTATGCCGATACATTAGTGCTATCACTGGGGACAGTATATAGAACTGCTCTAGAAACTGGCCACCTACCCCAGTCTACCATGCAGGCTTTGGTTACCTCGATACCCAAGCCGGGTCGGGACTCTCTTGACATGTCTAATTATAGACCTCTCTCCCTATTGGCGACAGAATACAAGATCCTGAGTAAGGCCCTCGCTAACCGCATACAACCCTACCTCAATACACTCATACACAGGGATCAATGCAGGTTCCTGTCAAACCGTAGTACATCCCTTAACACGAGACGTCTGCATTATGTCATGACATCTAGCCCCCTCGCATACCAGTCTGTGGGATGCTTGGCACTGGACCTCAGTCAGGCCTTTGATACCCTTTCCTGGGATTTTATATTCGCAACACTTCAACTCTTTGGTTTTCCAGATACCTATCTTAAATGGGTGCGTCTAGTGTACACTTTCCCCACGACGAGGGCCCGTACGGGCAAACATGTTTTGAGTCAATATACTATCCACAGGGTCACCAGACAAGGGTGCCCGTTGTCCCCCTTATTATTCGTTCTCGCTTTAGAGCCCCTGGCAATATCGCTTCGGCAGTCAGCAGACCAGCTCCGGAATCCTATTGCTGGTAGGACACATTTCATCTCAATTTATGCAGATGATATTCTGCTGTACTTACGCGGCCTGACCAGTGACAATGCTCCCCTACAAGATATCTTCGCCCAGTTTGAAAGGGTCTCGGCCTAGCTATAAATCCAAGGAAATGCCTACTTCTTCCAAGACACACCTCGCCCTGATGACATACAATTTGACGTCTACACTTTGCCGATAGCCCCCACCACCTTAAAATATTTAGGTATCCAGGTCTACCACACATAGCCCGATCAAATTGATGGCAACTTAAGGAACACCATAACCACTCTCTGAAATAGTGTGGTTTTTTGGACCTCGTTGCCCTTGTCAGTCATGGGAAGCATTGCCATCTCAAAGATGGTACTGCTTCCGCGCCTCCTATATTACTTTGTGAATCTGCCCATCGTGATCCCTCAGTCTATTTTTACCTCCCTGAATACTATGCTCCTGGAGCTTATATGAGGGAAAGGCCGTAGGAGAGTAAGTTTACAGAAACTCCAGTTAGACACTCGATGTGGAGGTTTAGGGGTTCCTGACCTCAGGGCCTACTACTATGCCAGCCAACTCCAATGGCTTTCCTATTAGACTGCTGGTAGGAATTTACATGAGATAGGATACTCACCCAGGGACTTGGATCGAGGAGCGCTACATGCCCTGCTCTTCCCTAAAGCTGAGATCCCTACTGACAGCCGTCCCCTCCTGAAAACAGCATTATTGTGCTGGAAAAAAGCATTGTCATATACCTCTACGACAGCACCATGTTCGGTGAACATTCCCCTACTGGGTATTCCCACACCACTGCGTAGAATTTCAGGGAACAGGATCCGTGGCTGGGTGGAGAACGGTGTGGAGGATGTTGGAGCCTTTTTTGGGGATGGAATCCTGCTGGACCACGAATCCTTTGTACAGGCCACAGGTGCACCTGCACACTTATACCTATTGCATGCTACGGTCTCCCATTACATTAAAAACACCTGAGCTCCGCAACGTACTGCACCCCCACAGCATACCCTGGTTCACCTCTTACATTATATGGGGGTCACTTAGTCAGATGGCTCTATACAGGTGTTCGCACACATGCCGCAGTAACACTTATATCCCTTAGAGCAAAATGGTCCGAAGACTCCTGTACGGAAATCTCGGACAAGGCCTGGAAGTGGCTGCTGGAACACCCCAAGAGAGTGTCCCGAAACTCTAGATTAAAGTTTATACAGACCATGGTCTTACACAGGTCATACCTCACCCCACAGCGAATCCACCGGATGTTTCCTGAGGCTCCCCATCATTGTCCTCGTTGTAAGGGAGATGAGGCTGACTTCCTTCACATGCTATGGTCATGCCCTCGCATTTGGGACTACTGGGATAGTGTGCGGGGTTGTCTTAGACGTTCAAGTAAACTGAAGGTTCAATTGAGATTTGCAGACCTGGCCCTATCCTGGCAACCAGAGCTCTCAATATTAGAGGGAAGTCCCCCAGGTGCCCAACGTTGTCTAGCTGGCAAGATGACATGATACAGTGGCAGGGGCGGCTGGTGACATTTGAAAGTGTTGAGGGGTAACATTGCCATACTGCACTGCGGCGAAGGAGCGTAGGGTGACTACTGTCCTCAAAGGCTCCACAACCGTAGGCAGTGTATCTGCAATACATGTATTCTCTGCTAGTGACGTGGAAAGGAGGGTGATGAGTTAGCTGTAACTTTCTGATAATAGAATTTCGATTCTTTTACCATTTTGGCCCTTCTACCTTCACTCTCTGGTTGCTGTCCACTTTGGTCTATGATTCATCTCGCCCTCCAAACGTCTGCTTTTCCCTCCTATAATCTGTTTGATCACTTGTCCACTGTTGTGCACTTAACCTGTGTGCTTTTATGTCTCGTGACCCATTTCTTTTCAGTCTCCTCCCTTTCATTCTGTTTATCATCTTCATATCCTTATCTTTATTTAATGATCAGATGCATTACAAATGGACACATTCACAGGAACAGAGAGATTAAGTGATTTGCCCAGAATTCCAGGATGTTGAGCCTCCCGCCGAGACTTCAGCCTGGTTCCCCAGCTACAAGGTCTGCCGTTGTGATTTATTGTCTGTAAAACAGACTTTCTTCTGAATAGCACCCACCAACCGAAATGAAAATTCAGAATATGAACATTGACAAACCCGAAAGATTTTGCATAGGCGTAACCTATTGACATTGTCAATGCTTGTTGTTACCTTGCTCTTAGTAAAAGGTAGCATGTATAAACTGCCCAACTGGCCTATGAATGAGAGAAGAGGCTGTACATGGTGGCACTCCATCTAGTTCAAAGGTGTAGAGCAGAGTTCGAGCAAGTCAGCCAAGCCACCGCCTCCAACATGCCAGCACTTGAGTACCTACTGATAACTCCCTGTAGCACACTGCCAACTGGGCATATTATAACGATATTGCAAGCCTTCAGCCACGCACCTTTATCTGTTTGTGGAACCACCTAATGAATTGCAATATCTTTATTATGAATATTTGGGGTAACATTATTCCCCATATATTTTAAAAAGCGTTGCCATTAGTATCTTTATAGTTTGGTGAAATTATCTCCAAGACAACCGTACTGTCGGTACCCAGTTAAGAACTCTAGCTCAGCACTGTGACGCAATCAAAAATTCCCATTTATCGAATAATTAACATATTGCCTTTGGCGTCTTGAAGAACATTACCATAGAACATAGCAATGTGGAACTGTCATGTAAAGAATGAATAGTTGAATCACTATATTCCGTGCATTGCGAAATCTGGCAATCACTGTACCGAGTTCACGAAAGAGGCAGGGGACCCTTCACTGGGCTCTCCAGAGCTCTCTTTACACATATGACCCCAGTGTGGTTGGACACATCCTGAGAGAAGATCCGAGGCTGGGGGCCCTTTACCGGGGCTCTAAGTATGACACAGTGAAAGTAGATACCCACTGTAAGCAGGTCCGAGGCTCATAGACCACCCTGGGTCCGGACATGGTTCACCTGATCCCAGAGAGATTAGGTCATTTCCCTCAGCAAGTTTCCAGATCACACCTGCCAACTCCCATGGCATATTCTCGGGATATTTCCAGCAGTTATTATTTGCTTACAGACCCCAAAATATTTTGCAATGCCCTGAATTTCATTCGTTGCTGGTCAAATATTATTTTTGTCACAATTTTCACCCGTTATACGATGTTGCAAAATAACTGCATGCCCGAACTTCGGATGTTTTGTTTGAAACTGCATGTATTTTTCTCCGATGTAACTTAACATGCGTTGGGAACAGTAGATGATACATCCACTTAGTTCATCCAGGCAGTCGCCGCTCACGGTGGGGTGGGGGAGGGGGGGGTGAAGGGGTCCCTGCGGGGGAGGTGAGTGGGGTCACAGGGGGGAATGTCATGGGGGTTAATAAAATACATTTAAAAATCTTACCTGAGGACGTCCAGAGCAGGTCCGCGCCGCCTGAGTCCGTTGGCGCCTACAGCCTACAGCCCCTCTCAGCCAATCCTGGCGCTGCCAGCAGCGCCAAGATTGTCTTAGGGCACGGCTATTCTTCCGCGCTGCACGCCCATTAGGAGGGGCTCCTACTGGGCGTGCACAAACAAGTCAAAACACAAGTGCGCATGAGTGGGCACGGTGCGAAAATTCACCCCGGTCCCCATTCATGCGCACTTGTGTTTTGCTGCTGCCTGTAGCCCCCCACTGGTCTGACAATCATGTCAGTCAACATGAGGCCAGACCGCCCACCCCCTTCAGACTCTGAAGGGGTGGGCGGTCCGACGTCATGCTGACTGACATGATTGTCAGTTCTCCCTCAAGTGTTTGAATTTAAGTAAACTGGATCAGTTTACTTAAGTTCAAAGATGCCAAGGGAGCTGCGGGCGGGGGGCTACGCCCCCACGCCCCAATGGATGCACTGCGGCTGTACAGTGGGGCAAAGCTGGGAGTGTAGCCCTAAGGAAGGAGGAGGAGAAGGGTCTCCGGACGCGACCCATCTCAATGGACTCGGATGTCATGCTACAGGAGTTTGAACTTCTTGACACCCTGCCCCTACATAGTACCCCGACGACATAGTCACGACCCTTCGACCACGTATTTAGAAGCCCCTGAACCCCAGACCCCCCACTCAGTGACTTTAGCAATATATAATTCCCTTAGGTAAATACTGTCTAGATCCCCCTTAGATGCTAATGGCATTACCGTACTTCAGACCAGGAGCTTGGGAAGGGTTGGTTAGGGTGGGAGAGTATAGTTGGGATTGTTGATTTCAGTTCAAAGAGGAAAACTCTGTTTTATAGTGTAAATGTTCGAATGATAATACAGCATGGTACTTAAAAATGTCGTTTGCACTTTTAAATGATCACAGATCCTCTACAACTACATTATCTGTACCACTGTATAATGGTTTCCTACTCTGCATTATTTCCATATGCCCATAACGTGGATAAAAAAAAAGAAATTGACCATATTGCGATCACTTTATGCTGTCAAACTGCTACAGGTTCTCAATAAAGTTTGTTTAAAAAAAAAAAGAGATTTACTTGAACCATAATAGTTGCTTGACAGTTGTATGGTCTCAACAGTTTTAATTCTATCTCAGAACAACCAGTTCCATAAAGCTAGTTTGGAATGACCCTCATTGATGATAAATATCAAAGCAAACAGCATTATAATACACAGTAAACGTACTCATCTGCAGTTTGAGCACTCTATAAGGGGGCGCTATTATTTGGAACTTTAGGTTTCTGCTCTTGATAAGTTTGCCAGGATACATCACAGAAACTTATATTTCTGCACTGTATTCTAGATAAATCATCCCAATATTCTTATAGGGGACATTCATAAATATTTCGGCATATCTATGAGTCAAGGAATGTATAATTGTGATTTACAGTTATATATGTGATTTAGAAAATATACGGCACCCAAGATCGCTGCATAAGTTACGACCTTGGCGTAACTCTACAAGCTGTGCTTTACCACCCATGAATGACAGGGGTTAACTTTGTTTACGGCACCAGGGATGAATGTGAAAATAGATCCTTGTAGCTGTGCAAAACTCTATTCTACTCTATTCAATGTGTACCTGAGATAAAAGTATTGCTTTTGGGTTACTAACAATCCTATGATGGGACGAGGGACACCGTAGAAAAAGAAAAAAGCCTTATTTCATTATTCACAGTATCACACACACTGTATTAAGAAGAATGAACACTTTTAAGTAAAAAGTATTTATTGCTACAGGAACAATCTATTTCTCAGTACATTTAAAACAACTACACAGAGTATTATAAAAACAGCGATAAGACACGTTATAAATAATGAGAATAAAATTAACGTTTCTAGCATGTCTTAAAATGTCATTTAAAATCTAATACCCTAATGTCTACTTCTATCCGCTAAACTAAGCGAGCATGGAAGTCAGAGCAACCTGCAGTCTAGAGAATCTTAGGGAGAAGAGACGTACTGCGTACCTTGTTGACATCACAGGCTGTCTTTATCAGCGGAGGCATGAAGACAATGTTCCCTGTGACGGACAAACACACAGTGGGGCCTTCTTCTGGGATGCAACATTATTGGCTTGAGGCTTCAGGCGAGATGTAGCATCTGCAAACTATCCTGACAGTAGTCAAGACTGTCGCTGGCAGAATCTTGGGTGATAATCTGGGTGAGGGACCTATTTTAAAATGTGGTCAAGTGGTTGTCCTTATATACTAAATCTTATTAGAAATTAGAATTTCTGACGTAAGTTTAAGAATTTCGGACATAGATTGTGTACAGCATAGTATGCATCCTAGACGTTTTCTTATGAACATATAAGGTAATAAGGTAAAAGGACGTCAATTCAGACTACACTACAGTTTGGTTATATAGCTGTATGTGTTCTTAAAAAAACCTTGACAAGGTAGAAAGTAGACATTTGACCCAGACAAATGTCAAAATTATGGTTGTATCTAGGTCATCAATTCAATGGCTTGACGCTTTCATGGCTCTTAAAAAGATAGTCAGGCGACATCTGTGATAAGTAACAGACATGAAAATGATTCTACATAAATCAGGAAAGATGGCAACTTCCATTGTTTGTAAGAGGGAAGATGGCAACCTCCATTACTCAAGATGGTGTCAAAGCCTACATAAGAGGGAATCGGACCTTAGAGTCTTAATGTCAAGATGTGATCATCTTCACAGGCCGCATGAGACTTCTGTGTAATTTACTAGTAATAAATATATTAATGCTTCAATTTGGGATCTTCCAATATTGTTAAAGGTATGCCTTTGTAAGAATCATATTTTCTCATGCTAGTTATATCCATTATAAAATGCTCCTTCCTCACCAATCACCCCCAATCAGTCAGCTTGCTCACTACACCTCAAGGACCGCCAAACTCATTTGTGGAGTATCCTGAGGATCTTCTCTAAGCCCCATGCAGTTCAACGCCTACATGACCCCTCTTGCAGAGATCATTCGGATTGACAAAATCAACATCATCTGTTATGCTTACGCCACTTAGATCATCATTTCCCTCGCCGATTAAATGTCAAGAACCTGGACCAACTTCACCTCCAGCATTTCTGAAGTCCCCTGCTTTTAAAACCTTGTGAACTTTTTTCTGCTATTGTCTTCATGTCTCCCAAACCTCTCCCCAGATCAGCGGTAGTAAGGGTAGTGTGGGGATACAAAAGGCAAGTCTTGTGTTACAAATGCTATTCCTTGCTCTCCTATTTGACAACATAACAACATCTATTTATAAAACAAATGTTCACTCGTCGACTCCAAAGGAGGAAAGGTTGTGGCAGTGCTTAATCTGTAAAACCAGAGGTGATTGGGCGCAAATATTTCTCAGAAGCCCTACATTGCTGCTGCCAAATAGGGTTGTGAATAGCAAGGCTATCTTGTTTTGATTTCACCTCATTCCTCTTTCATCCACTGATATACTCTCTCTGCCCCTTTACTTCACTTTTGCAAGTTTTCTTTTCATTCTTTCGTTTCCTTTTGTCACCAGTTCTCTTCATTTTCTTGTCTGTTTAGCTGCCTTTCTCTCTTCTGTTCTTGGTCAAAGTATGATTATTAGATACAAATCCCCCAAAAATGAGTTCCTGTGGGTCCCACCTGCAACTACCGCTCAAATTAAGCACTGAGGCCATGAGTACAAACACAGGTGTCTGGCCTGGATGCACTTGTCCACTGAGCAACCAAACGCAACATTTGTGCCCTGGAAAATTTCTCCTATAGAATGTATTCTGACCCTTAGGGCTGCTTGCCGGCCTGTGATAGCTTTTAAAGAGCCAAAAATATTGTGCAGAAGAATGATTCACACCAATAAGGCCTGGCTTGTAGGTTTTAGAAGACAAGTAAACTTTTCTTCCATTAATCCTAATATTATTCTGATTTATTAGTACATTTATATTCGTAATTTCATCTGCAAATTTTAATAAAAAATTTCAACGCAAAAAAAAGAAGACAAGTAAAGAACACAGTTTATCCTGAATAGGGGGGTATGGAAAATGGAAAACGAGACAGAGCATTACCTTTTTTGAACTCAATTTTTGTTTTAAGTTTTACGCCCAATCTTCCATTGAAATAAAACACCGCTATAGAAACTTTAGATTAGCGCCTCAGAGATTCTCAACAGGTTCAGAAATTTGAGTCTAGTCAAATGCATCAGCTTGAAACCATAGATAATTTCTTCCGTGAATAAAAAAGGCGCCTCAAGATGCTATCATAAATGCAGATAGTTTTTCCCTTATGAGTACTGAAGAGGATTCTTCATTTAATGACAGTGATGATGATCAATTACTATCTCAATTATCTCTTCTTCAAGGGAAATTACCCGAATTTCAATTAAGCTCATTCCATAATGTCTAATAAATCTCCCTGCTGTTTATTAATCTGTTTTGCAATTATCCAATTTCAGCAATTGAAGCCATGTTTCAATAACGATAATTTGAAGTAAATTACTAGCCCATTTTTTATTTCATTCAGCCCTTACGTCACTGATGGAAAGGTTAAAAATGTGCTTTAGATAATTGTAGGCACGGGTGTGTAAAAACATTAAAGGTTAACAAGTAATTATAAATAAACACAAAGATTCTTTTGTCGAGGTGGGCATGTCTCTGCCTGTAAATTCCAGGGGATACATCACAAGCACAGAAGAAAGTTGCCCCCCCCTCAACAAGTAGTTCTAAAAAATATAACTAGTGCAAAAAGGTAGAAAGAGAATTAATTGGTCTGCTAATATTGAAAAAGTTGATGTCAGTATGAGTAACGGTACATTCATGTATAAAAACTAAACCACTTCTTTATTGATGAACTCGCCGGTTGTGTACTCCATGTCAACCCCGACTCAGAAATACGTAGTTAGGCAGGCCCTGAGCCCCAGGCCAGAGATTACTGATTGACAGGTCACAGGTGGCAGGTAGGGTTGCACATAGCTGCCAGACAAGCATGCATACAGGAAATCCCAGAACAATCCCACAGAATGGCACAGCGACACCACAATTGTCCAAGGAGGTTGGCACCAATAAAGCACACATGGTCACAGGGGTGCACACATTTCCAAAACACCATAAAGTCAGATGCCACATGAAGTTAAGAACTTAAAGCCTATCAGGACATAGCACACACAGTACACGCAGTGATCATGCACTCTCTATGCTAGACATCTGGACACATTACACACTGGCCTCATTGTGTCCATGCAAGGTCGAGGCCCACCTGGAATCCTCATCCAATACATTCATTTATGGCTCCATAGACAGAGATTCACATTCCTTACCTAAATAGGATCCCCCAAACTATTTTATTGCATTCAATGAAGTGAATAAAAGTCTATGTTAGACGTTTGGAATTTGAGACAGACCTCATACACTATAGCTCTGAATGTGCTCCTCGCCGCATTGTTTAATTAAATGAACTGTTCTTTTTTACCAAACGCCTCTTGGCTCTTGTATTCTCAAGGTATTTCATGTTCAGGTAACAGGGCTACTTTCAGAAAAAGCATCATCTGTGTTTTAGCTATTGGCTTAGATAACACATGCACTACTATTTTCTAATCACGGGTAAATATGTTGAAAATTGGAATGTAGTTGTTAATATAGTACGGTGCAAATTTCTTATACAAAGAATACGAAGGAAAGAAGGAGCAAAAGATAGAGAGAAGGGGGTTATGATGGGGAGAGGTCAAGTCAAGTCAAGTCAAAAGATTTATATAGCGCGTTACATACCCAGAGGGTCTCAAGGCGCTTGAAGAAGGGTGGGGAGTTACTTGTCGAATATCCACGTTTTGAGTTGTTTTCTGAATGCTAGGTGGTTCTGAGTAAGGCGAAGGTGAGTGGGAATTGAATTCCAAGTTTTAGCTGCTAGGTAGGAGAAGGATCTACCTCCCATGGTGGTTTTGTTGATGCGGGGTACAGTGACGAGGGCTTGGTTGGAGGATCGTAGCTGGCGGGAGGGGGTGTAGAAGGATAGTCGTGTGTTGAAACATTCGGGTCCGATTTCGTAGAGTGCTTTGTGTGCGTGGGTTAAGAGCCGGAAAATGATCCTCTTATTTACGGGGAGCCAGTGGAGGTTTTTCAGGTGATCAGAGATGTGTTCTTTGCGTGGGATGTCTAATATGAGCCTGGCTGAAGCGTTCTGGATGCGTTGGAGTTTTTTCTGGAGTGACAAAGGCAGATAGAGGGAAATAGGGTCAAAAAGACAAGAGAGAGAGGGAAGATAGGCAACAGAAATAAAGAGAGCAACTGAGGGAGATAGAGATAAAGGAGAAGAATGATAGACAGAGGTAGAGAAATAGACTTTGAAAGAGATCAAGAGAGTCAGCTGGTGACAGGATATCTATCTATCTATCTATCTATCTATCTATCTATCTATCTATCTATCTATCTATCTATCTATCTATCTATCTATCTATCTATCTATCTATCTATCTATCTATCTATCTATCTATCTATCTATCTGTCTGTCTGTCTGTCTGTCTGTCTGTCTGTCTGTCTGTCTGTCTGTCTGTCTGTCTGTCTGTCTGTCTGTCTATCTATCTATCTATCTATCTATCTATCTATCTATCTATCTATCTATCTAAAGTGGTAGTAAAGTGCATATTATGAAGGAGTTGTGTGGCCATATAGGCAAACGGCTCGAGTTTCATTAAGAAGTCATAGAACTCTGTGGAGAATTGCAATATCCGCTTAATGTATGGCAGTGGGTATTTAGTTCCATGTTATGCATGGTCAGTTACATGTAATGCATAGTTGCACAACACCATTCAAGCACCCCTCTTAAAGCCTTTTGGGCTCATATTTATCAACATTTCACGCATCGCAGCAAGACACTTTGCTGTGCTGCCTGAAAGGGCATTATGCAGCACATTCCTGCTCTCTGCCTGCACTGGCACACAAACAGCTGCCTGTGTTACTGTCAGGATTTTTTTTGTGTAGGAACAGACACTTTTCTGTACAAAAACAAACCTCTGAGGCTTTTTCCTCTATCTATGTGTGCTGCATAATGAAGCACATGTGAATAGTGGAAACAACGAGGAGACAAACATATATTTTTCCTTGTTACGACTTACTTGGGGAGGTGTAGCATGCTGATGCATTCCCAGGTCTACTAGTGTTGGTAAGTCTGGGAAGGCTTCAGGATCCATAGGTGGATGTGTGGTAACACTCACGCTCCACGCATAGGACGCCACACTGGGGCAGAGTAACGTTCGGCAGTCACTTGCACTGCATAATGCACAAGTTACTACTTGTGTAACGATATATCTGTAAGAGACATTAGTTAGTGATAGATTCCTTACCTTAGAATATCCCCAGGCATCACACTGGATCCGGAATTTTTTTGCGTAGCAATACCCCTGCGCGTCGGTAGGCGTCGTCTGTGGCTCTGCGTCCGTCGTCGGCGTCGTTAGCGCCGGAATGACGTCGTCGGAGTACTTAGACACCGCCCATGCGCGCTGACGTCAGTTCTGATACACAGCTTTTCCGCGCCAGATACGCCGAGCCATGATAGAACCAACACTGGTGCCATGAAACTAGGGCCCTTAAAGGGGATGACCTTAACCCTAGATATCAGTTCGCAGAACGGGGAGGATGGGTGGGTCGGTAAGGAATCTATCACTAACTAATGTCTCTTACAGATATATCGTTACACAAGTAGTAACTTGTGCATCTGAAAGAGACACGTTAGTGATAGATTCCTTACCTTAGAATAGATACCCCAGCAATACCAACCCCAGTGGTGGGTCTGCAAACCAATATCACACCAGAAAGTCCTGGAGGACGGAACGGCCAAAGAAGCCATCCCTCCGGACTTGACTGTCCAGGCAGTAGTGTCTTGCGAACGTGTGCAGCGAGGCCCACGTCGCCGCCTGGCAAATGTCCTGTAAGGGGACTCCTCGGCCCAGGGCAGTTGTTGTTGCCGAGTGGAATGAGCCCGTAATCCAGCAGGGGGCTCATTTTTCCGCCATGGAGTAACATGCCTGGATACACAAGATGATCCACCGCGAAATGGTCCTCTTGTGTACTGCCTTTCCCTTCTTCACACCCACGTAACCAACAAAGAGTTGGTCATCCACCCGGAATTGGCGTGTGCGATCTAGGTAATAGGAGTGGGCACATTTTGGATCCAGCCGGTGGAGCCTCTCTTCCTCTTTCGAGGGATGCGGAGGGGGAAAGAAGGTGGGCAAAGTAATGGACTGCCTGATGTGGAAGGCCGTGACAACCTTGGGCAGAAAGGAAGGTCGTGTACGCAACACCACCTTGTCAGGATGAACAGATAGGAAAGGTGGAGTAGAAGAAAGAGCCTGAGCTCACTCACCCTCCTGGCAGAGGTGATGGCGACCAGGAAAGCAGTCTTCAATGTGAGAAGACGGAGAGGACAGTTATGGAGCGGCTCAAAGGGAGCACACATCAGATAAGTGAGAACAAGATTCAAGTCCCACTGGGGCATCACAAAGGGAACAGGAGGGAACATGTGTGTGATGCCCTTCAGAAATCTATTTACAATGGGGGACTTGAATAAAGAAGGCTGATCAGGTAGCCTTAAGAAGGTGGAAAGAGCAGAAAGGTACCCTTTAAGAGTGCCCAGAGCAGAGCCCTGCTGGGCAAGGGAAAGAAGAAAGAGCAGCACTTCCGAAAGGGGTGCAGAGAGAGGGTCCACAGCCTTTGCTGTGCACCATGCCACAAATCTGTTCCACCTGCAGGCGTATACCGACTTTGTGGAGGGACGCCTGGCTGCCAGAATGATATCACAGACTTGAGGAGGCAAGTCAAATGGCCTCAACTGTCGCCGCTCAACCTCCAAGCTTGTAGGTGGAGACTGGACAGGTTCGGGTGCATCACCGTCCCCTGCTGCTGCGACAGAAGGTCCTCCCGAAGAGGCAGAGGAATCGGGGGATCGACTGACATGCTGAGTAGCTTGGGATACCAGTATCTTCGTGCCCAGTCCGGAGCCACAAGGATAACCTGGGCCCGGTCGCGCCTGATCTTCTTCAGCACTCTGGGCAGAAGTGGTATAGGCGAAAAGGCGTACAATAGACCGCAACTCCACTCGTGACGAAAAGCGTCTCCGAGCGAGTGCCGCCTTGGAAATTCCAACGCACAGAACTGATGACATTGCGCGTTCTCTTCTGTGGTGAATAGATCTAACCAAGGCTCTCCCCATTGCTGAAAGAGACCTTGCGCCACGTCCGAGTTCAGACCCCATTCGTGATCCATCATGCACCGACGGCTGAGTTCGTCTGCCCTGGCATTCAGAGAGCCTGCCAGGTGTTGAACCACCAGGGTCACGCCCTGATGTTCCAGCCATTGCCATAGGCGCAGAGACTCCTGGCATAGGGTCCACGACCCCACTCCGCCTTGTTTGTTGCAGTACCACATGGCGGTGCTGTTGTCGGTGAACACTTGCACTACACTCCCCCGAACAGAGGGGAGGAATGCTTTCAGTGCTAGACGAATCGCCCGCAGCTCCAACATGTTGATATGGAGCCGGGACTCCGCCGGAGACCAGAGGCCTCTGATCTCCGCCTCTCCCATATGGCCTCCCCAGCCCTGGAGGGACGCGTCCGTCACAACTACGTGCTCCGGGTGGGGTAGGGAGAGGGATCTGCCACTGACCCAGTTGCGGTCCGTGAGCCACCACTGCAGTTGTTTCGCAGTGCCCTCCGAGATAAAGACATGATCGGACAGGTTGCCCTGATGCTGGGCCCACTGAAACTTCAGGTCCCACTGCAGAGCCCACATCCGCCACCTGGCGTGATGCACCAGAAGGATGCAGGAGGCCATCAGCCCCAGAAGTCGCAGCGTCAACCTGACCGAGACTTGGGATAACGGCTGGAAGATGGGAATCAGAGCCTGAATATCCCGAACCCGCTGTTCGGGTGGGTAAACCCGAAACTGCGCCGAGTCGAGAACCGATCCGATGAAGAGGAGCTTCTGAGAGGGACACAGGTGTGACTACGGCACATTGATGGAGAACCCCAGCAAGTGCAGGAGGTCGGCCGTAGTCTGGAGGTGGGTGACGACTACCTGGGGGGAGCCCTTCAACAACCAGTCGTCGAGGTAGGGAAAGACTGATACCCCCTGCCTGCGCAGATGAGCTGCGACCACCGCCATCACCTTTGTGAACACCCGTGGGGCGCTGGTAAGGCCGAAGGGGAGCACAGTAAACTGAAAGTGCTCTTGGCCTACCGTGAACCGCAGGTAACGCCGGTGGGCCGGCAGGACGGGGATGTGGAAATAAGCGTCCTGCAGGTCAAACGCTACCATCCAGTCTCCCGGTTCCAGGGCAGCCAGGACCTGAGCCAAAGTCAGCATCTTGAACTTCTCCTTCCGGAGGAAGCCGTTGACGTTCCGCAGGTCCAAGATAGGGCGTATGCCCCTTGCCCTTCTTGGGCACCCGAAAGTAGTGGGAGTAACATCCACACCCTACTTCTGGCCCAGGAACGCGCTCCATGGCCCTCTTAGCCAAGAGGGCCGTGACTTCCTCTTGCAGAAGTTGCAAGTGATCCCCGACACTCGGTGGCATTGTTGGGGCATGGATGGAGGGGATGCCTTGAAGGGGAGGGAGTAGCCCCTTCGGGCAATCTGCAGCACCCACCTGTCTGAAGTGACTGTGCGCCAGTGGGAGAGGTGATGGCGAACCCTGCCTCCCACAGGCGTCACATGGGCCTGGAAACTCTGACTAGGAAGGTTTTGAGGCAGGTGCTGCTGAGGGAGGTGTGGACGGGCCTCGCCGTGGTCCCCGACCGCCGCCACGGCGGTTTCCACGTCCGCCACCACGCTGTTGGACATTCTGCGGCGCGTGGCTGGCAGTACGTGGGGGAGCGCCCCTTCCGTGGCCACAAAAGGAGCAAAAGGCACCCGATTGCTGGCGTGGGGCCGTGAGGCCCAAGGACTTGGCCGTAGCCCTGGAGTCCTTGAAACGCTCCAGCGCATGGTCTGCCTTGTCGCCGAAGAGGCGACGGCCATCAAACGGCATGTCCAGGAGTGTGGCCTGGACATCGGCCGAGAAGTTGGCAGACGTCAACCAGGCGTGGCGTTGAACCGCCACTGTCGTTGCCATCGCCCTGCCCAGTGAGTCCATTGTATCCAGCCCACTCCGGATAGAAAAACGTGCTGCATCTCGGCCTTCTGCAAGGGCTTGGTCGAGTTTAGCCTGGACCTCCTCCGGGCATTGTGGCAGCACCTCCGCAACCGTGTCCCACAGAGTGTGGGTGTAGCTGCCCAAGAGACAGGCGGTATTCACAGACCGCAGGCCTAAGCTAACAGATGAGAAAACCTTCTTCCCGAACTGTTCGTATCTCTTGGATTCCCTGTCGGGCGGGGCCGACGTGAATGCGGTCTGGGAGTTTGAGGCCTGAATGACCAGACTCTCGGGGTGGGGTGGGTGGACAAAAAGCATGGGTCGCCCGGGGCCGGGCGGTAGCGTCTGGCCACGTTCCTATCCACAGGCGGACCTGTGGCGGGCTTGGACCAAGTGCCCACAAGAACGTCACACAAGGCCTCATTGAACCGCAGCAGGGGCTCACTGGAGCTTGACTGCGGTTTGAGGACCTCTGTGAGGAGGTTAGTCCTCACGGCCGCGACGGGGAGCTTAAGGTTTAAGGCCTTAGCTGCCTTCGTCAACACTACACTATAGGTAGAGCCCGCCTCCGAAGCCACAGTCGGAGGTGAGCTAAATCCAGTGTCTGGCGAAGTGTCAAGACCGCTGGCCTCCCCAAGCTCATATGTCCAGTCCTGTTGAGACTGGCAATCTAGTGCCAGAGGGTCCTCGGACCCCTCCCAATCTTCCTCGTCACCTGTGTCCTGTAAACCAGGATTAGTAGACAGGGCCTCCTCGTGGAGATAAAAATCCCCAAAGGCCGACGGAATCGGCGCCCAGCGGCGCCCTTCCGGCACCTGAGTCGGACCGCAGGAAAGATTGGGGGCGGCAACCACAGTGGGCGCCAGGGGCGACACCCGTGGGGACGGCGCCGGTGAGGTCATAAGGTCGACCGGCGACGTCCCGGATCTGGAGCAAGATCCGGCGAGGTCCTGCGGCGCCGAGACCGAAGTCGCCGGCGGCGCCGGGGCCGAAGCACCCGACGGCGTCGGGGCCGAAGCGCCCGACCCGTTAGAACCTCCAGACGAAACCGTTGGGCCCGAAGGCGCCACGGGAACCGACTGAGGAGGGCCCTCATGGCCATGAGGTACCTCTCGACCTCCTCCGGTGTCGCACCATGCCCAGCGACCCGAAGGTGTGGGGCAGGCGGCGACGCTAGTGACTCCCGCGGAGACGCATGGGAGGTGTCGCCCGAGCCCCCGGCCGCATCGTGCGAGCGTCGGAGTGGGTCGGAGGATCAATGACGTCGCTCCGACCTCTCATGCCTCTTACCTGAGGACTTGGAACCAGACGACCGGTGTCCACTCCCGGAGCTTCGATGACTCCGACCTCGCGACCTGTCCCTCGACCTCCATGGGACCGGGATCTGGAGCGGATCGGGCCGACTGCCTCAGCTCGAGTCGCTTGCGGGACCGCTCCCGCCTAGCCTTCGATGTCAGGGCCACGCAGTCGGAGCAGGTTCGATCGTCATGGTCGAGGCCTAAGCACTTCAGGCACCGGCGATTGGGGTCCGTGACCGACATGAGTCGATCGCACATCGAGCAGGGCTTGAACCCGGGCATCCCTGGCACCGATAGAGTCGAAGACTCGACAAAAAAGAGTGATCAAAAGATCAAAAAAGTTCAGTCAAATATTGACTGGAGGTAGAGCTTCTTCCGGATCTGCGCTAGCTGGGCGGAAAAAATAAGATCTGACGTCAGCGCGCATGGGCGGCGTCTAAGTACTCCGACGATGTCATTCCGGCGCTAACGACGCCGACGACGGACGCGGAGCCGCAGACGACGCCTACCGACGCGCAGGGGTATTGCTACGCAAAAAATTTCCGGATCCAGTCTGATGCCTGGGGATATTCTAAGGTAAGGAATCTATTACTAACGTGTCTCTTTCAGATTCCATATTTAGTAAGACATGCAGGGCCAAGTAAGGTGACCTTGTGCGGCTTTGTAAATCTCGTCCTGGTTTTGCGCTGAACTTGCTCTCCCTTGCATGGCGCAAGGGTGACGCAAAATGTTGATAAATATGCCCTTTCGTGCCTTGCTCCTTCATGTGAAGGTGATAGTACACTTGTAGACATGAAGAATAAAAGTGGAATCGTTGGTGCGAAATTAAACATTAATAGAATGGCAAGTGTATGAGAAAAACATGGCGCCTACTCGACATGCCTTTTGGTTACAATTACTCATTCCATTCTTCAGTTTGCTGCAGATTTGGGTGTCATCCACAAAAAACAAGCAAAGCTCGGAAATACAGAGTGGGGGACCCTGCTTTCTGTTTCTGAACTGTGCTCCCGTTGGTTGTAAACATTTAGCCTCATCAGTAGGTACAACAATGGAAGGACTCACAATGCGCTTGTAATAGATAGCAGATTTCCTTTGTACCTACCTGGACTATGAGGCGATTTTGTTGGAAAGATGTATTTAGTCTGAAGTGTAGAATGGTCTAAAAATGGCTTTTCTGCAACTGAAATGTCATTGTTTTCGAAAGCAGCGTTCTCTATCCATGGTGGCACTACGGTAGAGAGGATTTCATAGCCCTTTGGAGCCACTGTATTATCCCAGGCCCATTGAGGCCCCTTTGTAGCTGACAGGTCTTTCTCTGCAATGCCAGTGTCATCTGGCCACATTGGCAGTTTTGTGATGGAAAGTTTCTGTCCCTCAATAGCAAGTGTCTTGGCCAGTAATGGCTTACTTGTAGACATTTCATACTTTTCTAAAAAGTCATTCTCCACCCATATTGTTCTATGCATCATTAAAGGTTCAGGTCCTTCTGTAGTGACTGTCTCAGCCTGTAAAGATACTGGGACAGAGGAAAGGTCAGATGCCTTCGCAGAAGAAACCTGCATCCAGGTAGCAAGCCCCGTAGAAGAAATCTTCTGTCCCTCGATAGCAAGTGTCTTGGCCAGTAATGGCTTACTTGTGGTTGACCTCTCATACTTTTCTAAAAGGTCATTCTCCACCCATATTGTTTTATGCATCAATAAAGGTTCTTGTCCTTCTGTAGTGACTGTCTCAGCCTGCGAAGACACTGGAATAGAAGAAAGGTTGGGCACTTTCGAAGAAATAACCTGCATCAAGGTAGTAAGCCCTGCAGAAGAAATCTTCTGTCCCTCGATAGCAAGTGTCTTGGCCAGTAATGGCTTAATTGTGGTTGACATCTCATACTTTTCTAAAAGGTCATTCTCCATCCATATTGTTTTATGCATCAATAAAGGTTCATGTCCTTCTGTAGTGACTGTCTCAGCCTGTGAAGACACTGGGATAGAAGAATGGTTGGGCACTTTCGAAGAAATAACCTGCATCCAGGTAGCAAGCCCCGCAGAAGAAATCTTCTGTCCCTCGATAGCAAGTGTCTTGGCCAGTAATGGCTTACTTGTGGTTGACCTCTCATACTTTTCTAAAAGGTCATTCTCCACCCATATTGTTCTATGTATCATTAAAGGTTCAGGTCCTTCCGTAGTGACTGTCTCAGCCTGTGAAGACACTGGGATAGAGGAAAGGTCAGGTGCTTTCGAAGAAGAAACCTGCATCCAGGTAGCAAGCACCGTAGAAGAAGTCCTCTGTCCCTCAATAGCAAGTGTGTTGGCCAGTAATGGCTTACTTGTAGACATTTCATACTTTTCTAAAAGGTCATTCTCCACCCATATTGTTTTATGCATCAATAAAGGTTCATGTCCTTCTGTAGTGACTGTCTCAGCCTGTGAAGACACTGGGATAGAAGAATGGTTGGGCACTTTCGAAGAAATAACCTGCATCAAGGTAGTAAGCCCCGCAGAAGAAATCTTCTGTCCCTCGAAAGCAATGTCCTCTGGCAGAGGTGGAATTTTTGTAGCTATCTCAAGCTTGTCAGAATCAATATCTTGCCCCCATGAAGAGATTCTTGTTGAAAAGATGTCCACTTCTTTTAAAGAAACATCTGTTGCCCCGGAAAGAGCGCCTTTTGTGGTGGTATCATGGACATTTAATGAATCACTTTGCTCCCCCAAAGTTGTGCTGGTAGGAAGGTATTCTGGGTTAATTGGAATGACATTCTGTATCCATGAAGGTATACTACTGACCGATCCACCACTACCTTCTGTAGTAGTATTCTTCTCCCAAGAAGTGCCCAGAGTTACCATCTTGCGTGTTCCTGACTCAACATACTCTTCCTTCAAAGGGACACTTGTAGCTGTAAGAACAAGGACATATCATTAAAATGTATTTAATCATTTTAATAGAAAACTATATAAAAGAGAATAATAATTTGTTAAAAATACACTGCTCTACTGAGAGCTACGCTTAGCATAAGTTATAATGTCCTAAGAATAGTCACAGTGTCAAACCAGTGTTCCTTGAAAGCATTGAAGGTGTGCTGAGTGCAGCATGCCATCGCTGGGATATTTAGATTTGCAGGCACTCCTTGAATAAATGGGCATAGCTACAGGCTGAAAAGCAATTTAAAGGTGGCCAGCAGGGTATGGACAGGTTTGTTGCAATGGTGCACTGGCATGGCCTGGGGGCATGCATTGGTAGCAGTAAGCGCCGACCTTGTGGGAATTCAAGGCACAGAATTGTAGGCCGGAAGTAATGGTGATCTACCTGGGGGCAGATCGACTTGGTACAGTCCACAGTGCTAATCTCATCATGGCTAAGAAAGTGGATTTGGGATTTTGAGAGCGGATTGAGGGACAACATTAATTTATTGGACTTGGCTGCAACCCAGGAATGTGTGGAACGGAGCCCAGAAACCAGAAGTGATCAATAGGGCATGGAAGGATGTAAATAGAAAAATGTGTGGTTTCTGCGGGGCAAAGGGAGTGATGGGGATTTCTCCAATGAGGTTCGATTGTCTGATCTGGGGAGCACGTTTTATCTGGAAGAGTTGGCAGGCATGCTGGAGTAATAAGTAAAGGAGCTTGTAGGGGTGACGGAAATTACACCAATTGCAGAGGGGGATCATTCTGATGGCAGAGAAAAGGAAAACTGACGAGCTGACTAAGTACAATTTGGGGGATATAAGGAGGAGTAAGGAAGACTTGTTTAACCTGTTCCATGCGTCGGGCGACCCCCGGCTGTCCGACGTCACGGTGGGTGTGTGGGTAGGACAGCCAGGGGCTGTCCGACTTGCGCACGCATGGAATTTGCCCGCACAGAGGGGGAATGTGCGACGCGGCGAAGGGTTTAATGGTGAAGAGCCTGGTCAAAGGGTAGGCAGGCTCAGCTACGAGATTCCTGTCTGAGGACCATAAGGACACATGTTAATCTTTAAAATATTGTGTGTGGTTTTTTCATGGAGGTCAGAGAAGAAGTTGGGGTGGGAGTTTGTGGGAGGTTGGGTTAGTGTAAATTTTAGACATGTTGGCAGGAAAGAGTTTATGGCTCAGCTGAAGGGTTCGGGTCTCAGCTTGTTCCCAGTAAAGTGGCCTTTTGCAATTAGAGTAATGTGATCATTTCTTCCCAAATTATGTTTTTGACTATAGCTTCTGCACTTGAGGAAAGAGCAGTGTAGAAGGTATTACGTGTTCTAACGTTATCTGCTGCAATGCAGAAAATGGCATGAAATGCTTGGTCTGATGGAGTTCTGAACTTTTATCAGTTAGTCCATAGGCCTATAAGGAGCAAGCTATGGTGTTTCCACTACTGACAACTTAATAAACAATTGTTCATCTATGAATCTTATAACATGGTGCCATGTGGGGCAGAATATATCCACCAACCCACTGGTGGGCTTCTAGACCTGTATGTATGGGTAAAGAACCACCAGTTGACCACTGGGAAGGACAGAGATCCCATTTGCGTAAGCTGCCTCTGTATGTCGACAGCCTATAGCAACACCATCCGAGCACCTAGTAGAATGGATGATCCAAGCTGCTTTTTTTTGGTGGTTTTAAAGCCAGGAATATTCGATGGTAGGACAAATGGCAAGGATTTGGTATTATTTAGAGCTGCACATACAAGTTTTTACAGTAAGCTCCCATTTTGAAGGAAAATCTGTTGGCCGAATTTCCTCCACACACTATCTCTACAATGTAAGAAATTCCACTGGCTGGGCACCCTATGGATTTAACAGTTCCTGTAAAAATCAGAGGTTTTTAACCCTTTCGATGCTGATGACGAGCTGCTCGTCATGATGCACAGTTGAGCTGTGCTGATGACGAGCTGAGCTCGTCATGACACCAGCAAAATGGCAATTCCCAGCACAGGACGGGAAAACTGCCAGCAGCCAAGGTGTTAATTTGCCAACCTACTTTTTATCCAGCTCGCCAGTTTGGTAGCAGAGCCAAAGGATATTGGGAAATGGGGAGAAGTAATCACTATTCTTGTTTTTGCTTACTCCACTATTATACCAGTGTCTTTTAATGCTGCCAGTTGTTTGCATAGGTTTCCTGGTGCCCTTCTGTAGAGCTGTGACACACAACCCACTAGGCCAACTACTGAACTACAGTGAAGAAACCTATAGTAAAAGTTAGGTTCATAAATTACTTGCATACTTTTAAGGGTCCACACGTCCACAGTAGATTCCATTATAGTTTCTATATCTTCAGCGGTAGTAATCAAATTGGGAAGTACTGATTCTACATCTATGAAAGGAAAATGTCAAATGAATACTGTTTATTTTATAGTGCAAAAATTGATTTTACAAATGTTTATGATAATACATTAACATGTATGTGATTAAATAGATAACATTGTTTAAAATACAACTACCACTAATCATACATAACATTGCAAAGAGCCCATGTGTGTTGACCTTATAATCATCAATTCTTTTCAATCGAATTTCGAAATCCTTGAATACAGGGAAACATAAATCCTCAAGTTGCAAAATGCATGACTTTGGGGTAAAAAGTCAATTATTTTTACTTTAATTACAATTATGGGGGTACTTCTGTTTCTGTTAAGTCTCTCTTTTGGCCTGTAACACAATTCCCAGTTGGCAGTATTTTCCCATGCACAAATAGCACATGACCATTTTCTCCATGTGAAAATTGCATACACCTTTCTATTTATTTACCCATAGCTTTAGAGCAGGTAAATCGAGTTGGCAAATATCGCAACAATTCTAAATTGTTAACTGTTAGAAATGGAGGTCTCTAGTTGGGCAGAGGTAGGTACCTTTGTCCAAGTAGGGATCCTTCTTCCTAGTCAGGTTAAGGGGATACACTTCTAAAATACCCCCTGCTCACACCCTTGGTATCTAGGTACAAGCAGACAGGCTTATCTCAGATGCAGTGTGTAAAGCATTTGTGAACACATACTGTAATACAGTGAAAACACTACAAATGGACACCACAACCAAAGTAAGACCAAACGACAAAAAAAAACACAACACAGTAATTAAAAATGACTTTCAAATGGTAGAAAACAGTTATGTTCCAAGAAAATGTGAGATGCGAAATTTTTACACAAAGTGCCTTGGATGCGTTAAAAAATGCAAGCAAAAAGGGTCACATGGAATGTGATGCATCAGTTCCTTACACTCAGGGAAGGTGATGCGTCGGTTCCTTGATCCGGGGGAGGTGATGGGTTGGTTCCTTACTGCTGTGCAGGTTGGTGATGTGTCAGTACCTTACTGGAGAGGAGGTGATGCGTTGGTTCTTAATGCGTGGGGAGGTGATGCATCAGTTTCTTGCTGTGTCCCCCAACATGCAACAGACTTGCCGCTTCAATGTGTTGAATAGCGACCCAGAGTGATGAGTCGGTTCTTCTCCAATCGGGCCTGCATCAGAATCGGTGCAGTGATCTCGGACATCAGAAATTGGTGCACAGGTTTCGTAGCACGGCAGAGACTTCATCCGTGAGCAGGCTCTGAGTTGAATCTTCGGCGGCGGCGATGCCCTAGAAATCTCTTGCACGCTATGATGCATCGAAAACAGGCGATGCGACGATTTTCACAGTTCTTACAGTTTCCAGTATCAAAACAACCTCCAGAGGCCCAGAACACTGGCAGGCACATCTCAGCAGGTCAGAACTTCCAGCAAAGGAGTTCAGGGGGGACTGGAGATGAAGTCTTTATGTCCCTGAGACTTCAAAACAGGGGTTAAAGCTCAGTTTCAAGCCCTTGGAGATCTTCCTCAAGCAGGGGACACAGCAAACAGCAAAGTCCTTTTCCCTTTCCTTGGCAGAAAGTAGCCACTGCAGGCAAACACCAGATAGCAAACAGCACAGGGGCAGTATTCCTCCTTAGTTTCTCCAGCTCTTCTCCTTGGCAAAGGTTCCTCTTGATTTTCCAGAAGTGATCTAAAAGTCTAGGGTCTGGGCCTCTCTTTTTATACAGTAGATCTCTTGGTTCTCTCCCGGCCCAGGGGTCTGAGCCCAGTCCAAATCAGTTCTGTTTGGCACTTTGCAAGTGCACAACAACCTCCATTGTCAGTGTGAGCCCTGGCTCCAGACACACCACAGGGCGGTGGAGCCATCATTCTGGAAGGCAGGCACAGCCCTATTCAGGTGCAGGCGCTACTCCTCCCACCACTCCAAATGCAGACCAGGCCTATTCAGCCTAGCGCTGACTCATAATAATAATAATAATAATACTGGATTTTATAAAGCGCGAACAGCTACCTCACGAGGAGGTGTCCCGGTGCTAGAGGAACCACAGAAGTCCTGGGGCAGAGATAGAAGACCTAGCGTGGCTGGGAGAAGAGCCAGGTCTTTAGCATCTTCTTAAAGCAGGGTTCAGATGGAGCCTGCTGGATTGCTTGAGGTAGGGAGTTCCACAGAACGGAGACGTTTGCTGAAAAGGTACGACCGCCAAGGCGGGCCTTTTTTGCTCGTGGGACGACCAGTTGGACACGGTCATTAGACCGTAATACACGGCTTTGGGAATATCTTGGAAGGCGTTTTTTTAGGTAAAGTGGGCAGGAGCCATGCAAAGATCTGAACGCAAGCGTCAGAGCTTTGAATTTTATCCGGTTGGCCACAGGGAGCCAGTGCAGGGTTCGAAGATGCGGAGAGACTGACTACTTGAAAGGAATTCGCAGTAGCAGCCTCGCAGCCGCGTTTTGAACTACCTGCAGTTTATGGGTTAGGAATTTTGGGAGGCCCAGGTATAGACCATTGGCATAGTCAAGCCGTGAGGTGACCGTTGCATGGACTACCATTTTTCTGCAGCTCTCTGGTAGAAGTTTAAGAAATTTTCGGAGGTTTCTTAGTTTACTTAAACAGCAACCAGCCACTTGTTGGATATGGGAAGTGAAAGACATTTTATCATCCCGTCTCACTCCAAGGTTTTTTGCCGAGTGACTGGGCAAGGGGGGGGGGGCCCATCTCCACCGGCCACCATAGCTCTGGGGCGGGGGTTGGACCCTTACCGAAAAAGATAACTTCGGTTTTATTGGCATTTAGTTTTAGTTTGTTGGTATTCATCCAGTGAGCAATGTCCTGGAGACAGCCTTTAAAGTTTGCGAAGGATTCCTGTGTCATCTCAGAGTATGGAAATACCAACTGGGTGTCGTCGGCATAAGAAATTGCTTTAACACCCCAGTTGGCAATTAGCGTAAAAAGGGGGGCCAGCTAGATATTGAACAAGAGAGGGCTGAGGGCCGAGCCCTGCGGGACTCCACAGTTGAGGGTTTTAGGTGTGGAAGAAATCGTCCCAAGTGCCACCTTCTGCGTTCTCTGAGATAGATAGGAGTTTATCCACATCAACGCGTTGTCTTGAATGCCTATCTCTGCCAGCCGGCTGAGTAGTCTAGCGTGGTCCACCGTATCGAAGGCGGCCGACAGATCCAGGAGTACCAGCATAGCTGAACTTCCTGCATCCATCGACCACCTCACTGACTCGGCTACCTCTACGAGCGCTGTTTCTGTGCTGAAACCGGGTCGAAAGCCAGATTGAGTTTCATGGAGAATGTTGTTGGTTTCCACAAATTTACTCAATTGGCGTTGTATCACTTTTTCCAGCATTTTTCCCGGGGCGGCTAGAAGGGATATTGGGCGGAGATTCGTGAGGTCATCTGGGTCCCCGTTTGTTTTTTTCTTTAGGGGGAGGAGAGTGGCATGCTTCCAAATGTCAGGGAAGATTCCTGACGTGATGGAAGAATTCCAGATGCTTTGAAGTGTGGGCGCTACAGAGTCCGCTATGGCACTCCATAGCTTAGCAGGACCGGGGTCATCAGGGGAGCCGGATTTACAGCGGCTGAGTTCTTGCCTCACCTCGTTCAGAGGGGTATGCGCGAACTGGGTGAGGGTTTCTCCAGTCTCGCCCTTGTTCGCTGTGTCCTGCCAGGAGCCACTGCACATCCCCAACCCCTGTCACTCTAAAGCCAGACATTCAATACACAACCTAGCAGAGACATACTGGATGGCTAAGCAAGAAAATACCTCCTTTCTAAAAAGTGTTATTTTCAAACACAGAATGTAAAAATCACCCTCATTTAAAGATGCAGTTTAACATTCTGAGTTCAGGAGTACTAATCTTCATTTTCCTATCTGGTTCCCAGGGGCAGTTCTGCTTATAAGATGTTATAAGCAAACTCCCCATTCTATTCCATGGGAACAGATAGCCTTACAATAGTGAAAAACGAAATTGGCATTATTTCACTATCAGAACATGCCACACACATCAGGGTATGTCCTACCTTTCACATACACTGCACCCCGCCCAAAGGGGTGCCTTGGGCCCACCCTAGGGATGACTAACATGTAAGAAAAGGGAAGGTTAGGGCCTGGCAAGTGGGTGCACTTTCCAGGTCGACATGCAAGCACTAGACTGCACACAGACTTTGCAATGGCCTGCCTGAGCTACATTTACAGGCTGCTTATGTGGGTGGCACAATCAGTGCTGCAGGCCCTATAGAAGCATTTGATTTTCGGGCCCTGGGCACACACAGTACATTGGACTAGGGATTGACTAGGAAATCAAATATGTCAATCATGGAATCACCAATCCATACATACAATTTACAAGGAGAGCATATGCACTTTAGCACTGATCATCAGTGGTAAAGTGCCCTGAGTCAGAAGGCCACAAAGCAAGAAATCTGGGGATAAACCAACTGTAAAAAGCCAGGTCGAACATTCACCCTGCAATATACCTTGACTCTGCCTCTTTCACATTACCCAGGAATTATTCTGCAGACCCTGGCATCAATCATACTGATATTACAGATGATGACGTATAGCAATGTGAATATGCGCACCAAAGCTCTACACACCCTGGCATGGTACACTGACAATGTAGACTGACACTGCATGCATAGTCTAGCATCCTATGCTTACTATAGGCAATGCCCACCCTGACACTCTGGGGCATATTTACAATCAACTGCTACTCCAAAATTGGTAACAATGCACTCCAACAGTTTAAAAACACAGGGATGCTCTGTATTCACAAGAATGTGGGCACCCCTGCGTTAGCCACAGCACTGGATAAAAAAAGTGCTTATTCTGACACTGCTGACCTTCACAAAGCCAATATGACAATCTCCACCATAACACTTTGCACTCTGACTCTGCTCACTCAGACCCTGCATGGAGCCATGCGGAATATGATGACTGCAGACCACACTCGGCCTACTGCTAATGCTCAGCTAGACAATGCACACCTTGACACAGTATACTTCTCACTGTGACACTGGCCTTGCACACCCTTGCAGTACACACCTTGACACCATGATCCGGGACAGCATTACAATAATGATGCTAATGCTACTCTATCACTCCTCACTGATGGTGTCCAATATGACATGACATGCCATAATTGCCCCCACACTGATGCTGCCTACCCTGACAACAGGCATTTTGACAATGCCCTTTGCTCCCTTTAAATTTCTTATACTAATAATTTTACAAGTTGAGGTGTTGGCCTGTGGTATCAGCTCACTAAATTCATGTAGGTTTGCAAATTTGGATGAGCAAGTGAATAACATCTTTGTGCAACAGTGAGAAAACGAGTGTGTGTATGTGTGAGAGAGAGAGAAAGAAGTGAATGCAGTGGTCTCTAAAAGCCATTGTTTCTATGTATGTGTGCATGCATGTATTAGTAAAATATCTTATATCGTGTATCATCTTTAACAGTGAACAAATTCTCCATCAAAATGAGACCTGTGTGCCGCTGTAAATAACCACAAACAACCACAGGAACGAAGGACACTGTTGATGGTAAGTTTTAAAGGATGATTTGATGAGGAGTTCTGGAGTTCATCTCATGCTCACAGTTAGCATGACATATTATTCCTCCACCACTGAAAAAAATACATTTACTGTCCCATCAGAAACCTTTTGTTCCAGGTGGAAATGTGGATACTCTACAGGATAGTCTTATAGGATAATCATATCTTTCCCATTTGGAAAAAAAAGACGGAAGTTGCATCCATCATGAATATGATGTCAGGAGAAGTAACATCCATCAATAATACAGGGTTCAATTTGAATAGTAATTAAAACACCATAAGAAATATGCTGAAAGAAATAATATTGGCTTAGTAAATAATAATATAGTAGCTTTCTACAATGTGATAATGTGTGTTTAACTGAGGCCTGCTCCTCTCCACAGAGGTTGGTATGTGCCTACAAACCTGAATCCCCCCTTCCCCATTCACTCTAAGCCAAATATAAGTGTAGTTAAAGTTTTTTATGCAATTTGTAGTGTCATAGCTGTTACTGAGTTTGGGCTTACCAGTATTTATTTTTACCAAAATTGGTAGCTTATGGCCTCATTGACAAGTGAGTTATTAAAAACAGTTTTTCTAATTTTCATAGACTGCTTATTGATGAACAAGTACTCATTTTATTGTATTCTTTGTAGCTCCCATAGATGTTTCGAGTTTGGAAGCACTATCAGCCAGATTCATCAACCAAAATTGCTATCGCAATAGCTGCGAATTAGCTATTGCAATCGCAATCAAAAGAAAAGCAATTCATGTTAAGAAAAAGTCAAAAGTTGCGAATTATTATTATTAAAAAAATATTTGCGAATTCGCAAAATAATTTGCATAATCTAGGATTTTGTGAAATGTTTTGCGAACTCGCTAAATAATCGCTAACGCACTTCATGAAAACTCGCAAATAGCGAAAAATCAGAAAATCGCTATTTGCGACGTGCAATTTAAGGAGAACCCAAACCAGGTGGTAACCATGAAGAAAAATAATAAAAATAACTAGCCACAGGTGCAGGCCTGATCAAACACCCTTAAGGAGACACAGTAGGAGCATGAGGACTCTCACAATGCCAGGACTCTACAAGGTGGTCAGGCGGCGAAGGCTCCAGGCTGCAGCAAGGAACAGACGCAGGATCCAGGAGCGCATATTCCGCCAGCGGATCACCCTTCTGGGCCAAACTGTGGAGCAAATCTACTCCAAGTACCGCCTGAATGGGGCAAGGATCACTAAGCTGATCCAGGACCTAGACCCCATGATGCAGCACCCAACAAGGAGGACCAATGCTGTGCCCACCCATGTCCAGGTCTTGTGCAGCCTGCACCTCCTGGCCCCCAGAAGCTTCCAGGGGGTAGTTGCTGTTGCAAGGGGGATCTCCCAGAGCACCATGTCACGCTGCCTAAGGAGTTTCCTGGAGGCAATGCTGACCCGGCTACACCATTACATCACATTCCCGACCACCCAACAGGACTTGAATCAAACCAAGCTTCATTTCTACAACATTGCGCAATGGCCAGTCGCCTGCAGACCCTGCACTGCAGTGGTAACTTGCTCCAGTGCCCTAGCGACATCCTGGCAGCATTGGACCATTTGTATCTGCATGGCCAACGAGTGTCGTGAGAGTTGGGAGGTAGCATTCTCTATGATGTGGTTCGAGCGTGTGTACGCAGACAGGCGGGTCAGCAGCTGGCGGTGGCGGTGCTGGTTGACATCCCGCTGGGTCAACATGGCCTGGATGTTTTTCTCCACTGCAGCGGTCATCATCTCCATTCTGTCTGAGAGCTGTCCCACATTCCTTGCAGTCTTGTGCAGCTGTAGGTGACGTGCCTGCTTCTGGTGTATGCAGAGCATACGGCGCTCAATTGACAGGCCAGGTACCCGCACATTCACCCCCCTGCTGGCGCGTGGTGTTGTGTTGCGCGGATCCCTCACCAGTCTGCTGGACTGTGTTCTCACAGTGGCTGTGTGCCGGGTTTGTTTACGTGCAGCAGCTGTTGTTGCCAGTGCCACTGGCATGGGTGTAACACGCTGCGGTTCTGGCGCGCCTGTTGTTGCTGAGGTGGCCCTGTCCACAGGGGCAGGTGGTGGTACTACTGCTGGTGCTGCTGCTTGCCCTGATGGTCCTGGTTGAGGGGAATGATGGACGACTCCCTCGGTGTCCTCAGGATTGTCATCTATTTGCAGGGCCTCACTATCAGTGCTGGGTTCTTCAGCGCCACCTGTGATGTAAAGTGGACGTTGATTAATGACATGTATCTTGCATATGGAAGGTTGCTACATGCATGTAGGCTAACATTTCCTGACTGACTGTAGGATTGACTCTCACTGGACAGGTCTGGCTGTATGGGGCTAGATGGAAATTGTGGTGAGACTATATGTCCCACAATGCAATAGGGCTTTTCTGGTGTGCATGAGCTGCATGACTGGGGTTTCTAATGGGTTGCTCTGGGGTCATGGCCATTGTTAGGGGACAGGGTCGCACTCACATGACACTTACCTTGTGATTCTTGGGTGGGTCGGGAGGAGTCCAGCCGGGTTACCCCCACGCATGCCTGGGGATTCAGGGTGTCCTCAACAAGGTCCTCCAATGGGGTGTTGGGTGGTACAAGTGGGTTCTCCTCCTCCTGTTGCAACACGCTCCCCCAGCCTCTCTGCAATCCTCTCCTTGGCACGCCCTCTGAGGTCATACCACCTCTTCTTTAATTCATCTATGGAGCACTGGGTCACTCCCACGGAATTTACTTTGGCGCGGATGCGCATCCAAATGCGTCTTTTATCTGCCTCAGGCACCCTCCTTGAGTCGTTCCCAAAGAGCCGGTCATGGTCTTTGCTCACTCCCTCAATTAGGTATTCCAATTCTTGCTCTGAGAATTTGATTTTTCGTTTCCTTCCTGGGGAACTGCCCTCTGCTGCTTCCTGGGACATTTTCTGCAGTGGGGTGTCTCCTGATTTTGAGCTGGAGGTGGTCTGGAGTGGCGCTCTGGGCAGTGCTGCTTCCACTTCAGGCTCAGTATGCAGAATGAGGAAGGGAACTGCCTGCTTCGTGGTTGTGATGTCACAGTGATGTGACATCACAACCACGAAGTGGACTGTGCTCAAAATGCGACTTCCCGTTTTTGCGATCTCGCAATTTGCGATTTCGGTAATTGCGAGATCGCAATTTCAACATGGAAAACGACTGAATCTGCGAATTTTATGTGATTTTGGGAATATCGCAATCGGCAACTGCGGCAGATTGCGATTAGCTTTTTTTAAGCGCATTTGTTCATGAATCCCATTCTGCAATTTCTAAATTGCGATTCGGTATTTCTCGCAATTTAGAAATCGCAGAATTTGGGTTTGATGAATCTGGGGGTATATTCCCTACTTTCTAATTACACAGGTCACCCAAATAATATGAAGGCAGCTTTCTAGGAAGTGCATGCTACATAAGTGCAGTTGGTTACTCCAGGTAGCTCTGAACCATTCATCAATTTTCTATTTATTAGTATATAGTGGTAGTTCAGTGGGTTTGAGTACCTGTTGCACAGATTCCAAAATAGACCAAATTGGAGAAAAAACAAGCAAACTAGAAGAATGTCAGCTGCATTTACCTAGCTTAGCATACCATAGTGCAATGCAACGTAACATTCTATAATATAGCAAAACATGAAAGCTATATTGATATCCCCAGATGAAAGTATTTTTAAGAAACACAAAGGATAAGGGTGGAGATCACTGGCCTAAAATTCACTGCTTTATGAGTTTGCATAATGCAAATTTTATTTAAAATTCTTATAAAGGGGCTATTTTAAAGACCACTAATAAATGATTGAGATTTTTGACTTGTGCATAACGCAAGGGTAAAATGAATTCCTCTTATTTATCCTCCTTAAAACATTAGTTCCCACCATGTTGCAGCATTAGGGGGTCCGATCGCGCCCTCGTTGTAAATAGTGTAACCTCCAGAAAGGGATGTTATTTGAATTTAAGCGTGAGAAGTCAACTTTCACACTACTACTCCTTTCATCCTCCTCAGAGACCAGTAAGAATTCAAATAAAGTTGCAAAATGGCATCAAGTAGACAAAAGTAAAGAAAGGTTTACACACTAAGCAGTGGTCTGTAAGAGATATTGTATGAATATTCAGCGAAGACTGCACAGAACATGAATGTTAAGAGGGTTGGCCCCGTTTTTGTCTTTCATCCTTCCAAAGTGGCCACAAGTCTGGGATGCTGCAGCACCTTCAGCACCGCTGGATCCAGCACCACTGACTGACACTGCACACCCCGGAAAGAGTCCAATGGCAATGTACTTCAACCTGACACCGCACACCATGATACTGGACAACCTGGTACCGCACACTAATAATGCCCACTGGGAGCTCTAACCATGCAACCCGAAGGCAGACCGTGCAACTGCAGACTGACCCTGGCTGGTCTCAGTCATTGCATGCTGACCTAGTATTGTACTGACACTGCACAATGATGACTCTGCTCACAGGGCCACCTGACCACTCTAGTAATGCAGACACTTAACTGCAGTCTCTGATAAAGCTCCCACTGCCCACTCACACACTGCACACTAAACGAGCAGAAACTGGCCCTGCACATTATCTAAAGACATTGCCCGCTCACAGAGGGCAATGCCTTTTATAATACTGACTGCTATTGCTTTGTATATTTAAAAAAAGTACAGTGTTGTATCTGTCCGTCACCCATGTCCCTTGCACTGTAGAAAATACCAGAACATTGTACAACAGACTACAACAGTGGGACCTTGCAGTCATGAAGTTCTATAATGTAAAGTGAGGAGCCTACGAGCTCCGTAATTGCTAGTTGGTATGCTGTGGCTGAGGTGTATGTAATAAACCTGATGCTTTTTATTTTGATTGTATTTTTTATAGTTTCACATAGCGTGAACTAGACATGAGACATCGGGTATCAGAGAGCTTACCATGAGCACCAGTTTTCGTACCAGAAGAACACATTCATTTTTGTTAGGCAAGGGGAAATTAAGCGATTTGCCCAGAATCACAGGATTTTGAGCGTGGTTGCCGCTAATTGAATGAATTAGTTAATTATATTAATTAGAATTAATGTATAAATAATTATTATTTATTATTGCTAATTAATTTATTGTTAATTGTATTGTATTGTATATTGGAATTATATAGCGCTTATCACCCAGGGGTCTCTAAGCGCTTGCCTTGGGAACCCGTCCTGGCTTTTCCCTGTGAGATGGCCCCTACAGGGCATCCCCAAGGTGAAAGCCAGGCATCCCGCCACGGGGGGCCGTTGTGGAGATTAAGCAAGCTTAATTCCCAGAGTTGCAGAGTGTGAATCCATGATTAGGTCAGGCACCGAAGCGAGAATTATCGAGTCCGTGGACATTTTGAGCTCAAGACCCTGCCGCGTCGGGAATTGAACCCTGGTCCCGGGTCTGACCTCTGCTTCAGGGTCTGCCTGCTCTAACCAGTGAGCCACACTTCTTCACAATAAATAATTATTTGTGATTAATTATTAATTGGTCATTAATATTCATTAATTAGTTAATGTATAATTACATTAATGTATTATTAATTGTTATTAATTGATAGTTAAATTAATTGTGTTTTTTGTATGTGTAGTGTGTTGTGAGTTAAAGGGGAAATAGTGTCAGTTGTAATTTAATGTTATTTGAGTAAATATTAATTTAAATTTATTGGTATTTATTAATATTTTTTTAAATTAATTATTAATATGTTAAAAATAATGTAATTGATAAGTATGTTAATTTAACCCTTACGCTATCCTGCTCTTTCCCTACTGTTGCACCCTCTGTAGTGGGAATAGTAATTTTTACCCCTACGCTATCCAACGCTTTCCCTACTGTTGCACTCTGGAGTGGGAATAGTAATTTTTACCCCTATGCTATCCAGCGCTTTCTCTACTGTTGCACTCACTGGAGTGGTAATAGTAATTTTTACCCCTACGATATCCAGCGCTTTCCCTACTGTTGTACTCTTTGGAGTGGGAATAGTAATTTGTACCCCTACGATATCCAGCGCTTCCCCTACTGTTGCACTCTCTGGAGTGGGAATAGTAAGTTTTACCCCCACGCTATCCAACGCTTTCCCTACTGTTGCACTCTCTGGAGTTGGAATTGTAATTTTTACCCCTACACTATCCAGCGCTTTCCCTACTGTTGCACTCTCTGGAATCGGAATAGTAATTTTTACCCCTACGCTATCAAACGCTTTCCCTACTGTTGCACTCACTGGAGTGGGAATAGTAATGTTTACCCCTACACTATCCAACGCTTTCCTTACTGTTGCAGTATGTGGAGGAAGTATATATATTAATTTATATGTAGATGTTTAATTAATTTTAAAATTATATCTATTAGTTATTATTTTTTAAATACGTTTTAATGTTTATATCTATAATTTTGTAAATTATATTAATTTTTTACTTATTTTGACATTATTATTAAAACATTTAAAAAAAACAATATTTTTAACATCGATATTTTTTGTTGTTATATTTTTGTACTTACTTTTATGTAGATAGGACTTCGATATTTCTGTGTCGATAATTTTGTAGGTCGATTTTCTGTCTTTCGATATTTATTCATAAAATCCTGGAAGATGGCATCACAGAACCTCTAACCTGATCATACATTATGTCCTCACCATTCCTTTCAAAAGGCACATCTTCCAAAGATGCAATATATTTCTTCAAAGGCAACTGAGTCCAAAAGACTATTGTTACCAACTAGAGTTCCTTTCCCATTCTAAATTGCTGTGTCCCAAATAACCATGAGCTCTCTTTTGCTGTTTGATTGAATATGGCCATTATACCCAAATCAACTTCTCACTCATAAAAGCAGAGATCAATCACCATATCCTGATTCTCGTCACTAACTGATATTTACAGCCTCTCAATATCACTCCAGATGAAAGTAAGAATTCGTAAAGGGTTACTCAACTAACAGCTGATCCTGATTCAAACAGCAATAAATCCATTTGGAAAAAAGAACCCACTACTATCACAAACTACGGAAAAAAAACAAGCATTATTAGAACATATATCTGCTTTTGTTCATACACCATAAATGCCTTTCCTGTTCAAATGACTATGCTCAAAGAGACGGCTAAATATAGAATGAAATCATTCTAGGAAATACTTATATTGCTAAATGATATGAAACCTGTGTCATGACAACATAAATCCTCCCATACCTCACAGCTAACTCCCCAACACTTGCCCAAATGACCACACTCTTCCAGGAATCTCAATCCTTCAGAAGATAAATAGCAATTCAAATTTGAAATTTCACCTACCAAATGAAATCCTTGAGCCAATTCACAAAAGTAATCTGAGGCAAAATTATAACTTTAAGACTTTCGGTATTCATAAAAGGCATTTAGAAGTAGTAAACTTAGAACTTTACTACTCCTAAATGCCTTTTGTGAATACCGAAAGTCGTAAAGTTAGGATTTTGTCTCAGATTACTTTTCTGAATCAGGCCCCTTGACTTTAACTACTTTACAATTAGAGAGAAGTATAATGTTATTTCCATGCTCAATGAAATCTCTAACCTAAATCACAATTTGGACAATATGGGTAAAATTGCTATCTTCTTAACCCTCATCAACCTCACAGTTAGATACTGTTAGAAATGGGGGTCTCATAGTTGGCCAGAGTTGGCACCAATGTCCAAATAGGGACCCTTCTTCCTAAGTCAGGGCAATTAGGCTACCCCCTTTGACATCCCCTGTTCAACCCTGTGGTAATGTAGAACGAGAAGTTAGGCCTATCTCAGAGGCAGTGTGTGAAGCATTTATGACCATGCGCAATAAGGCAGTAATGACATCACAATAGGACATTAACTTGAGTAGGTATAGAAAAATAATATCTTTATCCAACGTTCAACTCAAGACACTCAAAGCATTTCAACAAACTACAATGCATATAAACTAGTAGGAACTCAAAAAAGCAATAACGTATTACCCAGAACATGACAATGACTGAGTTCAAGGCCGGGGCCTACGCGACCCGCTGCACACCAGGTACCTGTCGGGGAAAGGGGACACAGCACGCAGCTTCTTGAAGAAGCGGAGACGGTGACAGGCGGACTCCCCGTGACCACAAGTCTTGGCTGCAGGGGCCTGCAGCGTGCACCCACATTGGTTCGGGCACTCGGGGACAGGCGGGCTCTCAGCGGCAGCAGCATGCGTCTGCGGCAGCCCGAGCTGGTGGGGGCGATGACTCTCATCTTGCAGGTCCGTGGTGGGCTCACAGCTGCAGCAGCTCTCTCTAGGCTGCGGTTGCCCAAGGGATGATAGCAGCAATCCTTGACAATGGGGAACAAGCTGCTGGAACTCAGCAGCAGCAGTTCTCTCTTAGCTGCGACAGCCACAGGACAAATCTGGATGAAGCAAAGTAAGCAAGAGTGCGGGAACTCAGCGGCAGCAGGTCTCTCTCAGCTGCAGCGGCCCACAGGACAAATAATACTGATGCAAAGTCGACAAAAGTCCGGGCACTTGGCGGTAGCAGCTCCTTCTCAGCTGCGACAGCCCACAGGACGGATCACGATAATACCAAGTTGGCAACAGTGTGGGCGCTCAGCGGCAGCAGCTCTCTCCTAGCTGTGGCAGCACACAGGATGAAGGGTGATGCAAAGTTGGCAAAGGTGTGGGCACTCAGCGGCAACAGCTCTATCTTAGCTGCGGCAGCCCACAGGATGAAGGGTGGTGCAAAGTTGGCAAAGGTGTGGGCACTCAGCAGCTGCAGCTCTCTCTTAGCTGCGGTGGCCCACAGGACAAAGGGTGATGCAAAGTTGGCAAAGGTGCGGGCACTCAGCGGCAGCAGCTCTCTCTTAGCTGCGGTGGCCCAAACAGATCTTGTGACGGTTCTGAAGGTTCAAATTCAGGCGGGCTCTCAGCAGCGGCAGCTCTCTCTTAGCTACAACAGCCCACACAGATTCAGTGAAGTTGCAAAGGTACAAACTCAGGTGAGCTCTCAGCGGCGACAGCTCTCTCTTAGCTGCAGCAGCCCACACAGATTCAGTGAAGTTGCAAAGGTTCAAATTCAGGTGGGCTCTCAGCGGCGGCAGCTCTCCCTTAGCTGTAGCGACCCACACAGATTCAGCGAAGTTGCAAAGGTTCAAAGTCAGCGTTACTCACAGTAGAACCAGAGGCTCCGGATTACTCAACCTGCAAGCAGAATTCGTCGCACAATATTTCCGACGGCTGACGGGGTGAAGTCTAATGTACCTGAGACTTCAGCAGGAGGCGCTCTCAGTTCAGGCTCTCGGGTAGTTTCTTTGGCAAGCTTGGTGAAAGTGTATAAAGTCCTTTCTTCTGTCCACTCCAACAGAGTTTTGTCTTGACCTCCAGAAGGAACACACTGAGCAAACTTCCAGCTCAGCATTTTATGCCTAAAAAGTCTTTGTTCTCTAAAGTCACAAATCACTCAGTCCAGTCAGAACAAGTTCAGTGGGGTCGGGGAGCACTTGGTTTACGAGGCTACATCCAGCCCTTTCAGAATGAGGGGGGTCTGCTATTTGATGCCCAGTGGGAGGTGGAGCCATCATTCAAATTGCCGGGGACGGCCTTGCTCAGATCAAAGAGTCACCCCTTCCCATGTGCGGAATACCGATCTCTCGCTCCAGCAATGTCTGACCCAGCTGGCCCTGCTGCTTCAAAACCAGCTGCCAATCCACATACTAACAAAGCCTACAGTAAAGCTTAGGCACGAAACTACAGCGTTTCCAGAAAAGGCATTTCCAAACATGGGATCTATAAATGGTCCTTAATAAAAGGTGTATCCCGAGGTCCTGAGCATAAACATATCAAACTCGAAGTTCCTGTCAGATTCCTAGGGTCAGATAGGATTATCGAAGGTAATTCTCAACCTGCCCATTCTGGCCTATGAGAACAGATCGTTTCACAGTAGTAACCGTGAAATGGAGGGTAACTTGCTATTCGAGCACACTACGCAGATCTAGGTATCATTGTTATCCTAATTCATACAGTCATCTTTACACAGGGAGATTCGCGCTGTGGCACTGATTAGCAGTGGCATTGCACCCAAAGCATCTAAATCCATCCAACATAAAACTTAAGAAGAGGAGAGAGGAAGGGAGACCCACGCCAATGATGCCAGGACTAACGGATACACTGACAGAACTAACACTTAAACTTTTATAAAACTCAGATACCTAACATTTTGATCTTTTGAACAAATATAGTGCTGCTGTTCACAAAATTCTTCAAACTCCCATTTTCTCTGCACTCTTGCCAACCAATATAATAGCAATTTCAGGCCTTGGTATTTTGAAAGCCACTACTGTACCTACCACATAAAGGCCCAAAACCATTGGTCACAATCCTAGAATGACTTACTTTAACAGTACAACATGTGCTGATAACACCTACCTGCTTAATCAGCTAATGCATGCACTTTTATAGATGTAGATCACATGCTCTCCGACCCTGATTCAAAACCAACATTTTGAACTGTTGGGCCTCACAAAGACATGGTGCACTCTGTTATCTCAGCATTTGATCAACCTGCTGCTTCACCCCGGAAATGTGACATTACAGGACATACTAAAGAGAGAGGTGGCTATGCAAAATTGGAAAAAACAAATAAAAGCACCTCTTTAGAATACAAATCCATTGAAGAGCTTCACCACATGCTGCACATTTTTAGCTGAACTACAATTCTACCTACATCTCCCTAGACCAAAAAATATCATTAAAGACGAGCTGATTCAGTTGAACCTAGAACATTAAATATCTCCTCTGGTGGAGAACATCTCCCTTTGAGAGTTTAAACTACATGGGAAAAATGATGATGTCCCATTTAGCTATTGAAACCCTCATTCTGAAGAAATTAATTATTCCCCTGGTCTGCTCACTACAAAGGTTCTATCTTTGACTAACGTTTGCCAAGAAGAATCTCTTTCTGGCACTTAACCCCAATAAAACACTTTGGGCTTATCAAAACCAGTCTCCTTTTCAGATTACCTGAGTTCCACAGATATTGATGAATCAACTAAATAAAGCAGAGATAATGTCAACAGGCAAAAAACAATTAATTATAACTCTAGACGTCCTCATTGCTGAAATAAAAATGCTACCACTCAATCATATTCATGCACAATAATCCAGCACCACTGCCCTTGCTCCATCATAATTAACATACTCTCATCTTTGATAAACTGGCTTCCTAGATAATTCAGCAGAGAAGCTCAAAGAGGTCTGGTTTCATAAGAACCTTTATATGGGACAAAAAGTAACACTCAGATGTGTTTAACACATATGGAGAAGCTTTCCAACATCAAATAGTATATACAAACTCTTTATTTGAGGCCAGTATTTACACCCCACCACTTTCAAGGTTTACCAGCCATCGGTCCTTGCAGGATGATTTAATCCTAGCACCAAAGATAAGGGGGTACCTTGAAAGTAGCACTGATATCTGTAGTGGAAGGAGGCCTATCTCAAGGAAAGGCAACATGCAGCACCCTCCTATGAAAATGTTTTTTTTTCACAAATTAGAAACGGAATTCCTGAAGTAGAAACTAATTGGCAACCAAGTCAAAGATCAGGCGCACAGCTCTAAGTACAGGAATATATCACAAAATCGAATAGATCTGAAACGTGAACTCGAAGAGAGAAAGGTACTGGTTACCAAACAGTCACCAAAACACCCCAGAGCTCCAGGGTAAATTGACATACAAAACAGTATCTCTCTGAGCTCCACAAATGTGATTATTAGATTGTAAATCCACCAATCTGGTACAGTGTTCAATTATGCTCAGTGCAGGAGTAATATCTTCCTTGCCACAGTAATGTCCTTTAATAAGAGAAATTCCACCAATCCGGTATTCCAATCTCTTCTAATGGTATTTCTTCAATCCAATTCACAATTGTCCTTAATTGTCTTTCAGCTAACACGTGTTTCGTCTGATGCTAATCCCTGCATCAACAGACTTCATCAGGTCTCAGTCACAATTAAGTCTTGTCAAAAAACAATAATTCAAAGTATTTCTGTATTGCGTAGAAATCAGTTAGAAGAACCTATCGTCGTATAGGTTATTCATCTCAGAAGGGAACGTCAGACCTGATACAACAATTTAGGTATCAGGATACACGAGTACGTGTACCTGTCTGGTTACCGCAGTGTCTCCTCGTGAACTTCCCGGCTCACGAGGAGACACTGCGGTAACCAGACAGGTACACGTACTCGTGTATCCTGATACCTAAATTGTTGTATCAGGTCTGACGTTCCCTTCTGAGATGAATAACCTATACGACGATAGGTTCTTCTAACTGATTTCTACGCAATACAGAAATACTTTGAATTATTGTTTTTTGACAAGACTTAATTGTGACTGAGCCCTGATGAAGTCTGTTGATGCAGGGATTAGCATCAGACGAAACACGTGTTGGCTGAAAGACAATTAAGGACAATTGTGAATTGGATTGAAGAAATACCATTAAAAGAGATTGGAATACCGGATTGGTGGAATTTCTCTTATTAAAGGACATTACTGTGGCAAGGAAGATATTACTCCTGCACTGAGCATAATTGAACACTGTACCAGACTGGTGGATTTACAATCTAATAATTACATTTGTGGAGCTCAGAGAGATACTGATTTGAATTCCTGAAGTAGTTTTTATATGTTCCTCTAAAGGAAGATGAAGTGTGCATAACTGTTAGACGTGTAAGTCATAGGGTGGTGTTCTCCCAAACATTTTGCCTTACTCCTCCTTTCATTTTTGTTGGCATTAGGACTCTGTGGACTTTACCAGTGCTCAAGTGTGCATGTTAACTCTCTAAAACATGATAGCATTGGCTTGCATTCAATTGGCATATTTAATTTACTTGTAAGTCCCTAGTAAAGGTGTACTACATGTACCCAGGGAATGTAAATTAGATGCTACTTGTGCACCTGCAGCACTTTTTGTGCCACCCACTTAAGGACCCCCCTAAATATGTTTCAAGTCTACCATTGTAGCCTGTGGGTGCAGTTTAGGCTGGGATTTTGACTTTTGCCAGGGCCAAACCTTCCTTTTAATAGATATGTCCCCCCCCAGGGTTGGCCCTGAAAAGCCCATAGGGACGGTGCAATGTTTTTGAAAAGTGGGACATGGACATTTACGTTTTACATGTCCTGATAGTGAAACATTCTTAAATTAATTTTTCACTTCTGCAAGGTCTACCTCTCCCATTTGATTACATTGTGTTATCTTATTACACTTAATAAGAGCTAACTTTCAATTGTGAGCAGGTCGGAATATAAAGTTTGGTGTCTAAAATTTTTTAATGTAATACCCTCTGTAATAATAAAGTTGGACTTTATGTCTTACTTCTGAAAATACTGCTTTCAGAAAGTTATTTACGAGACAAAATTGTTCCTGGCCCACCCACGTGCGATGGATTCCCTGCCTGTGCGGGAGAATTAATCAGTGGGCAGGGTTGCGGCAAGCCCAGCTCGTCGAGAGCACAGCTCCACTGTGACTCATGACGAGCTGGGCTCGTCACGAGCACCGCGGCACCACGCCGTGGGGGAATTACCCCTGCGGGGAAGGGGTTAAGACTTGTTCTTATTACTTTAAATTTTGAATTCATATTGCATCAATCTTAATTGAACATAAAAAACATAATATTTGAGTCAACAGTACAGCAAATAATGAGTGCACCAATTATTACACCTACCAACCCTCCCGAGCCTAATCTCTAAATATCTCCAGTTAACAGGATCCAAAGTAGCGTGAAAATCCTCCTAACTCTATGGGTACTAAAGACACACATCGTCGACGATGACACAGGACTCTGCATTGCTTCCTTGATACTGCCTCAGTGCAATTCATACTTGACGAAGGATCTCGCTACGCTCCAAAACTGGGATTTAATGTATTTTGTTCAGCGGGTCTAACTTGGTCCCAGTGTCTGCCCCGTGCTCAGTTGCAGTTGGCCTGAACTTGTGACTTTGTCTCAATCCGGGCCGACCGGATAACTACAGTATTTTCGCTCATATATTTAAAATGGTATATGTCTGTTTCTATTGATTGGATATTTTTGGTTTGGTATCAAATATTCTATTAAATTTTACTCTATGTTTCTTAATTGGTGTGGGAGTCTTTTTGTGTTGGGTTTTTACTTTATTACTCTCTGAAGAGCAGCATAAATACTTTGCACCTTGCCTCTAAATTAAGCCTGACTGTTCTGTGCCAAGCTACTTGAGGGTTAAGTACAGGTTTATTTATGGTTTGATTGTGTATAACCCTTACCAGAATGGTGGTTGGTGCTTGAGGAGAGTTTCACTCCCCTCAACCAGGAACCCAATTTCCTACAATTACCATGATCAGTTTTCAGATGCTCCCTAAGCTCGGCCAACACCCCACATCAGAAAAAATACCAAAGTGAGTTATCGCCTCCCAGTTTAGAAAATGATATAGGCCAGATCTGATCTTGCAGGGGAAATCCGTTATGTTTTCTCTATTCAGTGCCCAAAAAAAACATTTAGTACAAGATCAGGCAGAATGCCACTCTTGGATACATTTCAGTCCACAGACTTTATGTGAAATGTCAACAGGACAGCAACTTTAATTAATTTTTACTCTTTACTCAACAAATATGGTACCTTTTCAACTAAATGCTGAACAGAGAAAAGGGCATGTGTTCGCAGTGTGCGCTCTTTCATAATTGTAAAAAAACAAAAATCAGGTAAATATGGACTGAACATACATCAGAAAAATGATGTGCAACAGGGTGGTTTCAAATAGTTCTCAGAGGCGTAACGGAGGCCCCCGCAGCCCCTCTTGTGCAGGGGGTGTCGGCCCACACTATTCACCTCAAAGGGGGTCCCCTTGGGATGGCCAACTGCAAACAAATAAAATAATGGGAAGCAGCAAGGCAGTTAGGAAATGGTTAATGGGGGTCCCCTCACCTTACCTTGCAGGGAGACTTCCCTAACATTACCTTGCAGGGGGCCCCCTGAGGTTTGATTACATCACTGATAGTTCTACATACACATTTACCCATGGCTGGACTAAAACACTGTATTCGAAAATACCAATTTAAAATTGTTTTTGAATACACCAACATTTTGCCAAAATGTCTTTGTGTGAAATAGGGTATTTCTCGGATCCTAGTCAATCTTTCTACATGTTACCAAACATGCAATTCACTAAAGCTAGGTGATGCAATGCAATATAGGATACAGAACATTCATGTTTTTACAAAAATTGTAACATGATGCTTCCATTAATAATAGTTTTCAATACAGTGAGTTTACCAGAATTTAAATTTCCAGAGAACATTAGTAGAATAATAGTAACCTTAATAGAAAGATTTGGTATTTAGCTCAGCAGCACTATTATCACTTCTTATATTAAACATTCTTTTAATTTCGGGTTTAGTAAGAACATCTGAGCTAATATTTTAGAAGGTTGAATCTTCTCAAGGCCTTCACTTTGAGAGCATGGCCAAGTTAAATCAGTGGATTCCCTTCACGACAGGTGTTAAACAAATGAGATGAACTACGTTTTGACCAATCACCAATGGAAAATCAACAATGCAATACATATAACTGCAGAATATGGGTGAAAATTGACTCAAAATGTAAAAGACAAGTCGAACAAGCCATGGCTATGGGGTACTGACCCAAATGAGCTAATGATTGAAGATGACTGAGCCAAAGAAGCTAATGACTGTGTGCTACTTGTGCTGATGACATAAGGTCTGGCTGACAGCAAAACCTTGCATGTTACTAAAACTAAAAAGTAGGGTTTCTATTAAAAGAAAAAGTATATTTTCTTCGAAATTATCTCATCTGAGCCCAATGTCCTACAAGCTGGTGGATATTTTGACCAAACTGTGTTAAAAATTAATTTTATCCAGACTCAAAAACAATTATAAGATTTTATATTGCAAGCAGTATTTCAAATTAAGAACTGGGCTGACACAAGGTAATTGTTGAACAAATCATTCCGCTGTATTTTTTGCTACCGAATGTAGAAATAATTGTACTTAGAATAAAAATATAAACTCACCAGGAGAAGCCGAGTCATTGCGAGGAAATGTGTAATTAATAACGGGAGACTTCTGCGTCAATTCCCATAAATCAGACAGATTTCTTCCTGAAAAATAAGCAGAGAGAAATAACTAACACAGCTAAACAATGACATATATGTCACTGTAATTTATTCTGTTCAGACTTCACTTACTTACCTGTTCTGCCTGTCATAACACAGAAATAGATGCAGTCTGATTCATTGCTCTGACTCACTGAAACAACAAAAACAAATCACCTACTTTTTATTTGCACACAATGCCATTTACTTACAGACTACTTTTCTGCATTGTAATCAATTCTGACGTCAGGTAAATGAAAGAAGTGGGATTGTTAACTTATGCATATACACATCTGTTGCAGTTTCAACTCTAATTCTCAAATTCCCTATTGGTTGCGGGCAAGGCAATTCTGGAGGAGCTTCCATGTGCTGCTAGACTGCTGTAACTCTTCAGTTCAAGAAGAAAAACAGCAAGTAAGAGACTGGATACGATGTAGAATGAACTGTAGGTAATAAACGCGATAATACATTGGATTCTGAAGTCCCTGTAATAAAAAGCAGTCGCATATTTTTTTTATATTCGGATACTTCTGAGGCGTGCAGTCGCGATTATAAAGAACTGACATCAGAACTGGTGTAATGATTTATCACAATCTAGGGGCATATTACCAAGCAATAGCGATAATTACCGCTATTGCTTGGTTAGAGACAAAAATTTACTGCAGAGCTGCGGCGATTTTTATCGCAAATAAACCTTGGTATTACCAAGGTTTATCGCAAATGCGATAAAAATCGGCCGCAATGCATGAATATCGTTGAAAAGTCAGTGATATTCATGCATTACCGAGCTAATGCTCTTAGCCATGTTATCCACCTCCCATTGGATAACATGGCTAAGAACTGCTTACGGCAGGTGTTAGCTTTTGGAGATATTTGCGCTTAGCGCAAATATCTCCAAAAGTTGGTAATAGGAGATAGCGATGTTAGCGACTGTTTCCAGTCGCTAACATCTTGGCACGCCCACTTTGCATGTCATTAGCGATAAATATCACTGACATGCAAAGTGGGGCCCAAGATGGTCGCTATCTCCTACTAGCTGTCAGTAACTGGTGTTAGCGACAGCTAGGTAATAGGGAGATAATTTTATCTCCGCTTTCTTGGCTTTTAAAGCCAAAAAAGCGTAGATAAACCCCCTTGATAATATGCCCCCTAGTTCTGACGCAATGTCTGCTGGCAGAAGCCGATGTGAAGGGCAGGTCAAGTCACAGAGCATAATTAAAGCAGCTGTTCAAGAAGGGAAATGAAGTGCTGCTTTTCTTTCTTCTGCTCTGTTTTTTGTACCATACAGTGACAAGAACAAAGAATATATTTATGGCAACATGTTCATTTTTTTGCATTCATCGATAATTATAGAAAAGTTAGTATCGTTCTGCATTTTTCGACACATTCCGAGCTATTGCAGCTTTTTATTTTAAACTGACTTGAATTAAACAATTTTTAAGATCTTTTGGCAACAAATATCTAACAGCTGTTTTTGTGTGTTTAATTTTGTACTAGAGATTCTACTTGTAACCTTCATATTTGCCAACAGTGATCTCTTTCATATGAAAGAGCTATGCGTCAATGCCTTAAGTGGTTGTGGGAAAAGGAATGTTGCAGCCATGTGTTAAATGGGATAAGTACCGCCTGCCGTACGTGATAAGGCTATTGCGAGTCAGTCTGGACTGGTTCCATGAGGCACAGGGTCAAGACTGATTTGCATATGGCTGGGTCTAATCTGGGGTGGCATGGTGAGCAAAAGAACAATGGATTTAACCCAAATCTATTGACTTGGGGAGAATGTTTGATTTGCTCTGCATTCCGTCCATCATCTGTGTGTCTTTTGGGTATTGTAAGTCACATCAGAGTTTCATAGCCTCATAAAGAACCCGGCCTTCTGCCTTGTTCCTCTATATGTTCATAGAACTCCTCAATGACTTGCAATATCCTTATAATGTTCGACAGAGGGCACTTTATCCCATATTAACTTCACGTATACAACAGCCTATAGTCTACACCAAGTGGGTTATTTGAACTGGGCCTGATATCCCTCCAACAGCACCCACTGCCCCCTATTTAAGCTATGCCCAGCAGATTCTCAGCGCATTGTCAGGCCTTTGATCAGGTACAACATGCAATGCCCCAACTATCATAGTATATTTTCTGATGTCATCAGTGATGATAATGATAATGTGAGCAACATTGTCTCCGGTGGTGTAATTTGACATATAATTTGTGACATCATGTGTGAAGTCATGAGTAATGCATCGTAGAGGAAAAATACGGATGTGTAACTAAACACAACTGTATAAATATAACTTCATGCAACCATTTTTCAGTGAATATTTTTGGTATTATTAAGAGATTCTGATGCTCTACGGGTCATCACATTAGGACTGTTCGAAATTAGGTTACTGGTTGACTGGAGTGTGAGCCCTAATCAGGCAGCAACCACAATCCTAGTCAGGTTAAGGCACCTGCAAAACCCAAATTAACCTGAGCTCAACCCCATGGTAGCTAGGCACAGAGCAGTCAGGCTTCACTTAAAGGCAATGTGTAAAAAATTGTGCAACACTTTACACCTGTGAAACAGTAAAAACACCACAGTAAAAAGATCGCACACCAGGTTAGAAAAATAGAGCTAGATTTCATAAATAAGACCAAAACAACAACAAAAATACAATCAATAGAACCAAATGTACGTATTTTTGAAGATATCAATGTCACTCCAAGGGTCCAGGACCTGAAATGCACCACTTGGGGGTCAGGAACTCACTGCAACTGAGTCCTGGAGCAGGTTGGGGAGCCTCTTATGTCCCATAGGCTCAGACCACGTGGCCAGCAGACTACCCCTTTGAGTCGCTCTGGGATCCTGGGTTCAAGATGAAGTTGTAGGTCCAGTTTTTCTTCCCGAGACTAAATGGCACCAGGCAGTAGGTCAGCACAGCAGGGCAGCAGTTCCTTTAGACCGGCAGTCCAGCAGAATGGCAGTCCTTGTAGCAGAACAGTAGTCTCCACAGGTCCAGAAGTGTACTGAAGAGTTGGTATCTGAGGTCCTTCCTTTATACACAGTTGTGCCTTTAAAGTGGGGTGAAGCTTCTAAAGGTATGCCTTTGAGGTGCACAGATGCCCTGCCTTCCTGCCAGGCTCCAACACAGCCAGTACCAGATCCTCCCTCTCCTCCTGCCAGTGATGGCTCATTCAGTCACACCTAAGTTTCCCACTGTCTGTGGATGTCCAGGAGGAATGCACAAAGCCCAACTGCCAACTATACCCAGTCACTTGACTCAGAGACAGGCTGCATACACCATAGTGCTAAGGCAAGAAAATGCCAACTTTCTAAAAGTGGCATTGTCAGAGTTGCAATTTAATATCTGACTTCACCATAAGTTAGGATTTTGAATTGTGATTCGGGAGCCACCAAACATGAACTGGTCATCCCTTTTCATTTAGAAATGACACTTCTAAAATGTAATAAGGCAACCCCATTGATATCCTATGGGAGAGAGAGGCCTTGCAGAAGTGAAACATTAATTAAGGTGTTTTTCCTTACCAGGACATCTAAAACTCCTACTTTGAAACACATTACACCCTGCCCTCTGGGCTATCTAGCGCCTACCTTAGGGTGTATTAAAAACAGAAAGTGTGGGCCTGGCAAAAGGTTCACTTTGCCAGGTCGAAATGGCAGTTTAAACTTCACACACAGCCTCTGTAATGGCAGGCCTGAGACATGTTTAAGAGGCTACATAAGTGGGTGGCACAATCAGTACTGCAGAGCCACTAATAGCAGAAAGCGGGGGTCTAAAGGCAAACGACAGTGGATAACCCTGCAAAAAGGGCTAAGTCCAACAAGGAGTCATTTTATCACACTCATTACATTCTGAGGGGTAGATTTACAAGAAACTGCCCCTTCCTTGCGCCTCCATGTGAAACCCTTGCGCCACCATGGGTGCCCCGTATTTACAATACGGCGCACCATGGTGCAAGCATTTACAGATGCGTCAGAAATTCTGTTGGCACAAAAGTCACGCATTTCTGGAGTTGTGTCGCAAGCACGGCGCAACTCCAACAAGCACGGGAAGGCCTATTCCCAATACACTGTGTCACTCCTCATGCCTGCTCCAAGCAGGCGTAGGGTTTTGACGCAGTGGCATCCTAGAAGTGGTGCAGTGAAATCTTGTAGATTTCAGTACGTCATTTCTACAAGGCTTTCCTGCATGGAATGCCCACCCTGCATACATTATACCTGACGCAGGTATAATGTGGTGCAGGGCTTTACAAGGTGACACATCTCCGTAGATGCATCACCTTGTAAAAGGGCTGCAAGTGTAACAAGGGGCTTGTAAATCTGCCCCTGAGTATCTTTTAATCATATGCTATCACATAGGAGGTACCTTTACTTCACAGAAAAGTTTTGTAAGTATTGTATATATTATACAGTGGCAGTTGCAATGGTGTAGTCATTGTTAGGTCAGTGTTTCCATAGGAAGGGCATTTTTTTTTTTGCTAATAACTTGGGCATCATTTGTGATTCTTCACAAAACGTTTCCCCAACATTTTGTATCCATCCAAGCTCTTTCCTGGAAAGTTTTGGAGTGATCCGTCAAGGAAGGACAGAGAAAAGGGAGATTAACAAAATGCATTTCCCCATGCAAATTTCCATATGAATTTTCTGAAGCATATTAGAAAAAAACAGCTGAACAGAATTACACAAAAATGTGTCAGCACCTATAGTTTTACCAGAAATCATGCAAACCACAAATTTAAAAAAATAGAGCGATTTGACTGGCCAAGAGGACTTTTTTCATGTCCGTCGTGTAAGACTGAGCAATCTGATTGACTGACTGCACCACAAACAGAAATGTTACAGCTGCCATTACAGGGCACGGGGACTCAGTCCCCGTTTCCTAAAACTACAAAAACATGATGATGATATAAGGGGGTAGGGTAGTTCTACCCTAACTCCCTTATAGTTATCAGGGCTAGGGGGACTCCATCAGCTCCCCCCCTAAAATTATTTTTTTTTATCCCCATTGTATTTCTGCGAGAGACAGTGCGGGTCTATGTGTGAGCCTGTGGGATTCTCACAAGATCATATGGGGTTCGTACTATATCCAGCAGGAGTACCGGTCTACATTGACATCGCCCTGTACACAACCCTTCACGTGTAGCAAAATATCTTGTGGTTAACCAACTACAGACAAGAGGGCAAGTACCTGTTGCACACAGTCTTGGCAATTTGCCCAACTCACCCATCAAAGGCCAATTAGGAGGCAAAACCCCTGCTACTCACAATCTTCTTCCTGTACCAAACCCTTTGTGGCTAGCCAACCTCTTGTGGGCAACCAACCGCACATGGGTGGTCTAGTATCTGCAGCATATGTTTTTCACACTGTGCACAAATCTTCACGAACAGCCCACTCTCTTCAGGCACACAAGTCCCATTAGGTGGTTCAGACAGCACTACACACAGCCTTCATCCTGAACCAAACTGTACGTGGACAGATGACCTTTTGTGGGATATGAAACTCACATGGGTGGCCAAGTAACTGCTGTGCATGGTCTTCACTTTCTGCACAACCACCCACAGAGACCACATCCTCTGAACATTCAATCCTCATTAGGTGGTCATGCCCCTACTATGCACAGCCTTTGCTCTGTACCAAACCATTTGCAAGTACCTGATCACTCATGGCCAATGCAGCATAAATGAGTGGGGAAGCCCCTGCTGCACACAGCTTTTGCTGTATGCACAGCTTCCATGGAGAACCCAATTCCTTCAGCCACTGAAGGCCAATTAGAGGCTAAACCCCTACTACACACCGTCTTTGCCCTGTACCAGACTCTTCGCGGAGAGCCAATCTCTTGTGGGCAGCCAACTACATTCTGTTGGGGTAGCACCTGCTGAAAATATTTTGCCCTGTGCACAACCCTTTACAAGGAGACCACTCCCCCGGGACATAGGCCCCATTAGATGGTTAAACTCCTACCACACACAGCCTTCACCCTGTACCAAACCCTATGTAGATAGTTTATCTCTCGAGGGCTATAAACTACACACTTGTGGCTTAGTAACTGCAACTCATTGTCTCCACCGTGTGCATAATCTGCCACAGAGAGCACACTCCCTCTAGATTCCCAAGGCCCCTTAGGTGGCCTCCTGCTATGCACAGCCTTCACCCTGTACACAACTCTTCACAGGGAGCCCACTCCATCCAGACACCCTAGCCCAGTTAGGTGGCCATGCCCCTACTACACAAAGCCTTCCCCTGTACTGAACCCTTCACGGGTAGTTAACTTCTAGTGCATATCCATACACAAATGGGTGGGCAAGTACGTTCTGCATATGGTTTTCACCCAGTGCATGTCCCCTCATTAGAGAACACACTCCCTCTAGGCACTCAAGCCCCCTTAGGTGACCAAGCTCCCACTATACACAGCCTTTGCCATATACCAAACCGTCAACGGGTAATCATCCTATCATGGACAACCACGCACAGATGGGTTAGTACCTCCTGCATAGGTCTTCGCCTTGAGCACAACCCCTCACAGAGAGCCCACTCCCACCAGACATCCAAGCCGTATTAGGTGGACAAGCCTTTACTAAGGACAGTGTTCGTCCTGTACGAACACATCACAAATAGTCAACCTCATATGGGCTGCTAACCTTACATGGGGGCACGTTGCTGCTATGAACGATATTCACTCCTGTGCAGAGCTCCTGATGGAGAGCCCTCTCCCTTTAGACAGTGAAGCTCTCTTAGGAAGTGAATTCCCTATAATACAGATGCCACGACCTGTATCAATTGTTTTGTGGGCAATGAACTCTTGTGGGTAAACACACACACATGGGTGGTGAAGTATCTATTGTGTACAATATTCGCCCTGTGCACAACACCTTACAGAAAACTATGCACAGGCTTCATCTTGCGCACAATCCTTCACAGAAAGTCCACTCCCTCTAGACACATAAGCATCCTTGGGATGCAAAACACCCTACTAAATGCAGCCTTCACTGATAGGTGACCTCTTGTAGGCAGCCAACCAGACATGGGTAGGATAGCCCCTGCTGCGCATGATCTTTGCTCCTATGTGCAACCCCTCATGGACAGCACAACCTCTTCAGATACTCAAGCCCTCCTAGGTGGTGAATTCCCTACATTAGGCAGCCTTCAGCCTGTATCTAACCCTTCATGGGTAGTTGACCTCTTGTGGCAAGCACTCACACATCGATGGGTAAGTATCTGTTGTGCATGGTCTTTTCCCTGTGCACAACTCCTCAGAGAGAGTCTACTCCCTACAAAAAGCTGCACCCAGTCTTCGCCCTCTGGACAACATTTCAGGAAAAAACAGCTTCCTCCAGATAGAAAAGTAGGCTACCCCTGTTAGAAATGGGATTTCTGTTTGGCTAGGGCAAGCGCCCAAGCCAGCCAGAAACCACCACTCTAGTCAGGGCAAGGGAGTTACACGCTGAAGATAACCCCTGCTCACCCCCTTGGTAGCTTGGCATGAGCAGTCAGGCTTATCCCAGTGGCAATGTGTAAAGCATTTGCGCAACACATACACACAGCAGCGACACACTAGGCACACCACAAAAGAAACTCCACACAAGGTTATATAAAAAATAACCTTTGTATTACTCATTAACACATTAGAATGTAATCACATATGTACACTGTGCCACCTGGCACTAGATGTAACTTTGCAGGGGAGTATATACATGTCAGGGCCAATCGATCCACTGACGTAACCATTTGAGTCACAAGTAGTGAAAATAAAACAACCAGTAACTACTGGCAATATCACAGGTAACATAATGCATTATGTCTAAATCACATTAGGCACACAGCCTAAATTAGCAGTGCACCACAGTAACACTGATAAGGAGCACACAGCTCATTAGCCCCTCCATGGAGTAAATATTACTTCTCACGGGCACAACATGCCACCAAGTACCCGAGCGCCCACTGGCCCCCAAATGGCAGTCCTAGTGCCTCTGCGCTGTCTACCTGGACTGTCGGGTAGTTCAGTGGAAACTTCTTGCTCCACCCAGGATCGGGGCCTTCGTTGAGGTTCCACTCCCAGTCAGTGGGCCTAATCAATCCGGGGCCCCTGCGGGGTTTCCCTGGGAATGCAGAGAAAGAAAGAATGCCCCCAGAAAGTGAGGCATTGGGGCCAAGGGTTTCTCCGGCAGCTGCACACTACCATCTAGGGCAGCTGCTACCCTGGCCAAATGTGGTGATGCTACCTCAGCCAAGGTATAGCAGGCATACACAGTATTTGTTAAAATACCCCTCACACACCAAAAGGGCCCTTGGTGTCATGCTTCATCATCGGGGTCTTCCCGCTGCGGGACGGGCGTGCTACGACTGGCGACTACGCTGGAGCACTTAGATATTGTAAGCACTATGTGAGGTGTATTTGAGTGAGTGTAAGTAGGGTCAGGAGTGATATGGAAAAGTGAGTTTAAAAAGATTACCTGGCCTTATGGAGACAAAAAAACTTTATTGGTCATAGGCTGGTATCATTAAAAATGAGTGTAGGGGAGAAAAACAAGCTTAGCAATGAGCTTGGGGCTATATGTATGAAGCATTATTGAATTCGCAAATGCCGAAATTTGCCGAATTTCGGCGTTTGCGAATGCAATTTTGCAAAAAGGTATGTATCAAGGCAAAATAAGGAATTGCAAAATTTGCGATTCCTTAAATGCAATGTAAAAAGCCCCAAAAAAGAATTGCAAATTGGCTTTAAGGAATCGCAAATTACCACCAACCTCAAGTTGGTGGTAATGTGCGAATTTCTTGAAAAATGCAAATATTTGCGTTTTTCAATGTGCCATGTGACGCACATACATGCCCTTAGGGCATGTATGTGCACCACATGTTCACCCATGCTTATTTCAGGGGTGCAACAGGGCGTCCTTTGGACACCCCTGCACCCTTGGAAATATTCTCAATTTGCGATTAGCAAATTGCGAATCGCAATTTTCCCTTTCATTTCTATGGGCCAGGAGGCCCATAGAAATGAATGGGAAGTATTCCTTGATTGCGAATTTGCAATTTGTGAATTCGAAATTAAGAAATATCAAGAAATCGCAAAAAAATTGCATTTTTCTTGATACATACCATTTTGCGATTCTGAAATAGCGATTTCTTAAAAATCGCTATTACAGAATCGCAAAATGGTTCCTTGATACATATGGCCCTAAGCCTCCTAGTGATGTCAACATGTTTCGAGGCTGACTGCCTCTTCGTCAGGACGGGGTCAGATCCCTCTGTCACTCACTAACGTTGCCATCAATGTGTGCTATGTGTATATACAAGTGGAAGAGTAAAAAATAATACCTATGTGGTATGGGATTCAAATTACGGTTACAGCCCTATCAGTATTTCTGAATCTTGGGCTGGAATAAGTAGGAATCAGTGCCCCATGAGCCGATCTGGAAGAGGGGTAAATGGAAGTTCCATTAATCCTCGAGCAGTCCTCGCATCCTCCCTCGTCCGCGGCATCATCACTAGGGTTATCATATCTGCTGTGCACAGTATTTGCCTTGTGCACAACCCCTCATGAACAGCTACTCTCTTCAGACACACAAGACCCCTCAGGAGGCCAAACCCCTACTGCACACAGCCTTCACTGTGTACTGAATCCTATGCAGATAGCCAATCTTCTGTGGATAACTAATAATAAGTGTGGGCAAGCAAGCTGCTGCTGCACACAGGCTTCACTCCTATGCACAACCTGTTATGAAAAGGCCACTCCCTCTACATACTCAATCTCCTTTAGGTGGGGACATCCCTCCTACACACAGTTTTCGCTCTGTACCAAATCCTTCACAGGTAATGAACATATCATTGGTATTTCACCAGACATGATTGGGCAAACCCCTGCTGCACTCTTGCGTTTTCAGTATATAACCCATTAAGGACAGGCCAGTCTCTTTAGATACTATTTCTTGAGTCTACGGCCTTTATGCGTACCACAATAATGAGACATGTTTAGCATAACTGAAAAAAAAACTTTGACTGTTGGATATTTTTACAGCTCTTTCAGTGTGTATGTGTGCTAGTAACTACTACATACACACAGTAAAACCTTGTAAAGCTACTCACTTCTCAGGAGCAAGGGGCTGTAAAGCTCCTGCATGTTCCTTGGGTCTGTTGAGTCATCTATTAGAAAATTATGCTTATAGAATTGAATGTTCTTCTAGTTTTAGATGTCATCATAATAGTGCCTAACAGACTTTAAAGGCCCACTCCCTTCTTCTAAGCCCTCATTTTTTCACTTGGGCAAATTTCTTTAGAGTGGGCTTTTTATGGGCAGTATATGGTACTACTGTACAGTATAAGGATATATAAGTACATTCTGTTATAATTTAGCAGAATGTTCTTATATATATTTATAGTTTTCATTTGCATGCTATTGCAATTATTAAAGTGCTAATTTATTGTTATAAGTGTTTGCATTTTGCTTACACTTATAACAGTAGGCTTAACTTTTATTGCTATGCATAGACTGCTATAACACACTATAACGATATTGTAAAATAAACTGATTGACATGACAAACCACATTACAACTTAGAGTTGGAGTTTTAGGAATTCTTTTTGTTGATATTGATGGTCAGGCCACAACTTGTCCGTAATAGATGGACTTGGTTCACATTTGACAACTATATTCATGTACCTGCTGCTGTAGATGACCATACTGCTGTGTGCAGGGTGGACATCCTCCTACCTCTGGAGTACATGAGATGGTGCAACACCTCCTGGTTGCACAGAAGGCACAACAGAAGATGCCTTCTCCTTGTCTCATCATTGCGCGGCTTGAGCTAGGTGTCAGGGATGCCACACATTCAAACGATGTTTTATGCCAGAAGTACCAAAGGAGTATTTCTTGCCAGTAACTCTGCAGAACTCCTTGCATCAGAGATTACAGGTGACTATCCTGGCAGATACATTCTTCTCTCTAGAGAGACAACAAATAACTCCTGCTCCTCAAGCCTATGCTCACCAGATGCCATTTGATTATAAGTTGAAACTCCCAAAAATTGGAAGTCTCATACATAAAAGAACAGGGCACCGCCCAAGATGTGGGCACACCCAAGTGTTAATACCAAATGATGTTAAATCAGTGGGAGCGTCCTATAAATGGAGGAAGACAGTGATTTCAACTAAGTAGAAAAATCAAAGCATTGCATACTGTAGTAACTCTCCATATATATTCATTTTATAGACTTAATCTCCACTCAAAAATGTACTGATGAATGATGAAAGTCAACAACTCCAGTGTGCATCTTTAAACCCCCCTGCAAAGAGGTTCAGAGACAATGTCCACTTAATGCAATAACTTGCTGCACACCTCTCATTAGGAACAATTGACTAAACAAGAGGGCATTAATTACATTGAAAAAATAATAGTTTTCAAATTTCCAAAATCTTTTTAATAATCAACTTTATTGATTTTTAGAAAACAAGAAAGATTAGCATTGAGAGCACAAGCACAGATTTGCATGGGAAACATAAAGGGTACCAATAATAATGCACAATTATAGGCATAGCAAGCATACACTGACACAGGACAGGAATAACAATTTACCAAAGGTAAGAGTCCCTCCGCCGGGGTCTCCATTAGCCCATCTGATCTGACTATTTGCCCCATACTCTCTGGTATTTGGCTGGACATCCCCTTGCTTCAAACAAGGGTTTTTCCTGAGCGGCGCACCAGTCCATCCCTCGGCGCCACTTAGTTATTGTGGGGGGTCGGGCTGTGACCAGGCCATGGCAGTGTCCCACTTGGCCACCATGATGGCCGTCCCCAGGAACATTATCTGCTCGGGATCCATCCAGGCCATCCATAACACTCAGGAGGAGACGCATAGGGTCACATGCCAGCCCAAAATGTGCGTGAGTTTTGTTACCATCTTGTCCCAGTATTTCTGGAGGCTGGGGCAAGACCAGACTACATGGTAAAAGTCTGCAGGTTGGTGCGTGCAGCGTGTGCATTCGGTTGAGGCTGTGCACCTTACCCGAATGCTCTGTGTAGGCTCTCTCGGGTAGGTATGCAGTGTGAAGATCATAAATTGGGTGAGTTGGAGTTTGGCAGAGGTAGTGACAGTTTAGAGGACCATCAGGTCATCCCGCCAATCCTCATTGTCTAGGGAACCGAAACAGCCCTCCCAGCGAGCTCTAAGTGGGTCCAGAGACACTGGGCTGACGGATCTGTTGAGATACGTCTTGCCCATACCTCCGTAGAAGGACGGAATGCGCACCGGTCAAGAGCCATCCACGGTCTTCCACCTCCCCACAGAAACTGTGTGGTCATGGTGTCGATCTCTCTGAACCAACTTCGGGGATAATGGAAAGGGGTATTTTGGATAACATAGAGTTACCGGGGGAGGATCATCATCTTAAATAACGCCACTCGTCCGAGTGGATTAAGTGGAAAGGTTTGCCAGCGGTTAAGGTCCCCTCTGGCCTTTTTGATGAGAGGAGTAATATTCAGTGCCAATTCCAACTCCGGAAGCAGAGCAATCCATATGCCTAGGTATTTGAATGACTGACGCATAATAGGTATGTTGGTCTGCCAGTCGAATCATTCCCTGGAGGGGTGGAGAGGTACGAGGGTCGATTTGGCTGCGTTCAACCACAGACCCGAAACTTGTTCAAAGAATTGAAGGGTTTAGAGGCATCTAGGGCCGGAGCGAGTCGGGTCTGCTAGGAAAAGAAGGATATCATCTGCATATAATGCAATTTTGTCTACGTGATGGCATCCCCACGTCCAGCTTTGAATCAATTTGTCCGTGCGGAGGAGGTACGCCAGGGGCTCCATTGCCAGAGCGAAGAGGAGCGGGAGAGGGAACAGCCCTGCCTGGTGCCTCTTTGGATGGGGAACACCTCAGATAGGGTTCCATTAATCAACACTCTAGCCTTTGGCTCAGAGTACAAGACTAATACAAAATTTCGGAATTGCTGGTCCATACCCATTAGCTGGAGCACCTCATCGAGGTAGTGCCAATCCACATTATCGAAGGCCTTCTCGAAGTCGACGAGAAGGAGCATCAGATAGGGGGTGAGTGCCTGGCGATTTGTTAGTGCTAGATGGAGGTGCCTTAGGCAGTGTCTGGTGCTACGAGCTGGCATAAAGCCACATTGGTCTGGGTGAATCAGTTTGTTTAGGAGCGGGCGCAGGCATTGGGCCAATATAGTTGCGTAGACTTTGATTTTGGTGTTAATTAGGTAGATTGGCCGGTAGTCCGCACAGTTGGTTGAGGGCGGTTGGGTTGTAAGGATGACCACGATGGTGGCCATATCCATCTCCGGGGGAAACTTCCTGACTTCTATCACATGTTGGAAGAGAGTTGAAAGGTGGGGAACCAGGAGCTCCCAATAGGAGGCGTAGTTTTCCTGAGGGAAGCCATCAGGGCCTGGGGTCTTACGGGACGCCAGGTGAGAGATCGCTGTGCTTATCTCTTCCAGAGTGAAGGGAAGGTCTAGATTAGCCAATTCAGGATGTGCCAAGCAGGGAATGCAGACTTGGAGGGGGTTGAGAAAGTTTGAGAGAGTGCTCTCCAGCCTGCGTGCTGAGTATAGGCTAGTATAATACCCCACAAAAGCCTGTGCGATCCCAGGGGCAGTATGGCAAATGGTGCCTGAGGGTTCCTGGATCTCAGGCACAATCCTATTAGCCAGGGGATACGGGGCCAGCCTGTGGGGGAGTCTCCCATTTTTATCTCCCCATCCGTACACACGGGCGACCTATGAACGCCACAACAGTTTGGTCAACTCTAACGATATCTGTTTGATTTCTTCACGAACGGCTGCTAATTGCCTGTTGTTAGTTTCAGACTGAGTCGTGACGAGATGGGTCTGTAGTTGAAGGGCCCGCACCTCAAGAAGGGATAGGTGACTATCTTGGGCATGTCGTTGTGTCCAAAGGTGGCTTTTGGCCACCCCCCAGAAGGTAGCCTTACTTGCTTCCCAGAGAATGCTTGGTGAAGACACCGATCCCAGGTTCATGAGGAAGAACTGCCAAAGCTCCTCCTCGACAGTTTTGTGGAACTCTTCGTTTGGAGGAACCAGGCATTGAATAGCCAGATAGGGTGTAGCCCGTCGGGGGAATCGCCTAGGTGCATGAGCAGTGCTGAGTGGTCTGAGATTCCTCAGGGAAGGATTCCACATAGAGGTCACTTGTTGACAATATTCCAAAATCTTATGCAATATTCCCTACACCTAGTGAATAACACTCAGGCCTCATGGTTCTATGTGTTCCAGTAGAGTATTGTGGTACTTATTGAAGGTCAGTCAAAAAAACACAAAAATATTATTTTTCTTTAATTTGTGCCACTTCTAAATATTTTCTAGAAAAACTATATATGAGTGATGTTATACACAACTTTACATAAAAAATACCCTTTAAATTCACTAACAAAAATGGAGGTTAAATCGACGTTGTAGTTAGGTATGATAATATCATCTTTATGTTAGAAAACCCCCTAATGTTCACTGAAAAAACAAAGCCTAAAGTAACATTATAGTTAGGTATAGAAAAAAGAGCATAACTTACTTAAAATAAAAAATAACTGAAAAAACAAAGGCTAACATGACCATAGGTAAGATTTTATTTGTTTTCCTAATAGCTTAGGTGCTCTTTGGTAAATCTGCACAAAGCGTTCCCCCAAAAAATTAATAATTTACCTTGTTGGGGTAATAGAACACTTTGCCCTGATCTATCAAGCAAGGTCCAAAAAATAGCACGGTCCCAGCAGTGCGATTTCCCATTTTAAATCCAATGGGACAGTTGGCTCTCTGATACTGAAAGAAAGCCTGACCAGATTCAGAGCAAATGTGGAACAACTTAACTCAGAAAGTGTGCTTCTGTGATTTGGTGTAAACCCTTTCAGCTGTTTTGAGAAATTGGCAGTTAAAGAGGGGCTTGAACTTGGCATGAAGGATTAATGCTCAGGAAAAGGTAGAAATAATATGGATTGTTGGTCCTCTGGTACTCTTGTGGTATGGTACTGTGGTACTTCTGCAGTGAAAAATTCCAGAAATACTAGAAACTGATTGTGGAAGGAAGGCCCTCTCCTGTTGCTCATTTCAGTATCATAGAATTGGTAACTTCAGAAAATGTGGAGGGGGACATAGGTAGTCACCCTCTCAAAGACCATGTGCAGCGGATCGGCCAATGGCTGTGCACTGCAGGGTTTGGCCACCTCTGATGGGTTAGGCACATGCCCTGGCTCTGCAGCCAATATCCATTGTGCACAACTGAAGGCCATTGTAGCAAGGGTTGGCCACTCCCTGAGTGGCCTGGTTACTATGTAGCTAATCCTCACTGCACGTGACCAAAGGTGGGGCTTGAGTGCTCACCAGGGGGTTGGGCAAGAGGAAATGCCACAGGACAGACAACAAAAAATAACAACAAAAAGGGGCATCAGAACTTGGGGGGAAAGAAAATATATTTTTTGCATATGGTTTGATAGGCAGCCACTTGTTTGCCATGAGTTGTGCACTCTGCTCACCAGCAGATATTACTTTAGAACACTGTAATGTTATATGTATTTGTAAAGTGCACAATTACCTGTGAGGGTATACTGTGCAGGTGCCCTGTAGGTGTGTGCATCTAGCCCTACCAACGGTTATGTTATGTTATTGGCACTTACAACGTGCACAGCTACTCCAAGGAGTGTCCCGGTAGGGTAGGTAATTGAAAAGGCAGGTCTTCAGCTTTTTGTAGCCTCTGAAGTGGAGAGGGAAGTTGTTTCATGCTTTAGGAGCAATGTAAGACAACGCCCGTCCTCCTGATCTGGTTCTATGTACGCATGTTATGTGAACAAGTAGGAGTCTTACAGTGCGGAGGTGTCAGGGTGGTTAGTGGAAGGAGCTGCAGCTGTTCAGGTAGTTGAGGCCTGAGTTGTGTATTGTGTGTGAGTACTTTGAATTGAGTGTGTTTGTATATCCGGGGTTAGTGTACTTTCCCGGAGGTGTGGTGTGATGGCTTGTAGTCTTCTAGTGATGTGCTTGGTGATCCCAGTGTAGAGGGTAATCCCATAGTCCAACTTGCTATTGACTAAGGGATGTGTGACAGTTTTTCTAGTGTTGCTTAGGAACCATTTGACGATCTTCCTCAGACTCTTCAGTGTGTGAAAGCATCTTATTGGATACTCAAGTTTTACTACTTAAAAAATAAATCCCCTGACTTCAGAAAAAATAAAGCCCAAAGCAATTTACTGAACATTGTTAGCAAATTGGCATTTCATAGAGGAAGACTGCTGTGTAGACAATCCAAGTCCATCTTGGTCTCAAGAAAAGTCCATTCCATTAGCTACCTACCACGCCAAGCACTGACACATCTTCACATGGGAAGTCACACGATGAAGACATTACTGTGCTGGAATCAATATCTGAAGCAACTCAACCAACTGACCAAGGCCCGAAAAGGAAATGGTGATGTGGAAGTTCTTTTTTTTTCCAGTTGGAGAAAAATAGAATGCCCAGAAAGTTACATGTAGCTTGTGAAAACAGTTGCTCCATAGGGGAAAACCTGGCTAGTTCTTCAAGGGTACAAGCAGGATGTGAAAGTACTTGCAGGCTATCCACCCCAGCCACATTGTTTGTGCAAAGTTGGAAAGAAGACACCAAGGAGCAGAAGGAGATGAAACTGCATCAATGGAAGTACAGCGTGAAGAGGAAGAGGATGACAACAACAAAATGCAGTATTTTGCTTTATACTGCAAATGTTGTGTGCAACCATCTAAGAAAAAAGATTAAGGCTGGACACATTGCAGGAGGAAACGATGTTGGTATTGTGATATGGGCCTCAATGCCCATTATCTTAGCAGCGTTTCAAAGCGCAAACTTGTACCAGTGTGTGTATATATTCACTGAAAAAAAAAGGTTAAAGTAACATTACGGTTAGGTGACTATGTCAGTGACTAAAAAAACGCACAACATTCACCAGTTATAGTTAACAGAGCTAACTATAACTTGCACTCCCGCCATGCACTGCTTATGACCTCACATATTACATGTTCTATGACATTATTTACGACATCACTGATTACATCATTAATGACATCCCTGATTACATCATCCAAGAATCTTTTGTACACATTACTCAATAAACTAGTAAGGTATTAGAGGCCTGGAAGTAAGTTTATAATAACTCAGAATAATATGAAGCATCATTGATGCCATCACAGATACAGCTGTAGAAAGCATATGTAATGCGCAACATTGACTTTATACCATGCACTTCACGGGTAGCCTAGTTTATGTTAACAATTAACCACAGCTATATGGGAAACCCTAATTAAACATGGTATTCAATATGTATATAACTGTGCAGAGAAAGACAAGTCCCCAAGATACTCAACGTCTGTTACAGAATGAATGCCTTACTATGGACAGCTTTTATCTGTATTAAATCTCTTACACTCACTGAACCTACATTGAGAAATGAAGTGCATATGAGAAGAAAAGTGTGTACTGTAAACTGTGTTTACTCTATGGAGAGAAGTATCTACAAAGAACAGTGTACACTCTATAAAACAAAATAACCAAGGTCTGGAAGTGCTTAGGATTATACTACCTACAGCCATCATACTGTGGTTAAAATATTACAGACAGCCCATCTTCTGAAGCGAAAGAAGCACACGTACATAGGTTAGTACCAGGTGCACACAGACATTTATGTTATGTAGAAATTGCCATGCTGAGACAATTCTGTTCAATAACTCAAGGCTGCTTGCAATACTTATTAGTATCTACTACGCAGAATCTTTTTCCTGTTGGAAACTTGTTTGTAGAACCAAAAAAACCTGTGTGGGGCATTCTGGACACAAGTCACCAACTATCATCGGCACACAGAGTTACTCTTCAATACAAGATTTATAATTTATTTGATACCTCTACACACCTATGATGCATTGGGAGTACATGAGGTTTGTACATACTTACATGCATTAGCTGGACACCTACACTGGAAATTAGCTGGAAACATACACTGCGGGCTTGTCAATGTCAGGTCTATGGGCAAGCACGCCCATCATATCTTCGACCTAATCTTGGAAAGAGAGCTGGACTGTCTTTTCATGATAGAAACCTGGTTAACCCAAAACAGTAATCCAGATGTAACGACCGCCCTCCCTCAGGGGTACCTCATTGCCAGACAAGACAGACCCCTCCAGAGAGGCGGAGGAATAGCTATTGTCTATAGGGACTCATTGAGCTGAGCTGCCTGACCTTCCCGATCCCAGCTATCAAAGGTGCGAAAGTATAGGTTTCGCCCTCAAGGTACATGACTCCTTCACCTTCTCAGGAGCATTACTATATCGACCTCCGGGAACACTCACTGACTTCACAAACAGCCTAGGAGAAGCAGTAGGGGACCTAGTATTAAAATCAGCCAACTACACGATCTTAGGAGATATAAATATACATTTAAACTCCCTCACAGACCACGCCACCCTAGGCTTTATGGACACAATGAAGATCTTAGGCCTCAACATACTTACCACCAGGCCCACACACAAGGCAGGTCACATCCTCGATTGCATATGTTCAAATTTAGACACACTACATGTAAAATCACCCCAAGAACTAATCTGGTCTGATCACAGCTACATCCCTTTTGAACTCCAAGGGATAATGGCTCACACATCTGGAAATAAGCCATGTGACCCCCATGGAAGGCCCAATTGGAAAAATCTGACAGGACTACCAGGCTTCCTAACTAGGGCACTGGAAACCAGACCACTATCAGTAGGGGACCCTGAGAAAGATAGCCAGTCTTTCAGGAAATGGATGGGTGCCCTATCTATGAATAATGACAAAACATCACTTAAACCAAAACATAAAAAGAAACCTAGATCCTCTGCCCCTTGGTTCTCCCAAAGCCTAAAGGAGGAACAAAGGAAGGTTAGAACATTAGAGCGAAGCTGGCGGCGAAACTACAATACAACTGACCAGCTCAGCTACAAAGTGGCCCGCCGTCACTATCACGGGATGATAAAAACTACTAAAAAGGACTTTTTCATCAATGCCATAACAAACAGCAACAACAAACAAAAAGACATCTTTAATATTGTCAATTTATACACCAACCCCAAAACCATGCAGAGAGACATTCCCCCCTCCCAAACCCTGTGCAATAAAATAGCGGAATACTTCCATGAGAAAATACAGACACTCATTAAAGATTTCCCACACCCCCTCCCCTCAGAAGAGCCCCAACCAAACAGAAATAGTGGGACTAGCCAACTAGCTGCCTTTCAGGAAGTCAGTCTGGAAGAATCGCAGAGAGCAATCTTAAAAATCAAATCAGGCTCTCCCTTCGACCCGTGCCCCCCTTTTGTCCTCCTGAGGTAATATGAATTTTTATGGTCAATTGTGTCCCCTAACGTAGACCCCAACGGCTCCATGTACGTGCTTCAAGTACATGTATGTTCCCTCCACTTCCAGCTATGAAGACGCAAATACATTTGCGTCCAACGTTAACATGTCCTCTTTCAGATCCACCATGAATGGGCCGAATATTCAGTTCCTAAGTGTGCCTTGCCAACGTCTTTACATGGTGCACTTTCACGTTTTTCTGGCTCTGGCGAGTTAGGCCCTGATTCCTGCCATCGAGCCCTTTCTGCCTTCTGCCTTTGAAAGCTGCAGCCTGGACCTGCATCTGTATCCCTGACTTTTGCCTTACTTCCTGCGCGGCTAGCGGTGCCTGGCTCGGCCTGCTTGCCTGCCAAGACTGTATTTAGCCTTCAAGTTATCTGCTCCGCTCCTCGAAAATACATTCCTGTCTAGTAGTTTAGGAAAACATCTCCCCAGCTGCAGAGCAAAGGGCCCGGACTTTCTGTCTCCATGCAAGTAATTCATAGCTCCTGTTACCATGGTAGGCCCATGCCCCCTCGCTTTACACGTAGACACGTAGTCACATATGCACGCACTAGCAGTCAGTATAGAATAGCCTCTGCCCGAGAGACCTTTCCTTCTAGATAATACAGTTCCTCAAACACAAGATATTAGATATGATTTGGGATTAGGTTGTTCTGACATCCCAGACTTCTGTCTCCTCATGTAGGGCTAAATGTCAAGTCCCCTTCACCCTCCAGTTCCACGTCAATCACACGTCATGCTGCTGCGCGCGCATCTCTGCCATGTATTTCTGCTGACACTGCAGGATTCTTCTATGGATCCACCCACCTGTTACGCTTTTTTGTGACGTTTCTAGCACACACCTCCGTGTACGCCCTCGTGCACGCCTCCTGTTACGCACATGTGTTCTTATCTCTCTTCTCTCAGCTGTTACGCCTTCTGCATTCATAATCACTATAATGCATTGACTATATATATGATATCCTGTTAATAAAGCATTGTACATGTCCATGTCCATTCCCTTCCTGAACCCTTGTGGTGATGGAACATGATACCTGGTTCGAACCAATTCCTTTTTAAGGAATAAAACCTTCATAAACTCAGATGCCACGGACTCTGCCTCTTATTTTTGACTGAGTTATTCTTATTGAACTTTACCGCATAAATTAAGTATAGGTAATTTAAATTTACCACATAATTGGCGCCCGAATAGGGACCCCTCCCCCACCTTACGCGCCGGCGGTGCGTTGCAGGCCTAGCCCCCTGCCACAGCCGGACGGACAACTACGCGTACCCGCAGGATTTCCTGTATCTCCCTCAGGCCAACGGAGGTGACTGAGGCTGCGATCGACACCCAGACGAGGCGGTGAGGAGTGCGGAGGATCCCGACCAGAGCCTAGCTGAGAGAGCAAGGTCCGAGGTATTCAGAGGCCCACCAGTTCCGAAGTTCCGAAGTACCTACGTCACGAGTCGAGTCGAGTCCAGTCGAGTCGAGTCCAGGGTCCAGTCCAGTGTCGAGTTTCCGAGGCCTTCCGTTCTGTGCTTCCCGGTGAGTACTGTTGCTGGGGACGCATCTAGACGGGTGCATTAATTTGTGTCCGGTCAAGACGGGTTTGGGTACACAGACCCCGTCTGCACTGTTTAGCGGTGTATCTGTACTGTTTAGCAGTATATCGAGTATGCAGGTAGCTAGTTTTATTCTAGTTATTGTTGTTCGTTTTCAAAATGTTTAAATGTGTTTTAATGTCGTGGTATGAGTGAGTGTTTGATTTTCATTTCCGTGTTTATTGTATTAGTGGTGTCCAAATACGAGTAAGTATCAATCAAGTACCAGGTATCACGGCTGAAAGATGCCGCTGTTTTCGAAACTGAAATAGATAGGAACTAGAAAAGGGATACTCGAGGAAGCTGTTCCCATCCCACCCAGGGACACTCCCGGATATTTTATGTACCACAAACACGGCTTAGATGCTGTATTATATCTCGACTTATGGGTGGATTACACCAAAGATTTAGCAGAGAATCAGAGATGGCCCGTTATAGGGACATGGGATGCCGAGTGCATCATGAGAGTAGAAGAAGCTTTATGGAAAAAGAAAGCCAGACAGTCACAGAAAGATGCCATTGAATTATGGCGTAAAGAATCGCACAGACGGACAGAGAAAGCACTCAGAAAAGCAGAGAGAAGTAAAGAGGATTCTGAAAAAGCCAAAGAAAAAGAACTACTAGAAGAAGGAGAACGAGTTAGAATAGAACAACACGATAGCCGTAGAAATGCAATTATGACAGGATTGTATCCAGTCCTGGCCGAGGGCCTGCCCAAGGCGACCCCGGAAGTACCGAATAATCTGCCCCCTCCATTGGTTCCGACTAAATTACGTCACAAGACCACAAAAGATATTTTCCTTTCTTCTTATTTAGACGATGTAGCTCCCGAATATATCAATGTTCCGCCTGCACGCATACCACCCCCTGACCGCCATCCCCAACGACAGGACACTCCTCCACCACTTCCTGCAAATCCCATTAACCCTATTAATCCGCAAAATCCTTTCGGGCCTGACACGGCCCTACCGACAGATCATGCTCAGGCCTCCGCTTCAGGAGGTGCATCAGGAGGTTTCCAGACCCCGCCACCAGTACATCGATTAGATGTTAGAGAACTAGCAATGCAACGTACTCCGAAACCGATTACCAGTGAAAAAGCGAAAGAACTTATCACATATTGTAGATATGACCCCATACCAGGCAAAGATGGTTACATGTTATTAGCCTCAATACGTATAAGACGTGCTGCAGATTTTTTAGTTCTGCTTCCAGGAATAAAAGCTAATCTAGACAGGATATATCAGTTCGTACAGACGGGGGAGGGTCCGGAATGTGTTCACGAGGCCATGGCGCATCAGAAAGTCGACATTCAGAGCCTAATACTAAGATTCCTCATAAACTGTTTCATAAGAGAACGAGACCGGCCTGGTGTAAATCAAGAAGAGATGAAGGTATTAACTGCATGGAGTCAGAATATTTCAGACGGAAAACATGATAAACAAAATTGTATAGAGAGCATGTATAGAAAGATTCGTAAAGAAATAGTAGTATTCCATGCAAAAGCGAAAGCTGAAAGGGAAGCAGAATCTGATGCAAATAAATCCTCAGAGGAGGAACCAGAGGAAGAGACAGAAGACAGAGGAACGATAGCATATGTGGGAAGGGGTAGACCCTTTAATAAACCGATACGTCCAGAAAGTAAGAGACTTTTTCACACTGCTATGTCAAATCCGAAGACTCCTGAACATTTGTTTCAGGCTACCGATAAAGTACCTCAAGAACGAATGGGGTACCATGTACTCAATTCCATGGATGAACAAGAATTAGCCAGATCAGCAGTCCAATGGGCTGACAATTCTGATAAATATAGTGATGACGCATTAGCGCAGACCTTTTTGAATCTTTCCCCAGACGAACAGCGACTAGCTGGTATGTATATGATACAACATCTCCTTATATGGTATAAAAGCCAACATTCTGATCCGGGGCCCCTACCGGATATATTAATAGAGCTACTCATGAATAAATGGAGAGGCCTAGGTACCGACTTAATTAAGGTAATTCTAGAGCATCGGCACAGATATATTACTTTCCTGAATCCGCAGTTTGTTCCAGCTCCACCCGTAGAAAGAAAAATGTATTACATAGACAGACAGAATCCCTTACGAGAAGTACATCCAGTCAGGAATGATGATAATACCTTTAGACGTGTGTTTGTGTACACGCCCATAACTAAAATGGAATTATTGGAAATGAAGAAATTAGTGCCCAGTCACGATAAAGACCCTGCAGGTTTCCACCGTGAAATAAAAGACATGTTACTCATGGGTGATTATACCTATCCCGACATCATGAAAATATTGAAAGTATTATTGCCTGCCGGTATTTACGAGAAACTCAAAGAAAAAGAATGGGAGGTGGGAGACGCAAAGATTGATTGGGCTGCATTAGAGAACGAAGAAAATACCAGAACCCCAGGCCTAGGGCTTGGGGATAAAACTAAGGCATTACCAGGATTGTTAGTACAGGTCTTGCCACGTTTATTAGCAACGAAAAAGGAGGACTGGGATGCAATCTCAGCCTGTAAACAGAAACCCGATGAAGACACTAGTGATTTTTATTCCCGATTTGAGAAATGTTTTGTTATTAATAGTGGCTTGAAAGCAAGTAGCGAGTCATATCCACACCTTTTTGTATCCAAGTTAGTCGAGAATTCTCTGCCCCAAGCCAAGAATCGTGTTCTGAAAGTCGAGAGCACATGGCAAGCAAACACGCCTTCCCAAATGTTACAAATGTTACAGTACCACCAGAATAGAATTAGAGAAGAACATGATCACGAACAAAGACGTATGAAAGACACGAAAATGAAAATGTTAGTTGCTCAGTCAGTTCCAGCTGGCAGTCAGAAAAAGGGTATGGCACAGTCCAATAATTCAGCAGCTCCTGTTAAAGGGACATGCAACTATTGTAAACAGCCAGGTCACTATATAAACGATTGTGCAGTTTTGAAACACAATATAGCTACCGGTAAAACTAAAGAAAGACCGCGTCCTCCTAGACAGGACCAGGTCCAACAACAAGTACCATAGAATGCACAGCCTATGCAGGCTTCGCAACAGACAGTACAGACCGTAGCGGTACCACAGCCACAACCGATTGCCGCAACACAACATGCAACGCAACAGATGTACCAGTATGCACAAACAGATTACCCCGATTACCAGCGATACACATGAAACAGCCTAGAGAGGGAAGTTGGCTTGCCTCTTATTGAGGTTCCTGTAGATCAAGAGGGTCCTTATGTACATAGCCAAGTGTTAGGAAAAGATAGAAAGTTTTTGATTGATACAGGGGCAAGCAGAACAACGATAAGTCATGACGAGGTTCCAGGGGCACCCCTCTCAGGCTCACATAATGTTTCCCTTGGATTTTCAGGCAAACCTATTGTAAATGAAGTATCAAAACCAGTACCTCTTTTAGTTGGTCCATTGTCTCGCACTACAGATTTGTTATTAACGAAATCATGTCCAGAAAACTTGTTAGGCATCAAGACACTGAAAGCTCTAGGAGCTGTGATATGTTGTTCTCCGGAAGGAGTAAGATTGTTCTTACGTGACTTTAAGGGTCACTATGTGTTGAGAGATATTGATCCCAGATTACAGAATGTTCCTGCACATTTATGGGCACAAGGCCCCACTGATGTAGGTTGTATGCACATTACACCATAGCGAGTCACACTCAGGCCAGGAGTAGTCTTACCACGAATCCGACAATACAAGTTACCTCCAGATGCTGTAGCGGCTTTACTGAAAATCATTGACGAGCTCATTGCACAAGGAGTGGTTGTAGAAACTGACTCGAATCTATGTAACTCCCCCATCATTCCAATTCTTAAACGTACTGATCCAAATGCACCCCCAGTTTACAGATTAGTTATCGATTTGCGCGAATTGAATAAATGCATCGTACCACAGTACCCCGTGGTCCCAGACATCTCGTCTTTATTGACTGCCATTGATTCCGAGGCAACGTTCTTTACTGTAATTGATCTGAAGAACGCCTTCTTTAGTGTCCCAATTGATCCGGAAAGCCAATATCTCTTCGGATTCTGTTTAAATGGCCAAAGCTTCAAATTTGCACGCGCACCTCAAGGATTCACAGAAAGCCCCAGCATCTATAGCCAAGCACTGAAAAGACAACTAGACAGTATACACATGCCTGACAACACTGCCCTGTTACAGTATGTCGATGATCTACTGATCACCGCCCGCAGCGAACCTGAATCCGAGCAAGCGTCACTGACGGTTTTGCATTTCTTGGCTGACAAGGGACACAAGGTGTCCCCTTCGAAGCTGCAATTCTGTGTTCAGCAAGTGGTTTACCTTGGGCACTTGCTGTCCAAAGGGGGGAGACAGCTAACACCTGACCGCATTCAGTGAATTGTAAACATGTCACCGCCCAAGACACAAAAGGAGGTACGAGCCTTTATAGGCCTCACTTCTTACTGTAGACAATGGATTCCCCAGTATGCATTTCTAGCGAAACCACTCATACAGTTGACAACCCAGGAGGCAGCGATATCGACTGTCCTCCCTTGGACTCAGGAACACACACAAGCTTTTGACGACTTAAAGAAAGCCTTATGTCAAGCACCAGTTTTAGCGACACCATGTTACAGCAAGCCTTTTACACTTTTTGTCACAGAACGTGAAGGTACCGCATTGTCAGTACTCACTCAGGATCAGGCAGGTTCACACAAACCGTGTGCTTATTTTTCTAGTACATTAGATCCAGTAGCCCAGGCGCTGCCTGCGTGCTTGAAATCAGTAGCAGCGACAGCTCTAGCAATCAGACAAAGCGATTCCATAGTGTTAGGACATCAATTGACAGTACAAGTTCCACATTCCGTGGAAGTTCTTTTAAACCGAACACAGACTCAGCACTTGACTACATCACGACGAAACCCAGACAAGACTTGACAGACACCGCATTACTAGATCCAGACCTGACACTTTATGTGGATGGTTCATGCATGAGAACAAGTACAGGAGAATTAGTGGCCGCCTACGCAGTCACGACAGAAACTGAAGTTATAGAAACGGATTGTATTGACGCCCTGTCCGCTCAGGCAGCAGAGCTCATCGCTCTGACTCAAGCCTGTATTCAAGCAAAGAACAAGAGAGTTAACATATACGCCGATTCACGTTATGCTTTCGGAGTCGTACACGACTTCGGTGTACTCTGGCGAGAGAGAGGTTTTTTGACCTCTCACGGAGCCAAAATCCAGCACGGTCCCCTCATTCAAGCTCTGTTAGATGCAATACATTTGCCTACAGCGATATCCATCATGAAGTGCAAGGCACATACGAAAGTCACAGATACCATTTCCCAGGGTAACGACCTGGCAGACCGAACAGCAAAGCATACAGCTCAGACTCAGACTCACGCAACTGACCTGACAAAGACAATAGTCCAGACACCGACACATTGTATGACAGTTAAGGATCCCGCCCTAGATGTAATTGACATACAGACACATGCTACACCAGACGAAATCAAGAAATGGACTGAACTAGGAGGGATCCAGACAGAACAGGGATGGATGACGAAGGGGAAATCTACATGGTTTCTCCCTGACTCAATGGTTCAGGTTATCATTAACACAGTACACAGTCCTGCACATTTAGGAGAAAAAGCCAAGTTAGACAGTATTCAAACCCTCTGGTTCAATAAACATTTACGAGCAGCAGCCAAACAGAAAGTGCGTACTTGCATGATCTGTTGTCAGTTCAACCCAGGTAAAAGCATTCCCGTAGAACAAGGTGGATTTCATCCTCCCGATCACCCTTTTGAAGTCCTCCAGATGGATTATATCCAGATGGAACGTTGTTGAGGATTTAAGTATGTCCTCGTAGTTGTATGTGCACTTTCCCGTTGGACAGAAGCATATCCAGTCCCAGATTACTTCCCCAGATATGGTTTGCCCCGCATCGTATACTCCGATAACGGTCAGCCATTCTCGTCCGAGCTTATGAAGCAGGTATCTCTCCTGCTTGGCTATCAATGGAAGTTCCACTGTGTCCGACATCCCGAAGCAGCAGGTCTCGTAGAGAGACATAATCAGACCCTGAAAATTCGTCTTGCCAAGATCTGTAGAGAGAAAGGTGTCGACTGGATAGTAGCTTTACCAGTTGCACTCTTTTATGGTCGCACACTCACGAACAGGGCTATCCCCGTACGAGGTGGTCTTTGGTAGGCCACCGAATATGTGGGGGACGCCTCTGCCTCGCAAAATCACTGATGTTGACTGTAACATGCTGACAGATTACCTTGCTTCCTTGATGTCTGCACTACAATCATGTCGTTCACAGGATGCTGCAGCTTTTCCCGACAACACCGAGGTGAAGCCACATGAGGTTGTTCCGGGGGATCTCGTCTTCGTAAGGAACTTTGACAGGAGAAGTCCGCTGGAGCCCCGTTGGCAAGCGCCAAAGCTAGTACTTTTGACCACAAGGACCGCGATTAAAGCCGAGGGCCGCAAGGGCTGGCTTCACTCGAGTCATATCAAAAAATACCATGGACTGCCGCCAGATTTAGACTACCAGCCCTGCCCTCCTCCAGAGACTGACTCAAAACTCCCCCTGGTTGAGAAAACTTCTTCTCAAGAATATAAATTAAAATTGAGGTCTAGCAAGTCAGACAGTTTAATTGTTTAAGTCCTCCCCTAGGTGAATCGGTTAGACAAGTTTCTGACATGTATCCCCTAGACCCCAACAGAGAGAGAGATAGACAGAAACAGCTCAAGAAACGTGAATATTGTAAATCTCTTCGTAGTCACTGTATAGTGACATTATTGATTATGTTTTTTCTGAGTCTTATGATTATTGCTGCAAGTATACTGCTTCATGTATATCATCCTATTTTCAAACGTGCACATTTTTCTTCAAATGACACTGTCGAGCACACTTTCAGTGAACTGCCCCCGCATGAGTTGTCTTACCGACTTGCGCTGCGCAACAACACATTCATTAGTATGTTACATCACTCCCATCAGACCAGCAATGCTACCAATTGTTGGATATGTGGCCGACTCCCTCCCTATCAGAAATACAAGGGAGTTCTGCCCCTCTTCCCGTACCCGTTCACACACAATGGTTCCTGTGGTGCATGGTTTAGTTTAATTAATTCCCTAGATTCCAATTCCGTAGTTTACCAGGGCAACTGGGTATGGGGAAATCTGAACACAGTTCTGCATAAAGTATGTTTCCCTGACAAGGAGGGTCTTCCCAAGAGGACAGGGACTGATCTAGAAAACGAAGTATATGGATTAGGTAACTTTACACTTAACCTCATGATTCTGAATGTTGAATCCGAAGCCGAACCAGTCTTACCCGCTATGTCAGTGTTACCAGTCAAAGGTGAATTATGTGTCAGAAAGAATGGTTCAGTACACCTAGGTCATAGCACATGTACTACTGTGATTGAATTCAGTGATAAAGGCAAGTCTACATTCAAGGCTTCCCGTCATTCCTATTTCGTTTGTGGTCATACAGCATATATACGCTTACCTTTAGATTGGGATGGCACCTGTTACATTGCATTCCTTCTACCACCTGTCTTCCTAGCCCCTCCTGATTATCATAGGGACACCCATCTAGTACACAATAGACCCCAGAGAGATCTCCCGATTGTCGACTATGCTGAAACGGCATGGGAGCAGTATACAGATTTCAATAAAGGTTTCTTTCCCTACTTAGGTGCTGTCTTCAATAGTAAACTGATACGCAAATTAACCAGAACCCTCGAGGCAGTAGTGAATGAAACTACTTCCGCCCTAGGCAACTTAACGGAGGAGCAGTCTGCTATGCGGATTGTTGTTCTTCAAAATCGTCTCGTCCTTGACGTCATCCTGGCCGATAGGGGCGGAGCCTGTAGAGTCATCGGATCGAGCTGCTGTGTTTTCATTCCAGAAAACGCACCATCAGTATATAGAGCCATAACCCGTCTTCATAAGATTGCAAGTCAGATACACCAGAATCCAGGCACCTGGAATTGGTCCGGTTGGTTCTGGAGCGTGTTATCAGCCTGGGGATGGAAAGTCCTATCCTTCCTCGGAATAGCCCTTCTCATAGTATTCAGTTGTTGCCTATGTCTGCAATGTGGGCCAGCGATTTGCGGCTTGTGCGCCACGTCATGTATTCCTCATTCAAGTCCACGTTCAAAACACCGTAAGAAGAAAGAAGAGCAAATGATGTTACATGAACAGATTGATAGATTAATGAGGATTGATATATCATGAAGGGTCCGTAGGGGACAAGGAGGGAATGAGGTAATATGAATTTTTATGGTCAATTGTGTCCCCTAACGTAGACCCCAACGGCTCCATGTACGTGCTTCAAGTACATGTATGTTCCCTCCACTTCCAGCTATGAAGACGCAAATACATTTGCGTCCAACGTTAACATGTCCTCTTTCAGATCCACCATGAATGGGCCGAATATTCAGTTCCTAAGTGTGTCTTTACATGGTGCACTTTCACGTTTTTCTGGCTCTGGCGAGTTAGGCCCTGATTCCTGCCATCGAGCCCTTTCTGCCTTCTGCCTTTGAAAGCTGCAGCCTGGACCTGCATCTGTATCCCTGACTTTTGCCTTACTTCCTGCGCGGCTAGCGGTGCCTGGCTCGGCCTGCTTGCCTGCCAAGACTGTATTCAGCCTTCAAGTTATCTGCTCCGCTCCTCGAAAATACATTCCTGTCTAGTAGTTTAGGAAAACATCTCCCCAGCTGCAGAGCAAAGGGCCCGGACTTTCTGTCTCCATGCAAGTAATTCATAGCTCCTGTTACCATGGTAGGCCCATGCCCCCTCGCTTTACACGTAGACACGTAGTCACATATGCACGCACTAGCAGTCAGTATAGAATAGCCTCTGCCCGAGAGACCTTTCTTTCTAGATAATACAGTTCCTCAAACACAAGATATTAGATATGATTTGGGATTAGGTTGTTCTGACATGCCAGACTTCTGTCTCCTCATGTAGGGCTAAATGTCAAGTCCCCTTCACCCTCCAGTTCCACGTCAATCACACGTCATGCTGCTGCGCGCGCATCTCTGCCATGTATTTCTGCTGACACTGCAGGATTCTTCTATGGATCCACCCACCTGTTACGCTTTTTTGTGACGTTTCTAGCACACACCTCCGTGTACGCCCTCGTGCACGCCTCCTGTTACGCACATGTGTTCTTATCTCTCTTCTCTCAGCTGTTACGCCTTCTGCATTCATAATCACTATAATGCATTGACTATATATATGATATCCTGTTAATAAAGCATTGTACATGTCCATGTCCATTCCCTTCCTGAACCCTTGTGGTGATGGAACATGATACCTGGTTCGAACCAATTCCTTTTTAAGGAATAAAACCTTCATAAACTCAGATGCCACGGACTCTGCCTCTTATTTTTGACTGAGTTATTCTTATTGAACTTTACCGCATAAATTAAGTATAGGTTATTTAAATTTACCACACTCCACACCATGGTGGAAATTGTAAATCCTAGCATTAACGCCATTATCAACTCCTCACTCTCTTCGGGAGTAGTCCCTCAGGAATGGAAACTGGCAGCTGTAAGACCCTTACAAAAAAATCATCATCAGACCCCACCACCCTCACTAATCTACGACCCATCTCTCTGCTCCCCACCTTTTGTAAACTCACAGAAAAGGTAGTAAACCAACAGCTCACCACCTTCTTAGAGGCCAACAACATATGGCACCCCAATCAGGCTGGTTTCAGAGCAAATCACTCAACAGAATCAGCTCTAATATTCTCATCGGAAACACTCAGAGCAGCGCTAGACCAGGGAAAAAAAGCAGTCCTTATACTTTTAGACCTGGCCGCGGCGTTCGATACGGTGTCACATTCCATCCTGACAGACCTACTAGCCGCAGCAGGGATAACTGGAAAGGCACTGAGATGGTTAAAAAACTTCCTAACAAACAGGCGACAAGTGGTCACCCTGGGCCATTTCAAATCAGAAGAGATCCCTATAAACTCAGGTGTACCGCAGGGCTCCTGCCTGAGCCCGACACTTTTTAATGTGTACTTGGCCCCCCTGATTTCCCTTATATCATCCTTCGGCATAGCCACCATCTCGTACGCGGATGACACACAACTCATCCTAGTGATGGAGGATGAAACCAGTGAAGCAGAAACAAGACTTAAGAACTGCCTAAAAGCCAGTTTTCACTGGATGAAGACTAATCACCTTAAATGCAACACTGGAAAGACCGAGATCTTACCGTTTGGGAAGGGAAACACTTTCAACCCAGCACTATGGTGGCCAGAAGATGCAACCGTTCCTCCTAATACAGCCAACGCTGTCCGAAATCTAGGGATAAAATTCGATCCATCCCTGAGCTTTCAACAACAAGCAGTAGCCGTTGCAGGGACCTGCTTCGGCATAATAAAAGGGCTCAGGACATTTTTTGATCTAATCCCTTTCGCCGCAAGGAAGACGGTGGCAGTAGCCCTTATTACATCTCGAATAGATTACTGCAACAGCACATACGCAGGAACTAACAGGACAGTTTGGCATAAATTACAAATGGTGCAGCATGCAGCGGCCAGACTAGTGCTGGGATGGAAAAGAAGAACCTCAGCCACAATTGCCATGAACATCCTGCACTGGTTGCCTATACATAAAAGGGTGCTCTTTAAAATCTTGCTAATCACTTTCAGGGCAGTGAATAAAACAGGACCCAAATACATCGAAAGCATGTTCCAACGCTACGTTCCCTCCAGGTGTCTGAGGTCCCAAGGTGACAACCTTCTGACTATTCCCAAGTTTAGACTTAAAACCAGAGGAGGTAAAGCCCTGGCTGTCTTGGGGTCCAGAGCATGGAACTCACTACCATCACCTCTCCGACAAATCTCTACAGAAACAACTTTTAGAAAAACCCTTAAGACCTGGATTTACACCTTGCCCGATACAAAATGCAAAAATATGATCTAGCATTTTAATTAAGGGTCTCCCACCACAAGAACAATAAGCCACCATGTTCTCTCACACTCTGAAGTACTAAGATGCTCCCTGGAGTGTAACCCGCGCTATACAAACACCAATTACATTACATTACATTACACAGGCTGTACAACATTATGGAGAAAAGTAATATAGTAGTTCCCCGCCACTATGTAAACTATATAAAAAACAACCACACTTGTTGGATGATGTAATAAGTGATGTAGCCGGAGATGCCATCAGTGATGTCATAAATGATGTCATAGAACGTGTCATGAGTGATGTAATATGTGAGATCGTAAGCAGTGCATGGTGAGGCGCAAGTTATAGTTAGCTGTACTAACTATAACTGGTTAATTTCTGTGTTTTTTTTTAGATCAAAATGTTTATGTTATCACTGGCATATTCTCCTAACTATAATGTTACTTTGACCTTTGGTTTTTTTTTGCAGTGAATTTCTAAGATTGTTTTAAAACAAAAACAGATATTTTTATCACACCTAACTATAACTTTACTTTAACCTTTGTTTTTTTCCACTGAATTTCAAAGATTTTTTAAACGTGAAGTCATATTTCCTTGCTATATGTAAAGCCAGCCTTGCCCGAACCCAACACCCTTGTTGCCAATGGCCAAAGGTTGTGCATAACGGGGGTTTGCGTTGTTAAGTGGGAGAATGTTTTTTATGAAGCCCTTTTCTGTGCCAAAGACGTGCTGCTTTTGAAAAAAATGTTTTTACTATGGAAACACATCAGGGTGAGCTTGCAGTGAGACAAGTGGGACAGCTTGCCCTTTGCAAATCAGTGACTGCCCCCTCTGGGGTCTCTGTAACTTTTCTATGTTTGGTCACCACGATTGCAGGCACAAGCAAATGAAACATACAAATATGATTCATATTCAGGAGAGGCCCACCCTGTTAATTGTGACTCAGAATGAGTTACAAAACCCCGTTTGCGAGTGCAAAATGCTTAATAAACTCACAAAAGGGGTTTGTACATGGTCTAACATCAATACGAGGTCACAGTCAGAAAGTTTACAAATCCTAGGGTTTGTGACTGTAAAAGGCTTTCGAACATCTGGCATTAAATTATTGTCATCAGCTCTGTTTGGTCAAATGTACGAGATCTTCTTTGATCAGAACAGATTCAGCTTATGAGCATTTCTAACTGTTGTCTGCATCTTTGAGATTTCCTCCCAGATTAAGCAGTCTTGGATTTGTACTCACTGAGTAAAGAAAATGGGACGAAGGAGTTGCCCAGAAGGTAATGAAAGATTAAGGGGCACCGCAGAAGGACGACAGGTCCAAGGAGGATCTAGACCGGCAATTCCGGTCTCTTTGTCTGCCAGGTGACCCAAGGAAGCTTTTTACAGCAAATAGCCTGTTAAAGCAAGAGGGAATCCCCCTCTAACATATAACGCACCTTAGAGAGTGCGACACATAGCCAAGAAACAACACAATCACTACAATTTAGTAACTTTATTTATTTGCACCTTTATCACATACTCACTTGGTCCTGAGGAAAGCCAGTTTTAAGTTAAAAAAGGTCTGGCTGAAACATGTAGACCACACAGGAGGTCATAATTCGCACTCCAACACGTCCACTTGCCTTTTTAGTAGCTAACAGGGGCCCAGTAATTAAAGTTTATCCATTTACCCTCGGGTACTGGGACCCACTGTATAGATTTTTAACTTTCGCTTTCTCACTCACAACACTACACACTCAGCGAACATACCAGCTCCGCAGTAAACTGGCATCGAAGCACACCCGGGATACACTCGGTGTCACTGTGGTGGGCCCGATGATGAAGCATGCCACCAACTAGGTTGGTGGGTGAGGGCTTCATGAACAAACCAATCGGTTTGCCGGCACGCGTACTTCTTTGAGTCCCCCCTCCCCCTAACATAGCTAGTCCTTTTTGATTTTGGCAGATTTACAAGCCCCTTGCAACACTTTTAAGCCGCCGTTGTGTCACTTTTGTGATGCAGCGGCGGCGTAAACAATGCGCCACGTTCCGACTTATTTACAACGTGACGCATCTAGGCAGATGTGTCACGTTGTAAAGCCCTGCGCCACATGAAACCTGAGTCAGGTTTCATGTGGGCGTTCTGTCACAGGGTGGGCGTTCCCTCGCAGGAAAGCCCTGTAAAACTGACGCAGTGAAATCTAAAAGATTTCACTGAGTCAGTTTTACGACGCGCTGCGTCAAATCCTTACGCCTGCCTGAAGCAGGCGTAAGGAGTGATGCCCCACGTTGAGTATGGGTGGCCCCTGTGCATTGCAGGAGTTGCGTCGCGCTTGCGACACGACTCCAGCAATGCGCCGCCCATACCCCACAAGATGCGTCACGCATCTTCCCTTCCTTGCACCATGGTGCGCCGCATTCTAAATGCGGCGCATCTGTGATGGCGGAAGGAGAGGATAGCATGACTCATCTGTTCTGGCGCATCCCTGCTGATTTGCAGAGATGCGTCAGAACATGTAGATATGCCCCTAAGTTTTGTTAACCTTCTTTGCTCTTTAGGCTATTTTTTTCATACCATGATAATCATTTTACTCGCAATTCGGGAACAGTTCTTTCACAGATTCATTAGTTTGGTATATACAGGTTGAACGATTGGTTAGTAGATCTTTTTCAGTCTCTCCAGAGGAACTAGGAAAAGAAGCCCTTATGGTAAGGGGGTGGCAAGTTAATTTTAGGATAATGTGCTGATTGTCTGACTGGGGAATGGTTTAGGTAATTGAGTGGAATACTATGTGGAAGATGACCTAGAATTTGTCTATTCAATATTTGGGAAATTGGATAATATATCAAAGGATACCATACAATTGAAAAACAAGTTTACTTTAACCCCTTCACTGCGGCGGCTATTCCGCCGCAGCGCTAAGGGGGTGGGGCGGCTGCGCAGCGGTTCCGTGCTTGTGACGGAACCGCTCCGTCACAGCTCGCGGGTGAGCTGTGCTTGTGACGGAACGGTTCCGACACGGCCCCGCCCGCTCTTCAGAACGCTCAGCGCAGGTGCGGAATTCGCGCCGCGCAGGCGCGGCGAGCGGGCCGTGACGGAACCGTTCCGTCACCAGCACAGCCCACCCGTGGCTCGTGACGGAACGGTTCCGTCACGAGCGTGGAAGAGGTTAAGACAATAATATGTGCATGTTCATCATTGTGGTTTATGTCCTAGATATCATTCTATGTTCAGCATTTAGAATTCATTTGGACATGTTGCAGCCTTGACATTTAAATGAATCTGAACATTTCACATATTACAAAGTAAAAAAGTTGTAGCCTCATTTCTTCCCAGCCTGAGCTAAAATGGTTTTGCTAAGTGAGGTCAAATAGAAATATTGCATTGTAACACAGTACGTTGCCCATCCTTTAAGGATAAAGTTGATAAAGTTCACTGTTTTTGTCCTGTTAGCTTCAATACAAGAATCATGAATCTCACTGCAGGAGGTAAGATGAATGACGCAAAATCTATTTAAGCTAAATGATTCGAAGATAGAAATCTTGGCCCCTTTGCGGCAAACTACAATCTGGAGCCATCCTTTCTTGCCTCCGTGACTAGGCCAACAACCAGAACCATTGCACTCGCGGAAAATTGTGAGTGTTCACATAGATCAATACCGTACAATGGAGGATCAAGTTAATTCTTTTGTAAAATCAAGTTTTTTTCTGATGCGAGTCTTGAAAAGGATAATAGATCAGTTCACTACAAATCAAATAATGTAGATCTTCAATACATTTGTGCCATCAAGATCTGACTATGGTAATGCCATGTACCTGGCACTTAATTCCAAAACTGTATCGAAACTTCAGCAGAATACTGCAGCTAGAGAAAGGTATTGAAGTTAAAAGCTGAAAAATATGCACTGGCTTCCAGTAGCTCAAATATTTAACTTCAAATTCTTATACATTGTGCCTAAAGCCCTTTATGACTTCAAGACCAATCCCCTAGAAGGAAGATTTACCTGCTATGAACTCAAATAGACTCGGTGGTCAGAGGAGTGTTCCTCTTAAATTCCCCAAAGTTAAAACAAGTGAATTTAGGAGGCACAGTGTTCTACTCTTCAGCCACAACATGTTGAAATACTGTCTTTGGAATTACTAAAAAGTAAATTACACTTTTTAAATTCAGAGAGCTACTGAAAACATGCCTTTTTTTCTGCAATGCAAGAAAGAGAGGCAGTATATGGTAGCAATATTTATAGTCAGTAATTCATTTAGCACCGGGGTACCTCCGGGTGAATGATGCGCTTTATAAATTCCCAAAAAAAGAAATACATACAATTCTTTCCTTCTGTATTGCTTTCTTAAAACACAGTTATTAATTATTTCTCCCAGAAGACAGAACTGCCTTGGAATATGAAAGGGGAGAATGCCTCCTCTACTTGGACAAGCACACGAAAAGTACCTTCTCTGACTTCATAGTCAGACCACTGATACCATGGTTCCATTCATTTCTCCCCGATCCCAGTTGAAAGGTCATAATTTGAGTCCTTCACACATCCAGTCTTTGATGGCACTGCTTAAGAATCAACCCTCTTGTGCCTTTGCTTTAGCATCTACATATTTTCCTAGGCTTAATTCCTTTAGAAGCACCCTGTAAGCTTTCAAATATACGCTGATGACATACAAATCCACCTCTGTCTTGATAATGTGACCAAACTTGCCTGGACCACATGTGGGGCAGGATGAAGGAGGGTTACATTTATATGAATGGTACCAAGACAGATTTTACTGACCGGAGTTCATAGACTTCATAGAACTAAATCAGATCTGGACTTAAAGCACATAACTTGCTTCCAGTTTATGGCAGAATTAAATGTACTGTTGTATGCACATTTATATAACCACCCACATTAAAGGCGGTGTCTACCGGCAGACACTGGCACCACACTTTGTATCAACCAAGGCTATTATTTCACTGTCCACCCACTGGATCAATCAATGATAATTCAAGAGGATGAAATGCAGAGGAAGATCACTGGGCATCCGAAGTCCTGCATCCGGAATGCCCTTAAGATCCAACACCACTAACTGTGCATGAGAAAACATAGCTGTTCATACTTGCAAACAACTCATTTCAAGATGGAACAATCTCAGGCACAGTTTACAATGCATCTTTCTAGACTCTAGCCCCCCACACAATTTCTCTCTGCATTCCTTCAACTATTTGCCAAGCACTCTGAGGTAACTAAAATGTGGCAAGTAGCTCTTTCTAAAACTTCTTAATAAATAGATGAGTAAAACATGAACAGGCTAACAACTAAATGAACAACCGGACTGATTTAGCGTTTGGGGACAGGTGTGTACACCATCATGACTACGGAGCAAAGTACTCCATTGCCCTGACATAGGTTTTTTTTAATGTTCCCAAACAAAAACCCAAAGTGGGATTTTGTAATGGAAAATAAGAAAAGCAATGCTCCCCCCACTATGGGAGTTTTCTCCCATGGCAAGGGGAACACTTTGTAGTTTTCAATGCGACTGACACAGAGTAGTCTTTGTCGTCGACATAATGGAGGTCCGTCTGTCTTTAAACGGGGTGGGCAGAACTTCAGTTTGGCAAAGAGGGTACACCGCCGCCTATGAAACAGAGAACCCTCTCCACCAAACTCGAAATCTGCCCCTTATATGTCTATGCCATTATAATAGAAGATCTTTAAAACCTGATATATTGATATTCAATTCATCGAGGTGTACTCCGGATAGCTCAACTCTATGAATTTTAGCAGAAAACTGATTATACCTAAATAAAAGATATCTCTGTTTAATTGAAGATTCTGGCTATTCTATTCCATGGCAGGCTACATTCACAGAACACCTTGCAGAGATAATAATATTTCACGTGTTTACATTATGATCTGCGAGACACTTCCTTGGCACATTTCATGGTTGATTTTACGTGTTGTTTCATTACCCATCATTATCTGTAAAATCTACTGACCCAAACGAAAAATATTTTTAAATGTACGGTTCGTGAAGACCATTTGTTATTGTGCAGAGACTTTGAAGTAGGATCAACGCAAAATTATTCACTGCACTCTGTGAGGCTACATACATTTTCAAAAGTAATAAATGAATATAAAAACATAAATTTCATCTGAAGCAGCATTGCTTTACAAGCTAATTGCTTCGGTCATTTGAATATTAACATTCTTCCTTAGAGGCACCTCTGTTGGGCAGAATTCTGCTCCTTGGAAATTAAGAAACATCGTGCCAACGGGAGATGTTTATTCTAATGCAAAATAAGCATACACTAGGGGTAATTCTAGCCTATTTTAAGTACTTTCCACAAGAGGATACTGTCACTGATGATAAAACACATCAGCGGCCATGTTTACAATATAAGCTTTAACAGTTCGCAAGGGCTCGCGTCAGCCTGTAAGTCACCCCCTAGTCACACATACAGGGAGGGCACCGCACACAGGCGTGTTTGCATGCACATACACGCTGTCTAACTTAGGAGCACACATGCTAAATATGTTAACTGATATATTTGTGAGCGTTGTATGTTTACTGTTAGATTTTGGGGTCTCTAGTTGGCACAGGTTGGTACTTGTGACAAATAGGGACCCTGGCCTCTAGTCAGGGTAAGGGGGATACACTCTTTAGATAACCCCTGCTCACCCCCTTGGTACCTTGGCACGAGCAGACAGGCTTATCAAAGGCGATTTTTATAGTATTTGTACGAATACTCACAGTAACACAGTGATAACACCACAAATGGACTCCACACCAGTTTAGAAAATAGAAGTATTTAATCTAAACAGTTCAAGAATATGGTTTCAAAAGGGTTCTTAAGGTTGCATTAAAATAATCCACAGTTGCGTCACGGTTTTAGCCATAAGTACCTTTAGAAGCGACAAAAGTTCCAAGTGAAAGCTGCAGGGTTGAAAAACAAGCGATACGCCACTCCTGAGACCCTGGGGAGACGATGCGACAACCCCGCTGAACGCAGCAGGTGTGTTGCGGTGACTCCGGTCTGTATGGGGAGGGATGCCATACCTTGTATGGATTCCGGTGCGCAGGTTTCGTAGGAAGCGTCTCGCAAAGGTACGATGCAACGACCTTCGGGATGGCGACGATCTCAGATGTGGCGGCGATGAGCAGCGTTGATCTTCTCCTCCCGCGGCACCTCGATGCGCTGGTTCTGTGATGACTCTCGCAGTGACGTGATGTGGTCTGCAAGCAAGAGGTGTGACGATCTCACCCAGTGATGACAGGCTCTGCGACGATACTCGCAGCGATGATACTCTTCCCACACCGGAGTGATGCGTTCCGCAAACGAAGGATGCAACAGGCGCTGCAACGATCTCAATCTTTGCAGCAGCGGGAATTTCCTCGCAATGACTAGGATGCGCTCCGCAAGCGAGCGATGCGTGAAACTTAGTAGAGAGACTCAGGGCCAGATGTAGGTGGCCATTTACCGGCCGGTAATGGCCGATTTTGGCCGTTACCAACCGGTAAATGGGTTTTTGGGATGTAGGGGGCCAATTTTACCGAATCGGTAAATTTACTGAATCGGTAAAATACCGAATCGGTATTTTTACCGATTCGTTAACTTCTAGATGTAGGTGGGACTCTTCTGAGTCCCAAAGGCCTTTCAGATTCAGTATTTTACCACCGAATCCAATTGGGTGGTAAAATACCAAATCCAGGTGTGCATGCACATGTGTGCATGCACACCTATGCCATGTGACAGACAGACATGCCCTTAGGGCATGTCTAGGTGCCACATGGCACACATGCCTGTATTTGGGGTGCTAGAGGGTGTCAAAGTGACACCCCCTGCACCCTTGCTGCAATCAGTATTTACCGAATCGGTAAATACCGATTCGGTAATGCCCTTTGATTCCAATGGGCTTCAATGTGCATTACCGAATCGGTATTTACAGAATCGGTAAATACCGAACCTTAACGATTTGGTATTTACCGATTCTGTAATACCTACACCCCCCCCCCTCTATTTTGCCACTTCTTAAATACCGAATCAGTAAAATTCGGTATTTAAGAAGTGGTAAAATAAAATTACCTACATCTAGCCCTCAGTTTCTTCTTGTCCAGCTTCCCAAACAACAGGTACAACTTCCAGAGGCAACACAACTGGCCCAAGCACTCGAGGAAGGACAGAACTCTCTCAGTAGAGTTCAGGGGGGGGATGCTGGGGGTGAAGTCCTTTTGTTCCTGGGACTTCTTAACAGGGAGCCAGCTCAACTCAGGTCCTTGGAGATCTCTTCAAGCAAGGGGACACAACACAAAGCAAAGTCCTTCCCCTCTCCTTGACAGCAATGCAACTGCAGGTCAGCCCACAAGTACACAGCAGGACAGTCCTTCCTCTTCAGTCTTCCAGCTTTCTCCTTGGCAGAGGTTCCTTCTTGATTCCAGGATGATCTCATTTTCTGTAGTCTGGGGTCCTATATTTATACCCCTAAAAGTCTTTGTTCCCTTTGTGCAGGAGGGCTCTGAGCCCGGTCTGAACCAGTTCTGGGTGTTCCTTGAGCACTTTGTTTTCCTGGCCTCTCCTTTCCTTTCAGAGAGAGGGGCAGGGTCGTCAGCCGCCCAGCAGGAGGTGGAGCCGGCATTGTGGAAGGCAGGCACAGCCCTATTCAGGCCCAGGTGCTACCCCCTCCCACCACTCTAGATGCAGATGGAGCTATTCAGCCCAGGGATGGCCCACTCAGCCTCTGGGAGCCACCATCCCCTGCCACTCACAAACCAGAGAGTCAATTCACAAACAGGCCAAGGCACATAGAAAGGTCAGACAAGAGAACAGCCACTTTCTAAAAGTGCTGTTCTCAAGCACAGGATTTAAAAAACACCTTTCCTCAAAGATGTGTTATTAAATTCTGAGTTCAGGGATACCAGACTTTTATGTCTGCATATCATCCTATGGGATGATATGCAGGTAACCACTGTACACAGCATTCCCCATGATAGTCTATGGGCAAGATAGCCTTACAATAGTGAAAACCGAAAATGGCTGTAATTCACTAGCATAGCATGCCACCTTCACTAGTACATGCTCTACCTTTCACATACAATGCACCCTGCCCGGGGGGGGGGGGTACCTTGGGCCTTCCATAGGGGTGTCCAATGTGTACAGAAAGGGAAAGGTTAGTCCTGGTCAGTGGGGATACTGGCCAGGTTGACATGGCAGTTCACAGACTGCACACAGGCACTGCAGTGGCAGGCCTGAGACATCATTTTAGGGCTACTCATGTGGGTGGCACAATCAGTGCTGCAGGCCCACTAGTAGCATTTCAATCACCAACTCTGGCACACTCAGTGCACTTTACTAGGGACTTCTTAATGATACAAATATGCCAATCATGGATAACCAATTGCAATAACAATTTACACAGGGAGCACTTGCACTTTAACACTGAGCAGCAGTGGCAAAGTGCCCAAATCATCTAAACCAGCAAAAATGAAACCCAGTCAAAAATACAGGTGGTAGAGGCAAAAAGTCAGGGGAAACCACGCCAAAGATGCCAGGTCTAACAGGTGTCCCCTAAAACTGAAAGTGGGGAGAACTGCCCAACCTCTTGGGAGTTCTCTTCACTAAGGCGGAAGAATCTGGACAGACCATCAGCATTGGCGTGTTCTGTACCACCCCCTTTTCTGAATCGTTCTGTACCAGGGCAGTGTTCCACCATAAAGTCCATTCCCTGTAAGGAGATGGACCACCTCAACAGTTTTGAGTTCTCACCCCTCATCAGCATTCACCATCTGAGGGGCCTGTGGTCTGTCTGAACCCAGAAGTGAGTCCCAAACAAGTAGGGCCTCAGCTTCTTCAGAACCTAGACCATAGCAAAAGCTTCCCTTTCAATTGCACTCCACCTCTGTTCCCTGGGAAGTAGCCTTCTACTAATGAAAGCTACAGGTTGGTCTAAGCCCTCGTCGTTGATCTGTGAGAGTACTGCTCCCACACCATGCATCTGTCTGTACTATGAACTCACTGGAGAAATCAGGCGCCTTGAGCACAGGTGTTGTGCACATGGCAGTCTTCAGGGAATCAAAAGCAGTTTGACAGGCATTGGTCCAATTCACTCTCCTGGGCTGCTTCCTTGAAGTCAGCTCTGTCAAGGGGGCAACAATGGTGCCATATCCCTTGACAAACTGTCGGTAATACCCGGTGAGACCTAAAAAGGCTCTCACCTCTGTCTGGGTCTTGGGGGGCTCCGAAACCAGAATGGTATCAATCTTTGCCTGTAGGGGTGCCACCTGGCCGCTCCCTACCTGGTGTCCCAAGTACACCACAGATCCCTGCCCTAACTGGCCTTGATAGTGAGGCCTGCCTTTTGCAGAGCCTTCAACACTTCGCAGAGGTGTTGCAAGTGTTCTCCCCACGTGGAGCTGAACACAGCAATGTCATCCAGGTATGCGGCGCTGAATTCCTCCGGCCCGGTCAGTACCTGGTCAGTACCTGGTTGACTAGTTGTTGGAATGTGGCAGGGGCGTTCTTCAGCCCAAAGGGCATGACACGGAACTGGAAGTGCCCCTCTGGCATTGAGAACGCAGACCTCTCTTTGGCCACCTCAGTTAAGGCAATCTGCCAGTACCCAGAAGTTAAATCAAACGTACTGCGGTACTGGGCAGCTCCCAACCGATCCACAGGCTCATCAGCTCTGGGGATGGGGTGTGCGTCAGTCTTGGTGACCGCATTGAGCCCACAGTAGTCCACACAAAACAGAAGTTCTGGAGTCGCACCGGGCGCAGCAGCTTTTGGCACTAAGACCACTGGGCTAGCCCAGGGGTGGAAGGCTCAATTACCCCTAGCTCCAACATCTTAGAAACCTCTTGCTTGTTGCTGGTTCTGACCTTGTCAGCTACCCTGTAAAATGTCTGTTTCACAGGTATCTCCAGTGTCCACATCATGGACGCACCAATTGGTCACACCTGGGGTCAGGGAGAACAGGGAGGCAAACTGACCCAACACCTGGCGACAGTCCCTCTGCTGTTCTAGGGTCAGGGTGGGCAATAGGACCACGCCATCCACTGACCCATCTTGCTCCTTGGCTGCCAGGAGGTCAGGAAGAGGGTCACTTTCCTCTTCCATTCCAGCATCTGTAGCCAGGAGCATTGTCACATCAGACCTCTCAAAGTGGGGTTTGAGGCGGTTCACATGCAAGACCCTTAGGGGTTGCCTGGGAGTCTTCAAGTTAACCAGGTAGGTTACTTCGCTCTTGCGCTCTAACACCTCATATGGCCCAGTCCACTTGTCTTGGAGCGCGCAGGTCTCCACTGGCGCCATAATCCACACTTTCTCCCCAGGTTAAAATTCGACCAGAGTGGTATTCTGGTCGTACCATCTTTTCATTTCTTCCTGGATAGCTTCTAGGTCAGGGGTGTCAAACTCAAATTCATCGGGGGCCGCATCAGCAGTTTGGTCACCCTCAAAGGGCCGGTTGTATCTGTAGGACTATGTGTCCACTCTTTATTATCATAAATTATTGTCACTGCATTCAATTATTACTGTTTTTTGTAATAATAACTAGCTCTTAAAGCAGAAACATAGTCAGAATAATGGCAAGTAGATACTGCTGCATCATTTTTTGCTGTCATTTTTGCAAAAATATTCCGTTGAGAATGCAGGCTACCTTTTAATTCTTGGACCTTTTGTTGCTTTTCCTGGTGGCTAAGGTTAGCAAATTTGGCTCCATGTTTGGTCTCAAAGTGCCGGCGTAAATTGTATTCCTTCATCACTGCCACTGCCTCATAGCAAATAAGACATACCGGCTTGTCTCCATTAATCACAAACATGTATTCACTTTCCCATCTCTCCTGAAATTGCCTTCCCTCTGCATCAACTTTCCTTTTCTTGGACATTTTTCGGTTATTTGATTGTAGTTTATGGTCGCTACACCACTGTAAAGTGACACGGAAGTGGTCAGTATATCCAAAGTTTACCGCTCAGACTTTTAAGCAGAATAATAAGCAGAACCCCCCCCCCCCCCCACATACATCATATGTGTACTTACAGTACAGGAGAGAAGGGTTCAGGCAGCCGTTGGATCTGTCACAGATCACAGGATGGCATGCGCTCAACAAGTGGAGGTTTCCTGAATGCATGTAAAGTGGAGGTTTCCTGTGTAGAACGGCCGGCGCTGCTAGAGGGCAGACGTTCTCTGGCTTGTAGGCTGCCGCGCATGCGCTGAAGAGGCGGCTTTCTTGTGTCAATAATGCTAGAGGGCAGACGTTCTCTGGCTTGTAGGCTGCCGCGCATGCGCTGAAGAGGCGGCTTTCTTGTGTCAATAACGCTAGAGGGCAGACGTTCTCTGGCTTGTAGGCTGCTGCGCATGCGCTGAAGAGGCAGCTTTCTTGTCTCAATAAAAAAAAAGCGAGAATAAAAGGTGAAGGCTGGCGACCGGCGGCGGCTACACGGGCCACATGACGAGGTCTGGCAGGCCGGATTCGGCCCGCGGGCCTTGTGTTTGACACCACTGTTCTAGGTTCTCCTGAGCGAGTTTCCTGAAGCGTTGTGTCTGGTTGCGTAAGGCCAGCACATAGCTGAACACATCCTGGGGGGTTTTCCTGCGGGATTTCTCCTACCCCTCCTTCACCAGTGTGAGAGGTCCTCTAACAGGGTGGCCATACAGAAGTTCAAAGAGACTGAACCCTAAGGACTACTGAGGCACCTCCCTGTAGGCAAACAACAGGCATGATAGAAAGACGTCCCACTTCCGTCTCATGGGCTCCTCTAGGCCCATAATCATACCTTTCAGGGTGCGGTTGAACCTTTCAACCAACCTGTTTCCTTGAGGGTGGTAAGGAGTGGTGAACTTATAAGTTACCCCACACTCCTCCCACAGAGACATCATGTACCTAGAGATGAAGTTGGTATCCCGGTCAGAGACCACCTCTCTGGGGAACCCCACACAGGAAAAGATCCCTATCAATGCACGGCCCACCACGAGGGCTGTGATTCTCCTGAGAGGGACAGCTTCCGGGTACCAGGTGGCATGGTCCACCAAGACCAGGATGAACCTGTTGCCTAAGGCTGTCTTGGGGTCCAGTGGCCCCACAATGTCAATGCCCACCTGCTCGAAAGGGGTGCTCACCACAGGAGAGGGTTGGAGGGGTGTATTGCACTTCCCTCCGCTATTGCCACTTGCTGACATGTCTGGCAAGATCTACAGAATGTCCCGACGGGCTTCTTCATCTGGGGCCAATAGAAGTGGGTGACAAGCCTTTGGAAGGTCTTGTCTTGCCCCCGATGTCCTGCGAGAGGCATGTCATGAGCCAGACCCATTAGGAAGTTCCTGAAGCGCTCGGGTACCACCAGCACATGGGCTGCACCGGGCTCAGCAAACTTAGGCTCACTATAAAGCAACTCATCTTCCCAGTAAATGAGATGATCCTTGGACTCTCCACCTGCAGCCTGGTCTGCGGCCTGCTGCATCACACCAATGAGGGAAGGGCACTCCTTCTGCGCTTTGCAGAATTCCTCCCTGGAGGGGTCACCTTCTTGCTGCCAATGGGTCAGCTCAGGTAGGTCCGCCAGTTAGGCTAACTGTTACCCGGTAGGCTCCAGGGCATTCCCTTCAGGTTCTTCCCCTTCCTGGGCCGTGGGAAAAGCTGGGGCGGGTTTCCTGCTCCCCCTGCCTCTTCCTCTCCTGGCAGGCTCCTGGGCCACTGTTTCAGGCTCCAGTTCTGCTGAATCACCCCTACTGGCTGCCATAGACTGAGTGGTCACTCAGACCCACTCAGGCAGACCCAACATCTCCATGTGAACCTGATGTTCCACTTCCTTCCACAGGGAACTCTCCTGGTCATTACCTAGCAGACAGTCTACAGGCCTGGATGGACTCACAACAACCTTCAAGAGACCTGAGACCCCCTCCACTCAAATGGGACCCGCGCCAATTTGCAGAGGCGAATTGAGTTGTCAGCTGCAACTACCGGGTGGAGTACATTGGGAATGACCTGCTCTTCAGACACCCACCGATACCTCACGGATGTCACGCTGGCTCCTGTGTATCTCAGAGCCTCTATCTCCCTCCCATTTATGGTCACCTTCTGCCCGCATTTCTCAGTGTTAGGGGGCAGATAGGTATCCTGGATAATCTCTTAGTCTCCTAGAGAGACAAGGGTCATGACTGCTAGTCCCTCCTCCCCACTGGAAATTAACTCAAATCCCAACGCTACACTTGCTAACCCTGGGGCTGGAGCACCAGTGGATGCTGGATGTTTCCTAGGGCACCTATTGATAACATGTCCTACCTCATTGCAGTGATAGCAGGTAGGGGGACCCCTGTTATCCCTTCTGCCCCTAAGTGGCCATGATTGTTTGGGTTTGGGACTCCTTACCCTGGGAACTGTTTTGGGGCCTTTGAGAGAACTCCTTTTGGTTACCCTTGTCCCCCACTCTTCTGCTGGGGACCCTGCCCACCTTTGACTGTGGTAATCACAATTCCTCTGTGGACCCTGGTACTGGTCCAGTGGTCCGCCTCCTTATCAAGCTTAAGGGGTCTGTCAGTTTGCTGTCTAAAAGATGCTGGTGCAGCTCTGGTACACAAAGACTACTCAAGTGCTCCCAACTAGTTAAATGCACCAACCCCTTATAATCAGTTACTTTGCTGCCCTTCATCCAACCTTCCAGTGCACGCGAGTACAGATTCACACACTCCATCCAAGTCTCAGACTCTTTTTTCTTGGAGTTCCTAAACTGCAGTCTGTACTGCTCTGGAGTAAGTCCATACCTGAGGCATAGGGCCTCCTTCATATTGGGATAGGTCATGGTACCTGCTAATTCTAAGGGCTCTGGAGCACTGCTCCCAGAAGCCTCAAAATGTTTCCACAGGCCCGCTCCCCAATGCTGTTCAGGCACACCAGTCATTCTTAATGCAATCTCATAAGAAGTAAGCCATGCATAGATATCCTCACTCCTATTGTAATTCTGTACCAGATCCTTGGGAATATATACTTTACCCACCTGCACTGGCTGTGCGCTGCAGCCATTTGAACCGGACTCCAGCTCCTTGGCCTTGATGTCCAGTTCTCTCATTCTAAACTCATGAGCCAAAAGTAATTTCTTTTCTTCCACGGCACAGGCATTCTTGCTCTCCTCCTCTGCCCTGTCTCTCTCTTTCTCCATTTCCAATTGATTCATCTTTATCCTCATGACTTCCTAGTCATAATCTTTAACTCTTTGATTCTTCTCTAACTCTTCTGGGGTAGGACCCCTGCCAGCCCTTGAGCCACGATTACCCACTGGCAAATCTTGGGGTTGAAACCCCTCCCTTCCACTTGCATCATTTCCCTCTTGGGCCTCCCAGCAGGCCTTCAAGATTCTCTGCAGCTCATCCTTTCTGAAGCTGCTCTTTATGGGGCACTCAAACTTTTTGCAGAATTGCTTAAGCTCCTCAACTTTGTATGAATACAAATCCTCAATGACAAACTCCAATTCAGCCTCCACACTTGGTGCCTTTCCATTCTGAGACATGATGCTTTGAAGAGTTACTCTAAAATAGAACCAAAAAAATATCCAAACCCTGTATATGGCTGCGTAGTGGTTTGCACTAAACTAGTGATGTACACCAATCACTGTGGGTCAAGTACAAATATAAGTTCAAATCCTCACCGCTGACCACCAATGTTAGATTTCAGGGTCTCTAGTTGGCACAGGTAGGTACTTGTGACAAATAAGGACCCTGGCCTCTAGTCAGGGTAAGGGGGATACACTCTTTAGATAACCCCTGCTCACCCCCTTGGTAGCTTGGCACGAGCAGACAGGCTTATCAAAGGCAATGTGTAAAGTATTTGTACCAACACTCACAGTAACACAGTGATAACACCACAATTGGACTCCAGACCAGTTTAGAAAAATAGAAGTATTTAATCTAAACTAAACAAGACCAAAATGACAAAAATCCAACCTACACAGTTCAAGAATATGTTTTCAAAGGAGTTATTAAGGTTGCGTTAAAATAATCCACAGTTGCATCACGTTTTAGCCAAAAGTTCCTTTAGATGTGACAAAAGTTCCAAGTGAAAGCTTTAGCGTTGAAAAACAAGCAATGCGTCACTCCTGAGACCCTGGGGAGGCGATGCGACAACTTCGCTGGACGCAGCGGGCGTGTTGTGGTGACTCCGGTCTGTATGGGGAGGGATGCGATACCTTGTATGGATTCTGGTGCACAGGTTTCGTAGGAAGCGTCTCGCAAAGGTACAATGCGACGATCTTCGGGACGGCGTCGATCTCAGGTGCGGCGGCGATGCGCAGCGTCGATATTCTCCTCTTGCGGCCCCTCGATGCGATGGTTCTGCGACGACTCTCGCAGCGACCTGATGCGGTCTGCAAGCAAGCGGTGCGATGATCTCACCCAGTGATGACAGGCTCGGCAACGATACTCGCAGCGATGATACTCTTCCCACACCGAAGTGATGCGTTCCGCAAGCGAACGATGCGTCGGTTCTTGAAGCGGCAACAGGCGCTGCGACGATCTCGATGGTTGCGGCGGCGGGAATTTCCTCGCACTGACAGGGATGCGCTCCGCAAGCGAGCAATGTGTGAAACTTTGTAGAAAGACTCAGTTTCTTCTTGTACAGCTTCCCAAACAACAGGTACAACTTCGAGAGGCACCACAACTGGCCCAAGCACTCTAGGAAGGACAGAACTCTCTCAGTAGAGTTCAGGGGGGAAGCTGGGGGTGAAGTCCTTTTGTTCCTTGGACTTCTTAACAGGGAGCCAGCTCAACTCAGGCCCTTGGAGATCTCTTCAAGCAAGGGGACACAGCACAAAGCAAAGTCCTTCCCCTCTCCTTGGCAGCAAAGCAACTGCAGGTCAGCCCAGAAGTACACAGCAGGACAGTCCTTCCTCTTCAGCCTTCCAGCTTTCTCCTTGGCAGAGGTTCCTTCTTGATTCCAGGGTGATCTAATTTTCTGTAATCTGGGGTCCTATATTTATACCCCTAAAAGTCCTTGTTCCCTTTGTGCTGGAGGGCTCTGGGTACGGTCTGAACCAGTTCTGGGTGTTCCTTGAGCACTTTGTTTTCCTGGCCTCTCCTTTCCTTTCAGAGAGAGGGGCATTGTCGTCATCCGCCCAGCAGGAGGTGGAGCCAGCATTGTGGAAGGCAGGCACAGCCCTATTCAGGCCCAAGTGCTATCCCCTCCCACCACTCTAGATGCAGATGGAGCTATTCAGCCCAGGGATGGTCCACTCAGCCTCTGGGAGCCACCCAGCCCCTGCCACTCACAAACCAGACAGTCAATTCACAAACAGGCCATGGCACACAGAAAAGTGCTGTTCTCAGACACAGGATTTAAAAACCACTTTTCCTAAAATATGTGTTATTAAATACAGAACGGGAAGGGTTAGGCCTGGTCAGTGGAGACACTGGCCAGGTTGACATTGCAGTTCACAGACTGCACACAGGCACTGCAGTGGCAGACCTGAGACACCATTTTAGGGCTACTCATGTGGGTGGCACAATCAGTGCTGAAGACCCACTAGTAGCATTTGAATGATCAGCCCTGGCATACTCAGTGCACTTTACCAGGGACTCTTTGGTGATACAAATATGCCAATCATGGATAACCAATTACAATAACAATTTAATCAGGGAGCACTTGCACTTTGACACTGATCATCAGTGGCAAAGTGCCCAAAGCATCTAAACCAGCAAAAACGAAATACAGCACAGCGTCAAAAATACAGGAGGTAGAGGCAAAAACTCAGGGGAAACCACGCCAAAGATGCCAGGTCTAACATTTACATATAGGCTCATGAGCAATGTTGATCCCCTCAGGGCTGCTAATGATGAGGTCGACCTTTACTAACCTCACGTGTAGCACATTGTTGTACTTAAGTACAAGCAGCATTGTTTATTCAGCATGGTGGCTCGATGTGACGCAAAGGAGCATTTTTTAAACCCAAAATAAATCCACAAATATGGTACAACATAAGGAAGCTAATTTGCCTTAAAAATATGACGGTCATTACAAAGAAGAATGGTTGTTTTGAATGAATTGATAGGCAGGGTGAAACCAACCTGAAACAATGGATGTTGACTTGAAAATTTCTTTTAAGTAACTGGTAGAATTTCCAATGATATCAAGGAGTAATGCTGTAAAATCTAGAAACAAAAAAATAATGATCAGTATTAGTATTACTTGGTTGAAATAAATGTTTAATAGGAAATGCAGTATCAACTCTCTCAAAATGTCTGAAAGTGTGGCTCTTGAAAGAGTGTTTTTTAAAGGTCTGTCCACTTTTTGCATAGGATGTAGAGCAATAATACATTTTTGAAGGAATTGACCTAATGGTGTCACATCCTGAATGTTAATTGGACAACTGGTAGTAAGTAAGAGTTGAGCTTCCATGAGAGAGCAGGTTGAGGTTCAGGAATCAACAGAGGCAGTGGCTGATAATGTGTGTAGAATAGGATCAGGTATTGTGCCCAGTCCAAGGAAGACGGACCGGACCCTTGTTCTATTTAGGTGCGGAGGGATCACACACTCCTGTGGGTGTAAATAACATGCACTAGGAGAAGAAGATGGCAGCAAATGTGATGAATGGGAATGCTGAAATGATTCTAAATCACTAGTATTTGTTCTGTGCGCATTACATGTCATCTTTTTTTAGGCTGTGTTTGTCATTAAGGTCGAGTGACAAACATATGTGATTGACACAAGCCTCTAAGAACACATAATCATATATCAAAACCTACGCGGAAGCGGGCAAACACGCCATTGCGGGAGTCGCAAGAAACTTGACCCAGACATGAGGAAGTCAAAGTGTGATTGGCCCACTGACGAAACACGTTTTGGCTAGAGGAATCTGAATCAATTAAAGAAAGGATTAGAAAACATTCTGACAACTGGGTGACTCTCATTTTGTCTTGATATATCATTGTGTGTGCGTAGAGGCTTGTGTCAGTTGTTTTGCCTTTGTTTATTGGGTGCAGGAATGACATCCCTCTTCTTTGAGCACTGCATTAACTGATGTTTACGCTCTAATATCTGTGCACTGTGTTCTGAGCGCCGAATTCCCTTACTCTCCCCTTTGCTTACAACAAACATATGTAAATCAGCCCCCAGAGGAACAGTACTGCCCAATCAACTGTTAGACCACAGCCCCCTATATGGACCACAGCCCCCTATATGGGAATACAAGCAACTATAAATATTTGTATACGTGTTTGGACTCACCGGTGAGATGCAGCTTGAGACTATATGTCAAAGCATGAGCCTTGCCCACCCAAACATGAGCCTTGCCCACCCAAACATGAACCGTGGCCCTGATGTCAGGAGGTCAACAGAAAATGGCCACAGCAATTAAAACGTTCATCTGAACGTTATTTTTTTCTAGGAGTTGCGTGATTGAGCCTGGGCTTTTTCTCGCAGGCACCCCCAATCACGTATCTCCTTTTAGAAAGCTGGGTTGTGTCCCCGCCCACTTGTGCAGGTACAGGGGCATGGCGAAGGGGAGAAATGCTCTTTTGGGACCGGGTAATGTGTGCGCACTGTCCTACAGCGTGGATATATCATATCCAGGCTGGAGAAAAGGAGTTTGTTGATCCAGATTCCCCATTCCTGACCCCTTCAGCTGTTTTTGTGATCGGGCTGTGACACAGAGTTTGAACGGAGCAGTTAAGAAAATGTGTGGCTATTGTTCCGTTTTTTTAAAATCTGCAAAAGACCCAGCTAGATGTATGCTTCGAGGATGTGTGTATATTAGTTATTTTTAAAAAAATCTATGAGCGCCCAGCATGACACATACTTCATGTATGCTGTGTATATTTTATATCGTTGTATCGTTATCATTAGGGATGCAAGACACAACTACTAAAATGTCCAGATAACTGTGGTGATTAATGATCCTACTGGAGAGCAATATTTTGTCAGTTCCTAATTTTTAAATGCAGATAAACTGTATTTATGTGGATAGCTCAGTGGGTTACTTGCAGTACAGAAGTTACAATCCTAAAATAGGACAGTGACCTATGAACTGACATCAAAGAGCTGCCTACTAACCTGAATGGTATAATTAGAACTTATTTTTTTTTGTGTTGCAATATAGTTAGAATTTACCCTGTCTTTCATTTCTCTAATGTTGCTATAAAGAGTTTGTTTTGGCAGATATACATTTTAATCAGTAAAGCCAACCCCGCAACCACTGGGGAATGCTTTAAGTCCAGTGTTTGTGCTTCTCCAGACCAATCCCTCTTAAAACATGCTGCCCACCAGTATGGATGACAGGTGAAACCTACGCCTTGTAATCCTCATTGGCTTATGTGACCTTCCATAGAGACTGATTTACATACTTATATGATTCATTGTCTCTGCATGAGGTAAGTACTGTGACACCCCACACTATGAGTAGCGCTATACAACCAGGCCCGGACTGGCCGTAGCGGGCACCGGGCAATCCCCCGGTGCGCCGCACGGGTGGGGTCCGGTTTTAGGCCCCTGGGGGCCGATTTTGTTACAGGGTTGTTTTTGCAGCATAGCTGCAAAATCGTCCCTGTAACAAAATCGGCCAAAAACCGGCCCTGGCAAAGAGCTCCGTGGCACCCCAAACCACCCGGGGGGGGGGCCGAGGGGGCGGCCGAGCACTTTGCCAAGGCCGGTTTTGGTACCCAGTCCAACCCTGTAATGAAATTGAATATGAGAGAGGGGCTACAGAGAGATGAAGGACACTGTTGGAGGGTGACAATGAGGGAATCCGAGGAGGAGGTCATGGGGGGCTATGGAAAGATGAAGTGCACTGTTTGAGGGTGGTAGTGAGAAAGTCTGAGGAAGAGGCGATGAGGTGGAGAGGTTATGGAGCTATGAGGGGCATTGGTGGAGGGTGGCAGTGAGGGAATCCAAGGAGTATGTCATGGGGGCGGGGTACGGGAAGAGGAAGTGAACTGTTGGAGGGTGGTAGTGAGGGAGTCTGAGGAGGAGGTGATGTGGGGGAGGGGCTATGGAGAGATTGTGAGGGGCACTGTTGGAGGGTGGAAGAGAGGGCATGCGAGGAGGAGGTCATGAGGGGGAGGGGCTTTGGGGCGATGAGGGTCACTGTTGGAGGGTGGCAATGAGGGAATCCGAGAAGGAGGTAATTGGGGGAGGGGCTATGGAGGGATGAGGGGCACTGTTGGAGGGTGGCAATGAGGGAATCCACGGAGGAGGTCAATAGGGGGAGAGGCTATGGGGCACTGGTGAAGGGTGGCAATGAGGGAATCCAAGGAGGAGGTCATAAGGAGGAGGGCCTTTGGAGGGAGGAGGGTGCAGTTGGAGGGTGGTACTGAGGGGATTCGAGGACGAAGTCATGAGGGGAGGGGCTTTGGAGAGATGAAGGGCACTGTTGGAGGGTAGAAGTGAGGGAATCCGAGGAGGAGGTCATTGGTGGAGGGTGGGAGATACAGAGAGATGGAGTGCACTGTTGGAGGATGGTAGTAAAGGCATCTACAGAGAAAGAGGTTAGTGGTGGGGCGCCAATAAATAACTCTCCACATGCTCTGTATACACACAGAAGCAATCCTTGCATCTTGGTGACTGTTTGCAAGTAGATATGATGTAATCTATGGCTTGTAGACAACCACAAGAAGCGACAAATTGGGCCGGTAGTGGCCTACCCGAAAGCACCATTGGCCCACCCAAATAAAAATTCCTGGAGCCGGGCCTGGGTATGGTTTTGCTTATCTCGCTATTTTTATTTCTCTGCTGGTCCTGACTTTTTTTCCAAATGCAGTCATCAAACGTTGTCATGTTCCTGCATTTCCAGAGCAGCAACCAGGCCAGGGCTGCAGGTGCAAGGCAGGCCCGGAGCTCAGCCACGGAAGGGAGGTTTTTTTTAAAGAAGCTTTATTGTTTTCTTTTTTTCAAGAAAATAGACAGATAGCATGCTCATACAAATTCCATTTCAGTTTATTGGATATACTGTTGTTCTATTAGAGATCCCATATACTGCATTCTTTCGTGGCCTAACACTATAAGCAGTTGCATTATTGAACAGGTGATAATCAAACAAATGAAGAAAACCCCTAATTGGGCGGCAATCACTCACAACAAACAATTTTGTGCCCAGTGTGAAACCACAGGCATAAAGGATACATGTTTAGCCCACAGACGCTTTTAATTCATGCCACTCTCAGTTACAATTACAGGCAGGCCTCGCCGTTTGCGCCGGTGCAAAAGAAACATAGGCAGACCTGCAACCTCTTAATTTGGGAATTAGGGGCATATTATCAAGGGGGTTTATCTCCGCTTTTTTGGCTTTAAAAGCCAAGAAAGCGGAGATAAAATTATCTCCCTATTACCTAGCTGTGGCTAACACCAGTTAGCGACAGCTAGTAGGAGATAGCGACCATCTTGGGCCCGCTTTGCATGTCAGTGATATTTATCACTAATGACATGCAAAGTGGGCGCTCAAAAAAGTTAGCGACTGGAAACAGTCGCTAACATTGCTGTCTCCTATTACCAACTTTTGGAAATATTCGCGCTAAGCGCGAATATCTCCAAAAGCTAACACCTGCCCCAAGGCAGTTCCTAGCCATGCTATCCAATGGTAGGTGGATAACATGGCTAAGAGCATTAGCTCGGTAATGCATGGATATCGCTGACTTTTCAGCGATATTCATGCATTTCGGCCGATTTTTATCGCTTAAGAGATATACCTTGATAATAGCAAGGTTCCTAAGTGATAAAAATCGCCGAAGCATATCGATATTAGTTTCTCAATGTTAGCAGGATTTCCTCGGTGGAAACATGAGCTCGGGCAGGTAGATGTAGCTTCACCGGCTTTTTCTCTATTAATAACAGACAATTTAGGCTCAGACACTGCAGTAATCCTGCAGATGAGAATTCTTACTTTTACTCTTTAATTTCTGATATTAAGCATAGGTGTCAAAAAATATCCTATAATCCTGCGTGAAAAGCTTTGCGAAAAAACACTCCTGCTCCAAAGTTTGATCCTGGAAAAGCTCATGCATGTTCATCACGGGGGGGGGGGCAGGGTGTCAAGTGCTGGAGCTTAAGCCTAAGGCCACATCAAACCTGCGTATGGGCCTTCTCCAATACTTACTGAGTATGCCCCAGCCATTGATTCTCCAGCTGTACCTCACAGTCCTCCCTCGCCTTCTTTGAGTTACCTCTGAATAGGGGCCTTTTTTTACTTTGTAGGATCTACAGAGGCCTAACTACCTTTGCTAGCTTAAATCACACCACTCAGGTTGGGTAATAAAGTTTCCTACTATGGGCACCAACCAACATCCTCGTGGAGTCCTTCTGTAGTGCATTAGCCGGTGACAATCCTGGTTGTCTCATGCACTACACTGGTGAATATCATCCCACGGATAGACAGGAACCTAGAGTCAAGCAATTTTGAGCACTTCTCTTGTGACTAACATGGATGTCCTTGCAGGTAATTCAGAGACCTAACTGAGAGTGGCATGTCCTGTTGCATGTGTTAGAGGTCGATTTCACTGATCCTGTAGAAATCGAAAGAAAGATGAGCAGATTTTCTTGAAAGCTGCAAACCTAAGATGACAGAGTGGGACATGTCAGAAAGTTATTTCCCTCAGATTCTGAAGGACCAGTGAGAGTTTAATGGATGCTGCTGGAAATAAGGCTTGGGCCCATCTTTTGAAGCACACCCATTCCAGGGCCTCCTCACCGTCTGAAAGAAAAGAGAACTCCTCCAGATGTGCTAAACACTATTTAGTGACTTCTGACTTCATCGGCTTTCATCCTCCTTATTTTATTAACCAACATTTTTTGGTTGGATTTGCTGAGCATTGGTGCCCTGAAGTCAGAAATCTGCCTGTCCTACAGCACTGACCTCTAGGGGCCAAACATAAGATTTTTGTCTTTTGGAGGTAAGACCAAATGACACGCTGTTTTAGTTGGGTTGAGTTTCAAATTGTGGTTGGCCATCCAGTTATGAATCTTTCAGAGTGAATTTGAAAGCAGGGCAACATCTTCCGGGAATTAGATTTTCAAGTATATTTTGGTGTTGTCGGCGTAGAGGTAGGAAAGAATCCCAGAGTTTCTGATAATACACATAGTGGTTCTAGGTAGAGCTTAATGAGGGTCGGGGGGAGGATCGAACCTTGAGTGACCCCATGGTGAACCCTGACTGGTCTAAGGAATGAGTTACCAATTTTCACAATTTGGCAACGGTTGGACAGGTAAAAAGAAAACCAGTTGAGGACAGTGCCTCCATATCCCATACGTAATTCAAGAATATGAAGAAGTTGAGATGGTTGACAGTGTTGAATCCATTGAATAAAACCAGGAGTATCAAGAGGCATGAGTTGCCAGAGTTGAGAATGCTAAAGGAGTCCTCAACTATTTGGCGGAGTGCAGTTTCTGTACTGTGAACCTGGTGGAAACCTGATAGGGGCGTGTCTATGAGGTTGTTTGTCAGAATCTGTGATGGGAAGCTCAGCAAATTTTGATGACTAAAATGGGAGTGTGGAGACTGGGCTGTAGTTGTTCCGGTTCTCTGGATTGAAAGGTTGCTTTTTCAAGAGCTGAGTGATTTTACCCATTGTCATTCGTTCTGCGAAGAGGCCCTGTTTGAAAGAGGAATTGACCATGGTGGTCCATGTGGGGAGCAGGTGTGTGGGCAGGTATTTGCTGATAGAGCCTGGAATGGGTCCTGATGGTGGTGATGGCTTTACTTTGGAGAGAACTTGTTGTAAGTCCTGCTCAGTGAGTAGAGAGAAAGAAGACCGTGATTGTAGTGCCTTGCATGGTAGAGACTCCTCCGTTTCAAGGGAGTCATTGGGATGCGAGATAGGGATGTCTCTAACTTTTTTATCAGTGAAATCCACAAAGTCGTTGCAATGGGCCATGGATGACTTAGGACCAAAGTGATGGAGTGGTTAGTAGACTGTGCAATGACGTTGAAGATGCGCTTTAGTGTATTCTTTGCAGAATTCACGAGGATTTGGCTCTGAGGATTTGGCCTTTGTATTGTTTTCTCGCTTTGTAAAGCTTGTGAAGCTTGGTCATACACAGAGTTCAGTGTGCTAGCAGATTTGTGGAGCATGCCAGTCAGATAGAAATAGTGGGCAACATCTTTAGAGTGCAAACTGAACAAAGCAAATAATCTGAAATTGCGGTATCAATAACCAGTATAGAGCGGATATGCTGCATACACGTGATCAAACTTTTGGAGACAGCATGACAGTCAAACTGCCATATACCACCTTAGTCTCTAGCTTTGCATTTACTCTCACAATATAAACAACTATCTATGAATGTAAACATATGTATAACACCTTGGTTTGTTGTTGTTTGAAGACTCAATGTCCAGGTAATTTAGACTACTAAAGCAATGCAAATGAATTTTCCTAAAATGTGAACTAAAAACAGACGACTGAGGACTTACCAGTCAAGTCGTTGGTCCTATTATTTAAACAGTAGCAATACCTCATGGGGAACTTGTTTTGGTCCACGTTTTTTATATTTGAAACTGAAAAAGAATTACGTGACAAACATCAGTGACAGGAAATAATTGCTCACTAGTTATCTTTGAATGGTTTAGAAAAAACAAAAGGTACCTACTATTATAAATAAGGATTGTTACTTTGTGGAATGCAAATGAGCTGTACGAAGTAATGCTCAGGAAAGAGAAGAATTTTTGTGTACCTGTGGAAAGAATAAACACATGCAATGTCATTCAAGCTACACAATGTAAGACACATGTTTCAACACGTGCAATCAATTACAGTCTGAACTCCAGAAAGAGTCGTCAAGAATACTCAGTCTGGAATAGGCCGTACAGTGATGTTTCACGGGGTTGTACTGGACTATAGCGAAATCATGCAGTGCCTGAGGTGCGGATGTGAAAAGTCAGTGTTGGGCCGGTTTTATGGCCACCTGTGCTCATGTTTTTTGGTCTGCTGGACCGTTTGTACAGTTTATTTCTCTGATATTATAGCAGATTTTGCCTTCAGCAAGTACAAATCCATGCATCCTTCCATCCCTTGCAAAACACGTATACAGTGTGCCTTTAACAATTAAAAATGGTCCAATTTTGCAAACCTGGGCCGCTTTTTTGGATATCTAATTCACTAGTGGGGAGCCACTTTTATTTTGGAGCCCCGGCCTATTTTCTATCACAGTCTGACTCTGATTTTGCACATTGTTGGCCAAATGAACTGCCTGATCTAGACAGTCTAATAGCTTTAACCCCTTCACTGCGGGTGTAATTCCCCTGCTGTGCTGGGGGGGAGGAAGGCGCGCACAGCGCCCACATGCTCATGACGAGCTCAGCTCATCACAGGTGCATTGGTTCCCGTGGAACGCTCAGCACAGCAGGGGAATTCTCCCCACACCTGAGCATTCCACGGCCGATGACGAGCTGAGCTCGTCATGAGCAGCGGAGCACCGTGCCTCATGACGAGCTCAGCTCGTCATGAGCATGAAAAAGGTTAATACTTGTAGGCAGAGACAAGGGCAGTTACTTTTCCCTGAGCCTGATGCACTAATTGTACACAGGACAAAGGAGCAGTGTGCAATCCGAGCGTGTGGCCTATCTGATTGATGTTCACTAGGTGAGGTGAGGGATGTAGGCTTTCATGGGCTTTCGCAATATACGTGCATTTTGATCTATGTCCCGTAATGATACATTGGTCACAATGTCGCAAACATTGGGTCACTTTGGGTCACATTGGGTCACTGGGAAATAGGCTGTAAGGGGAGCAGGCTACTATGTGCCCTCTCATTTTCCTGCATGAGCCCAATGTGCCAGTGTTCAGCAGACTGATGATGGCTACTCTGTGGTGAAATGTGTATTGCTCCCAAACAGTGAACAAAGGGCTTGGGTGTGGGAAGATGTTTTCCCCCTAACAGGATGATCATCTGTTCTGTGCCCAGGAACTTAGTTAACTTCAAATGGTGCATCCAATATCACAGGCAAATGTAACTCACAACTTGGCCTGCCCTTCCATTGTCCTGCTAGACAGCCAGACACGAATCCCAGTGGGAGGGAGGCTGTTCCTAGAACAAGTATTTAGTGACCACAAGAGAGGATTTGTCCATTAACATAGCCACAACTATGGGTGAGCACATAGAGCTCTTCACAAGGAAGGAAAGGCTCTGCCATGTTGGTTTTGGTTGGAGAGAGGCGCTGTGGGATAGTTTATAGTAAAATACACACGTAATGCTGTAAAAATGTATAGAGTCATCCCTGGAAACTTTTACCCCGTTAGGTACTGTGCAGGATTTTTAGCCAAACACAGGCTAGCAATGGGCATAAATGTGGTATCCACAGTACTCTCCTCAGAACACCTCTGTACCTGTGGAAGACAGAAGAAGGACAGTACCTGCTGTTGTGACCTGTGAGGAGACTCCCAAAGACTGGACCTGCTCCTACGTATACCCAGAACGGTGAAGTGCACTCCAAGGGTCAGTTGACTGACCTCCTGTCAAACTACAGGGACACAAAATCTGAAGAAGCCCACTCTCTGAAGGGCCCAGGTGACCAATTCCAACCAGACCTGCACTAGACCCTGACGGTGGTTTCTTTCTCCTGGAGTAAGTCCTGACCTCCAAGTGGTGTCCCTAAGGTCCTGAGGCCCTTACATACGTCTCAGAGTGTATTCTTCCTGTCGATAACTTAAGGCTAGGTCTTGGGAAGCTTTTCAAAGATTTCTGCCTGGAGACCAGGCCCTATCTGCAAATCGTTCCATCAAGGATGCATCGCCAGTGGAACTGACTTCACCATAGCTCCCGCTACATTCTTCTCCGCAGCTGCAAATCTTATTCTTAAGCGCATCGCCAAGTGGCATTCATCAACGTCAACTCATCTCTGGCTACAGCCTGCAGCCTTGCCCTCCTGGAAGACTACGGGTCATATGTACAAAAGCATATTTATTGTCGGAAATGGCTTGATTCACAGAATAAGGCCATTTCCAACCTGAAAAATGTTTTTTCATTTATGCAAAGCATAAATTCCCATTCAGTAACATGTTACCGAATCACAAGTGTCTTACATCACCCCTGTCTGCTGTGTGCCATAGCTACCAGGGGTTGAGCTCAGGTTTAAATTACTGAAACCTTTACTGGACCTAACAAGAATAGTGCCATTATTATTAGTGGTGAATGGCCATCCACCACAACTGATAATCCACATTCTCACACAGAGACTTTTAATAAAATCACACATTTGCAAAAATCCCATGAAATAGTCACAGAAGTCATACTTTTCAATGAGAATGTCTACAGCACCACACTCACTCATGTAGATTGCCAAATAATGATCATTTGCATGTGGAGATTTTTTCTTTTCTTCCACAGCCATGTACTCGCTGGAAACAACTCTCTTCCTGCACCCTGTTCAATTCGAAAATATTACTTAACTTTCCCACCCAGGAACCTAATTTACTCTTGATGCAGTTCAAAGGTGTAAAACACCATATAATGGTCACAATTTGTGTGGGCACATATGTATTCAATGCCAGTCCCCTACCCTCGATAACAACACTGCCCTTAATTTTCCCCTCAACGATAATAGACAAGAAAAGTCTTCCAGTTCTTCAAATCAGTACACTTTTTTCTGTATGAGTGTATGGATATGCATTCTTTTAAATCTTAAATATAACTTCTTGTGCACCCTCCACTACCAATTCCCAAATCCTTTTATTTCAATTATAAATTTCCTTTGACTGGCATTGGCTTTCTAGCTCTGAACTAGGTAGTGACTGGTAAGCTGTTTTGTAGGACCTACTTTAGTATGGTACCCTATTTCCTTTTCTAATAGCTAGTTTACCATATAGAGATTATTATGATCTCATTTGCCACTGCACAAGTTGAATGCCACACTATTTATATATACTCTTTTTTAAATGCCCTTCTTTTTGTCTGCCAATGAGTGATTCAATAAGAAATACACAAATTCGGCTGGCTCTTAAACTTCTTGAGACACTTTGAGAAGAGTGTGTTACTAAGTGTCATTGTAATCGAATCATGTTGGTGTGGATGTAGTGAATCTTCATGAGCTAAAAAACACTGTTCAATACCATTAATTGATGCAGACGTAACCAGGCACTCTGGTGGATCACTTGCATGTCAACAAAATAAATGTATTTATTCCTCTGTGATGGTGTGCAAGAGATACCAGTCCAGTCAATATGAGTTACATTACGTATTTACAATCTCAGACTTCTTGCAATATATACAGTGAGTTAATCAGTTTACCCATTGATTTTTGTCAGTCACTGGTTGAATGTAACTGTTGTTTAGGTCCTATGTAGTATTGCTACTGCACTAAGTCACATTGACATTTCATTGGTATCTCATATAGATGACTCTTTGTGGAAAATAAATAAATAAATACTCAGAATTGTAGAGCGCTGCTAATCACCCGTGAAGGTATCCAAGCGCTGGCCATTAAGATTGAGTGAATTGCCCCGAATCATAGGAGGTTGAGCCATTGCCGAGACTCGAACCTGGATCCCTCAGGTCCAAGGATGGCTGCTCTAGCCGTTACGCCACGTCCTCTCCCTAGGGAAATGCTTGCCCTCTTTTTTAGGTCTGATGACAGCACAGTTGTCTCAATACTAAATGGTATGAATTCTTTAATATATCAACAAAATGAGTGGGTTTTGGCTTGTGGGAAATAATTTGAAAATCAAATTTCAACTTGCAAACCATATTAGAATCGCACCTTTACAGTGTGTTTAAAACTGCTGCAGAAATGTTTTCACATAGAAAATGACCTGTAGGAAAATGTGCCAGTTCTCATAAAATGAAAGAATCTTTTTAGTGCATTCATGAATATCACAAAACAATTTATAAATAAATAAAATGTAGGGGGGCAAAGTGCTGCCTTAAATTGTATGTGAAATAATGTAAAGTTATACCAGGCTGTCATATTTAAATGTGCCCTCTTTAGTAAGCCCAAAAGCCTTTTCTTTTGACTCTTGCTCTTAGCTTAAGAAATCTTCATTAAGAACATTTTGCCTAGCACCAGCATCTTGCTTAAGAATGTGCTGACTTCAAACTTATGTTTCTTTAGACTCATCACACCATATCATCTCATCTATATTGGACAATGGGCTATGCTGTGACAGTGAGGATTAAGAATGATTTAGATATATTTTATGCATGCCTCCCCACAACATTATTTCTAGTTTTGTCTCAGCATATTCAACTTGCTTTGTATTCACAATGGACATAGAGCGCATCTCCTAGCTTCGGTAAGAAGGTTCTCATGAGAACTTTCCTCCATGTTGCAAATGAATGATACATTGTTTTACTATACACCAGCGCAAATGTTTACTGTGGGAATCGAGAAGCATCAGAAGTTGACGACATATTCAGATGAGTGGTTTCAATTGGAGGTGAGCTAATAACAGTTTTTATATCCAATACATTATTGTGTGATTTTATATTAATGGGTATTTCAAGTTAGTCAGACTCAGATTTGCACTTTCACTTGACCTTCAAATTATTCTCTGCCTATCTAAACCCTTTCCTGAACAATGCTACTGCCAAGATCTTTCCTCCTTTACTGAAATACTGATGGCTGCAACTGCGACTGGAGGGAACTAGGCTGAGTTTCCAGAACAACTCTTTATGAGAAGTTCTATTTGCTCTTACCGGAAAAAGGAACTCTACATGGGTTCTATCCTAGGGGAGATTAGGCTCTAAGCTGGTTTAGTGCCAATTTTCCTTTATGGAACACTTGAATTGATTTGTGCCTATCGCTAATTAATGATTAATTATTTAATATTTCTGTAAACTGACTAATCTGGATAAATTTGACAAAAACAATAATATTTTAAAATAAATGAAGGTTTTAAAAACTTTATGAGCCTCTCATCTTTGACTGAACATTAGGGGGCAGATTTACAAGAAAGTGACGCATCTGTGAGAAACCCTTGTGCCACTATGGATGCGCTGTATTTACAATGCGCACAAAGGGAGTTAGGTCCTTAGGGGGGCTGAGGGAGGGCTGGACCGTTTTATAATTTCAAAACACACACAAAAATTGCCCCCTTCTCACACTACTTACAATATGATTTTAACAACGACCAAATAAAAAAATTCATTAAATCTGGTCTGGTACATTTATTTATACCTATTATTCATATATTTTTATAGAAACTAGTATACTCCAGAAACTTTTAAAGGCAAAAAAGGGAGTACACATACCAAAAAAGCACTTACAATCTTATTCAATCAATAAAATACAGTTCAAATTCACATGAAACATTACGACAACACCTAAGGAAAAAACATCAAAAAAATCAAAAAATACATCCAACAAACATATACAAAATCCAATTCATAAATTCGAAACACACTAAATCATTTCATTAATTACAATTAATCAAGAGCCAATCATTACATCTAGTGATTTTGACTAAGAGATACAAGCTTTGTTGCTCTTGTTATAAACTTTGTCTTCATAGGATTGTAATTAATGAAATGATTTAGTGTGTTTCGAATTTATGAATTGGATTTTGTATATGTTTGTTGGATGTATTTTTTGATTTTTTTGATGTTTTTTCCTTAGGTGTTGTCGTAATGCTTCATGTGAATTTGAAAGTTTCTGGAGTATACTAGCAATTTTTGTGTGTGTTTTGGTATTTACAATGCAGCGCACCATGGCGCAAGGTTTGACAGATAGGTCAGAAATTCTGACGCATCTGTTGACACAAAAGTCACGCATTGCTGGAGTCATGTCGCAAGCACGATGCTACTCAAGCAATGCAGGGGGTGGCCTAATCTCATTGTGCTGCATCACTCCTTACGCCTGCTTCAAGCAGGTGTAAGAATGTGACGCTGTTGCGTCCTAGAAATGGCGCAGTGAAATCTTGTAGATTTCACAGCATCACTTCTATGAGGCTTATTTGTGTTGGAATGCCCACCCTGCATATATTATACCTGACGCAGGTATAACGTGACGCAGGGCTTTACAACATGACACATCTCCCTAGATGCGTCACATTATAAATGGGCTGCATTTTTATGCTGCTGCTGCGTCACAAAAAGTGACACAATGGTGGTGCAAACATGACGGAAGTGGATTGTAAATCTGCCCCAAAGAATCTAACAGTCGATGATGTATGCATGACTTGTATTTTCGTTCCAGCTCCATTCAAACCTAGTTCCATTGACCTGGACGGGAGCCATCAGGATTTACAAAAGGATTACATCTGTAAGTTGGTTCTTAATGACCTCTTGGAAACTATCCTGAAAAAGTTCCTGCAGGCCCTGCCCAGAGGAGTATTACTCTCTTATTTAATTCTATTAATAATTTGCTACAGCATCCCACCTCATATGGGCTGTTTACACTGCAATGCATAAAGGACTTTTTTACACCTCAAAATTACTCTGAACCATCACACAATGATGTCTTACAGGGTCCAAGGGCATTAAAGTGCTTTACATAACCACCAGCCTACTTTACAAAAGGTCACATTAATTTTTTAGGTAAGAAAAGATTAGGTGCTATTGGAATTCGGGTTACTGGTTGAGACGGATAAAACCTTTCTCAAGGGGCAACCACAATTCCATCAGGGTAAAATTCAAGTAAACCCTAAATTAACCTGTGCTTAACTCTTTGGTAGCTTAGCACATAGCAGTCAGGCTTAACTTACAAACAATGTATATAATATTTATGCAGGACTTCAAACAGTGATAAAGTGTTAACAAAGCACTAAAGTAAAATGTATTAAATTATTTTAGACAAACATGACAAAAACCCAATCAGTCGAATTGGAAATACCCAGTTTTAAAGATTCAAATGAAAAAGTGCTTAGTAGTACCAAGCCATTAATGTCAATGGGGTTACCCAGTACTGTATAGAACCTGGGGATAGTTGCAGTATACGAACAATGGTTCTGCAAACTGTATTCAGAAAATATCAATACTTCAATCAAACCCACCAGCCAGGGGGATGTCCATTCAATGAAGAAATACCAAACTAGATTCTCCCAGTTTAACTAAATAACTACGACTAAAAGGTTACCCAGTGACCCAGCGCTCCATCGACGAATTAAAAAAGAGGTGGTACGACCTCAGAGGGTGTGCCAAAGAGCGTATCGCTGAGAGGCTGGGGGAGTGACTTGCCACCGGTGGAGGAGAGCCCACTGTTGCACTCAACACTCCACTGGAAGACCTTGTGGAGGACACCCTAAATCATGAAGCCTGCGTGGGGGTCACCCAGCTGGACTGCTCCTGACCCACCCAACAATCCCAAGGTAAGTGCCATGCGACTGCGACCCCGTCCCATAACAATGCCCATGACTCCAGAGCTAGCTATTTGATAACCCCAGTAATGCAGGCCATGCACACCTGAAATGCCCTATTGCATTGTGGGACTTGTAGTGTGACCAAAATTCCCGGATAGCCCCACACAGTCAGACCTGTCAAATTAAAGTAATTCCTAAAGCCAGTCAGGGAATGCAAGCCTGCATGCATGCAGCAACATCTCATGTGCAAGATACATATCATTAATCATGCACCCATTTACATCACAGGTGTGTCTGAACAACCCAGCACCGACAGTGAGGCCTTACACATAGAGGAGAACCCTGAGAACACCAAGGGTGAGGGCCATCCTGCACCATGACCCGGACCATCTCAACCACCAGCAGCAGTACCACCACCTCCCCATGTGGACAGGGCCACCCCTGCAGCCACAGGTGCCCAGCAACCACCCCAAGTGACACCCATGGCAGTGGTAGAGGCCACACCACCAGCAGCCAGGAGGCAGACAAGGCGCACAGCCACAGTGCGATCCCAGTCCAGCGGACTGACGCGCTAGCAGCGGGATGCCTCAACACGCGCTGGCAGGGGGGTACATGTACGGGATCCTGGCCTGGCCATAGAACACCGCATGCTCGCAGTACACCAGAAGCAGGTGCGTCACATAGGCAGCCATCCACCTGCAGCTGAATAAGACGCTGCAAAATGTGGGCCAGCTCACAGAATGCATGCAGGGCATGACCGCTGCTGTTCGTGAGAACAGCCAGATCCTTGTTTCCCAGCAGGATATCACCCTCCGCCACCACCGCCAGCTGCTGACCCGCCTGTCAGCCTACACCAGGTCCAATCACATCATTGGAAATGCCACCTCACAGCTTTCGCGCCGCTCCCTTGCGATGCAGGTGCAGATGGTCCAATGTTGCCAGGACGTCGCCATGGCCCTTGAACAGGTGACAACAGCTGTGCAGAGTCTGCAGACGTCTGGCCATGGTCAAGCAGGTGGGGGGTATGATGCCAGCGAGGGCACTTCCAGTCACAGCAGCATGTCCTTGCCGCTGTTAACGGAACGCCGCCGCAGCAGCAGGCCCACTGCAGCATCACAGGCCAACAGTGTTGTGGAGGACACGGAGAGGCGACTGGGTGCGTCCGGCCGGAGGCGCCAGTGACACATTGAACTCTGCCTGCAGGGCCATGCTGATTCCACAAGCAAGCCCTCTACCCCTTCATGGGCTGTATGACGGAATACAGTTTGCACGTCATATCAAGGAAAATCGAGTACACATTATTGTGAATAAACAATAAGAATTTATGGTCTCATGTAAATCCGACTCATGTCATAATTACATTTATCATGCATGAGTGCAGTGTTGTGTGAGGGGAATGGGTGCACTAGAAACAGTTCATTGTGATTTGGTTGCGGCGCCTGTGTCCTTCAGCAGGATTCTCCCCGCGTGCATGATGCACATTTGCAGGTTGGCGGTTGTCCCCTTCCGACTCACTACCAGAGATATCCACAGGTATCCTCCGCTTGGTAGCAATGTTTTGGAGTATTGCACACACGGCCACGATGCAGCAGCAGACCTCAGGCTGGTATTTGATGGCCCCACCAGTTTTGTGTAGAATGCGGAATCAGCTCTTTAAAACCCCAAATGTCCACTCAATGCAATTTCGAGTGTAAATGTGTGCAGCATTGTAACGCCGTTGCTGTGGTGTGGCAGGGTTGAGGTATGGGGTGAGGAGGTACTCACGGAGGCCATAGGTGCTGTCACCTGAATGAAAGGAGCAGAGGGTGAGTGCCTGTCATGAGCAGCTTCATCGTCTCGATGTACTGTTTGTTGACACGTGTACTTACCTAGAAGGTGTCCTTCGCCATAGTCTCCCCTGGCCAGTCGTGTGTGCATGCCGCTGTGCCGGAATATGAAGTCATGCGTGCTCCCCGGGTATTGCGCTACTATGTCAGTGATGATTGTCTTAGCGTTGCACACCATCTGGATGTTCAGGGAGTGGTAGGACTTGCGGTTCCGGTACATGTATTCTGTCTCTGCGGGTGGGCAGATGTGGATGTGGGTACAGTCAATGCATCCAATTACATAGGGGAATTGCGCTAAGTTGTAAAATTCTAGCTTGGTTTGATTCAAGTCCTGTTGGGTGGTTGGGAATTTAATGTAATGGTGTAGCCGGGTCAACATGGCATCCAGGAAACTCCTTAGCGGGACATGGTGCTCTGGGAGATCCCCCCTGCAACAGAAAACTATCCCCTGGAAGCTTCCTGAAGCCAGGAGGTGCAGGCTGCACAAGACCTGGACATGGGTGGGCACGGCATTGATCCTCCTCGTTGGGCGTTGCATCAGGGGGTCAAGGTCCCGGATGAGCTTTGTAATCATTGCCCCATTCAGCCGGTACTTTGAGTTGATTTCCTCATCAGTTTGGCCCAGTAGTGTGACCCGCTGGCGGAAAATTCGCTCCTGGATCCTGCGTCTACTCCTTGCTGCAGCCTGGAGCCTTCGCCGCCTAACCACCATGTAGAGTCCTGGCATTGTGATTGTCCTCAAGCTCCTACTGTGTCTCCTTAAGTGTGTTTGGTCAGCCCCGCACCTGTGGCTCGTTAGAAAAAAAAATTCAATTTTCTTTTTTTTACTTCATGGTTACCACCTGCTTTGGGTTCTCCTTAATTTGGGCCTCGCAAATAGTGATTTTGAGGATTTTCGCTATATGCGATATTTCATGCATTTGGTTTGTGATTATTTTGCGATTTCGCAATTAGAATCGCAGAATCATTGGGAACTCGCAAATTCCAATTCGCAAAGGGGGTTCCACCTTGATTCTGCGATTATCTTTGCGAAGTCGCAAAGTATGTTTTGCGAATTCGCATTTGGGTCAGGTTTTGTTTCATGAATTGCGATTCTTGGTATTGCGATCGCAATAGCTATTTCGCAGCTATTGCGATCGCAATTTGTGTTGATGAATCTGGCTGCAAGTCCGTGCTATATAAAATCACAAAATGATAACAATAATAGTAATGGTATAGAGTCAAAATATCAAGTTTTTATTATCGACTAGACATAATATTGAGTAAAAAATATAGAATAGACATAATATCGACTAGACATAATATAGACTATCAAAATATCGACTAGAAAATTTTAATATTGAATAGAATGGACATAATATCGAATCAAAAATATAGAATGGACATAATATCGACTAGACAGAATATAGATGACAAAAATATCGAATTTAAGGTAAGTTAATATGATTTTTTGTGTAATATAATTCTGTAGCGGGTTGTGGGTTTATAGGGGAATAGGGTGGGAAGTAATTTAATTATAATTATTTAAATATGTTATTTTATTTATTTTTATTTATTTAGAATTAATTGTTAATTAATTATTAATTGGTAATTAATTAAAATATAATTTGTAATGTAATGTAATTGAATAATTGATAAATATGTTACTTTTATTACCATTTTTTTCTGTACTGGGTTGTGTGTTTATAGGGGAATAGCTTGGGAAGTAATTTAATTGTAAGTAATTACATTTTTAAAATATTTTTTTTGTCTAATTTTTATTTATTTTTATATTGTAAATTAATTTATTGGTAATTGGTAAATAATTAGTATTAGTAGGTAATTTTTATTATTAGCTAATTTTTATTTGTAATTTTAATTGATTAGTTAATATATTTTATAAAATTGTAAAATATTTTAATTATTTTGTAATTGGTATTAATATTTATGTTATTTATATTTATATATGAAGTATTTACTTTCCCTACTATTGCACTCACTGGAGTGGGAATAGTAATTTTTACCCCTACGCTATCCAACGCTTTCCCTACTGTTGCACTCACTGGAGTGGGAATAGTAATTTTTACCCCTACGCTATATAAACGCTTTCCCTACTGTTGCACTCTCGAGTTGGAATAGTAAATTTTTACCCCTACGCTATCCAACGCTTTCCCTACTGTTGCACTCTCTGGAGTAGGAATAGTAATTTTTACCCCTACGCTATCCAACGCTTTCCCTACTGTTGCACTCTCTGGATTAGGAATAGTAATTTGTATACCTACGCTATCCAACGCTTTCCCTACTGTTGCACTCACTGGAGTGGGAATAGTAATTTTTATCCCTACGCTATCCAACGCTTTCCCTACTGATGCACTCTCTGGAGTTGTAATAGTAATTTTTACCCCTACGCTATCCAACGCTTTCCCTACTGTTGCACTCACTGGAGTGGGAATAGTAATTGTTATCCCTACGCTATCCAACGCTTTCCCTACTGTTGCACTCTCTGGAGTAGGAATAGTATTTTTATACCTACGCTATCCAACGCTTTCCCTACTGTTGCACCCACTGGAGTGGGAATAGTAATTTTTATCCCTACGCTATCCAATGCTTTCCCTACTGTTGCACTCTCTGGAGTAGGAATAGTAATTTTTAACCCTACGCTATCCAACGCTTTCCCTACTGTGGCACTCACTGGAGTGGGAATAGTAATTTTTATCCCTACGCTATCCAACGCTTTCCCTACTGTTGCACTAATTGGAGTGGGAATAGTAATTTTTACTCCTACGCTATCCAACACTTTCCCTACTGTTGCACTCTCTGGAGTGGGAATTGTTATTTTTACCCCTACGCTATCCAATGCTTTCCCTACGTGTTGCGCTCTCTGGAGTGAGAATAGTAATTTTTACCCCTACGCTATCCAATGCTTTCTCTACTGTTGCTCTCTCTGGAGTGGTAATAGTAATTTTTACCCTCTCACTATCCAACGCTTGCCCTACTGTTGCACTCTCTGGAGTTGGAATAGTAATTTTTACCCCTACGCTATCCAACGCTTTCCCTACTGTTGCACTCACTGGAGTGGGAATAGTAATTTTTACCCCTACTCTATCCAACACTTTCCCTACCGTTGCACTCACTGGAGTGGGAATAGTAATTTTAACCCTCTCGCTATCCTACGGAAAAAATATTGTATATGTTTTGTTAATAATATGTATATATATATATATAGGGAGTATCAGGTGTAAACTTTACCGTGACCAAGCCTTACGGCGAAACGCGTCGGCTTTTGTAACCATTAGTTGCTAATAAACTGATTTTGAAGCATCTCGGAGTGTCCCGACCCTTTCTGAACCCAGGAGGTTTGCAGGAAGCTTACTGCAAGATATATATATATATATATATATATATATATATATATATTGTTTTTTTAAAGTTACATTAATTATTTATTAATTTTAAGTTTATTTAGGTATTTTAAGTATGTTTAAATTAATTATATTTATTATTATATTAGTTTTAAATTACTTTTAAGATATTTAAAAAATTCGATATTTTGACTGTCTATATTCTTTCCTATCGATATTTTGGAGTCGATATTTTTGTACTTACCTGTTTGTAGATAGGAAGTCGACATTCTGGCATTCTATATTTTTACCTCGATATTTTGGCAAGTCGATATATTGACTGTCGATATTCTGTCAGTGATCCAATAGTAATAACAATAAGTTTGCCCTCTTCCTTGTACATAGGTAGATAAAAACACATGCAAATGCAATGCACTTAAATAACACACCCATATTCATCCATAGACATATACAACAAACAGAAAGAAACACTTGTGTTGTGAAACTTCACTGATGACATTGTGGTATCTGTTAGGTGTGTGTCTGTATAAGAGTGTTTGTGTGGAACACTTGTAATTAGGAAATCTATATTGCGTGTGCAAATTCATGGCCAAATATATTATCTATTTTGTCAGTTGCAAACACTCCAAATCTGAGTTTGCCACTGTGAAAATAGATTTTTCAAAGTACAAATCCCATTTTTGCACTCAGTAAATTTTAACCGACTCCTAAGATAGGATTGCGACTGGTTACTGTTTTGGTATTTGGAAGGGAAATAATTCCAGTCGCGAACCATTCAAAATTTACAGACCCCCATCACGGAATAGATTCCTTCAACTTTGTGAATGTTTAAAAAAACTTTCAGGGAAAGTAGACAGTGGTCCACAGGACCACTGCAAACTCATGGAACTTTTTAAAACACAGGAAACTGTTTTTCTAACAGGAGTCTTTTTTACATAGAGGAAAACAGGCTGCCTGTAATAAAAACGTATCTTTAATTACACAACATCATAGACATGTTGGTCTGCTGTCCCTTGCAGGCAGGGCCGGTTTAGGGCAGTATGACTGGTGCAGAGGCACCTGATGCTGACCTTGGGGGGAAGCTGTGTTTAGAAATAACATGCGTCTTAAAGCACCTGCTGCAGAGTTCCTTGCATGTACAGCAGTTTTCAGGCAACAATAAAAATGTCAAGCTAACACTGGTGATTACTATTCCTGCTAGAGAGAGAGCAGAGCTTTTTCTAGAGGGAGTTTTGACTCCACATAAAGTAGTGTGGAAGGTTAATATGCTTGCTGCAAAGAACGTGTACCATGCAGATGACAGAACTGTATTCAATGTGGATAGCTCAGTGGGTTACTGCTTTTGTCACAGAAATACTATTGATACTTTTGTTACAATCCTAATATAACACACTAACCTATGAACTGTCATCAAAGAGCAGCATGCAAACTGCACGGTATATGTTAGAAAGTTTTGTTTCTTCCCCAGTCTTTCACTGTCCTAATGTTTCTAAAATGTGCTTGTTAAAGCAGAAATGTATTCTTATTAGTAAAGCAAACCCCAACCACTGCTGTATATTTTAAATCCTGAGGTTGTGCCTCTCATGACAAAAAATGCTGTTAAAACATACTGCCGGCTAGTATGAATGGCATGTGATTCCTACATCTTGTTATCCTGCTTGTGATATGTAACATTCCCATAGACTGAGTTACACATGCATGATTCATTGTCTCTGTAAAATGTGTGTGTAATGTAAAGTGCTCTGACACCCTACACTGGTATGAGTAACTCTTTAAAACAAATTAAATGCCTGTGAGAGAGGAGCAATGGAGAGATGAGGGGTGCTGTTGGAGGGTGGTAGTGAGGGACTCCGTGGAGAAGAAGGTCATTGGGAGGGGCACCATTAAGGCCAGTTGTTGCATCCAAGGAAGACAGATCCATCCCAATAGGTTAAAGAAGATTTATTCTTAAGAACAAGTACAGCTCTCAAACTGCCAGAGTGGCTCTCTAATTTCATCACAATTCTTTTTAAGGCTTGATATTATACAACTTAAAAGAAAACACAATATATACAAGATAAGCATAAAGACAAATGAACAGAAGAAGACTAAAACAAGGGATATAACACCAGTCCTGCTTGCAGGCCACTATCCCTGTGACATGTCTCTAATGGAGTGAGTCTCAATTTGTGATCTACCTCTAGAATGTTAATCAGTTAGATCGGATTGTGACCTTGTTTCAGAATTTTACAAACTGACTTATTATTAGATAGTGTACTGCAAAACTACAGGTCACACATTACGACCAGATTTAGCTGCTATTTTAATACGCTGGCCTTCAGTCTTTAACGCTGGCCTATATAGTGCCCGTTCTCTGTGTGTTGCAGCTGTGCACTGCAGCTTCCTGGTTCAAATTCTATTTTGGTTGCTGAGTTTGTAAACGGTTTCTGGAATCTATTACATTTTTTACTATCAGCATATGCTCAGCATTGCAGTGGATTCCAGTGTAGATGAGCCATGAAGCCACTAATTAGAAAACAAAAAACAATGAATCCTCTGCACACACCCTTACAGCAAATAAATCTACAATAAATTGAGTTATTTATGTATTTAGATCATCAGTTTTATGATTAAATACCAAACTGGTAAAAAGGTAAGGAGGATGGATGCATGAGTTTAAGGACACAGGTTAAAAACAAGGGTCCAGATTTACTAAGATTTTGCATCAGGCTTGCATCACTTTTTTGGGACAGTCCCAATGCAAATTCCATTTCAAGATTTACAAAGCCATGCGAAATCCTGATTTTTATAAAAAAAAGAAGTAACACAAGGCAGTGCATTGTCCTTTCTTACGCTACCTTGTGTCATGTAGGCATTCCATTGGTGGTGCATTGATGCTCCTGTACATTACGCAGCACAAAAAGGAATAGCCTCAAAGGATACTTTTTGGGCCAGAAAGAATCCCTTCCTGGAAATAAAGTAACCTGACCAGAAGACAGGCAAACTTGCGCCATGACACAAGGGTACCTGTGTTGGTGATAGGCTGCCACAAGTACACAGGAGAGAACAGAACTGTGCCATATCTTTGAAAAAATGGGTCTGCTCTGCTCTCTCCCTTTCACACAAAGCAATGCAGCTCAGCAACTTTATTTGCTGTGCTGCTTTGCATGAAATTTTAGTAAATATGCCCCACAGAAACATCATAGCCACAAGTGTGAATGCACAGTACAGCAAAGACTATTTGGCCTGATGGAATTACTACAGTTGCTGTTAAAGTTATTTGACTAGTTCTAGAATTAATTTGTCTATCATTCATAAGAATGTACACACTTTATCCACCAAGTTACACTAAGGGCCTCATTTTGATGTCGGTCGGAATGGCTCCGAACGGCATTTGGTCTGTCCGAATCTGATTCGGAACCCGCATTTCCGACCGACCCGGAAACACATCCGATTATGATAGTCAGAAACCCGTCTTTTTTCCGACTCGGTTTCAATTGGCATTTGGAGAAACCTAGTTGGTCAGAGCCAACTTGTAGGGCTGTACGGACCGTGTTTCGATGTCGGATTCTGACAGCCTTTCCGAATCGGTCTGCCCAACACGGATTAGCTGTCGGAATCTGACTTTGGGGGCCCGCAGCAGGCACTCCTTCACCCAGAGGCCTCCAGTGGGGTCCCATGGGAGTACCCAGGTGTCCTCTCTTTCCAACCATGCATGGTGTGGCAGTCACCAAGGGCTGCCTACCACAGGGTGCAAGGTTTTCTGCCACCACCCCTTTTTCAATGGGAGCCTGTGTTTTCAGTCAAAACACAGGCTGAATGGTGTTCGGAAACATCGTAATCGGTCGGTCAGACTCCCTGAATCCGATTTGGTCAGAAACGATTCCTAGACTGAGTCGGTCAGAATGCTTTTTGACCGACATCGTAATTGGCCCCTAAATGAGTCATTTTTACCAGGACATTAGTGCAAAAACAGGCAGAAGTGTTTTTTTTCTGGAAGCAATCATGAGTAGATCCCGAATTCTATACTTCTAGTTTTCCACTTGTTGTGACCAGCAGCATTTTGCTGGTTGTAACAGCACAATGAGAAAGAAAAAAAAACATAAAATGCAGTGCGATAGCTGGTTATTCCGCATGTTTAATTCACAGTATTAACTATGCACCGAAATCCACGTGCTGCCTTGCCTAAATCCTACATAGAGAGGGTCCCCTTTAATGCAGTTTTGACCAGGTTCTAAATGAACCCATAAGTTTTAGAGGCAGCTGGTATTGACCAAAAGTGGCAGAGCAGGTGAAAGAAAAAAAACACATACCTCCTCTGCTTGGCCACCGTCTCTCAGTCTCTCTTTTCTGTCATCTCTCCTCCCGGAAACAGGAAGCACACAGGCTCCCCTAAGCCAATCATAACGCTGCTGTCACCAGCATGACAGCAGCGTCATGATTGGTTTGAGCGCCATGGTTCGGCCCTCAGACACGGAGTGGGAGCCCGTGCATATTCTCCACTCAAGCTGTGCAATACAGCCTGGTGGAGAACATGCTAATGGGCCAATTATAATGCAGTTTAGAAGGCCTCCTAACAGCATTTGCTCTGTCCTAATAGGATCTGAAACGTGTCTTTCCGACTGAATCAGAAAGGTTTCCGACCAACTGATTACGATGCAAGTTAGGCGTTGGGAATATCCTAATCCGAACCTGACGGCATTCAGAATGACCGAGCCGTACAGAGCAGACTTATGCATCTCCATGGGCCGCATTTCCAAATGACTGATTACGATGCTGGATTCGGATAGCCTTTCTGAATCGTGCCGTCCAACTCGAAACGGCAGTCCGAATCAGATTTTGGGAGCCCATAGCGGGACCCCTTGCACCCGGAGCCTTCCCAGCAAGGCCCATAGGGGTATCCATGGGTCCCTCCCTTATCAGCCATGCACAATGTGGCAGGCACCAGGGGGTGCCCGCCACAGGGTGCACAATTTTTCCCAGCAAACTCTTTCTTCAATAGGAGTCTATGCATTCGGTCAGAACCCGTCGCAACCACATCTCCGGACACCTGAGAGACCTGCACTTGCTCCCGGTCAACAAGAGAATCACCTTCCGTCTCCTCACCCACGCACACAAAGCCCTGCACAACCTGGGCCCAGGATACCTCAACAGCCGCCTCAAGTGCAACTCAGATAAATCTGAGATACTTTTTTTCGGATACTCATCTGATCCGGATTGGCATGGGTGGTGGCCCGCCGACATGTTCCCCCCAGCTCATTCATCCCAGTCAGCCAAGAACCTGGGAATTAAAATCGATAATGGGTTGACGCTCAAATCCCAGGTGCTGGCTCTTACAGGAACATGTTTTGGCATTCTCAGGATGCTCCGGAAGTTCTTCCCGTTACTTGCGGAGGAACACAGGAGAATAACAGTTCAGGCCCTCATTGGATCCAGATTGGATTATGCTAACATCTTATACTCTGGCCTCCCGGAGTACCTCCTACAACGCCTACAGGTGGCCCAGAATGCTGCCGCGCGAGCCATCTTCGGCCTTCATAGGCAAGCCAGTGCCTCGAGCCTATAGCAAGTTTTACTTTGGCTCCCCATCCGGAAGCGGATAATATTCAAGGCTATGACGCTGGCCCATAAGGCTCTGCATGCCACGGGAGCTCAATACTTGCAAAGGAGGCTGGCTTTTTACCATCCGGCACGATCCTTGAGATCGGAGTCCCTTTCGTTTGCGGTAGTCCCCCGAATAAAAAAAGCCCGCATTGGAGGACGGTCATTTAGGCTGTTAGCCCCTCAGCTGTGGAACTCCTTACCTCTGACCTTGCGTTCCACGCCTAACTTACTTGCGTTCAGGAAGGGCTTAAAGGCCTGGCTGTTTACCTGTTAGAGACTTCCTGCCCTGTTCTACGATTTGTGACTGCTTGTTTCTATTTTCACTGTTATGTTTTTTTCTGCTCCTTCTTAGGTCTGGTAGTACAAAGCGCCGGGACACTCCTCGGAGTAGCCGTGCGCTATAGAAGACCTACTTAACATAACATATTTAACATAACATAACTTCTACACTCCCACACGCCAGCTTCGATCGACCAGCCACGCCCTCGCCGCCGTCCCCCGCATCCGAAGAGCCACAACGGGAGGAAGATCCTTCTCCTACCTGGCCGCCAAGACTTGGAACTCCCTCCCGACCCACCTCCGCCTGACCCAAGACCACCTCGCCTTCAGGAAGCAGCTCAAGACCTGGCTGTTCAAGCAGTAGCGGACCTCTCTCCCCAAGTGCCTTGAGACCCTCTGGGTGAGTAGTGCGCTCTATAAATGCTTTGATTGATTGATTGATTGAACATAGGCTCCCATTGAAGTCAATGGGAGTCTGACCGAATCATATCAGGAAGCATCCGGATGCATCGTAATCGGTCGGTCAGACTCTCCCAATCCGAGACGGTTGGAAACCATTCCCAAACCGATTCGGTCGGAATGAATTCCAAACAGCAATGTAATCGGGCCCACAGTGTGCATGACTGTTGATGGGCCCCGACGGCTGACCAAACCATCAAGCACACTTAAGTGCATGAACCACTCCTCCCCCTGCTGGCTGTGATGACAGACAAGCCTCTAGTCTCCAGTCCCAAAACAGGCTTCAGTACTGAAAAATAAAATGATAATAGCAACATGCTACTATCATTTTACTTTTACTTTTTTCCACTGCTAAAAAGCAGTGGGGTGACGCTCCTCTGCTTTAGCGGAGGACCCGCCGCTGAAAGGTTGGCAAAATTTAAGAATATAGACAGGTTCCACATACCTATAACAATTATTGTAATATACTAAAATTACAGGCAATGCTATGGGTATTCTGTGAAAAATATCAAGTTGAGAATGTTAACATACACAAATATCGAGTTTTGAATATCCTGACACAGAAATATCGACAGCAAGAATATCGTGGTCACAAAAATCGAATTTAAGGTAAGAAATATTGATTAAAAAATATAGAAGTCGTTAATATCATTTGCAAGAATATAGTTGTTTAAAATATCATTTTTTTAATTAGTGTTATGTTTTTAGTATATATTTTAAATGTATGTGATGAATTGTTTTTGTATAGGTATTATTTATGTTTTTTAACCCGTTGCGTGCTCATGACGGCTCCACGCCGTCATGAGTCACTGGCAGTGTGTGCTCATGACAGCGTGGAACAGTCATGCCGCTGCCGCTCCGCCCACGCTGGACTAATTCCCCGCCTGTGCGGGCGAATTAGTGAGTGGGCGGGTCATGACCGCTCCACGCCATCATGAGCATAAGCCACCCGTGACTCATGATTTCATAAGTACGGGAGCGCCACGCCCACTCCCTAGCCCCTCCTGTGCCGCTCCGGAATTCGCGGCGCAGGGAAGGGGTTAATATATGTGTTATATATTTTTTTAGTAGGTACTAATTTTATTTTAATTACATATTGTGTTTTATAGTTCTGTAGCGGGTTGTGGGTTTAAAGGAGACTAGGCTGGGAAGTAATTTAATTATAATAAATTAATGAATATTTTGTATGAATTAATATTTATTTAATTGAGATTTTAGAATGTTATTTGTGTTAACAAAAATGTGTATACATTTTATGTGTGGGTAGTGGGGTTTATAGGGGTAATTCTTTAATTATTTTTATTCAATTCATTCTTAATTAGTTGTTAATTATTATTAAATAATTAATTGATAATAAATCATGATAACCGTATAATTAATATTAGGTGCCAGTTGTGGGGTTTCTGGGGGTAAAGGGTAGGAAGTAATTTATTATTATTTAAGCAATAATTCTAATATTAATTAATTATTTAATTGATCATTCATTAGGGTAATTGTTTAAATCTTTTTTTGTGGGGGATTTGGGTTTATATAGGTAAAGGGTGGGGAGTAAATCAATGTTACTTACTTTATAATTAATTGAAAATACATTTTAATTGTGCAGTTCATTTTTTTACTGTTTAATTTTAGGTGTTGGGATTATATGGGTTTTAGGGTGAAAAGTTAAATAAATCATCAAATCATCAAATCAAATTGACTTTATTTCGGATATATTGCAATCCATAAAAGTACACAGCATTAAACATTTCATAGTAAAAAACATTACAATAATTACAAAGTCAATCTAGATTACATACAACACATATGGTACATAAAAGAGTACATAGACAAAATCAGTACAAGAAAAAGTGCATTAGTGCGTTGGGCTGCAGATGATTCACAATTACTCATCTAAACAATTTCTTAGTCTCCTGGTTAGTTTTAAAAATTCTAGCACCTGGAGGACACTATCAGAGTGCAGAAGCTGTAAGTACATAAGGGCGGGCCTGATTTGATTAAAATTTAATTTCTTTAAAAGAGTAACAAGATACCGCCTACGGGGATATTCATAAAATGCACATAAAAATATAAAATGCAGCATATCCTGTGGAGACTTCCCGTCGCAGCCACAGGGTGCTGCAGGTTTCTTAAAAATGTCCGACTTAGGTCTAATTAAAAGATGATGAAAAATGTTGAACCTGAACCGGGTCAGCAAAAATTTCTCATGGGAGGTAAAGGAGCATGTTAGGTACATTTCCATCGTATCACAAGTTCTCAGCATAATATACTTTCTAACATTTGGTTTCGTGAGCTCAACTTCATCTCTTAAGGCATTACAATCCATGAAAAAAGCCCTCTTAATTGCTGGAACATCACCCTTAACTATATCCCTCGGGTTGTCAAACAGGTTCAGGCGGCCAAGCTTCAAAAATTGGGACTTCAAATATTTAAGCCAAGGTACACACATTGCATGATTGAGCGATACAAGATCTTCCACTATCTGGTGGGTTAAAGGAATTTCATCACTTAACCATAATTTTACCCAGCATAACAGTGGTTTCAATTTAACAATATCAGATAAATGCAGACAACCAAGCTCTTCATGTACAGCTAAGTTCGGTGTGCTACCTGGGACACATAACAGTCGCTTTAAGAAATTATTTTCGACTATTTGCAGTTGTTCACCATTTGTGTAGCCCCATATCTCGCTTCCATATACTGCGGTGGCTATGGATTTAGCATTATATAATTTCATCATAGCCACATTTCGCTTTTTCCCCAGTTTGGAAGCAAAGTTGAAGATGGAGGCATTTACTCTAGTCATTTCCCCCTTCTTCTTGGCCAACTGTGGGGCCCAACTAAGGTTCGTATCAAATAAAACACCCAAATATGAGAACGTCTGTGTGATGGGGATCAAAGCATCATTCAGTTTAAAATTGAACTTCTTTTTAGGTTGACGGCCAACATGCATTATATAAGATTTAGAGTTGTTGACCATAAGGTCCCTATCAGACATAAAATTATTAAAAGCATTCAAAAGTGCCTGGAGACCTATTTCTGTTCGTGAAATTAAAACCGCATCGTCGGCATATAAAAGTAAAGGAATCCCCCTCGCACCGGCTCTAGGACAATCTGATTTAACATCTTGCAGTTCAGCCTCTAAGTCATTTATATAAAAATTAAAAAGAAAAGGGGCCAAGATACACCCCTGACGTACTCCTTTATTAATGCTAAAACTTCCTGTGGTTTCCCCAGTCGATGAGAACCTCACATTGGCTCTTGTGTCATTATCCAGATCCGCAAAGGAACTCCACGGTCCCCCTATCAATACCCTTGTCCTTCATGGTCTGCCACAGCCTCCCCCTGTTAACACGATCGAAGGCTGAGGACAGATCCATGAAGGCAAGGTGTATTACTCCTTTCTGTACAACGGTATATTTATTCAGAATATGAAACAGGTTGAGACACTGAGTTATAGTAGAGCGCCCTTCACAACAGCCATATTGAGAGAGCAACATGATATTATTTCCATTCGACCAGCTTGTTAGGCGTTGGAGTATGACTCTCCCCATAATCTTAACCATTGAATCAATTAGGGATATTGGTCGGTAACAAAGAGCACTTCCCCTATCTCCCTTCTTGAAGACAGGGACTATAGTTGACAGACCCCACGTTCCCGGACAACCCACTGTGGCCGCAGCATTAAGTACAGCAACCAGAATGGGAGCCCAGAAAGCTGGATCAGATTTGTAAAGATCCGGTGGTATTCCGTCAGGTCCTGGAGCTTTATTTGCAGTGAGACCCATTATGGCAGCCAAGACCTCACTTTTGTCAAAAATAATAGTGCTGTCCCTATCATGGGGGGCAACAACCACGATTCCAGATCCCTCAGAGTAGTACAGACTTTTAAAATGACTTTCCCATTCCTCTTTAGTTATACAACAGACAAGTCCATCTCCAGGGTCCTCGGTCAAAAAAGGTTTTTTAACCAGTGCCCAGAATTTGGTGCTGCTGTTCAGGGTAGAGGGGTCAAGCAGTTCCTCCCAGGCCTCTTCCTCAAAAACTCCTTACGGGCGGCAGTAATAGCCTTGTATTCCTTTCTACAGAGTTTTACGACCACCCGATTCCTCGGGGAAGCTGACAGTGCAAGCCTCAGTTTGCGAGCAGCTATAGTACAGTCGTGGCTAAACCATCTCGGGCCTATATTGACCTGGGTTTTATTAGGGACAGATAGAAGCGCTGACACCTTCTCCGATATATTTTGATAAGCCTCTAGAACCAACCTAGGTTCACCCCCCACATCAGTACAGACTTTAATATCTTCTGCACACCCTTCAGAGATATTCTTATAAAAGATATCCGCAGAGACCATGGACCATTTTAACCGCCTTCTCCCATCTGTTGTGCCCAATCTACCTTGATTAATGATCTTATTACCTTTTTTTACCCATGGACATTTTAAACAGATTGTCAGGGGGTTATGGTCGCTAAATTCGCTAGGAACAATGCAAAAAGAATCTAAAAAAGTTTGCATCGTCCGCGAAACAAGTATATGGTCTATAAAGGTACCCCTTCCATGCCCTTTAAAGGTTGGGGTATCAAAGCAATATAGCGGGTCCTTTAGTGACATAGCCAGAGAGAGGTCAAAGTCATTCAATAGGTCATTGCACAATTCCCCCTCCTTAGTGTGCTCCATATGGAGACAGTCCACACGTTCACAAGTCATTTCTGGTAAACACTTGTGCAATGGATAAATACAAGGATGCAGATTAAAATCCCCCATAATCATGAGGTTATGACCCACATTTTTCATAAAATTAGAGACAAAAGAATTTAATATATGAATGTGAACCCTACCTGCACTATCATAAGCAGCATTATAAAAATTCACCAGGCGCCCAAGGACATTGCCTCCAGTTAGAGTTAAGCCCATTACACCTGTATGATGTGCTTCAATTCTTCGTACTTCACAGGGTATTAATATGGAAACGAAAATTACAAGGCCCCCCTTGGGCCTACCCCGCACTGATGGCAAGGCTGGCACAAAGAAGGCCTTATACCCTTCTAAGAAGAGGTTACAGCCTACCTCCCAGGTCTCTTGTAAACAGATAATTGAAAATTGCTTAATGTAAGTTACCCAATTTGCATCAGACATTTTGGCCGCAAGGCCCACAATATTCCAAGAGACAGCAAGACATCCTGTCATTTTGTCCACTGGGTTATCTAAATTTGTAGATTCACCTGTAGCCCTAGTATCCTGAGCTGCAGGTGCCCCCGTCAATCACACATCTCAAGGCCGGATAACACTTCATACCTATTCTGTGTATTTAAGTTCGACCCATATTGATAGTGCCCAGAGCTGGAGCTCCTGTTATAAGTTCCATTTGGTCCGCCTGACCCACATGGATTAATGATGTCATAAAGGAATGGAGTCTCTTGCACAGGAGTATAAGGTTCAAGCCCTCGCCTGGTTAGACTATGTTGTGGTGGAGGTTTGCACAGATGCGCATAAAAGTAACCCAGGGGGCGTACACAGATACTATTCATATTATATACCAGTGCAGAAGCTCTCAAAAGGACAGTTGCCACATGCTGGGGGTGTTTGAAATTTACAACTATACAATCCCCCGACCCAGTCTTTTTAGACGGCCCCACCCAGTTGACACGCCTAACTGTCATTATCTGATCACAATATGAGATGGGAAAACCACAGTTTTTGTTAAGCCATGACACTGTCTTATTTTTCAGAGAGGTTTGAGATTCATCAAAGGGAGATGCGGGATGAGTGCCACAAGGGGGCACATTAGTCAGTACTACCACAAACGGAGCACAATCCGGTGGTAAGTTAAGATAGCGGTTGTACCTCGGGGGTCTGGGAGCTCTACTGCTTTGGGGGTTTGTAGATAATTGTTGCTGCGAGGCAGTTGCCACAGGGATATCTGATCGTATAGGTGTTTCAGACTCTGAGGCCACTTCGACAGCAATTTTCCCCCTCCCCTTGTTTCGTGTATCAATAACTTCAACAATTTCTCCGCCATTCCCCCCAGAGTGTACATTTCCACTAGATGTTACATTTCCACTAGATATTGCAATCTTCTGTGACGATAACAGACCACCCAGCCTAGTCACTTCCTTGGCTAGGATATCTATCTTAATAGTTAATGGTTTAATAAGCTCCTCCATTTTTGCTGTTAAAGAAACTTCTAGGTTTTTTAAAAGTGAAGCAAAGAAATCAGGATTTAAGTTTGCACCATTACCATTACCATTGGTGCCCGTGAATACAAAAGGGGTAGTTATAGCAGGACTGGTAGTTGCCTTACTATCCTTTTTTTTAAACTTAGAGTTGTTATGTTTCCCATTCACCCTTTGAGACAGTGTTCTACAGGTTCTCAGGGGCCTGGTTTCAGGTTGGGTCTCATTCAGCACACCAATATCGGAAGTTGACAGCGCCAATGAGTCAGAATGAACCTCCACACTCACTAAGATGGGCGCTGGAGAATCAGTAGAGATGACATCACTCGTGTTAGTTACACAATCTTGGGTCAGACTAATTGGAATTTTCAGATAGTGTATCCCCTATCACAATATCTTTCCCCAGAGATGCACGTCTCTCATTATTAATCTGATTTACTTTCCTGACCAGGAAATTGTCTAAATTAGCAGGTCCCGCCCTCACTTTGTCAGATTTGGATGTAGACATTATACACAGTGAAGATGTTAAGCTTCCACGCAAGTACCCTTAAGACTAAGCACTCATAACAAACGAAAAAAATAACAAAATATAAATGATTAAAATGTCTTACAAGCTCATAGTACGTTAGAAGTCCAGAACGCAGTGTAAAATCCCTGGCCCAGTCCAGTCTCCTCAGACCTCTGAGGGCCACAGAGGGCCCGCCCTTGTCCCGGACTTCTCCCGGTCGCTCCCGCGCGCGTCTCGCGGGGCGAGAGGGGTGTCAGGCTTTTTCTAGCGCCTCCGGGCGCTCCTGGCGCATCACGGGCGCGCTGCCGCCCCAGAGGCTGCTGGGGAGTGTGGTCCTATCACTCCTTGTGCCTCCCGGCATCTGGTCACGAGGAGCGCTGCTGCCGTTTCCCTCACGGCTCGCCCGATGGCGAAATGGCAAGGTAAGTTACCTCCTGGTGTTCCCCCTTGGCTCCCGGGGGTCAGGCTTTTTCTAGCGCCTCCGGGCGCTCCTGGCGCGTCACGGGCGCGCTGCCGCCCCAGATGCTGCTGGGGAGTGTAGTCCTATCACTCCTTGTGCCTCCCGGCGTCTGGTCACGAGGAGCGCTGCTGCCGTTTCCCTCATGGCTCGCCCGATGGCGAAATGGCAAGGTAAGTTACCTCCTGGTGTTCCCCCTTGGCTCCCGGGGGTCAGGCTTTTTCTAGCACCTCCAGGCGCTCCTGGCATGTCACGGGCGCGCTGCCGCCCCAGAGGCTGCTGGGGAGTGTGGTCCTATCACTCCTTGTGCCTCCCGGCGTCTGGTCACGAGGAGCGCTGCTGCCGTTTCCCTCACGGCTCGCCGATGGCGAAATGGCAAGGTAAGTTACCTCCTGGTGTTCCCCCTTGGCTCCTGGGGGTCAGGCTTTTTCTAGCGCCTCCGGGCGCTCCTGGCGCGTCACGGGCGCGCTGCCGCCCCAGAGGCTGCTGGGGAGTGTGGTCCTATCACTCCTTGTGCCTCCCGGCGTCTGGTCACGAGGAGCGCTGCTGCCGTTTCCCTCATGGCTCGCCCGATGGCGAAATGGCAAGGTAAGTTACCTCCTGGTGTTCCCCCTTGGCTCCCGGGGGTCAGGCTTTTTCTAGCGCCTCCGGGCGCTCCTGGCGCGTCACGGGCGCGCTGCCGCCCCAGATGCTGCTGGGGAGTGTAGTCCTATCACTCCTTGTGCCTCCCGGCGTCTGGTCACGAGGAGCGCTGCTGCCGTTTCCCTCATGGCTCGCCCGATGGCGAAATGGCAAGGTAAGTTACCTCCTGGTGTTCCCCCTTGGCTCCCGGGGGTCAGGCTTTTTCTAGCACCTCCGGGCGCTCCTGGCGCGCCACGGGCGCGCTGCCGCCCCAGAGGCTGCTGGGGAGTGTGGTCCTATCACTCCTTGTGCCTCCCGGCGTCTGGTCACGAGGAGCGCTGCTGCCGTTTCCCTCACGGCTCGCCCGATGGCGAAATGGCAAGGTAAGTTACCTCCTGGTTAAATAATTTTTATGTGTTTTAATTCGTTTTTTAATTAGTAATATTTGTTTCATTGTTAATTATGAAAATACATTTTTTGTTTAGTTTAAATGTGGGTTGTGAGTTGTGTGGTGTTATAGGGTCGGAAGTAAATAACCTAAATGTGTGTAATAATTAATGTTTTTTTATTAGATATTATATTTGTAGGTATTTGCGATATGTATTTAACATTATAGTATTTTTTAATTGTAAATATATTTTATTTGAATTTTTCACATACTTCTTTTTTTATTATTTGCTTTTTTTTAAAACAGTTTTTATTGCTGATATTTTATTTGTTTTAAATTTGGAACTGATTTTGAATTTTGTACCTCCAGCGAGGTGTAAAAAAGGGCATGGCCCGGAGCACCTCTCTGCAACGCAGCGCAGTGGCGCTTACTGGAAGCACCTGGTGGGCTAGTTGGCCCCCAGAGGCCTTCAGAATTGCAGTGGAATTAATTTCCCAACTTTAAACGCGCCACAGGGCGTGTTTGCACACTTCACCCCAGGCCCCGCCCCCTCCCTTCACCATTGTGTAAACACACCCCATGGCATGTTTTAAGTTGGGGGATGAAGTCCCCTCGAATCCTGAGGGTCCCTGGGGTCCAACTAGCCCACCAGGTATCTCCAGTGCGCCACAGAGCTGCGTTGCAGGGAGGTGTAAAAAGGGGCTTTGCCTGGACCACCTCTCTGCAATGCAGGTCTGTGGCACTCACTGGAGGCACCTGGTGGGATAGTTGGCCCCCAGGGACCCTCAGGATTGAAGATGAATTAATTCCCCACCTTAAATTGCACCACAGGGAGTGTTTGCACACATGTCACCTCAGGCCCCACCCCCTCCCTTCACCACTGTGCAAACGCACCCGTGGAGCGTTTTGAGTTGGAGGATTAAGTCACCTTGAATCCTAAGGGTCCCTGAGGTCCAACTAGAGATGTAAAAAGGGGCATGGCCTGCACCACCTCTCTACAACGCAGCCCTGTGGTGCTTACTGGAGGTACCTGTTGGGCTAGTTGGCCCCCAGGGACCCCCAGTATGGAAGGATAATTAATTCCCCCAATTTAAAACAGGCCACGTGGCGCGTTTGCAGAGTGTTTCTGGGAGGGGGCGGGACCTCTGGCACGATCATTCTTTTTTTTTTGTTAGAAGGGGGACCATGTGTTTTGGGCCCTGGGGACCCCATCCCCCAGGGCCTGATCACTTTGAATAGGAAGGGGGCTGCGTGGGCCCCCCCCTCCCGTGGCCAATTTCGCCCGGGGACCCCATCTCCCAGAGCATGGCAAAACATATTGTTTTTTATAGGAAGGGGATGCAGCCCCCCTCCTAAGGCCTCTATTAGCCCCATGGGACCCCATCCCCCAGGGCCTGCCTTCTTTAAAATAATTTTTGAGGGGGAGAGGGCCGTGTGGCCCCCCTCCCGGGCCACTTCAGGCCCCGGGGACCCCTCCCCTCGGGGGCCTGGCCATCCTTTTTTTTTATTTTGAGGGGGGCTGCGTAGACCCACTCCTCAGGTCAGTTATGGCCCGGGGACCCCATCCCCTGGGGCCGGCCTTTGCATTTGTTTTTATTTATTTATGTTTAATGGGGAGGGGTGCCACTTCTGGCCCGAGGACCCCATCCCCCGGGGCCTAGCCACCTCGTTGGGGACCGTGGGGGGAGCCCCAATGCTCCCACGGTCCCAGCCGTTACCCCGCCTCCTGCGGTAGCCAGCATTGCTTTTTCATAAGGGGAGCTGCTAAGATGCAGCTCCCCGTGTGGAAAAGCAATCTGGTTTGGATTTTGGAAGAGAGAGCAGGTTTCCTGCTCTCTCTTCCAAAATCCAAACCAGTGTTTGCTATGACACTCCCGCACTGTCATTGCAAACAGCAGTGTCCCGGGGTGGGCACCCTGGGACTCGGCAGGAGCCGGCCCTGGGGGGGGGGGTGGTCCTCAGGGCCATCACAGGCTCCAGGAGGGGGGCCCCCTCCCAATATCTACACAGCCCCGGGGAGGTGGTGGTCCCCGGGGCTCGGGGGTTCTTAACGGACCCCCAAATTTACATAATAGTGCCCCAGGGAGGTGGCGGTCCCTGGGGCGTGTGAGGGGATTGAGCCCCCCACATAGGTATTTTTTTTAAAAGCCTCGGGGGTGGCTGGCCCCGGGGCAGAGGGGTGGCCGTGTGCCCCCTGCACACTAATTAATGAAAGCCCCGGGGGTGGCGGATCCCGGGGCTTGAGTGGGCATTTGAGGCCCCCCATACATCTAAAAAAGAAGCCCCGGGGGTGGCAGTCCCCGGGGCTGCGGGGGTCCCACTGGGCCCCCGCAAATATTTTTTGAGATGCCCCCGGGACTTGGCCAACCTGGGGGCTAATTATTAAAAGTGGATCCTCCGGCCATCCTGCGATTTAAAAAAATAAACAATAATTTTGGGGCCCTGGGGGTCCTTGTAGGATCCCCTAAGCAGGCATAGGGGGTCAGGGTGTTTCTACCCTGCCCTTTTTTCTTGTTTTGCACCTTAGTTTTTCTGTTTTCTTGTGCCTTGGTTCTACCGAGGCACAAGATGGCTGCCAACACTTGACAGTCAATTAGCATGCAGCTCGTGATCGGCAGGGTGCATGGATCCTCCGTGCCCCTATATATCAATATTTTTATTTTTTAATTTTCTCAGTAACAACTGAACAGATTTACACCACTTAAGAAAAAGAGTTCTTTCTGAACAAAGCACTACCTTTCTACCTCTACATATCATGGTAGTGACACACCCCAAATTCGTTTTTCACTCCTGTGAATCCTACCCGTCTCATAGGCTAGCATTGGGAATTCCTTAATACACTTTTATACTCTAATTTCTGATCAGGCCCTCCGCCTGGGACGACTCCTGGTGGCCCCCCGCCCTGGGAACCGCACCCAAACCGACAGACCATGCACGCAACCTGGGCTTCATCCTGGACTCCTCCCTCTCCATGACCAGGCAAGTCAACGCCGTCTCCTCGTCGTGCTTCAGCATCCTGCGCATGCTACGGAAGATCTTCCGGTGGATCCCCACCGAGACCAGGAAGACTGTCACCCAGGCACTCGTCACCAGCCGACTGGACTACGGCAACGCCCTCTACGCCGGAACCACCGCCAAGCTCCAGAAGAGACTCCAACGGATCCAGAACGCCTCAGCCAGACTCATCCTCGACGTCCCACGACACAGCCACATCTCCGGACACCTAAGAGACCTGCACTGGCTCCCGGTCAACAAGAGAATCCCCTTCCGTCTCCTCACCCACGCACACAAAGCCCTTCACGATCAAGGCCCGAGCTACCTCAACAACCGCATCAACTTCTACGCTCCCAAACGTCACCTCCGATCAGCCAGTCACGCCCTCGCCGCCGTCCCCCGCATCCGAAGAGCGACAACAGGAGGAAGGTCCTTCTCCTACCTGGCCGCCAAGACCTGGAACTCCCTCCCGACCGACCTGCGCCTGACCCAAGACCAGCTCGCCTTCAGGAAGAAGCTCAAGACCTGGCTGTTCGGGTAGTAGCAGCACCCCCCCCCCCCCCCTAGCGCCTTGAGACCCTCCGGGTAAGTAGAGCGCTCTATAAATGTCTGATTGATTGATTGATTGATCAGAAAGGGGCAGCTTTTTCACGTTTTAATATCTTTGGAATGGTAATGATAAATCCGCCTTACTAGTGAAGTTGGATTTAACATTACTGTTTAAGAAATGCCACTTCTAGAATGTGGATGTTTCTCTGCACTTACAGCTCTGTTTGCCTGACAGTCAGTCATATAAGCTTTTTCGACAATTAGTCATCAAAACAGATGTACAAAAGCTTAAAAAAACATGACCATTAAGATAATAGAACATTAAAATATGACTTTTCAATACAAATGTAAAATCTGTTAAAAACAATCAAAAGAAAACATAGACATTAAACACTTCAGGGTTCTAGTTAGATATAGGATGGCTTATACCACTTATTATACTAAATACAGAAAAATTGATTGGTATCAGCCTTTACCCTGCACATTTTTCCTTCCGAACAATATAGTCAAAATCAAAAATAGGAAATGGTCTAAGATAGTCAAAATGGCAGCCAGGGTTCTAGAGGTATATGGTAAACATATAATCACATGATCAACCCTCTACCCAACAGAAATTACTTGAGATCTAATAGACCATGCCTAGCCTAGGAATTTTGCCAGGGCAATGACAATAGGTGTTGTCATTTCTGAGCGCAGTAGTCTAAGCACCATATCATTGCTTCTAGTTCCCAATGATCTACAGATTGGAGTCAGCCACATGCGACATGGGGCCGCATAGGCCGGGCAAGCAAATAACAAATGGGCCAGTGATTCTAAAAATACATGGCAAGCTGGACATGAAACATTAGCTTGCGTCTCCCAATTAGCCGAAAATTACCTTACTGGCAAGGTGTCAACTCTAAATTGGAAATATAGCTTCCAGTCATGTGGCTTAATTATTATATCCTGTATCATTCCTGCTTTTGTAGTGGCTTCACATTCAGAAAGAGCCCTGTTAGTGATGAAGAATCACTATTTATAACAATGTTATCAGTCACCCAGCTCCAGTATCTTTCCTTTAGCAAAGCTTTAGCTGGAAACAGGGTGTTTTCTGGATTCTCCCACAATGTAACCATTTCAATATTGGTTAGAATAAGTCTGATTTCCTGCAACCATGTGATTTTTTTGTGTCGATCTACTCTAATTAAGTCATTAAGGCCAATAGCATAAGCTCTTAGTTACGGTGTAGACCAGATTCTCCGCCAGTATAGCAGGGGTCGCAATCTGGCTGTGTCAGCCAGTGACTTCCTGCCTAGATCATGAAGCAGCGGATGTACTGGTGTACTTTGTGGGAGGTTAGTGATATTCAGTAGGAACCTATTTTCTGCTGTTATTAGTTTGGAGAGATTCTTAAACCCCCAGAGCTCTGCCCCATACAACACGGAACTAACAACTTTTATTTTGTAAATTTGCAAGACTGGGCTAACTGGCTTGGTAAGAGAAGTGTTAAACTTAGTTTGCAAAGTTCCGGCCAGTTGGCCATGCTTCAGTGTGGCCATTTCAAATTGCTTATTCCACTTCAATTCAATTCAATAGAGACTTTATTTCGGTTATATTTCACACCATAAAAGTACACATATATACAATACAATTAAAAACATTACACATAGTATTACAATAATTCATAGGCACATAAGAAAGTCATATTACACGTGTCCGAATGCCAGTTAAATAAACCGGATAGATAGTAAAGTGCAAATGGTGCCGGGTATGATACCGCAGAAAAATATCTTTCAATGGGTAGGCTGGACAGTCATTGGAAAATACAGAATCACTTGTCTAACCTTATTAAAAATATCTGACTTTGGTCTGATTAAAAGATGATGGAAAATATTGAGTCTAAACCTAGACAACAAGAATTTTTTGTGAGAAGTAAAAGTACCCATTAAATATGGCTCCATACTGTCATAGGTTTTTAGCATAACATATTTCCTGATACTTGGTTTCATGAGCTCCTCACTTTCTCTTTGGGCCAACCTATCCTTGTAAAAAGCATGTTTGATTGCAGCTAGATCCCCCTTTACAATCCCGCTTGGGTTTTCAAACAAGTTCAAACGGCCCAGCCTGGAAAAGCCAGTTTTCAAGTATTTTAATCAGGGGATGCACATGGAATTATCCTGAGACACAAGGTCTCTTACAATAAATTGGGTAAGAGGTATATCTTGGTTTATCCACAGTTTTACCCAGGAAGTCAGAGGCCTTAGAGCAAAGATATCACATAAATACTGTGTCCCCAGTTCTTCGTGTACTGCCAGGTTGGGTGTACTGGCGGGGACACAGAGAAGACGTTTTAGGAAATTGTTTTCAACAACCTGTAACTGTTCTCCAGTTGCATAACCCCATAGTTCGCTGCCATATGCAGCTGTTGCAACCGATTTAGCGTTATAGAGTTTAATCATTGCGTTAATTGGCTTCTTCCCCAATTTCGTTGCAAAGTTAAAAATAGAGGCATTAACCCTCGTCAATTCCCCTTTCTTTTTAGCCAGATGAGGGCCCCAGCTAAGCTTGGTATCAAATAAGACACCAAGATATGAGAATGTTTGCGTGACGGGGATTGGAACCTCATCCAGTTTAAAAACAAAATTATTTTTAGGTTGACGGCCAACATGCATAATGTATGATTTAGAGTTGTTGACCAGTAGGTTTCTGTCAGTCATAAAGATGTTAAAAGCATTTAAAAGCGCCTGGAGTCCCTTCTCCGTTCTAGAAATTAAAACCGCATCATCTGCGTATAAAAGAAGTGGAATACCATGCCTGCCAACTCTAGGGCAGTCTGCCTGTACCTTCTGTAAAACAGCATCTAACTCATTAATATAAAAGTTAAAAAGGAATAGGGCAAGAATGCAACCCTGACGCACTCCCTTCTTAATGTCAAAGTTGCCAGTGGTATCCCCATTTGCAGAATACCTGACGTTAGCACTGGTATTACTGTGCATATCCACCAAAAAATCAACTATCCCTGTGTACACACCTTTCTCCCTCATGGACTGCCACAGCCTTCCCCTGTTGACACAGTCGAAGGCTGACGACAAGTCCATGAAGGCAAGGTTGACAGTTCCCTTCTGTACAACAGTGTATTTGCTCAGTACAAGAAAGAGGTTAAGGCACTGGGTTATGGTGGAGCGCCCACCGCAGAAACCATACTGGGAGATTGACATGATGTTATTCTCGGACGCCCAGCATGTTATTCTCTGCAGCAGAATTCTCCCCATAATTTTGACCATAGAGTCAATTAATGAAATTGTCTGATAACAATGGGGACTACCTTTGTCTCCTTTTTTAAACATGGGAACAATCGTTGATGGTCCCCAGGACATGGGACAGCCCACTTTGGCAGCTGCATTAAAAACTGCGATTTACAAAAGGGGGTGGTGATGAACAGAGTGTCTGAGTTAAACAGACCACTCTTACCCAGTCCAAAGATCAGGGCTTGATCCATCACCGTTATTTATCTCACTGCCCCATCCCAGCTCAGAACCTGGCTATATGCAAATCAGTCTGTCCCTGGCCCAGTGCATCATGGGAACAGGGCAGACTAAACTACCAAGCCAATTCTTCACCAGAAAGGAGACAAGCTACCGGGGACCGGTTTCTGGCATTTCAGCCTTCTTCGGCCCGGCTTGCTTGAATCCTGATGGAGCAGTGAGAAAGGGACTCATGTCTGAGCATACCCTGCCACACCTATAGTGGCCAAAAACGATTTACAAAAGGGGGTGGTGATGAACAGAGTGTCTGAGTTAAACAGACCACTCTTACCCAGTCCAAAGATCAGGGCTTGATCCATCACCGTTATTTATCTCACTGCCCCATCCCAGCTCAGAACCTGACTATATGCAAATCAGTCTGTCCCTGGCCCAGTGCATCATGGGAACAGGGCAGACTAAACTACCAAGCCAATTCTTCACCAGAAAGGAGACAAGCTACCGGGGACCGGTTTCTTGCATTTCAGCCTTCTTCGGCCCGGCTTGCTTGAATCCTGATGGAGCAGTGAGAAAGGGACTCATGTCTGAGCATACCCTGCCACACCTATAGTGGCCAAAAACGATTTACAAAAGGGGGTGGTGATGAACAGAGTGTCTGAGTTAAACAGACCACTCTTACCCAGTCCAAAGATCAGGGCTTGATCCATCACCGTTATTTATCTCACTGCCCCATCCCAGCTCAGAACCTGGCTATATGCAAATCAGTCTGTCCCTGGCCCAGTGCATCATGGGAACAGGGCAGACTAAACTACCAAGCCAATTCTTCACCAGAAAGGAGACAAGCTACCGGGGACCGGTTTCTGGCATTTCAGCCTTCTTCGGCCCGGCTTGCTTGAATCCTGATGGAGCAGTGAGAAAGGGACTCATGTCTGAGCATACCCTGCCACACCTATAGTGGCCAAAAACGATTTACAAAAGGGGGTGGTGATGAACAGAGTGTCTGAGTTAAACAGACCACTCTTACCCAGTCCAAAGATCAGGGCTTGATCCATCACCGTTATTTATCTCACTGCCCCATCCCAGCTCAGAACCTGGCTATATGCAAATCAGTCTGTCCCTGGCCCAGTGCATCATGGGAACAGGGCAGACTAAACTACCAAGCCAATTCTTCACCAGAAAGGAGACAAGCTACCGGGGACCGGTTTCTGGCATTTCAGCCTTCTTCGGCCCGGCTTGCTTGAATCCTGATGGAGCAGTGAGAAAGGGACTCATGTCTGAGCATACCCTGCCACACCTATAGTGGCCAAAAACGATTTACAAAAGGGGGTGGTGATGAACAGAGTGTCTGAGTTAAACAGACCACTCTTACCCAGTCCAAAGATCAGGGCTTGATCCATCACCGTTATTTATCTCACTGCCCCATCCCAGCTCAGAACCTGGCTATATGCAAATCAGTCTGTCCCTGGCCCAGTGCATCATGGGAACAGGGCAGACTAAACTACCAAGCCAATTCTTCACCAGAAAGGAGACAAGCTACCGGGGACCGGTTTCTGGCATTTCAGCCTTCTTCGGCCCGGCTTGCTTGAATCCTGATGGAGCAGCGAGAAAGGGACTCATGTCTGAGCATACCCTGCCACACCTATAGTGGCCAAAAACGATTTACAAAAGGGGGTGGTGTTGAACAGAGTGTCTGAGTTAAACAGACCACTCTTACCCAGTCCAAAGATCAGGGCTTGATCCATCACCGTTATTTATCTCACTGCCCCATCCCAGCTCAGAACCTGGCTATATGCAAATCAGTCTGTCCCTGGCCCAGTGCATCATGGGAACAGGGCAGACTAAACTACCAAGCCAATTCTTCACCAGAAAGGAGACAAGCTACCGGGGACCGGTTTCTGGCATTTCAGCCTTCTTCGGCCCGGCTTGCTTGAATCCTGATGGAGCAGTGAGAAAGGGACTCATGTCTGAGCATACCCTGCCACACCTATAGTGGCCAAAAACGATTTACAAAAGGGGGTGGTGATGAACAGAGTGTCTGAGTTAAACAGACCACTCTTACCCAGTCCAAAGATCAGGGCTTGATCCATCACCGTTATTTATCTCACTGCCCCATCCCAGCTCAGAACCTGGCTATATGCAAATCAGTCTGTCCCTGGCCCAGTGCATCATGGGAACAGGGCAGACTAAACTACCAAGCCAATTCTTCACCAGAAAGGAGACAAGCTACCGGGGACCGGTTTCTGGCATTTCAGCCTTCTTCGGCCCGGCTTGCTTGAATCCTGATGGAGCAGTGAGAAAGGGACTCATGTCTGAGCATACCCTGCCACACCTATAGTGGCCAAAAACGATTTACAAAAGGGGGTGGTGATGAACAGAGTGTCTGAGTTAAACAGACCACTCTTACCCAGTCCAAAGATCAGGGCTTGATCCATCACCGTTATTTATCTCACTGCCCCATCCCAGCTCAGAACCTGGCTATATGCAAATCAGTCTGTCCCTGGCCCAGTGCATCATGGGAACAGGGCAGACTAAACTACCAAGCCAATTCTTCACCAGAAAGGAGACAAGCTACCGGGGACCGGTTTCTGGCATTTCAGCCTTCTTCGGCCCGGCTTGCTTGAATCCTGATGGAGCAGTGAGAAAGGGACTCATGTCTGAGCATACCCTGCCACACCTATAGTGGGCAAAAACGATTTACAAAAGGGGGTGGTGATGAACAGAGTGTCTGAGTTAAACAGACCACTCTTACCCAGTCCAAAGATCAGGGCTTGATCCATCACCGTTATTTATCTCACTGCCCCATCCCAGCTCAGAACCTGGCTATATGCAAATCAGTCTGTCCCTGGCCCAGTGCATCATGGGAACAGGGCAGACTAAACTACCAAGCCAATTCTTCACTAGAAAGGAGACAAGCTACCGGGGACCGGTTTCTGGCATTTCAGCCTTCTTCGGCCTGGCTTGCTTGAATCCTGATGGAGCAGTGAGAAAGGGACTCATGTCTGAGCATACCCTGCCACACCTATAGTGGCCAAAAACGATTTACAAAAGGGGGTGGTGATGAACAGAGTGTCTGAGTTAAACAGACCACTCTTACCCAGTCAAAAGATCAGGGCTTGATCCATCACCGTTATTTATCTCACTGCCCCATCCCAGCTCAGAACCTGGCTATATGCAAATCAGTCTGTCCCTGGCCCAGTGCATCATGGGAACAGGGCAGACTAAACTACCAAGCCAATTCTTCACCAGAAAGGAGACAAGCTACTGTTGTAAATATTTTTGTCCACCCTAAGCGTGGAAGGGTATTCTCAGATGTGAGACCCTTGCTCATTGCACCATCAGGATTCAAGCAAACCGGGCCGAAGACGGCTGTAATGCCAGAAACCGGTCCCCGGGAGCTTGTTTCCTTCCCAGTGTAAGAATTGGCTTTTGTAGTTTGGTTTGCCCTGTTCCCATCATGCACTGGGACAGGAACAGACTAATTTGCATACAGCCAGGTTCTGAAACTGGGATGGTGCAGTGAGCTAAAAAACGGTGTTGGATCTAGCCCTGATCTCTTGACGGGGTGAGAGCTTTCTGTTTAATTCAGAGACTCTGTCCCTCACCACCCCTTGTTGTAAATATGCATTAAAAACTGCAGCCAGGATGGGCGCCCAAAAACTCGGGTCAGACTTATACAAGTCTGGAGGGATCCCATCAGGTCCTGGGGCTTTTCTAGGAGTAAGTCCTTCTATGGCCTCCATAACCTCACTTCTATCAAACCTGATAGTTCCTCCCCTAACACTAGGGAGTGACTCAGTTTTTACGGGGGCCACTGAAAAATACAGTTGATTAATGTGCAATTCCCACTCCTCCTTGGTAATGCAGCAATCCAGGCCGTCTCCCGGCTCTTCTACCAAGAATGGTTTTTTAACTAATGCCCAAAATCTGGAGCTACATTTTAAGGTGGAGGGGTCAAGTATCTCGCTCCAGGCCTCTTTTCATAATAAAACTCCTTATGGGATTTGAGAACAGACTTATATTCTCTAAGTCGCAATTTGACATTCTCCTGGACTCTCGGGGTAGCTGCCAGGGCTAACCTAAGGTTACGAGCAGCTTTGGAACAATCGTGATTAAACCACCTTGGCCCACATTTCTCCATACTCCTCTTTACTGGAACCAACATCAGGTCTGACACCTTCGCCAACAGATTTTGATAGGCAATAAGTACCCGCCGTGGCTCTGCCCCCTCCCGAGTGCAGTTCACAATATCCGCAGTGCATGTATCTACAATATTTTTATACAGTAGATCTGGGGTAACCATTGACCATTTAAGTCGCCGCCTCCCATCTGTTGTACCCAACCTCTCTGAACTACATGTCTGTTTTTCCTTGGTAGTCCAAGGTCCCTTCAGGCGAATTATTAAAGGATTATGGTCACTGAATTCGCTTTGGACAATATCAAACGAATCCAGAAAAGGCAGCATTGCCAGTGATAATAACATGTGATCAATGAAGGCGCCCCTCCCGTGCCCCTTAAAGGTGGGAGTTTCACATTTTTTTAGAGGATCCCTAAGTGTCATGGCCAGTGAGAGGTCCAGATTGTCCAGTAAAGCATTACAGAGTTCCCCATCCAGTGTGTGTTCCAGATGTAAACCATCCATACGCTCACAACGTAATTCTGCTAGACATTTCTTCAATGGATCTCCACATGGGTGCACATTAACATCACCCATGATCATGAGGTTATGACTGAAATCCTTCATAGAGGAAGTAATAAAAGCATACAAAACAGATATAGGATTAGGTGCTGAAATAGCGTTGGTAGCATTATAGAAATTCACCAAACCGACTCGACAATTTTCTCCAATTAGAGCTAGGCCCATCATACCAGAATGGTGTGCATCAATTCTGCGAATTTTACAGGTGACAAGAATGGAAACAAAAATCACCAGTCCTCCCTTTGGTCTGCCTCTAATTGATGGTATAGCCGGCACATAAAAGGCCTTGTACCCTTCTAAAAAGAGATCACACTCAACCAGCCATGTCTCTTGTAGGCAGATAACCTTAAATTGCTTAATATAATTGACCCAGTTTATATCTGCCATTTCTGCAGCCAACCCCGCAATGTTCCACGAGACAACATTACTACCACAAATTTTGTCCTGTGAGCTCACAATGGGTACTAGTTCATCTGAAATTATGGTGCCCTGACCCGCAGGTACCTCATGTCAATCACACATGTCCAGGCCAGATAAAAGCTCATACCTATTCTGTGTATTAACATTAAACCCGTGCTGAGGATGACCCATGAAATTGATTTTATTCTGTGTATTAAGAACATTTCCAGGTCCACTTGGGTTAACAATATTATACAAGAAGCGGGTGTCCATAACCGGGGTCTGGGTTTCAACCACAGGTCTGATTAGCCTTTGTTGTGGAGGGTTATTGCAGAGATGTGCATAGAAGTACACCAATGGGCGCACACATATACTGCTCTCATTGTATATCAGTGAAGATGCTCTTAAAAGAAAAGAGTGGCCACATGTTGGGGATGTTTAAAGTTCACAACAATGCAATCTCCACTTCCTATTTTTTTCGACGGGCCCACCCAGTTCACCCTCCTTACTGCCATTATCTGGTCTAGATATGCAATTGGGAAGCCACAGTTTTTGTTAAGCCATGACACTGTTTTATTTTTAAGTGAGGCGTGCGATTCATCATGAGGTGAGGCAGGGTGGGTACCGCAGGGTGGGACATTAGTCAAAACCACCACAAACGGCGCACAGTCAGGTGGTAGATTAAGATAGCGGTTGCTCCTATGGGGCCTAATATCTACTCCATGCCTTGGGACTGGATTGGGCTGCGTCTGCAGGGCAGCTGTTGCTGGATTGGCTGGTGTGATTACTGTTGTTGATGCCCTACTCACAGTGGTAGGTGCTACTACAGCATTATCGGTGTTCAACTGAGTTTTACCACGCACCACCACTGCCTGCCTTTCTTCCCCAGGATTGACCCATTGACCGGTGGCTGCAGCCTGATAAGAAGATACCAGGCCGCCAAGCCTGGCCACCTCCGCAGTCAGGGTGTCTATCTTAGTGGTTAAAGGTCTAATCGCCTCCTCTAACTTAACCTCTAATTTGGCCTCTAGGTTTTTTATAAGACTAGCAAATTGTTCAATATTTAAATTCGGACTGTCTTTCTTATCTCCAGTGAATACAAAGGGGTTGTTCAGCGGGGCACTACTGATTGCGGGTTCTACATCGGTTCTTTTTTTATTCTGTTTCCCACCCCTTTTTGTCTGCGCTTTCCTACAAGTACGCACCGGCCTTTCCTCACTTGATGTGTCATGATGATCTAGGTGGACCTCAGCCCTCACCGCAATCGGTGTTATCAGATCTTCTCTAACTGTGCCATTTGTACTTGCCTCACCCTCAGCGTCCACCGCTAACGGAGGCGGCTCAACCAGAACCGGTGCTGGGCTCCCCTTCCCTAAAGATGCCCGACGTTCACTATTAATCTGGCTAACTTTTTTTACCATGTAATTTTCAATAGTGCTGTGGCCAGTGGCAGGTTTGTCATTTTTAGATTTGGACATCCTAAAATAAAATATAAACAGTACGTATTTAGGTAACAACGCGACTTATACACAAATATTAAAAAATAATAAAGTCTCACTTGATGAAATAATAATAAGGGGTCTGTTCAAAAGGACCAGGGTCTCTGGCCCAGTCCAGTCTCTTCAGGCCTCTGAGGGCCAGAGAGGGCCCGCCCTTTGCCCGGGCTTCGCCCGGCGCGTCCCGCGGGACGAAGGACTGGGGTTGCCTTTATGCGCCTCCTGGCGCTGTTGTGGGCGTCACTGGTGGTGGGAGGGGCCCGGCGGAGCCAAGCCCGGCCGGGAAACAGGCGGAGCAAGGCCCGGCCCTTTGCTGCTGGTGCTGCGGTGCTATGGCGGAGCTGAGCCCGGCCGTGAAGAAGCAGGAACCGTTGGTAATGACCCCCACAGGACTCGGCCCTGGCGCTGCCTTTATGCGCCTCCTGGCGCTGTTGTGGGCGTCACTGGTGGTGGGAGGGGCCCGGCGGAGCCAAGCCCAGCCGGGAAACAGGCGGAGCAAGGCCCGGCCCTTTGCTGCTGGTGCTGCGGCGCTACGGCGGAGCTGAGCCCGGCCGTGAAGAAGCAGGAACCGTTGGTAATGACCCCCACAGGACTCGGCCCTGGCGCTGCCTTTATGCGCCTCCTGGCGCTGTTGTGGGCGTCACTGGTGGTGGGAGGGGCCCGGCGGAGCCAAGCCCGGCCGGGAAACAGGCGGAGCAAGGCCCGGCCCTTTGCTGCTGGTGCTGCAGCGCTACGGCGGAGCTGAGCCCGGCCGTGAAGAAGCAGGAACCGTTGGTAATGACCAGTATCTTTCCTTTAGCAAAGCTTTAGCTGGAAACAGGGTGTTTTCTGGATTCTCCCACAATGTAACCATTTCAATATTGGTTAGAATAAGTCTGATTTCCTGCAACCATGTGATTTTTGTGTGTCGATCTACTCTAATTAAGTCATTAAGGCCAATAGCATAAGCTCTTAGTTACGGTGTAGACCAGATTCTCCGCCAGTATAGCAGGGGTCGCAATCTGGCTGTGTCAGCCAGTGACTTCCTGCCTAGATCATGAAGCAGCGGATGTACTGGTGTACTTTGTGGGAGGTTAGTAATATTTGGTAGGAACCTATTTTCTGCTGTTGTTAGTTTGGAGAGATTCTTAAACCCCCAGAGCTCTGCCCCATACAACACGGAACTAACAACTTTTATGTTGTAAATTTGCAAGACTGGGCTAAATGGCTTGGTAAGAGAAGTGTTAAACTTAGTTTGCAAAGTTCCGGCCAGTTGGCGATGCTTCAGTGTGGCCATTTCAAATTGCTTATTCCACTTCATGTCTCCTTGCATTATGACCCCTAGTTATATGAAATCTTTTACCTGCTCTAGAGGCCGGTTATTCAATACCACTTCTCCTCTAAATGATCTATTAGACGTTAAAGGTCATACACTTAGTTTTTAAGACACTGATTTCCAAGTCTGGCAGATGCAAAACTCTTCAAAGACCAACAGGGCTCGCTGCAGACTGCTCTGTGTTTTAGCGATTATCAATGTGTCATCTGCGAACATTAAAATGGGTATTCTCACACCAGCTGGAGCGGGAGAATCAGTAGGGGTTGCTTCCATAAATTTAGCGATCTCATTAATGAACAGGGAGAATGGAGAGGGTGCCATTACGCAGCCCTGTCTCCCCCATCTTTCTACAGGGAAGAGTTTAGTAGTCTGTCCTTGTGTACCCCACCCGATTTTTGCATAATTTCCCTCATGAAGTCTAGCTATGAGTGATAATAATTTGTGAGGCATACCTAGGTCTTGCAATACTACCCATAGTTTGCTATGGAGATAAGGTCAAAGGCTGACTTAAGGTCCACAATGGCAGCATATAAGCTGCCTTTGTCTATGACCACCGTCCGCCAGTACAACATAGTAAAGCAAAATATCTGGTCAATGGTGCTTGTTCGGATGTATGACGTTACAACGCATACTTTTACCACGCATACCATTACATCAAAACTTTTACAACGCAGGATCCATTACAACGCATGCCATTACAACGCATGCCATTACTACGTAAGTATGGGTAAGTATTTTTTATTCTAAGTGTTGGATAGTGTAGGGGTTTAATTTACTATTCTAACTCCAGGGGGGCATAACAGTAGGGAATGTGTTGGATAGTGTAGGGGTTAAAATTAAATTTAATACTTACCCCTACTTACGCTGTAATGGCATGCGTTCTAATGGCATGTGTTGTAATTGACCCTGCGTTGTAAAAGTTTTGTTGTAATGGTAGTGCGTGTTAATAGTTGTGTTGTAAAGGATGTTCCCCACTTGCACGTGCCCGAAACCCCACCTGGAGTGGTGATAGTATACCCTCCCCATCCACCCAATCTTGCACCTTGTTTAGGACAAGTCGTGCCATGATCTTTTGAAAGGAATCTATTAGACCAATTGGTCTATAGTTTCCAGGCTAACATTTATCCCCTTCTTTAAAAATGGGGATTACCTCGGCCCCTTTCCATGAGGCGGGGACCAGTGCACTCTTTGCAATTTCATTTTCTAAAATTATACTATACTGACTCCACTTAACTTGATCAAAAAGATATATGACAGCTGGATTCCATCAGGACCCAATGCTTTACCTCCCATTACGGCTCCCAAAGCAAGGCTAACACTGGCCTCGGTAAAAGCCGTACCACAAGAGTAAGACTATAAAAGCTCTGCCGTTTAACTATCCTCTAGGCCACAAGCGTATTGGGGTTTGAAATGACTAACCGATTGATCCTGTCTTACATGATTTATTCGTTCTAACGGACGACCATCTCTACCCCACTTTACAACGTCCCAGAATTCTTCATAATTTTTCTTTTCACGGGCACGTTCGAGGTCGAACCATCTATTCTCATCCCAAGATTTTTGGGCCTGCTGCTGTACATTCTTATAGGTTTGCCTTGCAGTACGCATTTTAACAGGATCCCCTTCTCGAATTGCACTGTCTAGGGATCTACGTGCCTCCTTACATTCAGCATCAAACCATTTAAAGATATTTCTTGAATGATTACTCCTCGTCTTATAATGCTTATAAAAATGAGAACGTAGTTGGATAAAAAATTCTTCATGGAATTCTATTATAGACTCTGGAGTTGAAGAATTGGCCAAAAGAACTTCTAATGCAGATATAGCGCTACTAGTGTCTACAGTATCTTTTTCAAGGGCATCACATTTCTCAAGTATGTTTGCCCATTTTAGGCACCTCATTTTATTTGTAGGGACCACATCCTGGGTAACAACCTCTCTGTATGAGGGATCGATTACTTCCTTCATTAATATGTTAAATACAGAACATTGGGGATTGTGGTCGCTCTCCAGCCTCTCTTTTACCACCATGTCCCTTAACACATTACACAACTGGAAATTAATCAATAGGCAATCAATGCGACTAGTGCTTAGGCCATTATTAAATGTGCAAGCCCAGTAACTATCAGATGAGGGTCTACCATTTATGGCCCTTAGGCCTTTCTCCAAACAGATAGAGTTTAGATGAATCGCCTCATCAGCCCATTTTTTTATGGGGTTAGATCTAATCTAGGAATTCCACTGCTCATCTTCCTCATCTGTGAAGTTATATTTCTCGTTTGTAAGGGGCTGAAAGGTCATATTAAAATCACCCGCAAATATTACATCCTGCCCCTGGAGTACTGGTCTAACAAAACATCAAGGGCCGCTATAACTTCTGATTTTTTACCATTTGTCCATCTTGCGTAGACATTATAAATGTTGATGGTTTCTCATAGACCCCACTTCACCCTAATTGCAAGGATGTCCTTGCTACTGGACTCAAGTATCTAAACAACAAAACCAATTTTTTGACGAACCCAAATTATTAAACCACAGAGGCTCGTCCTTCCCCCTTCCCCCCCAATGGCTGGTATATTATAGATTAAGTAGCCTACTTGGAAGCAGGAATCCACCATCCAGGTTTCCTATAGGAGGCAAGCATCATATTTATCCATAAAGATATGCCAATCGGGAGAAGTGATCTTAGAACTTAACCCAGCAATATTCCAGGATAGCACAGACAGTCCAGCAGGAAGGTTATAGCCTGTGTTTTTGACACTAGAACTAGTCTGTGGACTGCTCTGTCAATGGATTTAGTGTTACCAGGGTGTTATGTACAGGTAAATTGCTAGTAATGCATGAAGTCATATGATTAGAAGAAATACAGAGCGGGGGATCTCTACTTACTGAATGGACCTCCTGGATTTCCAGTTCTTGATAAGGCAAATTCGGGAGTCAATCGTTAGCCTCCAAGGTGGGGGAACCTACATAAAGGGGGTGTTGTTGCCCAGAGGAGCAACCATAGCTGTCAGTGAGTGGGAAATGTCTAAATTTGATGGGAGAGTAATCTGGAGACGATGTGCGAAATTTCAGTGCTAGCATATTTTCCACAATTTCTTGTCCCTTTAGCTCAATACAATCCAATGGATCAGTTCGTGAGGTGAATATTCTTCTTGCTCTGATGATGTCTTCACAAATAACCCAACGGCACTCCCTCACATGACGGATCCAATGTATTGCTTTATTAGTAAGGGAATCTGCACTTTCTACACCATTGCTATTAGCATATTTAGGGACATTTACCATATAGATTGTAGAACCCTGGGACAAATTATTGGAGCTAGACACAATAGATCTACACTCTTGAATATTGTGTGTGAGATTCCCTGTTCCTAATAGGGGGGACGTCTAATGACTGTTGGTACCGAATCTAAATTTAAACTAGACCTGTTTGGGTAGCCGGGCCTTAGAAGTTGTTTCCATTTCCGGCGTAGAATAGCAGCGTGACTGGGAGGTAGCCCTACTATCTAAGCCCTTGGTTTCAGAGCCATACTTATGTATATGATAATTCACCTTCTTGGGCTGGTCATCCTGGCTTAAATTGATCTTTGTGGATTCTGTTTTGGTAGGTACCTTTTGCACTAATAGTTTAACCAGAGATGTTAATTCCACAATAATTGATCGCATAGTTGTTATTTCCGACCTTAGTTTGTTAATAAGATAATATGTACCCTGGGGATCTATGGATGAGCTGGTACTTAACCCTAGGTCAGGCTCGAAAGAGGGGCTATAAGGCGGCAGAGGGGGAGTACACATAAAGGTGTCCGGCCCGTCTTCAACCGAGGGGTCTGCCTGGGGGGAGAACCTGTTGGTACAAATGACTGGAACTCCCAATAACTGGAACTTATCGCTTATGCCATTATTGGGGGCCAGTCTTTCCTCCCCTGTATAAATAATCTCAATCATTTTTGTTGAGCTTCCTCCTCCAGCCGGATTTTGAAACATTGCAGGGATAGTTAACTGTCGACCTGGGCTGTGATTTGTTGTTGTGTGTGCTGGGCCTTGAGATGGAACAGTGGTTAGGGCCTGTACAGAAATGTCACCCTCTAGAATACCCTTGCACTCGCTAATAAGTGTATCTATTCTATCCAGGACGCAGTTTTTTCCTGAGTGAGACTGTTTCTGTGTTTGTTTTTGAATCTTTCTAGTCTTTTTTCCCCCTTTGTCCCTGCGGACGCTACCCCTAACTCCCCTCTTTCACTCCCCTCCATTGATTTCCTTTTTCCCATTCTCAGGGCGTTTAGCAACTGAAAAAGGCAACCGAACGACTACCCAGTGTGTAATGTCTACAAATAGCAGCAATCAACATAAATAATCTCGAGTCTCTTTGCAAAAAGTCTACAAGCGTGTGTTTTTGAGAAATTCAAAGATCCCAAAGTAAGCAACGCAAATGAACGAACCTGTGAAGTGTCGGCATATAGGCCATGTCCTGACCGCTGTGATTAAGGGGGGTGGCCCTGTCCTGTCTCTTCCTGTCAATGACGGGCAAGGGCGGGCCCGCCCCTGGCCCAGGCTTTCCCCAGGCGCATCCCGCGCCGCGGGGGAGTGGCAGCCCTATGAGCGCGATGACCAGTACCTCCCCCTTACTCGCGGCACCTGTGGTGGGAGCAAGGGATGCTGGGACTAGTAGTCCCCTGTAGCAATGTTGAGCTCCTCATTTGAGCTAGCGGCGTAGAGATGGATGAACCCTGGGACTCCTGTCCCACCAGGGCTCAGCAGGGTAAAAGTGATGTCCCCCAAACAGCAGAGAGGCAGTGGTGTGACAAAAAAAGTCTGTCTTCAATACATGTCTGGTGTGGGTGCCAGCAACACTTAGGTGTGTCTTAGTACCCATCTACATACATATGCATTTTGATGGCCTTGCCTTGGAGGATGGAAGGGAGGGGCTACCACTTCACTTGAATAAGCAGTGTTGTGTCCACACACAAAGGACTGATTGCCCACCACAGATAGCTTAGCAGACAGGACTGGGTTGAAAGGGATACTTGTGCTCTTCAAATAGTTGCTTTGAAGTCACCCCCACATCAAAGGCACTTTTGGGTATAAGTACTGGATCTCAGATCCCCTAAAATCAGGCACTGTTGAAATTGTAACTGAAGCTCTGTCAGAAGAACTGCTGTGCTGCTTAACCCGTTCAGTGTTCATGACGGAAGGTTTCCCTCAAGAGCCACAGTAAGCGTGTGCTGGTGACAGAACCATTCTGTCCTAGCACATGCCCATGGGGGATGAGCAGGCGCTCCCACCATGGGTCGCTCATCTAATCCGCCCAAACTGGGATGACAGCGGAGATGTTTCCACTGCCACCCCAGACTCCCCCCTCGGCAATCCCATGACATCAGCGCGCATGGCGCGCGCTTACTTCATGAAGAGTCTCCGGATGCACTGGAAGCCATTTTCTTCCAGCGCGTCCAAGATAGATGTAGGGTTTCCCTGCTTGCGGAGGGGGTGGGGTTCACATGCAAAGAGGCATCGGGTGAGAGGAAAGAGTTTTTCCTCTCCCCTGATGTCTCTTTGCAGGGCATTCCTGCTGCTCGATCATGCATGGGGTCGCGGTCGTGCAGCAGGATTGCCCCCACTAGCACAAGGCCCACCCACACAAGTGGGTTACTGTTTTTATTGAGAGACTTGAGGAAATGCTGGGTGGATGGAAGTTTGTGGCTCCGCACAGATTCCTGGAAATTCCATTCCAGAATGTGAGGAAAATGTGTTTTTTGTTCATGGTTTGAGGTTTGCAAGGGATTCTGGATGACAGAACCTGGTGATAGCCACACAAGTCACCCCATCCTGGATTTCCATGGCTGTCTAATTTTCAAAACTGTAACAGGTTTACCAGGTTTCCCTAGGTGCCGGCTGTTCTACGATCCGAAATCCACAGCAAGTCACATTGAGAAAAAAGGTTCCGTTTTCACTGGAAAAATGTGATGTGTTCATGTTGTGTTTTGGGCCCTTTCCTGTTTTGGGCACAAAGCATACCCACACAAGTGAGGAACCGTTTTTAGTGGGAATCTTGGGGGAATGCTGGGTGAGTGGAAGTTTGTGCCTCCCTGCAGATTTCAGAACTTTCCATCACAGAACTATGAGTAAAATGTGGGTATTTTGACAAAGTTTGAGGTTTGCATAGGGTTCAAGGAAACAGAACCTGGTGAAAGCCACACAAGTAGCCCCATCATGGATTCCCTGCATGTATAGTTAATAAAAATATACATGTTAGCTAGGTTTCCTTAAGTGCTGTCAGAGCTAGGGTCCAAAATCCACAGCTAGGCACATTGCAAAAAAAGGGTCAGTTTTCACTGAAAATATGTCATGTGCCCACGTTGATTTTTGGGTTGTTTCCGGTCGAGGGCACAATGTCCAGCCACACAAGTGAGGTACCACTTTTATTGGGATATGTGGAGAAATGTTGGATAGGTGGAAGTTTGTGGCTCCGTACAGAACTTTCCATCACAGAAATGTCAGGAAAATGTGTTTTTTTCTTAAAAAGTTTGAGGTTTGTAAGGGATTCTGGGTAACAGAACCTGTTGAGAGCTACACAAGTAACCCTATCCTGGATTCCCCAAGGTGTCTAGTTTTGGAAAACGTACAGGTTTTCTAGCTAGGTTTCCCTAGATGCCGGCTGAGCTAGGGTCCAAAAATCCACAACTAGGCACATTGCGAAAAAAGGGTCAATTTTCACAGAAAAAATGTGATGTGCCCATGTTGCATTTTGGGCCATTTCCTGTCGCTGCCACTAGGCCTACCCACAGAAGTGAGGTACCATTTGTATCAGGAGATTCGGGGGAATACAGAATAGTAGAACAAGCATTATTACCAATTTACTTTCTATGCATCTCTGCCTTCCAAATGTAAGACAATGTGTAAAAAAAGTTGTTTTGAAAAATGTCCTCTAATTCATGCGCAAGTTTTGGTATCCATAATTTCAGTGATATGTAAATAACTACTGCTTACTGCTTCTATACTTCTATACTTCTATATTTGGTTCCCATTTCAGAAATACATAGCTTTCCTTGAAACCTTTTTTTAAGTCTTTATATTTTACCAAATGAATTGGTATATACCGGGTATACAATGAAAAACTATTGCAAGGCGAAGCTCAGCTATTGGCTCTGGGTACCTCGAGTGTTATATATCCCTGCAACCAGAAAGGTCCAGCAGACCTAATGGTATATTGTTTTCAGACATCCACCATATTTAGAAGATGTTACAGGTGAAAATGTTGGCACAAATGACTGTTTTAGTCAACTCAATTTCAATATTTTTTTTATTTCAACAGTTAGTTTCTATAGGAAAACTTTGAAGGATCAACACAAATGACACCTTGCTGAATTTAGAATGTTGTCTACTTTTCGAAAATGTAGAGCTTTCTGGGATCCATTATTGCTTTCACACCAATTTCTATCGCTAACTGGAAGGAGATTGAAAGCACACAAAATAGGAAAAATAGGACATGTCCCAGTAAAATTCCCAAACTTGTGTTCCTGACAAGTGTTTGCTAACCCTGGGCGTAGTGTGCGGAGTGGGGCTACACGGAGCTACGCGAAGTGGGCACAAAACTACGCCCACCCGCGCACTCCGCGTAGCCCCACTACGCGCCGCCCGCCTCCCTCCCGCCCTCCCTAAATACTGCAATAAAAGGATAGAAAGCTTTTAAAAACACTTACCTTGTCCGCCGCGTCCCCGGGGCTCCCTCTCGCCGTCCTTGGATTCGCGCCGCCATTTCGAATACTAATGCGCATGCGCGGGTGCCCGCGCATGCGCATTTCTCGTGAGCATTTTTCTAAGTTGCATGTTGCACACACACATGTCCTTTGGACATGTGTGTGCGCAACACCTGTTAAAATTTGCATTTAAGGGGTGCTACAGGGTGTCCTTTGGACACCCCTGGCACCCTTAAAATCGCTATCTTATTTGCGATTAGCAAATTGCTAATCGCAAATAAGGAATACTCCCCATTCATTCCTATGGGCCTTTTGGCCCATAGGAATGAATGGGGAGTTTTTCCTTATTTGCGATTAGCAATTTGCTAATCGCAAATAAGGAATGTGTAGGAATCGCTTTTTATTTTGCGATTCCTACATGAATACAGTTTTGCGAGTCTCAAATAGCGATTCCTTATGAATCGCTATTAGAGACTCGCAAAACGGTATTTTGATGAATCAGGCTGATAATACTCTATTTTTCTAAATCTGTGTGGAGTCTTTTTGTGGTGTATTCATTGTGTTACGGTGTGAGTGTGTTGCACAAATACTTTACACATTGCATATTTAGATAAGCCTGACTGCCCTGTGCCAAGTTAGTAGAGGTAAGCAAAAGTTATCTTCAAGTGTGTATCTAGCTTACCCTATTCCTGCCTAGACTGGGTGTATACCTCAGCCAACCAGAATCTGATTTCTAACATACACTAAATTATAGAATTTCAGAATTAAATATAAGCTATGGAAACAAGGGTTCCTAGCTTATTTAGAATCATAACAATACAGTATAGAACACAATAGGCTACTATACGCTTAAGTCTCCTTGCCCAGCCGGACAAGGAATTTATTTATCAACAAGTGTTAGATATAATCATAATATATTTCTACAGCAGTAGCGTGGCACAATCCTGTACCGTACTAGGAGAGAAAAGAAAGTAAAAAAGAGTGAAAGGGGTGTTTTCAGGCAAGAAAAGGAGCAAGCAGGGCACTGTAAGCAGTAGAGGATAGTGACAGTGTCGCCTGGAGTGGCACATACAAAATCACATTTGAAATATATTACATGTATGCCCACTCATGGGTGTCGACGTTTCGATCCCTTTGCTCAATTACATAAAGGGGATCATCATCAGGACTTAAAAATAGAATTTGCCTGAATATGACAATGCCTGTTGGAAAAACAGAAAGATAAACAAGAGTTTATCAAATAAAAATGACGGAGGGCGGTCATCGCATGCCTTTCATCTCATTAACAAAATCCGGAATCGCAGTGTGTGACAAGTGAGGGGTGACAGTGCTAGCCATACGCATGAATTACAATCTTTAACAAACAATTGTCCTCGGAATCGCAGTGACATTGGTGCAAAAAATAACCTAAGGATTGTGCAGAACATGTGACTGAACTGGATTGTGCAGAGCATGTGACTGGAGAGTGCTCACGGCTCAGTGAATTGGTGATTGAGCAGAGCACCGTGCATCTATATTTATTCAGGGATCTGTATCTAAGTAGTTCAATTAAGCTAAAGGTGACTGATGCTCTGCATGGGACATACCTCTTAATGAGAGGTGGGGAGTGGTGAGCTCGATTGTTGGGTATGACGTCTGGGCTGGTTTAACCGAGACAAACAGGGAGGACGTTCCTGTTGAAATAAATGTTAATTGATGGGGGGACCGGTTTGTTATTTATTTCATCAACCTGTGCAGAGAGGCTGTATATGCCGTGCATCAACGGCAATCTGTCAGCGCAGTGCGTAGGTGGCGTACCTTAAATAATCAAGCGGACGCACTGGTAGTGCTGGTGGTTGCTGATTATAATCTCATGTATCCCGTTGCGGCAATGAGCCAAGCTGTGAGAACAAGTAAAACCAATAAATGGGGAAGGACCAGGATGACGTAAAAACAAGGAAAGTGGGGAGAGTAAAATGCATACCAGTTAATTGTTATGCTTTCCGCTCCTGTTAATATCCGGACGGAATTGGAGGGAAGGTATACTTGTTCTTTCAGTTGCGCCAGATTTAGGCGAGCTAGAAAGTAATAATTAAAGTTACATAAATTAAGGGGGGCCGTAAACGACTCGATCCAGTGGGTCGGGTCAGAAAAACACAAATTCACATGCCTGTCAAGCCTACCTTAAATAATAGAATTGGGTGGGTTGAGTAAGGCTCGATGGCCGTCCACTCGTTCGCGATCAATGTCGGAATGGGACGCTGCAAATAGAAGGTGTATTTCATTAGGCGTCTCATATGGAGACCATGGCTGGCGGGGGCGTTGGGGGTTTTTTGTTTTGGTCAGGCGCCTGGCTAAGAGCTACTTACCGAGTCGGATTAGAGCTTGCGGGTTACCAGGATACTCGGTCTCGATGCCGATTCCTTGTGAGAAGCCTGGGAGTGTTAGTTGTAGGCTGGCAACCCGGTCACGTGCTGGTGAAACCGAGCGCCATCTTGGAATGGTTACCTAGCATATTGCTCACCCACTGGTGGTGAGGGCTCGTGGTCGAGAGGATGGGCGCCATCTTAAGGTGGTGAATTGGCCATGGACCTTCTAAGTACGTTACTTGGTGATTTTGTAAACAGTCCTCTTTGTAAATTTATAAACCATGCCTCGAGTTACAAGTGGCATTATTTAAGTAGAGAAATATATCGGTTAGGAGGACAGAGGGGGGGGGAGGAGTGGGGGAAGTGCAGGTATAGCGGTATCAACAGTGTGGGTGAGCACATGCTTTGTGCGAGATTACATACAATTTTTTTTTTAAAAAGGCAGATATATATTCAGTGAAGGTCAAAAGTCAAAGTAACTTCAGGTTGCTGAGCCCAACAACTCTATCTGCATGGCAGATGTACAGTTTGTCTAAAGTCATATGTGTGGCATTGTTCTTTCACAGAAGTGTGGTCCAGTCTTCACTTCGGTTGAGTCCTGTGTGGATGGTGTTGAATTGTATAATTGATTTTAGTTCTTCACGATTCAAGAGTTGTTGAAGATTACCACCTCTCAGTGGTAGTTTTACGGATTTCAAAATTGTCCATTTCATATCGTCTGCCGTGTGTTTCATAGATGCAAAATGTTCCACTAAAGGGGCATTGAGAGTCCCACATCTTATGCGGCTCCGATGCTGGCTTTTACGTGTCTTCACCTTTTGTGTAGTTTGCCCCACATACATTTTAGGGCAAGGGCATAAAACCGCATAAATTACATTACAACTGTTACAATTTGTTAGATCTTTCATATCAACTGTGACATTGTTGTGACTAAAAGTGCGCCCCTCCAGTGTTAAATCACAAACAATACATTGCCCACATTTTACATGTCCTATGACGGGTGGTAAGCCCCAATTGGATTCAATTGTGTTATTCAGAGTCGAGACGGGCAAAGCAGCCCGGACCAGATGGTCCCTTATGTTTTTGCTCTTTTTAAACGCAAACAGTGGTTTGTCCAGATTTAGTTGGCCCGCATTTATAGTTGGCCAGTGCTTCAGAATTGTTCTTCGAATTTTATTCAAGATTGGAGAAAAAGTAGTAACACAGGCAATTCTCTCAGTTCTCTCCCTAGTCTTTGGTTCTAGTAGGACTTCTCGGGGACAGTACCACGCTCTTTTGGAAGCGTTCTTGAATAATCTGTTAGGGTACCCACGGGCTTTAAGTTTTGATGACAGAATATTTGCCTCTCTGAAGTAGTCAGGTTTTGATGAACAATTACGTCTGATGCGAAGGAATTGAGAATACGGGAGTGAATCTTTGAGGGCTCTTGGGTGGTTACTGTCATATCTGAGCAAGGTATTGCGTTCGGTTGGTTTCCTGTACAGTCGGGTCAACAGTTCACCTTCCTCATGATAAATTGTTAAGTCCAGGAAGGGTATCTCTGTTTTTTTGATGGGAAAGAGTAAAATGTAGGTCATCACAGTTATTGTTCAGCCAGTGAAGGAAAGATTCTAAAGTTTTTTCATCAGAGTTCCAAATCATGAAAATATCATCTATGTAGCGTCGCCAGATGGCAATACCGGATCGGAAGGGATTCTCATCCGATAGGATCGTGCCAGTCTCGAGCGCATCCATAAACAATATTGCCAGGTGGGGGGCAAAAATAGCCCCCATAGAGGTACCCTTTATCTGCTGGTAGAATACCCCATCGAAGACAAAAAAGTTTCTTGTCAGACACAATTCGAGCAGTTGTAGAATAAAGAGTGTTGGTACCCTGTGGGGTCTGGGTCTGGAGTCTAAGATTTTCTGAATGACAAGTAGAGCCGCTCCTTGAGGGATATTAGTATAGAGCGACTCTACATCCAAGGTACAGAGTGTTTGAAAACCAGGGTCATAAGGGAAATGCTCGACTAGGTTTATCATTTCCATGCTGTCACGTACATAACAGAGCGTGGATGGCACGAAATCTTTGATGAAAAAATCCACGTAGGAACCCAACGGCTCCAAAATTGAGCCACAGGCTGACACTATGGGTCTTCCTGGGGGATTTTCGATATTTTTATGAATTTTTGGAAGGGTATAGATTACCGGGAGGCACGGGCATTTAACATTGAGGAAGTTGTATTCCTTCTTGCTGAGGTAGCCTTCAGCTCGAGCATCTATGGTCAGTTTTTTAATTAAGGCTTGGATTTCACTTGTTGGGTTACGACCAAGTCTTGAGTAGTGTTCTCTGTTACTCAATTGGCGGTTGATTTCATTCTTATAAGAGTCAATGTTCTGTAGGACAATTCCTCCGCCCTTGTCTGCACTTTTAATAATCACATCATTGTTGGATTTAAGTGTACAGATTGCCTCTTTCTCGCTTTCAGGGATGTTATACGGGATAAATAACTTTTTCTTTTCCAATCCCTCAAGATCTTTGAGAACCAATTTCTCAAAAGTAAGGATCTCAGAAGGGATCATACTAGCAGTTGGTAGGAAGGTAGAAGGAGGGCTGAAAGGTGTGTTGCGATTAGACTCAGGTGAGGGGTGCAGCTGAAAGAATGCCTTTAGACGAATGAGTCTGAAGAATCTGAGTAATTCAGTCTGCAGTTCCATGAAATTTGGGCGAATGGTGGGGACAAAGGACAGTCCCTTCTTTAGAAGTTCTAACTCTGAATGTTGTAAAATATGGTTGGAAAGATTGAAGATTGGAATTACTTCAGGGGTATTCTGCCCAGAGGGTGCTACCACTGATAAAAGTTGTTCCGGGTCTTCCGCTCCCCTGGAGCGTTGAACCATCTCCGAGGCTTTTTCGCTCTCCCTCTCTGTGGGGTGCCTGGTTGGCCTCTGGCTAAAATATTCCCTTGGACCCCCTCTCCTCCTCTTCTTGAGTTACTGCCTCCTTCCCCGGGGTCTGAGTTATCAGATGAATCCTCCGAGGTATCAGAGAATCCTACTATGTTTTGCCGTTTGTTGTAACGGCCCCAAGGTCTATTTTGGGGATTGAAATTGGGTCTGTTGGTGTAAAAATCCTTGTTGAGATAGGGATAAGTATTCTCAATACTGTAATTCTTAATATCTTTTTTGATTTTATTTGATTTTTTGTTTTGCTCGATGCGGTAAAAATCTGCAACAGCTTTATCAACTTGTTCAAGCAGTTTCTTACACTCCGGTGTAGGGTCAGAGTCGTTGATCTGTTTTAAGAGGTCACTGATTTCTGTCTCAAGTGCTTTAAGTGTCTCAGTAGCGATATCAATGCCTAGTGCTAACCATTGTCTGGAGCATGTGGTGCCAATATAGCTAAAGTTTGTCGTATACTTGGGGTTGTCTGTGAATATGCCTGGAATGTTCCGCACCTGCAGGCCAAGTGGTATTACCTCTGACTTGAGATAATCCGTTAGCATTAATACCATCAGTTGGAGCCTGACCTGCTTCTTTCTCAGTTTTTCAAGTTGTTCAGACAAACTGGAAACAGCACCTGAAGGGGCATCTGGAGTTTCTGATAATAGTGAAGGTAACGAACATAAATGTTTAATGTGATCTAAGGTGTAAAGAGGGGCATGGTCTGACATCTCCTAGAGAAAAAGAATAGGATCGAAGGAAAAAAGGCGTTTTTTCGAAAGATATAGAGGTGTGCGTACAGTGGCACCAGGAAGGCCACCCTCGTAGGACGAGGTATTTTGAATTTAAGGCACAGCACTCTTAAAAGAACCGCCAGTGCATTATTTTAAAAAGAGTTACAAAGCACTGCTCTGCACCAGCACACCACTTCATTATATGGACCCTAATGCTGGGAGATAAGGTTAGCAGCGTCTATCCCATTTTAATTAAATGCTAGCATTTATATCAATATATGTGACCATGAAAATAATCTCTGAACGTCTAATTGCGTTGGACAACAAGCAATGGTCTCCACAGGAAATGCTAGAATAACAAGTGTAGTTGGTAACTCACGAGACCCAAGGTAATTTTCTCGTTTTTGACAATGTGCAACATTTAAATGCAGAACATGTCTCCTAACACATCAGCTGGAAAGCATTTATTACCTTTAAGAGCTGTATTAAACATTCCATTTACCAAATCAGTGAGGTTAAAGGCAGAAAGGTCAACGGAAGCAGCAGGCAGCTCTGAAAAGAAAAAGAACAAAAATAAATTCATGCAACTGGTAGAGAGGCTGAGTTTATAAAGACAGATAATGCTTTTGATTCAAGAATAAAGTAAATGATCATATTGGCATAGTAGGCATACACTTAATGCTGCACAATATTGCTAACTGTATCTCCTGAGGCTATCCTAAAAACATATTTGTCCAGGGTACAGGAGGGAGCAGGACCTGTAATTCAGAGCTCCTTTCAGGTCACAGATAGTAGATCCAGCCCTTTTAAGATCTTCTGGAGGTCCAGAAAGTGTTCTGATGTCTGTGCTCGGTGGTGCCACATTGATCCCTAACCAGTAGGTTAAAAGTTCCTGAGCCAACCAACTTTATTGCAAACAGGCCCCGAATTCCACCTGTAAGAGCATTTTCAAGATGGAGGAAGTCTGGGTGTGTGGGACTGTTATAGAAAAATCACCCATGTCCTCCTACACTAAAATCTAGCTTGAAGTAGACACTGTACCCACAACAAAACCAGAGACAGACGTCTGGAACGACAACATTAGTGCCTTTCAGTACCCAGGCAGGGGATTACCCACGAATCGCCTTGTCATCCTGTTCTCTCCCTTGCAGTGCATCCCAAGTATTATATTTAGCTCAACAGACCTGTCAAGTAGGAATTGACAGTGTGGTGCCACATTATACCCAGACATCTCTGAATATTCTTTGGAGTTCAGAGTAGTCACCTCTGCCCATACAGGTCAGCCTGTTGTTTGCTCCTGGGAGGTTTTCACACCTATTTCACTCCTATTCTCAGGCTAAGTTCAGGTTGCTGATGAGTTAATGGCAGTTAACATCCAAGAACTTCAGGCAGTGAAAAGATAGCTTTCTCAAAGTTACTTTTCCTTAATATTTATTCAAAGAATGTGCTCACCATTAAACCTGATTTTTAATGACTATTAAAAGTAATGGTTTTAATCATTTGTCTAGAGCTGCCCTTTCCTGAGTTAGCAGTATTAGTATTTTAATATGACCTCTGGTTTTCTATATAGAACAGCTATGCCTGTCACAGTGAAAATGGCTTTTTCGAGCCTTGTCACTGTAGGGGCATGGCAATATTACTTTCCTACATGCCTCACTTTTAAATCACATGCACCCTAGCTTGAGATTTACAAGACGTACAAGGGGTGACTTATTTAAAAAGGAGGGTTTTACCCATCAAAAAGGATTATATTAACAGGTCGTACTGCAGGTTTTTCACTCCAGCAGTCAGGCTACACAGGGTAGTCCTCTAGCCCTGTTTGCACAGCCATTTGTAGTAAATAGGAAAATTGGTTCTACAGTCCAGAAGTAAATTCAACAACAACAAGGGACCCCAAAATTAGTCAGCAGGGACCTCGGGGAGCATACTTTTTATCAAACAACATTGGTCCCCAACATTGAGAAATTTCAGCAAAAAATAAATAAAATATAGACGGAGTCAATCTATATCTTTAGAAAGGCATGTCCAGCCGGACAGTGGTCTTTCAGAGTTTTTACTCAGAATTCATGTATTCAAATCACATAAAAATACCTTCCAACAACCAACCAGTGTGGACCACAAGCCTGTGTCCAGTACCAACAGAGCAGGTACAAAGGGTTGATATAGACAGCAAAGAAGGGCTCTGTAAGGCGAAATCAGGTTACTCTATTAACAATACAAATGTACAGAGTATTTCAACCATGCACTTGGCATCCAATAGTAATCAAAATTCGGTTTCAGTGCATACAGTCGACGGCGTTTCGGACCCCTAGTAAATCTCAGGGTCCATCATCAGGACAGATACAATGAAAAGCCTTAAAGCAATTAGTCGGTTGAAGGTTCAATTTCCTGGCACGCCAGGAAATTGAACCTTCAACCGACTAACCTGGTTCCTGGCTGAAGGTTCAATTTCCTGGCACGCCAGGAAATTGAACCTTCAACCGACTAACCCGGTTCCTGGCTGCCGACGGATTCCACTTTATTCCGCGGCTCCCGCCACCCAATTGGGGGTGAACGTTTATTTATTCCGTTACCGAGGGTCAAGCCTCTACACCATGAGGCGCTCCGGCATTTAGAGGCTTAATTGCTTTAAGGCTTTTCATTGTATCTGTCCTGATGATGGACCCTGAGATTTACTAGGGGTCCGAAACGCCGTCGACTTTGTATGCACTGAAACCGAATTTTGATTACAATTGGATGCCAAGTGCATGGTTGAAATACTCTGTACATTTGTATTGTTAATAGAGTAACCTGATTTCGCCTTACAAAGCCCTTCTTTGCTGTCTATATCAACCCTTTGTACCTGCTCTGTTGGTACTGGACACAGGCTTGTGGTCCACACTGGTTGGTTGTTGGAAGGTATTTTTATGTGATTTGAATACATGAATTCTGAGTAAAAACTCTGAAAGACCACTGTCCGGCTGGACATGCCTTTCTAAAAATATAGATTGACTCCGTCTATATTTTATTTATTTTTTGCTGAAATTTCTCAATGTTGGGGACCAATGTTGTTTGATAAACAGTCCAGAAGTAGCCATTAACTTCCAGGCTCTGGGTGCCATTTCTAAACCATATACTAGGGATTTACAGGCAAGTTAAACGTGCCATTTCGGAATAAGCCAATTGCACTCTAATCCTTCTTAACAGGAGTAAAGGGTACAGAGTTCTAAAGCCAGTAAAGCAGATAGGGTAAAAATCTAGGGTGACCATACAGAAAATTGTGTATTTCCGATACAGACTGTAGGATAAACTGTAAGTCTTTGTATATTGATTTAGAGCTGACAAGAAGACAGTTTCTGGGGATAAATTTATGTTTGAATAAAAGTAGTTTTTTTGTCTCTTTTCATCCCATAAGTGCAATGTGTGAAGGAGCGCGGGCTGCATTGCATTTTGCGATGCAGGGTGCGCTACAAAATTCGTTTTATTAATTGAATTGTTTACTTACCTCCAATTATCCATACTCCGGTTTTTAGCATCACCCACTCTGCCCCTCCCCCACCCCGCCTTTGGCCCCACCGCAACTCCCTCCATGGGACGGGGCTGGACAGGAGTAGCTTAGAAAAATGTGCAAAGCATTTAAAAGTACCTAAGCAGTAAAAGATTCAAAAACACGACCCACTAAAAATACCGTTCCAATTTAAACAGAGAAAAGTTCAATAAGCAAGATGACATTTATCCAATAAAGGGAACTCAAGATAGGAATTTTTAAGGGAAAAAGTGGCAAAAAAAAGTAGCAAACCAATGATAAATCAAAGTCCCAGTTCAACAAGACCCAGGAGTGTGATGTAGCTCGGGAGGTACCTTCCATAGCGAAGGAGACATTTTGCAGTTTTCACGGACCCTTACAGCCAGGGTTTTCCTGGCAGCGAAAAGTGACATGTATGACTACCTATCTACAAAATTGGGTGGACGAGACACAGGTCAACCTCCAATGGCCCTTAAATGGCCATAGATGGAGTAGTTTCCGCTGTTGTTACACTAAAGATCCATGCATATTTAAATCGAGAGGGCAGACCATTATGTTGTTAGAAAGGGTACTCCATTGCGATTGAAAACCCTTGATGCCAACTTATACATTAGTTCCTTAGTCTCTGAAATGGAAGCTAAAATCCTCCAGCGGGGAAAGGTTACAGTTTGCAAACAAGAAGGAAAGTTATTTTCATTTTTCTAGGAATATATTTATTGACCTTCCCATATTCCATGCCCCTGCTCCACCAGTTATATGTTAAATGTTCGTTCTTCTCTTTGTGCCTTACCTGTAGTTGTTCAAGTTGGATTTCACTCACCTCTCACACGTGCCTCACATTTATATGCTTCTGAATTTATTACATTTGCTGTGCTTCACTGTTTCTATAGTCACAGCTTAACTAAAAGTTTATTTTCACAAATAACATAATTGATCAGTATTTAGGATCAAGTTCTTGTTCATACTTACTTTTCACAGCCTTGAAAATCACCACGCCTGCACTTCGCATGTGGAGTAAAATACTTGTTAGATGAAAAACGAAAGGACGACGATTTCTTTAAGTCAAAAAATCTACTATGACAATAATTGAATTGCAATTTACTCACTATGATCACCTTCATTTTTTCCCTGAAATGTGATAATTTATTATTTGAGTGAGGTTTTTCAATCCTCAAACTATATTTGCGATTAATATAGTTATTATCATTTTCTGGTGGTTGCATCTTATTATTCAACAATTGTAATTGATAAGAGTTTCCCCGAAATAGCATAGCCATTGGAAGAGGTCCTGGTGAACCCCATTGTTTGGGGGGGAAAATTCAGAGCTGGAAAATTCGAATTACATGCCAAGAGAATTCCTCTTGCCCAATGGACACTTTTCAGCCTTCGCCCTGTCAAAACGTCTACGTTCGGACTTAGGGCCTGATTTCGATGTCGGATGGACCAGAGTCTGCCCGACGCCGACATTAGTCAGGAACTGTAACCGAACGACCTCCTGTCATTGGTTACATACCTGCAAGTAGGATGCGACTGAAACCTGTTCGCATGCCTATACATTTCAATGAGAGCATGCATTCTGAATGAAAGAGCAGGGGTGCAGTTCATCCCTGCAGCCAGTGGCAGAAACCTAAAGGTGCCTGCCACCCAGTGCAGGTAGCTACAGGAGTGCATGATAGATGCCCCCTAGGACACCATTCGGCCACCTCGCACCCATGGGGGACTTGCTGGGGGCCCCCAAAGACAGTTTCCCACTGCCTTTTTGTGCCGGAAAGACTGGCACAAAAAGGCATTGGGAAACTGCCATTGTACTCCCTCGACCAGAAAGAGCCGGCCAGGAGAGTAATGTTGGGTTTCCAGATGGTGGACAGCCTCCGAGCCCGTCGTAAGCCATCCGGAAAACTGAGTTGGATTCCTTTCCGACTGAGCCCAGGTCTGTCAGAAAGGAATCCGAACGGCGCATTCCGATGCGGGCAGGAGGGATCCGACCGACGGTCAGAGCCCTTGGCCGACGGTCGGAGCCCTTCCTGCCCGCATCGAAATCAGCCCCTTAGTCTCTTTTTTGTAGCACAGAATCCTCCAGCAGAAGAATGTTGTAGGATAGTTACAAGGGGCCAGACACTTTCCCACTCAGGGTCCACTGTAATGGAATTGCTGCTGCAGAGAAGCTCCAAACAGCAGAAACCTGATTAACTTAGACCAATGAAGGTGCGCCTTCGGCAGATTAGCATGGGTCAGTGGTGCCAGCCCTTCGGAGGCGTGGAAGTCTAAAACATTTTTATGTCCCAACTTTTCATGGGGGTTAGGTGAAGTCCAGTTAAAACAGTCAAGGGTCCCAGGACCTCATGAACTCATGGGCTCAAGACTTACTCCAGCAGACGCCACCAGCAGTATGCAGTCCAGATCTAGTTAAAACTGGGCAGGTGGACATTTCAGGAAAAGGACTCTTGCAGCTTATTTGGTCTCTGTAGACACACAAAGGTCATTCAGCTGACCCTTGGAGTCTACGTCTTGTCCTGCGTGCAGTAGGTGCAGGTCTATCTTTAAGGTCTCTTCACATGTCTCCAACTGTAGGTGCAGTAATTTCAGTCCTTTTTCTGTTCCCTCACTGGGCCAGAATGTGTTCTGATGAGGTACTTGGCGTCACATTTATGCATTGCACCAGCTAGTAGTTGGGGTGACTTCCGGCTCCTTCCTGACCAATGAGGTAAAAATTCCCAGGGGCAACTATCCCCACTTTTGCAACAGTTCTGTTTTTGCCCTGCTGCAAACAACCCCACAGTGCTCTTCACTCTCAAAATCCAAGATAGGAAATCTCTTCTCCCCTTGTGCAGAGATTGTGAGCCCCCTAGAAATGTGGCCAGAGTTATGAGCAACCCCTACACACTGGTCTGCTGGTAGCTCTCCTGCCACTGGTCATCAACAGACATCACCTGATATTAACTTCTCACATGGCAGGACCACTTGAAGCTAATTAAGCTCATGGACCCACCCCAACTGGTGTCCCTGCCAGGAGAAAGAAACTCCCCCCCACACCCAAACCGATGCCCCTGCTCTTTATGCAGTGTTCACACCTTATTAAGATCAAGCACTTTCTGGATGGTTGCTGGAAAGCTAATGCAAATTAACCTTCAGGAGCTTAAGACAGGAAAATATATCTTTCTAACATATTTGTTAAACAGTTGACTTCACCATTGAATATTGAAAAGAGTTCAAAAATTGAAATACACATGATTAATATTTAAATCTGTAGACTAGTTTTTGCATAGGACAGCCTGGGCCTTCCACAGTGAAAATAGCTTTTAGGGGGGTTGTCACTGCAGGGACACAGTGACATTGAATATCTACATATCCCATTTTTAAGTACAATACATCATACCTTGTGGGCTACAAGCCTGCATAGGGGTGACATTAATATTTAAAAGGAATGTTTTTCCTGTCAAAAGGATTTGTTTGACAGTTTGGACTGAAGATTTAAACTACAGCAGTCAGGCTAAAGTGCTAGACCTGAAGCCTTATCAGAAAGTTAATTGAGCCAATTAAGCTTCAGCTATTTCCTCTTTTTTAGGGGTCATATCACATGCACTCAGGCTTGAACAGCAGTGGCCTACAGCACAAAGTCAAAAAACTAGCAGCACCAGTCCAACACTATGGGAGTGACCATGAAAAAAGTGACACGTTCTCACAAGAGTGCTTGTGGTCAGACTACACAAATGGTTGATGTGAGTTGAAAGAGTACTAGGTATCATGACTCTCTTCTGTGTTAACTTTTATTGTGATACTGATTACGTATTGGGTCTTTGTTTTAGTGCTTCTATGTTTTCTGAAACCTGACTCATTTGAGACTAGCAGGTTATTGTGCTTGATGTGGTATTTTCTTTATTTATCGACCACACTCTCTAGTGGCTTCCCCAAACCTGGTAAGCTAGCTGCTGGTCTGAAATTGTCATCAATGTCTACAGAATGTTTTTAAGTAGGGATTTGATTTGTCCCTTGTTAAATCTTGCCTATAGCAGACCTATTGTATCCAATGTACAGATAATGTAATTCTGGGTCTGTCCCTTGCTCCTGGTTTAATTGCCTTCCCCCTTTTCTTGTGTTTGTCTTGTCCAAAGAGGAATTTAGCCTCACTGTGTTTTGAATGGATGATTTGCATCATTTCAATGCTGACATCGGAAGATTGCATTACCTTAAGGCAACCATTTTATAAACAGATTTTAAAGAATTCCTAAATGGCTACCTGTAGATGGGCATATTTGTAAAGGCATGCAGAGAGCCCATCTTGGAGTCTGATTTCTTAAAGCCATATAAGATGGCTGCTGAGTATGTGCACAAATGGGTATACATCTTACACTGGATTTTGCCAAAAACAAAGGCAAAACCAAAAAAGCATTGGTAAAGCAAGTAGGTCTGTGTCCCGGAGTAACAGGCGAGACCTATTGGACTTACTAATGCTTATTTAGGCTGTAAGTGAACATTCACATTAACATTGAGCCTCCTATAAGTGTGGTCAAGTAATGAGCAATGTTGGTCAGCAAGGTTTAAGTGAAATAAATTCAGATACGGTCATCATCACAAGATGATGGATGTAGATTTTTTATAATTTGTCTTAGCTCAGATGGGTTTCAAAGACGTACGGTTCAATTATAAATTTCTCATGTGTTAGAGATGGCTACCTTGGCGTGGTATTCCCACAGACCTTTTGCCTTCACCCATCCTGTTGTGCTGAATTTGCTTTTGTTGACCCTAGGAGTAGGATTGTGAGCACTTTACCAGTGCTAACCAGTGCTAAAGTGCTTGTGCTCTCTCCTTCAAACATGACAAAGTCGCCCATCACCTAATTGTCACATTTAATTTACTTGCGATCCTCTCGTAAATTGTACTACATGTACCCAGGTCCTGTAAAATAAATGCTATTAGTGGGGTTGCCGCACTCATTGTTCCATCCACTAAAGTAGCATTTTAAAAAAAATTCATTTTATTAACAAAACAACAACAAAACAAATCAGGTGTTATTAGCATCACTTGCAAATTTCCGTAGTGACATTCCATACATCCAAAATAATAGATAATGACTCAAGGGGACGTATGCGCCTCCACTTCCTATCGGGATCACACAAACATCTCCACGGTAATGATTCCGAGCCTCCCAGACCCTCCCCCACTTCTCAGGACAACCCCTAGCCACGTAGACTGATCTTTCTCTGAACATGCACCAATCTAAGTCCTCCACCCACTTCTCGATCCGGGGAGGCTGGCTCCCCACAACTCGGCAACATTACGTTTAGCTATCATGCATGCATGCCAATGTTACCCATTGCTTCCAATATGCATTCAGATACGTGGGCTCCTAAACGTTCAAAAAACACCTGCGTGCCTCCAGCCGTATCTAAACCCCCAGGACGTCCCATAGCGTATCATGGATTTTCCTCCAATACGCCTGCACCCCGGTACAGTGCCACAATATATGCATGACCGTTCCGAGTTCTCCGCACCCCTTCCTGCACTCCCCACTCTCCAAGCGACCCATACGGACCAGACAAGGCCCGTAACATATGACCTGTGAAGGATCTTTAGTTGTACCAATCTGAGCCTCACCTGTATTGCTACCACCCATAGAGAGGAAACCGCCTCCCGCCAATCTTCATCATCTAGCTCCACCCCATCCTCACTCCAGTGCATTCTTTTAAGTGCCAGCGGGTCCTCCATATTATTTATAAGCTTCTTATATATTAGCGAGATGGTCCTCTCGGGGAGGTGACCGTCCAACACTCGGTCTTCGAGAGGGGAAGCGTTGGGAATTTTCGTGCCCTTGGGGATGTGTGCAAATAGTGCATGTCTAATCTAAAGGTAACGGTAGTGTTCACAGTCATGAAGGTGATATTGTCGCTTAAGGGAAATGAATGTGTGGACTGTTCCCTCCCCCAAACATCTTTGATCTGTGTGATCCCAATGAGATACCATTTGTCAAAACCCTTAGACTTCCATAGACTTCCCAACTTCTCCGAGCTCCACAATGGGGTGGCAAGTGTGAGCTTCCCCTCCCACTTGAGGTGTCTGTTGGCTGCATGCCACACCTGAATGGCATGAGCCGTTGGCCTCATGAGGGGAAACCGACGAGGCCCAGCATAAAGCGCTCTAGTGAAGTCACCTCCCGGTACCTGGCAGCGGTTCATAGCATACCCCGGGTCCCCGGGGGGCCCTTATACAGCATGATTCACCGCCGCCAAGTGGGAGGCCCAGTAGTATTTTCGTAAGTCCGGCATTGTGTTCTGGAGTGCGTATAAGAACCGGGGAAGGGCCATCATTTTAAAAAGCACCGCTCTACCCAGAAGGGAGAGAGGGAGCACCTTCCAACGCGCCACATCCCCCTTAAATCAGGTCAGAGGTGGCCCAGATTATTAGCATATCGCAGTTTCGGGTCAAGCGTGACATAAATGCCGAGGTACCTAAACCCTATTGGCTCAATTTATATCGGGCAAGTCCGCGGGACTACCGGCGGGTCATCTCTAAGAACGAAGAGCATTGATTTTGACCAATTTATTGCAAAGCCTGAGTACCTCCCAAAGATGGCAAGCATGTCCAGAAAACACCTCAAGGATCCCCTCGGGTTGGTAAGGTAAAGAAGGATATCATCGGCATGTAGTGAAATTTTATCCTCCCATTCCAACGTCCATTGCATGCCACGTATCGACCGGTCCTACCGAACCCACGCCGCCAACGCCTCCAAGGCCAGGGCAAACAGGAGCGGGGACAGGGGACATCCCTGTCTTGTGCCCCTGCCAAGGAGAAAGTCAGAAAAGGTTTCATTATTTACCACTACTCTGGCCAAGGGATTTGCATATGGAAGGCGCACCCAGTTCATAAACTCTGGACCAAAACCCAGCTTCCCCAATACTGAAAATAGGGCCACTCGACCCTATCAAACGCCATTGTGGCATCTAAGGACACCAGCACCGCTGGCTCCAGAATCGTTGGGGTCCTGCCCAGTACCCCATGCAGCTGGCGCAGATTGAGGGCCGTATTCCGACGCAGCATAAAACCGGATTGATCCGGGTGTATCAAAGTGGTGATAAATTTGGCTAATCTCGTCGCCAGAAGCTCCGCAAGGACTTTAGGCTCAGTGTTCAGCAACAAAATAGGTCTGTATGATGAACAACACGTCTTGGGTTACCCACTTTATGAATGACCACAATGTTTGCCACCCGCTGGTCATACAGGAGCTGTCCCCTCTCTCTGCTTTCTGCAAAATGTATCAGAGAAACAGAGCAAGTTTGCTGGCGCTCAGTTTATACAGTTCTATGGGAATTCCGTTCGGGCCCGTGGTCTTCCCTGAGTGCACTCCTCTGATGGCCTGTGCCAACTCGTCATCCGTGAGTGGGGATTCCAGATACTCCCAGGTTTTCATCCGTTAGCGTGGGAAACTGGATGTCTTTGATCATTGCACTATTATCCGCCTCCGTATATGCCCCAGCCGAGGTATAGACCCCACTATAATATTCCGCAAACCTATCTGCTACGGCCTGCGGGTCTCTGATTTTACTGGAATTCTCCTCCTGCAATTCTGGTACCAGCCGCGATGCCCACTCTTCCTTTTTAAGCCACGGTATCAGTTTACAGGCTTTATCTCCGTGCTCATACACCCTACTTTGAGTCTCATCATTCTGTGCTCTAGGCTTGTCCCTAGCGAGGCCCCTAAACTCACCCTGTCGCAGTTTCAGCCGGTGTAGACCCTCCGGAATCGCCTCCCTAGATACTTCCCCTTCCAGCTTCGTCACCTCCTCTTCCGCCTTCTCCATTAACGCCTGCCATTCCTTTTTTCCCCCCACGATCAGGGATAAAGCCTCCCCCCGAACGATGGTTTTATACGCCTCCAACAGGGTCTGCGCCAATTCTACCATACCCTTTTTCTCCTGGAAGTACCTATCAGTGACCTTAACAATTTCTTTCATAGTGGCGGGGTCTCTCAGGTGCTATGCGCTAATAGGGGCGACCCTGCCCACATTGAAATAGTCAATCTCCAACCGGAGCCAAACCGGAGAGTGGTCTGAGATGCCCCTTCCCAAGTGTTGCCCCTCCCGAACAGCGTATGCCTGAGTGGCTGGCACCAGCACATAATCTATCTTAGACAGGCTATGGTGTGTGGCAGATACATGTGTATATTGCACCGCCATCCGGATTGCGCATCCTCCAACCCTCCACAAACCCCGTTGTTTCAAGGAAATCGGGGAGCCACTGCTGCGCCGGTCTCAGTGCTCGGGCGGGATGCTGGGCAACCTCCCCGTCCACTACCACATTAAAGTCCCCCCCATCACCAGGAGGCCCAACGGCAAAGTTAGGAAGATAGAGCCCAGGATGTGGAAAGCGTCAGATTGGAGGCCGGGCGGGACATAGATGGAAACAAAGGTGACCGTCCTCCCCTCCCACTGCCCTGATATGCCAATGTACTGACCTCGCTGGTCTCAGACCAAGTAGCCTGAATAGTCAGGGGAAAGGAGTTTTTCACCAAGACACCAACCCCCCTCGACCCTGTGGTAAACCCTGCATGTGCTACCAACTTATAACCCTCTTTGTGCAGGGCATGCAACGATTACCAATAAGATGTGTCTCATGTAACAGCACGACATCTGGGGAGTGCCGTCTGACCAACTGGCTGACCATTCCCCTCTTAATTTTGTCTCCAAGGCCGTTTACATTCCAACTAAGCACATTTATCCCGATCCCTGTCTAACATTTGACATTGAACTGGTATGTAAGTGGTACAGTCACAGCATTGTCTCCTGATTTAAACAAAAAAAAGAGAAAACACATTGCAAACAATCCCTCAGAAAATAAGATCTCAAGACCAAAAAACCCCATTGACCCCGAACTCCACCCCCCCTCCCTGCACCCCTCAACATGGCCAACGCCCATCCCCAACTAGCAGCGTGCCTGTCGCCCAACACTTAACCTACTAACTAACTAAAGGTAGTAATGAGGAGGAAGGCCGATGCCCTGCCCCCCCCCCACACCCTGGAGAACACATCCCCCGAACCCGGGGCAACCCACAGCAATCTTATAGTCAACAAATTCCAGCAAAGAAACTGGCTGCGATCTGCCCCACTACCTGACAGTTCACAACAGTATGATAGTTCTTCTGGCCTCCTTCATTCCTGCTCCTGCAGTCCGCCTCCTCCGCCGCGATCTCCGCCCCTACCGGCCCGTCGAGGGTCTGCTGTCTATCTAATATGATGCCACCTCTGGGTTGTCAAAAAACCAGGCCTGCCCTTTGATTTACACTTGTAAGCGAGCCAGGAACATCATGGCATACTTCAGTCCCCTGTCCCTGAGTTTCTTCTTCAACGGGAGAAAGCTCTGCCGTTGTTTCTGCACCATCTGGGTGAAGTCAGGGAAAAAGGAGAACGTGGCATTTTCATACCACAGGGGGGCCCCCGTGTGAGCCGCCTGCAGGATCGCATCCCTGTCCCGGAAGTTCAAAACCCTTGCAATCATCGGGCGGGGGGACCCAGGCCTGGGCCTTCCCCCTGGCACCCTATGGGCACGCTCAATTGTAAAGAAGTTGCCCAGTCCCTTGGGCTTGAGGTGATTGAGGATAAAATCTTCAACGAACAGGTCCGGGGCTGGGCCCTCTGATTTCTCAGGCACCCCGAGGATGCGTATGTTGCTGCGTCTGGCCCTCCCCCTTCAATGAGCCTCCGATCTGTCACATCACAAGAGGTCTTGAGATCATGCACCTTCTGTTGCAGCCAAGCCATATCCTCGATTAAGCTAGCAGTCTTAATATCGAGCGATTTAACTTTTTCATTCGCCTTCGCAAGGTCTGCCCGTATCAAGTTGACCTCTATCGTGATAGCGTCGGTTCCACAGGAGAGCCCGAAGAGTCCCCCCCCCGCCGACTGGGCCCGTTTCAAGTTTGTAGGTGAACCCTTGGGCATTGTGTAGCTGTCCAATTTGTTACACTGGATTTGTTTTGACCCCTTTGAGGACCTGGGCAAGTGCTTGTCAGTTTCAGGTTTGGTTGCCATCAGGGCACCAGCCACTCGCCATTCCAGCACAAGGACTCCACTAATATACTTGGAGTTCCAGGTTCCCAGGGCCCACAACGCAGGCTATGGGGGCGACGCGCCCAGAGAAAGCCCCTCCGTAACCCAGGTAGTCAAGTCCAGCAAAACGTCTGCACACCACAGGCAATGAGTAAGGACGCAGGCGGTTTCCCCGATGTCTCTGGCGCCAATAATGGTCCCTCAACAAGGTGATGGCAGGCCCACCAAACATACAACCAGCAACCCCAAACTCAAGGGCACATCAGGGTTCCATGTCAACAGTCCGTGATGCAGAGGTATGAGTCGGCAGCACACGCAGAGGCATCACACCTTGGGAGCTCCTCAGTGGTCGTCAGGATGTTGAGAGGTGCGCACGGCCTCCTGCCATCAATGTCTGAGGCTCAGCGCACGAGGCAACAAGAGAAATGTCCACTGGCACAATAATATCAAAGGCTTATGTGTGCTCCCCCACAGCCGTCACAGCCTGAAGAGTCCTACCGTGGCAGGGGCACCACAACCCCACCACCGCTCCAGGGACCAACCTCACTGGGAAGGATCCATCACCGGGCCCCGCTGCCCAAGCGCACCAACAGTCTTTCCGCAGCACCAGGGCACAACGGTGACACCGCCTGCACCCTGCCGCTGCCAGCTGCTCGTAGGCGGGACTCACCACGGTGTGTTTAGGGCCTTCCCCGCTTCATGCCTGCCAGTCCCAACTCCACAGTAGTGTGGGCCCCCCGCGTAGGCGGGACAGCGCGGCCGACCACACCAACCTTAGGGGCTGCCACAACAGATTTGTGGTACTTCAAGGCCGCAACAGGATCCCTGCCTCCACCGCAGATCACGGCCACTCTCCACTTCAAGTGCCCGGTCCAATGCACCCCCAATACGGCCTTGCTGCTCCACGCAGTTCGCAAAGTTTCGCTTTCTCCCCCGGCGTCCCACAAAGTTCGGGCAAACCAGGCTTCCGATCTGAGGCAGGGGGTCCCCCAAACGAGCCCCGGCCCCCCTCCGATCCACCGCTTCACTTTTCGCCGGCCCCGACAAACTAATTATGAGGCCAGACCGGCAACTTCCGGTTTTCGGCCCCGGTGTTGTTGACTTCGGCGCCGGGCACAGCACACACTCGAGCCCCCGGCTCAGGAGGTGAGTAGGCCGCCAGCTGCCGGACGGCGTATCTTTGGCCCCGACGTCGCGGAGGGCCCGGGAGCGCAGCGGGGAGTGTCGCTTCTATTCCGCGATCAGGCAGTAGGGCTGAATACCAGGATTAGTGCCAGGATAGTGGGGGTTGACGGAGACGAGCTCTCACGTGGCCATCTTGGACTGGCGCGTGGCTCCTCCTCCCTTAAAGTAGCATTGTAAAGCATATCTCAGGCCTGACACCTCAGCCTGTACTGCAGCTTTACACTGCTGTTTCAACCTGGCAAAACATGCCTAAACCTTCCATTTTAATACATATGTTACCCCTAAGGTAGGCTTTAAAGGCTCAAAGGTCAGGGAGCATTGCATTTAAAGAATAGGACATGTGTGTGCTCAAGATCTACATGTCCCTGTATTGAAAAACTCCTAAATTTGTTTTTCACTATAGTAAAACACATCTCTCCCTTTGACTAACCCAGGGTTACCTTATTACATGTAATAGTGACAAATCAAGAGTAGGAGCAGAGAATGTTGTGCTGAGTGCATTACAAATTATTGTAATATAAAAACTTCTTTAACAGTGAAGTCAGATTTTAAGTTGCAATTCTGAAAATGCAACTTTTAGAAAGCTGGTGTTTTCTTGTGCCACCATTTATGCCTTCTGCCAGTGTCCTGGGTCACATGACTGTGAATAGCTCTGCTGCTGTGGTTTGTGTATTGCTTCCAGACACTAACAAAAAGGGGTTAGTTGCAGACGTGATGAGTCATCCTGGCACGATGGATGGAAGGGGATGTACCCTATCTCCACTTACACTTTAAAGGGCACCGTCTCCTGCATACACAACCTGACACCAGGACTGCCTGACTGCCTTTTGTCAGTCCCAGACAATTTTGACCCTTGACAGGGAAAGAGGAAAAACTTTCAAGACCCAGCTCTGGGGGTAGGGCAGAGAGTCCTCCCACACAAAGGGTGGCACCATGTATAAATATTGGATCTGCGGAACCACTCACAGAGCAGGGAGGCTTGCCTCACTATTCTCCCTTACCCCAGGACTCACCACATGGTGCATCCATGATATTGACTCTGGGAACAGCATGTCTGTCAAAAACAAAATTTACAGGCTGCCAGATAAATTGAGATCCAACATTAAGGAAGAAGTCTTTAATTAAGGAATAAGTCTTCAGGATGCTGGAGTTAGGAGTGATTGATTAATCACTCTAACAGTCCTTTGTCCAGTCCAGTGGTTCTGGTACACAAGGCTGGCCCACTGGGTCCCACCTCAGAACTCCCGTTCTGTGTAGACTATAGGGGTCTCAATTCATTCATAAAAACTGACGTTCATATAATCCCGAAGCAGATGAGCTTATCAACTGGTTAGGATCTGGCACAATCCTGCCAATGTACTGCCAGTGTCCTGGGTCACATGACTATGAATGGCTCTCCTGTTGGGGACGGTTAGTGTATTGCTTCCAGACAGCAATGCAAACAAGGCTTCCGTGTGGACAGGATTGGCCATAAAGGTAAGATGACAGGGAAAGGCTATACTCATCACCACTTACACTTCAAATGGTTTTGCTGCCTGCACACACAACCTGACTTCAGGTCTGCTGGCCTTTTGCCACTCTCAGACAGTTTGGAGCCTTGACAGGGGAAGAGGAAGAACTTTCCAGAAACAGATGTGGCGGTAGGACATGGAGGCTGGCACCAGGTATAAATATTGGACCTCGAAGAGCCCAATAAGAAACATGCCTGGATCTGTGAAAGTTACAGAAGAAGGACTGCCCTGCTGCCAGAGGACTGCCCTGCTACTTGGAGGATTGCTTTGCTGTCTGAGAAGGAAAACTGGACCTGCTTATATTCACCCCAAGCTAACCAGGTGGACTCCAAGGGTCAGTTGGCTGATCTCCTGTGGGAGCTACAGGGACACAACAAGCTTTAGAGGCCTCCCTGCAAATGCCCATCTGACCTGCTGTACTGGACCTGCATGGACCTGCAACTGAACATGCCTGATCCCTCCTGCTGGCCTCTCCCTGGAGTGAGTCCTGTTCCCCAAAAGGTGCCGCCCAAGTACTGAACTTTTGGCTGGCAATAGTGTGCACTGCTCCCTGCCTAACTGATGCAGCACGATGCAACTCAATGCAGGACTTTGCTTCACAGCCCCTCGCAGCTCCTGATCAGAACTGACGTCAAGTGATGCAAAGCCTCACATCAAGGACAAGAGGTACAACTCTCAATGGGACTAGCCTGATGCTTTTATCTGTCTCTCACTCCATCGTGACGGGTCTGAACTTGTAACTTTGTTACTGTGTGGCATGACCAGATAACAACAGTTGGCACGTTGTACTTTTTGTGCTTTTTTAACAAAAAAACTTCAAAAGTCAATTTCTCCAGTTTACTGATGGATTTCTTTCATTCTGGATTCATTCAAATTTAGTCTATGTGTCTAAATTGGTTTAGGATTTTTCCTGTGATGTGTTTTAACTTTATTACTGTTTGCGTGCTGTTTAAATACTTTACAAATTGCCTCTAAGTTAAGCTTTAAGGGCAGATGTAGGTAAGTATATTTTACCGATTCATAAATACAGAATTTTACCGATTCGGTATTTATGAATCGGTAAAATAGAAGGGGGGAGATTTAGGTAGAATCGGTAATTGAATTACGGATTCTGTAAGAATCGGTATTTACCGAATCGGTAAATACCGATTCGGTAATGCCCATTGATTCCTATGGGCATTGAAGCCCATAGGAATCAATGGGCATTACCGAATCGGTATTTACCGATTCGGTAAATACCGAATGTTGCAAGGGTGCAGGGGGTGTCACTTTGACACACATTAGCACCCCGAATTCAGGCATGTGTGACATGTGGCACACAGACATGCCCTAAGGGCATGTCTGTCTGTCACATGCCATAGGTGTGCATGCACACATGTGCATGCACACCTGGAATCGGTATTTTACCACCCAATTGGATTGGGTGGTAAAATACCGATTCGGTAAGGCCTGTGGGACTCAGAAGAGTCCCACCTACATCTCAGAATTACCGAATCGGTAAAAATACTGATTCGGTATTTTACCGATTCGGTAAATTTACCGAATTGGTAAAATATGCCCCCTACATGCCAAATACTAAATATCGGCCATTACCGACCGGTATTTCGGCTCCTACATCTGGCCCTAGGTACCTTAATGCATCCACCCCCTCAACCAACAAACCAATTTCTCACAACATGAAACTCATGCATGCATCTCTAGGATTGTTTTTCTTAAGTATTGTGTCTTGTCAGAGAAGAATTTTGCAAACTGTTCAAATTGATTTTAAGAGGTATCAAGAGAGGTCAGTGAGGTGGTTAATAAACAGTTCTATTAACCATGAATGTTTTTGGTTTGGTGTTTTCTTCTAAAGATTCTTGCTGGAAAAAAGTTAGTTTTAACTTTGAATGTTCATAATGTTTATTTTGACATGTTTAAGAGGGTATATTGACTATCTTTGTCTTCTGACCCTTTCCGATTTTTTCCTTGCTTTTCCCTCCTCATCGGGGTCTATAAAGATCCTTCCTTCACATTTGTTTTAGATTTCATGAAGGGTTACCAGAGCAATGTCTGTGAAATGGTTTACATAGGTATTATCCTATTTAAACACCAATGTATTTGGTTTGCTTTGGTAAGGGCTTTTTAGTCCATAGATCTGCATTTCTCCATTTCAGGAAGAAAAGATCGGGTTGTCGTTTTGTGGCAGAGTGAAAGAGAGGTATTTCAAAGAAGATCTATCCTTATCTGTTTGATCTTCCTCCCTTTCTACTTCAACAAGAAATTGTGGTAAAGCATAACAGAAGGCGGTGCTGACTTGGATCAGATATGGTTGAACTACTCTTATAAAAACACCAGTGGTGGCTGGCTTCTGTGTGTGGGGGGTGCGGGCACGCACATATAAAATAAAATAAAAAAATTAAAACACTTACCAGACACGGGGTTCACTCCCGAACTCTTCTTTCCTCGACTGCACCAGCAAACTCCATGGCCTAATCCTGGCGCTGCTCACTGGCATGAGTGCAGTGTCCTGATTGGAGGGAGTGGCCTCTATCAGCTATCCTCAGGGCACTGGATGCCTGTACTTGCTCTCATTTTATTTTAAGCAAAATGATGCCTCGGACTCAACTTAGCACACTATTATTCAAGAATGGGACCACTTAATTATCTCATCCTATACCTGATATATTGTATTTAGATGAACCAAATTCTTATATTTCATTTCTTAAGGTCACCCAACCCTAAATAGAGAATGATCACAACATTTTTCATTATGTATTCGATTTTCAATTTAATTGAAATGCTTCTCAAGATTAGACTTCTTATTTTTTTGAGCCTATTTTTACCACATTTAGACAAACAAATATATATATACACATCACTTTTTACATATACATACACAATACATACAAATGATAAACTGATATTGCGTTATACCACGGTAGCCCAATTTTTTACACAGGATGCTTGCTACTAGTACAGCCTCAGCATTCCTTAAACAGTAAGTTCCTCCAGCCCTGTGAACAAAGAGTATACCAGATCGTTTTTTGATTTTTAGATCTGTCTAATGTCCTTTTTACTCCTTGTCAAATCAATAATTTCATTTATAGTTTTCCAAAGTTTTGGCTGGGGTCTTCTCTCAAAAAAATGGTGTCGACGCGTTTCAGCCCTCTCACTATGGGCCTCATCAGGACTTGGGCTAATTGCAATAGTCCGTCTATGGAATCATACAAACATCACCAATTACCGAATGCATTCGTTACTATGTTAATTCAATGTCAGGGTTCTATGTACACTATATACAACTATATACACCTTCACAACTATGTTCACAACCTAGGAGTGGTCAGGCTAACAGGCATATCACCCCTTTTGTGACTACCAAAAAACCAAATGTGACTATGGTAAAGCGCGGTGACCCGTCAAACTGGCTCTTTATGCATGCCTCAAAAGAAACCAAGTGCAGAAAATACACCCTGTGTGTAGCTGTAGTATTAGCCAAATACATATACCATGTTTCCTTGTTAAATCAGTGTACTTACTCTCCTCGCGCTTCTCTGGGGATTCCCAGAGGTAGTTAAACGTGGGTATTGGCCCTCTAAAAGTATCCAGCGTCCAATTGTTTATAGGGACCTTAAAGGATAATACAACAGCGTGTTTGAAAAAACAACTCACATTACAAAATCTAGAGCATCTTTTCCTATGTTATGGTATGTCTCGCCCCCAGCCTGTGACACTTACTTTACGAGTATTAACTTGCGCTTGTACTCGCTTTCCTCAGTTCTCGGTGGCTTCCCAGAAGAAGTTCAAAGTGGGTAATCGCCCTCTACCGGTATCTGGCGTCCAAATTAGTCAGTGGACCTTAAAAGATAATGTGAACAGCGTGTTCAATTACCGGCTAGCGCTGTTCCATTAGACGCCAAAATTGCTCGAATACAACTTCAAAGCGCCACCCGACTGTAACCACTTACTTGCCGAGTATATCCCAGCGTGCGCACACGATTTTCTAAGCTCGGGCGGCTCCAAATGCCTGTCTTTCCTCCCGACACGACTTCCATCGACCGGATTCTGATCCCAAGCCGGTCACGTGATCAGGAACCCTCGATGTCCCTGAGACACTAAAAAGAGACTAACGGGTCATTTCAATCATAGAAATGGTAGAAATATGCTGCTACCCTCATTATTCTTGCGGGGACGTATATAAATATGAACCCGGGATAGCGACAATGTACTCATTTTAGAATAAATCTTAAAACGCCCCTATAGGCTGAAAATACTCAGATTATTCTAAAGAGTCCCAATTGGAGATATGACATGTCAAATCCTCCTGTCGGTACAACCATCTGCTCGAAGGAGGTGGAGATATAGACCCCAGTCTGCCACTCCGTACAATCTTTATATTTACAATACTGCCTAACTACATAGCCTTCATACAAATCCATATGTTTTTTATACAAGTAAAAATATTTTTATATACTTTCATCACATACTACATGGTGTTTTCTCTCATAAAACTTATAGAGTTCTAACTTTATCTAGTGTGCAGACCTATAACATTCGAAAATATTTTCAAGAATTAAACAGTTCAATTGCTCAAATCTGTACCCGAAATTTTTTAATTCTCTCTTTCAGTCAGATTAGAGCCCAAAGTTCATCCCTATCATTAAGCCCAGTGTTGGCCGTCTTGCACTTCTCAATCAACCTTGCCTCCAGTCTGTCCAATTTCATTTTTATGTCCCCCTGTTTCGTTTTTCCTATGACACATAGGACTGTCCATGTATTGTCATTTTCTGTGTGTTGGTGCGTTTCATAATGCTGTACCAGTGGAGCTCCATGTACTTTGCATTTCATCCTCGATTTGTGTTGTAGAATGCGCTTCTTTATCGCTTGTGTTGTCTGGCCAATATAACATCTATCACATGGGCACTTAATGCAGTATATAGTATTCTTTGTGTTGCAGTTTGAAAAACTCTTTTGATAATGCCTCTGCCCATTGATATCAATGTGTTTTGTGTCTGCTGTATGATCACACGCTACACAATTGAGGCGCCTATAGTGTCCTATCGTTGGTGGCAAATTTAGTAGTCCTCGTAAATCTTGTGACCGAGGCGGCCTAGACTTTTCTTTTCTACTTGCTCTTACCAGGCTCTGTCTTAGGTTCTTGCCTTTTTTGAACGCAAAAAGAGGCTTTTTTATTCCAAGATGTTCAATGACCTTCCGGTTTTTTTGAATAACTTTTTTGACCTTATTAGCCTTTGGGTCATAAGTGAGAACACATGTCAAAGGAACATCCTTTTCTTTAATCTTTGGTACTAAAAGAACCTCTCTTGGGGTAAACCAAGCTCTCTGTAGGGCTATTTTAACTAACCGTTTCGGGTAGCCTCTAGCTATTCATTTGTTCTTCAGGTGTTCAGCATTTTTGAAGTATTCATCCTTCTTGCTACAACCCAGATGTTTTAGGATAGCTGGGTTGAGAGGTTTAAAGTGCGTATGTGTGGCTGGCCGTCACAAGACAGCTGGCAAAAGAGACATGATTACTTTAAACAGTTCACAGGCAGCCCTCTGCCTACAACTCCTCCCTGCTGCCACTCATCAGGCCCTGCCCCGCCCTGATCCTCGGTTCAGGGTGAGATGATGAAAAATAAAACGGTAATACATTAACATTGTATTCTTTATCTCTGAGTCTCTGGGGGATAAGTGGGGCAATGCTCTTCTGCTCCAACGGAGGAGCCGCCACTGATAAGGCATGCGATGCCTAACCTGCCTAATCAGTGTAAATGCGTCTTCTTGATTGAGGCCAAAAGGTTTAAACCTTCCCAAAGGTGTTTAACAGCATAGATTACAACTATTACACCCCTTTGGGAAAGCAAATCTGACTCCGAAGCAATAAATAACTTGATGTCTAAACAACAATTAAAAAACTGTTAAATAGTGCATATGAAAGCAGAATCAACCTTGTTAGAATCTCTAAAGGTTATCTGTATATATTTAATTTCCAATACTCAAGAGGTTATAGGCATCGTATGTATCTGTGTGTCCGAAAAAAGCGACACAATGGCTAGGGAAAGATGAATGCCAGTTTAAAAGTACCTCACATTTGTACAGGAACTGGCAGCACACACCAACAGGCAAAAAAAGTAATTAGACAATTACAAACAAAGACTTCAGCTACTCCAAAACGGGCAGGCTTATTTTATGCCTCTGTCCTGTCACTGGTTTCAAATGCACATAAGCGAAAATGCAGTAATTTACACAAAAATACAAGAGGAATGAGTCAGGTTTACTTGCATGAGACTTCGTGTTTTGCAAATCGAGAGGTTAAAAATGAAAAATGTTCCGGCGCGCAAGCATTCATATGTAATCATTTACGCATGCACTTGTAGCAAATGTCTTCAAAAGCACACAAATTCCAGCTGAACAGCTGTTGTGATACACCGCACCTCTAACATATTTTTACCTGCCTTCGTTTTTCAAAATAGTTGCTTCCCACCTCCAATTCCACACTACAAAGCAGATAGAATTGGTGCAGTTATAGAGAACCAACAATCCATTAGTTAACATAAAGTGTATAAAGCAATTGTATCTTAAATTCGAACAGAAGTATCCATATGAAGGCGATGGAAAAAGTATAATACTCAACATTCATTAAAATCCTTTATTAATGTAACAGTAAACATTCTTCTTTTAACGCGCAAAACAGGCCAACACGTTTCGATCCTACAGAGCTGAAACTTCCTCAGGGCAGTTGCGTTCCTGAACCCAAGGTTGTAGGCCAGGAAACCATGTGTGTGAGACTCGTAGTTACCGAAGAAAAGATACTGGGGTGTGAATGGAATGTCTCTGTAGAAAATGCTGGATTTGTACTTATTGTTGAATGATTAAGAGACGCAATTGCACTTGTGAGTGGCTTCTTTCGAATTAAATGGGTATCTTCTAATATTGAACTCTACGTTCAGGAATTATGTTGTCTTGATATGGACTCTTCTGTTCGACTTTAAGAAATGATTGAATTGTACACTATAGCTATTGAAGTGTTGCCTCTCCATATCTGCATTATGCCTTTGAAGTATGTTATTGCACAGAACACTGCTGATATTTCATACACAAATTATCTGGGGTTAGGTATTAGACATGACACCTCAATGATTAACAGATTACTCACAATTTGGAATCCAAGAAAAAGAAGACTCACAAATGTTTGTTATATACAGTTGCCTGTATGCTTTGTAATAGCCAATGAAGTATAAAAAGATTGCTCATACCTGTCGAAGCCAGTATTGCTACTCTTTTTTCTCTTTGTTGGATATCATTCATGCTTGAAACTGTAAATATACAAAAACAATGTAGCAATTTATATGAAGAATGTTCTATTTCCTTTCCTTGTTAATAATTTATTGTGAATGACTATAAATATAGAAATAATGATGCAGCCAGCGAATGCGATTTTGAGAGTTGCCGAACTTCAATCCTGTAATGTGCATGCACAGTAAGACATTGAAATGTTTGAGCACTCGCGTCGATTTCGTCTCAGATAAGAATATTTCATTGAAACTACAAATATGATGCGAATTTCCAGTAAAAAGAAGAAATCTTTATTTTGTCATCTGTTTAGTGAACTGGGTTTTGTACACTTTGGGGGATATGTAAAATAAAAGTGGCGGAGTGAGGCTTCAGCCGTCATGGCTTAACGCCTCACTCCGCCAAGTTTGAAACACAAAGCTGCACCATATTTACAATGATATGGTGCAGCCTTGTGTTTCCCCAGCGATGGCGCTGCACTTAGCAGTGCAGCGCCAATGCAGGCACCCTTGCACGATCCTGCAAGGGTGCCTGCATGCAGGAGAGGATTGTTTATGTGTAGGAAGGTTTCCCTTCCTGCACATAAACAATCCTAAAAAGCCATTTTGTGACTTTCATGTGTGCTGCCTAATGCATTACAAATGAAAGTCACAAAATGGCATTCAGGAAGGGGGACATTCCTGTACATAAACAATCCATGGCATTTTGCTTTTTCCATGTGTGCTGCACAAGGTAGCACACATGGAAAAAGCAAAAATTAGGAGAAATAATGCATTTTTCCTCGTTCTGTCAACTTAAGACGAGGTTTTACCTGGTCTTATATTTAGCGCTGCCTCCTACCTTCGCTGCCCTTGTACATAGGGGGTAGCGTCAAAATCAATGGATGTTGTGGTGGAACGCCCACCGCAACACCCACTGCCCACCCTTTACCTGCTAACCATAGCGTGAAAGGGGGACTTATTTACAAGGTAGCATTAAGCCACGTTAAGTGGCTTAACACTGCCTTGTAAATAAGTCTAAGCCCCTATCGCCACCACAACGTCGATAAAAGTGATCTTGTGGTGGCAATAGGGGCTTGTAAATATTCCCCTTTGTGCTTACTGTGCTTGCATACGCCAACCACAAAATCTGTAGTAATTTAAGAGTAACATAGAGCGCCTGCTACGGTTGTTTGTAGGGTTGATTTTAGAAATTCGAGCCTGCCATACAGCAAAGGGTCTTCGCCCATACTTTTGAGGATGAATTTAGGAAGACTGGACTTGAATGAAGGGACAGATTCCAAGGGTCTGATAGAGTGTCATGTTATTCTGAAAATTATAGGGGTGCATCACAATCACAGATAGTCAGCACCTGTTTATATAAAGGAATGTATTAACGTGTGGTCATTAAAAATGTAGTACTAAAACAGTAAATATTAGAGTGAATAGAAATGTAACTATGTTATTTAAGAAGCTCAATGTAGTGTTTAATCGAAAAAGTATTCTAGATGATACATAATTTATTAGTTCATGTATAAAGTGATGTTTTAGGACAACATGTGCACCATATTAAAGTTTGCTTATTCATTTAAGAAAATGTAAGTGCTTATGAATGTAATGCTATTAATGTGTGATTTAAACGTGTAAAGGTCTACTCGCATATACTTTCAAGAAAGGAGGTCTATTTGTCATTTCTTATGTTAGCTGAATAATGCAAGCCCGAAATGTATTTTCCTTGGGAATGCTCTTTCTTAGTTGAATGCAGTCAGCAGATTTCTGTGCGAGCAAGGTTGTTTTGCTCACATGCTTTATGTTGCAGGTGCAGGGACACACGTATCGTTAGGCAGAATAACGCTTTGTTTTAGGAGTTAGGATGGTAGGAGAAGCCGCCATGGGAGTGCACAGGAATGTAGATATGATACTTTCTGCGGAGAAGGTGCCTGGGACCCAAGGGCACCCAAAGAGTTTTTGGACCAAGTCAGAATTTCGATGGAAAAGTACGGAAAGAAGACCTGTCCGAAGAGGCATGTAAAGGGCGTGTTTTACTGTTTTTGGATTTTGTATTAGGGTTAGTGTCTCGAGGGAGGAGGCAGATCAAGGAAGTCTAGGAACAATCAAGGAGCAGATGAGGACTAGAGGGGAAGCTAGAACGAGCAACTTAGAGCGAGCTCTGTAGCTTTGGCTACTTACCTATGCAAAGTGAGTGCACTTCTAAGGAAGTCTTCACTACTGACACCTTTTTCTCTTGCCTGGGGATGATGCTAAGTAGGTATGTCACTTTAGCTATAGTGTTGGGACAGATTAACTGCTTTTCCTTTTAGGTTAATGAAGACTAAAATACAGATTGGAGCAGTTATTGTTTGCATGATGCTTTTAGAATTAACTATTCGGATGAGACTTTGCGTAGGATTATGTTTGTATTAGTGCCCGTTTATTTCCTTAAACTCTTGCTGAGGTGCTTGTTTGTTCAGTTATTTTTGGCTTTGTAATAAATCTCTAAAACTTTATTTTGAAGTCAGTAGTTCCTTGAATTAAATTGATTTGGTCACAGATGAAAATTACGAGTGAAATGAGTTTTCTCCCCTTTACACTTCTTAGCAGATAAAAAGATCTGGTGGATGGAAGATTCTTAAACTTGGTAAGACTATATAAAAGATAAGATAAGAATCCGGTGTTATCAGGTCTCTCTTTGAGTTACATTAATAATTTTGCACTTGGGGTAAGCCCAGTGCCCACTAAAAGCCTGTGAGACATAGGGACGATCCTGTTGGATATGTAAAGAGTGTAGGTGATTGAGTCTCTGGGTCATGTGATGGGCTTCATCTGAAACTCCCCACTCTAAAATCAGCTAAACCATAATCTCTAAAACATACCATGAAAGCCAAAACCACAAACTTTCGGAAGTGAGAATGGACCATATTTGACATGTGGTAACAGGGCGGTAAAAGTGGAGTTCTGAAGAGTTCCCCCTGAAATATGTATGGAGCACTGATGGCAAAAAAAATGTGTGGCAATATTTTCTTGGTAATAGGATCGAAATAATGGACTTCTTTCAAAGAGGTATTTCTTATTTCTAGTTTACCCCATAGGACCCGGGATATCAAACTTACATTAGTCTAATGTGTTATCCTAAAACAATTGAACATTCCTATTGGCGTTTTCAGGGAGACATGGGGCCTGAACTAGAGTGAGTGGGAAAGGAAATTCCATGTTGGCAGATTGTCAGCTGGTGGAATTATGAATAGCGGATTAGCCCTGAGGTAGGGATAATTCCATTGGGAGGTTCTCCACTGGCAGAGAATCCTCCAGCTGTTTATTTACGTCTTGCATCACATGTTGGATGATTTGTTGTTACTACCCTACACCACATCAGACACATATATGTGATGCGCTCTGATAGTTAATCTGGCACAATATCACGCATCAGAAAAATGAACAATCTGAAGTCAGTGATCTTCACCAAAGGCTCTGACTTAGACCTTTGCTGCTTCAGTGAGGATCTGTCCTATTGTGAGAATCAGTGCCTTTGTTTCAGTAACTGTGCATGCCTGGATGGATGAAAGGAGTCTCTGAAAAATGTTCTTCCTTTGGGTCGACTTTCCCGATATTTACCAGAAAAGAATCAGTTATACTGCTGATTAAAATAAATCTCAATTGTATTTCTATGTTGGTTAATGAATCTATTTCCGTAACTGAAGATAGGTGTTTAAATTAACATATTTGATTGCATTCTTTTTCTCTATATTTAGCAGGTGGCTGATGTATCTGTAGGGTCACTGGTCAGAAGCTTGCAGAAGAGTGCACAGGTGATACTGCAGAAGTTGACTTTTCTTCACCTATGTGACCATGTGAATGTTGGTGATGTCTGTCTGGATATACTACTGAATGCAAGGCATATTTAGATCTAAGGCAGCATGTGAAAGATTAGATCAGAATGGCTCTCTGCCTCTTTGGGCAGCAGTTACTATTACCCTGGTTATTTACCAGTAATCTTCCTTTACTCCTAGTGTAGTCTTCTTCACCACAGTAATAACGTAGTGAGCATCAGCTCCCCCATAGTTCTATCCAAGCAAATTAGCTCTCTAGCCTCCCCTATCCATCCCTAACATGGCTGACCTCCTTCACCCCTGACCTACCATAAAAGGAGGCACCACCCACCCCACTTCCTGTTCCTCTAGCAAGCATCATTACCAAGTGGATGGGAACCCATGAGGCAAGGAAGACTACACTTGGAGCAATGAAGATAACCGGTCAGTAACCAGGGCACTAACTCCTCGTAAGTTTTCCTCGCCACAGTAATAAGGTAGTGAGCGTATGCCAAAGCCAAAGAGGCTTCATGATCACCAGAAAAAAACACCAGAAACCCCCAGGCACAGATCTGGGTTTAATCTATTGTTATTTTGCACGCCATGTCACCCCAGTTTGGACCCAGTCATATACAAATCAGTCTTGACCCTGCTCCGCATGGGAACAGTCCAGCCCAAACTGCAAGGCCAGGTCCTGCCTGGACTGGGAACTAGCATCCTGGCACCGGTTTCAGGGTATCACCCCAAATCATCCAGGCTAGCTTGAATCCAGTGGTGCAATGAGCAAGGGACCTGTGTCAGGGCATACACTTGACAACTTAGGGCAAACATGGCTTCAGACAAGGAGTAATCATGCAGAATCAGGGCAGGAGAGCATTGTCCTCTCTGCAAATAAGTTCACTTTCGGACACCCAAACCTCTTCTGCAACACATAGAACACCACAGTGACAAAGAGATCGAATTCATGGGGGGAAGATCCGGCTCAGGCGGTTCACTGCACACAATTCTCCCTACACATCCAACAGAGACAACACATTGCTCTCTGCCCAGGTCAGAATCTCTTGAGCCAGTAGCCACAAGGACTGAGTCCGGCAACCCCCTGGTGATTGAGATAACCCATCACCACCTGATTGTCTGTCCAGACCATCACATGATGCCCCCCTAAGGGCCTGCGCAAATTCCTGACAAACCAGCTGAACAGCTTCAGCACCCTGAAGTTGGACGAACAACGAGCTTGCAGGTGATATCACTTTTGCTGAACAGACCAGGAATCCAATGTGGCCCCCAATCTCAGCTTACTGGCATCCATGGTCACCACTCAGGAGAAGGACACCTGAAAGGAGAGAACCCTCACAAGATGGAGGTCATCCAGCCACTACCCAGGGCTACCTGGCTCTGAGAGGACACCACCACTGGAAGATCATAAAGGGCAGAACAATTGGGCCAATGGGACAGGAGATCGTTTACAAACGGGTACATGTACAGCCGAGCCCATGGTGATACATTGATTGCTGCTGACATCAGGCCCTGTAATCTCAACAACCGATACACTGGGGCTGAATTCAGTTTGGAAAGGCAACCTAGTTCTCTCTTTATGATCGCTCTACTGTCCGCAGGCAGAAACACCTGCCCCAGACATGTCCAGGTGACCCCTAATGGACACCTAGTCCTAGGTGGGGGCCAGATGAGACTTTTCACGGTTGATCAGAAAGCCATGAACCTCCAGAATCTTGTAGACCCTATGAATTGTGAAGAGTCCCCTTAGAAAAGAAGGGGCATAAATCAGCCAGTCATTAAGGTATGGGAACACCTAAATTATCTCTTGATGGATGAGCCCAATGAAGGAAGCCAATGGTTTCGTAAAAACCAGTGAGCTGAGGACAATCCAAAAGGCAGTACCTGGAATTGAAAATGCTAAGGACCTACACAGAACCTGATGAACCGCTGGTAAGCTGGATTAATTGCCACATGCAGATAGGCATTGAGCTGATCCAATGATGCCACCACTGCCCCCTGAACCAACAAAGGAAAGATTTTCTGCAAAGAGATTTTAAACTTAACATAGGGACAAAAGAGTTCACCCACTTTAATTGCAGCAGAGGATATAAATCCCCTGATGCCTTCCTTACCAGGAAGAGGATCAAATAGACACCTTGACCCCTGTGAGAAGCATGAACCAGATGTATGGCACCTTTTACGATAAGATCCCAAAGGACTGACAAAAGAGGCTACCTCTTTGCAGAAGCTGAGGGCAAATGAGTGTGAGCCAAAAACTAGGGATGCAGAGAATTGAAAACACCAGTATCCCTCCTCAATAATTTTCACAACCCACTGGTCAGAGATGGACCCCCTCCAAGTCTCCATGTACTTCGACAATCGACTTCCCATGGGAAGCTGCTGACCATCGGGACCTCCAGAAAGTCAGGCCTTAGAAGAGAGGTTGGACCCACCATCGGAATGATTAGACCAGGATTTGTGAAAGAAAGGGATTTTCCGGTTGCGTCCCCTCCCACGAAAGAACAGGTTACCCCTAGGAGTAGAGGGCTGACCAAAGGCCCTCTTGTTGCCGATCTGAACATCTACATTCCTTAGCAAATTCCATTAAGTCCGGAGTTCGTGACGCACCATGCCCCAGAGTCGCAAACAGCCGGCTGCCATACTGCAGCCTAAAACCTAAAAATACTGAACAGTGTACGCCCGACGGCCAGCCAGAGTACCAGTACAGACAGAGCCCTCCACCGAAATAGAAAGCAGCACAGTTGCCCATGGCAGATCAGGCGATACTCTGCAGTCTGGTGTCACCCTATCCTGACATGAGGAACGGTCATCATTCAGGAGCCCACTGAAGCAGGGTTTTGCAAACACAGTTAAAGCCCACTATGACAGGGCCTCTCAATATGCTGGGAAAAGAAACAAATACACAACATATCTAAATATATATCTCAAACAGAGTCTGCACGGCAGGACTTTCTACTGGGCCTCTGGGTCTGCTACAGCACAACCTCGCCCCACTTACCTGTGACTAGCTTGTGAGTCTGTAAAGCAGAACCGATAAAAAAACAGGTAGTGGAGTGGGTCTTCCCTCCTCTTATGGTAGGTCAGGATGAAGGAGGTCAGAACTGTTAGGGAGGGATGGGGGAGGCTAGAGTGCTGATTTGCTTGGAGGGTTCTATGGGGAGCTGAGGCTCACTACGTTATTACTGTGGCAAGAAAGACCTACGAGGAGGTAATTCTAAGTGTAGGACAAACACATTAGCTTGACTCAGGTCAGCAGGAGTATCAGCAACACAGATTTCCAAACACAACAACAGGTTATGCTGAAAGAGGAGGTGGCACTGTTAGTCATTGTGGTGGGTTTGAGTTTAGATGGTTTCAAAGCTCTATAGTGATGGGTGGGTCGGGGGCCGTGGAGCTAGTTGGGTCTCCAGTGTGAAGGAGTTAAAAGTTGCTTCTAACTTTAAGAGTGGAAAGGGTTGTGGTGATGATAGGTGAGGGTGACAGGGGCCGCAGTGTGATGACTTAGGTGGGTACCTAGTGGGGGATGTTAGCTCGAGATGTTCCCCATCATGGAATGAGTTTATATGTTAGAAAATGTACACGGGCCTCAGTCTGTAATATGGTATGTCATCTGCTAGTATGGAAGTATGGAGCTCATTATACAAAGTCATGCTCACGTTTGTGATCCTTTAGTGCCAGTTTCCCAGATCTGTTCTCGACTCAAGCTGTTAGGGTACCACATTCCGTCTTTAGTCAATTATGAATCTGTATAGCTTAAAGAAACAAGTGAGTTGTGTGTTATTAACAGATGCTCCCTGTTATGGCAGACTGTGAGGAGGGTTAAACCCCAACGTGGATTACTTGCTTAACCATCATATCTAATAAAGCTATACCGCTTAAAATCTAGTGTAACCCAATGTCAGGATTCAGATATCAATATCCTCAGGTAGCAATACAGCTGAGTATCGACCAAGGATAGTGTTTACCTGATGGTAAAGTGCACAGTAGTGACAGGGTGTTGGTGGCAGATGTCTGGAAAACACAGGTAGAGTGATTAGGTGTTTTCTAAAGAACTAACTACGCTACTTATATTAAGGTGCAATTGTAATAAAGCCGCACATAACAGTAATTCAAGTTTTTAATTCAAAGATTTTACCTGGTTTTACTTTGTCTATTTTTTAGGCATTGTCTTTATTCACTTCAAAGATGGCCAGAATGTTGGGAGTATATATTCTCCTGAGCTGCAAGGATACTGTCGAATATTGGAGATGGGGAAACTGCACTGAGAGCTCAAGTCAGTGAAACATTCTAGTCCTCTAAAACTAGAAAATACACCAACCCTAACCTGATACTTAGAATTGTGCCTCTGAGTTCTCACGAACACACCCTACTCCTTCAGATACAGTACACCTATCCATCCCTGGTGCATGTCCACAGTCAAGACTGACATAGTTATTCTGCCACAACATGTAGTGATGCTTAGTGTGTCTGCATGGGCCATTACCTCAACTTTGGACAGGTGGTCCTACAGCTGGATGCAGTAAAGGGTCTGAGACTGTGAGATGTCTACTATAGACTTAAAGCATGCAGTAGTGGGCTCCACAGGCCATTAAAGGTCCGCTCCAGCATTAAAGCCCTGAGCTGCTAATGACGGCTCTGAAGCTATTAGAACAATTCCGCCCCAGAGGGCAGAATGTTCAAATTTATAAAAACAAGTGCCTCACTGAGCCCGAGGGGATAGAAACACCCTTGCGCTTCTTGAGGCCTTTGTTCACAGCAACAGCCATAAAAAAACATTGGAATGTTGGAGCTCCAGGCTACTACCGGCCAAAAGATGCACAACACACTTTGTTTTCAATGGAGTTCTCAACTTTCCAACATTCTGATGACATGTTATGTAGTACCCACCAAAACCATTGTTTCAATGGTTTATATTAAGCCTAGGTGAAATTTAAATTACATTGGAGTAATTGGAGCAATTTCAGGAATTATCCATTAGTCTTCTGATGACAAATTACTGAAATTATACAATTAATTCAGCACGAGTGCAAGGGTGCCTGCGCTGGAACATGGCAGCTGTTTGTGCGCCAGCACAGGGGAGAGCACAGGAATGCAACATATCATTGTAAATATGTCCCATTCCTATGCTCTGAAAGTGCTGCAGCGTGGCGCAGCCAAAGGGCTTGCAGTGCCCCACTGCAGCACTTTCTCGTAAATCTGCCCCTAGGTGCGAGCTAAAGGCTGCCGGCTACTGCCGTTTATGACCTTTAGCATTTATTTCTGTTTTCTTAGCGCAAAATGCATCCTCATTGTAGGCATAAGGGTGAATGTTGCACTATGAAAACTGGACGAAATGCTGAAAACTACGCTTCTCACACAATTATGCATAATTACAAGTAATTTTGCAGTAATTACAACAAATTATGCTAGGGAGAATAATACCAGTTACACCCACCTCTAGTTTACTCAAATGTTGTACTGTAGAAATGGTACTTTGTGTCGCTGAAAGTGCCCTGTTCTCTGAAATGTAACATTTATAAACTAACTTCAAGTGCAGGTACCAAGGCCCTCCCATAAATAATGTTTTTATAAGATGTATCAGCTGTCCAAGTGACAGGTCTGCGCCTAGCCACCCAATGTTGCATAACTATCTATTGTCTGAGTGTAATAGAATTCTCAAAATGCATTGTTCAATTTCTAAAAATCCCCTTAAGCGGATTGAGCAATATCTAATCCTTGAACTTTAAATATATCTTGTGAAAGGAGTCTAAAAAAAGGTTTTGTCTTTAGCTCTAAAAATCACCCCCATGGCCTTGTCAAATTTAGTTACAATATCTCTTTAAAAGTGTGTTTTTGTTCTTTCAGTACCAGAACATTGCTAGAGTCTCTCCATTAATTTGAATTTCATCTTGCCTGAAACCTGAATTTTAAATAGCATAATCCTCGCATCTTTTTGTCTCAGCATCATCTATGCAATGGTACCCGTTCTCGGCAGCACATGCAAGAGTACTCCAGGATGATGCTGTTGTCATACAGAGCTACGACTACAGGCACCTTCGAGTCCTTGTCAAGTCTAGTTGCAATATATCTTTAAAAATATGTTTTTTTTTCTGTCAGTACCGAACATAGCAGCACTCACAGCATTAATTTAAGTTTCTTCTTGCATGAAATCCCTTTAAAAAAAAGTACCCTCGCGGCTTCTCCTCTCTGTATAATCTATGCAATGGCACCCACTTTCTGTCATCTTCGAAAGTATACTCCAGGCTGCTGCTGCTGTGATGCAAACCTACAATAGCAAGAACAGCGTGTAACCAGACACATGTATTCAATTTCGAGGATTTAGTGAACTTCAGATTAGATGTGAGAGACGATGTAAAGTTTATTACCCCACAACTTTGGAATTTTTTGTAAGCTTCATGACGCTTGCACATGTGTCAATAAAAGAGGACTTTTTCTGTAGGCTAACATGGGAAAATCCAGCAAAAAGAATTCTTTTGTGCATTAAAGTTCGAGAAAGTTGAGAAACCGGCAACTTCAAAACAAAAAAATGCATTACAATACAACACTACTTTTGCAGAGTGTGCACTTTTGCCACATTAACCCAACTTTGCAGAATCTACTCAAGATCTCATAAAAATTTGGGAGCTTTGAATTTCTCCAAGCTAGTTTACACTAATCTGTGAATTAGCACTGCAAATTTTACGAGTATAGTTTCTTTCTGGGGCGGTTTGGATGGGGTGGCTGTATCACTGCTTTTTTTTAAGGATTGTGTTTTGTTTGCTCTTTTACATAGCACAAACTTGGCTCAAAGGCATCAGAGCGCTTTACTTGAGCACCAGATCAAATTTGCATTACAAAAGGTTAGACTTTTTTTTAAGGCACAGGAAGATTCAGTGATTTGACAGAATGACAGGATTTTGACTCAAGGACTAGAACCTGTGGGTCGATTACGGTGGCGGACGGAAAAGCACTCCGTCCGCCGTGGCAGCAGTAAATAACCGTCAGCATGTACCGAGGGAAAACCGGCAATCAGATAAGGATGCACTGTCAGAAAAAAACAACCGCGGCGGACGGATTCCACAAAACTCCGTAGGGAAAAGCTGAAATTCCATCTGCGGTGGACAGAATTGCAGCAGAAAGACCCAAAAACACCGATCGAATTGCGGAATAACCGCAAGTGAAATTATGACACGATGGTGGAGAGCAAAATGATGAATCGGAGAGCCCACGGAAGTTTTATTGCATCTAGACCGCTGCGGTCGCACGGAAAGCGAAATGGTGGTCGAAAGCAACCACACAACAAGGCTACCAAGTGTGGCTGTTTTCCTGGTGCAGCCTCCAAAAACATATGACACACCCCAATGACACATCATCATGGCAATAAAAATATACAAATCCCAGGTCAACCCAGATAACACATCTGACATGATTCCTCCATTTTGACCCACCCACATAGCTGAGTATAAAACCAACCCTTTCCCTGCCCAGAATCTTTTGCACAACTCCTGAATTGAAGGCCCCAACACCTAAGCACATAGGAAAGGAAAATCAGCACACATCACACCATCACAACCACCCACACACCACACACCACACACATCTCCACCACCACCTTCACACCTGCACTTTTCACCCATTTGCACATCACCCACCATGGCACAGACAAAATGCCACAATTCACTGACAATGAGTTGTCAGTCATGGTAGATGATTAGAGTAGAACCACATTTGTTTGGAAGCATGGTCCAACAGACACCATTAGCCAGAAAAAATAAAATGTGGGAAAGGATAGTCAACAAAGTCAATGCAGTAGGGACCACCCCACGCACCCTTCGTGACATCACAAAGAGGTGGCATGGCATCAAGAACAGGGTGAAAGAGCGTGCCAACAAGAACCATGAGCTGGCTCAGAGGACTGGAGGTGGCCCTCCCATTCCACCACTAACATTCACCGAATGGGAGGAGAAGATGCTTGACATACTGCATCCAGAGAGTCTCACAGGAATACCCGGGGGAGTGGAGGCTGGTAAGTAACAACAAATGCCTCCCATTACACTGATATGTACTGTCTTGCACAACTAGAAAGCTACACTTCCTAGACCTAAAAGCACTTACATACAACACACTAATCCCAACACTTGTCTCACAGATCTAACATTCACTTCCTCTGAATCACCTCAAAGGTAGCTAGCAATATTCTAATGGGGGCATGTGTACAGGCAGCCAATACTACAACTCCCACCAGGCCCCCTTGTCCCACAACTCAGCAAGATGGAACACTCCCCCAGCCACAGCCACGTGGTAGCCATTTCATTGCTCACTTTCATCTAACAGGTAGGTAGCCATCTTAACAGGGAGGGGTGTTTGCGGGTAGGAAGCCAGCACTCCAACTCCCACCAGGCCCACTTGTCCCACAACTGAGCAGGATGAAGCACTCACCCACCCACAACCATGTGGCAGCCATTTCATTGCACTCATTAAACTTACAGGTAGGTAGCCATCTTAACAGGGAGGGGTGTTTGTGGGTAGGAAGCCAACAATACAACTCCCACCAGGCCCATTGTCCCACAGCTGAGCAGGATGGAGCACTCCCCCCACCCACAACCATGTGGCAGCCATTTCATTGCACTCATTAAAGTTACAGGTAGGTAGCCATCTTAACAGGGAGGGGTGAATGTGGATAGGAAGCCAACACTACAACTCCCACCAGGCCCATTGTCCCACAGCTGAGCAGGATGGAGCACTCCCCCCACCCACAACCATGTGGCAGCCATTTCATTGCACTCATCAAATTTACAGGTAGGTAGCCATCTTAACAGGGAGGGGTGTTTGTGGGTAGGAAGCCAGCACTCCAACTTCCACCAGGCCCCCGTGTCCAACAGCCCAGCAAGACAGAACACTTCCCCCATCCACAACCACGTGGCAGCCATTCTATTTCTCACTTCACCTCACAGGTAGGAAGCCATCTTAACAGGGAGGAGTGTTTGTGGGTAGGAAGCCAGCACTACAACTCCCACCATGCACCCTTGTCCCGCAGTTCAGCAAGATGGAGCACTCCCCCACCCACAACCATGTGGCATCCATTTCCCTTCACTGTGTCACTGAAAAAGTAGTTAGTCAGTGCATGCACCCTGCCATCCTTCTCAAAATGGATGGAGCCATATGACCACACCAGCCCTTACATGGCAGGCAACTTGGCATAGATCCAAAAGCCACACCCAGAGTGCAGACAGCTAAACGCATGTAACTGTCGCAGAAAAAAAAACTTTGACTCACCAAATCACATGTGAAAGAAATTCAGGGCCCAATCATGCACAGAATGCAATGTGTAATTGCCTTGGTGTCAGAGCATGAAGGCCCATATGTACCCAAAACATGCACGGTCAATCTGACAAACAAAGTAAAGTACATGATATTGTAGTGAGGGCTGGGCCTCATTTGCACACATTGCTATGTTAGCGTAGTTTAAACACTATTTTACCTTTTTGCTGCTTTTGCACACAACACTGTATGTAACTGTTGTTGTAAGTTAGGCTACGGGAATTGCTGCACATGAGATTGGCTTGTTTTCAACATCCCTAGACTTAGAGCTCGAACTTAGTCTGCACAGTGAGTGCTAAAGCCTCCAAGGTTATCAAAACAATGTTCGGTGTTGTACGGGCTGATCGACTCATGCACTAGACATAACATGCACACGCAGCTAGCTGAAATCCTGGCGTCTTTAATATCACACTGTATGCATGATTTATGCACTCTGGAGGAAACCCGTTTCCAGAGAGACAGAGAGCTATTGCAGATCCTGCTGTGATTCACTTCTGCTGATCTTGGCAGTATTGGGTCTCCTATTCAAGCCTAAGAGACCTTCTATATTTTATATTCCTAACTAGGGAGGGTGGCATACTAGGTGGTATATAACCTGTTTCCGCCATCATTGTAATATGATTTCTCCTTTTGTGTTTTATGGAATTGTAACAATGCTGATCGTATTATTTTTAATCATATGTCTGCTTATGCTTGACAAAAAAAATGCATCTTAGAGCACGGCGTTAAAATAAATATTCAAAACTTTATCGTCTCTCCTTCTTTACCCATGTTATGGGCTGGTATTAGAATATAACGTAAGAGTGTTCTTGAGTCCCACCATTCTTGAGAGTAACCTAAGTCGCATGTTCTGGGTTGTCTAATCATTGGTACCTTTGCTATAGGACGAAGAGCTAATGTGACACTGATGCTAGTCAGTTAGGGGTTCTAGGTACTCAGGTGAGTTTTCTGGTTCACCACAATTCACTGATGTCCTGGGTCTCTGTGCACAGTTCTATGTGTGAGCAGAATCCCTGCAACATGGCACACCTAACGTAGTGGTCTTATTTTTGAGACACTCGAGTAGTGCTTATACCAGTCCACAACACCCTCACTGTTGTTTCCGGTTGACAATGGTGACGGTTTGCCCTAGCTATAGTTAAATAGATTCATCCAAGCTTGATAATTTAAAAAGGTTCTTACTTGAGTTACTACCCTTAGTGCTATACTTCTTTGACATTGTCTTTTCTCTACTGTGTCGCTATGGGTGATGTTGAAATACCCCAGCATAGTCAGATGGCTGTCCGCAATCATTTGCAGACGTATTCTGTCCCCTTGGAGTGTTTGGCGATCGCTTTTGTGATGAGTGCTGAGGTGGCTTACCTATTTGAGATTTTCTACTCATGGGTTACATTCCCTGAGGTGAATGCAGATTGCAATACGTTTCATGGTTACACTCCCAATGCTGTGAATATGGAGTATTCTCCTTATAGGACACAGGAGAATCCAATGTCTGCTTGGCAGCATCGAGTTTGGTTTAATCGCGCCCTTCCCCACTCACTAATGGTGGTTACATTAGGTCCCCTGACCATCGCTGGAGCTACTTGCACTGTCTTACCCTTGGCCAGATTTACTCCGCATCCGCGTTACTTGACAGTTGGGGAACTAAGAGTCCTTTATACCTCTGCTGTAGGGGTTATTAGGGCTTTAGTGCAATATGTTTCCCGCCACGTCCAGACAGGGCCACCTGGTGCTACGGGGCAACCAGCTGGACCGGCCGGGATGGAAATGAATCCTTTTATGGGTAATTCGGTATGGGCAAGTGGCCCCAAGAAAAGGATGATTTACCTTTTTGGCTTGCTGAGAAATTTGACCAGCTGGAAGCAGTATTTCCTAATACCTCTCCTGTTGAAAAACACAGGATTTTGATGATTAGTTTGCAGAAAGACTTAATACCAGAGGTTGCTGATTGTGAGACCTGGAGTAAGATATTTGCGTAAGTCTATACTAAGTGCTTCGGCACTCCGTCCATGGCTGTCCTACCCTCCATCATTAAATGTGTCCAGGATGAACACGGGGCAGAGGCGGCTGTTGAATTGGGAATAAGACTCGTTGGAGCGTTTGAGGTTTTTTCAGATCTCGTCCCTGCAAATGTTAAGGGGGATGCTGTGAGCTTCCAAATGCCTAATGCTTTACGCGCAGCCCCCGAGGCCGATAAGCCCCGGCAGCTACCGATAATCATTGCTGATGCTTATGAAACCATTGGCTGCAATAATTTGGGTGTTAAGCCTTTTGCTAAAACAGCAGCGCAGAAGCGAACTAAGGTGGTGTCTTCTGATAAAGATGAACGCCCCCCTTTTCCAAAACAGATATGGAATAAGAATAAAAAACAAGGAAAAAAGCAACAGAAACAGGGGTCACGTCCTGTTTCGCCAATACCTGAGACTACTGAGCACACATATGATTTGCGCGACCGAGCTAGTATTAAGTCACCTGATTGTTTTGAAGTTCCTGATCAACATTCTCCTCGCTCTTTGCAGGATACTTTGGTCTCACCAACCAGTGGAGGAGACCTTTGCAAAGGTCGGGGTGCACAGCAAAGCAGAGAGTAGCCCAGCAAGTCCGATGGTAAAGTCAAGCGAGACGACTCACCACGTCAAAGACCCCAGTTTCAGAAGAAGAAAGTTGCTGCTTTAACAGCGAGGTATGCCACGGATAGTGAGAACACAGCTTCGGAACCGGACATGGGCGATGACGCTGTTAGACAGCGCGGCGGAAATTACAGTAGTGCGGGAAGCATTGTGTCCATTTCTGAAGGTGACATCAACTGACACGTTTGTTACTGTTGAGACAGCTGACACTAGAGTGGCTCCCCCTGAAAGACTTTATGAAATAGTCCATTTAATTGAAGGTGACATACAACGTACTAAAAAAGGGGTATTTTGGGAAAATCTGACTACTACCTATGACATTTTGTTAGCCAACTGATTGGCCTCCACCCTTCGTTCTGTCCGCTACGTGAGGGGAGTTGGTGATCCTCCCTGCTTTTGCGCACACAGTGCCGAAGGAGGTGGCCCTGAATTCTGCAGAAGAGTGGGCTAAGGTGCTTGCCACCGGCGTTGTACCGTACTCAATGTGGATCGGACAAATTTTGCCCCAGTCATGAGATACCATTGCGGTCTGTGCCACAGGCTCAACCCCACTATCCCATTCAACGTGAAGCGAAAGCTCCTGTGGTGGAAATCCTTCCACAATTAGAATATTAAGGTGTGATTGAAACGTGTGTGTCTCCGATGAATAATCCTCTTTTAACTGTGACTAAGCCTGATGGCTCGTATCGTTTGAATTTGGATTACTGGCACTTAAATTGTCGGACCTATGCGGTACAGAATACTCACAGTACTGCCCTTGTGGATAGTCTTGTGCGTAAGTGTTTTAAAACAACACTTGACATATCCAATGGCTTTTTTAGCCATACCCTGTCCTCTCTTAGTAGTCAATGGACAGCGTTCAGAATATTAGCTATGGGCTATAAGAACAGTCGAGGCGTCTTTGCCGCCCGCATTGTCTCTCTTTTAGAGAGACTCGACCCTGATGCATGTTCGTATGTTGATGACATTTATCTCACAGACGACGAATTATGGCCACATCTGTGTCGTGTTGACCGCATCATTTGTATGTTTGCGGACTTTAGTTACAAGTTTAACTTTGCAAAGTCACATATTGCACAGTGCACAGTGTTGTTCCTGGGCTACGAGCTCAACAATGAAGGTCGAGGTTCAGCACCTCACTTCCTGGAGAAATGCGCACTGCTGCACGATCCGACATCTCTGAAAAAACTACATTCTCTGCTGGGTTTTTTGAATTTCGGGTGTACCTATATTCCCAAATATGCCCAGCGTATCAAATCGCTTTATGCCTTGGTACAACCTACTTTTACCAAATCTTGCTGGCTGTCTGAACATTCTGCAAATTTGCAAGCTTTGCAGTCTGATCTTCTTGAATCTAAATTCTTACTGACTCGTGACAACCATACAAACCTGGTGATAAGAATTGTGCCAGGCGCAGTTGGTTTCACGTACCTCACTTTTAATGAGGGTGACATATTGCCTATATTTTACAAGTCACACTGGTACACTTTGGCTGAAATGTGGTTTTCCACTGTGGAAAAAGTTTGACTGCATTGCAGATGGCGATTCTGAAAGAACGGGCACTGTCGCAGGGGAAACACATGTTGGTTGTTACACCGTATCCTGCTTTGGAGGCAGTGACGTATGCCAGTGTACCGAATTCAAAAGCTTTGCACCCGAGGTGGATACAATTGCCCATGTCCTTGACATCTTCGGATGTCACGTTCATCTTTGACTCCTCTTTGCAAACTCAGGAGTACTTGCAGTATTTATTCGTTCATCCTGCTCCTCTGACCATGCACCCGCTGGAGGACATCCATTGTATCATATACACTGACGGATCGGCTCAGCCGGCGACGGATTCAAAACATGCTTATTCTGTGGCCTGCGCAATAGTGGTTGATACTATGATGAATGGATAGTCCGATGTCGTACATACACAGACATTAGGGGAGCTACAAGCTCTGGTGCTTGCACTGGAGTATGCAAACCCTTGGGTGTCTACTCTTATTGTGAGTGACTCTTATTACTGTGTTCAGTCTTACAATGGCAATCTATTCTTTTGGATTCAGAATGACTATCGTGATTCCAAACATAGCACGATTAAACACAAAATGCTTTGGGTTTGAGTGGCTGAGCTTAAAGAAAAGCTCCCGCTTATGTTTGTAATTCATACTCTTGGTCACCAACGCGTGGGGGTACAACTGTTTGTAACTGTCTTGCTGATGAAGCCGCGAAGACCGCAGTTAGGACATACTTAGTAGCAGCAGTTACACGTTCCAAAAGTAAGATTGATGATGACATCTTGGCAGCTATTGCCACGACAGAGAAGGGAGGTAATTACCCTAGAGGTTTCCCTTCTAAATACTTTTATCTTTTAAGTCCTGATAAAGTTCCCTTTGTGAGAATTAACAACGTTAGTGACAGGTTGATTCCCAACGAGGACCGCAGGCAAGCCTTGATAACAGCAACTCACGAGGGTATGACCTCGGCTCACGCCGGTGTGTCAGTTACTTTATCTCTCTTACAAACAGTTTTACTGGTGGCATGGATTGTACAAACAGACACGTGATTATGCCCTTCATTGTGACATATGCCAGCAGGTTTAACCTTCAACTGCTGCGCGCCCACCCGAGACACAGTTGTACATATCTAATAAACCAACTGGGTGTATTTATTTAGATCACTGCGGTCCTTTCTCCTCCGATACTGCGTATAAGTACATCTAAGTTATAGTTGATTCGTGCACACAATGTGTTGGAGTGTGGCTAAAAAGGAGTACTGATGCCCGCACTGTCATCAGGGATTTGCGTGTCTTTTTGGGAATTTTTGCATGTGGTACCTTTCACTCGGACCAGGGTCCAGCGTTCACCTCGAAGGCATACAAGGATGCCATGGGTTCATTGGGGGTCCAAGTCAAATTTTCGTCTTCATACAGGCCTGAGGGCAATAGTGTTGTGGAGCGAATGAACCGTGACTTAAAGCAATCCTTGACAGCTAAGGTTTTAAATACAGGCCGGAACTGGCTAGCCCATCTCTATAGCATGCAGCGTGCACTTAGTAATCTCCCTAGAAGCTCTCTGGGTGGGCAGACCCCCATACCAAATACTCTTTGGTATCAAAATGTTTTTTCCGGACCTTGAGGGCCTAGACATGGTGGCGCCTGCCTCATCCTTTGACGTAGATGAACATTGTACTGTGTTACAGAACCTACAAAAGACAAGAGACAGTCTTGCAAAGGAACATTTGCCCTCCACATCTGATGCTGCTCTTCAGATTCCGGTAGTTGGCTGGCTACCCCAAGTAGGTGATCTGGTCCAAGAGAAGGTGGAGAACAAGAAGGAGTTAGGCCCCTCATATCGTGCACCAGTTCCTGTGCTTGGCGTGCAGGGTACAAGAACAGTCATTTTACCACCACTTCCTGGTCGCAAGGAAAAGAGGTACATCTCCATTGACCATGTCAAATCACAGCGAGTGGCCGATTCTTCTTAGTATGACTCCAGCAGTCTCTTGTCCAGCAAAGCTGAGAAATTCTGTTTTGGCTCCAGCGAGTTCCACCAGGCCTGACATGGCCATCAAGATGCCTATAGTTACTGATCCTTTATTGAATACACCGGCTGATGATGCCCTTAATGAGACAGAGTATACCTATCCTACAGACTTGTTGATGCCTGATTTGCAAATATCTGCAGTTAACCAGTCACGCTTTTCATTTGACACTGACTCTGTTGCATCAAAGTCCCAATTAAAAATTTTGATTTTTGCTGTTTGGTTGAAGAAACACTTTTTGATACCCCTTGGACTTGGCTAGTGCTTTTTTCAATTTTTTTGATCAAGTCGATTGAATTTGTGGTATATTTTTTCCGTTTTGTGAATGGACACTATGTAAAGAAAGAACTTCAATTCAGTTAATTGATGGAACTTTGGCACCCCACTCCCCATCTCACATCATGAAGAGGGACCAGACTTTTGTTGGTATCACTGCTTGCCCCGTTTTAGATGGGATTATATAGGATGCTGTAAGATTTCAAATCCGTGGTCCCACAGAGGTTATTAATGTTCCCAATGTACTACGTGTTTCAATGGGGGATGTGGTTAAACAAAATATGCACTCTGATGATTGGGATGTCCAGACCATAGAAGCTCTGTTTTATGATTTGAAATATTATGCTGCTTTTAATGTTGAAGATTTATATTTAGACTCATTTAGCAATGTGGTTAATTAAACACAGTGGGAACATTGTCCGGCTCCCATTGAAGGCAGCTCAAAAACTCTTTTGAAAAAATTTACATATTTTACTGATTTTATCAATCAAATCCGGATGCATTTTATTTTAAGATGACTGGCGAGTCCTCTTCCAAAGTTAGATTTACTCACACTAAATGATTATATTCTAAGTCCTTTCTTGACCAATTAGCAGTTGGGGGCTATGAACTGTGGAAAGATACTATTGATCTTAAATCTTTTTGGGGTTCTAAAGACTGGCAGGTAAAAGGCACTGAGGCTTTGCATCGTTCATGTCTCATCCCGAACCATATGTTGTTTTTGAATTCGACAATTTCACAGACAACCTGTTTGGATTGGCTACCTCTAAAAAATTAAAAGCTCCATCTCTTCCTGATTTAGGAGAATACCTGACATGGAACAATCACACAGATTTGCCCCTTAGTGAATTACAGTCTCTGTTGCAGAATTCTTCTTTTAACATTTCCAGTTTTAATTACCTAGGTTGGTTATTATTGCAAAAAAGTTCTGATTTATGTCATCGTCTTCTGGGTCTGACCCCTGGCTATACACAGGTTAGGGTAGATACCCGTTTTCAAAGTGATCATTCTGATACTACCTTTTCGGTAGGCAAGCTATGTCAGAACTGGCTCAAACATTCCACCTTAGCATCAGTCAAACTCTATCTGTCCAAATTAACTGAAGATGTTGATCTGAATTACTTTGTTAAGGGCCCATGGCAGGCAGTGCGAAACGATGGGTATATGCTGTTTACAATGAAGTTTGTAAACTGTCTCAAATTGAAGCGGCTACTAGATTACGTGAAATAGATCAATCAAATTTAGAAAAAGTGCTTGTAGTTGTTGATAACAGCATTAACATCCTTTCTTCCCGAATTTACACGTTAGACAATATAGTTTCTTCTGTTGTTGAAATCGACCAGGATGAAGTGTCTGTATTGTATCATGGTCAAAATCAATTACGTTCCATTATGCAATTTGCTTGGACATTACAAATGTTGAAGGCTGGTAAAGTGCCTTGGGAGTACATGAATACTTTTTCTCTATTTTTGCCATTTAATTTGACTGTAAAGCAACAATTCATGTTGATAAAGGATGCTGCATGTTCACTTTTGCATATTGAAAAGTTAGAACCTTTGCCTTTTTTCTGTTGCCGAATCTAATTCAGCTGTATGGCTCATTCATGGGTTAATAACATTGCCTTTTCTGCTATTTAAATTTGATTCATGTATGAAGTACTATGCCAGAAGCAGGTTTGAACCTTTAGGTAGTGCTTATCTCCATGAAGCCTGGTCTCTGCCATTTACCTATAGGTGCCTGAGGGAGGGTAAAAAAGTCTATTTGAAAGGTGAAGATTGCACTTCCACAACTGATCACTCATTAGTTCTCAGGAATATCCAATTGCACGGCTCTTGTAATTCAGGCGCCTCAAATTTAGCAAGCATTCTAAAAGGAAATCCTGTCCCGGCAATAACCCTGACTTTCACATTGCTAGCAAACGGTAGTTATTTGCTTTTAAAAAATGAAAACTGCTGTGGTATGCTGGCAGGGATACCATACATTGTGACTGTTTACCAATGTGTAGTCTGCTGCAAAAATATGCTGTTTTCTCCTTCATACCGACCTTGATAGCAGAGTTCAACAAGATGAGTCGAATTAGGGCTCTTTTGTTTAAAAAAGAAGTCGCCCTTACCTCTTCACGTGAAATATTCATCCTTCATATGGCACACACTCGCACCGAGGTACATGCCCTTTAGAATACTGATCTCCCCCTGCATTTCGGTGCTTTGATTCACACTATCTTTAATGCCTCATCGACCACAGGCTTAGCACACTTTTCTAACATTTTAAGTTCTGCCCTTGTGACTTCATGTCAAACTATATTTGGTGTGATACAGGCATTTTTTCAGTGGATAACCATTAATTCTTGCTTTGGCTACCGGCATACTGCTGTTGATTGGTTTGCTCAAAAATGGCTGCACAATCTTTGCCCCACAACAACATGCCACGGCTGCTCCAACTTTGTGACCGGATGCTTGAATACTATGGAGAACTCCCGCTGGCTACATTAAGAGTAACATATGGATTATCTTTCCGGTTCTCGTATTTTACATGCGTGCAACCTGCCTTCCATTGCCTGGATTGCGGTTTTGAATGGGCTCTGGATTTGTGTCTCTGCAACAAGGTGTCTCCTAACCCAGATTATGATCTACTAATGAGTCCCTTAGTTGCTCATGAGTTCTGGTATTGGAATAATGGCCTGCGCAGCTGCACATGGAGTCCTAGTTAATTGGAACATATGGTCTGCAGCCCATGATTTTCTGCCACACAGTTATCTCAAAGAACACCCGAGTTGTCCTTTGATGGTGCTAGAGGTTCCGGCTGTTGAAGAACATATGTGTTCTTTCACTTTATTGAATTGGATGGCTGAAATGTTTTCGAATGAGAACAATGACTTCCTTTCGGAAGCAGTTGCAATGTAATGTGCTTATACTCTTTTCGATTGAAGTGGTTTACTTCGAACGCATTTGTGACTCAGGCTTTCTTATCTATTTTTTTTGTGCTCAATTCACATTCTGCGCCTTGAACACTAAACAGCCCCTGCTTCGTGTAGAGTGAAAAACATTTTTTAATTGCTGATTCGGAATATTACTCCCAATTGTCCTGTTTGGCAACTTTTGAATTTGGTTCTGTCTCACTCGACCTTGTACTCTGCGTTTCAAATTGCCCCCAGTTCTGTGCGTGTTCTGATCAAGGGAGGGTGTAGTGAGGGCTGGGCCTTACTTGCGCACATTGCTATGTTAGCGTAGGCTTATTACAAGTTTAAATACCATTTTAGCTTTTTGCTGCTTTTGTACACAACACTATATGTAACTCTTGTTGTAATGAGGCTGCACAAATTGCTTCACATGAGAATGGCTTCTTTTCAATGATCCTAGACTTACAGCTCGACCTTAGTCTGCACAGTGAGTGCTGAAGCCTCCAAGGTTATCAAAACAATGTTGTTCGGGCAGATCGACTCATGCACTAAACATAACATGCACGCTGCTGTAGTTAGCTGAAATCCTGGTGTCTTTAATATCACACTGCATGCGTGATTTAGACACTCTGCAGGAAACCCGTTTCCAGAGAGACAGAGAGCTATTGCAGATCCTGATGTGATTCACTTCTGCTGATCTTGGAGGTATGGGGTCCCCTATTCAAGCCTAAGAGACCTTCTATATTTTATAAAACATAGTTCCTAGCTAGGGAGGGTGCTATCTATCTGGGGGCTCCAGCAGGTTCCATTCATATTTTGCAATCTGTGCAAAACTGCGCAGCTCGGCTGCTCATGAATGTCCCCAGACGCTGTTCGGCGAAGGCGGCACTTCGGTGGCTCCACTGGTTGCCGATTCAGGAAAGGATCATGTTTAAAACATTGTGCATAGCGCATAAGTCCATCTGTAATATCGGCCCTACTATTCTCCAGCCCTTGTTTCAACGCCATCAATCTCAGAGTGTCGCATTCTAATCTAGGACCCTGATCAATACTGTGACCTTATGCCCCTATACAGCTATAATCAATTTATTCCCCTATAATGGCATAAACGATCAAGTGTAATATTTCAGAAACTCGTCTCTGGCCTCACCCGATCAGAGCCACATTTCAGAATCACTTCCTCTGCAGCTTCCTTTGCAGCTCATTAGTGCAAATGACACAGCAGAAGCCACTATCTAAGATTCCTAGATTACACTCCGAGTTCTTCAACAAGATAAAACTCAGCAACCTGGGAAAGCCCCACTTGCTATGTTTTGATTAGTAATAGAACTCTAATGAGCACTGAGAGACGATCACTTCCTAGTGGCATCTTTATTGACGTCTTATGTCCAAAAACTTACGTCAAACCAGGCACCTTTCAGGTATAAATATTACCAACGTTGCCTTAAGCAAATGCTGATGCAGCTGATCCTAACACGGATGCTACTATCGCTACTGCTATCGCTGCTAACGAGCGAACGATGGTGTGGTGCACATAGGAGCAGAACAGCTGTCCCCTGAAGAGCCCAGCAGATGCAAGCTGCCCGCGGACGCTGCCCCTCCTCCTCTTCCTCAACGCGCTGAGAGAGACGCTGTCTTTTCTCCTGCCGAGAAATCCAGCTCCGGCTTTTCCAGCCTACTCTTGCGAGTGACTGGGATATCGAGTCCTGGAAGGAGATACAAGACCTCCAACATTCTATTTCAGAGGTATGGTGTTGACTAAACCCTTAGAAGAGAATTCTTGAAGCAAACCTTGGCAAAACCAACTTAACTAAAGCTACTTACTTACTCCCCTCCCAAGTATTAGGCTTAGGTCAGGTACACTGGGGTAGGCGTAGTTAGAAGCACCAGTTGAGTACGTTAGCCTAATGTATATATATGAATGTATATATGTTTTATTCATTTTAAACCATTGTATGGCTAAGAAACCATATCAATGCTTTTACGGTATTATTTCACAATCCTCATTTTACTGTACGCACTTTTTATAATAACTAGTCTTGCAATTGTGGCAATTCATTTCTCTTGTACGAGAAGAAAGACTGTTCAATAAATAGTACCTTTTTATTGAAAACGCCCGTCTCTCTATTCTCTGCATATTGGTGAAAGTAATCTGCACAAAACTGACTGAGTAAAATAACTGTCTATTGTTTCACACGACTCTAGAGATTGACTCTTATTCTAAGGAGCAAAGTTGTCATGTTTATGCGGTTGTTGGAAAACTGAATCCCATCTAGTCTGTACCAGGGAAGCTGATCACTTCCTATTCAGAGAAGAAAGTTTCCAGTGACCTCTGAGCTAGTTGGTAACAAACCCAATTAAGTTTAGCATAGTCAGTGGAGACCTGTAAGATCCGCACTTCTACGTCTATACTACTGTTTATGTTATTCCAATGCGCAGGGCCTATTGGGAAAATAGGAACTACACTACATGGCGCCCAAACGTTTGGTAAGGCGATAAACTAACGCAAGACGTTAGAGTAACTCAGTCGTGCATTTTTCACACAAGCCCTTTCTCCCGTAAATACTCCAATAGACGTCTGGAGTGGGAGAAAGGTTAAAATCCGCCCGACCTTAGTAGGAAGAGATTCCTATGTAAAGCTCTGGTTTATTCAACGTTGAAGGATACAGTGTTCCAAAATATTGTGCACCTAATCTTTGTCTCCTTGGAGACCTGCTCTGCAAAACCTGCATTTATACAATGCCAGGAGAAAACGGAACGGCTGCAGCCGCAGTAGATGCGACTCAGCAGGGTCCCGACGGGACTACTGAACCGGGTGCGATAATCATCCCGGCACATTCAAGAAAATCTATAACGTCAAAACTTATAGAAAATGGACTGACCACACAAGGTGGCACAGTCGTCTTCGTGATAGAGGCACACGAATATCGGCAGACAGAGGTATTCTATTCATGGATAAAATTTCCAGCCGCAACACATGAGTTCCACTACTATATAGTAGAGGATCCACTGGAAGAATACGCTCCTTTCGAGGAGACTGAAATCCCATTAAAATTCCAAGAGCACCTGCTCTGGTTTAAAGGCGCCCTAAAACACAATGATCATATTACCAGGCTCGGTCCACTAGGTAGACCAGGAGCAACGTGGCCGGTTCTAGCCAGCTACACACCACATCCGGACATTGATAAAATGTCTAGAGAAGAACTTTTAGCACAGCTAAAAACATTAATTAAAATACATAGACAATTAGTCCAATATGTAATGCGGACTGCTACAGTCCAAACAGCTGTTAATACACCACAGCTGACGCCTCATCAGGGGAACACTAATAAAATTACACCACAGAACATACAGTCATGTCTTGGTAAAACACCCATAAAACGGTAACAAATTCCTTTCTGGTTAGCGCAGAAAATTACTCAAATAGAGGCAGTATTTCCGAATACTACCCCTATAGAGAAACACAGGATCCTGACCATCTGCCTTCCAATGGGGGTCGCACCACAGGTGGAGGACTGTGACACTTGGGGTACAGTCTTTGCTTCCATTTACACAAAAACACATGGTGTTCCGTCTATGGCGGTAATACCAGAAGCGCTAAAACAGATTCAGAATGAATACGGTCCAGAACCTGCTTTAACTCTTGGTATGAAATTACTGAAAGACTTCAAGCAGGTCTCGGCTATATTACTAGCCAATATAAAAGGAGAAGCAGCATCTGTGGCGATCCGCCAGAAGTTGAGGCAAACAGATATAACAGATCAACCAATTGAGCTTGCCAGAATCATAGAGAAATGCTATGAAGAACTAGGTAGAGACAGCTTGAGTGGAAAACCAGTAAAGACCCAACTGCTCGAAAATCCTGAAAAAATATTTATTAAAAATAATTCAAACACTCCTAAAAAGAGCTGGGATGGAAATAAACAATCCACTCCCAAAGAAAAAGTTTTCCAGTCCAGGGGAAGGTCTCCTCGACGGAGGGAAAGAACTCCGACTCGAGAACACCAGTCTCCCCAGAGGGAGCCCTCTGAGAAAAGATATAACCTTAGAAATAGGGATAATTTGAAGAAGCCTGATAGATATCAAAGTATTGATACACGTCCCTCTCGATCTTTTTCGCAGAAATCGGAAAGAAGAGGACGGTCAGACCCAGGAGAGCACACCAAGTCCAAAGACAAGGAACCTGCTTAAAATAAAAAATCTCAATTTCCAAAAAAGAAGGTAGCCAGTATTAGAGTAATCAACCATGCCGAGAATACTGAGGACACAGTTGAAAAACGGGGAGTGGGCACAGACAATGCTAGGCAGTGCAGCAGAAATTACTATAGCCCGCAAGATCCTGATGAGTCATCTGGAGACAGTGGACACGAATGAATACATTCAGGTTGAAACTGCCGACACCAGACTTAGCGAGCCCCATAAGATATACGAAAGAACATTGCGTATAGAGGGTGATAAGACTAGGAAAATAAAGGGTCTATTTTGTGATAAACTCTCAAAAGGCTATGATATTCTGTTAGCTGAAAAAGATTGGCCCCGAGAGTTTGTCAGGGAGTGCCCTCATGGCTAAGAAATGATTATGCCTGCCTTCTCGAATCACATTCCGATTCACAAAAAATATACATATGCAAGGAAATGGGCAGTAGCCCAGGCACCGGCATTATATAAAAATCATGTAGGATGGGATGAGGACTCTTCTCCTCACAAAATCCAATTAAAAAATCAACCAACTGCCCAAAGGCAGTATCCCATTAAGCAAGAAGCTAAAAAACAAGTCAGGGAGATTTTAGATTAACTTGAATACCAGGGGGTGATTGAAACATGCACCTCTCAAATGAACAATCCTTTGTTTCCTGTCTCCAAACCAGACAATTCATATCGACTAGTTTTGGACTACAGACACCTTAACGCATGTTGCAAAACATTTGCAGTACAAAATTCGCATAGTGCTGCACTAATGAATAATATAGTTCGTAAAAAATATAAAACGACATTAGACATATCTAATGGTTTCTTTTGTCAAAACATTGCACCAGAAAGCAGATACTTAACCGCTTTCTCAGTAATGGGGTCTCAGAAAGATTTCTGTAGGCTCCCATAGGGATTCAAGAACAGCCCAGGACTATTCTCAGCCAGAGTAACAGAGTTACTACAAATATATGATGATGAGGCATTATCTTACGTAGATGATATCTATCTCACAGACGACAACTTGGAGACTCACTTGAAAAGAGTGAACACCATTATACTTGGGTTCGCAGCAGAGGGTTACAAATTCAACTTTAAAAAGTCTCGAATTGACCATCTGACAGTATTATTTTTAGGATACGAATTATCAAGTGAAGGAAAAAGCCTAGCGGACAACTTCTTAGAGAAGTGCGCTGTACTCGAAGCTCCAAAAACGCTGAAGAATTTACAATCGATTCTAGGTTTTCTGAATTTCGGTAGAACTTACATTCTCAATTACGCAGAGAGGGTTAAACCTCTCTACGAACTAATTAAACCTGATTTTAAACAAATCAATTGGACTCAAAAACACACAGAAATTTTGAGATCACTGCAAACAGACAGGTTAGCAAAAACAAAATTAGATACACGTGACAACACACGCAATCTTGTAATCCGAGTCATCCCAGGAAGATGCGGATTCACGTACCTGACCTCTAATGAGGGAGAAACAGTACCAATATGTTACAAATCTCACTTGTACACACAAGCAGAAAAAACATTCAGTCTCACAGAAAATACTGTGAAAGCAGTGCAAACAGCTATAGCTAAAGAAAGAGAACTAGCAAAAGGCAGAAGGATCACTGTTGTCACAGCGGAATTCGCCTTCGAGGCACTATTCAGCCCAATAAATCTGCCAACAGTGTCACTGGATCCGAAATGGATACAGTATGTAAATTCTCTGCGGAAGACGTGAAATTCTATCACGGCCCGCTTTTGAATAAACTGAATGATTTGACTTATGAAGAAGAATATCCTCTGCCAATCGAACTTCTGCCTCTCCCACAGTACGCCTGTATAATCTATACAGATACATTTGTACAGCATTTCAAGGTAGAGAATAAATCCTACGATGCAGCCTATGCAATTGTTAAAGGTCGCTGGCTGAGCGGTAAATTCAGACCGAAAATAACAAAAACTGAATCAGTGAAGTACTGTTCGGCTCAGAGAGCTGAAGTCAGATCTTTAAAGATGGCGCTTGAAAATGCAGAACGTGAATTCCCGACACTTATCGTGTGCGATTCTCATTTATGCGTCAACTCTTACAATAATAAGTTGCAGAGCTGGATTCAAAATGATTACAAAGATGACACAGGTGCCACAATAAAGCATAAAATACTCTGGAAACAAGTAGCTCTTTTACAGAAAGAACAAAAAAGACTCACGTGATACACACTCTGAGTCATCAACGTGATGGCGTTCACGTTGCAGGGAATTAATTGGCTAATACAGCCACAGCAGAAGCAACTAAACCGGCTTCCGTAGCCACAAAAAAGCGCTCAGAAAAATACATAGACGGGGAAACCATACTGGCAGTCAAAACGTCCGTAAAGGGCGACTGTGCAGCACTGCCCGTGAACTATCCACTCAATTATGCATACGTAATTGATGCAAACTCCGTTCATTTTGCTCGAATCCCTGGAGTGGGGGATAGGGTAATTCCAAACATGAACCGGAGAAATTTTTTAATAGCAGACGCACACATGGGTGAAGGTCCTAGACACAAAAAGATCAAGGAATCTCTGACTGAATTAAAATCAGTATACTGGTGGCCGGGAATGAGTGTGCAACATCAAATATATGTAAAGAACTGTCCAGACTGTGACAGGGATCACAGTAGTGAACTGGTCCAGTCTGTTGCCCGGCTACCAATTAGAGCCATTCAGCGTCCTATTAATCATTAAGGCAAAACACACTTAAAAAATGTGGCCCCAGCGCTCGGCTGACGCCAGAACAGTTATAAATGATCTGCGAGTCTTTATCGGCACATACGCAATTTCCATGTTCCATTCTGACCAGGGTCCTGCTTTTAGCTCTCGAGCTTATAAGGAGGCCATGGCCAGCATGGGCGTTGGCTTGCGGTATTCTTGTCCGTCACACCCCGAAGGGAACAGTGTGGTAGAAAGAAAAAACCGGGACATAAAGCAATCTATAACAGCGAAGGTATTAGGTTCGGGTGCTGGGTGGGTCAAACATTTAATAAGTGTCCAGTTAAGCCTAAACAATTTGCCAAGAAATTCTCTAAAAGGTTTCAGCCCATACGAACTATTGTTCGGAACTAGAATGCGAGTTCAGGACTTAAGATAGTCAGGTATCAGTGGTAGAAGATAAGAAAACAGACTTTGACATCAAAGATCGTTTGGCTGTTTTACAGGACTTGAATGAAACAAGAAAATCCTTAAGCAACATAAAGTTAAAGTAACAGCCAACTACCACTGACGAGGCACCACCAGCCCCAGCAAGGCCTGTCTGGATTCCAAAGATTGGGGATCTAGTCAGAGAAAAAATAGCGGTGAAGAAGGAATTTGGGCCTTCTTACAGAAAAGCAGTACCTGTCTTAGCAATCAACAGAACAAGATCAGTAGTACTACTGCCCCTTGCTGGTAAAAAGGAGAACAGAGTTGTATCAATCGACCTGGTAAAACCACAAGCATGTGGCCTATAATCAACAGTAGGCCCAGTGGACTCCCGAGAAACAACAGAATACCCAAACTTGCAACAATCCAAGAGGTTCAAACTGAAAGACTAATCACATTCGATCAGCCTGCAGTGCACAGAGAGGGACTATGCAATAATGCCATGGAACTCGTGCCTCTTGAGACACAGATTGAAACAGTTTGTCAAGAAACACCAGTCTACAATGATGTGGCATCAGAATGTGCTACCGAAAGACAAATTGAAAGAACAATTCCAACAATTGACAGAACTGCCTCTGGCTATTTCATCAACTTTGATAACTTTTCTGAGCATCAAAGCAACCCCGAAGTGATGCCAGAAACAAAGACTTTTAAAGAAAAAGCAATAGAACTCTTTCATCATCTCAAGAAAATTTACCTTATTTCTCCATGGTTAGAGTTCTGGTTTGGTCTAGGTATATTTTTCCTCCTGCTTTGGCTCATCATGGTACTTTGTTTGGGAAAATTTATTGAGGGAAAATATAGTACAATGGATACAGCAAGTCAGAACATCAACTTAGTCCTCAAACCACACAGATCATCCCACGTGAAGAAAAGAGAACTGTCAACAGTAAATGTCACAGCCATTCCAATACCCGGTGGGGTAGTATGGGAGAAAACTGACTATGAAATCTATGGTCCGGTCGAAATACTGAAGTATCCTCATCAATTCAAGGTTTCATTAAGTGACTTTGTAAAACCTAGTACATTCTCTGATGATTGGGACTTTGAAAGTATTAATAATATGATGTCTGATTTAGTAATGTCAGCTAGATTCACAGATCATGATTATTTACAAGGTTCGTCTAGTTATGAACAGATGTTCTGCTACACACACTATGGTGATCATTACTTGCATAAATCTGCACAGCCTAGAAATGTTTTTAAGTATAACCAATGGGAACATTGTGCTACAACGCCTAAAAGCAGTTCTAAAACATTCTATGAGAAATTTCAGTACTTCTCAGGGTTCAACACCAGTGATGCAGAAACGTTTTATTATAAACTGTTAGATAAAACAGGATTGAAAACAATGCTGACAAATACTAAATTGATATATTCAGAAGCATTTTATGAAAAAATATGACATTTGGTTTTGATTATTGGAAAAATAACATTGAAACAAAAACAATCTGGGGTACAAAAGAGTGGCAGGTAAAAGGACTAGAAGCACTATTTCGAGCCTGCATGATCCCAGAACAAATAATGTTTTTAAATGAAACAATTCAACAAACATCCTGTCTTGGCCTAGCTAAGATCAAAGACCTTAACAAACCGTCTATTCCAAAGCCAATACCTGACAATGCAACAACAGATATTGAGATAGACGTATTTAAAATTTTACATTTAAACAGAACACAACCTGATTGTAAAAAGTGGTTAATCTGGCCTACTGACACAAACAACTGTCAAGATAGCTTCCTGAATAAAACACAGGGGTTAACAATGACCAGACAAGACCCTAGATACTCCCAGAGACAACATACAGGGATAGTAACAACATACAGTGTAGGGAAGCTGTGCCTTGAATGGCTAGAATCATCCACACTGACTGAAATTAAGCAACACTTATCTTTACTTAAAGATGGTGCTGGTTTGCGCGATTTTATTATGGGACCACGCAAACAGCGTCAGAAATGCTTCATAGCAGCCAGCATCTATGCTGCATACAACGAGGCTTGGAAAGTCACACAATTTGAAACAGCTGAAAAAATACGAGAAATTGATCGTATTCATTTGGAAAAATCACTTTCTGTGGTGGACAATGGATTAATGACTCTGTCCTCCAGAATATATTCGTTGGACAATATTCTATTATCTGCCATTGATATAATAGACAAAGACTTGCTAATGTTACAGCATGGCCAGTCACAATTGCGTTCTATTGTACAGTTAGGCTGGACGCTGCAAAATCTTCGTTCAGGCTATGTGCCTTGGCGTTTAATCAACACAACGTCATTGTTTTCTTTCTTTAACCTTACTGATAAACAAATCAGCTTGGCACAGAAAGGAGCAGACTATACAATCCTGAGCATCGAAAAATTTGAGAGATTACCTTTGACAATGTCAGAAAGTCCTGTCATTGAATGGATAATACACGGGATTATCACTATTCCGATAACAACTTTCCAATTTAAAAATTGCCTTGAATACATACCTACTGGCCAGTATGAACGTTTGGGTAAAGGATACATTAAGTCAACATGGAAATTACCATACACACATTCATGCTATAGTGACAGCAACAAAAATGTATTTCTTAGTGGTGAAAACTGTAAACGTTCACTAAGCGGTATACTTTTGTGCCAGGGTATTAATTTACACGGAGCCTGTGAAGGTAGTTCAAACAACCTTTCATGCCACCAATATGTCACACCTGTAACGCAGATAGAGCCTTTCTTTATGCAACTCGAGAATGGGAGTTACATTCTAAGAACGGATCACAGATGTTGTGGCCTTTTGCCAGGAAAAGCCTATCTCGTAAGCGTAACTTCCATGGTCAAATGCTGTATGCAAGCATTGTTTCCAAACGGCCCTGGAGACACTGAGACTCCCATTTGGCCTCGTTTGAATTTCTCTTCTATACGAATTGATACTTTAAGCAAAATGAAGTCTGTGCTTTTGCAGACAACAGTGGCCATCACGTCATCAAAAGAGACGTATGATCTCCTGCAAGGACAGCTACAGAGATTCATGACCTTTTATCAACAAATTGCCCCGTGCATTTCGCAGAAATGCTTAGCCAAATCCTTAACATGTCTAGTGCCATAGGCATCCCAGGCGTATTTAAGACGATTTTTACGGGATTGCTAACACCATTCAAAGCAATTCTGGGAATCATTCCTAATTTTGTCCATTCAGTCTTTGGCGGCATACCCCTATTTTGGGACTTGTAGCAGGCATTTTATTTTTGACCCTCCTGCTCCGATATGGCAAGCCAAAACTCAGACATGACTCCTACCAGGATGGAAGAAACAATCCTAGCAATACGCTACCGGGACAGAATAACTAGAGTCCTTGGATTGGCCAGGCTGAGAGATCTGAACATGACCTGGTTTCTTTCATTCAGACCGATATGGCAGACCTGCATCTTACCTGTGCTTCGATGTATGCTATGCGGAGATGAGTGCGTGTTGGACATCTGGTTTGCACTTCCATCAGCAGTACCAATGGATATCGATACTTTGCTAAGTCCGATAACGGCTCATGCATTGTGTTGTCCCCAGCGGCTACCAATCCTGATGACGGCATTCTTTGAGACTCCTGTGCTACGACTAGGTGGTGACAGTGGAGAGAGAAATAAATGCAACATCACCCAGGTATGACCATCTGTGAGCATTGCTGATCCAGACTTTGATGATAGCAATCATTCTCACATCTGCCAAGTTACAGCACTATCGAACTTGGTCGAACTGTCACCTGATTTTGTAGACCAATTCTTTTGAGAGCCTGTCTGATATGATGTTCTCACCCGAACAGAAACAATAATTTTAGAAAAGCATTCCGACACACAGCGTTCCCATGAACTCTGAATTCGGCCTTCAGTTTTGATCAACAAAAACTGCAGAAAAGCTTTGGAACTCTATTCCCCCGTTCAACAAGAATTTTTTTGAATTGAACACTTTAAAAAAAAAAATATTTACCTTTTTCTGGCACAAGAAATTATTTGCTTAAAGTAGATATATTCATAAAGAACAGAAGCTTCTACTTCTATTTTTAGATACATTCAGAGACATAATAACTTTACACCAGCCTCTAGCACATGTTATAGCAAATGCTTTTATATGTGATGACATTATCTCGCCCTTCTTTTCTGTATTAAGAGATATTTCATGTGTAATTGTTTCGCAAAATCGTTCATTTGATTACATATGCTATAATTTTGAATGATTTCTATGCTTAAAGACGTACAGTACCAAAATGACCACGTATTACGAATACGCCATTTCAAATGCAAATATGTATTTTGGGGTGGGTAATGTTACACATGCATCTTTTGCTATAGTTTTAGTAAATTGATGGACATAAATTCGTGGAGTGGGTGTTGCGTTCTAATGTAGGACCCTGATCAATACTGTGACCTTATGCCCCTATACGGCCATAATCCATTTATTCCCCTATAATGGCATAAACTATCAAGTGTAATATTTCAGAAACTCGTCTCTGGCCTCACACGATCATGGCCACATTTCAGAATCACTTCCTCTGCAGCTTCCTTTGCAGCTCATTAGTGCAAATGACACAGCGGAAGCCACTATCTAAGATTCCTAGATTACACTCCGAGTTCTTCAACAAGATAAAACTCAGCAACCTGGGAAAGCCCCACTTGCTATGTTTTGATTAGTAATAGAACTCTAATGAGCACTGAGATACGATCACTTCCTAGTGACATCTTTATTGACGTCTTATGTCCAAAAACTTACGTCAAACCAGGCACCTTTCAGGTATAAATATTACCAACGTTGCCTTAAGCAAATGCTGATGCAGCAGATCCTAACACGGCTGCTACTATCGCTACTGCTATCGCTGCTAACGAGCAAACGATGGTGTGGTGCACATAGGAGCAGAACAGCTGTCCCCTGAAGAGTCCAGCAGATGCAAGCTGCCCGCAGACGCTGCCCCTCCTCCTCTTCCTCAACGCGCTGAGAGAGACGCTGTCTTTTCTCCTGCCGAGAAATCCAGCTCCGGCGTTTCCAGCCTACTCTTGCGAGTGACTGGGATATCGAGTCCTGGAAGGAGATACAAGACCTCCAACATTCTATTTCAGAGGTATGGTGTTGACTAAACCCTTAGAATAGAATTCTTGAAGCAAACCTTGGCAAAACCAACTTAACTAAAGCTACTTACTTACTCCCCTCCCAAGTATTAGGCTTAGGTCAGGTACACTGGGGTAGGCGTAGTTAGAAGCACCAGTTGAGTATGTTAGCCTAATGTATATATATGAATGTATATATGTTTTATTCATTTTAAACCATTGTATGGCTAAGAAACCATATCAATGCTTTTACAGTATTATTTCGCAATCCTCATTTTACTGTACGCACTTTTTATAATAACTAGTCTTGCAATTGTGGCAATTCATTTCTCTTGTACGAGAAGAAAGACTGTTCAATAAATAATACCTTTTTATTGAAAACGCCCGTCTCTTTATTCTCTGCATATTGGTGAAAGTAATCTGCACAAAACTGACTGAGTAAAATAACTGTCTATTGTTTCACACGACTCTAGAGATTGACTCTTATTCTAAGGAGCAAAGTTGTCATGTTTATGCGGTTGTTGGAAAACTGAATCCCTTCTTGTCTGTACCAGGGAAGCTGATCACTTCCTATTCAGAGAAGAAAGTTTCCAGTGACCTCTGAGCTAGTTGGTAACAAACCCAATTAAGTTTAGCATAGTCAGTGAAGACCTGGAAGATCCGCACTTCTACGTCTATCCTACTGTTTATGTTATTCCAATGCGCAGGGCCTATTGAGAAAATAGGAACTACACTACAAGAGATCTCTGAGATCTAATCAGCGTAATCTGCTGGTAGTACCAAGGGTGAAACAAACCCGTATGGGCAGCCATCAAATCTCCTTCCAAGCGGCCAAGGCTTAGAACGAACTCTCAGATAATATCAGGCTTGAAATTAACCACCTCGCTTTAGGAAGCGATTGAAGACATTTTTGTTCCATTGAGCGTCTTCTCTTTGTCTTTTGGTCTTGCAGCGCTGGGATGCCCCCGGGTAGCCATGCGCTATACAAGAGCGTATCATTCATTCATACAAGGTGCTATATAACCTGTTCCCACCGTCATTTTAATATGATTTCTCCTTTTGTGTTTTATGGAATTGTAACAAGGCTGATCGTATTAGTTTTAATCATATGTGTGCTTATGCTTGCAAAAATACTGCATCTTAGAGCACGGCGTTAAAATAAATATTTTAAACTTTATTGTGTCTCTTTCTTTACCCATGTTGTGGACTGGTATGAGAATATAACAAAAGAGTGTTCTTGATTCCCACCATTCCTGAGAGTAACCTAAGTCACATGTTCTGGGTTGTCTAATCATTGGTACCTTTGCTATAGGACGAAGAGCTAATGTGACACTGATGCTAGTTGGTTAGGGGTTCTAGGTACTGATGTGAGTTTTTTGATCCATCACAAATCACTGATGTTCTGGGTCTCTGCACAGTTCTGTATGTGAGCAGAATCCCTGCAACAATATGAAAAAGGTATGCATAATATTCAAATTCCTAGTACTTGTTTAGATGAAATTGATTACAGAATGAGTAAACAAAAAAGACGCATTATCTAAAGTTGATGTGCCACAAGTTGGTAGATAATGACATGTCCTTGTAATCACACAATCTGTATGTGGCACATGGTTTCATTTTACATGTCACACCATGGACAAGTAATGTATGTACCTCAACATCATGTCATGATGCTCATTATCTTATATCCAGACCTATTGATTGCAATGTAAAGTGTTTGATGTATCAAATGCAACATCTAAATGTCTACCACCAAGCTTGTGGAGTGCACTTAAATTACCATTTAAACTCTGTTCAACAGGAGATCCCCAAGCAAGAGCAGCAGAAAACACCACCAACCTGCAGAGCCTGTCTCCCCCGCCGGAACGTGAACTCTCTGATGCAGATTCCCTACGTTTCTCGGCTGAGGAGCAACAACCTAGCCCCTCAGGACAGCCAGGTTGCACTATGTCTTATGGCCTCATTATCCCCACCACTACCATAGCAACAACAACAGCGTTGACCCCAGCTACAATGACCTGTGCGGCAGCCACCACCACCATCACCACTGCTGCCTACAACACCTTCTGATTTCAGCGCCTCGTCCGTGACGGACTCATCGCATCAAGGTACTGTGTATGCCTCGAAGCCCCATCCTGATATGCATTGGACTGAAGCATCCGCTGCGCAGATTAGACTCTTTGTGTTATTTTCCCTTGCCATAAGAGCCGGACAAAGAGTACGAGTTGCACAGACTTCAAAAACTACGCTTTTAGTAGGAACTCTTTATTGCAAACAGTATTGTGAGTCATTTTTGTCGTTATTTGATCTTGTGCTAAGCCTTACATAAAAGATACCTATTTTTGATATATTCCCAGTGTGATGTCCATTTGTGGTGTTGTCACTTAGTTACTGTATGTGGTCACAAATGCTTAACCTACAAACGTCTCTGAAATAAGCCTTGACTGCTCGTGCCAAGCTACCTAGAGGGTGAGCCGTTGTTGTTTTGGGAGACTACCTACTTATCCTGACTAGAGAAGAGGGTCCCTGCTTGTCACAAGTACCCACTTGTGCCAACCAGAGCCCCCCAAATCTAACATCACTGTTGTATAATGTCACTTACACTCAAGGGAAGTAGTTTTCGATGAGCTGTTGAAGCAGGTCAACACCTTCCTCTTCTCCACTATCATCGTCACTGGGCATGTGTGGATTTGGAGGGGGGGTTTGCTGCTCATCATCGTCCAGGTGCAGGGGGATCTCTGCGCAAGGCCAGGTTGTGGAGCATGCAGCATGCACCTATGATATGACACACCTTTTTAGGAGAGTAGAGTAGTGCACCTCCACACTTGTCCAGACACCGGAATCTAGACTTCAGAAGCCCAAAGGCACGCTCCACCACACAACGTGTCCTCCCATGTGCATCCTTATAGCAGACTTCACCCTGGGTCCTTGGATTCCTCTGTGGGCTCAGCAACCAAGGCCGGTTGGGATAGCCTGAGTCACCTAGGTGTGAGATACACAGACCAATTTTGTAATATAAACGGTAGCTGTGAACAGCATGTCACACATACAGCACACTAATTCACTCTGCCTACTCACCAACAAGCCACGCACGCCCCGGATGCAGATTTGCCATCAATTGAGGGATGATGTTGTTAGGAAGTATGTAGTAGTCATGTGCTTATTCAGGAAATTTTGCATAGACTTGGGAGATAATCATATGCACTTGGCATACCACCTGCACATTAATTGAATAGAAATGCTTCCTGCTACAGTAGATGTGTGCACGTGCCTGTGGTGGAACTAGGCCAACAGGTGTGCTATCAATGGCTCCAACCACATTCGGTATGTGTACAAGATCATAAAATTCAATCTTCACATCTGCAAATTCATGTCTCCTTGGAAAGTGTATGTAGCAGTCCTTGTAGGTCAACAATGCGCACAGGACATCACGTGGCACCATGCTGAACATAGTTTGAGACAATACACCGGCGGTGTCCCCCATGTACTGAAACAAACCAGTGGCAAAGAAATGCAGGGACGCCATCACTTTAAATTTTGCGTCAAAGCAGTTGGATAGGTTCTGTGAGGCCTCAGATGGGGCTCCAACTGACCACAAAGGTCTTGAAGGGTAAGGCTATCCAGACGGAATTTCCTTATGATATCTTCATCCTCCATGTTCGCCAGCATTGGGAATGGTCGATGCACGTTTGGTCATTTCCAACATAATATGAAAGAGGACACATGTAAATTTAATTCCCCAATGAGATGTGTCAAACATCTTACATATTGACTGACACAGCACCGACATTGACTGAACTGTAATAACACCTTAATTCAGCTTATTATTATTATTATTATATTAAATGTATCTGGCACACAGCTACCCGGAGGTTTCCCGACTCCTAATGCACATGATCTCATGTAGTCTTGCATGTGGTCAATATGTACATACTGACTACTTCCAAAATTTGCGGATTTTTTTTTGTGTTCGCAAGGATTTCTGCCAGTTCGCGAGGGTTTCGTACCAGTTCGCAATTGCGAACTTACATTTCGGCGCGCAACGGTCGCGAATTATGTTGTTTCTACGTCTGGTTCATCATCACAGGATCCCAGCACCCTCTGTTCACCACTGCAACCCTCTTTTACATCAATGCCACCCTCTGGTTCATCATTACTGTAGATTATGGGGGGAAAAGCAAGCACACCAGCCCTGCTTCAACTGAGATGAATTAATTTGGGGTTAGTTTATTAATGTGTCACTGTTTTAAAATTTCAGTCTGGCACCTGCTTCCTTATCTGTAATTTTACTTTCTGTTGCAGTGCATTTTTTTTCCCCAGGACCTTTGTGGCCTACTTGTAGCTATTCTATGAGCCTGCTGTGAGGGTCAGAGCAGGGTCATACAATTGTTGCAACTAGCAACTGAATTCTGGAGGGGCCCCAGTCAGGAAGCACTACAGGGAATTGTTACTAATGATGAGTTTGAACTCTTGCCCCTGCCGAGTGCTTTCAGTTTTGAAAAACTCGTTTTTCTGCAATTTCGCGGGGTTCGCGGGGCGCGAACACGCTCGAGATCGGATTCGGAAGCCGCAAATTCGTGCAAATATGCAATTTGGTTTTTTTGCGGCGTGTTAGTTGGCAAGGTTTTGTGCGTTTTTGCGAGCCGCTCGTAGTGCAAGGCGCGAAGTTACCCTCGCGGTCGTTCAAGGGCGCAGCCATCTTGTTTGCCTGACGTATTTCCGTTTCCGGGCGCGAAGTGTAATCTCGCAAAGTCTGTGGCTTGCCAGTACAGTTTCGCGTGTGTTCGCAAGGAAAATCTCGCGCGAACTTACCCGCGCGGTCGTGAACGGGCGCGGCCATCTTGTTTCTCATTCATTGCTATGGTTCTGGGCATGGTCTTTGTATCCTCTGTCAATCTCTGCCATCCTTTGCTTGTTTGAAGTTTTTTTTGATCTATTTTACTTATTATCTATCCCTCTATTTTTCTAGCCCTATATTTTTGTGTTTACTGCTACTTTTGGTTAATTTTAAACTACTTTTGTAAACTCTTTTCTTTTCTTCTCTTCCCTATTCTATTTTCTTTATTCCTTTCCGCCCAGACCATGGTGAAGGGAGCCGGGAAGCATCCCGAGAAGGGGAAGGGTCCCGCACCCCGTGTCCGGCTCCCGTGCGGGCGTTTGAGGGGGGAGCGAGTGATGCGACGGGAGATCTTTACCACGGAGGAGGTGGGCCAACTCGTTTTTTATGTTCAGCGCCGCCTCCCCAGGACCATCATGGGAGGCGGCAAGATCAGTGCCGGGTACGGGGCCCGGGAGCGCCGGAAGCGGTGGGAGAAGGTGTGCCAGGCCATTTACCACTACTCTCGGGTCTGGCGCACCTACAACCAGGCCACCCACCGCTGGACGGATGTCCTGACCCGTGAGCGAGATCTGCTCGACCTCCTTGGCCTTGAGATCCCCAGGCTTGGTGAGTAGTAGTAGCTATGTCTTTACTACTATGTTTTCTCTTGCTGTGTTATTATATTGCAAATTTTTGTTTTTTACCAAGAGCAATAATGCTGCTCATTACATTGTAGGTAAATTATATTTCAAAATCTTCTGTGCATTTCAGGTACACTGCTCTCCTTCTTCTCAGTAGTGTTGCTACTATGCTTATTTGTTTTAGATTTTGTGTTCATTTCATTGGCCTGTGAAATTATGTATGAGTGTAGTTGAAAGAACTGCGTAATGCTACACACTAAGGTTCAGATTTTTAATTACCGGCGCATCCCTGCAAAGTAGCAGGGATGCACCAGTAATTGTGCGTCACGCCACCATCACCCATGGTGCGCCGTATTTACAATGCGGCGCACCATGGGCCCAAAACATCACCAAAGCGTTACGCATCTGTGCCGTAAAGGCGGCACATTGCTGGAGTTGCGTCGCAACGATGGTGCAGCTCCATCAATGCTCTGGGGTGCCCTATCTCCCCAATGCTGCGTCAAGCCGTACGTGTGCTTCAAGCAGGCGCAGGGTTTGAGTCACGCATCATTGTCCTCAAAGTGACTGATTGAAATCTTGTAGATTTCCCTCAGCCACTTTTAGGATGCGTTCCTGCGCAGGAACGCCCTCCCTTGCGCCGGAACGCCCCCTATTGGCGCAGGGTTTTACAACGTGATGCATCTCCCATATGCGTCACGTTGTTAATATACGCCGCACCATTGCGCCTCTTTTGTGCTGTCGCTGCGTCACAAAAGTCACGCAACAATGGAGCAAAAGAGCCGCAAGGGCCTTCTAAATCAGCCCCTGCAGACTCAAGTCCAGTCCTTCCTTTGTACACATGGCGATAAGAAGAAATAGTGGTGGTGGATTAATAGTTTGAGTATTTTAATGACTGGTTAATGTAGTAGGAAACTTTAGTGTTGTCGCTGATCTTCAATCACGATGGACTTTGGCTGTCACTTTGCGTGCTGCGGACTGCTGCCTGCCAATCCTAGGCAAACCTTTTTAGTACTTTGTTTAGTGAGTTACATAGGGTAGTTTCCAATTCGACGGTCCGCAAATCAAGCAATACTAAAGTAATGACGTAGTCGACCACATGAGATTGGTCAATAATATATCCCGTGGAGTCGTTCCCTATTTGCTATTTCGCAAAAATATTTTGTTACTTTGTTAGTTCTTTTGAAATGTTTGATTTGGTTGAGAAATATCATCCATGTTTTCTGTTTTTCTTTCTTTCATGTTGTACATCAGCTTCCCCCAGGGGCAAGAAGAGGACACAGGAGGAGGAGGAGGAGGGTGCTGTTGACGATGCAGGCCAGTACCGGGCAGGCGAGAGCTCCTTTGCTGGCCCCAGTAAGTATTAATTTTAATATAGAGTACTTATTTTTTCCTAGCGTTCCTCATTCGATTTTTTCTAAATCGTCTTTGATCTTCTTGTAGACAGGATCTAAATTCTTATCCTGCCTCGACTATGACTCTGTGTGGTATTACTAGATTATTCTTATTAGTCTGTCTGTGTAGCTAACTAAGATTGCACATTTGGCATTTCCATTGGACTCCCATTCTAGTCAGCAATAGCTCTATGCACTGAGTGCAGTCCTCTGGGATTGTCCATAATGTCTTTTCAAGTATTCTAAATGTTTATGCTTTGACCATTGCCAACAATAAAAAGGTGTATGACCACCAAGAAAGAATAAGATACTACTTTACTTGTGGTTTGGATAGGAGGACAATCCATTCTACTACTGTTGCAGGGACAAATCTGCACAAACAGAACTATGGACACTAAATAATGCATCGCTTAGCTTATCAATTATAATAGGTGCTGTAACTGTTAGACTTTCCACATACCTCAGTGATAACAGACTTTGTAGTTGAACCCCCAATCTCCTTACTGACTAGATAGTGTGGCAGAGTCATTTAGCTCCCAAAGTCACCGATGGCAGAGGCACGGACACATGCTTGCAAAAATTCGAAAACCTTTAGCTCATCCACTCTAGTCTGGAGGACCAAAAACCACAGAGTCTATTTAGGTTTAAAAGCTTTATTAAAAGTAAACACATTTATTAAATTCAAGTTTGTCATAAAAGTGAACGTGTAACTGAAAATGGAAAAGTGCTTAGTGCTGACGATTAATTGGACACATTTCTTGTGGTCGAGCCGAGCTCTCACCTGGTTTGAACTTGATCCTGCTCGTGTTCTTAGAAGTCAAGCTTCTGTCTGTTAGGAGAAAAAGTGGTGCGTGTTAAAAAGTAAAAAGCAAACATTCATCAGTTGTGCCAAAAAGTGCAGCAAGACAACAGCCTTCCCTGGAAAAAGGGACATTTTTACTCTAGAGTACACAGTCATAAATTATTAAATTGTATACTGTTTTTTTCACATTTCTTTCTTCCTCCTAGACCAAATATTATATAGTAGTGAGTGGTGTATTCTAACATTATTAAATGTACTTTGTAGGTGGAACATCTGGAGACGGGGCCAGCCCGGAGGTGGTGGTGGCATTGGACGAGGAGGATAACTCTGGGGAGGAGGCGGTGCAAGTGCCGGACAAGGACATGCCTGTGAGGGTTCACACGGTGGTGGCGGGCAGAGGTAAGCTATACATTCCTTAGTCATTGAGATTGAAGACTGCAGAGTGTGCTTTCTGCACGGGTGTATTATAAAAAAAGCAGGTAGTAGCCTCCTCTAAATGTACTTCGACTTAGCTGTGAAGTTTTTGGCGAGAAGAATCCCAATCAGATCTGAGGTGAACTTGATGGATGGGATGAATGAAAAGCGAAAGAAGGGTGTAAGTAAGTGTGGAAGCACGAGAAATGTAATGATGACTGGCAAAGAAGAATGATATGTGTTTGCTTGGTCCCCGAGGTGGCTGGGAAGGTAAGAAAATGGTATGGTGCATGGCTGGGTGAATGATGAAGCAAGGATGGGTGGAAGGAGAACAGCCTGGGTGGGTGAGACAGAAACTGTATGTGTGCATATACTTTGAATGGATGGATGCCTGGATCATTCATGGTACTATCTGACTCTTAGATAGCATATGTGTATCTAGAGAGAGTAGACGGTCACTGGATGAACTAAGTGTTACTTTGAAGAGCATGTAACACCGCACCCGCATGTCCGTTCCAGTGTAGGAAAGGCAAGGAAAAGAAGTTGTAACGCTGTCCAAATACTACCATGGATAGTAGCAGTAGTTTGTATTGCAACTGCAAGCACAGCATATATCCGGTTATTACGGTGGACACTCCCTACCTCTCTTAATAACTTTAGTTTCGTAGTAGTACGTCATTCATGTGTGGGGGTATCACTGTTCACTCAATAATAAGCAAAGCACCTAAAGTCATCCCATATGTCATCAAATACATCCCATGTGAAGTGATAGATAATCAGATAATTTAGCTTCTTCATTTTCCTTTTCTAATACTCATTTTCACTGTAGGGTGAAAGCTAAATTAATTAAGCAGTAGCCCTTTTAACAGAGTATTCTCAGTGCCACCCGTAATAGAAAAGTAAGAGCTTCACCACCTGCATGTATTGGACCGGTACAGTAACGCAAGTCTGTCTCACTCACCATGGTGTGCGTCTGTTTTTCTCGGGTGCAAGATCACTGCGCTAGCATTATGCCGGCTTGCATAAGATAACGTACCAATTTTCCTAAACAAGAGAGAAGAAGAAGAATAAGAGTGGTGTACTGTCATAGTCGACTGTAATGGAAGTCCATAGTGCTCGTAGAATTTGTTCCTGAAACTCCCACTAATGTTAGAGCAAGGATGAAGAAGTCGGAGGTTACATAGATACTGTCCTCAATAGTCATGTACTGTGCTTTCAATTTGCTACTTGTACTGTGACAACTTTCTGCTCAATCATTTTGTGTTAATCTTAAGGAGCATTGGTTACAGACTATGTCTTTCTTTTTTCATGTAGTTGCTCCTTCCAAATCCAAGACACCATCAAGGAGGAAGGAGCTGGCTCGAATGGCCCGGCAACGGAGGCTGGATGCCACTGTCGCTGAATATCGGCGGCTGGTGGCCCTGGAGGAGGAGGAGACGCAGTCTGGTACAACAACAACGTCCACTGGGACAGCTGCATCCTCCTCCGTGCGGGCTGCCAGCCAGCGCAGTGCTCCAGCGGTACGGAGCCGGGCTACCAAAGCCAAACGCCACCGCCGAGCAGCAAAGAAAGCAGCTGCCCCTCACAGGATTTGCAAGGCACACCGGCGCCGCTTATCCCTCAGACTGTCCTACCTGGAGCAGGAGGTCCATAACTATAAGAACGTGGTGGAGGGCCTCCGCTTCGAACTTGCCACCCTCCGCAAGGAGCATGATGCCCTGGCTGCTAATTCCAACAGCACCCTGCCATAGTGTCCCTTGCCCCTTTTTTAGAGACTTTTGGGGGGTGGGAATTGGGAGTTGGGATTTTTGGGGACTTTTGAAGGACAATCGTTGGGGTTAGGGAGGGTCTTGCGGGAGATTCTTTTGTTAGGGCTATAAAAATATACTTTTTGAAACTTTATCTGACCATACCTGTTTTTTACTGCTTTTGAGTCTGGTGGGTGGGGGTTTAACAGTACGTTTGTTTTCCTGAAAAGTCCTAGGACTTTAGTAGTACTACAGTCAATCCAATCTCTCGTCTCTCCTAATACTCCATTATACTACCTCCAACCAAACGCCTATCTTACCTGTAATTTCTGTTTGCAAGTAGGGCTAGGCCCAGGGCTGGCTCCACAGTAAACAGCGAATAAGGTTGGCAATCCTGGGCGGATAAAATTTCCTCATAGCGGTGGTACTAGTGGTGTGACACAGTGGCAGTTGCATGCCTATGAAAAAAAAGAAAATGAAATCTGGTTTGTCCTCCTGAGCAATACAACGGTACAATAGAGAATATAGCAGGTGACAGAAGTACACTAGAACAGTGCCACATTGTAGCCTAACAAATGTTAAAGTATAACTAATTCGGTTGAAGTTCTTTGACGTTAGCCATGGGTCTTTGTCAATCAGAGTAAGAATATATCCTCGGATTTCTTCACCAGCCTGTTGCTATCACCTTATCCTCCCCAGCAAGTGTGTGGATTTATTGCTGTAATTTAGTCACACATCAATGAAAACCACACAGCCCGGGGGAAGAGGGTTAGGGTTTGAAAAATGGATGGGTACGGGGGTTTTTGGGAAAGGTTTTGGGAGACAAGAAAAAATAGCACAGCATGGATAAACAATTGTGAACATAAACAAATCTTTGGGTACAAACCTATCCATCAATCTTTGAAAGTGCATGCACTACTGGATGCATGTCAGTGAAAAGTAAGTAGTACTTTCGACAACTGTGGAAGAAAGAATGCGACAGTACAGGGCGTGTGTGGAATTATTGATAACTATATTCAACATAAGGTCTCTGTTGCCAGATACATGAGAGCCTTGCTGGTCACTATAAATCCATTCACAACACTCAATGGGGTTGGTCTGGAAGGTATAGTAGATAGAAAAGGAGAAATTGCTCTTTTTCTAGGTGTCCCCTCACTCACCAGGGTTGCCCCTTGGTGACATGCTTCATCATTGGGGCCATCCCAGTCCTCTATGGGCTGGGGCGTGCTGTGACTTGCGAATTACGTAGGAGCACTTACAAATGACTATGTGTGGTGCAGATGTGATAGTGGAGTGGACTAAGTGATGTGTTAAGGGATCAATTTAGAAGCAGAGAGAGATCCAAGAAATGCAGTCACAGTCAGAGAAAAAGACAAAGGATACTGTATCTGTATGTTGTTGTAGTTGTCCTGTTGAATTTGGTAAGTAAGTTGCCTGCAGAAAAAAAATCCTCTTATTAGCGGCACTCCTCCATTGCAGCCAACGCTTCGTCCATCGATGTTGGTCACCACCAGAAGACACCCTGTAAAAAAAGCACAGCATGGACAAACAATTGAACATAAACAAATCTTTGGGTACAAACCTATCCATCAATCTTTGAAAGTGCATGCACTACTGGATGCATGTCAGTGAAAAGTAAGTAGTACTTTCGACAACTGTGGAAGAAAGAATGCGACAATACAGGGCGTGTGTGGAATTATTGATAACTATATTCAACATAAGGTCTCTGTTGCCAGATACCTGAGAGCCTTGCTGGTCACTATAAATCCTTTCACAACACTCAATGGGGTTGGTCTGGAAGGTATAGTAGATAGAAAAGGAGAAATTGCTCTTTTTCTAGGTGTCCCCTCACTCACCAGGGTTGCCCCTTGGTGACATGCTTCATCATTGGGGCCATCCCAGTCCTCTACAGGCTGGGGCGTGCTGCGACTTGCGAATTGCGTAGGAGCACTTACAAATGACTATGTGTGGTGCAGATGTGATAGTGGAGTGGACTAAGTGATGTGTTAAGGGATCAATTTAGAAGCAGAGAGAGATCCAAGAAATGCAGTCACAGTCAGAGAAAAAGACAAAGGATATGTTGTTGTAGTTGTCCTGTTGAATTTGGTAAGTAAGTTGCCTGCAGAAAAAAAATCCTCTTATTAGCGGCACTCCTCTGTTGCAGCTGACGCTTCGTCCATCGATGTTGGTGACCAGAAGCCACCCTGTCCACTGCCTGCCTGATGCTGAATTGTGGCTCGCTAATGTGAAGCCTGACTCCATCCTTTTTTCCCCATTGCACAGACTGAAACCCGGCCTGTAATTATTCAACGAAAAACAGGAAGTGATATAATATTACAACACCACTGATAAATAAATATAAGGTATGTAGGCTGTGGAGTGCAAAAAGTCACACTTTGATTTTCCTAGTAGACAGTACAATATTTTTGAAAGTGCGTACTCTGTCAGAGTCACCTTTTGAAGGATAAATAAGTATGGGCAAATTAATGTAGCGGATCTTTCTCCTCAAGCTAGGTGTCCTGTAAACTGTGTTTTAGAACAAAATTAGATCTTCCCAGCAGTGCTCCCACCCAGACCCTTACTAAAGCCAGTCGCAAAAATGTAGAAGACCCCCAATCAAATCTCAAAAAACTAGGCCTAGCAGAAAACTGGTGACAAAACGTACTTTGAAAGTAAAAGTAGGCCCAAGTACCCTTCTTACCCACCGCGGATTGCATTCAAACCACTTGCAAGCAACCAAGCAAAAGTATCCATAGCCAGCATCGCTCCAAGACTCGAAAACCCCCCCACCCAAACACATGCAATAGAAATACTGCTAACCCTAACGAACCCTAAGTTAAGAATAGTGCAAAGGCTTTCTTTAACTATGCCAAATCCCCCCTTTCCCACCATGGATTTTCTTCAAATGACTTGCAACCAAAATTACACATTCTCACAAGTGCTCTAAGCCCTCAGAACTCAGTTGCAAAAATCTAGAACACCCCGAAACACATGCAATCCTGCTGCTAGGGCTAACCCTAACGAACCCTAAGTTACAAAAAGTGCCAAAAGGCTTTTCCGCGAGGATTTTGTCCCAACCACTTCTACCCGGTATTAGACCTTCCCAGGAATGCCCCAAGACCCGCCAACCCACCCGCCAAGAAGCATAACACCCCCAAACAGGCCAAAAGCCAAATCTCATACTTGCAATATTTCTCGGCCTTCGGTCCAAACGCGCTGCGTAGCTAGGCCATAAGTCGGGGTTGCCACCACGGATTTCCTGAAAAGCAAATGCAATCAAGATTAGAGTGTCCCAGCAGTGCTCCCAGACCCCGAAACTCACCCACAAACACCAGGAAGCCCCCCAAACAGGCCCCTGAAAACGCTACATTGAGCAAAATGTCAGAAATAGCAAAAAAAAAAACGGCCTGGATTTTGTCCCAACCACTTCTACCCGGTATTAGACCTTCCCAGGAATGCCCCAAGACCCGCCAACCCACCCGCCAAGAAGCATAACACCCCCAAACAGGCCAAAAGCAAAATCTCATACTTGCAATATTTCTCGGCCTTCGGTCCAAACGCGCTGCGTAGCAAGGCCATAAGTCGGGGTTGCCACCACAGATTTCCTGAAAAGCAAATGCAATCAAGATTAGAGTGTCCCAGCAGTGCTCCCAGACCCCGAAACTCACCCACAAACACCAGGAAGCCCCACAAACAGGCCCCCGAAAACGCTACATTGAGCAAAATGTCAGAAATAGCAACAAAAAAAACGACGTGGATTTTGTCCAAACCACTTTTATCCGGTATTAGAGCTTCCCAGCAATGGCCCCAGAGCCGTCAACCCAGGAGAAAACGAGTAGAAGACCCCCAAACAGCCAAAGAGCAAAAGTACAAAAATGGGGACTTTGTCATTTTTTTCCAAATTTCCCAAATCACTCCGCGCGCGCTCTGCAGCTAGGCCCTAACTCCCCTCTCCACATTTTTGGGCGAGAGGCGGCTCCGTTTGGGAGTTACAATGCCACCAGCAGCACTGAAAACACGTTCAGAAGACACGCTTGCGAGTGGGCAAGACAAGTAGTTTAAAGCCAGGTTGGTGAGCTGTGGCCACAATTCTTTTTTCCCATGCCAATACGCCAATGGGTCAGAATTAACATAGACCTCTGTTGAGTCATTCAGATAGTCCTTCACCATCTACTCAAGGTCCTCATCCAAGGTTCCTCCACTTTGCTTAGCTCTTGCTGTGCCTCTGACCTTTTGAGAACCAAACCCACGCCGAGCTAGCCAATCCTCTTCAGCCTCCAATGTTTCTGTTGTGTCTGGTGCAGATGATCCGGTTGCCGGTGTCTTTAACGGCTGAGAGGTCACTTGTGCCACAGCCACAGGTGCAGAAGTGGATTGTTTTGACTGGGGATGGCCTGCTGATGTACTGCCATTTCCTTCAATTTTCAGCTGTTCTCTTTCAAACCTCTTGGCTGACAAGGCTAGCCAATGTTTGTACTTTGGAACATGTTCATCATCAAAAGGAAAGAATGCTTGGCCTGCCAGCGCCTTTTTGTAGCGTGGATCCAGAATAGTAGCACAAATGTAATGCTCTTCTGAGTGGATCGTTTTAAGACGTTCATCACCTTGTAGGAGCTCTAATAATTTCTCAGCCAGAAGAAAAGATTCTTGGTTTTTTACATCTTTTTCAAACACAGAACACACCTCCTTCAGTTGGTCCTCCAGCATGTACAACAATGGGATAGCTTTTCCCAAATTACAGTCCTCCTTGCTGACTGCACGCGTGAAGAACTCAAAAGGACGAAGCATGCGTGTCAGGCTTTGAACTATGTTCCATTGCGCCGCACCCATCCTCAGGTCATCCTGAGCTGTACCCTCTGTTAAGAAATATTGATCGAGTACCGTATACTGCTCATACAGACGCTCAAGCATGTAGAAGGTTGAGTTCCAACGTGTTACCACCTCCTGGATGAGTGCTTTCACTGGCATTTTACGTTGATATAGCAGGCTCCTCAGCTGCTTCCGGGCCTTAAAAGAATGGCTGACATGGTTGCACATTTTTCGGCAGGTGTCCAATACTCTGTACGCTGCACTGCCTTTATTACCCAAGAATTTTTGGACAACCAGGTTTATACAGTGCCCCAAACACGGCACTCTGAAATAGTTACCCTGCCTCATGGCCTTAACTATATTAGCGCCATTGTCCGTGGAAACATAACCAACCTGGCGTTTTAGTGGGGACAGCCAGTTAAGGACCTTTGTGTTAAAGACATCCAAAATGTTTTCTGCTGTGTGACGTTTCTCCAAACCAAACATGGCTAGTGTTGCATGTTTCCGAGCAGCTTTAAAAACAATGTCTGTGTCAACACCTGTGTTTAGCTTTGCTTTAGCCCCTGAAAAAGAGACCCAGTCTGCAGTGATGCACATGTAATCAGCACCTGCGCCACTGGTCCACATGTCTGTTGTCAGATGTATAGTGTGAACAGCACTCTTCTGCAAAGCTGCCCCAATCACCTTCAGAACATCTTCATGTAGTGCTGGAACCGCAACTCGGGCAAAATAGAACCGGCTAGGAACCTTCCATTTAGGGCAGAGCGCTGCCACTAATTCTAGAAAACCAACCCCTTCTACAAATGAAAAAGGGAGAAGGTCCAGAGCTAGCATTTTAGCCAGCTTAGTGTTATACAGACGCGTCAGTGGGTGGTTGCGTTCATACTGCGCTTCTGTAAACAACATCTTTTTAATGTTGCCCTGGACCAAGGATTTACGGGATGATGATGATATCTTCGACCCAGTTACGCTCGCTGATGAACTTTTCCGCATTGATGTCTCACTCTCTCCCACACTCTTAGTGTGCCTCACATGGGGTGTGCTGCTGACAGGGGTACTTGGTGTAAGTGAAGTGTTTGAATCGTCTTCTTCCTCCTCGTCATCATCAGATGAAAAATCAACGTTTTCATTACGTGCAATTCCGGCTTCCTTGACCGCCTCTAGGTGCGGAAACCATTGGACAGGGTGCGCTCTCCTAAGATGACCTCTCTGGCCTCCGGTACCATAGTTGGTACCAAACTTACCACGACTAACTCGAAGCTTACAAATGCTACAAATGGCTACGTTTTCCATTCTTCGGCAAACACTAAAGAAGTCCCAAACTGGAGACTTGAAATGTCTTTGGGGGCCGGAGGAGGCGGCAATACTGTTGGGGGTGGTCCTGCTGCTAATGCCAGATGAAGTGGAGGATGTGGATTGCCGAACTTCAGTACGTTTTGCACTTTCACCACCACGAATTGAGGTCGAGGTGGATGGAGGTCCCTTCTTGCGAGGAAGAAATATGGAAGCGGTAGGTGTTGGTGTACTAGTTAACTCCAAATCTAATGATTGTTGTGTTTCCATTTCCATTGCCTCCTCGTCGACATCATCATCACGCTCAGCAGCTTCTCGGGATAGGGTCAAAATGTCTCTTTGCTGCATGCCCGCTGGGGCTGCAGTGACCTTTATGATGACTGGATCGTCGTCGTGAAGGGCTTCATCAGCAGCAGTATGCGTCACTTCTTGTTGAGCCTCATCACACTCCATAGGTATGAGTTTTTCGACGACCTTCCTTTTACGCTTAGGTGTCTTTGTCAGATCATGGTGTGCCTCACTCTCAGGCTGCCGTGGTGGTACCCATTCGTCATCCAGATCATCAGAAGGCGGTGGGCTTGAAGAAGATGTAGACACCAACCTTGATCTTTTCCTTGCTAGGAATGTGGAAGACAATGAATAATCATCAGGAGGAGTGGCTTCCAATAATACCTCGGCTTGATTGTCGATTTTCTGATGTGCCCCTACTTCGGGAGGGACAACTATTGTGGGAACTTGTTGTGACCCTCCATGCACCTCTACTTGCGCATCTCCTTGTGCTGCCTCTCCTTCCACATGTACTTGGGCTTGTACTACTTGCACATGTTGTTGTTGCGGCTGTGGTTGTTCAACACTTGTCAGATGAGTTACAACAACCTGTGTTGTGATTCAGGGACATTGCTGCTACTTTCTTGCGATGAGCCAACATCACTGGTCGATGGTGATTGGAGAAGTACACTGACTGCCTCTGAAGCACTCAAGGGCTTTGACTTAAGTTGGCGTGGTGGTGGAGGCACTGAACCCAATGGAGCGGGGGTGCTGCTCCCAGCTTGGTCCCCAGCAGATCCTGCTGCTGCAGGCGTACTTTTTCTTTTGCTCCCAAAAACGTGGCGGTTGGCACACCAGCCTCCTTGGTAACTTGCTTCTTCTGCTCCTTACTAGCAACTTTCTTGCTAGAGGAGCTACGGACACCTTTTTTTGGGGCCATCTTCTTCAGAGCAGGTCAGACAGCAGGCCGCAGTTGCACGAATTGTAGAGTTGTCTGAGGCCAGACGTGACGTCGCGTGACGTTATGCTGCACACACACACCGCTGCAGGACTTCTTCCTGGCACTGGTGGTTCTCTTGAGTCTTGTGCACCTAAAAACAATGGAAGACAGAGGAACATCAGTTCAGTTATACACCTCAAAAAAAGTCGAAAAAACCCCCAGAAAAATCAGCACAATCCCATTCCATCCATGCCCTCCATGATGTTTAAGTTCAAGACACCCCACAGAAAGACTAGGCCCATGCAAGACTCAATACCCCTGGTGAAAAGGCCACAAGTACAGCCCCAAAAAGAGAAAATCACTGAAAAATCAGCACAATCCCATTCCATCCATGCCCTCCATGATGTTTAAATTCAAGACAACCCACAGAAAGACTAGGCCCATGCAAGACTCACTACCCCTGGACATAAAAGTTGAAAAGTAGGCAAAATGGTTGCAGGCCTAACAACAATGCCTACATTCAAAATGGCCACTTGCCTCCCAGCACATGGCCAGGGCCTGTAGCAGCACTCAAAATGGCCCCCAGCCACATGGCCTGTCCCTCCCCATGAACACCCCCAAAATCGAAAAACACTGCAAAATCAGCACAATCCCATTCCATCCATGCCCTCCATGATGTTTAAGTTCAAGACACCCCACAGAAAGACTAGGCCCATGCTAGACTCAAATACCCCTGGTGAAAAGGCCACAAGTACAGCCCCAAAAAACGAAAATCACTGAAAAATCAGCACAATCCCATTCCATCCATGCCCTCCATGATGTTTAAGTTCAAGACACCCCACAGAAAGATTAGGGCCATGCTAGACTCAAATACCCCTGGTGAAAAGGCCACAAGTACAGCCCCAAAAAATGAAAATCACTGAAAAATCAGCACAATCCCATTCCATCCATGCCCTCCATGATGTTTAAGTTCAAGACACCCCACAGAAAGACTAGGCCCATGCTAGACTCAAATACCCCTGGTGAAAAGGCCACAAGTACAGCCCCAAAAAACGAAAATCACTGAAAAATCAGCACAATCCCATTCCATCCATGCCCTCCATGATGTTTAAAGTCAAGACAACTCACAGAAAGACTAGGCCCATGCAAGACTCACTACCCCTGGACATAAAGGTTGAAAAGTAGGCAAAATGGTTGCAGGCCTAACAACAATGCCTGCATTCAAAATGGCCACTTGCCTCCCAGCACATGGCCAGGGCCTGTAGCAGCACTCAAAATGGCCCCCAGCCACATGGCCTGTCCCTCCCCATGAACACCCCGAAAAATCGAAAAACACTGCAAAATCAGCACAATCCCATTCCATCCATGCCCTCCATGATGTTTAAGTTCAAGACACCCCACAGAAAGACTAGGCCCATGCTAGACTCAAATACCCCTGGTGAAAAGGCCACAAGTACAGCCGCAAAAAACGAAAATCACTGAAAAATCAGCACAATCCCATTCCATCCATGCCCTCCATGATGTTTAAGTTCAAGACACCCCACAGAAAGACTAGGCCCATGCTAGACTCAAATACCCCTGGTGAAAAGGCCACAAGTACAGCCCCAAAAAACGAAAATCACTGAAAAATCAGCACAATCCCATTCCATCCATGCCCTCCATGATGTTTAAGTTCAAGACACCCCACAGAAAGACTAGGGCCATGCTAGACTCAAATACCCCTGGTGAAAAGGCCACAAGTACAGCCCCAAAAAACGAAAATCACTGAAAAATCAGCACAATCCCATTCCATCCATGCCCTCCATGATGTTTAAGTTCAAGACACCCCACAGAAAGACTAGGCCCATGCTAGACTCAAATACCCCTGGTGAAAAGGCCACAAGTACAGCCCCAAAAAACGAAAATCACTGAAAAATCAGCACAATCCCATTCCATCCATGCCCTCCATGATGTTTAAATTCAAGACAACCCACAGAAAGACAAGGCCCATGCAAGACTCACTACCCCTGGGCATAAAGGTTGAAAAGTAGGCAAAATGGTTGCAGGCCTAACAAAAATGCCTGCATTCAAAATGGCCACTTGCCTCCCAGCACATGGCCAGGGCCTGTAGCAGCACTCAAAATGGCCCCCAGCCACATGGCCTGTCCCTCCCCATGAACACCCCCAAAAATCGAAAAACACTGCAAAATCAGCACAATCCCATTCCATCCATGCCCTCCATGATGTTTAAGTTCAAGACACCCCACAGAAAGACTAGGCCCATGCTAGACTCAAATACCCCTGGTGAAAAGGCCACAAGTACAGCCCCAAAAAACGAAAATCACTGAAAAATCAGCACAATCCCATTCCATCCATGCCCTCCATGATGTTTAAGTTCAAGACACCCCACAGGAAGACTAGGCCCATGCTAGACTCAAATACCCCTGGTGAAAAGGCCACAAGTATAGCCCCAAAAAACGAAAATCACTGAAAAATCAGCACAATCCCATTCCATCCATGCCCTCCATGATGTTTAAGTTCAAGACACCCCACAGAAAGACTAGGGCCATGCTAGACTCAAATACCCCTGGTGAAAAGGCCACAAGTACAGCCCCAAAAAACGAAAATCACTGAAAAATCAGCACAATCCCATTCCATCCATGCCCTCCATGATGTTTAAGTTCAAGACACCCCACAGAAAGACTAGGCCCATGCTAGACTCAAATACCCCTGGTGAAAAGGCCACAAGTACAGCCCCAAAAAACGAAAATCACTGAAAAATCAGCACAATCCCATTCCATCCATGCCCTCCATGATGTTTAAATTCAAGACAACCCACAGAAAGACTAGGCCCATGCAAGACTCACTACCCCTGGGCATAAAGGTTGAAAAGTAGGCAAAATGGTTGCAGGCCTAACAACAATGCCTGCATTCAAAGTGGCCACTTGCCTCCCAGCACATGGCCAGGGCCTGTAGCAGCACTCAAAATGGCCCCAGCCACATGGCCTGTCCCTCCCCATGAACACCCCCAAAAATCGAAAAACACTGCAAAATCAGCACAATCCCATTCCATCCATGCCCTCCATGATGTTTGAGTTCAAGACACCCCACAGAAAGACTAGGCCCATGCTAGACTCAAATACCCCTGGTGAAAAGGCCACAAGTACAGCCCCAAAAAACGAAAATCACTGAAAAATCAGCACAATCCCATTCCATCCATGCCCTCCAAGATGTTTAATTTCAAGACACCCCATAGAAAGACTAGGCCCATGCTAGACTCAAATACCCCTGGTGAAAAGGCCACAAGTACAGCCCCAAAAAACGAAAATCACTGAAAAATCAGCACAATCCCATTCCATCCATGCCCTCCATGATGTTTAAATTCAAGACAACCCACAGAAAGACTAGGCCCATGCAAGACTCACTACCCCTGGGCATAAAAGTTGAAAAGTAGGCAAAATGGTTGCAGGCCTAACAACAATGCCTGCATTCAAAATGGCCACTTGCCTCCCAGCACATGGCCAGGGCCTGTAGCAGCACTCAAAATGGCCCCCAGCCACATGGCCTGTCCCTCCCCATGAACACCCCCAAAAATCGAAAAACACTGCAAAATCAGCACAATCCCATTCCATCCATGCCCTCCATGATGTTTAAGTTCAAGACACCCCACAGAAAGACTAGGCCCATGCTAGACTCAAATACCCCTGGTGAAAAGGCCACAAGTACAGCCCCAAAAAACGAAAATCACTGAAAAATCAGCACAATCCCATTCCATCCATGCCCTCCATGATGTTTAAGTTCAAGACACCCCACAGAAAGACTAGGCCCATGCAAGACTCAAATACCCCTGGTGAAAAGGCCACAAGTACAGCCCCAAAAAACGAAAATCACTGAAAAATCAGCACAATCCCATTCCATCCATGCCCTCCATGATGTTTAAGTTCAAGACACCCCACAGAAAGACTAGGCCCATGCTAGACTCAAATACCCCTGGTGAAAAGGCCACAAGTACAGCCCCAAAAAATGAAAATCACTCAAAAATCAGCACAATCCCAATCCATCCATGCCCTCCATGATGTTTAAGTTCAAGACAACCCACAGAAAGACTCAGTCCACCCACCACTGAGTACCCCTGGGCAAAAGGCCCCAAAACAGCCCAAAAATCGAAAATTCCAAAATTTTAGTTGCAGCAACTGTAATGCCCCAAACAAACTTACTTGTAAAATTTCTAATCCAACAGTGATCCAAAGAAAGTCAAAAAGGCCTCAAATCCAAATATCCAGCAGCATCCACAAAAAGTAATCCTTCCAGCTCCAGATCCAAATGAAAAGTGACCAGGAGATGGACAAAGCACTGGGAGGACCCTGCTGGACAGGAACAGGAAGTTGAAGACTGTGGGGCACTTCCTTCCTCCCACCCCCCTCCCCCCCTCCCCAAAATGGACTCCTCGCTAAAAAAGTGCAGGCAAATGTCAACCTAAGGAGTTATTCAGATAAAAATCATCATTTCAAGAAGGTTTATGCTGCTTGCTGGTTGATTTCTTGTGCAGAATTGCAAATTTTATATTTTTGCTTGTGCGAGATTGTTGCTGCTCGCCGCATCTCAAATCTCGCAATTGCGAAGTACCGCGAGACGTGATCTCGCCGTACTCGCGTTGACAAACTCTCGCTGTGCAAGTTGGCAAGCCGCGATGACGTAATCGCGCTCGCCAAATTCCCGCGGGATCACACAGCAAGATCCAAAATGGCGCAGCACTCGCAAAATATCGAGAAAAACAACTCGGCAAACGATGATAAACGCCGCGCGCCGCAAAAATTGTATCACCAACGCCGCGAGCCGCAAAAAAAATCCGCTGCGTGCGAATTTGCGGATTTTGCGGGAAATTCCAAATCTCGCGGATTGCAAATTTACCGAAAATCCGCAAAATCCGCGAGCGTAACGGATTTTCCGCCCATGCTTAGGTAATAGTCCGACTGGATCTTCACCAGTTAATAACGTTCCTCCTGAACTCTGGGTCCAGCACTTTCAAGGTCAATTTGCTTGACCCAATTGCACATGTAATGAGTATCCCGAGGTTAACATCGAGGCAGTTTTAAGATTTAGCAAAGGAGAGAGTAACAGAGTGTTAGACTGGGTCCCTGTAGGGAGAACGCCTGGTCCGGACTGCATTCCGGAGGACCTCTACAAAAAGGAAAGGAAGATCTGGATAGAATATATCTATATCATTGTAAATGCTATAGCCAGTGGCGTGCCAATACCTGAAACTTGGCGTGGGGCAGAATTTATCCATATATATAAAAAGCGATACCATGCAAGTCCCAGCAATTGTAGGCCGATAAGCCTATTAGATAGCTTACAAAAGATAGCTGCAAAACTTGTGCTAGGTAGAGTTAATGAATGGATTATAGATCTGGATGTTTTATCTACCTAACAAGCGGGTTTTTGACCCCGCATCAGCACCATTGACCAAGTATTTAGATTCACGATGATTTATTGGTCCACAGTGATACCCAACTGATCCTCTCCCTAACCAACGACCCCACCACCACCAGAGCCAACCTCCAGGAAGGAATGAGAAATGTCGCAGAATGGATGAAGTTCAGCCATCTGAAACTGAACTCAGACAAGACGGAAGTCCTCATCCTCGGACCATCTCCCTCCGCCTGGGACGACTGGTGGTGGCCCCCTGCCCTGGGCAGCGCACCCAAGCCTATGGACCACGCACGCAACCTGGGCTTCATCCTGGACTCATCCCTCACGATGACCAAGCAAGTCAACGCCATCTCATCATCCTGTTTCAACACCCTGCGCATGCTCCGAAAGATCTTCTGATGGATCCCCGCCGAAACCAGGAAGACGGTCAACCAGGCCCTCGTCACCAGCCGCCCGGACTACGGGAACACCCTCTACGCTGAAACCACAGCCAAACTCCAGAAAAGACTCCAGCGCATCTAGAACGCCTCAGCACGACTCATCCTCGACATCCCTCGCGCGCAGCCACATCACTGCCCACCTGAAAGACCTTCACTGGCTCCCCGTCAACAGGAGGATCACGTTCAGACTCCTCACCCACGCGCACAAGGCTCTCCATGACATGGGCCTGAAGTACCTCAACAGCCACCTCACATTCTACACACCCACCTGCCATCTCCGATCCGCCAGCCTTGCCCTCGCTTCCGTCCCACGTTTTCGGAAATCCACCGTCGGAGGAAGATCCTTCTCCTACCTGGCAGCGAAGACATGGAACTCCCTCCCCACTCACCTACGGCTGACCCGGGACCATCTCTCCCTTACGGGTGAGTAGCGCGCTTTATAAATTTACTGATTTAGACAAGCTGTGGGATTCATTAAAGGCGGCCGGGATGCCAAAAGAAATTCTTGGCTTTATTATCAAACTGCATGAGGCAAACTATGCTCAAGTAAGGTGGGGGCAGCAGGGTGAATTAACCGATTTCTTCCCAGTTAATAAGGGTGTGCGGCAAGGGTGTGTCCTTGTCCCCACCCTATTTTCCCTATTTATAAATAATATCATTACATATTATTCCAGTTTTCCAACTGATTCCCCACTTTTCTTGCTGGTTCAAGGGTACCACTACTAATGTTTGCAGACGACACGCTCATTCTTTCTAAAACTCTGTCTGGTCTGCAGAGTGCCCTGGAACGAGTTGTAGTTTTCTACAATGACCACAATCTCATGGTGAACGCAGACAAGACCAAGTTCATGGTATTGCATAGGTATAAATGTGTCAATGTAGGGTAGTACTAGATAATGTACCATTGGTACAGACCGATACATTCGCCTATCTAGTGGTAACAATGGGTAGGAAGATTAACTGGGTATCCCAATTAGATGTCTTAGTTTTAAGGCATAATCAGTTGACTGGAGTTCTCCTAAAGGAGCATCCACTGTCCCTCACAAAACTCATAGGGCCAGCAGTAGCTATTTATAATGGTAAAATCAAAGCCTCCATTATCTATGGCACCGCACTTTGGGGGTTTGAAAATCTCTTACCCCTAGTACAAGCACAAAATAAGTTCATGAGATCCCTGACCGCCCTCCCACAATCTACACCCATGAAGCCTTTGCTCTGAGATTTGGGCTGTATTCCCCTTGATGAGGTCGTAGGTTTCAGACCCTTAGCTTATTGGAGGAGGCTTTGGACCACCCCAGAATTGTCATTATATGCGAGAGCAGTAATGCACATCAGGAGTACTGATTCATCTTCTAAAATTGAATGGCTGCAGAAATCAAGTATAATGTGAAGGAAATGGGGCTTGGTCACTTGTGGGATGATCCAATAGAAATTCTTTTCCCAGAAAAAATGATTTCAAAGTGCTTTACTGGGATGTGATCACCAGAAAGACCTTGTCAGCAGCGGTTAGTACCTCGCTCACAGGTATTTTCTTAGATCACAAGTTTGCATCGAATCTTGAACCATACTCGAATTTGACTACAAAACCTAGCGATAGGAAATTATATCATCAATTCCGTGTGGGTACTCTTCCTTTAAGATCTTTCATTGCTAAATGGAAAAAGCCCATGAATGCCAACTGCTCTTTTTGCCATACCCAGGAAGAGACAATACCTCATTCACTGTTCGTGTGTCCAGTTTATATAGGCCCCCTTTGTAGGTGGCTCAAACCATTGTGTTCCAAATTTGGCACTAGATCCTGTATGATGGCCCAGCGCATTTTGACAACGAACACGCGTGCAGACATTGTTATCGCCACTGCGAAATTTCTGAGTTGGTCTTGGGCATTAAGGAGGAAAAAACTGAAGGCTGATGGGGAACTGAATTTTGCGCCTGAGTGTCCAGTGCAAACTGGCTCTCACCCAGAGAATAATGTAGGATTGCATTTTATCTGATTGATTTTACTTATTTCACTTATTATTGATTAGTCAGGATTTCAATAATGTTGGTATTAATTTTGTATGAATGTATGTTATTAGGGTTTTACCCTTTTAACGGACACTTTTATGTATGTACTGTGTCTTTTATGATTGTAAATTATCGAATAAAGACTAACTGAACTGAACTGAACTGAACTGACTGACACAGCACCAACATTGACTGCACTGTAACAACAGTTTAATGCAGCTTATTATTATCATTATTAAATTAAATGTATTTGGCGCACAGCTACCCGGAGGTTTCCCGGCGCCTAGTGCACACGATCCCATGTAGTCGTACATGTGGTCAGTATGTACATACTGACTACTTCCAAAACAGATTCTGACTATGTGAATGGTAAATGGTACACTCCTACATCCTGTGTCACCATCCCTGGGTGTAGGTGACACAGCACATGTGGCAAACAGCAACACTGCTGACTTCTACGTAGCTGCTGCACCTGCCACAACTTCTTGCTTAAGTCGCATAGAGCAGAACTTTTCTACACAATGAGCACAGTGTGTGTAAGCTTATCAACTATCAAAATGATAACAGCAATGTACACATTGAAATAGGCACACTACGTGGTCAGTCCGTAATTACTGTGGGTTGATTAGCCATCTCACACATTGACATGTTCACAAATATGAGACTCCATTACACACCAGATCTGTGTACACTCAGTAGATGCCGGAGGCAACAACGGACAGAGCGGGCCTCGTAATCCTGAGCTAGGTCCAGGTGAGGTGAGGTCCAGTCCCCAGTCAAGACGGATGCCATCTGCATCCCTTGAAGCAGAAGATCTGTGAAAGTAGGATGTATTGATTCCCACCTTTTTTTCGGTTATTATAACTTTCTCACTTTTTTCTTTTTCACTTGGTTTATAGATAGATTTATGCAATAGTAAATGTTAAGAATAGAGGTCCTGACGAAAGCCTAGGGCACACTTACCCTATAGGCTGAAACATGTTGGCCGTGATAAATTAGCAGTTATTTGTTAGCATTGTTCTTTGCACTGTTCTGTTTTTAGCTTAGAGGGTGAGGTGACATCTTCAATAAATTCTGTATCTTCTCCTCATGACTCTATTTTAATATCACTCACTATTGGCTTGTTGCACTGCTCTCACATTCCCAAGTGGTCACGGACCCAAAGAATGTATAGTCTGTCCCTTTCCTCTTTGGTGGTCCTATTCTGATTCTATTGAGTGAATCCCTCTCTGGAAGTCTATCTCTATGATCAAGAGACATAACATCCATACGAGTGGATAAGACTGATCACACGGATAATTGATGCCCTAGCCATTGCAGCCAATGGGAACTGCGATCGCGGTAGTGCAACACAATTGTGAAACTCGTGATAGGCGTGCACCGCCTCCAAGATCCCGGTTATTGGATACAATTGAAAAATGCTAACCAGGCAGACCAATTGCAGCAGCAGAGTACCACTGAAACAACCCCAGGGGCCTATAAATGTCTGTGAGAGAGCCACACATTTCACTTGCATTCAGACACTGTTGGCTGTCATTCATCACCACCAACTGCTGCTGTTCCTGTATCCTGGACCCAGTGATGGCGAGAACTGAGAACATCAGGGCCCGTCCCTTCACCACAGAGGAGCTGAAGGTCCTGGTGGACGAGGTCCTTTCACAGTATGGGAGGCTATATCGTGCCCAGATGTACTGGTAAGGTAAGTGTCTGAGTAAACGTTTGAGAGTGCTCATGTGATTTCCATGATGCCCACGTTTAACCTCAGTGTGAGACCCTCAGGCCTGCACAGAAACTGCCCAATGTTACAAGAACCCAGCACTAAAAGGACTGAGTGAAACATAGGTGTTGTCTACCACCCTATTTCACAGTGAGCTATCTTAAGCCTGAGGATTGCACAAGACAGGACTACACCTCATGAGAAGAGTGTGAGAATGTAAGATCATGGCCCTAAATGTGACCACCATGATACAAGTAGCCATGCACTGGTCAAGGACATTAAGTGGTGTGTAGTGTTGGACATAGTGAGTCTGCCACAACACATCCTTTCTACTGTATTGTATGTCATGCTCACTCACATACTGCATCACAGAAGAGGGCCATTATCACATTGTTTGCTGTGCTGGCACTCTGCATGTGTATGAGATGGCCATGTAGTGTGCCCATCATCATACATGTATACACCTCTATGAGAATATTTGATCCAAGTGTGCTACGTTTCATGCTGTATGGCCTCTGCTCTACATTTATGTATTAGTGTGATATGTATTGTCATGCTCCTGTACTGACACACAGTGGTAGACAACACAGTGTCACTGAAACATTCTCCTCTTGTCTCCCATGCATGCAGATTAAGGTCCATCAGCATAAGGCCATATGGAGGGCCATTGCACTCAAGGTGTGGACTTGGGATGTCTCCAACCGACGGCATACACACTGTCACAAGAGGTGGGAGACATCTGCCGGCTGAGCAAAAACATGGCAGAGATGACGTTGGGGGTGCTCCCTTGGACTGACAGGTTGGCACGCAGGAGCATAACACCACTAATGGCCTGCATCTTAGCAGTGACACAGCCAGAGCTGGATCTACACTTGAGGGCTCACCAGCAGCAAGTTGGGGGTGGGCATTGTGTAAAGTGTGACTTTGGGTGTGAGTGACTGCATGAATCCCAACCCTGAGCCAGTGTGGAGCTCTGTGATGTCTCCAGTGTAATGCAATGGCTTCTAAGTGGCCTCTGTGTTGAGTGCAGCTTTTCTGCATTTGTGCAACATTTTGTTTCTCATGTGTCAACAACCCATGAACCTGGTCACATTTCATCAGCTTGAAATATTTAAAAGTCTCATTGCATGAATGTTGTCTGCACTCAGAGCCCCCTACAGAGGATTATTTATTGTGTGGAGTGGGTAGCCCAGGACAATTGTTGGGCGTGTGTGCGCTGTATGTCTAGCTCAATAGTGTGCTCATGTGATGATGTGTTTATTTATTTTATTTTATTTTGAAAGTTATATAGAGCGCAAACAAGACCCTTGCAGATATCAGAGCGCTTTACAGTAAGTGAGGGTAATTATAAAACACATAAAAACAAGTAAGTTAAAATATACATAACATCTTGTGCAACATAAAGCAAAACAATAAGGTGAAAAACAGGGAGTCATGACTATGGCAAATATAGTGATTGGGTTGACTAGTTGGACCCTTGTCATAATAGGGGCAAATGCTGCGGGTATGAATGTTCCCAAAATTGCCATAAGAATCCCTTTTACTTCCTTTTTGAAAGATGCAGTGGAGGAGTTCAATCTTGTTTCTGGGGGTAGTGCATTCCATATCCTAGGCACCATTCCTGATAAGGATTGTTTACATGTTTTTTCTTGTTGAATCTTTGTGGCTTCAGTGGTAGGTTTTCCGCACTTCTTCTGGATCTTATACCACCAGATATTATCAGTTTCTGTATGAGATAGCTGTGTGCATTGTGATGTATAGCCTTATGCGTCATGCACGCTATTTTCAGATGAATTCTGGCTACAAATGGTAGCCAGTTTAAGGATTTTAGGTCTGGGGAGATGTGGGGCCTCCTTTTAGAGCCAGTGATGCGTCTCGCTGCAGCATTTATAGAAGCTCTTAGGGGAGCTGTAGTAGCTTTGGGGAGGCCGCATAGAGAAACATTTCCATAATCCACCAAGCTATAACTAGAGCTTGAACTGCCATCTTGAAGGCTTTGGTGGGCAGGAAGGGTTTCAACTTCCTCAAGTTTGCTGGAAGTTTGCTCCCCTAGTTGCGTTGCTAATGTGTTTATGCATATTGAGGTTGCAGTGTTATACCGAATGATTTCGCTGAGTCCACAAAGGTTGGTTGAACGTTGAGTGCAGTAAGATGTTTGACTCGGTCATGCATCATGGGGACTTTGGCAGGTGGAGCAATTAGGAGGAATTAAATGTTTAGAGCATTCAATTTGAGGTGGTTCTCTGCCAGCCATGTTTGGTTGCTTTTAAGCGTTGTGTTAACCAATTTAATGTCTTCAAGGGTGTGGATCATAAGGTATAGTTGGGTATCGTCTACGTACATGTGAAATTGCACGTTAGATGCTTGTAGCAGATCGGTGAGTGGCTCCATGAATAAGTTAAATAATGTCAGGGATGGCGAGGACCCTTGCGGGACTCCCAACTTTACTGCAACAGGTTTGGACAGGGTGTTGTTGACCTTGAATTTTTGAGTCAGGTTTTGCAGAAAAGAGGTAAATCAGTTAAGCACTGACCCTGATAGTCCCATTCTGTGATTCAGCAGATCTATCAAGTTCTTGTGTTTGATCATATCAAAGGCTGAGGAAATGTCTAGTAGGATGAAAAGCCAAGTACCGTTCTGATCAAGTATTTGTAGTGCATCATCAATTATGTGTGCCATGGCTGATTCCGTGCTGTGACCTGCTCGGAAGCCTGATTGGTGTTTGTTAAGAAGGTCGAAGTGATCAATATGTTTTGTCAGTTGGTGGTGTACACATTTTTCCAGATGTTTGGCCAGGGTAGGAATATTGGAAATAGGGCTGCAGTTATTTCGGTCCATAGGGTCAGTTGTGGGTTTCTTTGGGATGGGTGATACCTGCCCCACCTTGAGTGTGTCAGGGATGCAACCTTGTTGAAGTGAACTGTTAATGATTTTGGTCCAGAGAGGTAGAAGCAATGGGGTAAAGTCTTCAACCGCGTTTGCGGGGAGAGGGTCGGTGAGGTGATTGGCAGGCTTCAGGGCTCTAAGAATCTTGCCTGTAGCTTCTTCCGTATAGGTATCGAAGGATGACCACGCTGCGTTGTTTTTTAGATCAAATTTTGAAGGGATTTGTTGTGATGCAGTTGGGAGTAATGGGGAGATTTTGGTATGAGGACTAGAGTGTGATATTAGGTCAGTGAGGAGATCTTTCTTGATGTTATCAGTCTTAGATTGAAGTAGGTTGTGGACGAGCTAAGTCTTGTGGACACTGAGGTGCATCCTTGGATTGGGTTTTGATTATTCAAACAGTTTTTTTGGGGCGATCTCCAGTTGCGTTCCGAAATTTTAAGAGAACGTCTATCCTCGTTAAGAGGACCGTTTAACCAGGGTTTACAGTCTTTCGTGGAAACTCTCTTTATTTGAAGGGGAGCAATCTTGTTGATTATCGAGGTCATAGAGTTGAGGTAGTGGTTGGTGAGATCATGTACGTTAGAAGAACCAGCAGGGGGCAGAAGTAGATTGTGGCTGGAAGAGTGTAACATGCTCGGTTTGAGATTTTTCTAGTCTCTTTTCCATACCTTTGGTTTTGTGGATTGGGCCGTGTTAAGTTTCACTGTTTCCTTGATAAAGAAGGTGATGATATGATGGTCTGACCAATCACAGGGTTGGATCAACTCAAGCTGAGTGGAATCACTTTTAGAGATTATTAAATCCACGATTGAGCCTTTATTGTGTGTTGGGCTGTCACAAATTTGGTTGAGGTCTAGGACGCCGAGGAAGTTTTTGAGTCTGTTTACCACTGTATCGTAGTGGTTGTTCCAATGGAGATTGAAGTCAGCAAGGAATATTTGGGTGTTTTGTCGCCCGGTGTTTGTTGTGACCATGTCTCTGAGGTGTTCTGTGAAGATGAGGTTGTCACCAGGTAGGTGATAGATGATGTGTAAGGAACATACTGGTTTGCCATTGCTGTTGATGTTGAGGCATATGTATTTGCAAGAGGGGAATACAGGGGATATGGCTCTGTTTACGCCGATGTTGCTACGGTGTATACATGCGATTCCTCCCCCTGTCTTACGACTCCTGTCCAGTCTGATGATGTCGTAGTTTGGGGGTACTAGGATGTTGATGAGAGGCGAGGAGGATTCTGTTAGCTATGTTTCGGTTAGAATAATCTGGTCCAGATCAGTAGAGATAATGAGGTCAGCTATGTCCGCTGCGTGTTTAGAGGCCGATCTACAGTTCAGAAGTGTGCATTTAAGCCGGGGTGTGATGCGGTAAGAGGTGTGATCCTGAATGATTGGGACTCTTCTAAGATTATTGTCGATGATTCTTCTTTGTGCGTGGAGGATCTGTGAGGGTTGGGGGGGATAGTAGGAATGGGCATGTGTGTGAGAGATATGGGGATCATTAGAGAGGGTTTGTAGGAGTGTAGAAGAGAGCGAAGATCGTTCTCTGAAAATGGGTTGGGCGGGAAGATAAATTACGGGAGGGTACTGATATCCAGCTGGGTAGAATATGTTTAGGGGTGATAGGAAGGTGAATCAGTGGCTTGCTAGGTGCAAAAGTTCTAAAAGATCTGTTGAGCCCTGGTTGTCTCAATATCATCACTTTAAAAGAGTGGAGATCCTCTTTGATTTGGTGAAGTGTGGACATAATCTCATCCAGTCTGTTGTCTGGAGTGGTTATGAATGGGGTGGGAGGCTGTGATATGAGTGTGTGTGGCGGCGATGTGGACTGGTTGGGTGTGTGATCTGGTGCAGGAGTGAGTAGGGTTGTAGGGGAAGTTGTGTGTGTGTGTTGGAGAGATGTTGAAGTGGGTGGCTGAGTAGTTGGTGTGGATGGCTGGTGAGCGATTGTGGGAGGTGTGATTGGGAGCGGTGAGCAATCTGAGGGTGGTATGTTTTCGAAAAGGTGATGGGGTGTCCTGTTAAGTACCAAAGACTGAGCTGTGGGGGATTGGCTGGAATGGGGGGGAGTCTGTGTTAGGTGTGTTATTGTGAAGAGGGGATGAGGTAGGGGAAGAGATGATTAAGGAAGGGGTTATGCTAGAGGGGTGAGGAGCTATGATCATTCCCAGAGTGGGTACTGTTTCTATTGCTCAGTCATGCTTGGTGGAGGAAGCATGCAAAGTTTTTGAGTGAATGAAGTGAGGTGTGTTGGTGGGAGGGGTAGTAAGGGTTGAAGAAGTATTTGGATCTGATGCCCGTAGTGGACGTGGGAGTAGAGGGGGGAGGATGAGAGAGGGGGTTGTAGAAGTAGCACCTCGAGTACTGGTGTGAGTGGGAGTAGTTTGGGTGGCAGCTTGGGGATAAGACACTTGTTCTTTAATAATAGGGAAGATTGTTGCAAGGATTTCTGCTCATACACAGAACTGTGCACAGAGACCTAGGACATTAATGAATTGTGGTGTATCAGAAACTCACCTCAGTACCTAGAAAACCCCAACCAGCTAGCAATCAGTGTCACATTAGCTCTTCGTCCTATAGCAAAGTAACCAATGATTAAACAACCTAGAACATGCGATTTAGGACCATCTCAGGGATGGTGGGGAGTGAGAACACTCTTTTGTTATACTCCCAAACCAGTCCAATACAGGAGTGAAAAAGAGACACGATAAGGTTAAAATATTTATTTTAACGACGTGATCTCATGTGCAGTATTTTAGTCAACATAAGCAGACGTAGGATTAAGAATAATATGGTCAGCATGGTTACAATTCCATAAAACACAAAAGGAGGAATCATATTAAAATGAATGTGCAAACAGGATATATATCGCCTAGTTTTACACCCTCCCTATATAGGAACTATGTCTTATAAACTAAAGAAGGTCTCTTGGGCTTGTTTTGGGGGACCCCATTACCTTTCTGCTCAGTAAGTGTAAATTACATCTGGATCAGCAAGGCTCTCTGTATCCCTGGAATCTTCCAAGTGTGTGAAATCATGGCAAGTGTGCTATGATAAAGGTACCAGAATCTTACTTGGCTCGCTGCTGCCAAAATGTTGTGTCTAGAATGTGTTACACGGACATGCCGATAAACAGGCTCACATGGTATGATAACCTTGACGGCTCAGAACTCCCTGTGCAGACTAGGAGCACGATGTATGTCTAGAGATGTCGAAAAACAAACCCTTTCTAAGGCTAACTCGCAAAAACAGCTATACATTGGTGTGTGCAAAAGCAGCAAAAGGTAAAATGGCGTTTAAACTTCTAATAAGCCATGCTAACATAACATGCATGCAAAAGGAGGCCCTGAACCATACTACAAGATTTTATCCAGGTGATTTAAACTACGGTCCATCGATTGAATTAGGATTGTACCATTATTGTAGACGGTGATGGTTGCTGTCGCTTGGAAGAGTTGGGAAGGGGCAATAGAAATACCTAGACCATGTGCGGATTTCCTAGTGGAATATATCGTAAATCATGCTAGGATTGCTTTCCTCCAGCGGGCTCTCTGTTCCGTGAGGAAGATGATGTCAGTGGCTGTGTTCTCGTTGCGTAGTGAGAAATAGGGATCAGCAAAGAGAGTTTCAGGGTGTGATTTAATAACATTGTGCTTGAACCATTTGGCATATTTTTTTGTGAGGCAGGGGGGATAAATGATGTTGTAGGTGTGTGTGCCTGTGAGTTCAATGATATGCGTGGACAAGTAGGTGCGAAGAAGAGGGTGCAAGAGAGTGTATGGGTGTACAGGACTCAGGAGGACTCAGAGTGAGAAGGGTTTGTGAAAGAGGGTGGGTAAGGGAGGGTGAAATTAACAACTCTAACTGTGATTAATTTATTATGGGCTGAGGGGGAGACAGGGGGTTGGTTCTTAGATGTCCTGATGTGTACCTCATGAGTGCACAGTGCTGGGTAGGCAGAGGGGTAGGAGAAAAGGAAAGAGAAAGCAAAAGAGAGAGAAAAGAACAAGGCACAGGGCAAAGAGTTAGAGAAGAGGGAGATAAGTTGGGGTCCGATTGTAATGAAAGTCTAAAAAGTCTGAGCTGATATGAAGGGGGGGTGTCGATAGTCGACTAAGGGCTAAGGTATCTAAAGGCTATACCACTGTGGTGAGGCAGGCTAAAATGGCCGACTCCTTAGTAGAGGTTTTCTTAAACAGATAGTCCTCTGTTAGTTTCCATTAACTGAAGGGGAAGACAGTGTAGTCCTGCTTTACTGTCCATCACACTGTAGGGGAGCTGTCGGAGAGCAGATACGTCCTATTTTTCTGTCCATGAACATGTAAAGGTCTATGGCCCTATTTCGGTTGCAATGAAATTCGGATCAGCAGGAAAGGTTGTTGAAAACAAGCTAAGAAGTGACAAGTGGGTGGGTGGTGGACACTCCTTGTACTAAAAGCTATCAGCCATTTTGGAAAAGTGAGAACCCAGAATCACTGGCCTGCTAGAGAATATGTGGAAGAGTCAAAAAGATAAAAATAATAGTCATAAAGTCAAATGAACAGATTTACAATTACCTTGACCGCGATGTCTGGCTGTGGTCGTTTCTGTGTAGCTTGGTTAGCCCGTTTTACTGCCAGCGTCATGCCCCTTTGATCCGTGAGGGTTCTGTTTCCAAGTAATCATGGAGGCTGTTTGTGTAGGCTTACCAAGTCTTTAGAATCTTAGAATGGGACTTCCGTTAAAAGTAGCACAACAAACGCACTATCCGCGTTGTAGTGTGTTGCTCCCGAGGGGGGAGAACCACACAACAATCTCTCTCCGAGGGCCGAAAAGAGAGACAGGACCCTGGAACTCACATGATCCGCCAGTGCGGTGGACTCACTGCTGTGGGGGATCCTGCCCAGCTGGGGAGCCAGCTTGCCACCTCCTCCTGGGCGCGAAGGAATGCAATGGTACCAAATCAGCTTAGCCGCAGCGGAACATGGAGGGCATGATGATCCCACCCTCCCACCGCGGCCTCCAGGGGCATGCCGCCATCCGGTTCGTGAAGTCTCACGATTCCGCTCTGTGGTCTCTAGAGGTTCACAACAGTTGCAGCCCGGGTACGCCGCTGATGTGCTCACAAAGTTTTGCAGCTCTGCTCTGGGGACTCTGGAATCCGGCAGCTGCCACAGCACAGGGGACCTGAAGTCGCACTCCAAGGACTCCGAGGGCAGGTTGCGACCATGATTCAGAGGTTTAGCAGCCCTGCTCAGGGACCAGCTGCTACGGCAACTGAGGGAGAGATCCTGTCGACCTCGCCACGCTATCTTCGGGAGCAATCAACAGCAGATGCAGTTCTTAGGATCCTGTTGAAACGGCCTGCAGGACGCCTGGGACCGTAACGAGTATCCCCAGGCAGCCGACCTTGCTCTCTGTGTGGACGGCAGTGGGACACCAAGCAACTAAGAGGGTCAAGCCATCTTCCTGGCTCGCCGATAGACAGTCAGCCTCCTGTGTGGCGTCCGGGGTCCAAGGCCAGGTAAGCGCTGTTAAAATGTCGATGTCTTGTATGATTTAATAATCAGTTAGTTCCCAATGGTGCTGACATTAATCCTGTTACTCTTTAGGGGTCGGTTACAGTCGTTGGCTGCCGCTGACAGGGATATCCCCAAGTAAGGGATCCCAAGCGGATGGAGCTCTTTTGGGGATCTCCTACCAGTCGGCCATTTTGAAGACATGCAGACTCAGGGAGCAGTGAGTTGGTAAGGGTCACACCTGTCCCATGGGTCCCTTATTCCACAATGATAGAGAGGATAACACCAAAAGTATATTGACCCAATATCAGCTGCATGGCATTACAGGATGGATTGGTGTAGTGACCGGGTTTTTGGTTCTATTTCTGAGTGATGGTGACTTTAGCTTGCTACCATCCTAGATCCCTATTCTTAGCGTGTTTTGGTCCTTTTCAGGCCTCTTTTCAGACCTGGAAGCATAAACTAGAGGATAGCCGCTTTATATGATGATAGATCCCTTATTTCTGACTCTAATCCATCTATTGCCTATTGGCTTTGACATAATTATGTGTCCTTTCATCATTTTCAGGCCTGAAGACCTATAGTAGAGGGCGGATCCTGTAGTTTTGACTTTATATTACCTATTGGTAGGGTTTGTGTATGTATTTTGATAGAGCTATGTGTCTATTTCATCCTTTTCGGGCCTACAAGGCCCAGAACCAGAGAGACTCCATTTTGCTTTCTGCCTCTGCAGACTGAGATGCATGTAGGTCAAGTGTGATGTTTTAGTTATGAGGTGTTGTTCACTAGGAGAGAACCGGCCTGGGCCGGCCCTTATCAGTAGACTGTATTTTTCTTTGTGTTGAAGACACCACAAAAGGCCGGCCGGCTGGGTGTGTGTCCTTGGCATGGAGTGGTGCAGGGATCTGATGGGCGGCAGGCTGCTGACTGGAACTTTCCACTAGGGGAGAGCATTCCATATTAGCGAAGTGCAGAGAGGCAGAGTGTTCAGATGGTTTTTTGGAGCTGAAGAAAGCAGTCAGAAGCAGTTGTGGGCAGAAGCAGTTACTTGTCAGAAGGAGTTGTGATCAGAGGGAGCTGGTCAGGATGAGATGCAGTCTGGAGAAGATGCAGTGAGAATAAGTTGCTTTGCAGTTGGAGTAAGATGCTTTGGAGACAGAATGAAGTTACATCATGAGAGATCAGTTGGAGCAGGCAGTTAACAGCTGGAGTTTGGAGTGATACCTTTTGGAAGAGACTGAAGTTATATCGTGGATTAGTCTGTGGGAGCAGCTGGAGTGAGTTGGACATTGGAGCTGGAACAATCAGACAGAGTGAAGAAGCTAGTGGAGCAGATGGTTATCAGAGTGGCAGAAACTATATCATTAGACTGAAGTTGGAAGGTGAAGACAGTTTGTGGGAGAGAGGAATCCAGTGCAGAGTGATCGGCACAGATGTGTGTCCAAGAGTGCAGGGGAGAATCTGAGATGAGCCAAGGCACAGACGAGAGAGGGACCCAGATGACAGCTAGAACAATACTTCATAATAATCAGGTGATATCTGTCCTGTTATATTAGTGCCCATATATATATATATATATATATAGGGCTCCCGATTTTCCATTTTTACCAATTTATACATATAAATACAGACGGAAAACACGTTTTCCTTTGTCTGTATTTATATATATAAACGGGAAAATATGAGTAAATTTTGCTGTTCTGCCATCTGGTGTCTCCCCCTCCTTAGAGGGTTAAGAGGCTTCTGCCCGGGCTGAGACGCACCCGAGTACTTCACAGGTCTTTGAAAGACCAGAATCGCCGGCCACAAGGGATTCGTGACGTCGCCCCTTGCCCCTAAACCTTGAGACGTGCCACCTGTGAACCCAGCCTGCAGTACCTTCTTCTGTCCCAAGAGGGCCGAGTCGGAGCCGGGAATCAACTGCAAGGTGAGTCTGCAGTTGTGCTCAAAACAGCGGCTCAAAAGTTCAAAAGCTCTAGGGCAGAGATACTCACCTCTGCCCCCAACTCAGACTTTCAAAGGGGAACAAATTGATTTGTCTGCCTTCAGACTTACACCATGAAAAGAAAAAGATTTTTCAGGACCGGGTAGTAGCTGATTTAGCTTTTATTTCCATCACTTTGTGATTTAATTAACCAGGTTTCCTCCCACATTTTAAAAGAGAAGTTATTTATAAAACCGTTTTGATATTGTATTGTTTGTCTTTATAAAAAAATTGCTGTGTGCTGTAAAGAAGCGCACAACTTTGTGTCCATGTTTTATATTTGTAAAAATGTATTTCTTAGGCAATTCATTGTATTTTTTAAAGTCTTGCGCAGACTTGGGTTCAAAAAAGTTTGTAAAGAAAGATGACTGAGGATTAGAAGTCATGTCTAAAAACAAATTTAAGCTGCATTGATTATTTAGAGCAGTGCAGACATACTCACAATGCTGTTTATACCCTGTTAATACAGAATTGGCCATAAACCCATTTATGTAGCAACCTTATTTTTGAAGTTTTGATGTGAAAAAGAAGCTTCCAACAACTTCATGACCTATTAAAAGTGCACGTCAACAGTAAAAAAAAAAAAAAAAAACGTCAGCTGGTGGCAAACGCAAAAGAGCAAGGATTCTCCCTTTTAAATCACAGGGCAGGTAGCCCTCTTTCTTTCCCCCAGCAAATCCACCTTTTAACATCAGTGGGGGCCAGCACCCTTACTCTAGTGCACCCCCGCATTAAGGCACATTTCATTAGAAACGGGCCTGCTTTCCCGCTTTCCACACTCGGGATTCTTTGTTTTCATCAGGTCCATGCCCCCACATTCCTCCAGAGTGCTTCTCGAGGGCACCTCGGCTCGCTTCTGCCCCAAAACGAGTGGCAGGCAAGGGGACACCAAATCCTTGTAAAAACAAGTGATTTTGCAAAGTTTGACATTGAACTAATTTTGAACCTGTGTGGGCAAATACAGGGCTCAGCTACAGAGGGCTTTATTTACGGAGCCACAATGTTTCCCTAAGCACAGGAAAAAAGTGCACAACTAAGATGGCAAAACCAACGCTCCAGTATGGGGAGCTTGCCATAAAAATTGAAATTGATCAGCGTGCTATCTGCTTTATAGCAACAAGCAAAAACGTGCAGGCGCAGACGGGGCTTTCTTATTCTGACTCCTGCTCTGCCCATAACAATGGCCTATTCTGAGTGGTCAACAGGCCTCCATCTGTTCGAATCTCCTGACTGGGTGTGAGCAGCCAGGAGCCTCACACCTAGAAGCAAATGCCACAGATGGGAAACAAAGGCTCACACCTGTTATCACTTCACACATACTTAAGAGAGGCATCTTTTCACTTTGTTCAGGCAGCTCAAGGCAGTGTGAGTTTCTCTCAGTGAGGCTGGATGGTGTTCAGTGGGGGAGAGAATGTGGCACTCTGCCAATGACAGAAACTGCAAGGCTCTGAGACAAACGGCTTGTGATAGCACTTTTAAGCATATTTGGGACATTTTGCAAATGGCAAAGTTTGTTTTCAGAGGAATGTATAGTGTTGACCAATAACAACTGAGTGCATGTGTGCATTGTCAATTTAAATAAATGTGGCAAAATACTAGCTGTAGCATCGTCTTTTGCTTGCAGCAAAAATAAATGTGGATAAATACAGAAAAAATGCCCGAAAAATAAATATGGATAAATACAGACGGAAATGGCAAAAAAATAAATGCCATAAAACCGGGAGCCCTATATATATATCAATCCTTTACTTTATTTCCTAGGCTATATTCCTTACTGTATTGTTGCACTGATTAATCCCTTTTCTTTCAGCGGTGTGCAGTCCTGTTCTAATTCATTATTCAGCTATATGTGGATGTGATGGTAATAAAGCTTTCTTGTTTTCATTCTAATAAAGAGACCCTGCAGATCTGTGTATTCCTTAGATGTACCTATTCCCCTTTACTTTTCAGGCTATGTCTAGATTCCTAGTTATTGTGATGTTATAATTTGCTATTGTGTAATAAAGGGACCCCAGTTCTTAGTGAACAGCTGTGCAAGTGTTATTTCTTGAAGAGACTAACCTTTCTTCTAGTCAGATGCTGTTATGTGGACGGATGTGCTTCCCGTAAGTGGTAACTGAGCAAGGGAGCAGGGAGCGCCTAAATCAGAGAATAACCTTTGCATGTTGTGATTTGGCCATTCTTGTGTGAGAGGATTGGATCTCCTATTTGTCACATAAGGGATAACAATTGTGTATGAGACATCCCCAGTAGATATTAGATATATAGAGAAACTTCCCAACAGAGAGAGAGAGAGGGAGCTGAAGGTATTCATAGGACAGAGATTGCTGCTAGAGAGAGTAGCATTAGTGAGAGCATTGATTGTGATCAATGTGTATACCCGGATGATTGTGGCTTGTGAGAGCACCGGGAGGATACGGTGTGTAGTGAAATTGCTGCTAGAGAGAGTGGCATTAGTGAGAGCATTGATTGTGGTAAATGTGTATACCCGCTGGATTGCGGCTTGTGAGAGATTGCCGCTAGAGAGAGTGGCATTAGTGAGAGCATTGATTGTGGTCAGTGTGTATCCGCACCAGATTGTGACGGAAGTGAGAGCACCGGGAGGATACGGTGTGCAGTGAGATTGCCGCTAGAGAGAGTGGCATTAACGAGAGCATTGATTGTGGTCAATGTGTATACCCACCGGATTGTGGCTTGCGTGGGCACTGATTGAGGTCAGTGTGTAATGGTAAATGATCAGAACTGCCCCTTCACTATGAGGAGGAGGGTAGCATAGTCTGGGCCTGAGTTGCCGCGAGACTATGAGGTATGAGTGTGGTGTGGAATATGGAATTCCTTAGTAAATAGTGAGTATTCCTAGTAATCCTATAGATTTAGTGGTGTTTTTGATGATATGAGCTTGTATATTGCTAATTCCCCATCCCCAGGAAGGTACCTAGGTACTGTGGTAAGTAGGCTCTGGGGAGGGAGATGGTTACGTTTCGGCTGGATTGGTGGTGTCTTGGTGAGCTGGTGATATCTGGTCTGAAAATCCGGTTGTTACAAATGGCCAGCCATAGTGACACCAAGTGCACACAGGTGCAGAAAGGGTAGATGGTGATGATTGCCTTGATGCATTGGCTACTTTACCTTTGCCATTTGTGCACATGGCAACATGACTGGGATGGTTAGACTTCGAGTTTCAAATGCAATGTAGCTGAACCTGGCTATTGCAAAATAGTTTAGTCACTATGGAGTGTCAGTCCTCAGCATGTGTGCATTGTGGAGGTGGTGTCCTTGTGCATCAGTGCATGGTTAAGTTGTGGCTGATGCTTTTAATCAGTGTGTGACTTATTGGCAAATTGATGTGTCCTCAATGTAATCAGTCAGCACAACGTATTGTCACACATTAGCTGCCCTGAGTCCAGCAACTTCATCATCAGCAGCAAACACAATCCTGCCTTGGATCAATGAGGGACTGTCAGGGACTTGTGGACATTTTGGCATGTGCCATGTCACAACCTATGAAGGCCTTGCATTAACTTAACATTCTCATGCTTAAGGGCTTTGTGTTTGTGACTAAATTGTGCAATGGTGCTCATTGGCACTTCATTGACAGATAAGATGTGGCCTTGTGACATATGCGGCAGTATGAGTGTCATAGATATCAACTGGCAGTGAACAGCAGTGAGCATCATGTTAGTGTGCATTCATAGATGTGTGCTGTGCACATCAGATAAATTGTAACATCTACACTGCTGACATCAATGGACATTTGTAGTTGTGCATTGAAGCCCAACATGTTGGATATCAATAACATGTAGCCCTTGCAAAAGGACAGATTAGAGTTTGTATCTGTGGTGTTCCCTTAAAGAGACTCCATATGTGACAGAGGCAACATATTTTGATATATATCAATCCCACCTACAGGCACGCAGGTATGCTTACAGACAATAATATGTGTGGCTATTGGGAGACACAGGCCAGCTATCTGGCTGTGTCAATACCATATGGAGCATAACTATCAACTATGCATGTTTCCATGCACAATCGAATGATTGGATGAATGTCGCATATGCAGAATGTACATGGAGGAGTTCAACATGGGGGCATCATTTTAAAGTTTTGTGCTTTGCTTGCTTATGATGTTTGTGAGTATGGCACTATACTGAACCTATGTCTCTGTCTCTTGCAGCATCTACAGAGGGCAGGGAAGGACAGGGGACTGACCCCGGAGGCGAAGCTTTTGGCACAACTGCCACACAGGAGTTCACTTACACTGAGGGGACCAGCACCTCAGAGGGGCATAGGAGTGCTCTGGATGATTCACATAAACGGACACACATGAACGCAAAACAAAAAAGCTCATCAGGTGACACTCATGGGCATCATCCCGAAAAGCAGGCATTAACATCACATTCATCAAAATCACCACCATCCAAGAGCACTCCCATTCCGACACCTGCACCCAAAGACCCACAAATGCTTGCCCTGTCTGCTGTGAACCTGGTGCCTGCCACAACTAAGCCCAAATACACTTCGAAGGCAGATTCACCCAAAGCGTCAACTCCCACACACACCCCTGTGAAGCAGGGACAAGAGAGCAAAGTAGGGGGTTTACCTCGACAACAGGGGATGTAGGGGAAGAAGCAAGGCCACCCCAAGCATACCGCCAGGTTCAGCAAATTCCAACAGGTAGAGCCTCCTGCACCTGCTACACACTTGGGTGGGAGGCTGTTGTGCCACCCTCACTTTCCACTCCAAACAAGACACTTGTGGGCTATCGGATCGCCAAACAGTTGAGACCCAGCCCTCAACACTCACCCTCAACCACTGTGCATCCATGCAGCATGTCTCCACCTCCCCGTGCCACCACTCCACACGAACCAAGCAGCCCTCAGAATCCCACAGCCACGGATGCCTCTACCTCAGCCGGTTCTGGCCTTCCCAGGTCCAGTCCTCCAACTGGCCCGACAATCAGCCTCCTCCCAGTTTAACTTACAGCCAAAGTTGAAGCCAAGTCCTCCTCCCCTCACCATTTTTCCCACAGCGGTCCCTGGATTGCCTATATCTAGCCCCTGAGCTTTGGTGATTCTCATAGCAGTGGATGGTGTTACCCATTTGATGTGCAAGTTCTCACGCACACATGTGCGGACTAGAGATTTGTACTGGCCAATGGCCTTGATGTTTTGTACGCTTGATGCCCATTTTCTGTGCAAGTTCTCAAGCACACAGGTGCGGACTAGTAAATTGGACTGGCCAATGGCCTGATGTTTTGCACTTTTGATGCCTATCCGGAGATTATGTAATAAAGACTGTTACTCACGTTGCTTTGTCGCTGCCATTACTCAGTAAAAAAATTAATGTATGGTTATATCTTCATGTGGTACATGCTCTGTATGCTATAATTCACATAGGCATTTACTTGATTTACTTTTTCAGAGGTTGTCAGAGGTTACAGACACTTTTGTGCTTCTTGAATCTGAGGCTTAAGGGTGCAATGATGGTTGTTTGTGATGATCAACTCTCATCCTAATCATTCTAATTGTACACATGTCATATTAGGATGCAGTACCACAACAGAGGTGAATTCTATTCACAGGATAACTTGCCGGTGGACAGGGTCTGTCTTATCTGTGGGATCTTTCTTGATGTGTGAACAGCAGTGTAGATGTGCAGGCATCTGGTATAGTCCTGTCTTTATAGTCACATTAGTACATTTGAATGTGCGCACTTGAGTAGTCATACAGTGTGATTGGTCTGTCATTGTCAAAAGTGATGAGGTGGATGTGCCTCTGCATATGACACCTACACACGTATGATCCAGGTAATGAGTGCCTGTTTATTTACATTATCAGAGATGTGCTTCAGATTGTGAGCAAATGTAGGAGTTGTAGGTTGAGCACTGTGCAGTGTGTTGGTGTGACCATGCAATCCTGGGGTACACCTACTCGTTCTCGCTGTCAGTTGTGAGCATGCAGAGTGTGTCACTGCAATGACTGTGCTGTGTTTTGTTAAACAGCCATGGGTCTTGTTTACATTGGTGCTCACTGTGCTGACCTGCTCAGCCACACTGGCATTATATGTGACTTTTCTCATACATTGCTGTTACTTGACACATTTATGGGACAAGTATAGTATGTGGTATGAAGAGTTATACCATCCCCTATAGCTGCTTCTGATGCCTACACATTGTGAGTTACTCCTCTATGTGGTTTTGCACCTGTCCAATACTGAGGTACACACCACTACAGTCTCATGTCTTCCACCCCATGTCTTGCCAGTGTGTGACCCTCACCACCACTTCATAGTGTGACACTATACTGTGGGAGGATGATCTGTGTACAGGACCAATGTGCCACCCAAGACATTATCACAATTAGTTATGTGGAATTTTATTCTACTTGATTGCAGTCATGTTTGCTCATGTGCAGTGCATATGTTTGACCAGCACAGTCCTCTAGTCATGGTGTATGCATCTGGGTTTTCCTGAGTTGTGCAGCTGTGGGTGATGGCTAAGGTGTATGTCTGTTTGCTGAGGTACTGCTACCCTTCATGAGTGTGATGTGATCTGTGTGCTGTGATGATTTGAGGCGTGGAAGTTCATAGTGGGGCACTCAGATATTTGTGATACTGGTTTTGTTGGTGTTCACACATTGCTTACTGTGCATGCACTGCTGTCAATGTATGTTGCCTTGCACTTGCCTGGTATGCATCTCCCTGATGTCCAGCTGAGTTTTCTATCTGATGAATTGGTATATAATCATATGTTGTGTTTTTGTTGTTGATGTATGCAGTCTTTGGCCTGTGTTGGCTCATTCTACTGACAGGTGCATGTGTGTGAAATGTTCTATTTGCATGACTTTGTGTGTGAGTAGCTTGTGCATTGTAAAAAATGTGATGTGTGTTGAATTTGCAGTGTGCATTTCTTGTGTGAATGTCACAAGCAGCAATGTGTATTCTTGTTCATGAGCTTCTTTTGAGTGCACATGTGTGCTAAGTCCGCCTATATTTGACCTGTCACTTGTCAAGAAAGTGCATGTGCATGCTTGTGCTACACATTGACACCATGCTCACTTGATAACAGGTGTGGTATCCAAGTCAGTTTTAGCAGATTTGTCCTATTGATCACAGTTAGTGTTCATGATTGGCATTTACTAATGCAATTTCTAATTGGGTTGGGGTATGGTGTCAGTGCATTTGTCCAGAGTGAAAATGTTGTGTATTCCTGTTCTGTTTAGGGTCACATTGCCTATCCACTGTTTGCCTGCACACGGCTGAGCTTGTTGGACTTCTTTGGATGTTGTTTTTTTATTTTATTTTTATTAACCAATAAAATCGACATGCATTTGTATTTCAATCATTAAAACAGAAAAGCTAAATAATAACCTGAGAGGGATTGTTACAAATTTTTCACTCTGTACTTTTAACATATTTCACAGAGCTATAATCGTGTCAGGGACTAAACATTAAAACATAAAGAAAAGGTTGTAACCCTTTAAAAGAAGAAAAATATAAAGAGTAGACCATCAGAGGAAGAGTGGACAAAAAACAGGGCATGCTAGCATAAGTTGAAGAAGAGGAAAGGGATCATTGTAGATATTCTACTAACGCCCCACAGATCTTAGTACCTAGTCTGCGTTTCTGAGAACCCTTGAGAGCGTAGAGGCTATACTCTAGATTACATATAGAATAAAGTCTATCCCTCCACATTTCAAAAGATGGTGGCTCTTTCTCCCTCCATAATGATGCTATACATGATCTAGCCACTGCCACAGCTATAAATAAAAAAATACCTAAATTCAAACATTCCCTGTGAATCTACTAATTCCTCCAACACTCCCAGCATCATCCCAGTGGGTGTAATCCCTATCCGCACCCCTGTCTCCTTTGTCAGAAATATCTCCATCTTATTTATAAATTGTCTCAGGTCTGGACATTGAAAAAATATATGAAGTCTATCAGCTTGATCTGCTGCACAGCGCCTACATTTACCTTCATTTTGACCCCCCCATCATGCAATTTTGGCAGGCGTGTAATACAAATCATATATAGTTTTATAATGTTGCGACTTAAACCTGGAGGAGACCAAAAGCTTTTCTGACAATGCTATTGACTGTTGCAAGACATTCCCTGCCTGATTTAATCTATTATTTCATTTGAAATTTAATTTTTCAAGATCGTCCCATTGCAGTTCCATGAGATTCTGGTATAAAATACCAATCCTCCCGTGTTTCCTAATTGTTTCCAGCAAGTTGCTGTTTATGGTCAGATTTAATAAATCTACTCTCTTTTGTAAATAGTCGTGAATTTGTAAATATTTAAAAAAAATCAGTTTTGGGGAGCTCATATTCAGATATTAACAAAGCATATGTCTTAATGCCACTACAGTCAATTAAATCTCCCAAAGTCAGCTGTCCTTTCCATCTCCATCTAATCACAACATTGTTGGAAAAAATAGGGGGGGGGGGTAATGCTAAAGATGAAGTAGGTGTATAATAGTTAAATTTACCTAGCTTCAGATATTTCCAAACTTGTTTCCACACTTTATAAGTGGCTTGCAGCACCTTAAAACAAGTTTTTGTTATAATAGCTAGGTTCCAAATTAAAAATAGATTCCTCTCTGTTTTTGAGCCCAGTAACAACATAAAAATATTCAGCGATTCTTCCACCTTTCCCTCTGTTTCCCCAACCAACAGAATGCCCATTTGTTGTAACATACATACCCAATAATAGAACAAAAAGTTTGAAACAGCCCACCCCCCTCGAGATCGAGGCAGGGTCATATACCTCATTGCTCGCTACCACAGATGGATTATAATTTTTGAAGTTGCTTCACCGTGAGTTCCAAGTGGACACACCTAAAATAGTACATTACTTTGGGTGGAATATCCATTTTTAAAACATTGCGTCTCCTGACTATTGATAAATGTAAGCTTTTCATTCTATCCAAGTCTTTCTTAATTTTTCGCATTAACGGCTCTCAAATTGATAATACCATTTTGTCCAGACAGGCATTAATATGGATCCCCAAAATATGTGGCCTCCTCTGTGACCCTGGAGTCATTACTGCAGACTTGCTCAGTGCAGATTATTTGCGTTTTTGTAATATTTAATTTAAATCCTAAACCTTCCTCAAATTGAGCTGCTAATCGTTCAATCTCTATAACCGCTTGAATTGGATCCGGCGAAATAACCACAATGTCATCTGCGTATGCTAGTGTGGTAACCTCCAACCCAGGTTTTGCCATCACATTATTTAACCTATGTTCCAGTAGATTCAAAAACTGATTAATATATAGGGCAAATAATAAAGGGGAGCAAGGACACACTTGTCGGGTACCTCTTGATATTGTAACAAGGCAAGACTCCAGTCCCAACACACATATTTACTACTTGGGTGAATGTTACATGGTCTGTAAAGCTTGTATAAAACCTAATCCAATGCCTTGCCATTGCATCATTGCCCATAAAAATTCCCAAGACACACAGTCAAACACTTTCTCCGCATTGAGTAGTACCACAGCGCCAGAGCTTTCAGTACACTAGTGGCATCCAGTGTGATGATTACCCGACTAACATGGTTGACCGTGCCTCTACCTGGAATAAAGCCATGTTGTCGAACAGAGACTATGGGGGTTAATACACGAGAAAGTCATGTTGCCAATATTTTTGTGTATATCTTCCCATCGCAGTTTAGAAGTGAAATGGGTCGATGCGATCCCGGCAATAGAGGTGGCTTATCTTTTTAAAAAAAAATACATTACTCGTTTTGTCCCATGATGCTGGGGCGTGTCCTTTCTGAGCCTCTCAAAAAGCCACAAGCATATCTGCTTGTAGCTCAGTTAAAAATGTCTTATAGAATTTGAGTAGGATCTTTTCAGGCCCGGCAGCTTTCCCTGTTGCTAGTGATCTAACTGCCTCTTCTAGTTTTTCCAAAGTTATAGGCTTTTCTAAATGTTCATTGTCCTCTGCGCGTAATATCTTCCTGTGAGGGTCCTTGAAAAATTCTACAGATGTATCTTGACGTATATGCTCTTCTGTATATAATTCCTCATAAAAGCTCGAAAAACTTCAAGGAACTCTACAGATGTTTCTACCGTCTTTCCATTAGCATCTTTAACTGTGGTAATAACATCTTTTATCTCTCTCCTCTTGATTTTCTTCTCCCCATACTCATAACATTCTCTTCTGACTGTTTGATATTTGTTAGCATTAACTTTAGCCCATTCCTCATTTATCTCCACCTTGCATCGTGCTATCTCGGTTTGTGCCTGAAACTATCTAGCTACTCTCTTAGAGTGTGTACTAATGTATATTCTGCTTGCTTAAGGTTATCGTACAGTCCCTGGATAAGGTGCCTCTGCTAGAAATTCTTTTAGCCATTGTTGTATATGACTGACAAACTGATCGTGTAACAATAATTTTCGATCAAAAGAGAAATTTCCCCAGGTTGGAACCACTCCTGGCATTTTAATCGTTAATAATAGTGGATTATCCAAGGTGATTCTTGGGAAAACCTGTATCTATGCTTCCGATAAAAGTGTTTTAGTAACCAGAAAATAATCAAGTCTTGCTAGCTTCTGACATGGGCAAGAAAAATAAGTATATCGGGATAAGTGATTTAGTCTGGGCCAAGCATCCTCCAACCAATGCTCATATAAGATTTTCTGTAATGACTTATAGGCCAATATATTTTTCTCCCGAAGGGCCCTTAATGATTTTTTCCAGCTGAATATTCAGATCCCTACAGAAGCGAATTCCATATTCAGATATTCTAATATTTGAGCTTCGCCATGATTGGATCCATATACTGCGCATACTGTAAACTTGTTACTAGCTACAGCACATTCAACAATTACCCACACCCATATTTGTCCGCCAGATGTCTCACAGCTTTTAAATTATTTTTTTTAGCCAGAATAGCCTCCCCTCTTGTTGTAGTCCCTTGCTACGTACAAGCCAGTAGCTCATACTCTAATTCTGTGAGTACCTTATATGTAGCCCATGGGATATGGGTCTCCTGGAGAAATATCACATCAGGAGACACATTTTTAATTTCCTGTGCTACCCTTTGTTGTTTAGACCGCTCATTAAGGACCCGGACATTAAAAGAACATATTGAGAATGAGCTCAACATTAACTTTCTTCAAATTCAAAGAAGCACCGCCCTCTCTCCCAACGTACCAAATCATTTCTTCTCATTTGTATGACCTTATTTATTGGCTTTTTTACCCCATTTTTAAACCCCTGTGTCCTTCCAGCAGTCACCCACCCCCCTATTATCCCACCCTTCCCCGCCCCTTGGCCTCTTCTGCCAGCAGAGACTCACCTTACCCACAAAACAATGGAGGCTGCATGACCCAGGTCTTGAGTGATGGAGAACCCTGTCCCAACACTGACCGTCCCCCCTCCCCCACCACAGTTCCCCAACCATTGTACCAGTATATCAATACACATCAAATATTTACAGAGGAGAAAAAAAAGAGAGAAAAAGAGATTGGGCCCGATTCACAGAATGAACTTACTACTTTTGGCATTCACAGAATGCACTTACTACTTTTGGTATTCACAGAATAAACTTACTCATTTTGGTATTCACAGAAGTTAGGACTACTAACTTTAGGACTCCTAAATGCCTTCTGTGAATACAGAAAGTCTTAAAATTAGTATTTTTCTCAATTTAGTAGGGGTAAAGTTAGGACTACTAACTCTAGGACTCCTAAATGCCTTCTGTGAATACCGAAAGTCTTAAAATTATGATTTTTCTCAATTTAGTAGTAGTAAAGTTAGGACTACTAACTTTAGGATGCCTAAATGCCTTCTGTGAATACCGAAAGTCTTAAAATTATGATTTTTCTCAATTTCGTAGTAGTAAAGTTAGGACTCCTAACTTTACTACTACTAAATTGAGAAAAATCCTAATTTTAAGACTTTCGGTATTCACAGAAGGCATTTAGGAGTCCTAAAGTTAGTAGTCCTAACTTCTGTGAATACCGAAATGAGTAAGTTCATTCTGTGAATGCCAAAAGTAGTAAGTTCATTCTGTGAATCGGGCCCTGAGAGAAAAAAAACGTAATCCAGGACCCACGCTCATGATGACAGTTATACTATACAAACTGACTGCTAGAGTAACTTCATACTTCAACTTCAACTTTCAAATTTAGGGTACAGTATTCTGGAGATACTCTTTAGCCTTCGTTGCAGATGTGAAAAACCTTGTGCTATCCTTAAGCTTGGCAGCATTCAACAGGAATACTTGGGCACCTTTAACATGAAAGGGGGAAATTAACTGCAGAAGCTGCCACCTCTTTTCCACTGTTTGATGACAATAATCAGGGCGCAAATAAAACTCAAACCCATCCCCCCTTCTCTTCCTAGCTGGCCTAGCCAGATCATACAAAGCCTGTCTAGATAGGAAGTTAGATAAAACAATGAGAAGTGCCCTAGGTTGAGTAGATTTACTGGTGTCATGATTAGTCTTTTTGCTGAAAGGGGAACCGGTGGGCCCGTTGCACCTCATAATCCCATGTCCACTGTGTCAACTCCGGAAAAGCTCCTGTGAGGAGCCCTACCACGAATTTCCGTGGATCGGACCCCTTCCTTCCTTCAGGGATGCCTAAAATTCTTAGGTTATTTTGCTGGAGTCTGTTTTCCATATCTTCAATTTTCCAGGCCATGTCACTACGCTGTGCTGTTAAATCCTCTGTTACTGCCTTCTGGACAATCATCTCATCCTCGAGAGTGGAGATCCGATTCTCAGCTTCTGTTATCCATTCAGCAAACTCAGAACAAGACTTGGCCACCTGCAGAAGTGAATTTTGCAGTTTTCTGCACACCCCCTGTGTTTTCTGACTCTCAACCCAGGTTTCTTCTCTGTGTGACATTATTGACTCGTAGATAACAGCCAGAGAGATGTATTCTGTGCCACCTAATAAATTAGGCCGATCTCGTCACAACCCATCTGATGACTCGGGTTGTATCTCATTCGTTTAGGGCACATACCCATCCTCCTCTCTGGGTTTTGCTGTTGTATTTTTTTCTGTATTGTGTCTAAGCCAGGTGTCCTAGCCCAGTTCCCTGGGGTCTCATCTTGATGTATACTTCTAGACTCGCTCTATTGCCCACCAGGGGAGCTGGAAGGGCCATCAAACAACTGTATGGACTCATCCCCCGACAAATTAGAATGATCAGAAAGTGAAAAAAAAATGTTTCCCGAGTCCATTTCGGGTAAATCATGGGATTTGCTCTGGTCTGCCTGTTTGCTCATATGTTGCACATCACAGGCTTTTTTATTCATCTTTTTTAATCATCTCTAGATAGCCACCGTCCATTCCTGCCACATTTGTACCATGATCGTCCCCCTTCAAAATAGAATTAGCAGTTCTCTACCCCCTGGTTACATCAGTAACCCCCTGCCCTCCTTGCCTTTGTCCATTTACTGTCTGCACATTATATTCATGGAGTCTTATATGCTGATCAGATACAGTAGTGGAAGGGTTTGAAGAGCTTGATTCATAGCGGGCAGGAATGCGTGGAGATGCCCTAGATGCCCTAGATTCGAGTTTCAATCTCCGCAGTAGTGCTTCTGCCGTCTCCGAGTGGCTGGTTTTTCCGCTGCATTTTGATGGGCTGTTTGAGCCAGCCTGATTTGTCCAGCGGTCGTAACGTCATTCCACATGGTGGTCTTTCTCTTTTAGCTCCGTGAGCCACGGTTGTGGAAGGAAATCTCTGGCGGTCCCGAAACTCCGCAGCGGACGGGAAATGGGCTATCTTTGCCCATTGTAATATTGGCAGACGAGTGGACCACCGCAGGAGTGAGGAAAAGGAAACTTCTGCCACCGCCAGCAGTGCGGATGTGCCAAAATCTGCCATCCTAATGAGCCCCCTGCTTCCCAGATCCAAAGTCAGCAGCTCAAGACCTTAGGCCACATCTTCATCCTTAATTTTTTCAACTATCTCTGAAGAAGTTTACTCATTGACCGCTTGAAAGAGATCCAAGACTAGAACTGTCACACTGTTTGATGTCCTAACCTCCGCATGGACAATAAAGGAACTACCTTACAAATGGAAAATGCTACGGTCAGGATTGCATATAAAGGCATTTGAAATCCTTAAATACTAAGATATATGCACATCCGCCGATCGAAAGAGCTTTTTCATTACAGAGATTGTTACTGTAAAACAAATATATTTAGGGTTTACTTCCAGATGAAGGTGAGAAGGGGCAATCAATATTCATGTAGTGGATTAATGCTAAGATGTTGATGCTGGAAATTGGGTTTTGGTTGAGAGGGGTGAAGCCCCTTCTCAAGCAACAACCACAATTCCTTCCAGGATGAACTACAAAAGACCGAAAATTAACCTGTGCTGCCCCTTGATAGTTTGGCACAAAATCAATCAAGCGTTACTTAGAGGAAATGTGTAATTTATTTTTGCAACACTCAAACAGCAATAAAGTGAAAACACACACTATAATAGATATAATGACACTAACATTATTTAAATCCAATCAGTAAAACCGGAGTTATACATTTTAAACGTTTTTAGTGAAAAATAGCACCTAAAAGATCAACGCACCAACCACGGACATCCAGTCATGCTAGACTAGGGCAAAGTCGAAAATCATGGCCAACCGCAATGGAGTACGATTTTGATATACTTGATTGATTGGGCCCAGTCTCTGCTTACCTTCGAACTTAGAAGAGTTTTAGAAAACAAATGTCTAAGAAGGTCAATTTCAGTGGGAAAATACAGATGTCTGTGTCCGAGGAGGAGGCGTCATCGTTGGGGAGCCATTGGATTAAGTCACAGTGTAGGTTTCTACAGTCGGACTTTGCCAATTTTTTGGAAGTCAAAAATCTCCAGTCGGACGAAGCAGCAGGCTGTAGCCAAAGAGGGCTCCATAATATTGAATACCATTCCAAAGAGGAGCCGTTGAACAGGACTTGCTGCTGTGGAGAAGACCATAGCAGCAGTTACAGGGGAGGTAAGTCAACTGGCAACGCACCTTGGGTGGGCTGGCAAGCAGGTAGGTTCCAATCTCGGGTCTCAGAGCACCTTTTGGCTGAACATTATCTAAGTCCTAAGTTTGAGATTTGGGCTATCTCAGCACCTTTAGCACCACTTGCAAGTAGCTAGGACTGGATGAGCACCTCTTGGAAGGTTAGGTCTCACTCAGGCTAAATGTAGGTGCAGGTTCAAGGTGTTTTGAGCCTTTTTCATCCCTAAGGCTCTCATCAGGAGGCCAGCCAACTAGACCCTGGAGCCACTCTGGTAGTCCTGAGTTCTAGCAGGTCTCAAGCAGCAAGGCAGTCCTCTGAGGGCACAAGTCAGGCTTCAGGCAGCAGTACAGTCCTTTTGCAGCAGCAGGGCAGTCCCATGAAGTACCCAGCAGGCCACAGGCACCAGAAAAGTCCCTTGAGAGTCCTCCACAGGTCCGGAAGTGAAGGTCTGAGCATTCTACTTTTATACCTGGTGCCATCTTTGAAGTGGAGACGACTTCTAGAGATTTCCAAAGTTTTGTTTTTGGGTTGTTTGGGCACCTTTAGCACCACTTCCAAGGATCTAGGACAGGGTGGGCACCTCGTGAAGTGCAAGACTCACTTCTGGCAGAGTCCAGGTGTGGGTTCAAGAGCTTGTTTTGTCTCCGTAGTTCAGATTAGGAGGTCAGCCACCTTGCCATTGGAGTCACTCTGGTAGTTCAGGGATCAATCAGAAAGCAGGCTTTATGCTGTAGGACAGGTCTCTGAGGGTAAAAGGCAGACGCAAAGCTGTAGGACAGACTGTGGTAGCATCAGTGCAGCTTTCTGAAGTACAATGCAGACCTCAAACCGAGGGGCAGTCATCTGAAGTACAAGGCGATCCTACAGGGGGGTGTCCACCGGTCTGGAGGAGACTGAAGAGTTAGGGGCCTATTATCATGGTGCGCGGATTGCCACCGATCCGCCCACCACAATTCACCACCTGAGGGCCATTTACCCCCTTCCACATTAGCATGACGGGGGTACAGCGGTAGACGGTAAGACCGTCCGCCGCTTTTCCACCCGCAGGCAATCATCTCAATGGCTTGCTGTGCAGAAAAAGCCCATAATATGGAGGAGGTGCTTTGCAGGCACTGCCATCCATATTATGATGGGTGCGGTAGAATGCCTTTCCATGGCGGAAACTCCGCCATGGAAAGGCATGCAGACTTTGGCTTGGGGGGCCCGTTGCAGGTCCCCAGGTGTTGGGAGGGGTGGGGTGGGTGCACATGGGGGGTACCCATGTTAACCCCCTTTATTGGCATGCACAATGTGGCAGGCACCGCACGGTGCCTGTCATGTTGTGCATGCCAATGCACAACATTCCTTTTTAACATTGAGGCTGGTGCTGCTTACAGCACTGCTCGCTACAATGTTAAATATGCAGGATGTGACCGCCAGGATGGTGGTCACATCGTAGTAGGCATAGCATGAGCGCCGCACCTCTTGCGGTTGGCCATCATAATTGGCCCCTTAGTCTGAGGGTGTAATATTTATACACTGGTGAAGTGGGAGAAACTTCTAGGCTTCCACTCAGCCTCTGGATCTGGAAAGTTCCTGCCTCCCCTTCCCAGGCTCCAAGAGGTTTGCAGTGATGAACTATTAGTGCCAAGTTCTTTGTGAATGTGCCAGAGACAGACCCTGTGAAATCTAAGTGGGTCAAGGAACAGCTCATCCTGCCAACATCTAGCTCCCCTTTGTCTCAATGCCTTGCAGGAATACATAAAGGCCAGCTGCCACTCTATTCACAGTCATGTCACCCTGGACACATGCTTTAAGCACCAAATGGTTAGAAAAAGAAAATGCGAACTTTTTAAAATTAGCTTTTATCAGAATTTGGACTTAAACTCTGACTTTACCATTACAGAAGGTTTCAAATTGTCAAGTCTTTTACAACCAAATATGAAATTTCTACCTGTTCCCAAACAAAAGTTAGCACCTATTAAATGTAATAAGATAACCCAATGTTATGCTTTGGGAGATATAGCCCTCACATGTATATCTTAAAAGTACTTGCCTATTCTTTTTAAATAAAGTCCACCCTGGCCTATGGGCTGATAAGGGCCTACCTTAGAGGTACTTATATCCATGAAAAAGGGAATCTTATGCCTGGCAAAATGTTTATTTTGCCAGGTCAAACTAGCGGTTTAATGCTACACAGAGGTTGCTGTGGAAAGCCTAAGGCATGTTGTAACGTGCTACCTAAGTGGTTCTGCAGGCCCACTAGTAATATTTAATTTACAGGCCCTGGGTAAATGTAGTAACACTTTACTAGGGAGTTATAAGTAAATCAAATGTGCCAATTGAATGTATGCCATTTCACAATGTTTAAAAGAGTGAGCACTTTTCAGCACTGATTAGCAGTGGTAAAGAGCACAGCACCCTAAATCCAACAAAAATGGATTTCAGCAAACTGAAGGTGATTTGGCAAAAAGTTTCGGGGAAGACCACACCAAGGGCTGTCAGGGATTTTGCAGTGTTTAATATTTTCTATGCAAGAAAACTATATATAAACCCTTACATATTGGAGTGGGTCATGATTCATTTGGTCTCTACTAGGGATGCTGTCAATTTCCTACTCATTTTGCTGCACATTTGAGACTTGGGGGTAGATGTTCAAACATTTTGCGCTGGGTTAGCGTCACAAAAGTGACGCTATCCAGAACCAAATGTTTTTTTTACTAATTTACTTTCCAGTGCAAAACTTGTTTTGTATTTTAAAGTATCCTACAAGTAACGTAAACCAGCATGAACCATTGCTTTGAGTTACTTAGCACCAAGAGGTTATTACATAGATGGAACATGTGACTTCCATTACAACCACCCATGCCTTTTGACACAAAACCCTATGGTTTAGCGCCAAAAGTTATCGCCACTTAAAAGGAGGCGTTAAGATGAAAAATGTTTTCATTCTTCTTTTCTTTTCCTACCTTGCACTCGTAATGCACTTGGCAGCACACATAAAAAGTGGGAAAAGTGTTTGAACATGTTTAGGCATAGTATTTTGTACACAAAGGATACCCTTCCTGTATAAAACGCATCCTCGACTCAGGCACGTGCCAAGATATGTGCCTGGCGCGCAGCAGCTGAAATCAGCGCCAGTGCTAGGAAGATGGGAGGAGAGAGTCATATCTCTGTAGATATGGCGCTCTCCTGCTCCCTCCGTGTCATGCAATGCTGGGCAGCATTTTTGGCAACTGCACTGTGGTGCTTGACTTCTTTCATTATTATTATTATTAAGGGGCATTTATAGAGCGCCTGGTTACACAGAATGCGTGTCCCCGCGCTGAACTGAAGCACTCTGAAGGAGTAGTAGGGGAGGAGCCCACTTATTTTGAAAAGAGGTGAGTTTTTAGTTTCCTCCGGAAACGAGCTTCGGAGGGGTGAAGACGGAGATTGAGAGGTAAAGCATTCCAGCTTTTAGCCGCCAGGTATCGGAAGGATCTTCCTCCCATACGGGCCTTTTTCACCCTAGGGACCTTAAGTAAGCCTCCTTGCGAGGAGCGCAGAGCGCGAGCTGGTGCATACCTGATGACTAGGTTCTGGAGTGGTGCTGGCGCCTTCTTAGCGAGGATACGATGGCAGGTACAGAGGGATTTAAATTCAACTCTGCTCCTCACTGGCAGCCAGTGGAGTGACTGGAGGGCAGCCTTGGAGTCCGATCTTTTTGGGAGATTTAAAATGAGGCGAGCTGCAGCATTCTGTAGCACCTGAAGTCGATTTATCGCTTTACAGGTAGCTCCCATATAGAGTAGGTTGCCAAAGTCCATACGTGAAGTGACTAGGGCGTGCACCAGCGTTCTGCGGGCGGCCGTAGGAAGGAGAGCTAGGACCTTCCGCAGAATCTTTAAAATGCTGAAGCAGATGCCCGTCACCCTGTTTATCTGTGGTCCGAAAGACAGGTCAGTATCGAGCCAGACCCCGAGATTTCTGACTTCCTTCCGTGGTGTGGGGGCCTCACCTAGGCATGGTGGCCACCATGCCGACGTCCAGACAGATGGGTTCCCTCCCACCACGAGCACCTCGGTCTTGTTGCCATTTAATTTCAGGCAATTTGTGGACATCCAGGTTGCTAGATCTTGCATGCAAGCCCTGAAACTGTCCATAGCAAGGCCGGGTGCACGCGAGAGGGAGACAACCAGCTGTGTGTCGTCGGCATAGGATAGAATTTGTAGTCCGTGTCCCACAACGATTGGAGCCACTGGGGAGACATAAAGATTGAAAAGGGTTGGGCTCAGGGACGATCCCTGCGGAACGCCCTGACCCAGTTCTATGTCTCGGGAATAGTGGTCCCCTTGACGGACCTGGAAACTTCTCCCCATTAGGAAGGATTGGATCCATTGGAGTGCGGCTCCAGATATACCTCCATCATTCAGACACTGTAGCAAGGTGGAATGAGCTACAGTGTCGAATGCCGCCCTCAGGTCCAATAGGATAAGGGCCATAGTGTGACCTTCATCCACCCCCGCCGTAGGGATTCCACAGCCGTCAGTAGTGCCCATTCCGTAGAATGGCGGGGACGGAAGCCAAATTGGGTGTCGTGCAGTAAGGCAGCTTTGTCTATGAAATCCATAAGATGGAGATTGACCGTTTTTTCGGCTACCTTGGCCAGATAAGGTAAGAGAGAGATGGGCCGCAGATTGTCTAGTTTATCAAAGCTGATAGTTGTTTTTTTCCTGAGAGGAAGGACCACCGCTTTTTTCCATTCTTTAGGCACTGTCTTTGTATTAAAAGACACGTCCAGTAGATGCCTAATGTAGGGCTCCAAGACCCCCAGGCTATCTCTTAGGCGTTTGGGAGTGGTAGGGTCCCGTGGGGAACCTGACTTTACAGATCTGCAGATTTTTAGGAGAGTTTCTGTGGGTGGGGTAACAAAATTGGTCAGAGTAGGTGAGTTTCCCCTTTCCCTTGGGCTTTCCACAAACTCTATCCCATTCGTGGGTTGAGTTGGGAAGGCCGAGTAAATTCTTGATATTTTCTCGGCAAAGAAATCTGCGATTCTGTCACAAGACTCAGGCGAACAGTCATCAGGGACAGTGACAGATTTTCCACTAGAAAGAGTTTTGTAAAGCAGAAATAACTCCTTCGTTGAGTTACCAGCTTCGTTGATCTTGGTCTCATAATGTGTAGCTTTCGCCTTTCTAATCAATCCATGGTAGAGTCGCCTCTCTGACAGGTAGGCCTCTCTAGTATCTTTGGAGAAAGCCCGACGCCATTGCCTTTCTGCTCTCTTCAATAAAGTTTTTGCATTTCGCAGTTCAATACTAAACCAGGGTGCGGTTTTTTGAACACGGCCACTAGGTTTAGTTTTGGATAGAGGGGCTGTAAGATCTAGTGCATCGTTGATGCGTTTGCAGAGATAGAAGTTAGCCGTGTCTGCATCATCCCCCCCTGGGTCGCCTCCTTTGGTTAGTTCCTCGCAGAACTTAGACTGGGAGAAGGAGGCCCATTTTCGCCTAAGATGATACAGTGCTGTGGGTTGTCGGGATCTACCTTCAGGAATTTGAATGGTAAAAGGTACCAGGTGATGATCCGACCAGGGGATAGGGATGGGAGTCTTCGCTTCTACTTCCCCCCAGTTAACAAATATGGGATCTAGTAAGTTCCCTAACTGGTGGGTGGGCCCACTTACAATTTGATTTAGTTGTAAAGCTTCTAATACTTGACAGAAGTTTTTACTGGCGTTGTCGGACGGGTTATTGAGATGTAGGTTCAGGTCACCGAGTACCATGAATTTATTTTTGCATATCGAGGTCTCTATAATGCATTCAACCAGACTCTCCTCAAACCTGGTTGAGGGGCCAGGGGGTCTGTAAATTAACATTCCTTCCAGTGTGTAGTTGTTATTCACTTTTATCGTGAAGCTCCCTGCCTCGCTGTCCAGGATAGGCACATGATTAAACTGGCAACGTAGACTTTCCTGTGCAACTATTGCAATGCCCCCTCCTCTGCCTATGGGTCTGTCCTGTCTGTATATTGTATATCCCTCTGGGAGTGCCTCAAGGGCATCAGGCGTGGATTCCTCATCCAGCCATGTTTCGGTTAGAAATACCAAGTCCCAATGTGTTTCAGTGAGTAGATCGTATAGATCTAGCTTGTGTTTGCGTAAAGAGCGGACATTAATCAGTCCGCATTGTAAGGTATTGTCCTTAGTGACCATACTCCTACCAGGATCATAGGAGAAGTGACAATGTTCGCAGCCTATGTTATCCTCTACTTTTAGTTTGTGCTTACACAACTCAGCAGTGCTAGGGCAGAGAGCTAGCAGTTCTAGCTTACTCCACCGTATATGGTTCTCACGAGGGACATGGGGTATAGCCCTAGACCGCGTACGATCGCGGACGGGCGCAGACGGGCTTGCCTTAGGCGCGCCTTTGGCGCGCAAACGGCGCTCCCGCTGCGCTCGTCCGCTGCGCTTGCGCTGGTGGCACATTTGGGGAGAGAGGTTGTGGGCGTGGCCTGCCTGGGGGCGTGGCCTCGTGTCACGAGTGTTTGGCGTTCGTGCTCCGACTCTGGCACCAGACAGCACTATGTCCGCTGTAAGTGGAGTGGTAGCCTGGCTTTTTAATCAAGTACAGGTCTTTAAAAACAAATAAACAATCAAATCAAAGTTTTAAAAAGCGAGCGTCTAACCTCCGGCTTCCGCCTCAGAGGGTGTCAGTTTCAGTAAGACGCGCTATTGGTCTGCGCTGTCTTATAGGCGGGGGATGTAGGCGTGGCCTGCCTGGGGGCGTGGCCTCGTGTCACGAGTGTTTGGCGTTCGTGCTCCGACTCTGGCACCAGACAGCGCTATGTCCGCTGTAAGTGAAGTGGTAGCCTGGCTTTTTAATCAAGTACAGGTCTTTAAAAACAAATAAACAATCAAAGCAAAGTTTTAAAAAGCGAGCGTCTAACCTCCGGCTTCCGCCTCAGAGGGTGTCAGTTTCAAAATCTGCTCCTTAGTCTAATTCTGATTCTGTACTATTCCCATTACTTAGAGCCTTCATGGCAAATTATTTCTGTGTATATTAATAAGATTACTATTGCATTTGATTTTTTCACATTTCTGTATTGGACTTTAACATTTAATAAACCTACATGTTTATTTCTAAATTTTAATCTTGAAATCCCTTTTGTGTCAATCCTTTCTTATTGACTTATTTTGAAATGCTGGTTTGAATCTCGTCTCTGGATACATTACCTCCTAGATGTTGAGGTTCACCCCGATCTACCCAATGGGTCAACTGTCAGGACATGTAAAACATGAATGCAAATGTCTTACTTTTAAAATGCACTGTACCTTTCCATATAAGCCTTTAGGGTCTATGGGGCTAATTCCGATGGTGTAACGATCACCACCGCTGAGCCGGTGGTGGCGACTGTTACACCATCGTAATGAGAAATACGCCTCGCCATAGTATCCTGGCGGGGGTATCGCAGCGGGCGGACTTTTCCATCAGTCAGCAATCGTTCCGATTGCCAGCTGGGCGGTGCTGGGCCAGTAATATGGTGGCCGTGCCTAGTAAGCACGGCCAGCTATATTACGATGTGGGTGGTATACAGGCCCTTCCATGACGGTGATACCGCCATGCAAGGGCTGGCGGATATTGGCTTTGGGGGACCTTTGCAGGTCCCTGGGGGATTGGGGGATGCACTTGGCAGTTCCCTGCACCATGTGGCAGGCACCGCCCGCCGCAATGTTAAAAATGCGGGATGAACCCGCCACTGTGGCGGGTGCATCCTAATTTGAGGCACGGGACCTCCGCCCCTATGGCGGACGGTCCCGTCCCCCGACAAGATGGTGGACGGACTTTGTCTGTCCGTCATCCTAATTGCCCCCATCGTGCTAATTCAGTTGAGTGGAAAAATAAGTCTTCAGTGATGTCAATTTCCTCTTCCCACTTCCTAGCATGCAGTATCAGATCATCCAGCATCAGTAAGTTGAGAGAGTTTTATAGAGATCCAATAGTTGGATATTTCTTTCCCAAATTATCTATTAAATGATTGCTTATAAACCCTGCTTATTGCTTATAAACCCTGCTCGGCCGCCACATTTTTTCCTCAAAAAATTGTGTACTTGTAAATACTTATAGAAATCTCTCCAGTCCAATTCATATCTTTCTTTAAGATTTTCAAATGAAGCTATCTCGAATAGGGAATAGAAGTCACCAAGTTTCAACAGGGCTTTATCTTGCCATTTTTAAATTATTGAGTCATTAAAAATTTCTGGCAAATTAGGATTATTATAAATTGGAGTATAATGGTTCAGACGACCCGGTCCTAACATTTTACAGATCGACTTTGTAGTTTTAAACCCAACTAAAAGTGTCCTAAAGCGGACTTTCTTTTAGTGAGAATGGTTCAAGAATCTCCAGATCCATCCCAATGCATCCCTGCCCATTATAAGTTCTATTGGGGTGGGTATGTCTCCCAAGCAGTTATCTGTAGGCTTGTTGAAGAAAAGAGTTAGATTATACAGAATAGTTGGAGCCCAATAATAAAGTTTTATATTTGGCATTGCCAACCCACCCCTTTCCCTTGATAGGGAAAGAAACCTGTAAGCTCTTCGGGGCTTTTCAGATGCCCATATAAATTGAGAGAATAGGTCTTCGATCCTTTTCAAACAGGTGGTGCTAAATTCTAACGGAATAGCTCTTATGAAATGCAAGAATTTAGGAAGAAAAAGAGCATCTTAATTAAATTGCATCTACCAATTGTTGAGAGATGAAAGTTATGTAGTCTGATTAATTAAGGTTTAATTTTATTAATCAAGGGTTCTATATTGCACTCAACTATCCGATCAACGTTGGCCAAGATGTCCACTCCCAGATACGCAGCCTTTTCTACCTGGTGTAAATCATTGCCCATGCTGACGTTCTTGCAGATAATCTGAGTTTTTGATCTATTAAGAGACTATCCCGATAAGATTACGTATCTTTCCGCCTCTATTTCTAGCTCAACCATCGCTATTTTTGGATTAGTTGTTACTAAAGCTATGTCGTCGGCATAGGCCAGAACTTTGGTTTCCCAGCCATGATAAATAATTGGGCTAATTTTTCTATTAATTTCGAACAATCGTATAAAAGGATCTATATATAAAGCAAACAAAAGTGGTAAGCTCGGGCATCCCTGATGAGTACCTCTCGTAATTTTAAATGTGTCTGTCAACATTCCATTTATAAGTAGTTTTCCAGTAGGCTGAACGTACAGCATTTCGAAAACCCAAATAAATCCCTGCCCAATCCCAGGCCTTCACAGGGTCTCCCACAGAAAGGACCAGGAAACCCTGTCAAATGCATTTTCCGCATCCAATAGAATAAGTGCTATTGGGTCTTTAGATATGGGCAGTATCAAGCAAAGCTATAGCTCTCTGAATGTGGTCAATGGTGCCACGGCCAGGGATAAAGCCTTGGTGCCATGGTGATAGTACTTCATGTATAACCCCAGCTAGACGACCCACTAAAATTTTAGAATAAATGTTGCTGTCTGCATTAATTAGCGTATTAGTGCTATAGGATGCTGGTTCCAAAGGAGGTTTGTGTTTTTTCAGAAGAATGATCATTTTAGCTTGAGACCATGATTCAGGTGGCTTCCTCCCCTTAAACACATGAATGAGCAAATTGAGCATAACCTCTTTTAGTTCAGTAGAGAACTTTTTACAGAATTCCACAGGAATATTTTCCAGCCCAGTAGCCAGTAGCGACTGGTGACATTTGAAAGTGGTGAGCATAAAACATACATCCATCCTAGTCAGCCTAGCCAGACTCACACAAAAAATATATAATAGAGCATCTACTTATCTCTCTTGCAGACAGAATATCAGTTGTGTTTCTGCGGCACAGCTCTGCCGATGAGACAGCCGGGACTGCAGGAATTTACTGGGTATATTAAAGTTTTTGAGCGACAAATCCGACGTCTGTCAAGTTTTATGCAAATGTTTCCCTTAATCAACCTTCCAACCCAGTAAGATGGTAGGCCTTGTGAGCCAGCATTGTGCTGGCTCGCATGCACAAATAATCGGGGATAAAAACGGAATTCCACTCGCATAGGTTCCCCTGACGGAAAAATTTAAAAGTACACATTGTTCACAAGGATCTGACTTTTATCTGCAATTTCTCCTGACCGATTGCCATGTTATCCTGTCCAGAAACGTCTGCAAGCAATTCTGGCAAAGGATTACGTTGTTAAATGCGCTTTATGATTCTTCCAGAAGAATATTTAAACGGAAAGTGATTCGAATAGTGTCATTTAACCTTCCAGAAACCAGGTCAACTTCATAAAGACACAATCAACCGCACAAGTTAGAGGAATGCTGCACACAGTGAACATAGCCAAGTTAAGAGTTAGAAGAGTGCAGCTCCCAAACAATTATGTTTAGCCAGGCTGAGGCACCCTTCTTCCTAAATGGGTGCGCGCTTCAAAAACAGAGCCTAACTATACTGTAAATTAGGCACAGCACCAGTCGCAGCCGGCATGACGGGCGGGTGGGAGGGCGGTGCAAATGGGCTCATCGCGGGGGATAGGGGGAGGAGGCGGGAGGGGTTTAAAGAAAAATATTGAAAACTTACAGTCCCACTTCTGAATGGGTCCCGAGTCCGACTCCCGCTCCCGAAGTCCACCGTTTCCAATTCCTGCAGCAGCCCTCGCCATCAAGGAAATGCAGCCTCCCTCCTTTCCTCCCCTCCGCCAATCACAATGCTGCAATGGCAGCACTGCGATTGGTGAGGCGCATGGGAGCGCGCCCTACCTGGGCCATTTTCTCTCTGTAGGCTGCTGCAGCAGCCTACATAGAGTAAAAGGGAGCGTGGGTGGTCCTGCTCTGGGCAGGGGGGAGTGGCTTGCCCACTGTTGTGGGTATTGACTGTTTGGTCAGCCAAACAGTCCGTATCCACAACAGTGAGCAAGCCACTCCCCCCTGCCCTCGAGCTGGACCGCCCACCCCAACCAGGCACTTATGCTTTCTAGCCGTGCAAGAAGGCAGAAACATAAAATTACCATTTATGCTTCTGCCTTCTCGCACAGCAAGAAAGCAGTGGGGCGACACCCCCACGCCCCAATGGGGGAGCAGCCACTGCTAGTAGCTTTACCATTGGAAAGGTTATTATACATAATAAGGCGTCTATCCATTGAGGAGGCTCATCAAGTAGCGCCTGGTCATCTTGCACTAACTGTACCGCTGGAATTTGGTTAAGGTATGTATTAATGTCTTGTGCGCCATGTTAGTTTTGCGATATGGAATTTGATAATAAGTATGGAATACATTCCGAATACCTTTGGGGTCTGCAATTGTATTATGAGTGGTATCTTTCATTTCTGTAATAATATTCCTGGTGTTTTTTTGCCTTGCTCTAACCACGAGGCAGTGTCCAACATGCTCGCTATGCTTCCTTCCCCCAGGTTAATATTCTATCTGCAGCTTTTTTTTCGATTTGTTCTAACACAGATGATTTTGACGGCATTATTTTGGCAAGTGCTTCTGCTGACTCCTTTCCATCTCTAATAGCAATGATTAAATTCTCCTTTGCAACTGCCAGTTGGGCTTTCAGGTTGTCCAAGAGTTGACGCTTATCCCTATTTAGGGTAAGAGAAAAACTCAATGTTTCTCCCCTGATTGCAGCTTTTAGTGTGTCCCATACAATCTCGATCCCTGTACTGCCTAAATTATCCTTGATAAATTGCGGGATCCAAAGTTTCATACGTTTATAGGAGTCATCATTTAAGAGAAGGGATCGTTCGAAGGTCCAGTTAGACAGTTCTCTGGTGCCACCTATGACCCCCTTTATTTTCACCACTAGGGAATTGTGATCTAAAATGATACATGGAGTCTTTTTGATTGAACATGATTGGAGAATTGTGTGAGTTGCAAACACAAAATCTAATCTTACCATCCTATTGTGTGGAAAAGAATATAAAGTACGGCCAGTATCGGTGGGATGTTGTGCATGCCAAATATGGATCAGTGCCTGTTCGGAACATAATGTCCTCAAGGCTTTAAAAACCTTCGTTTTTCGCCCACAATAAATCCAATCTTTATTTAGAGAAATGTTTTTGTTGGCAGGCAAATTAACCACAAATGATTGATGGAAACAGCCATTTAGCCAACTCATTATTCATGAAATCAAAAATTGCTGGGTCATCTGCGGTACTGTCATATAAAGAACATATTGCGAGTAAATCCCCATTTTCCCTCAACATTCGACGATAACCTACCTCCCATGTTGATCAACTAGTGTCCGTTTAAATTTAATTGAGCACTTTGCGGATAATACTGCCACCCCGAACCCTAGCACATTGTGTTGTGGCCCTTACTACTGTATAACCAAGTGAATCCAAAAGATTGATCTGTGTTCTATGTGCGTTTCTTGTAAACATAGAATGTCGGGATTAAGTAGCCGAAGAGCTGCTGCGGTATTCCATCGTTTAATGGAATCATTGAGCCCAACAACATTAGATGTTGCTATGTGTAGTTTACTCATTAAAAATGACCAAACTCCTTCTATGCAAATAAAATAAATAGTGAAAACCAAGAATTTGAGTCAACTCTCTCAATGCCGAACCCTTCCCTTCCCCCTCCCTATCCCAACCCATATGGATCCCTCCCCGCCCGCTACCACTCATATGGGCAGCCTGGTTTACCGCGAACCAGGGTATGGACATCTGAGCAAACAGAACCCTGTACCCCGCTCCGGTCCAGCCCCTTCCCTAGGATAACCACCCTAGCAGTGTGATTGCAAATTATAATAACCAATGTAACAAATATTCATTAGTGTAAACACAACCTTTATGCCAATAAATATCTAAATATTTAAACCTTGGTTCTTTCTCTTCTTTTTTCTGTAGCTTCTTTCAAATAAGCGTGAGCTTGCACTTTAGACTTTAGGAATAAAGCTACGTGTGACTCCATTAAGATTCATTTTTAAGCGCTCTGGGTTCTGCAGATAGACCGTTGCCCCTATTTATTGAAAAGGAGCAAATAGCTGCCTCAGCCTCCATCGTTGCTCCACTGTGGCATGAGCAAAGTCAGGCCTGCTGAAAAAAGTAACAACATTAAACTCCCTCAACTTGTAGGTCTTGCTAAATCAAAAAGTGCCTGGCATAAAAGAAACTTACCAAAATGTACTAGCAATGCGCGGGGTATTTCACTGGAGACAAAGACCGTTTAGAAAGTGTTAGCGGGAAGCGATGAGCCTGTTGAATTTCCTTGTCCCAGTCCCAGGATTACAACTCAGGAAATGCTCCTTTGAAAAGTGAAATTATATAGGCCCTAGGATCGCTCCCCTCCACTCCTTCTGGAACACCAAGAATGCGAAGATTATTCTGTCACAGTCTACTCTCCTGCTCCTTGACCTTTGCCTTTAGATCCTCGACTATACAATCATGTGCGTCTCCTTTTACTTTTAGTGCAGAGACATCTAGCTCCAGATTCTCAGTGCGCACTTTGACAGATGACATTCTGTCAGCGATTTCAGTGCAAGTACGACCCACTTTCCTAATTGTGCCCTGCAGTTTCTGTGCAGCTTGTTGGTTTTTACGATTGTCCAGCTTTACCTCTTCTTGGAAGCCCTTGATTGACTGTAGGACTTCAGCGAGGGTGGGTTCTTCTTTACTTCTTGGGATTCCAGATTTCTCGCTGCCCAAATCTCCCATAGCCGAGAAATTGCCACCTGAGCGAATAGTGTAATCTGATGGAGTCGCAAACTGGGAGTAGGAATAAACCCATCTAAGCGCGGCACTGCTTCCTTGTTCCATAGTCTCCCCACTTTTGTGTCTGCTTTGATTTTTTTCCTTTTTTTTCAGTACATTCCCGAGTTCTTCTTTTGCACATTGATTTGCCCTGAGGTCCCTGAGTCCGTACTAGTTCCCCAATCCTGCTTCTTACCATTGGCTTCGCCTTCACTAGATGTATAAATGCCAGTCTCATATAGCTCTGACTCATCTGTCACCGAATAGGGTTTTCCAATGGTAACTGACTTATCCTGGTTACCGGGGTTATCAAAATTGTCTGGCTGAGTGTTTATTAGATTTGCTGGTGTTGGTTAATTTTCAAGGCACGTGTTTGCAGTGATTACATCTGCTACCACCTATTGGTGTAAGACTCTATCCCTGAGGTTCTTGAGTCAGGGGGTGATGGAGATCATAAAATCTCAGACTGGGCAGTTCCTAACTGTACATTACCAACTTTTGCCCCTAATTCCCCAGCTATTCCCATTGGTATGAGGGGACTTGCAACCGGTATTGCTGGAGTGCCTGAAGAAAAGCTGCCAGGATCGTTTATGCTTGCAAGGGATGCCCCTAGAACGGTTAGAGCAAACTGATCTTCCAATGCCGCTTCCACAAGCTCATTTTGCACTTTCCCCACCTCTGTTGGGCCAAACAAATTAGAGTTAATGGTTGAGAGTTAGGGATTTTGGCAGGGGTGTTGGTGCTTTTTCCTTGATTTTTTTTACTTTGCTTAATTTGCTTGGCCCCTTGTTCACCCCTGTCTTTTGGAATAATTCCCACCTCTTGATCTCTGCTTCTCAGCCCCGCGTTTCTGGGTGATATGGTAGGATTTCTGGGTGGGAAACTGCGCTGATTTGGTTGAAAAGGGAGCTAATGGCTGACTTCTTTTGGCTTTAATGTTTTTTCCCACATGGCCCGCCATCCTTACTTGTCTTTCCTGCTTTCTCCATGAACTCTGTACACAGTGTATCATCCGTTGAATCCAGCAACAGTAGCTGCCTCTCTTCTCCATGTCTTGTGAGGCCATCAGAGCATTATAGATCTCTGATAGCGCTGCCTCGAGACAGGACAGCGTTGGGTTCCGCTGCAGGGCAGAGTGAAAAGAGGAAGCCTGAAACAGCCGGCTCGCTGTTTGGGAGGGTGCTGTCAAGAGCATCTTGCCTCGCCACCCGCTCTGGGCGCGTTCCTTTGCTGACTTTGCCGAGAGCGAGACCATAGTCATAAAGAGCAGCCGTTCCATGCAATAAGGTAATTGGTACAAATTACAACATTCCGGCTTCTTTTCTGATGCAGTCACTGCCACATGAAAGCATTTTGGACCTAGCTAGGGGTCGGACCAGCGGAGCTGCAGCGAGTAGCTGCTACTCAGATGCCATCTTGCCCTTAAATCATTTTTTTAAATAAATGTAAATGTTGAAATGTTTAAAAAAAATGTTGAATTTATTTTTAGTTGCTAAAGTTTTTAGTACATTGTGTAAAATATTTCAGAAATATTTTTTTAATTAATAAATAATTGATCTAAAGATATGATGTGTTTATTTTTTTAAATTTATTGAAAATATATATATATATTTTGTAATTATTTTTAGTTGAAAAAAGTTTAAAAATTGGATAATTTTGTATGTGTAGATATGTAAATGTATCTTTAATTTAGAATGCCATATTTAATTTTTTTTTATTTTTGTGAGAAGGGGTGTCTCAAGTTAATACTTACAATTGTTTAATAATTCTAATTTTTAATAATTATTTATTTCACATTTTATTCTTGACATTTTTTGTTAGAAATGTAAAAAAAATTGTGTTTTTAAATTTGTTAAAGAAATGTACATTTTTATACATGTATTTTTTTCCAAATTATTATTTATTTTTCTATATATTTCTTTTAATTAAGTGTTATTTTTATTTATTTTTTGTTTTGGATTTATGAAGAGGAGATTTATAAGGATTTATTATCCAGTACTTTCCCTGAGTTTAGTTGGTTCTGTAGTTGGAATAGTATTTTTTGTGGGTTTATTATCCAGCACTATCCCTGAGTTTAGTTGGCTTTGGAGTTGGAAAAGTTATGTTTTTGTTTTTAATATCCAGCACTTTTCCTGAGTTTAGTTGGTTTTGGTTTTGGAATAGTAATTTTTGGGGGGTTTATTATCCAGCACTGTTCCTGAGTTTACTTGGTTTTAGAGTTTGAATAGTAATGTGTTTAGGTTTATTATCCAGCACTTTCCCTGAGCTTTGTTGGAGTTGGAATAGTAATTTATTATGGTTTATTATCCAGCACTTTCTCTGAGTTTAGTCTGTTTTGGAGTTGGAATAGTAATTTTTTGTGGTTTATTATCCAGCATTTTCCCTGAGTTTAGTTGATTTTGGAGTTGCAGTAGTAATTTTTGGGGGTTTATTATCCAGCACTGTCCCTGAGTTTAGTTGGTTTTTGAGTTGGAATAGTATTTGTTTGGGTATTACTATCCAGCACTTTCCCTGAGTTTAGTTGGTTTTGGAGTTGGAATAGTAATTTCTGGGGGTTTATTGCTCAGCACTTTCTCTGAGTTTAGTTGGTTTTGGAGTAGGAATAGTATTTTTTCGGGTTTATCATCCAGCATTTTCCCTGAGTTTAGTTGGTTTTGGAGTTGGACTAGTAAATTAATTTTATTAGTTAATTTGTACATTGAAATAAGAAAGGAAATCTATGTTTTTTTATTGTGAATATTTTTATCTGAAAAACCATGTATTTTTGTTGTTCACAATTACATTGTTTTTGTTATACTTTTTTCACAATATTAAAAACATGATTCAGAAATGTTGATGTTATTTAGATTTTATTAAAGAGCAATAATATATTTTAACATACATTTTTTATGTACAATTGTATGATCAAAAATATGTTTTTACCTGCATTTGTTTTAACAGATTTCAAAATTGTACATTTTTCTGAACTACAGTCTAGTAATAATTTGTTATCATATATTCATTATTAAACATTTTCATATTGTTTGCACATTTACAGAACATGAAACAAACATATATTTTAACATATTTTAAATATATTTTTGTTTTTTGATAATATACATTTTACACATTTTTGTATATTTTTTGAACATTTGATTTTTGCTACAATAAATAAATATATACATTTAATTTTTGAGGATTTTTTAATATTGCTCCATACTTGTCTATGGGGCATCAGTCCTTTTTTCATTTTTATTACACAGCCATTTTTTTTCTCATGTCCTCACTTTTCTGTCTATCTGTTTTGTTTTTAGGTCATTTTGGAAGAACAAACCTCACAGTTAGGAGCTGTGTTACAGCGGTTAAGGTAAGTTTAATTTAATTTACTTTCAAGGTAGTTTTGGAGTAGTTAGGTGCTGTTTTGGTAGTTTTGTGTTTGACGTAGTGTTGGATAAAGGTAGAGTGTTATCTAGTGTTAGTTATGTGCTGTTTAATTCTGTTATCTTGTATTTGATGCTGATATTGATGTGTGCGGGTTTGTAAATGTTATTGTGGGAGGGTGTTCTTCTTTTTTCTTTACAGGTTTCCTGTTTTGTGAACAGATGGTTCTGACAACATGTTTTTATTATTTTTTTAAAGGAAAATGTATTTTGTTTTTTATAATAAATTATATATATTTCCTTTTATTTTTAGGGTTTTGGTGCACTTTTTCTTTTAGCTACTAGCCGTGTTTTTGAGGGTTTCATTATTGAGAGGATTGCGTCGTTCTAGCCTTTTTTCTACAGTTGTATTTTTGCATTTTTTTTGTGGGCTTTATTTTGGAATGGATTCATCTTTCAATTTATCTACTATGGATTTTTTCGTTTTCGAGGATCGTCCACTGCGACATAAATGTAAGTTCTTTTTTATTATTATGGGTGGGAAATGTTTTGGTTACATTATTTTGTTTGTTTCTTTTTTATTTTAATAAGAAATGTGTTTGCTTTAATAATTATATTTTGTCATATATTTTTGTGTTAGTTTTTAAATTGTTAATGACATAATTATAATTATTAATTTAAAAAAGAGTAGAATTATGTTGTTTAAATGTTTTGTTATTTTAAAATGCTTATGAGGTTTAGCATTGCTTTTCTGTTTAAAGTATAGATTTAGCAATCATATCTATGTATTCTAGCCCTTTGATGATTGGAAAAAGTTGAGTTTTGTGTTGTAGGTATTCGTACATTGTTTTTGTTTGTTTTCTGACTTTAGGGCCAATTTTAGTTAGGGATTGCTCTAGCCTTAGCTCTTGATATCTCTTGTTCTTTTTTTAAAGTTTCTATTAGTTTGTGTAGGGTTGGTTGTCCTCTTCCTTATGTGGTTTGGAAGGCCTTATGCCATCCTTCCACTGCATTGTTAGTTTCAACTTTTTGAGCTAGAGTGCTATTGTAGACATTCCATCAGGGGATTTGGAATTTTGGCTGTCTACGGTGCCCTGACCTATGTAGCCTTCCTACCCAAGTGTCTTCAAAGTAGTCTAGGAAGGGAGTTGGTTTAGTTTTGTTTGCTTGACAGAAAGGGCTTTCAAGAAGTATGGGGTCAATTAGGTTGTCGGGCGGAAAACCAGTCCAACCGCCGTAGTAGCGAAAATTAACGTTCCCACGTACATGGCAAAACCGGTGGCCAGATTAGGATCAACCACCAGAAAAAACCAACCGCGGCAGAACGATGCCACAAAAGACCGATGGTAGTGGGTGGAACAGGTGAAAATCCATCTACGGTCGTTGGATTTGCGGTGGAAACATCCCAAACAGCCGCACGGCCAGCGGATTGACCACATGTCCAATTAGGGTACCATTGAGGTGACAGCGGAACGATCAGCTGTTTCTGACCGCCGCAATTGCAAACAATGATGAATAGGAGAGCCGAACTAAGAGCGGTTGCATACCCATCACCGCATACGCTTCGGGACAAATTTGACGGCCGACAAAAAAACACACAACAAGGCCACCATGTATACACATCGAACTAACTCATCCCCCAAAAACAACTATCACACCTCAATGACACATCCCCATGGCAACTAAAAAAATACAAATCCCAGGACAACCCACACAACACACCTGACTGCAATACTCCATTTTAACACACCCACGCAGCTGAGTATAAAACCAGTCCCTTCCCTGCTCAGAATTCTTTGCAATACTCCACCCCTGAAGGAACAAATCCTACATCACACAGGAGAGGCAAACCACCACACATCCCACCAGCACAACAACACACACACACACACCACTCACATCACCACCCACACTCTCACACCTGCACCTTTAACATGTTTGCACATCACACACCATGGCACAGAAGAAAATGTCCAAATTCACTGACAGTGAGTTGTCAGTCATGGTAGATGAGATAATCAGAGTAAACAATTGTTTGGTAACCTGGTCCAACAGACACCATTAGCCACCAGAACACAAATGTGGGCAAGGATTGTCAGCAAGGTCAATGCAGTAGGGATCACCCCACGCTCCAAGAAGGAGATAGTGAAGCAGTGGCATGACCTCAAGAGCAAGGTGAAAGAGAGGAACAACAAGAACCGTCAGCTGGCTCAGATGACTGGTGGTGGCCCTCTCATTCCACCAAGAATATTCACTGCATGGGAAGAGAAGGTTCTTGCCATACTGCATCCAGAGAGTCTCACAGGAATACCCGGGGGAGTGGAGGCTGGTAAGTACAAACAAATGTCTACCATCACACTCCTATGTACTGTCTTGCACAACTACAAAGCTACACCTTGTAGGCCCAATTCCATTCATGTGCTCCACACTCTCTCCAACACATGTCTCACAGATCCAACATTTTCTCCCTCTTATTCACCCCAAAGGTAGCTAGCAACATTACAATGGGAGCATGTGTACAGGCAGCCAGCCAGCACTCCAACTCCCACCAGGTCCCCTTGTCCCACAGCTCAGCAAGATGGAGCACTACACCCCACCCAGAAGCAGGTGGCAGCCATTACATTGTCCTCAATAAACTGAGGTAGCCATCTTAACAGGGAGGAGGGTTTGCTCACATCAAACTTACAGGTAGGTAGCAATCATAACTTGAAGGGGTATTTTTGGGAGGGAGACCAGCACTCCAAATCCCACCAGGGCACCTTGTCCCACAGCTGAGCAGGATGCAACACTCTCCCACCCACAACCATGTGGCAGACATTCTATTGCTCACCTTCACCTAACGGGTAGTCAGCCATCTCAACGGGGAGGGGTGTTTGTGGGTGGGGGGCCAGCACTCCAACTCATATCAGGCCACCTTGTCCCACAGCTCTGCAAGTTGGAGTACTCCACCCCACCGGGAAGCATGTGGCAGCCGTTGTATATCACCAACCAAAATTACAGGTGGGTAGCCATCTTCACAGGGAGGGGGGTTTGTGGTGAGGAAGCCTGCACTATAAATCCCACCAGGCCCCCTTGTCTCACAGCTCAGCATGGTGGAGCACTCCACCCCACCCAAAGCTTAGCAAGATGAAGCACTCCACCACACATTCAGAAAGATGAGTCGGAAATTCCCCTCAAATGTGCCACAGAACAGGTAAGTAGACAGTGTATGCACCCCGCCATTTCTATAAAAAAGCATTTTGCCAAATGACTAAGCATGGGCGAATTTTGCGAATTCGCGATCCGTGAATTTGCAGATTTGCGAATTCCCGATCCGCAAAATTCGCGAATTTGTGCAAATTTGCGGATTTTTGGTTTTTTTGCGTGTTTGCAGGGTTTTTTTGCGTGTTCGCGAGCCGCTTGCTTAGCAAAGTTACCCATGCAGTCGTTTATGGGAGAGGGAGAGATAGATAGATAGATAGATAGATAGATAGATAGATAGATAGATAGATAGATAAATAGAAAGAGAGAGAAAGAGAGGGAAAGAGAGAGGGAGAGAGAGAACGAGAGAAAGAAAGAGAGGCCGGATCTCTGAAGGGCCAGATTCCTAAGTGGCCCCTACAGAACATACAGCTTTTTATTTTTAGCAAAATGCATATGAAAATTGTGCTGTAAAGGTCTCTTTTAGTTTAACCCCTCCTGACAACTCAAAATGGGTGAATTTGCCATCCTCTCCCTTCTTCCTGTTTTTTATATCTGTAAGTGCTTCTTGATAAGGTTTAATTCCTTGGACAGGTGCCTCGTTGCCTACTTGTAACTATTCTCTGACCCTGCTTCAAGGGTCAGAGCAGGGTCATGGAATACTTGCAAGTAGGCAACGAGGCGCCAGGAAGCAATTAGCAGCAGGTGTCCAAGTTGAAGATAATTTGTTTGTAACCCTTTTGTAAAAGGTTACAAAGAAATTAGGTTCAACTTTTGCACCTGCTGCTGTAACCCTTGCTTGGCTGAAAATTCGTCCCCGCTGATTCGCGGATTTTAACGCGATTTCGCGAGATTCGCGGATCGCGAAATCGTGGAAAATCCGCAAATTCGCCCGCGAAACGGATTTTACGCCCACCCTTACAAATTATAACACCAACCCTCACATCCCACCAAACTTGGCATAGATCCAATTGCCACTTCCAGTGTACAGGCAGGTAAGTGTATGTAAATGTCACCGAAACCAAAGTGTGACTCACCAAATCAAGAAAATCAAGGCACAATTATGCACAGTACTGAATGCTATCTGTAAGTGCCATGGGGGCAGTGCATCAAGGCACATATGAAAACAAAACAAGCATGGTCAGTGGTAAAAAGAAAACAAAACACATGATTTGACAAAGGTATGCATGAGATTACAATGGCTAGTTCATGCTCAAATGTAATGTCTTCCATGCAGAGTAAACAACAAAGATGCTTCACATAAAGTTCTTGTGCTGCTAGTTGTTAGATGACGATCACACAATCTGTACATGGTGCATGGTATCTATTGACATGTCATACCATGGACAAGTAATGTATGTACCTCCACATAATGTCATGATGCTCAGTACCGTGCAGCCATACAAAGTGATGTCAATGTAAACTGTGTGGTGTATAACATGTAGCAGCCAAACCTCTAACACCAAGTATGTGGGGTGCACTTTAATAGCCATTACCCCTCTGTTCCACAGGTGGCCAAGAACTGACAGCTGCAAAACAGAACACCAACCTGCAGACCCAGTCTTCCCTCCCCCCGGAACATGGACTTTCTGATGCAGTCTCCCTAAATTCCTTGGATGCGGAGCCAGAAGCAGACCATCAGGCGCAATAGGTCCTAGGGCCCCACTGTCCCCGCCGACACCACCTCAGCAACAACAACTGTGCTGACCCTTGCTATAATATCCTGTGTGGCCTCCACAACCATCACCACCACCAGTGCTGCGCCTGCAACACTGTCCCTGCCTCAGAGGATGCCCACACCACCCCGCAATCTGAGGAGGGCAGGGAGAGTGCGCGGGTTAGTCGAGTGGTGACCCAACAGGTCTGGGACAGCAGGGCAGGTGGTAGGGCAACTGGGTGACAAAATCAACAGGACACTGGGACCAAAGCCCTGGCCAACATCACCAGAGTTCTTCGGGCATATGAGTAAGCCCAGGGACACACAGGCCAGGCTCTGGAAGAATCATGTGAGCTCCGCCTGCTGCTGAGGTTCATAGACACAAGTGTGGGCCAAATGGTGGACCTCTTAGGCCAGCTTGTGCATGTCCTGAGAGATAGGCCTGGGGCCCAAAGTACAACTCAACCTCCTTCCAGGGGTCCGCAGGATGACAATCCCACAACCTCCCCTGCGGCCACAGAGAGGGGTGATTCCTCAGACACCGCTGAGCCCGCAGCAGAGGCCCCCTTTGCCAAATGCTCAAGGGGCCGTCCAAGGAAAACCAATGGAGGATCACATGGCAAAGCACCAGACAAATGCCAGTCAAGGAGCCAGCCATGATGGCTATCCTTACCCACCCTGCCATGTTGATGGCAGGCATCCTTTGGACTGTGTCACCACATCAATGTGGTGAATGCTCAATTGTCTCATCTACCATCACTGACAACTCATTGATTCTCTTTTTACCTTTTTTGTATATATTCAGTTCCCTTTCATATTTACCCACTGTAAATAAACCTTCTTTACACACCTATATTTTTGTGTCAGCTCCATGTTAATCACAGGATGTACAATGTTGGCTCTGATTACAATGTACAGGAGCACTGATTGTTTTGAGGCATTGAGAGGCTGCAGGGACCTAGAAAAAACACAGGAGAATAATATTCACTTTTCAGGTAATGGCATCACAGCCATTACACAACCCTTGTCATCAAGGTTGTCAAATCGGCACACATTACAATGAGCAACAGTACCGATATAGACATCCTGTTGCTGTGCATGACTACCCTTTCCCAGAAACATTAGCAGCAACCACAGAGCCAACAACATGCAGCAGTCACAAAGCTCACCCGGGCCTTTTCACCATCAACAAAATCAGCGGACAATGGCACCGTTCTACGCTTTCACTCACGTTCAAAGGAAGTAGTGGTTGATGAGCTGTTGACGCAGGTCGACACCTTCCTCATCTCCACTATCCTCGTCACTGGACATGTGTGGGTTTGCAGGTGGGGGCCTTGGCTGCTCATCATCACCCAGGTTCAGGGGATCTCTTTGTGCAAGGCCAGGTTGAGGAGCATGCAGCATGCAACTACGATCTGACACACCTTTTGGGGAAAGTACATCAATGCACCTCTGGTCTTGTCCAGGCAGCAAAATTGTGACTTAAGTAGACCAAAGGTACGCTCCACCACACAACGTGTCCTCCCATGGGCATCATTATAGCGGACTTCACCCGGGTTCCTGGGAGTCCTCAGTGGGCTCAGAAAACAAGGCCGGTTGGGATATGCAGAGTCACCTAGGTGTGCGATACACAGAATAAATCTGTAACATAACTGTGGCAGGGGACAGCATGTCAAACGTACAGCACGCCACTTGACTCTGCGTATTCACCCATAATCCACGCACGCTCAGGATGCAGATTTGCCATCAGCTGTGGTACAATGCTGTTATGGAGGATGTAGGAGTCATGGACTGATCCAGGATATTTGGCACAGGCATGGGAGATTATCACATTTGCTCGGCATACCACTTGCACATTAATGGAATAGAAATGCTTCCTGTTCCTGTAAATGTGCTCAAATGCATGTGGCGGAACCAGGCAAACATGTGTGCAGTCAATGGCACCAACAACATTATGGATGTGGGCAAGATCATAAAAATCACCCTTCACAGGTGCCAATTCATGTCTCCTGGGGAAATGGATGTAGCTGTCCTTATAGGTCATCATAGCGGACGTGACATAATGTAGCAGCATGCTGAACATTGGTTGGGACATCCCACCTGCGCTGGAAACCGTGCAGTGGAATGAAACAAATGGAAACAAATGTAGGGCCGCCATCACCTTACGCACTGGTGTTAAAGCAGTCGAATAGGTCCTGCGAGGCCTCAGATGTGGCTCCAACTGACCATATGGGGCTTGAAGGTTAGGTAGATCCAAACTGAATTTACCTATGGTATCCTCATCCTCCACATCTGCAAGCAATGTGAATGGACAATGCACATTTGGTCGCCTCCTAGGTGAGATGAAAGGGGACACAAGTCAATTTAATCCCCCTTTGAGATGTGTCCAACATCTTACGTTTTGACTGACACTGCGCCACCAGTGATTGGCATCAAAATGCGCCTTACAGTACAACTTACATGTAGGGACACCTTGAGCTAAATTAGTCGTACACTTGTCCAGTATTCATTCACACAGTGAGTCCCCCCAAAACAGATTCAGAGTATGTGAATGCCAAAAGGTCCATTTCAACATCTTGTGTAACCAGCCCTGAGAGTAGTAGATACAGCATATGTGAAAAACAGCAACACTGCTGGCTTCTACGTAGCTAATGTACCTGCCACAACTTCTTGCGTAAGTCGAACAGGGCTCAAATTAAGAACACAATAAGCACAGTCTGTGCAAAAAGATGAAGTGTGTACATGAGCAAAGCTATGTACACAGTGAATTAGGCACATTATGGAGTCTGACCTTCATCACTGTGTGTTGCTTAGCCATATCACACTTTGACATGTGTACATGGTAAATGGACAAAATATTGAATCTGAGTTATCGACTGGATGTAATATCCAAGTCAGAATATCGAGACTCCCACAATATTGACTGTGAGTATATCGACAATAGAAATATCGTTTTGAATATTAAGTAATAAATATTGTTGGTCATAATATCGAGTTTAGAATATCGTTTTAGCAAAATATTGTTTTGGCAGTGTTGTTAGAAATATCGAATTGTAATATATAGACTGTCAAAAATATCGAAAGACATAATATCGAAAGTATAAAATATTGCAAAAATATAGTTATAATAATATACATTTTTTTAACTAGTAATAATATTTGTATCATTATATAAATCAAATATATATGTTGTATGTCATATTTTTAGTAATTAATATTGTGTTTTAGGAGCAGGATGTTGGTTTATTGGGGATAAGGGTGGGGAGTATTTTAAAATATTTAGTAATAATTTTTAAAATATGTAAATTTGTTATAAAAATCGAAAATATTTATTTTTTTGAAATTGAATTAAAAAATTCGATTATAAATAATGTTTATTTAGAAGTGGGATGTTGGGTTAATAGGGGATAAGGGTTCGGGAGTGTATTAAAATAATTCTAAAAATTTTTTAAAATATGAAATTTTCATTTAAAATTCAAAAATAATTAAAATTTTGAAATAAAAATAAAAATTGCGATTTTCATAAAAGTTTGTTTAGGAGTGGGATGTTTGGTTAATAGGGGATAAGGGTGGGGAGTGTTTTAAAATAATGAGTAATAATTTGTAAAATATGTAAAAAATAAAAAAAAACTGAATTAATTTAAATTTAGAAATGTAATTAAAAATGTCGAATTTATATAAATTTTATTTAGGAGTGGGATATTGGGTTAATAGGGGATAAGGGTGGGGAGTGTATACAAATAATTAGTAATAATTTGTTAAATACGAATTTTTATTAAAAAAATTGAAATAATTTTAAAATTTGAAATATAATTAAAATTGTAAATTTTTATAAAAGTTTGTTTAGGAGTGGGATGTTGGGTTAATAGGGGATATGGGTGTGTAGTGTTTTAAATTAATTAGTAATAATTTTTAAAATTTGTAAATTTTTATAAAAATTTTAAATTAATTAAATTTGTTCAATTGAATTAATATTTTCGAATTTCAATACATTTTATTTAGGAGTGCAATGCTGGGTTAATAGGGGTTAAGGGTGGGCAGTGTTTAAAAAAAATGGTAATAAATTTTAAAAATTGAATTTTTATTTTAAAATTCGAAATGTAATCAAAATTTGAAATTGAATTTAAAATGTCGGATTTTATTAATCTTTATTTAGGAGTGGGATGATGTGTTAATAGGGGTTAAGGTGGGGAGTGTTTTACAATAGTGAGTAATACATTAGAATTTGTTAATTTTGTTTAATAATTTCATAGTAAAATTCTAAGTGTGATGTATTTTGGTATATGGATTGAAAATTGGAATAGTAAATTATATTGCCTTACAGTCCAGTACCTTTCCTGACTTTCATTTGATTGGAGTTGGAATAGTACATTATATTGGGTCAGTATCCAGCACCTTCCCTGACTTTCACTTGAATGGAGTTGGAATATTAAATTATGTTGGGTCAGTGTCCAGCACCTTCCTTGGCTTTCACATGACTGGAGTTGGAATAGTAAATTGTATTTGGTCAGTGTCCAGCAACTTCCCTGATTTTCACCTTACTGGAGTTGGAATAGTAAATTATATTGGGTCACTGTCCAGCACCTTCCCTGAGTTTGACCTGACTGGAGTTGGAATAGTAGATTGTACTTGGTCAGTGTCCAGCACCTTCCCTGATTTTCACCTGACTGGAGTTGGACTAGTAAATTATATTGGGTCAGTGTCCAGCACCTTCCCTGACTTTCACTTGACTGGAGTTGGAATAGTTAATTATGTTGGGTCAGTGTCCAGCACCTTCCCTGACTTTTACCTGACTGGAGTTGGAATAGTACATTATGTTGGGTCAGTGTCCAGCACCTTCCCTGACTTTCACTTGACTGGAGTTGGAATATTAAATTATGTTGGGTCAGTGTCCAGCACTTTCCCTGACTTTCACCTGACTGGAGTTGGAATAGTAAATTGTATTTGGTCAGTGTCCAGCACCTTCCCTGATTTTCATCTGACTGGAGTTGGAATAGTAAATTATATTTGGTCACTATCTAGGACCTTCCCTGAGTTTCACCTGACTGGAGTTGGAATAGTAAATTGTATTTGGTCAGTGTCCAGCACCTTCCCTGATTTTCACCTGACCCGAGTTGGAATTGTAAATTATATTGGGTCAGTGTCCAGCACTTTCCCTGACTTTCATTTGACTGGAGTTGGAACAGTAAATTATGTTGGGTCAGTGTCCAGCACCTTCCCTGACTTTCGCTTGACTGGAGTTGGAATATTAAATTATGTTGGGTCAGTGTCCAGCACCTTCCCTGACTTTCACCTGACTGGAGTTTGAATAGTAAATTTTATTTGGTCAGTGTCCATCACCTTCCTTGATTTTCATCTGACTGGAGTTGGAATAGTAAATTATATTGGGTCACTGTCCAGCACCTTCCCTGAGTTTCACCTGACTAGAGTTGGAGTAGTAAATTGTATTTGGTCTGTGTCCAGCAACTTCCCTGATTTTCACCTGACTGGAGTTGGAATAGTAAATTATATTGGGTTAGTGTCCAGCACCTTCCCTGACTTTCACTTGACTGGAGTTGGAATAGTAAATTATGTTGGGTCATTGTCCAGCACCTTCCCTGACTTTCACCTGACTAGAGTTGGAATAGTAAATTGTATTTGGTCAGTGTCCAGCACCTTCCCTTTTTTCACATGATTGGAGTTGGAATAATACATTATATTGTGTCACTGTCCAGCACCTTCTCTGACTTTCACTTGACTGGAGTTGGAATAATAAATTAGATTGTGTCAGTGTCCAGCATATTTTCAGTTGTTTTGAGTTGGAATTGTAAGTTATCTGTTTTTTATGTTTAAATGAGCAAAATATTTATAAAACATTTGTGTTGATAAATTAAAAATGCATTTTAAAAGTTTGTAAATATAATATAACATTTAAATATATAAGTATGAAAAGAGAGATCACAATTGTTTAAAACATTTTTTTATTGTTCGATAAAAAAGAAATTAGTTTGAATATTTTTTTAACATGATTTATTTATATTCGTGATGGTACATAGGATAATAAAAGAATATTTTATTTATGTTAGAGTTTTTGGTAAAACAAAGTTTTTACATTACATTTATTTTTATTCATAAATGTTTGTTCTTTCAAATACAATATCTTTTTATTACATTGCATTTTTGAAATATACATACAGTTTAGTTTGCATTTTACAGATTTCTTAACATTTATAATTTTGCAAAACAATCATTAACAGTGTTACATATATTTCCTGATGTTTTTCTTTAAATATTTAATTAATATTATTAATATATAATATATATTAATTTTAATATTTATATATTATATTAACAAAAATAGATATATATTATAAACATTAACATATATAGAACGTATTAATAATAATAATAAATTATTATTATTAATTTACAAATGGTGGTTAATTGTAAAGAAATTTGTACAGTCATAGAAAAATCAATTGTATGCATACAGACAGGTATAATGCTTGATATCTATTTTTCCAATATTTATCTACATTCTAAAAAGTATTAATAATAATAATTAATATTTGGTATTAAATATTATTATTATTAATATACAAAGGTACATTACTTGTACAGTAATTTTTAAGTAACAAAAAATTTCAAATAATATACATATTGAAGTCTAATGTTTAAATGTATTGTTTTCTAATGTATTCATATCATATATATTATTAATAATAATTAATAATGCTTTTATTAATAAGTATTATTAATTTACAAATGTTCAATTATTATATAGGCATTTTTCAATGTTAAATAAAAATGTAAATTATATATACATTGATATGTAATTTGTCATATATTTTTTGTGGTATTTTCACAGATTAAATAAAGTATTATTAATAATGTGTAATACATTATTATTAATTTACAAAGGATAATTAAACATATAATAATTTATAAACCCATACAAAAATATTTCAGATTTTTAGAGTCTAGTATTATGTTTTATATTTTGTATAACATTGTATTTAATATGTTTAAGTTAATGGTTTTGTTTTGCAGGGACTACTTTCTAACCGCGTAATGTTATTGTGCTTTATTCAGGAGTGGAGAAGCTTGCGGTTGGATGCTGCGTCGCGTTGGTAATGGTAAGGTTATTTTTAAATACTATTTGTTAGAGATTACTAATGTTTGACTGTAGTTGGGATGTGTTTAGTATTAGTTTAATTATTTAGTTGTGGTTTCGGTATGTTTCAGGTGTAAACAGAAGTGTTGTGACGGAGTGTTTTAGGCCTAGTGTGTTTCGTTAAATTAAAGTTATGTTTATTTGTAGATGATATATTAATGTTAATATGTGTTTTGAAATGTTTTCCGTGTTTTGTGTGGGTGGGTTTGTTTCTGTTATTTGTTTACAGGTTCCTAGTTTTCGCTGTTCCGTTTCAGGGAAGGATGCAGTTTTTTTTTAGAGAGAAGAGTGTTTTAGTTTATTAAACTAATAGTTGTACACTCTGTTCCCTTTTTTCAGAGTTTCCTGGATCTGTTCTTCATTTATTTAATTTATTTTCGGGTTTTAAGGGTTTCCGATTGATGTTGCAGATGAACAAGCCTTTATTTATACTAAAAGTGTGTATATGTTATTTATTTATTTAGGTGTACACACTTTGTTGGGATTTCCTGGAGCGATGTTCATTTTTTTTAACTTATTTTCGGGTTTTTAAGGGTTTTGATTTGATGTTGGAGAAGAAGAGCGTTTTTTTCCAATTAAAAGTGTGTGTTTTATTCTTTACTGAATAAAGTTACCACACTTTTTTTTTCGTGATTTCCTGGAGCGTTTTTTTAAATTTTGACAATTTTTCGGGATTTTGAGGGTTTCTAAACTTTGGATTCATATTGTATTACCACTGCAGTTCATGGATTACCAGTTGATGGATTACATCTTGGACTGCTACATGAATTGTAAGTTCGTTCTTTTTACATTTATTTGGGTGGGAAATGTTATTGTAATTGTGTTCTATTTTTTGTCTATGTTTCAAAATATTATTCAATTGTCTATATATTTACTGCATGGCAATAAATATGTATGGCAATTATATATTATTTTTAAACATATATTTATGTGGGTTAAATGATTTTATTGTATTATATTGAGTATTTTTATGTGTGTATATGAAATTTACAGGAGGCTTTTAGCTTTGAGAGACAGATAGTCTAGACCTTTTGTAGAAGCATATAAGGTTATCTGACTTTGAAGTAGTCTAAACATTTGTTTACTTTGTTTAGTTAGTTTAGGTCTTAATTGAGTTATTGATTGCTGTATGCGTAGTTCTTGGTAGCTCTGTTCTCTTTGTAAAGCTTCTAGTAATTTTTGGACAGTAGGTTTTCCTCTGCTACTGGTTGCCTGGAAGGCATTGTGCCATACTTCTACGCTGTTGTTATTTCTTGCTTCTTGGTTAAGTGTGCTTAAATATACATTCCACCAAGCAATGTGAAATTTTGGTTGGCGTCTATCTCCTGAGCGGTATAACCTTCCCACCCATGTATCCTCAAAGTAGTCGAGGAGAGGTGATAGTTTTCCTCATTTATTTGTAGTATGGGCTATCAATTAATGTATTATAATCTTCCGCTACATCAGTGACAGGGACATATGCTAGAACAATTAATTTTTTCACTTGGTAAGGAAATGTGCTATCTGTAGCATATTGAATGCTGAATGTAGATTTTTGGAGGTGTCTCCAAATGCTTTGGTTGAAATGATAATAACAACCTTGTATTGCTGTGTGTGGATACGTTTTTAGAATGGAATTAATCATGGCTAATTCAAAACATTTTGCCGCCATTGACGGCGAGGAATTGAGGCCACGCCTACTTTCAGGCCACGCCCACCCGCCACAGTACAAAAGCGCTGTCAACAGCGTAAACCAACCAGAACCCTGCTAATCTCCTGAGGCGGAAGCCGGGAGACGACCGATTTTTAAAATTGTAACTTTCTTATGTCACTAAATTGAATAACCTGTATTTTAATAGCGCACTCACCCGGCTGGCACCTCTGCAACGGGCTCGAGACACGCCTAAACAGCGACCCCTTCGCTGCACCGAACAAGGAAAAACAAACATTTTGCCGCCATTGACGGTGAGGAATTGAGGCCACGCCTACTCTCAGGCCACGCCCACCCGCCACAGTACAAAAGCGCTGTCAACAGCGTAAACCAACCAGAACCCTGCTAATCTCCTGAGGCGGAAGCCGGGAGACGACCGATTTTTAAAATTGTAACTTTCTTATGTCACTAAATTGAATAACCTGTATTTTAATAGCGCACTCACCCGGCTGGCACCTCTGCAACGGGCTCGAGACACGCCTAAACAGCGACCCCTTCGCTGCACCGAACAAGGAAAAACAAACATTTTGCCGCCATTGACGGCGAGGAATTGAGGCCACGCCTACTCTCAGGCCACGCCCACCCGCCACAGTACAAAAGCGCTGTCAACAGCGTAAACCAACCAGAACCCTGCTAATCTCCTGAGGCGGAAGCCGGGAGACGACCTATTTTTAAAATTGTAACTCTCTTGTGTCACTAAATTGAATAACCTGTATTTTAATAGCGCACTCACCCGGCTGGCACCTCTGCAACGGGCTCGAGACACGCCTAAACAGCGACCCCTTCGCTGCACCAAACAAGGAAAAACAAACATTTTGCCGCCATTGACGGCGAGGAATTGAGGCCACGCCTACTCTCAGGCCACGCCCACCCGCCACAGTAGAAAAGCGCTGTCAACAGCGTAAACCAACCAGAACCCTGCTAATCTCCTGAGGCGGAAGCCGGGAGACGACCGATTTTTAAAATTGTAACTTTCTTATGTCACTAAATTGAATAACCTGTATTTTAATAGCGCACTCACCCGGCTGGCACCTCTGCAACGGGCTCGAGACACGCCTAAACAGCGACCCCTTCGCTGCACCGAACAAGGAAAAACAAACATTTTGCCGCCATTGACGGTGAGGAATTGAGGCCACGCCTACTCTCAGGCCACGCCCACCCGCCACAGTACAAAAGCGCTGTCAACAGCGTAAACCAACCAGAACCCTGCTAATCTCCTGAGGCGGAAGCCGGGAGACGACCGATTTTTAAAATTGTAACTTTCTTATGTCACTAAATTGAATAACCTGTATTTTAATAGCGCACTCACCCGGCTGGCACCTCTGCAACGGGCTCGAGACACGCCTAAACAGCGACCCCTTCGCTGCACCGAACAAGGAAAAACAAACATTTTGCCGCCATTGACGGCGAGGAATTGAGGCCACGCCTACTCTCAGGCCACGCCCACCCGCCACAGTACAAAAGCGCTGTCAACAGCGTAAACCAACCAGAACCCTGCTAATCTCCTGAGGCGGAAGCCGGGAGACGACCTATTTTTAAAATTGTAACTCTCTTGTGTCACTAAATTGAATAACCTGTATTTTAATAGCGCACTCACCCGGCTGGCACCTCTGCAACGGGCTCGAGACACGCCTAAACAGCGACCCCTTCGCTGCACCAAACAAGGAAAAACAAACATTTTGCCGCCATTGACGGCGAGGAATTGAGGCCACGCCTACTCTCAGGCCACGCCCACCCGCCACAGTAGAAAAGCGCTGTCAACAGCATAAACCAACCAGAACCCTGCTAATCTCCTGAGGCGGAAGCCGGGAGACGACCGATTTTTAAAATTGTAACTTTCTTATGTCACTAAATTGAATAACCTGTATTTTAATAGCGCACTCACCCGGCTGGCACCTCTGCAACGGGCTCGAGACACGCCTAAACAGCGACCCCTTCGCTGCACCGAACAAGGAAAAACAAACATTTTGCCGCCATTGACGGCGAGGAATTGAGGCCACGCCTACTCTCAGGCCACGCCCACCCGCCACAGTACAAAAGCGCTGTCAACAGCGTAAACCAACCAGAACCCTGCTAATCTCCTGAGGCGGAAGCCGGGAGACGACCGATTTTTAAAATTGTAACTTTCTTATGTCACTAAATTGAATAACCTGTATTTTAATAGCGCACTCACCCGGCTGGCACCTCTGCAACGGGCTCGAGACACGCCTAAACAGCGACCCCTTCGCTGCACCGAACAAGGAAAAACAAACATTTTGCCGCCATTGACGGCGAGGAATTGAGGCCACGCCTACTCTCAGGCCACGCCCACCCGCCACAGTACAAAAGCACTGTCAACAGCGTAAACCAACCAGAACCCTGCTAATCTCCTGAGGCGGAAGCCGGGAGACGACTGATTTTTAAAATTGTAACTTTCTTATGTCACTAAATTGAATAACCTGTATTTTAATAGCGCACTCACCCGGCTGGCACCTCTGCAACGGGCTCGAGACACGCCTAAACAGCGACCCCTTCGCTGCACCGAACAAGGAAAAACAAACATTTTGCCGCCATTGACGGCGAGGAATTGAGGCCACGCCTACTCTCAGGCCACGCCCACCCGCCACAGTACAAAAGCGCTGTCAACAGCGTAAACCAACCAGAACCCTGCTAATCTCCTGAGGCGGAAGCCGGGAGACGACCGATTTTTAAAATTGTAACTTTCTTATGTCACTAAATTGAATAACCTGTATTTTAATAGCGCACTCACCCGGCTGGCACCTCTGCAACGGGCTCGAGACACGCCTAAACAGCGACCCCTTCGCTGCACCGAACAAGGAAAAACAAACATTTTGCCGCCATTGACGGCGAGGAATTGAGGCCACGCCTACTCTCAGGCCACGCCCACCCGCCACAGTACAAAAGCACTGTCAACAGCGTAAACCAACCAGAACCCTGCTAATCTCCTGAGGCGGAAGCCGGGAGACGACCGATTTTTAAAATTGTAACTTTCTTATGTCACTAAATTGAATAACCTGTATTTTAATAGCGCACTCACCCGGCTGGCACCTCTGCAACGGGCTCGAGACACGCCTAAACAGCGACCCCTTCGCTGCACCGAACAAGGAAAAACAAACATTTTGCCGCCATTGACGGTGAGGAATTGAGGCCACGCCTACTCTCAGGCCACGCCCACCAGCCACAGTACAAAAGCGCTGTCAACAGCGTAAACCAACCAGAACCCTGCTAATCTCCTGAGGCGGAAGCCGGGAGACGACCGATTTTTAAAATTGTAACTTTCTTATGTCACTAAATTGAATAACCTGTATTTTAATAGCGCACTCACCCGGCTGGCACCTCTGCAACGGGCTCGAGACACGCCTAAACAGCGACCCCTTCGCTGCACCGAACAAGGAAAAACAAACATTTTGCCGCCATTGACGGCGAGGAATTGAGGCCACGCCTACTCTCAGGCCACGCCCACCCGCCACAGTACAAAAGCGCTGTCAACAGCGTAAACCAACCAGAACCCTGCTAATCTCCTGAGGCGGAAGCCGGGAGACGACCTATTTTTAAAATTGTAACTCTCTTGTGTCACTAAATTGAATAACCTGTATTTTAATAGCGCACTCACCCGGCTGGCACCTCTGCAACGGGCTCGAGACACGCCTAAACAGCGACCCCTTCGCTGCACCAAACAAGGAAAAACAAACATTTTGCCGCCATTGACGGCGAGGAATTGAGGCCACGCCTACTCTCAGGCCACGCCCACCCGCCACAGTACAAAAGCGCTGTCAACAGCGTAAACCAACCAGAACCCTGCTAATCTCCTGAGGCGGAAGCCGGGAGACGACCGATTTTTAAAATTGTAACTTTCTTATGTCACTAAATTGAATAACCTGTATTTTAATAGCGCACTCACCCGGCTGGCACCTCTGCAACGGGCTCGAGACACGCCTAAACAGCGACCCCTTCGCTGCACCGAACAAGGAAAAACAAACATTTTGCCGCCATTGACGGCGAGGAATTGAGGCCACGCCTACTCTCAGGCCACGCCCACCCGCCACAGTACAAAAGCGCTGTCAACAGCGTAAACCAACCAGAACCCTGCTAATCTCCTGAGGCGGAAGCCGGGAGACGACCGATTTTTAAAATTGTAACTTTCTTATGTCACTAAATTGAATAACCTGTATTTTAATAGCGCACTCACCCGGCTGGCACCTCTGCAACGGGCTCGAGACACGCCTAAACAGCGACCCCTTCGCTGCACCGAACAAGGAAAAACAAACATTTTGCCGCCATTGACGGCGAGGAATTGAGGCCACGCCTACTCTCAGGCCACGCCCACCCGCCACAGTACAAAAGCACTGTCAACAGCGTAAACCAACCAGAACCCTGCTAATCTCCTGAGGCGGAAGCCGGGAGACGACCGATTTTTAAAATTGTAACTTTCTTATGTCACTAAATTGAATAACCTGTATTTTAATAGCGCACTCACCCGGCTGGCACCTCTGCAACGGGCTCGAGACACGCCTAAACAGCGACCCCTTCGCTGCACCGAACAAGGAAAAACAAACATTTTGCCGCCATTGACGGCGAGGAGTTGAGGCCACGCCTACTCTCAGGCCACGCCCACCCGCCCCCTTTCCACCTATAAGGATGTGCAATCAGCGGACGCGCGCAGCGGGCGCGCCGTCAGCGCGCCAAAGGTGCGCCAAAGGCAAGCCCATCTGGGCCCGTCCGGGCCCAGCCGGCCCTAGGCCCAGCCACTCTGCCCTCTGCAGCCCGTAACGACCTGACCTACACTCGGGCTGACTTGTTAGCCTTGAACCCCAACAAACATCCCTCCTGCTCGCGCATCTTGAATGGAGACAATCAATTCTCCGGCTGTGACCGCTGCGACCCCGCCAATCAGACCACGGCATCAAAGGGTTTGCACCTAGGCCTTCTTAACTGCAGGTCGCTCGTGAAACACGCACAGGAAGTGAACCTCCTAATCACTAATAATGCCTTAGACATTCTGTTTTTAACAGAAACCTGGCTTACTTCCAGTAGTGGCCCAGACATCGTCCTAGCACTCCCCCCCGGGTACGTCATGTGCTCACAGAACAGACCAGAGGGTAGGGGAGGTGGACTTGCAATAATCTTCAAAGACACCCTCACCTGTAGAACGTCTGATGGCAACATCAAGGGATATGAAAGCTGCCACTATACTATTATTATCTCCCCTGTCACTTCGTTGTCAGGAACGCTGATATATCGTCCACCAGGCAATCTAGGAGACTTTCCGACCAAAATTACTGACCAGACCTCCTCCAAATGCACGTCCACTACTAACTACCTATTATTAGGAGACCTGAATGTACATTTCCCGGACCCAGACGACAAGCAGGCCAATGAACTACTCCAGGATCTCACCTCAATGGGCCTTGACCTTAAAAACCCACAGGCCACTCACGAAAAAGGGCAACTGCTTGACCCCATTCTCTCCAACATCCCCAACCTGAGAACCCTTGACCATATCCCCCTTCCCTGGACGGACCACTTCTTGGTCCCCCTAGTATGGGACATCATCACTCTGCCCCCTCCACCCCCAAAAATCAGAACGTATACCAGACGATGGCAGAAACTAGAACCAGACGTCTGGGCAGCCAAACTCAGAGAAAACGTTCCCCATCCCCCCCATGACACCTTAGAAGGGGACAAAAAATTCAGTACCTGGATCACCCATTCGCTCGACGCCATTCTGCCCAAAACCCACTCTCTCAGACACATCAAGAGAGTTAATCCCTCACCCTGGTATACCCCGGAACTCAACCTGCTACGTAAGGCTTGCAAAAGAAATGAACGTATCTGGAGGAAGGAAAAAACCGAGGAACGGAAAGAATCATTCCGCACCTCCGTAAAATCCTACAAAAAAGAGTTCCGCAACATCAAAACTAGTTTCTACGAGAACAGAATTAAAAACGCTGCCTGCTCGGCCCATGAAACCAATTCAGTTCTTAAAGAACTACTTCACGCCCCTGATCCCCCACTCAAACCCCTCGATCCCAAAGAAGCTGAAACTAAATGTAACAAATTAGCCACCTTCTTTGACGAGAAGATTCAAAACATTCTTCTTACCATACCCCCCCCGAACAGGACCCCATACAACAGGATCCTACCATCATCACCACCAATCCTCCTCTGCTGCCAGCCCCCCAACCCTCCCTGGACGCTTTCGGTCCCGTAACAACGGAAGAAGTAGGAGCAACGCTGGCCGCAATCAAAAGTGGTTCCCCCCTCGAAAAAAGTGTCAAGTACCATCATCCCTCCCCTCACGGCCCTGATTAATTCCTCTCTCTCGGAGGGCATTGTCCCCCCCAGCTGGAAAGCGGCAGCAGTCAAAGGTCTACTGAAAAAACCCTCCTTAGACCCGCAGGATTTCGCCAACTACAGGCCCATATCCCTTCTCCCTGGAAACAGCAAGATCGCAGAGAAGCTGGTAAATAAGCAATTATCGCTTTACCTGGAAAGCAACAACCTCTTAGCGGCCTCCCAGACAGGATTCCGTCCAGGTCAGGGCACGGACATCGCCCTCCTGACAGCAGTGGAGAAGGCCAGAAGCATTCTGGACATGGGAGGATCAGTGGCAGTGATCCTCCTAGATCTCAGTGCGGCCTTCGACACTGTAGACCATCCCACCCTAATCCACCGACTGGGAGAGATCGGACTAAAGGGTATGGCCTTGAAATGGCTAGAATCCTTTTTAACAGGACGCTCCTTCCAGGTGCGGGAAAACGACAGCTGTTCATCCACCATCCCCCTCCGGTGTGGAGTACCGCAGGGCTCATCTTTGAGCCCTACACTTTTCAACGTGTACATGGCCCCACTGGAGAAGAGGGTCAGCTCGTACGGCGTGTCAGTTATCAACTACGCCGACGACACCCAGCTGGTCGTAACCCTTTCTCACCCTCACCACGCCCCATCCGATCTCCACAGCTGCCTCTCCGAAGTCCACCGATGGATGAATCTCTCCTCATTGAAATTGAACGGGTCCAAGACTGAGATCCTCCTGATGGGCCACAAGGGGCCCTCTCTGCCATCTCACCTTTGGCCTAGGTGCCTAGGGGACACTCCCGCACCCAAGGAAGAGGTCAAGAGCCTTGGTGTGTGGATTGAGAAGGACATGAGTTTTAAAACCCAGGCTAAAAGAACCGCAGGGACATGTTTTGGCCTACTCAGAGCCTGCAGGAAGATCTTTCCCCTGCTTCCCGATACAGCAAGGAGGCTCCTCATTCAGGGTCTAATCCTGGCGAGATTAGACTACTGTAACGCCATATACCTGGGAGCCCCTGAAGCCACCCTGAACTCACTGCAGAAAGTCCAAAACGCCGCCACCCGTCTACTCACGGGCACACCAGGAAGATCCTCCGCCAGGCCGGCCCTCAAATCTCTCCACTGGCTCCCAGTCAGAGAAAGGGTCGTTTTCAAGGCCCTCTGTCTGGCCCATAAAACCCTCAACAACAACGGCCCCCCACTCCTGAAAGAACTCTTAATCCCATACAAAGCAGAGAGAGATCTCCGGTCTAATGTAGAAAATCTTATTGTAGTCCCTAGAGTCAGAAAAGCCAAGACCGGTGGCCGTCGCTTTTCGGTTCACACGGCCAAACGCTGGAACCATTTACCACGGAAACTCAGGACAGAATCGAACTACCTTCTGTTCAGAAAAATCTTAAAGACCCTCCTTTTCCCGCAAATATAATTTCATTAGTTGGCTGAAACCCTTGGAGAAGCAGGTCAGCGCTGGGATGCTCTTTTGAGTTACTACGCGCTTTATAAAAACCATTAAATAAAATAAATAACATTAAATAAAAATCAATAATTATTTTCTGTGGAAAATAATTATTTGTTTCCTGTTTAATTATGTTTAGTACCTCTATTTAGGTATTCTGTTGTTTGTTTGGTAAAAGGCAATATATGAAAGGTATATTGGAATGATGGTATCATCCATGTATGGTGTATAGTTGGTAAAATGGTTTTGGGCATGTTTTAAAAGTCCCATCCATCATCCAGTGGTGGCAGTCTTGTAATTTTCTAATATTGTTACCAGTAGCAAACATTATAATTCTGTTTGTAGGGTCTTTGTTGTCATAAAGCAAGAATTGGTCTTTATTGTGAGTTATACTCAATTCAGGGGGTATGACAACTTCTTGTAGTGTTTTAGGATTTGGTAGACTTGTACTAGTTACTCTTTTTTGTCTTTGAATTATTTTTTTAAGGGAGTCAATACAGGGTAGTTGTCCTGAGGCGTGCTGAGGAACTTTTAAGAGTTCCTCCTCTAATATTTGGGTTGTAGGTTTGTCAGTGCTCGTACTTGCCTCTTTTATGCTTTCAAGGGGATCTCTTATTTCTATTTCTGTGATATTGGGGGGTGATTATATTCTCTTGTACTTAGTACTCTGGCTTCTTCAGTTATAACCCTGCCATAGCATTTATTGGAATAGTATTTAGTGCATTTCCAAAATACTTTGGGCTCCTTTAGGATGACGGGCGGACTTTGCCCGCCCGTCATCCCATCGTAAATCGGGACCGCCCGACTAAAGGGCGGGGGTCCCGACATTGGCATTAGGATGCGCCTGCCACAGTGGTGGGCGCATTCCTCAAATTAACATTGTGGCGGGCGGTGCTCACTGCACCGCCCGCCACAATGTTAAAAACAAATGCACGGATTTGCATTATCGAAGCGGCAGGCATCGCGCGGTGCCTGCCGCTGCGATTATGCAAATGCAAGGGGTACCACAGGTACCCCCCGTGTGCCACCCCCCTTTGGCCATCACTCTGGGGGCCCACGGGGGCCCCCAAGAGTGAACACCGCATGCCTTTCCGTGGCGGCTTTGCCGCCACGGACAGGCATTGAAAAATGCCTATTCTAATATGGCTGGCGGTGTCTGATAGACACTGCCACCATGTTATCCCTTTTCCACCCCGGCCGCAAGGCAACCGGGGCGGAAAACAGGCGGGCGGTGTTCCCCACTGCTGCGGTCCCCTCTGCCATTGTAATATGGCAGGGGGGAATGCAGGGAAGGATGTCGGGCGGATTGCCTCCGCCAGGGTGGCGGTGGCCACCGCTACCCTGGCGGAGGAAATCCGCCTGACATCCTAATGGGCCCCTTTGTATCCTGTCTGTCTTTCTTGATTATCGACATATCCCATATAACATAGTAAAAGTTTGGTTTTTTGAGACATGACAAACTCTTCACCTTTAGTCATGTTTGTATTGGTTGTGCTATGAAAGAGTAGAAAGAAACAGATTTTAAGTATAAATGATGTTAACAATTTTGTAAAAGCATTTTATTTTCAATTATTATACTTACTTTTCATCTTTGGTGCAATGTCAAATGTTCAGTATATTTTCTACAGCTTTTACTTGTATTTTGATGATGTATTTTCTGTTGGTGGGAGAAAAATAATATTTAGGTCTTGTATTCTTTTATGTAATTTTGAGATGGTTTTAGAAGGCAATCTTTTTTCCAGTTACCATTTTAATTTGTTACATTTTTAAAAATAGATACTTTGGCAATTTGTGTTTTTCTTTATTTTTAAGGAGTTGGTTATGAGTATGTATAAATTATCTGTTAAGGAGATCGTAAAAAAATATATGCATTAATATTTTGTTTTGAAAAATACATTAGGTGTGTCTTGGTATTATTTAAAATATATATTTACTTTCATATTTTGAAGAGTTCTTTAATTCGAAGAAGTAGGTTTTGGGGGGTGTATACAATTTCTGTTAAGGAGATAGAATGACAATAAAATGTTAATTAGAATTTGTGTTTAAAAATGTAGTAGGTTTGTTTTCCATTATTCAAAATATATACTTAGGAAATTTGTGGAGTAAATTATTTGAAGGCAGTAGGTTGAGGGTATTTATACATTTTCTGTTAAGGAGAAAGTAGAGAAATAAAATATACATTACAATTTAGCATTAAAGAAAGGAGTTTGTGTTGTTTAGTATTATTTAAAATATATACTTACGTGGGTAATTTGTAGAGTTCTTTACTTTGAATGAGTAGGTTTTGGGTGTGTATAGATTTTCTGTTTAGGAGATAGAACAAGAATAAAATGTGCATTACAATTTAGTTTTCAAAAATGCATTACGTCTGTTTCCTAATATTCAACATCTATACTTACTTTGGCAATTTGTAGAGTTCTGTATTTGCAACTATTATGTTTTGGCTTTTTATGAAGTTTCTGTTAAGGAGATTGTAAAGAAATAAAATATGCATTACAATTTAGCATTTAAAGAACGCACTTGGTATGTTTTAGTAATCAGTAAAATATATACTTACATTGTTAATTTGTGTTGTTCTTTAATTGGAAAATATCGTTTTTTGGTGTGTATGAATGTTCTGTGAAGGAAGTAGAACACAAATAGCATTTGCATTACAATTTTGCTTTTAAATAATCGTTGTTTGTTACGTTAGAAAATCAAGAAAATACTTATTTCTTCTAAAAAGATATGAAAGGTTTAGTGCTGTATTTTGGAGGTGTTTGTAGAGGAGATATAAATAGTGTTAAACAAATGTAAGATGCAATGTTTGATAAAATAAATTTGTTTTTAACCTTTTAGTTTAGTAAAAATTAAAAATAGGTTAACTTACTTTGTGTATGTTTGTAATATTCTTCTCAGGAAGAGTAGTTCTTTCTGGAGAAAGTTGGGCAGCATGTCACCTTCTTCTTTAGAGTTAGAAGTAGGAAGTTACCCTTGAAAGTATTTCCTTTTATACTGTGTCTTTTGATTAGTTGTTGTGTTTGAATGGTGTAATGAAGAATGGGAGCTTTTCATTGGCAGGTTTGAATTATTTTCCCTTAATTGGGTTATTTTGTGTAGAGTAGGTGCTAGTAAGTTACAAAATATTGTGAAAACATACTTATAGTGTTTTTATTGTTAAAATATATGTGATATTATTTTTAAAATTGTTTTTTGGAATTATGCTATGTCTTATTCATTTATTTGTTTTTGGAAGTTTTTGGTGTTACAGTGTAGTGTTGTTTGTTATTTAATTAGTATTATAAGTTAGATATTTATTGTAGAGTGTATTATTTTATAAAATATATATATATATATATATATATATATATATATATATATATATATATATATATATATATATATTTATATATATTTCTTAATATTATATATTTTGGTACATTTTTACATAGTCGATATTTTTTAATTTTCGATGTTTGTACTAACTATAATTTTGATGTCAATATTTTAGTTGAGTGCTGTTTATCTTTCTGTGTGACGATATTATGTCTTTCTATATTTTGTCTTTCAATATTTTGTCCTTCGATATTTATAAATGACTATATTTTGTACTCGATATTTTGGTGGTTTGTTAAATAGGTATATATTTGAGAGTCCATCACACCAAAGATCTGTGTACATGCACAACAGTATCATATGTGACATGTGAGGGAGTACATGCAAATGCATGTAATCCTGTGCCCTGACATGGCATGTGTAGTCATCAGTGAGTCAAATGTAACAATACCTTTTTCTTGAAATATCTAGTGGCATGATTCATAATAAGTGTCCACTGTTCAATGTTGAGAACTGGCCATTGCCATTGCAACAGCATGATGTATTCATAGGTGCCGTAAATGTGCTCCGCAGTATGTCACCGCCAATGCCCATGCCCATTCAACCAATGGGAACCGCAATCGCAGTAGTGATATATACATTGCTAAATGTCGGTTGGCGTGCTTCGCCACCACAATCACCACCACAATCACGGACATAGGCACAAATTTCATGCTGTCACATCGCAGTAGCAACCACCTGGCCCCTTGCAGCCAATGGGAACCGCAATTGCGGTAGACGAATGCGCTATTGAAAATCGCTGTAGACGTGCTCTGCTACCGCAGGGCTGGTCATTGGATACAATTGAAAGATGTACGATCGCGCTAGCGACCGCCTGTCCTCTGCAGTGTGTCACCGCCAATGCCCATGAACTTGCAGCCAATGGGAACTGCAATCGCGATAGACAAATGCACTTTTGAAAATCGTGGGTTGGTCATGGTAGCCTTAGAAAAAGCTGACCTGGAACATCAATGGAAGTAGCTTAGTATCACTGAAACTACACCAGGAGTCTATATATGTGTTGGAGAGAGCCACACATTTCCACTGCTTCCAGACACTGCTCACTGCCACTCTTCACCACCAACTGCTGCTGGTCCTGGCTCATGGACCCAAGGATGGCGAGGACTGAGAACATCAGGGCCCGTCCCTTCACCACAGAGGATCTGGTGGTTCTGGCGGACGAGGTGCTCTCACAGTATGTGAGGCTATATGTTGCTCCTGAAGTCATGGTAATTGTTTCAGAGTGAAATTAGGGGAGAGCAGGGAGTGCACACATGAAGTTGATCTGCTGCAGTATGTGCCTGAGAGTGTGGGTTTGTGTGATACACTGCCTAGCATGCTGACTTCAGGAAAATGGGGTTTCTTGTCTATTTCACTCATTTCCTGTGCTGCATTTCAGGATGGAAGGAACATGTAGTGTTTTTGCAGCCACACAGTGACACTGCTAGTTTGTAAAGTGGAAGTCAGAACAGATATTGCCTGGGCTAATGGATGTTTGAGTCCATGAGGTTTCCTCATGCTCATTTGTGACATTAAAATGACCTTTCATCCGGAGGGTGCTGATGGAAGTATGTTTGACTTGGTATTGCCACCATTGATCTGGGAACAGTATGCACAAGGGTGAAATGATTGAGGGTGACACTCTTGGTGGAAATTCACATATGACACAGCAGATTGTTGTACTTCAGAAACATACCCCTTCCATCCTTTCCCTTATGTGTACAGACTCGCATGTGTAGGCACTGTTTGCCCTTTCATTTTGTACATTCATGTGACTGTTCTGATGGCCCACATTTAACATCAGTGTAAGCCCCCCTGGCCTGCACAGTTACTGCCCAATTTGATAGGGACCCATCACTAAATGGACAGAGTGAGACATATGTGTTTTCTGCCACCCTATTTTTCAATGAGCTATCTTAGGCCTGTGGATTGCACAAGACATACTTTGTGAAAAGGTCCTGTCCCTAAATGTGACCTCCATGACACAGTGAGCCATTCACAGGCCAAGGATATTGATATTAAAGGATGTGCATTGTTGGACACAGTGAGTCTCCCCAGAAACATAATTTCCAATGTAATGTATGTCTTGCTCACTCACAAACTTTATTACAGATGAGGGCCTTTCTCACATTGATTTCTGTGCTGAAATTGAACATGTGCATGAGATGGCCAGGTACTGTGTCCATCCTCACACCTTTCATTTAGGTCAGATTGTCTAATGCTAATGTACTACTTGTCATGCTGTATAGCCTCTGCTGGACATATCTGAATAGCTGTGCTTCATTGATGCATGCTCTTGTACTGAGACACATTTTGACTTAACCCAGTGTTACTGATATTTCCTCCTCTTGACTCCCATGCCTGCAGCATAAAGTTCACCAGCGTAAGGCCTTATGGAGGGCCATTGCACGAAAGGTGCGGGCTCTGGGTGACTCCAATCGACGGAACACACACTGTAACAAGAGGTGGGCTGACATCTGCGTAAAATCGTGGCAGAGATGACGCATGGGCTGCTCCCTTGGACTGGCAGGTTGGCGCACAGGAGCATGACATCACTAATGGCCTGCATCTTGGCTGTGACACAGCCAGAGCTGGATGGACGTTTGAGAGTCCATTAGCAGCAAATTGGGGTGAGAATTCTGAGAAGGGTGACTGGGTGTGAGTGACTGCATGTATCCCAAACCTGAGCCAGTGCGGAGCACTGTGATGTTTCTAGTATTATGCAATGGCTTGTAAGTGGCCTCTGTGTTGAGTGCAGCTGTCATGCATTCACGCCATATGTACTTCCTCATGTGTTTAATGTAATGGCACTTGACGTTGCATGCTGAGATGTGGCCTTAGGGCATCTGCTGCATTAGGGGAGTCATTGACATCACTGGGCAGTGAACAGCAATGTGCTTCATCTTAGTGTGCAGTGCCTGACCTCGAAATTGTCAGAACTACACATCTGACACCACTGTGCAACTCTAGTTGTGCTTCAAAGCACGACATGGTGGATAGCAGAAGCTTATGGCCATTTCAAAAGGACATTTGGGAGTCTGGATCTGTGTTGGCCCCAAAAAAGGGCCTCCTTATGTGACTGTACATCTTTGTCACCTACAGGGACATCTGTATGCTTACAGGAATCTGTACGTCAGGGTACATGAAGGCACGGGCAAGGTATTTGACTGTGTGAACATCCCACGGGTAATTAATGCCAAGTATGCATGTTACCATGCATATTTTGATTTGTGCATTAAGGTTGCACATGCAGACTGCACAGGGTGGTGTGCAAGATTGGAGTATCATCATCTTGTTTTGTGCTTTGTTTCCATAAGATTATTGTAAATATGGCACTAATCAATACCTACGTCTCTGTCTATGCAGAATCTACAGAGGGCACAGAAGGACAGGGGACGGACACCAGTGGAGAGGCATCTTGCACAACTGCAACACATGATCACACTGACACTGATGTGACCAGCACCTCGGAGGGGGACAGGAGTGCCCTTGAAGAATCACGCCCAGAAACACCACCCTAAACGTTATCTGTTGCCAGCGGTGACTCCTCGATGTTGGTGGGCAGAGTGAGTGGGAAATCTGACTCCCCTTCTACCACACATCATCTAGTGCCCACCCTCCCAGCTACTTCCACAAGTGCTGCATGTGCCCGCAGCAGTAAGAAGGGAAGTGTGTCCTTCACCCCATGCACCGGTGCCCCTGCCCCTGTCTCCCCTGCTGCCCGCAGTGTCGAGGCTGTGGACCTTCCATGCCAGCTGTGTGTGGGTCAGACAACTCTCCTGAATGCCTTCCATGACTATGGAAACTACCACAGACTCTAGGTACTCCACACGCAGAACACAACAGCAGCACCCCAAGCGGTGTAGAGTGGAGACACCATCCCCCAAACAAACAAAAACCACACAGGAGCTCAAAGGCAAAAGCCCTTCAGGGAAAATTCAGGGGCATCAAGCCAAGAAGCAGGACTCAGGCTCACATGCCTCAAAATCAGTTCCATCCAAGAACTCTCCGTCCCAAAAGCGGCTACCAAAGACAGGCAAACAGTTGCCATGCCTGCCTGCCTGCCTGTCTGCTGAAGATGGTGCCTGCAAAGGTTCCGCAGAAAAAGCACTCTAAGGCAGATTCACCCACAACCTCAACTCCCACCCACACTCCTGTGAAGATGGGACAGGAGGGCACTATGGGGGGGTTCACCTCGTCAACAGGAGATAAAGGGGAAAGGGCAAGGCCAGGCCAAGCATACAGCCAGATCTAGCAGATCCCCAGAGGGAGGGCCACCACCTGTACCTGATGCACCTTTGGGGGAGAGTGTGCCTGTTGTGCCCGCTCCACTTCCCACTCCGCCCAAGACCGTTCTGGGTTATCGAATCCCCATGAAGTGAAGAGGCAGCCCTCCACATTCACCCTCACACACTGTGTCTCACAGCAGCTTGTCTCCACCTCACCATGCAACCACGCCACCAGGTCCACAAAGCCCTCCAGCTCCCAAAGCCACTGATACCTCTACTTCAGCTGGTCCTCTCTCTCCCAGGTCCAGTCCTCCAACTGGCACCGACAATCAGCCACCTCGCAGTTTGACTGTCAGCAAAGCCTGAGGCAAAGTCCCCCTTCCAAACCTGTCTCTCCCACAGCGGTGCCTGGACTGCCCTTTGTTATCCCCCTAGCTGTGTGGCTTACCATAGCAGTGTACGGTGTCACACATCCCCTGTGCAGGTTCTCATGCACACATGTGCCTCCTTTGAACTATGTACTGGCCACTGGCCTTACTGTTTGTAACTTTTGATGCCCATTCCCTATGCAGGGTCTCATGCACACATGTGACTCCTTTGCACTATGGACTAGCCACTGGCCTTGCTGTTTGTAACTTTTGATGCCCATTCCCTGTACAAGTTCTCATGCACACATGTGCCTTCTTTGAACTATGGACTGGCCACTGGCCTTGCTGTTTGTAACTTTTGATGCCCATTCCCTGTGCAGTTTCTCATGCACACTTGTGCCTCCTTTGAATTATGGACTGGCCACTGGCTTTGCTGTTTGTACGTTTGGGTGCCCATTCCCTGTTCAGGTTCTCATGCACACACGTATCCTCCTTTGCACTATGGACTGGCCACTGACCTTGCTCTTGTCTAGTTTTAATGCCTATCTTGGTGATATGTCATAAAGAAAGTAACTCCTGTTGTCTGTTTTGTCAAGGTCCTTGCTAAATAAAATGTTTTATGTATGTGTTGGTTTCATGTGACACATGCTCTGTATGCCACTTTAACATTGCCAATTGCTTGTCTTACTTTTTCAGAGTTTGCCAGAGGTGACAGGCACTTTAGTTCTTCTGGAGGCTTGAGGGTGCAATGATGGTTGTTTGTGATGATCTACTGTGATCCTAATTATTCTATGCTCAGGTTTGCTAAATTGTACACGTCATGTTAGGATGCAACACCAGAACAAAAAGGAATCCTATACACAGGATTACTTGTGGGCTGGTCAGGGTCCATCATATCTGTGTGATCTTCCTTGATAGGTAATCACCGGTGTTGATGTGTGGTCATCTTGTGATGGCCTGTCTTCCTATTCACATGGGTACATTTGTATGTGTGCACTTGAGTGGTCATGAAGTGTGAAGGGTGTGACTTTGTCAGTAGTTTTGATGTGTGTGTGCCCCTGCAATGCCAACTGCACACATGTGTAACCCTTAAGCTGAGTGCCTTTTTATTTGAATTGTCTGCCACATGCTTCTGATTGTGGTCACATGTAGGAGTTGTAGGTTGAGCACTGTGCAGTGTGGGGGGTGAAGATGGGGGTACCTATGGTATGGTGCCTGCCATGTTGTGCATGGAAGTGCACGACATGACTTCCTGGCATTGTGGCGGGCGGTGCTGAGTGCACTGCCCGCCACAATGTCAGGTAAGCAGGATGCGCCCGCCACTATGATAGGCGCATCCCCCCCGCCCTCATGGCGGGCGGTCCCATTTCTCGATGGGATGGCGGGCCGCCATCCTAATGACCCCCAAGGTGTCTATTTTAATTTATTTGTGAAAAAAATATACTTACTCTTTTTAGCTGATGAAGTGTTTTTCATTGATGTGGTTTTGTTGACTTCTGTAGAATCTTTTAAGAGAAAAGCATTTGTTAATTAAGTTTTGCATTTTTATTAAATGCATGACTTTTAAATATTTTACTTTATTTGTTGATTAAGTTATATTTTTTATAATGTTGATTTTATTTTTGTTGTGTATGTAAATCTTTGTGTTGAATATTCTAGGTGAATTTTTAGTGACCTTTAATCTGTGGTATGTTAAGAAAAACATGTTATTGTTTTTTTTTTTTAAAGCTAATGTTATTTATTCAGTTATAAAATTTTGTTCTTACCTTTATTGAGGGATTTTCAGAATAGATGTTTGTGTAGTTGTTTTTCATTCTGTGTTCTCTCTCATAAAGGTTCGCTCATCCTCCGTGTTTGTGCGATATATGGTAAAATGTGTGTTAATTAATTTATTGTTTTATAGTGTTTATTTAATTAGTTTGAGTTTTCAATTGGTTTGTGTTAATGTAGTTTAACTTGTTGGTTTAGATAGCTTTTTCGAATTTTTTTAGCTGTTACCTTTTAATTTGTTTCATATTAATTATGTTTATTTAATGATTGTTTTTATTTAGTTTATTTTTGCTATTTAAATGTATATGTAGATAAATGTGATATATTATTTTATATATGATATATATTTATGTTTGTTTCTTTTCTGTAGTTGTGATATATTCTCAATGTTGTAATGTTTATTTATTTATTTGTATTTGGAATTTTAGTGTATTTGATTTATTTAATGTTATTAATTTGTAATTATTTTATTGTTTATTTAAAATATTTGGTATATGTTATTTTATTATAAATTTCTAAATATTATATTTTTATGTATAAATGATATTTTCAATTAAGTTTATATGTATTTTAATAACGTTTGTGTTGTAGATATTTTTATATCGATGTTTTTGATGTGTTTCATTTTATTTTAAAGTGATCAATATTTTTGTGTTCTTTAGTTTTGTTGTTAATATTTTTGACATCAAGGTCATTTTATAAAATATTTTTTTATTGAGATGTTTGTGTCATTTCTATTTTGTGTATTGTGTAACAGAAATAATTAGGAATGCATTGAAAGTAGAAATAAAAAAAGGGGAATAGAAAGAATAAGGGGTTGTTCAATGGTCGGGGCCCATTAGGATGTAGGCGGATCGCCACCACCCGCATGGCGGTGGCCATCAGCCCTACATCCTTCCCCGCCCGCCATCTATTTACCTCAGCCATATTGGCATGGCGGGGGTACCACGGCGGCAGGGAAGACCGTCTGCCGCTTTGCCGCCCGGTTGACAAGTTGACCGGGCGGAAAAGGGTTTAATATGGTGGAGGTGGCTGCTAGACACCACCATCCATATTAGCATGGGGGCGGAAACATGCCTTTCAAGTCATGCAGAATTTTCTAACGGGGGCCCGTTGCAGGTCCTCAGGGTATTGGGGGGTGGGGATGCACATGGGGGTACCTATGGTACCCCCCTGCATTGCCATGGACATTGTGGCAGGCACCTCGTGGTGTTTGTCAACTTGTGCATGACAATGCAAGCAGTGCATTCCCTCATTGTGGCTGGCGGTGCTGTGAGCACCGCCCACCACAATGCATGGTGCCAGCACCGCTAGGGTGGCGGGCGGACAGAAGTCCGCTCACCACCCTAATGGGCCTCTAAGTGTACAAAAGCCTATACAGAAGTAAAACTGCCATTACACAATAAGGAAAGGGACAGAATTGAAATAAAGCAGTGTAGGAAGGCATATAATCAGGTAGTGAAAACTCGTAAATTAGAATTAGGAACAAAACCTGGGCCGACCTGCATAAGGCAGGTATCAATAAGGACAGTACTGCCTTCTGGCGCGTGGTCAAATCCTCTTTTCTGACAACACAAAACTACACCTACTTTAGAAATTGCCATCGACACGGGGTGGAACATTTTTCCAAGGTCTTTGGACAAGAAAGGGAGGAAGTAGGCAGAGCTGTAAGCGCTGCAAGTCCCAGTTTCCCACTACAAGACTTTTCAAAAGAGCTAACAGTCACTCTAGAAGAAGTACAATCTGCTTTAAAAGCTAGTAAGGGGGGAAAGGCTCCGGGTCCAGAAGACGTAATATAGAGCTATGGGGTCCATTATTAACACAAGTGTTAACCGCCTGCTGCACGATTGAACTTATAGAAACTTGGTCAGAGTCCATCATGGTACCAATCTTCAAAAAAGGTGTCAGGCAGAACCCAGCATGTTACCTTCCCATTTCTTTGCTGGATTCGGTGGGTACAGTGGCAGGTCGTATATTCCTCAACTGGCTCCAACAATTGGCCGCAGTTAATAATTTAATTTCAGACCTTCAATTTGGTTTTCGGGAATGTCTAGGTACAATAGACCAGGGTCTTAATTTAACCATTTTAATGGGTAAATATACAAAAGCTACAAAGGGAAAGATGTACCTGGCATTTGTTGACCTCACTGCCGCATTTGATTGTGTATCCCATGGAAAATTGTAGGGTATTTTAGAGGCAATGGGGTTGAGGTACCTTTAATTTATTTTTTAAGAGATCTTTAAACAAATGCAAGAGCTCGGGTACGATATGGACCCAATGGAAAATGCACAGCGTTGTTCCAAGTAGAGAGGGGGGTTAGACAAGGCTGTGTTCTGGAATGCTATACACAAATGGCTTGGAGAAAGCCATGCTGGAAGGGTGTCAGGACCTACCTCAGTTGCAAAAACGTCCTGTACCTGCCCTACTCTACACTGATGACGCTGTAATTATGGTCCAAACTCCTATAGGCCTACAGCGGGCTCTCAGTACCTACAATGATTTTATGAAAAATGTAAATTTAAAAATAAATACCACTAAAACCTTTATAATGAACTGTGGGAGGGGCGGAAGGAAGCACAGGAACGTTTTCATAGAGAGCAAAAAGGTAGAAACCAGTACAACGTATTCCTATTTAGGAATTTTAATTGATCACAAGGGATCATGTTGTCAGGTCATCAAAGCTAGGAAACTTCTTTTCATGAGAACGACAACAGCCCTAGTTAATTACTCACAAAAGTTAGGAAAGAGATCCTCTGTAGAGCTGATTAAAATGTATAAAGCTAAGTGTGTTATTACAGCTATTTATGGGGCCGAAATATGGGGATATTGTGATGTAAACGAAATACACAGGGTTGAGAATGCATTTTTAAGCTATTTATTGGCTGTTTCACGATACACATCAACTTATATTTGCTACACGGAGTTGGGCCTACCATACATTACAGATATAATAAAGGTACAACCAGTTTTATTGTTGCACCGGATCTGGACCATCTTAACCCCTTCGCTGCGGCGGCTATTCCGCCGCAGCGCTAAAGGGGCGGGGCGGCCGCGCGGCCACCGCATGCTGGTGACAGAACCGCTCCGTCACCAGCTACAGTTGAGCTGTGCTGGTGACGGAGCGGTTCCGTCATGACCCGCCCCGCTCTTTCGAACGCCCGCGCAGGCGCGAAATCAGCGCCGCGCAGGCGCGGCGGCCGGGCCATGACGGAACCGCTCCGTCATCAGCACAGCTCAACTGTAGCTGATGACGGAGTGGTTCCGTCATCAGCATGGAAGGGGTTAAAAACGACATTCAGCCGACACGTGTTAAATGACAGTCTTAAGTTAGAACACGCCTTAGGTAGTTGGTGGTTGAAATATATAAAATAATTTATGACTGATTTAGGCCAGCCTGAATACTATCACAATCCTTCCTCGATGGGTACAATTTCTAGAAAGCTCTTTAAAAAACAATGTATGAACCACATGGAGGCAAACAGATTTGCCAGCGAGGCAACAAAGCCCACTGTTCAAAGGAACCAATTGATACGTTCTACCCTCGCTATTCAAACATACTTAATATATACAACAAGAGGGTATGACAGATTTGTTCTCACACGCCTCAGGCTTGATATATTTCATCCTTTGGTAAGCTTTCAGACCATAACCGACTGGTCTAAAACCATACCAAATTGTCCATATGATGGAGTCTCGCCCCAATCAACAATCCACAGTATTATTCTGTAAATTTTATCAAAATCTATGGATGAGCTGGGTGAAACCCATCTTGAAAATCTGGGGTATGAGGCAATGTTGTGCGGCCTACTTTGCACTGCAATTTTCAGACAACAAATGTTTTGTAAGAAACATTGTTTTGTTTTTAAAACAAATTATTCAATGTAGGAAACATCTCTGAATTTTTTCCTACTTTAAAATATGCTCCCAGATCTTAATTTTTAACAATCTTTAAACTGTAACCTTGTGCATTTTGAAAATTTGAGTCACGAGGCAATGCCGTCCAGCCCACCTTGCACTCGCTTCTTTTTTAGATAATGAACGTCTTGTAAGAAAAGTTATCTCATTCCTGAAATGTACGATTAGATGTAGGAAATATCTCTGAACTATGTCCCTCTATGAAATTGATACCCATGTCTTACTTTTTAAATATTCTTAAACCTGTAAACTTTGTTTTACATTTTTATACTAATTCTCTTTTATAATCTTTGTATAGTAGTGACAATATAAAATGTTAAAAACTGTTTTCATGTTTTAAATTGAATAGTAATGGCAATATGAAATGTTAAAAAACTGTCCTCACCTTTTAAAATAACTTTTTATTGACTATTGTGCAATAATTGTGAGAGGGTACTGTAAAATTCGTGCTTTTATGTTTTTTTTGTGCGCAAAATTGAAAACCGATTAAATTTGAATTTAATTGAAAAAAAAGTGTATTGTGTGTCGATATTTTTGTATACGATATTGTTGGCTCGATATTTTTGTAGTTCGATGTTATAAGAGTCGATGTTGTATCAGTGATTCCAATGTTCCCATGTTTGAAGGAGAGATCACAAGCACTTTCCATTTCTGATATTCTTGGAATCATATTATTAGCCTAAATATTTTATTAGGATTGCACACATTAATTTGAAAGCCCGTAAGACTACAAATGGGCACGCGTAGTTCGAGTGAAGAGGATCTCGAGTTTGTTAGGGAATATAATTAGAGGAAATCTAGACAGATTGTAAAGATGCGTGTTAGACCTGACATCCTTGCTGTGGCCTTCCCCAAAACCTTTTTGCCTTGACTCATCCTGTTTTGCTGTTTTTGGTTTTGTTGGCTTTAGTACTCTGTGTACATTACCACTGCTAACTAGTGCTGAAGTTATTGTGCTCTCTCCCGAAAACATTCTACAATTGGCTCACACTTGATCAGCATATTTAATTTACAAATAAGTCCCCAGTCTATGGTACTACATGTACCCAGTGCCTGTAAATTAAATGCTACTAGTGGATCTGCAGCGCCCCTTGTGCCACCGGCTGAAGGAGATCTTTAGTTCCAGGCCTAAACTTTCCTTTTCTAATACAAATACATTACCCATATGATAGGCCCTAAAAGCCAATAGGGTAAGTTGCACAGTATTTAAAAAGTAGGACATGTGGCGTTAAGTTTTTACATGTCCTAGTAGTGAAAAACTCTGCAATTAGTTTTTCACTACTGCAAGGCCTACCATTTTATGTGAAGACATGAGGCTTGCATTATGCATGAAACTTTTATTTCCCACTTCTGAGCAGCACCATTAAAAGCTCATGGAATCTTACAACATCGCAATCATCAAAAGAATCTTCCAGTCCATAAATAGCACGCAACCACCATCTTCTTCCTCTTTTGTTTGCTGCTGCTGAGCAGATAAGTATTGATTTATTTAGATATTAATTAGAATGGGTATGTGTGATTGTTGAGAATTCTGACTGATCCCCAATTCTTGGGTGTATGAATGAGACATTTGATCGAGGATTGTATTTTAGCAGTCTATTACTATATAAATGTTGAGTATTTTTATGGAGTATTTTAATTGGAGAAAATGATTTAGACATTTTAAATTTTGGTAGAGGACAGTTACTTTTTTATGTGTTTGTATGGGACACAGTTGGACTTTCATTAGTGCAATTTTTTCTCAGCACGTGAGCGAAGTGGGTTAAAGTTGCTGTTTGTTTGAAAAGAATTTAAAGGAGGCTTACCTTGAGCTTGTGGGTGGTCTCGCGCTTAAAGAAGCGTTGAAGTAGGAGGAGGAAAGACGGAGAGCGAGTCGGATGTCGTTGGTGGTTTGATTCGCTCTCTGATTGGCTGGCAGTCAGTCTTCGTTTGAGAGGAAATAGGGCACAGATTGAAACAACTGGTTGTGTTTCTAAGGAAAGTGCTCTGTGAAGCTGTTTCCTTGACAACGAGGCGTTGTTACAGCTTCATGTCAGGGAGTCGGCGGTTAGGTATGAAAGGAGGTGGAAAAAGAGAATTTTAAGAGTTTTAGTGAAGGATATTTATTATATAATTAAAAAAGATAATTTGAACTGTTTTTAGGAGGGAAATTTAATATAAAATGAATGAATAGAATGGATAACGTGGAAACAAATAAGGATGAACAAGAAAAAATAATTAGTAATATAATAAATAAAGAGCTAAAGGATGTGATTCAGGAGTCTGTAAAACAGGCTCTACTTAAAAAGGAAGAAGAATATTTTTCTGTTTCTGAGGAGGAGGAAAGCGAGAGAGGTCAACGTGGTAAATGTCTATCTAAAAGAAAGCATTTTGATGCAAAAGCAAAGCAGAGAGGAGCCCCAAGCGGCTTGCAAAGGAAAGGTAGCTGACGCGGTACAGAGGAGAGTCAATATTTCACTGAAATTAGAGGGAAAGCGTCAGGAGATGTAAACAATTACAGTGATATGTATATAGATGAATATATCTTGAATTTGGAATATAAGGATGGTTTGGGAGAAGAGAATAAATACAGTGGTAGAGAAAAGAGTACGGAGACTGTGGTGGAACATTTTAGAGAGCAGTTATTCAGTCCAAGGGATATTAGGCATCCAAGAGGAAAGGTTGTTGGCCATTAGCACATGTTTCTGATTACATAAAGGTGAGAATAAGGAAGCCTTTAGAAAAGGAAGAGAGGAGTTTTTTAAGAGCGTAATGGTCAAGACCTATGATAGATGATAAGGTGACTATGAATCCCAACATAGACCCGGAGCTCAATACATATCTTTTTAAGATGGGTAGAAATCCAAGAAAAGGATTTGATAGATCCTTGAAACAGTGTCAGTACAAAATTCTTGACATTTTACGACCGCTGGCAAGGAATTTTGATGCAGTGGAGGAGGCATATCTAAAAAAATTAGATTTGGATTTGACATTATTACGTGGCTGGTGTTCAAGGGCCATTTGTTTTTTGGGAAATGCAAATCCAGGATTTTTACCTGAGAGAATAAGAATGAACTAAAGTGCATTATGGATGGGCTGGTAGAAGGAGGTGTGTCAGATGTTGGAGAAAAATGTGATTGTGCGAGTGTAGGAAGTAAACAAAGGTTACATAAGCACTTTATTATTGGTAGAAAAAAGGACAAAGGATGGAGACCCGTGATACATTTAAGAAGTTTGAATCAATTTGTGGCTTATCAGCATTTTAAAATTGTAAGATTCCATGAGCTTTTAATGCTATCGCTCAGAAGTGTGAAATAAAAGTTTAATGCATAATGCTAGCTTCCTTGTCTTTATTAAACCCAGACACACATGTCTGGTAGAACAAAATCAGAGTCCTTGAACAATCAGACCAAGGATCAACAAGAACTGTCTTGGCATCCTGTTCTTTCCCCTTTCAAGTGAACCACAAGTAGTATATGTGGTCACCGCAGAGCTGCAAAACAGAATATGACACTCAAGCAGGATTTGACATTGGAGTGTCAAAAACGGTGCTCACAGCCTCCACCATGCATATTCTGTGAGTTTCAAAGGAGCCATCTATGCCCATTCAGGTCAGCCTATTGCTTTCTACAGGAAGGCATTACACACCTATTGGCGCATATTCAAGGCTACTTACTGACTGGAGCGCTAGACAGTCAATAAAAATTCATCTTCTGGAACGTTAGGCAGGGAAAAGGTAGCTTTCTAAAAATTACATATCTTTAATATTTATAAAATCATTCCCAAGATATAGGATTAGTATAAACTATTGTTTCACTATGGGACAGCCAGCATTCCTCCGGTGAACACAATGTTAGACTTCTAGTCACTTTAAGGACATATTAACTACATGTCCTTCTTTTAAATACAGTGCGCCCTGCCTTGTGGGCTAAAAGGCCTACATAGGAGTGTCCTAATAATATTTAGAAGGAAGCTTTATACCTGGCAAAAATGATTTATTGTGACAGGCTACAATGCACATTTTGCTACTATGGTAAGCCAAAGACATGTTTGTACTGTCAGTGTAGTGGACGGCACAAAAGGTCCTCTAAAGGGTCCCGGAAAGATGGCTTGAATTGAAGCGGAGAGAAGACCGACTGTTCTCGCAAGTGATCTCAGAGAGATGAGAGAGGTCTGAAGGACGTAAGAAATCTCCGCCTTGATCGTCGAGACATTTGACTGAGGGAGAAGAAGGGAAGCTGCGGCGGAATCTACAAGGAAACCCAAGAACTCGATGCTCTGAGACGAAAGAGATACCTTGTTGATTGCTGTTGTTGTTGTGAGGTTTCTTCTGACCTCGACCTCTGAATCCCCTACACCCCTGAGGGTAGAATTGAGGCTTGTATTTTTGGGCGGAGGAGTTGAAGGACCCCCTGGAGCCTTCGACTGTGGTAGGGATGACCGGAAGAGCGACTCCTGCCTCTGCTGGCCCGTCCAAACACCCAGGGCGAAAATACCTTTTTTATGGATTGTTGTGCCATGTCTAATGACGCAAAGGTGGACACAAGCCTGCTGAGGTCCTTAACAAGAGATTCTCTGAAGAGAAGACCATTAGCTTTCCTGCCCTGATCTTGGGGAGCTAGATTGGCCAGCTTGGGGTCTAACTTGATAAGAAGGCCTTTACTGCGTTCATGTTTGATGGTGGCATTGGCGTTCCCAAGCAGACAAAAGGCTTACTGGACCCACATTGAGACATCCTAGGCTGACAGTTCAGAACCATCTAGACGGGCAGCTTCGGCCAGGTCGAAAATGCACGCCAAAGGACCCACTATGTCAAGCAGTTTATCCTGACAGGTGGACCAGGCCATGTCCACCCCCTTACGAGGATCTTTACCAATTTTTTAGAAGAAGGTAAGTAAAGGTTGATTGATGGAAGGGACCATGGTAACCTTTTTGGGCAAGGAGGGTTTAGGGCACTCTGATTTCAACCTCGACCTGACTGAGGCATCCAAAGGTAGGCACAGTCTGGCCGAAATGTATTCTCCAACATGAGGGGTGGACAACCATTCAGTGGAATTAGGATGACGTATTGATGAAGGGTTAAACATAGGAACCACTTCAGAGTATGAAACTGGGTCAAAGGCAAAATAATCCGACTTGGATTTTTTGTAGGGAGGGAAGGGAGTGTCAGAAAGATCAAAGAGGTCATCTGCGTCATCCATGTCGTCATCAGTGTCCAAAATGGTGGAAATAACCAATTTCTTGGGTAACTCTGCTTGCTTCGCTTAATGTATATGTTTGCCCTCGGTACCTAAAATCCCCTCCTTCGCTGGAGGCCTGGGAGGCACTTAGTCCTCATTCAAGCGTGATAAAACCTCTCCAGTCAATAGTGACGCAGTTTTGGAAGCATGAAATGAAGCAGCGGAAACCACCTTTATTTTTCTGCTATCCCCCACAGACTGGTCCAGTACATTGGACAAGAGACTCAACATGGAATTTTCCATGCTCTTAGACATGTGCCTCATGTACACCTCCACTGCATTCTCCACAGAGGAATTAATAAACTTACTTAAATAATGTTTAAAGGCTTCGCCTTCCTCATTGAGCTGAACAGGTTCTGGAGAACTGTATATTTCCATGTTAAAGCAGTGTAATATAAATGAGAGGTAACCAGGGGTTAATAGGCAGGCAGGAGGGAGGGGCACGAAGGGAAAAAAACTCCCAGGGGCGTGACTCAGCCTTTGAGCTCACCGGAGCTCCAAAATGCGGTCTCGAGGCAGGCTGAAGTCAGAAGGGGAAAACTAAAACTTAGCGCTGAAGCGAAGGAGAAAATAGCCTACGCTACACAGGGAGGCCGTGTCAGGTAAGCGCGAGCGTTTTCGAGAAACTCGGACTGGCAAAGTGCACAACGGCAGAAACTACCAAAATGACACCCGCGGGGGTAAAGGAGTGGAGCGGGTCCGCGCGGCTGCAGTGAAATGCTGAACAGGAGCACGTAAGCACAATGAAATTTCAGTGAACAATAGACCAAATGCATAAACAGTAGAAACCTACAAATTATATAAACATAAGTCACTTATCTGACTGCGAGCAGCAAGAAAAGAGGAAGCTCCGCAGTCAGATGTGACGTTATATAGGCTGTTATCTACTGATTTTTTATTAGGTCTCGTTTCTCTTGTGTTCCCATTGGCCAATTTGTTTACCTGGGCCTCTGGGAACTGTAGTTTTTCTCTTATTGTGGCTGCTGTCTAATAAATGCAAGATAAGAAAAGCATAATAGGAGCCTCCAGTCTTGCCATAAAATTATATATTTTAACTTGCATATTTTTAGGCGAGTGCACAAGAGATCAAATGTATAGGTTGAGGAGGTGTGGTGAAAAGAAAGAGGCTTTTGGCTCCCCTCAATTTAGTTGTACTTTAGGAGAATTGAAGGGGGGAGTCGAACCGATTGAGATCTACCTTTTAAGAAAGAGATGATCCATTTGATTGCAGAGTCCTGCAGCCCTGACACAGTCCACAAAAAGATTATGGTTGACCATGTGAAAGGCTACTGAAGATCAAGGAGGAGGATGGGTTGAGTAATGCCTCTGGCCACCTCCTCTCGCATGTTGTCCACAACCGGGAGAATAACAGCTTCTGTGGAGTGGGCCAAACAGAAGCCAGCTTGGCAGGGCTCCAGATAATCTGACTCTCTCGGAAAGAGCAAAGATTATGAGCTACGTGAGCCTTTATTATTTTTGGTAGGAAAGGAAGCAGGGAAATTAGACAATAGTTTTTTAAATCAAGGGGATCCTCACCTACCTTCTTTTGTAGAGCTACTACTATTGCCTCTTTGAAGGAACATTTTGTTTTTATTAAGGAACAAATTGAGGAAGGATATAACTGCATCAGGAAAGCCAGTGTATACACTTTTAATACACTCAGCGGGCAGGTGTCATTGGGGGAGCCCGATGTAACTTTTATCAGTAGGTCCATTAAGACCCCCTTACTGATTGCAGGGAACAATGAATGAATACATGGATCTTTGTGCCAGATGACAAAGTATTGTGCAAAGGACTAAAGGGAATGCTCTTTTGGATGGTCTCGGAGAATTAAATGTGAGGCAACAGATCTTAAAAAAGGGCAGTTTTTTCACTGGAAGCCAGTGAAGCTCTCCCAGTAAAGGGAGTGGAGGAGAGCCGGGGGGACTGTTTAGTATCATCCTTGCCGCAGGTTTTTGAATCACTTGTAGCTTGGCTAACAGTGTCTCGGCCACTTCCGCCAATAGCGCATTTCCGTAGTCGAGGCGACTTATAACCATTGCCTGGACCATGGTTCTTTGATGTTTCTCCGGCAAGAACGGTAGTATCTTGCGCAGAAGGCATAGACTATAGTAGCAGGAAATAATAGTAGTTGTATTGTGGTCCTTCATCGTAAAGGTTTGGCCCAGTTTTAGTCCCAAATTTTTTACTGAGGAAGTTGAGATGGGGGCCCTCCCAACCGATCAGGCCACCAGTCAGCCATCCAGATGGTAGATGCTTTACCCAAGAGTATAAGATCGGTTTTTCCTGTGTTTAGCTGGAGGCAGTTTTCCGTCATCCACTTTGAAATGGCAAGAATACCTGCTATCATCAACATAAGAGATTATTTCGAACCCAAATGGTTCAACAATTTTGGCCAAAGGGGCTATATAAACCTTGGAATCAGTTATTCCGGCATTTGAAATCACAATGACGGAGTTAGAATTTGTCTGTCTTCAACTCTTCTGAGAACCATTTAGTGACATTAGGGCGTCTAACCTGTTTAGTTTTATGGAGAGAAGCATGTGTATTACTGGCGATGACTAGTCACTCTGTGACCACTTCCTCATAGCAGTCCATATATTCCTTAGATGTGGAAGGGTTTATCCCAAGGATTTGCAAAACAACTTCAGGTCAGCTCTTGACCAGTTCCTTAAGAGAGTACCATGGCATGAGAGAGGTTTACAGGGGGTAAGTTCAGATAAAGAAAATCTAATCAGATGGTGATCAGACCATACACAAGGGGCACTTTTCAGATTTCTTGTGGGAAGGGTAGTGGTCCAAACTTGGTCACGGGTGTGGCCTTTAATATGTGTTGTCTGATATACACGCTTTTCTAAATTTAGAGTGTTGGAGGTGTGTTGGTTAGTTCCAAAGCTTGTTGCCCACCATTTTCTTCCTTTGCCCAATAATTTAAATCACCTATGAGCAGCATATTGGCTTAATCAATGATCAAGGGAGAGATTAACTCCGCTTTTTCACATAGCTTGGTGGTCTGCATAAAAGAGCACACGTCAGATAGAATGTGGAGGGATAAAGTTTGGGTTTTCGACCTTCATGAGGTTTAATGAGGCCAATTTGGTGAATTTGATTTTATCTCCGAACTACTAAAGCTTCGCTACTGCCCATTCTCCCTGCTGCTCTATTTGCTTGTAAAACGCAATAGCCTGTTGAAAGGGTGGATAAGATGTATGGGGAACATTCATCCATGAGCCATGTTTCTGTTAATAGCAGCATATCTGGTGATTTAGTGTCCAATATATGGAATATTTCTGTTTGGTATTTAACAAGAGACCATGTGTTAAGGTATATCACCCTAAGGTGATTGGTGTTCTGCCTGTGAATAGTGGTGGTGAAGCTATTAAGTCTTGTGACCAAAGAGGGTTCAGATAGACTGAAACCCATGGGAGTAGAGGTGCAGTTGTTTAACAAACCATATTTACATATTTTTCAATAAGAGGAGGGTCTATATTTAGGCTTACCAAGTAAAAACATCGGAGTAAGTGAGTATTTGGGCATAGGGACTGGCCGCTGGCTCCGGTCGGGCGCCGACGGGCGTGTTCACCTTTGGCCTAAATGTGCCACTGATTGGTTCCCCGCTGACCAATCCTAAACAGTATTTTAATTAAGGCGCAAACACAGTACAGTTCGGGTGAGAGCCTTTGCAAGCTAAAACATTTATAAGACAGCATTTTTAGTAAAGTGCAAAATGCTTAGGAAGGTGCAGCTTATTCAAGAGTTACCAGCATGTTTGCACCATAATGCTCATTAAGTTGGCATTGAGCTTAACTCACTGCATTAACCTTTGCCCTTTAATTGCTGCTGATTGATTCCCTGTTGACCACTCCTAACACTGTATAACGTTATGGATCCAACACAGTACAATTCAGATGAGAGGTTTTGCAAGTTAAAACATTTAAAGAAACAGTATTTTTAGTAAAGTGCAAAAGTTCAAAATGCCTAGGTAGGGGCCCCTTATTTAAGAGTTACCTGCTCGTCCACACCACGATTCTCATTAAGTAAGCCTGGAGCTGAACTCCCTCCATTTGGCTTTGCCCTAAAATTGCTGCTGATTGGTTCTGCTGCTGACCAATCGTAACACAGTATAACGTGGTGGCGCAAACACATTACAATTCAAATGAGACATTTTGTGAGTTAAAGCATTTAAAAAACTGTATTTTTAGTAAAGTGAAAAAGTAAAACAATGCCTAGGAAGGTGTTGCTTATGTAAGAGCTATAGAATGACTCGATACTGCAGACTAGGCACTACTCAAAAGATGTATATTGGACTTAGTCGTCGCTGAAGGTCATCCTGAAACCTTTTGCCTTAATCTTCCTTTTTTTCTGAACCCGTTTTTATTTGCTTTTAGGACTCTGTGCATATTTAATACTGCTAAACAGTACCAAAGTGTAATATGCTCTCTTTTTTAAACATGGTGAAATTGACTGAAACCCAATTGGCACAACTAATTTACTTGAAAGTCCCTACTGTTATTACATGTACCCAGGGTCTGTAAATTAAATGCCTCTAATGGGCCTGCAGCACTCATTGTGCCACCCACTTAAGTAGCCTTTTAAAACATGTCCCAGGCCTGCCACTGCAGCCTCTATGTGTAGTTTTAAATTGCCATTTCGACCTGGCATATTAAACCTTTTGCCAGGCCCAAACCTTCCCTTTTAATGCATATAAAAGGGCAGCTTGCAGTGTATTTCAGAAGTTGAATATGTATCTCTAACTTCCACATGTTGTGGTAGTGAAAACCTCTCAAATTAGTTTTTAACTACTGTAATACTAGCCTTTCCCGTAAGATAACATTGTGGTACCATATTACATTTAATAAGTGTTCATTTTAAATTGAGAGCAAGTAGGAAAGTTGAGTTTGATCTCAAAAGAATTTTAATTTAACACTCTATTTAATGGTAAAGTTGGATTTTAAGTCACCATTTTCATCTAAAACTGTGGCATTTTCAAGTTCTAAATATTTGGTGTCTGCAACCTGTATCCTGGGCACCTTGACTAGATGTAGCTGGCAGTTGGTCTTTATGCTTGCTCTCACCTTGTCATATAGCCTGTAGATCTCACTCCTTGTCATATCATCATTGCCTGACCCCTGTTTGCGACAGGACACGCAAGACAGGAAGGGGCGTGGGGATGAAAGGGGATGAGAGGAGGGAAGTTGGTTGCGAGCAGACACGTAGAGAATAAAGACGTGTTATACACTGCTCCCGGCTCCTGTGGTAATTGGGGAAGGCGCGACATTGGCGACGAGGGTGGGATAAGTACTGAAGCCCATATTGCCTAAGACCCCTACCGTCCGTGAACGGCCAAAGAACAGAGAGTCTGCAGCCTGTGTCGGCACAGCGTGCGAAGAGTGCGAAAACAGAACGCTCCACACGCCGCGCCTGAATGCTGCCCCAGAATACAATGACCGGTAACCGCCAAAAGCTGCCTGCACTGCTGGAGGGCCATCCGGAGCGTCCCTGATTCAGGAGAAATGGCAAGCATTCAGAATGCAAGTACACAGGGAAAGGAAGCACCGGACCGATCATCACAAAACAAGTAAGCCAACACACTTTACGTCTTCCCGGAGGCTGTCGTCACGGCATGATTCGCGACACACCAAGTCCAGCAAAATGCACCCGCGTGCTATAGATGCTGCCAAGGCTTCCCCCATTCAGGACAATGCCCAGCTATCGGTCAGAGATGCCACCGCTGCGGTACGGAAAATCATTTCGAAATCGTCTGTCAGACTCAACGCTTGGGGCGAAGGTCATCCAAAACTCGAGTCACCACAAAGCATCACGCCTGTGCAGTGAAGGGGAGAGAAGAATGCTCCTCTAGTTCTTCCCGGTCGAGTGTCCGGTCTGTGAGCTCATATCGATCACGGAAATCAACATCCAGCGAGTCGTCGTCACGCACGCCTGTGTCACAAGACAGTGACGAATACATCTGTATGGTATCAGACCCGGACCGACTGAAGAGATATCCGAAGCTAGACATCCGGATAGGAGAACACCCGGCCAAGTTTGTCCTGGACTCGGGATTCTCCCTAAACTACATCTGCGCACTGGAATACCAAATCATGAAACCACGACCTAAATTAGAACCTGCAGCTCTCCGAATATTCACGTGGATTTCCAGGAAGCCACTGCCATGCCTAGGCCGTTTCAGCACGACCTTATCATACAAATACCGACAAATCCCAGCTTATATCCACCTTGTCGAAGGCCCAGACGTGGCCGGCTGTCTGCTCAGCCTGCCAACAGCTGAAAGACTGAAGCTTGTGGAACTCCTCTACATGAGTGAAGATGACCCGGACATTGTCGCGAAATTTCCAAATCTCAAGGGGCTAGGGAAGTTAAACCAATTCAAGGTAAAACTACATATTGATGAGCGTGTGACTCCAGTGGTGCAACACCACAGGAAGGTGCCGTTCCACCTACAGCAAGCTGTCGATAACGAACTCCAAGATCTGCTAAAGACTGACATCATCGAGCCCACTTCAGGGCCAACTCCATGGGTGTCGCCCGTAGTGGTCGTACCTAAAAAGGGACAAGACAACAAAGTGCGCCTGTGTGTAGACATGCGTGTACCTAATGTGGCTATCGAGAGAGAGCGCCACCCTGGACCACACATTAGTGATATGATCGCTCGCCTTAACGGAGCCACTGTATTCTCGAAACTCGACCTCAATAAAGGTACCATCAGCTAGAGCTCCATGACAAGTCACGCTACATCACTACCTTTACAACCCATCAAGGACTTTTCCGTTACAAGCGTTTGAACCTTTGCATTTCTTCTGCTGCTGAAATCTTTCAAGAAGCTATCAGACAAGTAATCCAAGGGATCCCCAATGCATTCAACTACAGCGATGATCTGTTAGTATTCGGAAAAGATCAGACCGAACACGACACGACTTTAGACGAATTTGACTCTGAATGCAGAAAAATTTGAGTTTCACAGGGCGACCCTGAAATTCTATGACCACATCTTCTCCAAAGATGGCATGAAACCGGATCCAGACAAAGTATCGGCCCTTGCGGACACCCCAACACCACGAGACGTCAGTGACCTCCGTTCCTTCCTCAGAATGGCAAGCTATTGTGCACGATATATTCAGGATTTCGCTACCATCAGCCATCCTCTCAGAGAACTCACTCGTCAGGGCCAACCTTTTGCATGGACAGATGCCTGTGAACACTCATTCCACAAAATCAAACACGCTGTTAGCTCCGCCATCAACCTGGCTTACTTTGATGCAAAGAAACTAACTGAAATTACTGTTGACGCCAGCCCGGTGGGCCTCGGCGCTATCCTGGCGCAGTATCAGGAAGACTCAGAACAACGCCACATCATCGCGTATATCTGAGAAACGATACTCTCAACCGGAGAAGGAGAGTCTTGCGGTGGTGTGGGCCTGCGAACATTTCCACCTTTTCGTATATGGCAAACACTTTACCATCATCACAGATCACCAAGCACTTGTCACCATCTTTGGTAATCCCAAAGCTAAGCTAAAAATCCATATAAGAAAAACGGTTTAAAAATATACAATACAGTAGTAATTATCCAACTACTGTATTTCTTATATGGATTTTATGTATTGTCTAAAATAAGTAGTTTTGAACTGTTATGTTACACTTCTCCAACAGTTTGGAGTTGATACATAACATTTAATAAAATATGAATATATATTTTTTTTAAATATTGGTTTTCTGATTTCTGATTTTTTGTTGAGCCCTCCAAGCAGTAACGTCATTATTATCTAATAATTGCCTAGGAAATATATTTTCTCGCATTGGAACTTTCTAAAATGTGGCATTTTCAGAACTGAGACTTAAAATCTGACTTTACTATAAAATAGGGTTTTAAATTACAATTTCTTAGACACCAAACTCGATATTCCTACCTGCTCCAAAAGGAAAATTACCACTTATTAAATGTAATAATGGAGCACAATGATATATTAAGGGAGAGGTAAACCCAAAATATTGAACAACAATGAGTAGTTTTTCACTACCAGGACACGTAAAACTTAAAAGTATATGTCCAACTTTTTGATAACACTGCACTCTGTCCTACAGGCTGTTTACGGCCTACCATAGGGGTGACTTATATGTATTAAAAAAGAAGCTGTGTACATGTCAAAAGTTTTTTTTGCCAGATGAAAATGGCAGTTTAAATCTGTATACACAGGCTGCATTGAGAGCTACTTAAAGAGCTACTTGAGTGGGTGGCATATTCAATGCTGCATGGCCACTAGTATTATTTAAATAAGCTGTGGGTACATGTAGTACCACCTTACTAGGAACCTACAGGTACACTAAATGTGCCCAACAGGTGTAAGCCATTTCAACTATGTTTTAGGGGAAAGCACTTTTCGTCTTGTTAGCAGTGGTAAAGTGTGCAGAGTTCTAAGGATTTAAGGCAAATGTTCAGGTAAAACCACAGCAAGTATGTCCTGTCCAATGATGCCCATTGCAGAACACACTTCACTTTGTCCTTCTACTCTGTATGAGGAACATAAGGGATTGTGTTTTGTGCCTGATAAATAATGGATATTGCAGAATGGTCACCAATGTTGCCTTATATTTTCCATCTATGCTGCCTGGATGATGACACCCTATGACTGATCGTTATGAGACTCGCCAAGATTTTACTCAAACATCTTCAACTTCAAGTTTTGTCATTACTCCTGTGTTTCTAGTATTCAAACTAACATCTAATTTGTACCGCAAATTGTGTGTCATTGTAAATCCCTTGCTTCGATTTAAATATGTTAGCATTGAATCTCTGTGAGAAATGGTATTTTCATTTCTTCAATTAATACAGTATTTCATTAGTCACTAAGGGCCATATGTATCAAGGAACCATTTTGCGATTCTGTAATATCGATTTTTAAGAAATCGCTATTTCAGAATCGCAAAATGGTATGTATCAAGAAAAATGCATTTTTTTGGCGATTTCTTGATATTCCTTAATTGCGAATTCGACAATTGCAAATTCGCAATTAAAGAATACTTCCCATTCATTTCTATGGACCTCCTGGCCCATAGAAATGAAAGGGAAAATTGTGATTCGCAATTTGCTAATCGCAAATTGAGAATATTTCAAAGGGTGCAGGGGTGTCCAAAGGACACCCTGTTGCACCCCTGAAATAAGCATGGGTGCACATGTGGTGCAAATACATGCCCTAAGGGCATGTATGTGCGTCACATGGCACATTTAAAAACGCAAATATTTGCATTTTTCAAGAAATTCGCACATTACCACCAACTTGAAGTTGGTGGTAATTTGCGATTCCTTAAAGTCAATTTGCATTTTTTTGGGCTTCTTACATTGCATTTAAGGAATCGCAAAATTTGCGATTCCTTAAATGCATTTGCAAAATAAGGAATCGCAAATGTTGCAATTCCTTATTTTGCCTTGATACATACCTTTTTGCAAAATTGCATTCCCAAACGCCGAAATTCAGCGAATTTCGGCGTTTGCGAATGCAATAATGCTTCATACATATGGCCCTAAATCCATGTGCAGCAAGCCCTGATGCTGAAGTTTTATGTGCAAAAAGTGTTTGCGAACAAAACAGTACATAGACCATGTTAATGTGTGAAATAGGGAGAATAGAAAAAAATGGGTGAAAGTGGATAATTACGTGTAATAACACAGGTCTAATTTTTCCATGATGACTATTTCGATGCTTTTTCTGACAGATAAACATCAAAGTTTTCCTGGGCACTCAGCACGCATGCTTAGTCTACCTGCAAACTGTGAGTCGATGGGGTATATTCTCAAGAACGTGTGACAACCATCGCAAAAGTAACTTAACGCAACTCTCAACATCGCAGTCCATCGCGGGAAAATTACGCTGTGTTAACTAAGGATTCACAACATAGCAGAATCATGCAATAGTCACCAGATAATGTGTCAAATGACCACGTTAAAATCAATGCCACGCCGCAAAAATGCGAAACACGAACGCAAAAAGTTGCAATGAGGCCAGTCGGGATACAAAAAGCAGCAAAACCAGCGGCAGGCCTGCATATCCCACGCATCTGGTGGGAAAATGCACTATAAAAGCAACAAAAAGAACACACCAGAAACAATCCAAAGTGCGTAGCAACATGGATGTACCCAAACCCAGTGCAGAGGCCAAAGCCAACCCCACAAGCCCCGAAGACCACCAGCAAGGAACCCGGGTCGGGGCAGGCCAAGGCGAAGAGGAAGATGGGGTGCAGTCCTCAGCAAATCTAGGTCAGCGTCACGGAGGTGACATTACACTACTATCAACTGACCCACAATGAGATTAACGTGAATGCAGTCGGAGTGTCGAGGAGGGTATGAGGCACTGGCATGATATGAAAAGCCACACCAAGCACAAACCAGCTGCCAACATGAAGGCAGCAACGGCGACTGGAAGTGGGAGTCCTGTGCCACAGGACGACCTGGTGGAAATGAAGGCCACAGTCATCAGTGTGGAGATGGTGTAAGGAGGTGGGAGCCCGGACACAGCTCGAGAGGCCCGGATACAGCTCGAGAGGACCTGACACAACATCAACAGGGTGAGCAACGACCAGGGACTGGGGGACGGGGGAGATGGGCACAATGACACACATGCACAACGATGTGTAGCACACTGCACACCCACAATGACCCTGGAGCATGCCCCTGATCCCTGTGGCACACTGCAGCACACACACATAGCAATGACAGCACATCCCACAAAAATGCTGTACAAAGTGCAACACCGACACTGCAGAACAGGGGACACAACTGGATTTGCTCAAGCACAGAAACAGGCCCAACACATCGAACAGAGCAGGAAACCGTTAGATTCGTACGTACACTTACAACCTCACATCAGTCACGTAGTCCAAAAGTCCACTGTCCCGCATCAAATTGGCAACTCCGCCCAAACAGTCACAATGTACATTGTCATACAGTCTGCATGTCAACAAGAACAATGTGCAAACATACATGTCAACACAATGTCAACATGCATCTCCCCTTCACAGGAAAAACAACACCTCCAGCAGACCAGACCAAACAACCCATCAGTGATGCTGGAGAGGGCCACCACACATCCGACACTGATGCCCTACAACAGCTCATGGACATACCAGGCAACCCATCACCAGGGTAGACAATCTACATAAAGGAGAACCAGGCCCCTGCACAGACCACATAGCAGGAAGCACCCGCAAGCATGGCTGGCACCCAACACACCACTGAGGCACACATCGTATTCAAACACAATGTGTCAGAATGCCAAAAGGAGTTGGCCCAACAGGTGCGGGTGGGGTCAGGGCTCATGGAAGCCGAATAACATTACATATGGGTTCTCCAAGTCCCATCAGGGTAAACCTGCACCTCACAAAGGAGACCCACACTGCGACAGAGACACATGCATTTGCACATTTCTTGGACTGAACCACGCCCAGAGCCCCAGAATTACCATTCACACACCCACGCTGGACCTCCATACGATGGCCCAGTACACACCACTTACTTAATGAGTGACTGACAACAAAGCTAAATGTCCAAGCACTGACACACGCTACCTGCGAGGACATGGCTGTGTCGCTGGACACAGCACAATGTAATGTTGTCGGGCCTGGGGACCTCATGCACACTTCGTGGCCACACAGACCCCAGCAGATAGTTTGTGGAACTGGCTACGGGCACGTGAGCCCCGCCCCTTTATTGGGTCACATGTACAGTGACATCTGTGCTGGATGTGTGTGGGGTGAGTGTAAGCTAGCCCTCACGTAGTGGGGTGAGTGTAAGCTAGCCCTCACGGAGTGGTTGGTGTTGGCAACAACTTGTATAGGTAACACTATCAAGACGGAAATAGTAAACACCAGCATTGCAGAGACAACAGCGGTGCATTATGGTGGTAGCCGGAGCAAGTACAGAGTCCACCCAATGACTAAACAGAAGTGTCTGTGAGTTGCAGTGCACTGAGGTTGAGGCACTAGAGCTGGTTGCGCTCATGTGAACAAATTGTCTAGGAATGAGTCCCTCTGGGATATTCCTGATGCAGCGGCAGTGGAGGGAGTCACACCTGCATCATTTTACCCATCACCGTCCCTGGCCTACCACACCGCCTGAGGAGACATTAATGCGTGAACTCGCCACAGCACATAACCAAAACAGTAATGGACGATGACTCATGGTGCACTGAGAGTTGCACCTGGAGTGCTGAGCAGGGTATCAGGCAGATGATGGCATCCACAACAGGTGTGAGCAACTCCGTTAGTCTGCAAGTACGACCATTTTGACACTGGCATTTGGCGGTTGGAGGTTGCCCTGGCGGTGGCGGCGTGTGCCTCCTGCGGTGATGCAACGTCCGTTGCCGGATACTCATGAGGTTCACCTTGTAAATCACAAGAGTAAGAGCCCTATACTCAAGAGCACCATTAATTTTTCATTTGTTTATTTAAATTTTCATTGCACTATTAGATTCCGCTATTGAATTTCACCACTGAATAGCTCATACCCCAGTAAAACCATGTACCGTCACCTCGATACCGCACCAATCGCCATTTTCGGAGTATAACTCGGACATGACGGCATTGAGTGCAGAAAACCAAATATGCATATCAGCAGTTAACGTGAACACTGTGTGTTTGTTTGTCGTATCTTAAATGTTCTTTTCTTCCTTACAGGTTAATCTTGGGAGGGTACTACCTATTGTGCACCTTAGCAAGTGCAGCACATAATTGGTAATTTAAAGTTCATTTTGACCACACACTTTATGCACATTAGGTCCTGAAGAAAGCCAGATCAGTCTCAAGGCCTAGCTGAAACATGTCTACCACAATGGATGTGGGAGACTATTGCTAACTCTAGACACATCCTCCGCCTTGTTTTTGTTTCTGCCAAAGGCCCACTTATTAAACAACCCCCGTGGGTAATGGGACCCGAGGACAGTTTTTAACTTACACTCTCACACAATCACAGCACAATCACTCCCCAAAAAGCCGCTCCGCTGTCAAAAGGCATCACAGAACACCGGGGCACGTTTGGTGCCACTGGGTGGGGCCCGATGATGAAGCATGCCACCAACTAGGTTGGTGGGTGAGGACTTTCATAACAAAAAGTTTTTCTTTCTCTGACAAATTACACAGTTTTTATTGCTCCTTAACATTAGCTAGTTCTTCTTGATTGCCATTAATTTTATCGACACTTTGGCTGCGATAAAGTGCCGGTAACTCGGCGATAAGTCCTTGAGACTATGCCCCGATGTATGCAGGTGGGGCCCACTGGCACTCAGCTTTGTGAATCGACACTTAGAGAGTTATTTACAAGCCTCTTGTGCGGCGAGTGCGGCATCTTTTAAGTGGGGAAAAAGTGATGGACAGGTGAAACAAGCGGCTTGTAAATTGGCCCCTTAATTTACCTCTTCAAACTTTCACCTAGAGCAGCAAAGAGAAGAGCACAAAATGGGGTTAGAAACAGGGGGGGGTTTCTTTATGGAAACGTGGGGGGCGCTGACCCCCTACTGTGAGCTGCAGCAGCAGAGGCAGACTCCTTTTAAACCCATTTATTCTTCCCCTGAACAGGCATTCACCTTTTTCCTATGAGGCCTGGGCCAACAGCGCTCTTAATTGCAAGGATAAGCTGGGATGACCACTAGGCAGTGTAAACGGAGCTGTTCATGTGAACTTGACCGGTGTTTTCAATGTGGCCAGCCTCCCATGTGCAGTTCAGGCTGCCAGACGCAATGTTCCCAGGGAGGTGACACAGCAGAGACACAGCCACATCAGTGTCTGACGCAGCATTGTCTTTGCCTGACCCAGCCAATCCTGGCACTGCTCTCATACCGTTTAGTATGATAAGCAGCATTATAGCAGTACTTCAATGGGCTGGGTTGCTTAGGGCTTACCTTGTGTGGGAACAGCATGCGCACACTATAGGCCGTGATGCACGACGTGGGACAATCCAGGTGCTAAGGTTAGATTTATGTATATTTTTGGCAGTCTTCATGCTTATAACAGACGGTAAATGCTTTATAAGTAGAATGTGCCCCGATCACCTCTGCAATACAAATCTCATTAAGCACCTATTGCTGCAAAAATGAAATTTGTACTGCAAAGGTGATCGGGACACATTCTATTTATAAAGCATTTACCATCTGTTATAAGCTATTGCAGTTTTACAAAACCTACCACTTTCAGAACTTGCCAGCCACCTCTGGAAAGAAATAGATATATGTAGATACAGAGACAAATGGCAGGGAAGAAAAGAACCTGAAATAGTATGCTAAAGGGAAACGGAGTGAAGCCCCTTGGGACGCCGGGACGTCACTTTTTCCCATTTTAAAAGTGATGTACCAGCGGCCAAGGCCTTCATGAATAAGGTCCTGAGGGGGCTTATTTACAAGCTCCTTCCACCACCGGTACATCATTGTTCCCAATTTTAAAAATGACGCAAAAGTGGCAGATTTATAAGCCCCCTGCGCCACCAGTACGTCACTTTTTGTGACGTACTGGAGGCGCATTTCACTTCTCCATATTTACAAGGAGAGGAAAAGCCACCCTGTGTGGATTTTCCTCTCCTGGTAAATATGACTCCTTCACATGCAGAACTTTGCGCGAAAGGGGTATTCCTTGGGTGTTGCTGTGGGTGATCCAACGCAACACCTGTGGAAAGAGACACATCTCTAGATTTACGAGGAATCGTACATCTGGAAATGCGTGCCAATGGTAGCGAGGTGCAACGAGGAGAAAGGTTTTAAGTTCTCCTCGTTTTTCCTCTTTCAAAGCGTACTGCATTCTACAGCACACATTGAAAGAGGAAAATGCTTGTAGTGATTGTTTTTGTGCAGGAAGGTGCCCTTTCCTGTACAAAAACAATCTCCCGATGGCGCAGGCATCCTTGCACCATGGTGCAAGGTTGCCTGCGCCAGAGCATGGTAACTGTTTGTGCGCCAGCGCAGGGGGAAGCACAGAGATGCAACATATCATTGTAGATATGTTGCATTCCTGTGCTTCGGATGTGCCGCAGCGTGGCTCAGCCAAAGGGCTTGCGTTGCCACGATGCGGCACTTCCTTGTAGATCTGCCCCTGAGTGTTTCTGTTGGTCACAGAAAGGAGCATGCGGTGGAATCAAGACGCTCAGCCTTGGGCTGAGATTCACAGCTCTGGCAGCGGAGTGATAAGCAAAACTCTGAGCCCTGGCACTTATTCTTTAACAAATTAAGCTCTGGTACCTATTGCGATATTCAGCTCTGATATGGACACAAACGCTTAGAGAAAATGAGAATAAAGCAGAAGACTCTGGCTGCTAGGTCAGCATTTTAGGAGTAGACAGGAACTGCGTGAACGAAGAGGTATTCAAATTGCAATATCGACGATTCTTCAAGGTGCCATTAGATGGCAGCATTGGATTGCTAACTAATAAGTACATGAACTATTAATAAAAACCAACTGTTTGGTACTGAGAGATATTTAGAAACAATATTCTGGGGAATTTAAATTGCCTTTTAACTTGCACTACTAAAGTAGACGATGCTTTGAGAGGGAGAAAAGTTAAATATATCTATTCGTGGCTAAACAATGCGGAATCTACTCACTAAATTGGGGCTATCGGCATGTAGGTGATCTAGGTAGAAGTTTCCTAGTTCCATGAGTGAGTAACCGACTGAGGCCAGGTATTTTCAATGCATTCTGGGACCTGTGGTACTGGTTTAGAACTGGGCTAATCAGGACTACAAATCGTAGGGTACAATGAAAAATGCCTGGACTAGACACCTCACTTACTCATAAGGGTGAAAGATGAGGGGTCTGTCTACCTGCTGGAAGCAAGTATGCGAGCTGGCTTAGAGACGGACCTTCACCACTGCTTCCCTCTCCAGCTGGTACAACTCAGACCCTCTCAATCAGTTTGGCTGACGTCATCACTAATCTACAGAGCGGCACTAGCTTTCAACAGAAAATCACAACATTGTCTCTCTTCTTTCAGGTACTTTCAAGTTTTCTGTATTTGGTGCCACTTCGGACCTCCCAGTATTTAATTACAGCCCTACAAAGCCTACATTCTTCAGGGATTGAATTTCACCTTGTCTTTGATGTGTTGGCAGGTTACCATTGAAAGAACTACTGATGTGTGAATTTGTTACACTTAAATTAATGAATTCTTTACTTACTACACATTTTTATTTAATGGAATTATAGAGATGTTAATTCTGCTGAACACTAGCTGCAAGTAACCTATGTATTTTTTTAGTTGAAAGCTTTCTTTTGCAATTTTCCTACAAAGGAAACACGCCAGCAAGAGTGCTTTGATGTACAATAAGACTAAAGGGCATACTTACAAGCCCGTATCTCCACCACAGCGTCACTTTTCACGATGCTGTGGCGACAATAGGGGTTTTGCCTTATTTACAACTTAATGTGGGTTACTGCTGTCTTGTAAATAAGGCCCCCTTCCTCATTCCACTGCAACACTCCTTAATTTTGACGGTACCTAATATTTACAAGGTTGGCGTAACCTGAAATGTTTAATTTCTCCTTGTTTTTGCTGTTTCCCAAAGCAGCAAAACAGCAATACACCATTAATTATTTATGTGCATCAAGGTGTCCCTTCCTGCACATAAACAATCAATAAAAAATGAAGTTTTGCCATTTCTATGTGTGCTTGATTAAGCAGCACACATACAAGTTACAAAACACCATTTAAAGATTGTTTATGTACTGAAAGGGACCTTCCCGCACATAAACAATCTTCCCTTACAGTGCAGATACTCTTGCACTATGGTGCAAGAGTGCCTACGTTGGCGCTAGGCAGCTAAATTTAGCGCCAGCCTGGGGAAATATAGGGATGCACCATATTGTTGTTGGATATTTGATGCATCCAGTATGGGGAAAACCATACTATATTTACATAGCATGCAGATTTTAAATAAACTACCACATAGTATTGTTAATTATTACATGCAATAAATACCCCTTATACTTGTAATCAGGCCAATAGTGCGAGCTCTAATCATGACCCCAGCCTGACCCTCATACATGGCAAGAGGAGGGAAGTGATGCTCCCTCACAACAGCTAACATTCTTCTTCTTGACTCTTCCCCCATCACCCTAACAAAGCTCCAGCCCACAGTCACCTTGCATCATTCTTCTACATTGTCATTACTTCCTAAATTTGACCTCACCCAGTTCTTAGTAAATGAGGTGATCCCACCTCTCCAAGGAACCATGTGGCCTAACTTAATACATATAAACCTCAAATCCTCTCCTTTAGGCTCCTTCCCAACTCGACCCTCTTGTGTGTCGCCAAAGGGGGATGGAGGCCCACAAAGTGTCCTGTCATTCACAAGCACCAGGACTCGAGGCTAGGGCAATCGGTGGGAAGGCGGTACATAAGTAGTAGGACAAGGAAGCGTGATCGGAGTAATGAAGATGACCTGTGAGTGATCATCTGATTACCTCTCCCATCTTACCTTGTCCCAGTCCTAACTAGAAGAGGATATGCCACATCAGTAAAAACAAGACCCAACAAAAGCACAGAACCCCAGTGTAATGCATCACTTATGTGTCAATGAAAAAATAGTATAAATCTCAAATCCAAACACTAATGGGAGACAATGATGGAAGGAGTCGTCCAGAGTGCAGTTGGAAAAGTGTGCTGGATGGAGGTCCCACCAGCTTCAGCTCAAGATGCAACCACCCCAGGAAGGTGACTGCCCTGCAGAGCAGCACTGAAAAGGACCCCTGTGAAGCAAATGAAAGAGAAACAGCTGTCTTCACCCAACTAACTCCAGAAGGAAGCAGAGGCCTTTCCATGCATCGCACTGCATTATTCTAGAACCAGTGTGTGTGCTGAGAACTACATCCTCAGTCCAATCAATATGGTTTAGAATATGGTATGCATACTTTACATGAAGATAACACAAATGTGGACTTCCCTGTTTGCACTTTGGCTTGTGCAAATGGTTTTAATGGTGCAAAGTGAGCGCGTCCTTTACCCTCCCTTGCACTTGATTATATTTTGTAATCTCAACTGTTGTGACTGATTTTACATTTTTGATGTTTCCTTTTCATCTGTAACTATGTTGGCCCCAATAAATAAAGAGGTTTTGCTTCCTTTCCTGAAGTGTCAGTCCATTCTGACTTTTGATTTACATTCCTTTCAGCTTGAAAATACACTAAATGGGTGCCCGCTGGCACTTGTACTCATTTATACTGGGTCACTGTGATGAAATGATATTTAATCTCCTATTTCCATGCTATTTGGGATAATTAGCGCGATATTTCATATATTTTTGTCCGGTCGAACATTTGATTTTCATCTCTTTTTGTAAAAAGCACTATAAGTTGACCCTGAGTAACAATTGATTGCTTCCGGCATCGAGTAGTTGTTTTTACTGAATATATTTGCACCTCTGAACGTTTCATGTTCATCTCTTTTAGTGTAAAGAGCTAGGAAGATGGTACTTGTCAGCAATTCTTTTCTATTAGCCTCTAGTTACTGCCGACTGGGGGCAGTTTCCTAAATAAGGGCCTGAAATGCAGGGGCGTAGCTTCTGGAGGGGTGTTTATGGTGTGGCATCTCAATAAATAAATGCATTCTTGGCTTGGTAGTTGGATCTGGGACCATCTCTGTGACAGTTTGTTAGCGTGATGGCCAGGAATGAGACAAAACAGTGACCATTGATGTGGATACTGGGGGGAGGAGTTGGAAGGTAGAGAGAGAGATAAATAGAGAAAGAGAAAGACATATTCTGGATTCCTGCTTCTCAAAATTGTGTGATCCTAGACAAAAAAATTATTTCACAGAGCCTCCATTTGCTTTATAATCACATATTCAGTGCTTAATTTGTAACAAAATAAGTGCCTGGGCCCGCTTCAGGAGACCACTGGAGCTTGGTCCACTTATTACCCTTGCTAGTGCTGCCAATGACAGTACCAATATACCTACTAACCATCACACTCCTACAAGTTAGACAATTCAGACGATTCCATTCCTCCAAAGCAATAGGAAACACTTGAGTGGCAGATATTAGTTATTTTTCAAGTATATTGAATTAATTAAAAACTGTTTTAATGCTAATCTCTAAATCAGACAAACAGCACACTCATGTGGCAGACTGTCATAGGTGTTGGTGTTGACAATTAAGTGCTGACGCCGACCACCAGAAACCACTAGCTCAAATTAAGCACTGCAGATGAGCGCACATTTAAATACTTGAGCTCAGGATGTGCGCTGTACAATCACCTCATATATTTGATTTAGTAGCCTGTGATGTTATTCCATCTATAATAAGAATCTAGGCCAAATTTCGGGTTCAAAAGACTACTGACTTGCTCCGCAACACCATGAGAGTTTTCTCCCATGGTGTGGGGTCATTTAAATATTTGTACTTTTAATTATCACCACGTTTCGGATGGCGGTAAGTGAAAGTTAAAACTTACTATTTGCTTGCCCACTGTAAATAGGGTGGACAGACAAATGGAGAAACCTCTGATTGCCCTTACTACATCGGGTGTTAGAGATGGCATAGTCTCCGCCACTGATATACCGAAGATCGGCCTACTTTAAATGAGATGGGAGGACCTTCAGTGCAGTGGAATAGATACTCCTTCGCCTTTGTAACAGAGTATCCTTTTAGCTGTACTCTAAATCAGGCACTGAGGTGAGCAACAAATATTTATACAAAACAATCTTAATAAATGTCACTTTTTGCATTGATATAATCAAGATGTCCGAAACACTTCTGCACGTTAAAAAAAGACAGTTTTATTTTTATTTTGAAGAGATTGTATAACATTTCTACATTATGTTTATTGCATGATATGCATGCCAAATGCTTTCATGACTCGGCTCATACTTGAAAACAAGCCAGACCCATGGCTCAGCTCGGCCTATTAATTTGAATGTGACTCAGGCTTGGTATTAGGACATGGGGCCATCAGTCACTTGATAAAATGATTTGTAAAAGGGGAGGACGATAAAACATGGAGGCCTGTCCACATGCACAGGATTGACAATTCCACCATCAAGACTTCTCACAGCAGAGATGAAGAAAGGGTGTGTGGTGATAAATGCATTCAAAATATGTAGTCCAATGGCAAGGGCTATACATAACCATAGTCATAAGTTCCCAGGGAGAACTACCAGGCCCAGGTGGGATAGGCAGAGGTAGGCTTCAGGGCAGGTGTTTGTAGTGTGACACCTCAAATGCATTCTCAGTTTGGTAGTTGGGTCTTGGAGGTCTGATTTGGGTCTGCTATGCCTTTGTTGTTTTTAATCATTGAATCCAATTGGGGAAAAGCACACCTCAAAGTATGATCAAATAACAAGAAGTTCAAGATGCCAATTAAAATGTTATTTCTTTATTCTTGATTGGAAAAACAACACAACAGGTTTTCTTGTTGTTCTCATTTTACTAAAAGGTTTTAACTTTACATTTTTGGATCTGGATCTCAAATACATACAGAGTGACTGGTTTATAAACAAAGTAGTAAATCTGCACCCACAGAAGAAATCCTTCAATGGGTGAAAACCTTTTGAAATTCATGATTCTTAGCAGTAATCCCCCTTTTGTATCGCTTTGTTCGCCCGAAGTTGGCAGGGTATGCTCAGACGTGGGTCCCTTGATCACTCTGTCACTGGATTCAAGATAGCCTGCCTGATGAGAATTATGAACCTGAAACCGGTCCCAGGATGCGTGTTTCCGGTCCAGGGAAGACATGGCTTGGCAGTTCGGGCTGGACTGTTCCCACAAGGCACAGGGTCAGACTGATTTGCACCTAGCCATGTCTGAACTGGGGTAGTGGAGTGAGCTAAAGAATGATGATGGATTAAACCCAGATCAGTTGACTGGGGGTTAGTGTTTACTTTGCTCAAGCACTCCATCTTCATCCCCCTTTGGTATCGCTTTGTTAGCAGTAGTAGGCTTGGATATCTGTACTAATCTCAAGTTTCCAGGCATACTTCTAGCAATCAAATACCCAAATGGTGATGGGATGGATGCTTGCAAATACCTGTGACAATCGCTCAGGGTAGCATTGCAACCCATTGTTTCTTATCCACTGTGCCACTCTAGACAGAGGCCCAGCTAAAGCAAATCACCCCTGTTCCTCATGGAAACAGTCCATCCTGAACACTGGTCATCTCACCCTCCACCATGCAAGCTGATGCTTATTTGTTGCAAAATCTCAGATTCACACCATCCAAATCTCACTAACTAAGCTATTCCCCTTCTTAAATGGTATTTTAATTCGTTTTCGATGTGTTCGTGTTTTGCTCTGTTGCTCTTGTCGCTGATATGCAGGCATGCATCATAAAATGGATCGATGCCAGGATAAGATTTAACTGGAAATGTTTTCATTCATTTCAAGTTTGGTCATCATTATTTTTAGATGAGTTTGACAGTAACATGGGTTATTTCGTTGGCAACAATATTTTCTTCCAAGCTTCTTCTTTTTGTAAAAGGTTTATAAACCTACTTCACTTGTTTCACTGCTTTGAGACCTGATTTTTCCCACAGACGGGTTTATGGAGCTATCTACCTAGACTGATGCCTCCAAACTGAAAGTACATACCCAAAAATTACATATGTAGCTTTTTTGTAGCTGAATATGTAGATTTTTTTAAAATTGTTGTACACTTATGTTTGGATTTGTTCTGTTTTATTTGTGATTCACCGCTACTAATGATGCTAATGAAATTCAATTGAATTATAGACTTTTGGAACAATTGTTCTTTATAAATGTGCCTGATTAAGAAGTATTGCTAGGAATGTTTTTGATGTGTCTGGATATGTATTATATTTTTACGAATGTATTACAAATGAATGTTCATGTAATCCCTGTCCTTTAAATACAGTCGGCTCCTAGTGGGATTTGCACTTAGTATCATGTTGGTGTTATGAAGTGTAATGTCATTTATGAACATTTCCAGTGACCAACGGTATATTTGTATAAAGCATGTTAATTTGTTTTCAGTTTTTTTTGCTTAATGTATTGTTGGTTTTGCATTATTTAATGTGCTAATTTTCATTTAAATTGTAGCCCTTGGGGAAGCAGAGAGTTAAAACTTGTTAGCCAGCTGTTTTTAAAAGTTGTTTGGTTGTGGCATTGAAAATTATTTGCAGACACTTTAAACTTTAAAAAATAATTTGATCAATCTCAATTCAACGTATAATCCTTTTTCATTTAATGCGACTCCATTACTTTATTTGCTCCTTTGACAATTATTGTAACACACTGCTTTGTGAATGCTCTCTACATATTCTAAATGCGTTCTGCTTTGTGATGTCTGTTCTGCTATTGTCTGCAATTCTGTGAATTAACGTCCACAAGTACTTAACCTGAGTGTAAATGTGGATTTTCATCTCTTGTTTGAACCACAAGTTGCGGCGATTACAAAGAATTGCTTTCTACCTTCTAACAACCCCGCCTAATCCTTTGGCACATGCTCCCAACCTGATGGCCAAGTCCCACTGCTCATGTACCCAAACCATTCTGTGCACATTAAAAGTCAAATGATTTATTTTTTACCTATTCCCCCCAAATGTCATTGCTATCTGGTTTGTGCAGTGGCTTTTGTGCATAGACAGCAGTGTCAAGCTACACACTGTGACTAAATCTTGCAATTACATTATATTATAATTCTTGTTTCGGGCATAGCTGATGTTAGGTCCTCATTTACAAGAAAGTGCTGCAGCACGGCACCTCAAGCCCTTTGGCTGCACCACACTGCGTCAATTTCAAAGCCATGGATGTGTCATATCTACAACGAAATGACGGATCCCTTTGCTCTCCCCTGCGCTGCCCACGCAGGCACCCTTGCACCATGGTGCAAGGATGCCTGAGTCATGGGAATGATTTTTTATGTGCAGGAAGGTGTTGCTTCCTGCACATAAACAATCTAAAATGGCATTTTTCAACTTCTTTGTGTGCTGTATTAGCACACATAGAACTTGTAAAACGTCATTTTTTTTCATGATTGTTTATGTGCAGGAAGGTGTTCTTTCCTACACAAAAACAATGACGAGAGGTGTTTTCCTCTTTCTATCTGTGCCACAGAATGCAGTATGCATGAACAAGGGAAATGAATAACTTTCTCCTTATTGTGCCTCCTTACGCCTCCCCTGTTGATTTCTCGTAAATCAGGAAATATGTCAGGCTCCATGGGTGTTGCGTGTGAACACCCACAGCAAACGGTTGCACAAGGAGCTTGCAAATAAGTCCCTAAGTCTCTAGTTGACAGAGGTATGCACCCTGTCCATGCAGGGACAAAAATCCTAGTCAGGGTGAGCTAGATACACATTTTAAATTAACTTGTGCTCACTCTTTGGTAGCTTGCCACAGAGCAGGCAGGCTTAACTTAAGAGGCAATGTATAAATAATTTGTACAACACACACACAGAGTAAAACAAACACCACCAAAAAGACTCCACACAGACTTAGAAAAACTGAGAATATTTGTGTGAGTAAAAACAATCGGCAGAGAATAAAAAATTTGAAGAATAAATGCAATCCTAGTGCTCAGAAGTCAATAGTGCTAAAAGATAACTTGAGGTCGGAAGAGACATGGGTAAATACAAAGTTCAGGCTGACTGCGATAGAGAGTATGCCGGATAAAGGACCCACGCTGGGTCCTCTGAAAAAGTACCTTGGTGTAGAAAAGCATCGTCATTGAGAGCACAATGTATTGGTTTCTGATTAATGCAGTGCATTCCTACGTCATCTCCGAGTTCTGTAAAAACGGAGGAAATGCATCATCGTTGAGCCGTGCAGAGCGTTGTCATTGGGCCACACAGGCTGTCTAACCTCTGTCATTCAACAACCTATGCATCGAAGGGCAATACATTGGTTCCGACCAGAGCAGTGGTGATGATGCATCAGTGTTGTAGAAAATCAGCTGCAGAACCCACCTCTGAGGCCCAGGACTGGAGGTGGCACCTCAGGCAAGAGAAGGACTCACCGATGGCCAGGTCCAGCAGCACCAGCAGGATTGTATGAAGTCTTTTGTGTCCCTGAGACCTCCGAAAACAGGAAGCAGCCCTGCAAACCCTTGGAGTCACTGTAGTTACATCTGAGATGAGTCCAGTACTTGTCTCTAGCAGGGCAGAGATCAGCTGGCAGTAGGACTGCTCAGAAAAGCAGAGAAACAGTACCACAGAACAGTCTGTCAAGGCAAAGTGGAAATCCTTATGGCATAGCCCCAGTACTTATACCCATGTGTGTCTTTGTAGTGGGGGGTTACTTCAATTCAGCTCCTTGAAGTGCACAGGTCCCCTTTCATCCCAGCCCTGTTTGCCATGCTAATATGGGGGTACTCAGTCCTTCGTGTGAGGACAGTACACAGCCTATTCAGATGAGCTGTGAGAATGCAGATGAATGCAGATGAATCCTCTGTCACATCAACCCTTTATGTGTTTATGGCTGTCTAGAGGGAATGTACAAAGTGGAGACAGGCAGAAGGCACACAGCAAAGTTAAGAGCAGAGAAATGTCCTCTTTCTAAATGTGGCATTTCTAAAATAGTAATAACATATCCAAATTTACCACTAATTCCAAAGATATGAAACATGATTTAGCTACTCCTTTCTAATTGGAATTACAGCTTTAAAGTGTTTTAAGGAATTCCCAATGCTATCCTATGAGAGGAGTAGGCCTCACAGAAGTGAAAAATGAATTCAGCTGTTTGTCACTACCAGGACATGTGAAGTGTAAAATACATGACCTATCTTTTTCTTACACAGCACACTGCCCTTAGGGCTACATAGGGCCTATCTGAGTGCTTACCTATGTGTAATAAAAGGGGAGTTTAAGACTTGGCAAGTGGTTTTACATGCCAAATCAAAGTGGCAGTAAACTGCACACAAAGGCCCTGCAATGGCAGGCCTAAGATAGGGATGAAAGGCTACTTGTATTTTGTGGCACAACCAGTGCCACAGGACCACCAGTAGCATTTAGATTACAGGCCCTGGGTATAAGGTATGCCATTTTACAAGGGACTTACTGGTAAACTTAATATGCCAGTCAGGTATACACCAGTGTCACCATGTTTAGGGAGACACACATGCCCTTTAGCACTGGTTAGCAGTGGTAAAGTGCTCAGAGTCCAAAGGCCAACAAAAAGATACAAGTGGAAGGATGACTGGTCTAACAGCTGATTATACTAAACAAGCATTTACAATGCAATCAGTCTCGCCTTTGAGGCCTTACATGTATTTAGCTATGCAGCACGGTAAACAACCAAAATATAGAATCCAAAATATTGAATGGACAGAATATTGACTCCAAAATATAGATAGAACAGAATATCGAATTACCAAAATATAGTCAGTCAGGAAATCGAATTTGGGGTAGGAAATATCGATTTCCATATTATCGAATTTAAAATATCGATTTCCATAATATCGATTTTTTTAGTGTTATGTATGGTAGTATATGTGTTAAAATTTTGTGTTAATTTTGTAATGTTTGTTTGATTTTTTTAAAGTAATGAATGTTATGTTTTGCATCATTTTATTCTGTAGCAGGTCGTGAGTTTATAGGGGAATAGGGTGGAAAGTAGTTTAATTATAGTAAATTTAATATTATTTTGTATTTATATGTATTGATAATTAATCAATTGATAATCAATTATTAATTGGTAATGAATTTTTATTAATTGGTAATTAATTATTATTAATTGGTAAAAAACATTTTAACTGATTAATTGATGATTATGTTATATGTATTATTTATTACATGGAGCAGGTTGTGGGTTTATAGGGGAATAGGGTGGAAAGTCATTTAATTGTAATAAAGTTAATATTTGTTTTTATTTATATGTATTGATAATTAATTGATATCTATTCATTAATTGGTAATACATTTTTATTCATTGGTAATTAACTTTTTTAATTGGTAATTAATTTTTATTATTTGGTCATTATTTCTAATTCATTTTTTATTGGTATTGATAATTAATTTAATTTAATTTAATATTAAATCATTACTTTCCCTACTGTTGCACTCTCTGGAGAGGGAATAGTAATTTTTACCCCTATGCTATCCAAAGTTTTCCCTACTGTTGCACTCACTGGAGTGGGAATAGTAATTTTAACCCCTATGCTATCCATCGCTTTCCCTACTGTTGCACTCTCTGGAGTGGGAATAGTTATTTTTACCCCCCCCCTGCTATCCAATGCTTTCCCTACTGTTGCACTCTTTGGAGTGGGTATAGTAATTTTTACCCTCCCACTATCCAAAGCTTTCTCTGCTGTTGCACTCTCTGGAGTGGGAATAGTAATTTTTACCCCTACGCTATACAACGCTTTCCCTACTGTTGCACTCACTGGAGTGGGAATAGTCATTTTTACCCTCCCACTATCCAACGCTTTCCCTACTGTTGCACTCTCTGGAGTGGGAATAGTAATTTTTACCCCACAGCAATCCAACACTTTCCGTACTGTTGCACTCTTTGGAGTGGAAATAATAATTTTTAGCCCTACGCTATCGAATGTTTTCCCTACTGTTGCACTCACTGGAGTGGGAATATTCATTTTTACCCCTATTCTATCCAACGCGTTCCCTACTGTTGCACTCACTGGAGTGGGAATAGTAATTTTTACCCACCCGCTATCCAACGCTTTCCCTACTTTTGCACTCTTTGGAGTGGGAATAGTAATTTTTACCCATACGCTATCCAACGCTTTACCCTACTATTGCACTCACTGGAGTGGAATAGTAATTTTTACCCTCTCACTATCCAACAGATTCTCTACTTTTATTTACATTACATTTATTATTTTTACATTTTATGCTTTTTTACCTACTTTAAGTATGTTTTATTAGATTTTTTTAATATTTAATTAATGTTATATTATTTGTAATACATTTTAAAAAATCAATATTTTAGTTAACTATATTTTAACATTCTATATTTTGGATTCAATATTTTAGTACTTACCTGTTTGTAGATAGGGATTCTATATTCTGTACTTTGGTGTTTTTGGAGTCGATATTTTGGACATTCTATATTATGTCCCTTGATATTAAGTCACTGAACCATGCAGCACCTTAGCCTGGGTGCTGAAACATCTACTGTTCTTTGACATGAAGGGAAAAGTAAGCACCAAACTACATGCCACACCAGGGATTGGAACACATGGAGAGAAATATTGCCTTTCAGCGGGAAATTGTATAGTCCAAAGCTCTGTTTTTAACATAAAATCAGGGCTTTCGGTGGTCAGATCACTGAAAATACAAGATTTGAAAAAAATATTATTGTCTCCAGGTGCTTGTGGAAGACAATTTCTATGGACTGGAATCTAGAGAATGCTAAAGTGATTCTGGTACTTTACTGACCTCTGCTGGTCATTTTCTATCAAGAAAGTTAAATAGAGACAGTTGCCAGAAAATGTTTAAAAAAGAAAGTCCCTCAGCAGAGAACAATTCTGGTATTTTACTGACCTCTGCTGGTCATTTTCTATCAAGACAGTTAAATAGAGGCAGTTGAACAGAAAAAAGTCCCTAAGCGGAAGCAGACAAATCCTTGGGCTGATCTCCAGAGCCCACAAAGTACATACACATATAAGCATATACAAGTATATACTAAAGTATGTACAAGAGGTCTCGAATGTTCAACCTAAAAACGGAGGAAGGAAGGAAGCTATTAGAACGAGTTTTATTTGCGACCATAGAGAAGTTTACTATCAAGAGAGCCTTTCCATTTTTTTGTTTGTTCTATAAAGATCAATAATAATGTCCTTTAAACTGAAGTGTTGGTAAATAAATTGAATACAATTGAGTGGGTTCTGAACAGCTAAATGAATAACCAAAAATACAATTAAGGAGTTAACTATTCACTAATGGTGTCTTCTTGTTGCTATTGCAGGTTGTGCTCCAGTTTAAAAGAAATGTTACACAATCCAAGGACCGGTACCAAAAGTCTTGGGGCTCAAACCAGATGTCCAACCCCAAAACATTCTCAGATGCAATGGGACTACGGGGTTTAGGCTTGAACACTTTCTGGATGAGACTATGTACTCTAGTTGTACAAAGAATCTTTTCGGCACACCTACAAATATGTATTGATAATTTTAGCAGATGATTAGGTGATGCTTAGCCTCACGCACCTTGTGATCAGAGTGTATATTTAAAGGGACGTATTGAAAAATTGCACTAGGTCCACAAGCCAGGAACTAGTAGCCTGTCAACTATAAAAAGGATGAGTCCCACATCCAACATTAACCACAGATAACAATGCTTCCTGTTTGGGTTGGGAAGCTTCTTGTTCTGGTTGTGCCGATAGCAAAAACTATGAATAAGGGAGAAACCTGATTGGGCAAGATCATAACTATCCCACCATATTCAAATATAGGTCATCTTTCTGATGTATTATGTAACTGTACTATATTTAAGCATTGTGGTCATTTTGTTGAACAGGAGAAACTTCAGAACTTGTTTCAAAAGTTGCAAGACCCTGACTGTACTACCAACCAGGAAAGTCTACAGGCCGAATGTGCAGTAAACATTCCTCAAGAAAATATTGCAAGAAAAACTGCATTAAACTGACCACAGAATAAGACATGTGATACTCTATTGTACTTTGCAATATTATATAAGCACTGATGTTGTATAATTTGTAGTGTGTTATGTTGTGGTTGATGTTGTGAAGAGTGTATGGAGGGGGCCAGAGTTAAGGATGACTTGATACAGTGGGGTAGGTTGACAAGGTGAAGGCATACCTTTAGCTTTGGAATTTCATTACTTCAGTTTGTAAGCCAAAGCCACTGCTAACATATTAGCCAACCACAGCTCCCTGCCAACTTTTCCTTTTTCGAGAATTTACTTGTTTTTATGTGTTGGCATATGATAGAGGGAGAGATGGCATATCATATTGAATGTCTGGTTCTGTGACTGAGCACGTGTTGCGTATCATGCTGGTTGGGTGACAGTATGATGGTTGCTGCATTAGCATTTACTTGGTGAAGGCTGTTTTGGCATGTGATATTGGTTTTGTGTTGATGGATGTAGGAATGTTGGCATACAATATTTGTTATATAGATAAACAACCGCCAGCGGCAGATCCTTCTTCTTCCTCGCCGCCAAGACCTGGAACACCTTCCCCACCCATCTGCGACAGACCCAAGACCTACTAACCTTCGGACGGCTTCTCAAGACCTGGCTCTTCGAGCAGTAGCAGCACCCCTCCCCCCCTCAGCGCATTGAGACCCTTGCGGGTAAGTAGCGCGCTTTACAAGTTCACTGATTGATTGATTGATTGATTGATTGATTGACATATGTTGATGGGTTTGTTGGTATATGACATTGGTTGTGTGGGCATATCATGATGGGTGATTGGCATTTTGTGGGGATGTGCTGAGGCACACATAGTTTAGTCTGTGCCACAGAAACAGCACCATGATTTGAATGGATCATCTTGTCCTGCACCCCTACTACCAACTTAAGGCTTATATACAAGACCCATGCGCTGCCAGTGCATCACTTTTAACATGGAAAAAAATGACATACTTGCGTGGCAAGGGGCTTATAAATAGGCTTTTTTATAGAGAACAATATGCATTGGGTGATTGAAAGCAGGACCTCACCCAGTGCCTACCATTTATCCAGAAGAGGCTATGTGGGCAAAGGCTGTTGGGATATTGTATACTAAATGAGTGGTACTGTATCCTGCAGTATTAAATATCACTGCAGCTTCCACTCCATCTTATTTTTTTTAAGTTTGAATTTATTTGAGAAAAAATAAAATCAGAAAGGAAGGGGGGAGAAGAAACAGGAAATGGGATATGAGAACAGTATACATCATACAGAGAAAACAATTGCAATTGCAAGGGGGAATGTACAATAAAGAAATATCACTGGGAATAAATTACAATAACAAAGAAATCAATGAGAAAAATTTAACAGCAAGCATAAAAAATTCAAATCCAGAAAATAAACAAGCAATGATATAAAATAACAGAATAAGAAAAAAGTTACCTATGATGGGAAAAAGGCAAAGGGGGAAATCAAGGTGGCTTGCGTACTTCAGCTGAAGCAGGGTCTGGGGAAGCAATAGCGGGAGCAGGCGGGGAAAGATAATTTACCAGGGGAAGCCAAAGTAAGTCCCGTTTAATGGCTAGGGAGATAGGGGAAACGTAATTAGTATCCAAGCGATGATGAAAACAGACCGCGTTCCACCAAGAGCAATATGAGACATTGGCAGCCTGCTTCCAATTAGAGGTAATGGTATGGAAAGCAACAGATATCAGGAGATCCATGAGGAGATAATGATGGGAAGGGGGGGTGAGATCACAAAGGAACGATCGGTCAAAAAGAGAAGGACTACCTCATTAAAGACAATCCAACTGTGCCATACATATAAATGACGCCAAAAATACACAAAGATCTGAATCAGCCACCACTAGGTCCAATTGTGTCAACCATAGGATCGATCCATGAACCTATAGGGAAGTATATAGACAAACACCTACAGAATATAGTGCAAAATACAAGCACCTACATAAAAGATACAACCCACTTCCTTAACATTCTGAAAGAAGAACAAGGAAAATTTACCAAAGACATGATCATGGCAAGTATAGACGTGAAGTCGTTATATACCTCAATTCCCCATGATTTGGGGTTATCTGCAGTTGAAAGCATGTTGGTACGAGAAGACAAAACCTAAGATCTAAAGATATTTATAATGGAACTGTTGCACTTCACGCTATATCATAGCTATTTCAAGTGGGAAGATACATTCTATATACAAGCATCTGGTACTTCCATGGGCAATTGTGCCGCGCCGACTTATGCGAACATTTTTATGCACAAATTTGAGGTGGAGCACATATTGGAAAATGAAACATGGAAAAACAACTTAATAGTATACAAGAGATACATTGACGATATTTTTGTACTCTGGAGAGGAAGTGAAATAACCTTGAAACAAGCATTGCATGAAATAAATTCAAAAGATGACAGAATTCAGTTTACAAGCACCATGAGCAACAAAGAATTGTCATTCTTGGATGTGTTATTAACCAACACAGAAGGAAAAATCATCACAAGTGTTTATACTAAAAACACTGACAGAAACAATCTACTTCATTATAACAGCTTTCATCAAAACTCGCTAAAACATCATTTACCATTTTCACAAATTCTCAGAATCAAACGAATAGCATCCACAGAAGAACTATATTTGAAACATAAACAGGCCACACTACTCAAGTTTAAAAGGAGGGGCTATCCTGAACCCATTTTGGAATCTGCAGCTAACAGAGCAGATAAATTACAGCGTCAACATTTATCGAGATCCGTACCAAAACAAGAAGAAAAAAGAAGTGTGTTTGTGTCAAAATACTCTACTAGAAGTGTCAAATAAAAAAGATTATCAGGAAACATTGGCCATTATTGGCATTAGAGGAAGATTTCAAAGGCATTTTCTCCAAACCACCTATTTTTGCATATGAAAGAACACGTAATCTGAAGGAATTATTGAAGCAACCAAAAATGCAGGAAACAATCAAATACAGTGGGACATTACCATGTTACAATTGTGGCAACTGTTCAGCCATTATCAAAGGAAACACCATCAACCATCCAAGCAAAGGTACTCCCATAAACCTGAAAGTATCAGGTACTTGCAACACAGAAAATGTGATATATATGTTACGCTGTCCATGTGGGTTATCCTATGTGGGCAAAACACAAAGGAAAATAAAGACACGTATAATAGAACATAAGAGTAACATCAGCTTGAAGAATCAAAAATCGACAGTGGCGACCCACTTCAATCAAGCTAACCACAACGCAAGCCAATTGAAATTCTGCATACTGGAAATAGCGGCGAATATTCCAGGAAGAGATAGTGACAATCATTTACTCAGGAGAGAAGTGTTTTGGATAAACTTTTTATGCACCATGCAGCCGAAAGGTCTCAATGAACGAACTGATTTAAATTGTTTTTTGTAAGGACACATGGGACAGCATTATTGTGCCATTTTGGATATGTATAGATGAATCCCCATGCATACTCGGTTAACGTTAGGTGTAACCACACCGCAAAAGTACAAAATTATTCACAACTAATGCAAGAGCAGAATACGTTTGTACACGTATTTTTACTATATGTGGTTAATTTCTTTGTGTATCGTAGTAAGAGCTCTTGAAATCTAGTTGCATGTCTGTTTACGTAGTCACGTGAGCGGAACGATAGTATAGACCAATGCACCGTAGCAAGAGCCTATCTCTTTAAAAATTCGTAAACTTGCACGCAGTTTCACGTAGTCACGTGAGCGGAACAGGAGTATAGAGTTGTAACGGGCACTTAGGGCCAGAGTGACGAACGCCAAGGTAGCGAGGGAAGTTTATCATGACCGTGCACCAGGTAAGAACAATACAGGGCAACCCAGAGCAAGTTTAATGACTAGATTAAGAGACACACTCATTGAGAGAAATGTCCTTCTTTTTCTTGCAGTTTTGAGAACTTACGTGAAGTATTGAAGGTCAGTGTACTTTATTGTTGTGATGAGTTAGAACGTAGAACACGCACACATTTTTAACGAGCGGTGAAAGGTCATAGGATGTTTTGGAAATGGGGTAACAGAGAATAACTATGTACAGAATTGTTATATGATTTAGCTCCGGTTGGAGTTGTTGCATTACCGGACCACAGTACTTAAATATGTGTATTATATTTTCAGAAAAATAACCCCCTTATGAAGAGCGTAATGCTTGAAATGCATTGGGACTAATCATAATCATGTAAAAAATTATGAAAGATATATGAAGTAAATGAACTGAAAAACTCGCTACAAAAATGATTTGAAAATGAAAATAAATTTTCAAAGGAAAAGTATTTGAATTCATGGAGTAAGAATTGAGTGAAAGAGAAAGGAGTGCAAGGAAGGAGTGGGTCCTGTTTCTACAGAGCACACATGTCAAGACTTTATACCCAACTGTCACATTTAATTTGCTTGTTAGCCCTAGTAAATTGCTACTACATGTACCCAGGGCCAGCTAATTATATGCTACTTGTGGGTTTGCATCACTTATTGGTTCACCCACAAAAGTAGTCCTCAAACATATCTTAGGGCTGCCATTGTGGCCTGTGTGAGCAGTTTTAAACAATGCAAAGGGCAGCGTACAGTGTATTAAAAAAGTTATATGTAAGATTAGGGACTTAACACCCCTAATAAAACGTTTTGGTGGATATTAGTTGCAGTTCACATGAAGGCCCATATTTACAAACTTTTCATACAATGCAGGGAAGCATCCACATTTTCTGGACTGCCTTGTGCAATGGGACATTCACATTAAAATACCATATCTACAGATAGTGGTTTGCTGCTGGGGTCATTCCCGGTGCTAGCACTCAAACAATGATTTTTCGCATGACGCACAGCCTGTCAGAGTGCAGAAGTGAGTGTGTGCTGTCTTGAATAGGGTTTGTACTGGAAGCATGCACTTCCATTACAAATCGCTATGCGTGGACAAACACAGAAGGTTGCTATGCAATTGAGCACACATGCAGCACAACCTTTCTTGAGAAATTAAGACAACTCACCTTCTTTTTTGCTTGCTTTATTTTAAGCTTTGGTTTAGTAGATCAAGACTTGCCTCAAACCTATGGCTGATTGCGCTGAACCAACCTAGTAACAACCTTTGACACAAAGTGGTGTAACACATTTTTTGTGCAATGAAAAATGTCTAATTAATTACTTGACCTCACTGGCACCAATACTTCAATATTCCCATTTAACACAATTTCTCCTATTTTCTACTTTTACACCTCTGAAATAATGACAATCAGTTGCTTTTTCCTACTGTTACCAACTCATCTGTTTTTCTCTATTCTTCGGTTTAGACATAGGTCACATATTTATGCTAACATTTAACATATTTCTAATCTTTCGAAACTCACTAATATTCTTTGGTACCAGCCAAATGATCAACAGGATAACATATAATCACAACATTTATTTTTGGTAAGCAGAGTTCAGGAGATATTGCTTTTCAAATACACCAGGAGTCTGTATTATTATTACCTTGAACGTCAAAGAGCTTGCCAGTCCAGGAAATTGTTATATTATATTTAACATAAGTAAGGTATCGATTATCTTAAAAGAAGATACACAAGTTTCAATTGTTGAAGCACACATAATGGCACAATCTGTAGACACTATCCTTTCTCCACCATCATGGGTTGCAAAGGTCAAGTTGCTGTCCCATGTCGCTAAACATTTACAATCTAAGTACTTTCAGAAAAGCAATGAAGAGGAATAAAACCTGGTTCTCTTCATGGTGAATGAGAGCTTGCTCTGCATTCATATAATATACCATCCTACTGAGTGCTCCATCACACCCATATTACACCATGAGATCATTTTTATTCTTATTCTTTAATATCACATATGTTCCAAAGAAAGTAAAACATGGTTGTTCATGAAAGCAAACTAGCTGATTTTTAAATGATGCTAAACTATTTTTCAGTCTATCATTGATAACAGCTGAAAGTACATTGCAAAAGCGTGGTCTAACCCAAAAAGAAACCATAATGATATCTGATAAGGCTGATGAGGTATCAATTAAATCAGAAATGTGTAACTAAAGACCTCAGAGAGGACATGGTTTAAGCCATCATCAGAGCTTGAGTTGTCACTGATTTATTTCTTCAAAAGAATGGCAAAGAGGAAATACCTAAAAAGATCATTTTCAAAATCATCAAACACATTGAACAGAAAAATAACACACCTAGGGGCTTATTCTCAAGCCCCTATCCCCACGGGAATGTCACTTTTTCTGACATTCCTGTGGCGATACGGTTAGCGCCTTATTCTCAATGCAGCGTTAACCCACTTAACGTGGCTTTAAGTGGCTTAACACTGCCTTGAGAATAAGGCCCCTTTCACGTTAAATTTTCCGTGAATGGGGAGTGCTGTGGGTGTTGCGGAGGGCGTTCCACCACAACACTCATTGTGACCACCGCTGCCACCTATTATCACGGGCGATGATAATAGGTGGCAGCCCCAAACTTAAGACCAGAAAAATCCTGGTCTTAAGTAGGCGTAACGAGGGAAAATGCTATATTTCTCCTCGTTTTTTGCTTTTCCCATGTGTTCTGCCTTGTGCAGCACACATGGGAAAAGCAAAATGGTATTTCAGGAATGTTCATCTGCAGGAAGGGGCACCTTCCTGCACATGAACAACCCTCCTCTGCAAACAGACACTCTTGCAATCTGGTGCAAGGATGTCTGCATTGGTGCTTAGTCGAGAAATTTAGCGCATTCGCAGGGGGAAATGCCAGGCTGCACCACATTCTTGAGAATAGGATGAAGCCTCGCGTTTCTGAAGTGGCGGTGAAAGGCGTTAGGTCTCTCACCGCCACTTCCTTGAGAATATCCCCACTAGAGCACAAGATCTTTTAGAGACAGCATCACTTCCAAATAGAATTCTAATGGAGAGCAACAGAAAGTGTCAGCAGAGACCCTAAATAAGTAAAAATCAAGTACTACAGAGTCAAATCAAGTGAGTGGAACTTTTAGCTTACTGCATACTATGTAAAATCTGAAAATACCATGTATTTCAAAGACTAACTTTCAAAAACTGATTACATCAAATACTAACGTTTCATAAACAGTTTCTTTTTTTTACTAAGCTCGCTCGCCTTCAGAATACAGCACCACACAAAGGAATATCAAAAGCTTTTTTCATTCTTTTGCTAAATTACACAAATTATCATTTTGCTAGAGGAATACGAATCATTATAGTATGTGCTTAAGAATGGAAAATGCCATATCCTGATAGACTTACAGTTGGCTTTTCATAGCAGCAAGATTAGTATAAAAAATAAAAAATGTTGATTCTAAAAAGGTTTTTGAAGCAATGCTAACTGGGATTTAAAACAAAATATAGGCCCATATTAATTGAGTTATATGATTGAGATGTGTGGAGGAAATCACTATGTTTGTATTCATATGTTATTTAGAGCTTGTCTTTAGATCAAGACTATGGGCCTGATACACAAACTGTGCATTTATATTACGTAAAGTAGTACTAAAGTAGTACTACGTAGTTATTACATAATGCAGTTCACAAACCTGTGGCTGAATATCTCCTTTGTCACAAAGAGGGTTTCCCTTGGTCTAATAGCTATACGTTTCCTATAACTAGCATTGTTTGCTAGCAGACTCATAATCTTGGGAAGAATCAGAATATTCACTCAGGCTGTTCACACTCCACTTACACCATCCATACAATGAGGGTAGAAAGTTAAACCCAAACTCAAAATACGCAATTCTGTTTAAAACGACAATATATCAATTTATTCATTAATATGTATTTAAAAAGAATTTGATACAAACAAATCAAAAAATAAAACCAATCTAAAATCAAAAATCTATTACACAAAAGATTAAAAATCAAACTACATGAAGAGAGTACACATAAGAGAAGACACCATACATTGTCATGACACACATATCCGTGGTGAAACAATGAAAACTAACTAGAACCCGATGCTACACTTGATTGGTAATCTGTGGTTCCAGCAAGTCCACAAATTGTGCAAGAAAGCGTCGATGTGTTTCGATGGAAAGAAAATTATTGCACCATCTTTGTCAAGACTACTCCTATTTACATACACTTAAACCTGTGTATTTAGAACCATGGAGGGGGGAGAAAAAGGATACGCCTTAAGGGCCCTTCTGATAGGATGTATCTAACTCCTATTGTCATCCTTCTCAGCCTGCAATATCACTTTTTTAAACTATCATTCGACCATAGGGCCCATTCTTATCTCCTTGGAACTTGAGGAGTGCCAACTTATACAAACTATGGCGTCAGTAGTTCCATAGGCATCAGTGTACATATATTCGTCACGGGGATATACAGGCTGCTATACTTGCAGGTGGAGGCATCTATGTTCACCTCCTTGATATTGGGATATTGTCGTAAGGAGTTTAAAATACATTGTTTTCTCTTTTTCTCTTTGTCTCTAATTCTTTCAGCTTAATAGATAATAAACACTATCAGGCTGTATAATATCTTTACTTGTTCATTAGGGGAGAAGGATCATGAGGGTGTTGGAGGCACATGGGTCATCTTTTAGAAACTGCATAAAATCAAATAGGAGTGGTAAACAATGTTCCTCTGCTTTTTGCAGACCTGATCATAGTAAAGGTACTGCCAAGACCGAGACAGCATCAACAGTATTTACGAATCAAGTAATACAGAGCAACAAGACGTGTGCTTGAGGTATTTATCTTGTTAGTAGTTTGTGATAAAATAATATATAAAATCATTGAAGTAAAGGGAACCTAATGATGATTACCATCCTTACATCTTGATCAATTCATCCTAAAGTCAATATTCTGGACAAATCTACAGAAGGATAATATTGTGTTCCAAGCATTAGAAAGAAGCAGGTGTGAAATTCACATAACAACATCTCCAAGAGTATCGAGTGTGGCCATGAAAAACTAGCCCTGGTGAAAGGTAAAAATAGAAGTAATTCGAGTAACTTTAATTTTTCAGAAACAGTTTGGGATCAAAGTCTTTTTATTATCCAAAGGGCCGGATTCTTCATCCCATAAGGCAATAAAAGAACTAATTATATTGCCCGAATCACGAAGGAGATCCTTCCTTGCCTTAATAAACTTCAGGTAAGAAGCAGAGAATGATAATTCAATATTGGTTTCAGTCATGTATGGTGGGGATTTGTAAGCCCCATGGTCGAATGATGGTTTGAAAGAGATTTGGTGTAAGTGACATTACAGGCTGAGGATGATGACAATAAGAGTTAGATACATCGTATCGGAAGGACCCTTAAGGCGCATCCTCTTTTCCCCTTTTTCTCCTCCCTCCTTGGTTATAAATACATAGGTTTGAGTGAATGTAAATGGGAATAGCATCATAAACCAAAAACTATTGCAATTCGTTTTTTTATGTTGTGTTTTACAGATGTCTATAGTAATATGTTATAAAAAATTGGAAATGTATCTGTAGCGTGGGGGTGTGGACAGGCGGAGGTCTTACTACTGGGGGAGTAGGAACAGGCTGGAGACTTATTCTGCGTAAGGAGGGCTTTATTTTAATGAAGGATTTTCGAGTCCTGACAATCAGTCTTTCTCTCGCAAAGTCGGCCCGGTCTGTGGTGGCGTCCATTCTGGTCGAGGATGACGAGGCCGTCTTCTTTCCCCCCTGATGGTATGGATATCTTCAAGGGACCTTGTGGGCTACATATTCCAGGCAGCTCTGAGAAAAGAGAAACCAACAGAGGGATAATGTCAGTTTCGCTATCTGGTATTAAACAACCCCCTGGACCCGAGTGCAGTGAAGGAACACCCGTGCTTCACAGTTTCATGCCGGTGCTCGGTGCTCGGGAGATAGTGAGGTACGAGGGGGGGGGGTTTAGGAAGGTAGGAAGTGAGGGACAGTACAGGAAGGTGAGGACTATTTACACTATGTAACACGGGCCCCCTTGCCCCCGACCCAAGCTGCCCAACACCGCCGTACCTGTGACAGCCACACTCCTCCCTCTGGAGTGTGGTACGGCGGTTCACCGAGTCGTTGGCCTCCTGGCTTTCCACCATCTCCCGCTCTCTCTCCTTCGGTATTCTCCCGTCCTCTCCTGGACTCTCCGTCCTCCTCTCGATGCTCCTCTCCCGTTCTCCGCTCCGCTTCCTCCTGGGTGTAAACACACCCCGAATAGAGGGCTTCCTGGCTTATATCCAATCGGGTCCTCCTACGTCATGAGGGGGCGTGGTCTCATCATCTGCGAAGGTCCAGTTAAAGGCGCCCTCCTTTATCTCTCCACCGTCCTCGGAAAGCAACGGACTGGTGTTCCATTCGGACTGAGGGGAAGGAGGGGAGGGACAATCAACAATCCCCCACGGAACAGGTGTTCCCACACCGTTACACCCCTCCCCCCCTGGCTTCTCCTGATCGGGGAGAACAGGTGTCCTGGATAGGTAGTCTGCATTACCGTTCTCCACTCCCTTTCTATGCACAACCATAAAGGCATATGGCTGTAGGAAGAGGAACCACCGTAATACTCTTGAGTTTTGGGATTTGTTTCTCTGCATCCATTTGAGGGGAGCGTGGTCTGTATACAATATGAACGGCTGCCCTTCTAAATAGTATCTTAGTTTCTCTACAGACCAGCTTATCGCCAAACATTCTTTTTCCACTGTAGGGTATTTGCATTCTCTGGGGTGTAGTTTCCTACTAATGTACAGAATCGGGTGCTCTAACCCGTCCTCCCCCTCTTGGGATAACACTGCTCCTATCCCTGTGTCAGAGGCGTCTGTGGCTAAGGAGAATGGTTTCCCGAAGTCTGGGGGAATCAACACTGGGCTGGAGGTGATCGCTTTCTTTAGAGTCTCAAACACCCTTCTCGCTTCTTCTGGGGGTGGTTTTACGAGGATGTTCTTTACATTCTTTTTCAGGAGGTCTGTTAAAGGCGTAGCTACGTCTGCAAAATTCTCAATGAACCTCCTATAATAACCAATGAGACCTAAAAACGCCCTTAGGTCTCTTTTGGTGGAGGGGAAGGGGGTATTGGTTATAGCCCTGATTTTTTCCTCCTGTTATGCTATTACTCCCTCACCTAGCATAAACCCCAGATATTTGACCTTGGGAAAGGCAGCTCTAGATTTTTTTGCGTTTACGTGTAGTCCGGCGTTCTGTAGGGCGGTTAGGACTTTGGTTATGTGATCCATGTGTTCCCTCCATGTCGTGCTAAAGATAATAATGTCGTCTAAGTAGACTGAACTGTACTGGGTGTGCGGGCCAACACCTCCGTCATCAGCCTCTGGAAGGTTGCTGGGGCCCTGTGAAGGCCGAAAGGCAGGACGTTAAACTCGAACAAGCCATCATCTGTGGCGAAAGCTGTTTTAGGCTTGTCCTTTTCCCTTAATGGCACCTGCCAATAGCCCTTGGTCAGGTCCAACGTGGTGATGTATCTGGCCCCGCCTATTCTTTCTATGAGTTCGTCCACTCTTGGAATAGGGAAGGTGTCGAAGGTGGATATTGCGTTTAGGGCCCTGAAGTCCATACAAAACCTGGTGGACCCATCGGGTTTGGGAACCATAACTATCGGGGATGACCAGTTGCTCTTAGACGGCCTTATGACCCCGAGTTCAAGCATGTCCCTTACTTCCTTTTTCACGTCTGCTCTTCTGGCAGCGGGTATTCTGTAGGCCTTCTGTTTAATCACCCTTCCCTCTGCCGTATCAATGCAGTGTTCTGCCATATGGGTGAGACCTGGAGTATCAGAAAACATGTCGGAAAAAGGACGTAAGGCGTGGAGTAATTCTCTTTGTTTGACCTCGGACAACTCCGGGTTGGTAGGGAGGTGTTTCAGAGTTGAGTCCTCCCCTCGTGTGGGCAACACTAAGTGGTTTGTTTTGGGGGGCGGGGGCCTATCCATTTTTTCAGCATGTTTATGTGAAAGGTCTGTTGGCGACTGGGTGTGATCTGTAATTTGTAGGTGGTTCTGCCTATGGTCTCTGTGATTTTATACGGACCCATCCATTCATGCCTGAATTTCTGTGTGGAGGAGGGAAGGAGCACTAAGGCCCAGTCACCTTTCTCCATTGTCCTCCATTTTTTTCCTTTGTCATAATAAAGCTTTTGTTTTTGCTGGGCTCGCTCAAGGATTGAATAGGCGAGGTCTCTAAGCTTACCCAACCTGGACTGCAACTGTTGTGTGTATTCCAACAACGATCTCTCTTCGTTGGCCTCCTCCCGCTCCCAGGCCTCTTTGGTGATTTCCATGAGGGACCGAGGCTGACCACCATAAAGGAGCTCAAATGGGGAGTACCCTATACTGCTCTGTACCTGAGCGCGCAGGACATATAGAGCCAGAGGCAGAAGCCTATCCCATTCCTTGTTTTCGGCAGACAACATTTTTTTCAGTGTGGTTTTCAAGGTTCGGTTGTAACGCTATACCAACCCATCTGTTTGTGGGTGGTAGGCGGAGGTGCGTATTTGTCGGAGGTCTAGGGTTTTACAAACCTCCTTCATCAACCTCGAGACAAAGGGTGTCCCCTGGTCCGTTATGATCTCCCGGGGAAAACCTACCCACGAAAATAGTTCTATCAACTTGTCTGCCACGTTCTTTGTTGTTGGAGAACTGAGTGCAAAGGCCTCGGGGAACCGAGTATTGTAGTCCACCACTACCAGTGCATACGTATGTCCCCTTGAGGTGCGTGGAAGGGGTCCGATTAGGTCCATTCCCACCCTTTTGAACGGGTTCCCTATTATGAGTAATGGTTGGAGGGGAACTGCTGTTGGCCTACTCATGTTTTTCTTTTGACATACCTCACATTGCTTACAGTAGGTTTTGGCCTCTTTATATATACCGGGCCAAAAGAAAAGTTTCACAATGTTGTGAGTTGTCTTCTCATGCCCCGAATGACCTGCTGTCAAGTGAGTGTGGGCAAAAAATAGGATTTGTTCCCTAAAGTCCTGTGGTACCACCAGCTGAGGTGAGTCCTCTGCTTTCCCTTCCCTATACAACAGATCGTTGTCGATCCTAAACCATGGAAATGGAGTGTCTGGGTTGTCCTGAGCGATATGAGCCACTTCCCATGCATTTAGTAGGGTGGGGTCGTTGGCCTGGCAAATTTAAAGCTACGGTCTATAACCCATGGCTCTGTTGTCAAATAGGTACCCGCCAGATGCTTTGCAGTCTGTTCTCTTATCTCCCTCCCAAACAGTGCCAAAAAGTCAGGGTTATCTACTCCTAGGATAAGGTCCTCTGGTAGAGAGTCCACCACCCCTACCCTAACCGTACAGGGACATCTGCCTACAGGATGAAGGACGAGATTAGCCACTGGATAGGGTTTTACGTCCCCGTGAACGCATCTAATGTGTACCAGGAAATTGGGACTCAGTTGGGTGGAATGTACTAGCCTTTTCTGAATGACAGACTGCCTACATCCTGAATCTAAAAGCGCCTTAACCCCTCTGTTATTGACCAGGACCCTTACGTAGAAAGAAGGCCCCATCTCTGCGGTGTACAGCACTGCCTTGGGAATGTAGCTGACCTCCATGGGTTCTTCGCCGCTTCTTCTCCTTGGGCATAGTTGCGCTATGTGTCCCCATTCCCCGCATTCAAAGCACCGGGGGCCTTTCACGGGTGGCGTCATGTCCATTGTGGGGGGTCTTGTCTTCATGGGTTCGGGCATGGGTTTATTTTTCTTTTCTTGCCTTGCTACCAGAACAGGTTTGCCTCCCTTTTCCGTTTCCCAAGGGAAGGTTCGTGGCTGTGCCCTAGCATAGTTGGACGCCATCTCAATGGCCTGACCAGCGGTGAGGCCAGAGTGTTGCCTCAACCACCGTTGCGTGCCAAAAGGCAGGGCCTCCATAAACTGCTCCAGGTATACGCTGGACATGTTCTCCTCCTTACTGCGGCTTTCTGGTTTCAGCCACTTATCAGCAGCCATTTTGAGACGCAGAAAAAACGTCTTTGGGTTTTCCCCCGAGGTCCCTTTCTCCCTTCTGAACCTTAGCCTGTATGCCTCCGCGTCTAGTCCCAAGTGGTCCAGTATTACTTCTTTTATGTCATGATACGAGGTGGTTCCTGCGTGATTTGCGACTTGGTACGCCGCTTGTGCCTCTCCAGACAGTAGCGGTGCCAGAAAGAAGGGCCACTTTTCTTCGGGCCACCCACAGGCACGTGCCGCCCGCTCGAAGTTGGTGAGAAAAGCATCTGGGTCCTCACCTGGAACATACTATTGGAGAGAGACCCCAGCAGGATGGTGTGCATAATTCCTCCTTTCCACCGGCACCGGGATGCTGGGGTTCTGTACCACTTTTTGCAGACCTTCTATCTGAGCTGTAATGGTGTTCCTGAACAAAGTCCTATCGGCATCGGCAGTGGAGATTTGCAGACTGACAGCCCACTCCAGCTTCTGGATGGAAGGGACTAATCCTACTTCTGACACCACTTGTAGCGTGGGGGTGTGGACAGGCGGAGGTCTTACTACTGGGGAGGTAGGAACAGGCTGGAGACTTATTCTGCGTAAGGAGGGCTTTATTTTAATGAAGGATTTTCGAGTCCTGAAAGTCAGTCTTTCTCTAGCAAAGTTGGCCCGGTCAGTGGTGGCGTCCGTTCTGATCGAGGATGACGAGGCTGTCCTCTTTCCCCCCTGATGGTATGGATATCTTCAAGGAACCTTATGGGCTTCCTATCCAGGCAGCTCCGAGAAAAGAGAAACCAACAGAGGGATAATGTCAGTTTCGCTATCTGGTATTAAACAACCCCCTGGATCCGAGTGCAGTGAAGGAACACCCGTGCTTCACAGTTTCATGTCAGTGCTCGGGAGATAGTGAGGTACGAGGGGTGGTTTTTAGGAAGGTAGGAAGTGAGGGACAGTACAGGAAGGTGAGGACTATTTACACTATGTAACACGGGCCCCCTTGCCCCCGACCCAAGCTGCCCACACCGCCGTACCTGTGACAGCCACACTCCTCCCTCTGGAGTGTGGTACGGCGGTTCACCGAGTCGTTGGCCTCCTGGCTTTCCACCGTCTCCCGCTCTCTCTCCTTCGGTATTCTCCCGTCCTCTCCTGGACTCTCCGTCCTCCTCTCGATGCTCCTCTCCCGTTCTCCGCTCCGCTTCCTCCTGGGTGTAAACACACCCCGAATAGAGGACTTCCTGGCTTATGTCCAATTCGGGTCCTCCTACGTCATGAGGGGGCGTGGTCTCATTATCTGCGAAGGTCCAGTTAAAGGCGCCCTCCTGTATTTCTCCACCGTCCTCGGAAAGCAACGGACTGGTGTTCCATTCAGACTGAGGGGAAGGAGGGGAGGGACAATCAACAATCCACCACGGAACAGGTCTTCCCACCCCGTTACAGTATCATAATGTCTACTGTGAAAAAGATATACATACAACTGAATTGTCCTCTGTCTTAGATAAGGATTAAATGAAATATAGAATATAGAACTTTTGTATGCATAATGATTTATATATTTTATCACACAGGTGTGTTTTTAACTGTTTTGTGACAAACATTATGAACCAAGACAATCGCAAAATACAGTCTTGACAAAGATGGTGCAATAATTTTCTTTCCATCGAAACGCGTCAAGGCTTTCTTACACAATCAGCGGACTTGCTGGAACCACAGATTACCAATCAATTGTAGCATTGGGTTCTAGTTAGTTTTCATTGTTTCACCATGGATGCGTGTGTTACAACAAAGTCTGGTGTCTTCTCTTAAGTGTACTCTCTTTAGGTAGTTTGCATTTTAATCTGTTGTGTAATAGATTGTTGATTTTAGATTGGTTTTATTTTTTGATTTGTTTGTATCAAACTCTTATTATATACATATTAATGAAAAAATTGTCATATTGTCGTTTCAAACAAAATTGCGTATTTTGAGTTTGGGTTTAACTTTCTACTCTCATTGAATGGATGGTGTAAGTGAAGTGTGAACAGCCTGAGTTATTAATCTGATTCTTCCCAAGATGATGAGTCTGTGAGCAAACAATGCTAGTTATAGGAAACTTGTAGCTATTAGGCCAAAAGAAACCCTCTTTGTGACATTTTTGTTTTGTACCCTATTCCTTTGGCGTAAAAGGGTCCCTCTCATTTCCCCCAACTGAATATCTCCTTTTCCATCTCTCATATCTTTTCTATGTTAACACATGTAACTTTACTAGTTAGTACTAAATGTGGCAAGGACCAAAGGGAAACTTGTGATGCACTGCATTGCATGAAGGTGAAAGAGCAGGACAGCACCATATCTCCAAAGATATGATGCTACTGCTCTCTACCCATGCACTGGTGCACTTTCTGGCTTCCTTGCACAACACAGACACAGTTCCACCATGGCCCAAATCTGTCTGGGTGAGTCTAACATAGTTATTCTAGAAAAAGCATTGGTATATAGGCCTTTACTTAAAAAAACATGTGAATGCACATGGACCAGGCATGGGATGCCCTTTGTACTCAACTTCCCAGGCTGGAAAGTAAATAACACACCAACACTTAGAGTTTCAGCAGTATCGATTCATGTTTCTCTACTATACTAGCATACTTACTTCAATTAACTCAACGGTCATTAAGTTTGTAAACGACTTATATATACTGAAAGCTACGTTAGTGATTCATTTATTTGCAAAACTGATTGCGTTCCTGTGCAAAACAAAACCCAAGCATTTCTTTTCATTCAAAAATCAAAACAGTTCTCTTGCGTCTGACAGTAAGAAGATCAATGCTTTCATTTTGTGAGGTTAAGTGACATTTACATAGTGAGTCAAACAAAATGTCAGAAGAGGATAAGTTCTCTTAAAATGACAATAGATATTAAACATACCTGCACACCACAAGAGAAGAAGGCTTAGAAGGCTTGAAAATGACAGTACGGCAGCATGTTGATGGGACCATAGCATTTTGAGTGTCACTGCCAATTAAACCAGCTGCATAAAATGTAAACAGTACATAAATGTTAATTCTGTTGTGGGCATTTAAAATGATGTAAGTGATGTACCAGAAAATCTGTTTGTTATGCATAAAATAATGCTGCCTACCAGCTTCACAAACTTAAAAAAAAACATAGGGCCATATTAACAAGAAAGGGTGGTACATTATCGCCGTTATCATCGGCAGGAAACTGCCGCTAAAGCAGCGATAATTGGCTTGATAATATGCCCTTGTGAATTCCCATAGAAGCCCAGGTTCTGGTGTTAACCTGGGCTTCTATGGGAATTCGCCCTTTCTTGATAATATGGCCCTTAATTACTGTGAGACAAATATTGCAATTACTCCACAGATCTAATTAACACAAGCATATCATATTTACAGGCATGAAAGGACAGCAAGGACAAAATACAAATAGAGGCACAGGGCCAGATGTAGGAGCCTTAATACCGGTCGGAAACGGCCGATTTCGGCCGTTTCCGACCGGTATTTGGCTTTTGAGATGTAGGGGGCATTTTATTTACAGAATCGGTATATTTACCGATTCGGTAAATATACAGAATCGGTAAAATACCGAATCGGTAAATATACCGATTCTGTAAATCAAGATGTAGGTGGCACTGTAATCAGTGCCATAGGCCCTTACCGAATCGTTATTTACCATGGAATAGTTTTCCATGGTAAATAACGAATTCCAGTGTACATGCACATCTGTGCATGTACACCTGTGCCATGTGGCACGCAGACATGCCCTAAGGGCATGTCTGTGTGTCACATGGCACACAAGCCATAAACAGGGGTGCAACAGGGTGTCAAAGTGACACCCTGTCACCCTTGCAAAATCGGTAATTTTACCGATTCTGTAATTACAGAATCGGTATTTGCCATTGATTCCTGTGGGCTTCACGGCCCATAGGAATCAATGGCAAATACCGATTCTGTAATTACAGAATCGGTAATTACCGAATCTTACAGATTCGGTATTTTTACCGATTATTTTACCTACATAGCAATTACCGAATAGTGAATACCGAATCTGTAAAATTCGGTATTTACCATTCGGTAAATTGCTATTACCTACATCTAGGCCTTAGAAGCAAGAAGAATTGCACTTGTTTTACTTGTTCCCCGCCGATTTCGCCCTCCTAGATTTCAGCTCTGCTGACGCGTTCTATTTCTGCCACGCAGAGCTGATTGGTTGGTGGGTGGAAGGGGAATAGCCAAATAGCCACACTGGAGCAGGCTCGCAGCGAGAGTGAGAGACACGCCATAGCTCAGAAGGCGGTCTCTGTGGCATCTTAACAGTTTGGTCTTTGGAAACACTGTTTTAAGCTTTTATTCAACTGGTCTTAAAACATTACTTTGCTGCTAATATATCTGTGTTAAATCAGAATCAGAAAGTGCTTTTTTAAAATTGAACTGCGCCCTTTTAAAATTGAATAATTGAATTGCACTCATTTTACCTGATCCCTGCCGATATCACCCACCTAGGTTTCAGCATTTACGCTCTGCTGATGGGGTCTAGTGCTCAGGGGGAGAACAGCTGCTGCTACGCAGAGCTGATTGGTTGGTGGGCGAAAGGGCAATAGCCATGCTGGAGTTGATGCGTAGCGGACGCGCATAGCGGGCGTGCCTAAGGCAAGCCCGTCTGCGCCCGTCCGCCTCCAACCGGGGCCAGGGGCCAGAACCCCTGGTCAATTTTAGACTTACTCAGGGGCAGAACTACGGACTCTAGCCACAGTTAGTTATGTCCTAGGCAAAAAGTTAACAGATAAGCTGAGAGCTGAAAATCTTCTGAGAAGCATCGGAACGGGAAGCCCTATCACTCTGTGTCCAGCCCCCAAAACAACACCACACCTAGCAACCCACCCGGTTTGAAGGTGGCAGTTCTTTACACGTGCTCCTTACAGAAGCACCACCAGGAAGTATTTTTACTCCTCCAGGATGGAGACATAGACATCCATGCACTCGCTGAAACCTGGTAGGGTGACACATCAGTCCCAGACATCATTGCAGACCTCCCAGGGGACTTTGACGCTTTCTGGCATAACAGACAAGAAAAGATGCAGAGACGGGGCGTGGCCATTCTCTTTAATAGGTGGATAATGGTAACCAAAACAGTGGCAGAGAGCATTGATAATGCAGACATGCTAGGGGTCAAAATCTCATTTAAATCCTCCTGCCTCATAATTCTGGTTGCGTACCGCCCCCCGCGGTCAACCGCCAGCTTTAATGATCTTTTCGCTGAGATTATTACCAAACTCTGTTCACAGTACAAATGACTCCTAGTGGCTGGTGACTTAAACTATCAATGGGATAATGCACAGAGAAAGCGGCTCGTCAGCCAGTTTGAGACAGCAACGTGCGCGATGGGACTCCACCAATTGGTAGATGGCCCCACCCATTCAAAAAAGGGAACATCCTGGACCTTATCTGGACTTCACATCCAGGGGCCAGTCTAATAGCCATCAGCCCCTATGCATGGTCGGACCACACGTTAATTAGCAGCTGGTTACCAATGGACGGCCAACTATCGCAACCACCCCCAGAGTGGAGAAAGGTGCGAAGCTGGAAATAAATTGATGCTGATAACCTAGTAGATACCCTACTCAGACTCCCCCCCACCAAAATTCCAATCAGGGAATCTCGACCAGGAGGGTGAAGCCCTGACAAAGACCCTACACAGAGCCATAGATAAAGTGGCACCGGATCGAAGAGACATAAGTTCTCATCCAGAGTTAATGTGTTGGCTTAATAAGTGAGTTGAGCACTTATGATTTAAAATTTCTTGATCACCTTTAAGCACATGGGTGTGATGGTGGAGGTGATCTTGCGTAAATACTCTAAGCTCAACTAAGATATATGTTGTTAATTTATTTATAGCCCTGAGGAAGTTAGAGATGCGGAGGCATCACAACTGATGAAACACGTGTGGGCTATATGTGATTTGGAGAAGATTTTATCAAAACATAAGGAATAAAATCATTGTGGACAAAGAAGACTGATTGGACTCTTTTGATACACAAGTGTTGTGCTCAGGACAAATTATTGTTTTTGTTATTGGACTGGTTCACTAGTCCAATTCTGGGGATATGACTGGCTGTTCCCGTCCTTGGAGCACACAATATATATATAGTTTTGACTTGACTGAGGGGAATAGTTGATAACATTTTGCACATGATAAGCCTTGCCACTAATCATCCTGTCTTTCCTGACACAACTGATGGGTTGCACTAAATCGGGCTCTCTCTGACAGACCCTAGCCCCGAGGAATTTTTCAAATTGCTGTTCCCGGGCTGGAAAGGCAGATTCTTGGAGACTGGCTACCTACCCTCCAACCTAAAGGAGGCCAGAGTCACCCCCTGCCAAAGAATCCTAGAGCAGATGCTGCTAATCTCAAGAAGTATAGGCCCATCTCCCAGCTCCCCTTCCTGGTGAAAGTGGTAGAACAACACGTCCTAAAGACACTTAAATCCTTCCTGGAGGAACACCAGCTACTCCAGGCTCGACAAGCCGGTTTTAGAGCCCATCACAGCATGGAACTGGTGATGCTATCTGTTCTTTTTGACCTCAGAATCATGGGCAACAATAAAAAGCTAAACACCCCGATTTTATTAGACCTATCAGTGGCGTATCATATGGTCAATCATACTCAGCTGCTAGATCGAATAACAGACATGGGCATTCACGGGCCAGCACACCAGTGGCTAGAATCCTTCCTGTCAGAGCAGTCCCAGAGGATCTAGTTGGGGGAGCAGCTATCAGACAGAGACACCCTTACCTGCGGCATCCCTCAGCGCTCCGCATTGTCCCCGCTAATCTTCAACATTTACCGAAAGCCTCTGGTGACAGCTCTAGCCCATATGGATTGCCGAGTCTTGAACTATGCGGACAACACCCCGCTCCTCCTCCGGGTTGACAACTCCACTCATGCTCAGGAGCTGGCGCAAGACATCTTCAGATTCACAGTGATTTGGATGACTGCCAATTCACAAAAAATCAACCTTGACAAAACGGAAGTCCTTGTCATCCCCACAAAATACAACCCTAGGACCGATTGTTTCTGGCCCCAGGAGCTGGGTCCCACCCCCACACCACTATCTGCTGTGAAAAGCCTAGGCATAAAAATTTACTTTGAGCTCTCCATCACCAACCAAGTCACCACAGTATTCAAAACTTGTCTAGGGCTCATGAGACAGCTACGGAAACTTGTCCCCCTCCTTTCAACTGCCTCTCTACAAGTGATTTTATCTGCCACAATTGTTTCTAGACTAGACTACGGTAATGCCTTATATATCGGCCTTCCCCAAAAACGTATTAATAAAACTGCCGGTGGTACTGAACGACGCAGCCAGGCTGATCTTTCAGCTGCCAAGACGGTCCCACGCCTCCCCTCTGCTGTGCAAACTGCACTGACTTCCTATCAAGCAAAGAGCAAAATGTAAGGGTCTTTGCACTGCCCATAAAACAATTTACGGCAAAGCCCCAACCTACATTAAAAACGCCTGAAGATCTATGTTCCGGGCTGCACATTGCGGTCTTCTTAGGCCTGCCGCCTGGCGTTGCAGGATGCAATACTGCATCTAAAGGGGGCAGAACCTTCTATGTCTTGCTCCAAAAACTATGGAACAAACTGCCTGATTATCTGCGCAAGGAACCAGCACTCCTCCACTTCAGGAAACAGCTCAAAACGATCCTTTTTAGGGAGGCCTTGGATACTGTTTAACTTACCTCCCTGTGCAGCCATGCTCTGTTTACGACCTTTGGCAACTCTCTCAAAAGTGCTTAGAGACCTGCAGATGATTAGCGCTATACAAAAATCAATTAACATAACATAACATAACAAAGGGACCTGTGCACAAAGGCATTGTACAGTACCTAAAGTAGTACTCCTGTAGTACTCTTTTTCGAAATCTCACATGCCTTTGTGAATTGGCCTTAAACATCTAAAATGAGACTAAACTGGACTATTCGAGAAATAGTCTCATACATTCGGGACAAATACAAGGGATTTACTTATATAGAGTTGACCGTTTTGCAGCTGATTCACAAAGATATGTAAGAGTATGTAAAAGAGTACTCCTTTAGTAATAGTTCCATGCTCCTAAATACCTTTGTGAATCAACCTCATTTATTTAGCTTCTTTTTTAGGTACTTTAAAATGTCTGGCTGGAGTCAGCTTTATGTGCTGCTACTGAAGGATAGTGGGGTGCAAGCTAAGCCCCTTCAGGCATTGCCTGTTTTGCTATGCACACAATGATTGGCCCACATTCATGAGCAATTGGTTATTGATAGCTGTCCTTTGTGACATTTGTGGCCTTTTTTGCAAAGGTATTGTGAGAAATTGGATTGCTGCTTGGAGGGGGGAGGGACCCTACTGAAGCATCAGCCACAATTCTTGTCAGGGTGAACCACAAAAAGTCACTATACTAACCTCAGCTTAACCTTCTGGTAGCTTGGCACAAAAGCAGTCAAGGTTAACGTAGAGGCAATGAGTAAATTATTATGCAACACTTAAACAGTGATATAGTAAAAAAATCCATATCAATTATAAATATTGAGTAAAGTCTAAAATCGTATTTGAAACCAAAACAGCAAAAAATCTAATCGGTAGAATCGGAGTTATGAATTTTGAAAGTTTAAAGTGTAAAATAGCCCCTAAAAGATCAAAGTGCCAACCGCGGACATCTAGTTGTACAAGACTGGGGAAAAGTCAAACGGTATGACCAAACACATTGGAGCACGGTTCGGATGCATGAGGTGGATTGAGAAAAGTCTTTGCGTACTTTCGGACAAAGAAGAATATGTAATGAAAAATATTTGGCTAGGTAAAGTTCAGTGAGCAAGGCATCCAGTGTCCGAGGAGGAGACGTCATCTTGGGGAAGCCGCTGGACGAAGTTGTGGTGAAGATTTCTATGTCCTAGCTTTTATGGAAGTTGAAACTCTTAAGCTGGATGAAGCTGCAAGCTGTTCCCAATGAGTGCTTTATGGGCCCGAATATCCCTTCAGCAAGGAGGTGTTGAACAGTATTTGCTGCTTTGGGAAAGAACGTAGTGGGAACTTCTGTGAAGTCAGACCGACCGGCAATCAGATCGTATTTCAGAGCACTTTTGATAGAAACTTTCTTTGTATGAAGTGTTCGGATTTGAGCTATCTGGGCAAATTTAGCACCACTGACAAGAGACCAGGACTGGGGGGAGGCACCACTTGGAAGGTCAGGACTCACTCAAGCTGGGTCCATGTGCGGGTTCAAGTTGGTTGGAGCCTTTTCTGTCTCTGAGGCTTTGATCAGGAGGCCAGCTAAATAGCCCTTGGAGTCACTCTGGATGTCTTGGGTTCAAGCAGTAAAGCAGATCTCAAGCAGAAAGGAAGTTATCTGAAAGCATAGAGTAGGCTTTAGGCAACAGAGTCCTCTAAAGTACACATCAGGCCACAGGCAGCAGGTCCAGAAGTGAACTTAAGAGGGAGCCTTTGAAGTGCAGGTAGGGCTGTACACAGCTCTGCCCTCCCTCATCCTGACTTGGATTGCCCATACTGCCAACATACAGTATCTCCATTGTGTGGCTAACTGGTAGCAATACACAAAGGCCAACTGCACCTAGTCATGTGACCCAGGAAACAAGTTGCAAGCCCCAAATGCTTAGGACAAGAAAATGCTAACTTTCTAAAAGTGAAAATAAGAATGTGGAATTGCACTCAAAGTGAATGTTGTACTCAAAAGTTAACTCAAGTAAACGTGTTGCGTGCACTTTGTGTGCACCCTGCGAGGGGACATCACCCTCATCCCAAATTTTATATAAAGGAAGTATCTAGAACATGATCCTAGACTCAGTGTGCACTACTGATGTCACAAATTGGGAATAAACAATATTAGATTTCAAACTTACAACAACTGTTCAAATGTGTACAGAACATCATTTCCCATCCATGGACTGGCAAACACATCATACTTAATTTTACAGCAAATTGCAATTCGCAGCATGTAATATATGCAATTAAGTGTCCCATGTGGGCAAAACTGAGAGGCAGATTGGAACAAGAATTACTGAGCACAAAAGTTGAATCAGATCCCAGAACATTGAGTTCTTCTATGGCAACTCATTGGATGGGGGCCAATCACACCTTTGCTCAGAAGCATTTCACCATATTAGAGACAGTGATACAGTTACCAGGCAGGGATTCAACTAAGACACTATCACAATGTGAGATTTATTGGATACGATTCTTTGACATCGTAATTCTAGGGGTTTGAATGACAAGGTAGAATTTGCATGGTTTCTATAATTTCATTATTACTTATTATGCAGTATGATTTTAATCCCAGCAATATTGTTGGCACATATTGGTATGTTCTTATGATTTTTGCATCTCAATTTATTCATTTGAATTCTATGCTTTGTACCATGTGTGTTCTCAAACCTGGGGGCATTCCTCCATGTGGGCGGAGGTGCATCACCTCACTGCTTTCTCGCAGTGCGAGAAGCAGAAACATAACATGGTATTTTAAATTCCATTTTATGTTTCTGCTTCTTGCCCTGTGAGAAAGCAGAAGGGTATGCCTGGTTGGGGTGTATGCCTGGTTTCGAGTCTGATGGAGTCCAGGGGAGTAGAGGCTTACCCACCCATTCTTTTTCTGACGAGCAGTCTTAGGGGAGCTGAATTCCGCTGCTACGTGATTGAAAAGGAAGCTTTAGCTGTACATTGGGCCACAAAGAAGTAAAAAAATGTACTACGGGGAACCAACTTTGTAGTTCGTACTGATCATAAACCTTTAGTGGAAGTTTTTAACAAGAAAGGAACAGGTGCCATTTCTAGCAGGATTTCAAGATGGGTTGTGGATTTACAAGGTTATAATTTTAATGTTGAATACCTTCCTGGTGTACGCAATTATACTGCAGATGCCCTGTCCAGATTAGTAACACAAGACAATGTTTATGTTGATCAAAAAGATGAGGAAGAGTTTGAGTGGGTATGTGCCATTGAGTGTGGAGGCATTAAAGAAGAAAAATGGAAAGAAGATTGTGAAATTGATGAAGAACTCAAAGAATGATCCCCTCCTGTTAATAATGGGTAGTTTAAGAAAGGTCGTGTCTCAGAGAAATATTGGAATGTGAGGAGTGAGTTGTCCATGTCTGATGGGTTGATGTTTCGCGGAACTAGGTTAATTCCACCCAGGTGTTTTTGCGAAGAATTAATTAAACTGGCACATCAAGGTCATCAAGGAATTTCTAAAAGCAAGGAAAGTATTAAGCTTAATTATTGGTGAGCTGGAATGGATTTAGATATTGAAAGACTCGTGCAAGAGTGTATTCTTTGCACGTTAAGTGAAAAGTCTTTAAAACCAAGAGTTCAACCAATGGTCATAAGGGATAGACCAAATGCCCGTGGGAAGAATTAGCCCTTGATATAGTGAGTCCTGTGAAATGCAAAGATGGTGAAGTTTACATGTTTGTTCTTATAGACATGTTTTCAAGGTGGCCCGAAATTAAGGTCACAAAATGCATTGACACTAAACATGTTATTTCATTTTTAATGGAAATTTTCACTAGAGAGGGTCTCCCAGGATATCTTCTCACAGATAACGGAGTACAATTTGTTTCTAAGGAGATGGAAGATTTTTTAGAAAAATGTTCTATTAAGCACAAGCGATGTTCTTTATATCATCCAGAAAGCAATGGAATGGTGGAAAGGTTTGGAAGGGTACTTAAAGAATCAATTTTGCTTTTCAAACAGAACAATGTTGATTGGAAGGAGGGAGTTAACAAAATTGTTGAGATGTATAGAATCACACTCCATGCAACAACTGGGTGTACTCACTTTCTTCTTCTTAAAAATATACATCCGAACACTTTTATTACTCCCTTCTGGGTGAATAAGAAATTGGCTAAAAGAAATGGAGAAAAATCTTCTAATGTGTTATGGAGAAAAAGAGAGGCTGACAAAGCTCGAGATCGGAAGTTGAGTTTCGACATAAAGAAAGCTGTTAAGAAACCCAAGTGAAGGTAGGAGATCTGGTAATGATCAGGGCTCCTATAGGTCGCAAATCTTCTGAGTTGATTAAAAAAGTTCATGAAGTTAAAATAGTGTTCACTAATGCAAATTAAACTGAAGTTCCTAGGATCTTGAATCTCAATGGGGTTGTGGTCATTAATAATCCTATGATCAATATTAACAAGAACAAGAACAATTTTGATTCTGGTGTTAAGTGTCCTTCAATTTCTTTGAGAAGGAAAAGCAGAAGGATTGTAAGAGCACCAACTAAACTCAATGACTATATTAAAGATTAATTCTGTTGTACATGTCAACTTTTGTTTCATGGGGAAGGAAGATGTGTAATAATGTGTTACTTATTTATTTATTTAACTTGTACATAGTGGTGTTCTCCTTTAAGGAGTAGGTACTGGTGAACCTGTTGTTCTTTGAGTAGCTCCTAGGAGATGGAATACTGTAAAGTAGTCAGAGAGTCAATTGTAACTGACTTGTGGAACTGGATGGATGAGATCTTTTCCTATGCAATAACCCTGCATTATTTCTACTCAACCTTCATCAAGAACTTGTAATTTATTACTATTTTACAGGGTGAAAGAACAACAAAGCCTCATTAACATGCAAATGGTCTTTTAAAGACCTGCGAAATTCTCGGGTGCGGCTGTGTGTGCGGCCAGGAAGCTGTCTCATCCCGGGCTGCCACACACAACGGGACCTGCAACCATTATAAGACGGCTTGAGCCTTTTTATTCGGTCAATATTATACTCATTTAATCTTTCTTCAATCACCTAACTTTTTTCACTCACCTAACTATATTGTTTTAGCTGGTTTGTCCAGACTTGTGGGGTTTTTTCTATTTCTTTGACGGAAGTCCACAACCCCTATAGTCTCATTTCTTTCTGTATATAAACCATTGGGTAGATTTCATTCGCGCTTTCCACACCTTATTTCTGCACACAGAGTTTTAGTCAGCAGAAACCGAAACAACCTAATTGGGGTGAGCCAAAATCTGTTGTAGATTTGGTCATACTTAGCTGGTATTCAGTTGTACGTACTTTTGATTCGTTTCTGGTTTCTCCCCTTTACTTCCTTCTTTTTGGACAGTTTATTCCTCACATCCATTGAGGACAATGTGCAAATTTCACTGGATTCTCCGTTAGCAAAACGGGTTTCATTATCACTATAGTCAGCAGGACACAGTGTTAGTATCACTGTTCACTTTTTCATTCCGGTTAATTAGCAAAATTACATTTGGACGTATAGACATTAACAGCGGGCATTCATCACTGTTATTTTGACAGTGCAAGAAAACTTTCAAGGTATTTCCTAATACATCTTGGGCATACAGAATTTCATTACAAATGAATCCGGCCGTTCACTTAGTTTGGATTGACACTGGATTGGCAACACATGTACAGGGTTAGTTTTTCACGATGTGTCACTTTACCATTGTGGTTTGTTTGAATTGCGGGCACGCACATCACTTCTTGATGGAATTTTGATTCCACGACCAATATCATTGTTTATTTTAGTTTTTTTCCTTTTGGCTCTTACTTTGGTTGAAGGGTATTCATGTCGAGGAATGTCCGGCATAGAGTGAGGCTCTGTGAGTTTTCTTTACAGATATTTCCCAATGATTGATTACACAATTTTTGTATGTATTTGTCTATAGATACCACTGATGAAGGACTGCAATAGAGCCCGAAATGCATTGGGATTCAGCTTCAAGCTAGTTTTTGGAGAATGACAAGACTAGTCATCACAAACGAAAATCAATTGAAGAATCAAGCTTTTGAGATTAAAATTATGTGATTTATATAGCGTTCTCATGTATTATATTGTATGGATTAAAGTTGCTGTATTGTGTGATACTGTAGTGTAGTTCCTATTTTCCCAATAGGCCCTGCGCATTGGAATAACATAAACAGTAGTATCGACGTAGAAGTGCGGATCTTCCAGGCCTCTACTGACTATGCTGAACTTAATTGGGTTTGTTACCAACTAGCTCAGAGGTCACTGGAAACTTTCTTGACTGAATAGGAAGTGATCAGCTTCCCTGGCACAGCCAAGAAGGGATTCATTTTTCCAACAACCGTGCAACATGACAACTTTGCTCCTCAGATAAGAGTCAATCTCTAGAGTCGTGTGAACAATAGACAGTTATTTTACTCAGTCAGTGGTTGTGCAGTTTACTTTCACAATATGTAGAAAATAGAGAGACGGGCGTTGTCAATAAAGGGTAACATTTATTGAACAGTCTTTCTTCTCGTACAAGAGAAATGAATTGCCACAATTGCAAGACTTGTTATTATAAAAAGTATGTACAGTAAGATGAGTATTGCGAAATAATACTGTAAAAGCATTGATATGGTTTCTTAGCCATACAATTGTTTAAAATGAATAAAACATATATACATTCATATATACATTAGGCTAAAATACTCAACTGGTGCTTCTAACTACGCCTACCCCAGTGTACCTGACCTAAGCCTAATACTTGGGAGGGGAGTAAGTAAGTAGCTTTAAGTTGGTTTTGCCAAGGTTTATTTCAAGAATTCTCTCTAAGGGTTTAGTCAACACCAAACCTCTGGAATAGAAGAATGGAGGTCTGGTATCTCCTTCAGGGGGTCGATATCCCAGTCACCCGCAAGGGTAACCTGGAAACGCCGGAGCTGGATTTCTCTGCAGGAGAAAAGACAGCGTCTCTCTCAGCGCGTCGAGGAGGAGGAGGAGGGGCAGCGTCCGCAGGCAGCTTGGCATCTGCTGGGATCTTGCAGGGGACGGCTGTTCAGCTCCTAAGTTCACCACACCATCGTTCGCTAGTTAGCAGCGATAGCAGTAGCGATAGCAGCTATGGTATCATCAGCATAACAGCAGCTTAGTCAGCAGCGATAGCATTGAGGCAGCTAGCGTTTGCTTAAGGCAACGTTGGTAATATTTATACCTGAAAGGTGCCTTGTTTGACGTAAGTTGTTGGACATAAGACGTCAATAAAGATGTCACTAGGAAGTGATCGTCTATCAGTGCTCATTAGAGTTCTATTACTAATCAAAACATAGCAAGCGGGGGTTTTCCCAGGTTGCTGAGTTTTTATCTTGTTGAAGAACTCGGAGTGTTAATCTAGGAATCTTAGATAGTAACTTCTGCTATGTCATTGCACTAATTGGCTGCAAAGGAAGTGGCAGAGAAAGCGATTCTGAAATGTGGCTCTGTTCGTGTGAGGCCAGAGACGAGTTTCTGAATATTGCATTTGATCGGATATGCCAATATAGGGAATAAATGGATTTATAGCCGTATAGGGGCATAAGGTCACAGTATCGGTCAGGGTCCTAGATTAGAATGCTACACCCACTCCACGAATTCATGTCCATCAAATTACTAAAACTTGAGCAATAAGATGCATGTGTAACATTGCCCACCCCAAAATACATATATGCATTTGAAATAGGCATATTTGTAATACGTGAAAATTTAGGTACTGTACGTTTTTGAAGCATAGAAATCATTCAAAAATTAAAGCATATGAAATCAATGAACGATTTTGCAAAAATATCTCTGAATACAGAAAGGAAGGGCGAGATAATTTCATCACATATAAATGCATTACAGTAAAACGTGCTAGAGGCTGGTGTAAAGTTATTATGTCTCTAGATGTATTTAGAAATAGAAGTAGAAGCTTCTGTTCTCTATGAATAGTTCTACTTTAAGCAAAGAATTTTTCGTGCCAAAAAGATGAATATTAAAAAGTGTTCAATTCAAAAGAATTATTGCTTGATCGGGGAAAATAGAGTTCCAACGCTTTTAGCTGTTTTTGTTGTTCAAAACTGAAGGCCGAATTCAGAGTTCATGGGAACGCTGTGTGTCGGAATGCTTCTCTAAAGTTATTGTTTCTGTTCGGGTGAGAACATCATATCAGACAGGCTCTCAAAGAATTGGTCAACAAAATCAGGTGACAGTTCGACCAAATTCGTTAGTGCTGTAACTTGGCAGGTGTGAGAATGATTGCTATCATCAAAGGCTGGATCAGCAATGCTCACAGGAGGTCGTACCTGGGTGATGTTGCTTTTGTCACTCGCTCCACTGTTACCACCTAGCCGTAGCACAGGAGTCTCAATGAATGCCGTCATCAGGATTGGTAGCCGCTGGGGACAACACAATGCGTGAGCCGTTATCAAACTGAGCAAAGTATCGATATCCATTGGTACTGCTGATGGAAGTGCAAGACAAGTGTCCAACACGCACTCATCTCCGCATAGCATACATCGTAGTGCAGGTAAGATGCAGTTTTGCCATATCGGTCTGAATGAAAGGAACCAGGTCATGTTTAGATCTCTCAGCCTGGCCAATCCAAGGACTCTAGTTATTCTGTCCTGGTAGCGGATTGCTAGGATTGTTTCTTCCATTCCCATAGGAGTCATGTCTGAGCTGTGGCTTGCCATATCGAAGCAGGAGGGTCAAAAATAAAATCCCTGCTACAAGTCCCAAAAATAGGGGTATGCCGCCAAAAACAGAGTGGACAAAATTTGGAACGATTCCCAGAATTGCTTGAAATGGTGTTAGCAGTCCCGTAAAAATCGTCTTAAATATGCCTGGGATGCCTGTGGCACTACACATGTTAAGGAGTTGGCTCAACATTTCTACGAAATGCACGGGGCAATTTGTTGATAAAAGGTCATGAACCTCCGTAGCTGTCCTTGCAACTAGGAGATCATACGTCTCTTTTGATGACGTGATGGGCACTGTTGTCTGCAAAAGCACAGACTTCATTTTGCTTAAAGTATCAATTCGTATAGAAGAGAAATGCAGACGAGGCCAGATGGGAGTCTCTATGTCTCCAGGGCCGCTCGGGTACAATGCTTGCATACAGCATTTGACCATGGAAGTTACGCTTACGAGATACGCTTTTCCTGGCAAAAGGCACAACATCTGTGAGCCGTTCTTAGAATGTAACTCCCATTTGCGAGTTGCATAAAGAAAGGCTCTATCTGCGTTGCAGGTGTGACAAGCTGGTGGCATGAAAGGTTGTTAGAATTACTTTCACCGGCTCCGTGTAAATTAATACCCTGGCACAAAAGTATACCGCTTAGTGAACGTTTACAGTTTTCACCACTAAGAAATACATTTTTGTCGCTGTCACTGTAGCATGAATGTGTGTATGGTAATTTCCATGCTGACTTAACATAACCTTTACCTAATCGTTCATACTGGCCAGTAGGTATGTATTCAAGGCACTTTTTAAATCGGAAAGTTGTTATCGGAATAGTGATAATTCCGTGTATTATCCATTCAATGGCAGGACTTTCTGACATTGTCAATGGTAATCTCTCAAGTTTTTTGATGCTCAGGATTGTATAGTCTGTTCCTTTTTGTGCCAAGCTGATTTGTTTATCAGTAAGGTTAAAATGGACAACAATGACGTTGTGTTGATTAAACGCCAAGGCACATAGCCTGAACGAAGATTTTGCAGCGTCCAGCCTAATTGTACAATAGAACGTAATTGTGACTGTCCATGCTGTAACATTAGCAAGTCTCTGTCTATTATATCAAAGGCAGAGGATACAATATTGTCCAACGAATATATTCTGGAGGACAGAGTCATTAACCCATTGTCCACTACAGAAAGTGATTTTTCCAAATTAATACGATCAATTTCTCGTTTTTTTTCTGCTGTTTCAATTTGTGTGACTTTCCAAGCCTCGTTGTATGCAGCATAGATGCTGGCCGCTATGAAACGCTTTTGACGCTGTTTGCGTAGTCCCATAATAAAATCGCGCAAATCAGCACCCTCTTTAAGTAAAGACAAGTGTTGCTTAATTTCAGCCAGTGTGGATGATCCTAGCCATTCGAGGCAGAGTTTCCCTACACTGTATGTTGTTACTATTCCTGGATGTTGTCTCTGGGAGTATCTAGGGTCTTGTCTGGTCATTTTTAACCCCTGTGTTTTATTCAGGAATCTATCTTGACAGTTGTTTGTGTCAGTAGGCCAGATTAACCACTTTTTCCAATCAGGATGTGTTCTGTTAAAATGTAAAATTTTAGTTATGTCTATCTCAATATCTGTTGTTGCATTTTCAGGTATTGGCTTCGAAATAGACGGTTTGTTAAGGTCTTTGATCTTAGCTAGGCCAAGACAGGATGTTTGGTGAATTGTGTCATTTAAAAACATCATTTGTTCTGGTATCATGCAGGTTCTGAATAGTGCTTCTATGCCTTGTACCTGCCAATCTTTCGTACCCCAAATGGTTTTTGTTTCAATGTTATTTTTCCAATAATCAAAACCAAATGTCATCATTTTTTCATAAAATGCTTCTGAATATATTAATTTAGTGTTTGTCAGCATTGTTTTCAATCCTGTTTTATCTAACAGTTTGTAATAAAACGTTTCTGCATCACTGGTGTTAAACCCTGAGAAGTACTTGAATTTCTCAAAGAATGTTTTAGAACTGATTTCGGGTGGTGTAGCACAATGTTCCCATTGATTATACTTAAAAACATTTCTAGGTTGTGCAGATTTATGCAAATAATGATCGCCATAATGTGTAAAACAGAACATCTGTTCATAACTAGACGAACCCTGTAAATATTCATGTTCTGTGAATCTAGCTGACATTACTAAATCAGACATCATATCATTAATACTGTTAAAGTCCCAATCATCAGAGAATGTACTAGGTTTTACAAAGTCACTTAAGGAAACCTTCAGTTGATGAGGATACTTCAGGATCTCGACCTGACCATAGATCTCATAGTCAGTTTTCTCCCATACAACCCACCGGGTATTGGAATGGCTGTGACATTTACTGTTGACAGTTCTCTTTTCTTCACGTGGGATGATCTGTGTGGTTTGAGGACTAAGTTGATGTTCTGACTTGCTGTGTCCATTCAATTGTGATAAACTTTCCTAAAATTAAAACTATAATTAGCGATAGTAGGAGTATAAATACCCCTGAAAGAATCCAATGCTCAATCAGTGGTGCATCCAGATATACTTCTTTGACTTGTTGAAAGAGTTCTGTTGCTTTTTCTTTAAAAGTCTTTTTTGTTTCTGGCATCACTTCGGGGTTGCTTTGATCCTCGGAAAAGTTGTCGAAGTCGATGAAATAACCAGAGGCAGTTCTGTCAATTGTTGGGATTGTTCTTTCAATCTGTCTTTCGGTAGCACTTTCTGATGCCACATTATTGTAGACTTACAAAAGGGGGTGGTGATGAACAGAGTGTCTGAATTGAGCAGACCACTCTTACCCAGTCCAAAGATCAGGGCTTGATCCATCACCGTTATTTATCTCACTGCCCCATCCCAGCTCAGAACCTGGCTATATGCAAATCAGTCTGTCCCTGGCCCAGTGCATCATGGGAACAGGGCAGACTAAACTACCAAGCCAATTCTTTACCAGAAAGGAGCCAAGCTACCGGGGACCGGTTTCTGGCATTTCAGCCTCTTCGGCCCGGCTTGCTTGAATCCTGATGGAGCAGTGAGAAAGGGACTCATGTCTGAGTATACCCTGCCACACCTATAGTGGCCAAAATCGATTTACAAAAGGGGGTGGTGATGAACAGAGTGTCTGAATTGAGCAGACCACTCTTACCCAGTCCAAAGATCAGGGCTTGATCCATCACCGTTATTTATCTCACTGCCCCATCCCAGCTCAGAACCTGGCTATATGCAAATCAGTCTGTCCCTGGCCCAGTGCATCATGGGAACAGGGCAGACTAAACTACCAAGCCAATTCTTTACCAGAAAGGAGCCAAGCTACCGGGGACCGGTTTCTGGCATTTCAGCCTCTTCGGCCCGGCTTGCTTGAATCCTGATGGAGCAGTGAGAAAGGGACTCATGTCTGAGTATACCCTGCCACACCTATAGTGGCCAAAATCGATTTACAAAAGGGGGTGGTGATGAACAGAGTGTCTGAATTGAGCAGACCACTCTTACCCAGTCCAAAGATCAGGGCTTGATCCATCACCGTTATTTATCTCACTGCCCCATCCCAGCTCAGAACCTGGCTATATGCAAATCAGTCTGTCCCTGGCCCAGTGCATCATGGGAACAGGGCAGACTAAACTACCAAGCCAATTCTTTACCAGAAAGGAGCCAAGCTACCGGGGACCGGTTTCTGGCATTTCAGCCTCTTCGGCCCGGCTTGCTTGAATCCTGATGGAGCAGTGAGAAAGGGACTCATGTCTGAGTATACCCTGCCACACCTATAGTGGCCAAAATCGATTTACAAAAGGGGGTGGTGATGAACAGAGTGTCTGAATTGAGCAGACCACTCTTACCCAGTCCAAAGATCAGGGCTTGATCCATCACCGTTATTTATCTCACTGCCCCATCCCAGCTCAGAACCTGGCTATATGCAAATCAGTCTGTCCCTGGCCCAGTGCATCATGGGAACAGGGCAGACTAAACTACCAAGCCAATTCTTTACCAGAAAGGAGCCAAGCTACCGGGGACCGGTTTCTGGCATTTCAGCCTCTTCGGCCCGGCTTGCTTGAATCCTGATGGAGCAGTGAGAAAGGGACTCATGTCTGAGTATACCCTGCCACACCTATAGTGGCCAAAATCGATTTACAAAAGGGGGTGGTGATGAACAGAGTGTCTGAATTGAGCAGACCACTCTTACCCAGTCCAAAGATCAGGGCTTGATCCATCACCGTTATTTATCTCACTGCCCCATCCCAGCTCAGAACCTGGCTATATGCAAATCAGTCTGTCCCTGGCCCAGTGCATCATGGGAACAGGGCAGACTAAACTACCAAGCCAATTCTTTACCAGAAAGGAGCCAAGCTACCGGGGACCGGTTTCTGGCATTTCAGCCTCTTCGGCCCGGCTTGCTTGAATCCTGATGGAGCAGTGAGAAAGGGACTCATGTCTGAGTATACCCTGCCACACCTATAGTGGCCAAAATCGATTTACAAAAGGGGGTGGTGATGAACAGAGTGTCTGAATTGAGCAGACCACTCTTACCCAGTCCAAAGATCAGGGCTTGATCCATCACCGTTATTTATCTCACTGCCCCATCCCAGCTCAGAACCTGGCTATATGCAAATCAGTCTGTCCCTGGCCCAGTGCATCATGGGAACAGGGCAGACTAAAATACCAAGCCAATTCTTTACCAGAAAGGAGCCAAGCTACCGGGGACCGGTTTCTGGCATTTCAGCCTCTTCGGCCCGGCTTGCTTGAATCCTGATGGAGCAGTGAGAAAGGGACTCATGTCTGAGTATACCCTGCCACACCTATAGTGGCCAAAATCGATTTACAAAAGGGGGTGGTGATGAACAGAGTGTCTGAATTGAGCAGACCACTCTTACCCAGTCCAAAGATCAGGGCTTGATCCATCACCGTTATTTATCTCACTGCCCCATCCCAGCTCAGAACCTGGCTATATGCAAATCAGTCTGTCCCTGGCCCAGTGCATCATGGGAACAGGGCAGACTAAACTACCAAGCCAATTCTTTACCAGAAAGGAGCCAAGCTACCGGGGACCGGTTTCTGGCATTTCAGCCTCTTTGGCCCGGCTTGCTTGAATCCTGATGGAGCAGTGAGAAAGGGACTCATGTCTGAGTATACCCTGCCACACCTATAGTGGCCAAAATCGATTTACAAAAGGGGGTGGTGATGAACAGAGTGTCTGAATTGAGCAGACCACTCTTACCCAGTCCAAAGATCAGGGCTTGATCCATCACCGTTATTTATCTCACTGCCCCATCCCAGCTCAGAACCTGGCTATATGCAAATCAGTCTGTCCCTGGCCCAGTGCATCATGGGAACAGGGCAGACTAAACTACCAAGCCAATTCTTTACCAGAAAGGAGCCAAGCTACCGGGGACCGGTTTCTGGCATTTCAGCCTCTTCGGCCCGGCTTGCTTGAATCCTGATGGAGCAGTGAGAAAGGGACTCATGTCTGAGTATACCCTGCCACACCTATAGTGGCCAAAATCGATTTACAAAAGGGGGTGGTGATGAACAGAGTGTCTGAATTGAGCAGACCACTCTTACCCAGTCCAAAGATCAGGGCTTGATCCATCACCGTTATTTATCTCACTGCCCCATCCCAGCTCAGAACCTGGCTATATGCAAATCAGTCTGTCCCTGGCCCAGTGCATCATGGGAACAGGGCAGACTAAACTACCAAGCCAATTCTTTACCAGAAAGGAGCCAAGCTACCGGGGACCGGTTTCTGGCATTTCAGCCTCTTCGGCCCGGCTTGCTTGAATCCTGATGGAGCAGTGAGAAAGGGACTCATGTCTGAGTATTCCCTGCCACACCTATAGTGGCCAAAATCGATTTACAAAAGGGGGTGGTGATGAACAGAGTGTCTGAATTGAGCAGACCACTCTTACCCAGTCCAAAGATCAGGGCTTGATCCATCACCGTTATTTATCTCACTGCCCCATCCCAGCTCAGAACCTGGCTATATGCAAATCAGTCTGTCCCTGGCCCAGTGCATCATGGGAACAGGGCAGACTAAACTACCAAGCCAATTCTTTACCAGAAAGGAGCCAAGCTACCGGGGACCGGTTTCTGGCATTTCAGCCTCTTCGGCCCGGCTTGCTTGAATCCTGATGGAGCAGTGAGAAAGGGACTCATGTCTGAGTATACCCTGCCACACCTATAGTGGCCAAAATCGATTTACAAAAGGGGGTGGTGATGAACAGAGTGTCTGAATTGAGCAGACCACTCTTACCCAGTCCAAAGATCAGGGCTTGATCCATCACCGTTATTTATCTCACTGCCCCATCCCAGCTCAGAACCTGGCTATATGCAAATCAGTCTGTCCCTGGCCCAGTGCATCATGGGAACAGGGCAGACTAAACTACCAAGCCAATTCTTTACCAGAAAGGAGCCAAGCTACCGGGGACCGGTTTCTGGCATTTCAGCCTCTTCGGCCCGGCTTGCTTGAATCCTGATGGAGCAGTGAGAAAGGGACTCATGTCTGAGTATACCCTGCCACACCTATAGTGGCCAAAATCGATTTACAAAAGGGGGTGGTGATGAACAGAGTGTCTGAATTGAGCAGACCACTCTTACCCAGTCCAAAGATCAGGGCTTGATCCATCACCGTTATTTATCTCACTGCCCCATCCCAGCTCAGAACCTGGCTATATGCAAATCAGTCTGTCCCTGGCCCAGTGCATCATGGGAACAGGGCAGACTAAACTACCAAGCCAATTCTTTACCAGAAAGGAGCCAAGCTACCGGGGACCGGTTTCTGGCATTTCAGCCTCTTCGGCCCGGCTTGCTTGAATCCTGATGGAGCAGTGAGAAAGGGACTCATGTCTGAGTATACCCTGCCACACCTATAGTGGCCAAAATCGATTTACAAAAGGGGGTGGTGATGAACAGAGTGTCTGAATTGAGCAGACCACTCTTACCCAGTCCAAAGATCAGGGCTTGATCCATCACCGTTATTTATCTCACTGCCCCATCCCAGCTCAGAACCTGGCTATATGCAAATCAGTCTGTCCCTGGCCCAGTGCATCATGGGAACAGGGCCCATAGGAATGAATAGGAAGTTATTCCCAATTTGCGATTCTCAATTTGAGAATCGCAAATTGAGAATAATTTCAAGGATGCAAGGGTGTCGTGAGGACACCCTGATGCACCCCTGAAATTTACATGTGTGCGCATATGGCGCACAAACATGCCCTGAGGGAATGTATGTGCGCCACACGGCATCTTCACAAATGGCAAAAAGTGCATTTGTGAAAGAAATCGCAAATTACCACCAACTTCAAGTTGGTGGTAATTTGCGATTTCTTAATGAGAAATCTGACAACTTGGGTGCTTCATACATAGCATTTAAGGAATCGCAATTTGTGATTCCTTAAATGCCAACGCAAAATTAAGGAATCGCAAATTTTGCGATTCCTTAAGTTTGCGATGCGATTTCAATCATACATCGCATTTTCCGAATTTTTTGTCGCTGCTTTTTTGCAAATTGCAGTGTTTGCGACTAAAAAAACGGATGATACATATGCCCCTAAATCCTTCAACTGAGCTAGTGTACACTTTCCTTCCCCCAAAGGAACCAAGAAACTACAAGATCTGTGTGAAGTCCAATAACTTTAAGAAATCCTCCATGCAGTAAAGATGAACTTACATTAGATTTATTGCATAGAAGAAACTCCAGCCACTGCCTCCATCTATTCGCCCAGATAACTGACCATTACTGTTTTCGCTTTCACAACAAACCATGGATAAACACAACCCAGTTTATGGATACCTCTATTACTTATTTAGACACTAGCACATTCTGCAAAGTTTTGCATAAAAGCTCCAAGAGAAGACTGGCTCGACATCGAGATTCAAGCTAGCAATGTCTAACCGTGAATCAGCCTGACCACGCTGGTTTGTCCAGCTGCAAACTCTGGAGCTCCTTGCCATCGATGTCAAGGACAAAGACTTTAGAGACTTCCCGCATTATGTTGCAGCAAGCTGCCATCATTGAATCGAACAAGCTTTAAGATGTTTGGTGCTAGAATGCACAATTTTATATTTAATCTTTAAAAATTAATATCTCCAGTTCCCTACATTGGATGTTTGTCATTTTGGTGTCATTTTAAATAAAACAATATTTTCCATTATTATGTGTTGTATTTTTCACTCAGTTACTGTTTTGGTGATATTAAATGGTTTACATATACCTATCTCCTAAGTTAAACCTGACTGCTCATTGCCAAGTTTCCAAGGTTTGAGCAAGGGTTCATTTATTGAGACATGACTGGGCCTATTAGTTATAGTGGTATTATTACTAGCTGAAGGTGAATACACCCACCCATTAATAATCCACTTTCTTGCACACTCAAAGAGTGGAAAGAGTATGCTAAGCCATAGTTTGCCTTGGATATGTGTGACTGCCCACAAAGGTAAATAGTTGTGGGTATTCTTGAACTGCAATCTGACCATCTTTCACTATAGAAATGGGTGATGTCTGCCAATCTAGAGCTAGAGTAACTCACCTTCCAGGATGGGAAGGGGGACTGATCACACTCACGTGTGGTTGAAATGCAGAGAAAGGGCTTTCTCAATATTTTACCAAGGAGAAAAAAAGTGTGTGTGTGCACAAGGGACTACCCCTGCACTGTAATACCCTTTCTAGAATTCTGCACAGGGTGAATAGAACCGTGTGTGAGGTGTTAGATGACATTCCCACAATTACACCTGGAAACTACTGCCTGGCGCCCATTTCTGGGATAGTTTGTGTAAAGAAAAACACCTGTAAAAGTACATTCAGCCAAAGATGTAATTCTCTTCTCATACTTTTACAGATCTTTTCCAGGAACAGGAAGAAAGTAGCTTAACCATTGCACTAGCTTATGTTGGTGTACCAGTCTGATAAGTTGGCAATTGTGAGGGGGTACAGGTTTTTTCCTGAGTGACCGCTTCTCCTCTTGTCACAGCCATACTAGCATCACTGATCACAGAGAAAATGGAACATGTGTGAGTGTAGTTCTCAAATTAAGCAATTTCTGTACACAGAACAATCACAAGTTCATACATAAACAAACCCAAAGCTAGAAGAAACCATCTATGGTTAGCTATCCATTTTGTGAGTTATTCTTGTTTTTGGCTTTTCTACAGCCAGGCAGGGGAGTGATGCAGGCCCCTCCAGCCCCAGCTGTGCAGTGGAGGGGGTAATACAGCCCTTCAGTGGCAACTTAATCTTTCAGGGTGCCCTATTTTTGCCGAAGCCCCGATGAATATCTGTGAGGTATGGGAGACTCAAGGGCTCCTCTTCATATTCTGTAGGGAGTCACCTACATTTTGCGTTATGCCACTGTAGCCAGGAGTGCTTATTCTACATGGAGTTGGAACTAGAAGTGATGCCATTGCTCCAGAGTGGGTTCTGAAGTTGCAGAGATTTTACCCTGCTGTTTCTGGGATGCGTATCGTTCTCTCTTGTAGTCGGAGAGTAGGTCACTAGAACTACATCAGTCCTAAACAAGTTGAATGCACTCCAGAGGCACATGCCATTGTAGGAGAGAATAGGAACAACCACATCATGTCAATTATGGACCTTTGCCTTTCTTAACTCTGGGCCACCTGTTGTCTTGAAGCCCTTTACTTCCTTTGCTCCTGGAAAGGCTGTATGTCTGCCTGATTGCCTGTGGTAAGTATCACTGAAGCTGGAAAGCTGATTGACAAGACTCTATTCTGCAAGAACTTCACCCACGATGGGCAGCGACCGGCCAACTCAGATCCCAGAAGAAACTGACACTGTCAGCCTGGAATGTTCGTCAACCGATCCTTGCAGGCACAGGCCTCATATTACAACAATACATTTGAATACCATCATTGAATTGAATATAAACATGTTGCTGTGTGGCTCGACTCAGGCCCATGAGGATAAAAGCGTGAGACGCCCCACGAGCCACACCACTATGCACTACATTGCCTCAAACTTGGTGCTGTAGTAGGGCAGCAAGGTAGTGGGGCAAAGCAAGAAGCTAGCACCTAGGGGCTCCAGGCTGAAGTGCTGTGAGGAGCAGTACAGTGAAAAGGATTGCATGTCACTTATGAATGTGGCTTGAGTGACGTCACTGCCAGTGTGGACACATATTGAGCTTGAGAACATGTTTTTCTCTTCCTCAGAATGTGTGTTTCTTCCTCAATATAAATACCCTCTCATACCCTCCTCATTTCATACCTCACCTACCACTGGTTTCTTTCTGAAGGGTATAGTAGTTGTGTTGCATGCAACCCAGTAAGACTGTGTAAATAACAGCATATTTTCATGAAGGTAGGGAAAGGGTGGATTAAGAGGAATTCAGCAAGCAGTGTTTAACATGCAGTACATTTAGGCTCCACTGCCTTGCATATTCTTGATTTACTGGCTCTAGGTTTCAGGATGTCCTAAGTCAACAAAGGAATGAAGGTCTTCTTTGATGTTGAGAGTAGATTAATTGATTCTCAGTGGTATGTTTCCTGGTTGGTGACTGTGGATGGCTTTCTTTCAGTGTGAAATAGGATCTGTCATATGCCTTCATCACTGGTGAGTGCTGAGAAAGCACGAATAGAAATAGGCAGTGCCTTAATATTTATTTGCAGTTCTAAGTAATGTCAACAATACACCATTTGTGTGGGAGTGCTTTATATAAGGACATATTACCACTGCTTACAAGCAGTTTACATAGGAACGGTTTAATCAAGTTACAACAAAAGCACAGATTTTGCATGGTCATTAATTGTACAGCAATACAAAAATATTAAGCGTAGCGATTTAAATACCAAGAATGTTGTTTTTAGCCTGATATGGGCCACCATAAATATCCTCATCTTCTTAGTAAATGTGGACCAATATTTAACTTAGCTTCCGATGATTTGTGGTAATACATATAAGATCATGAACTCACAAGAAAATCAGACCGAGTGATCAACTTAAATGAAGATGGCTGACTCCTGCAAACATTGTTAGTTGATTTCTGGAGCTATGGTAGATTGAAATAAGTCACCAGTATTTCAGTTTTGTATACACATTATGGCTTCCTTGCATGGCTTCGGGGACCAGGACATTCAAGATATGTAATCTGTACCACTGCTGAGCAGTTGTGCCCATCATTTGAGTCATTTGAGTCAGGGTGCAGTCAGTGAATGGAAGAGATTAGGGTGTGTTTAAGTGCAGGAGATTTGTGGAGCTCCCAGTCTAGAATGTAAGTCTCACAATGGTTGCCTACATATGTGAATTGAGAAGGAAAACCCAATTCTGTGTTGGGTTTAGGTGTTGGATTTCTCACCTTCAGCAGAGGATATATCTTTGTGAAGTTGTATTTTTCAGGGACATAGGGTTTGTTGGGATGGGGTGCTTCTGGGACAGTCTACCAACATATCTACTTCACCGCCTGAAAAGTATTCAGAGCGCTGCAGCTCGGCTGATTCTGAAGATTCCGGCCCACTCTTCTGTTGTGGCCTCCTTACGCAGTCTGCATTGGCTGCCCATTGTTAGCTGCATGATATTTAAAGTCACCTACATAGCATGTGAAAATAAGGCCCCTGCGATCTAAATAAAATATGGCATCCCTACCATCAGGAGAAATCGCTATGCTCCAATGGACAAATACTTCTACATGTACCTATGGTCTGCAAGGCTGTGGTCTCTCCTTTTCCTTCTTAGCCACCAAGCTCTGAAACGCCTTCCCTTCAACTCTTTACGCTCACCAAATCAGCCTTAAATAAACTCCTGAATACACATCTGTTTGATATATAGGTCTCCTGTTCTGGACTTGCTTCAACTCTTTGTTTTACTTCAAAGCCGCTAGCGGACGGACACCTCTTCAGAGGCAGATGTGCGCTTTATACATTCTATGGTAATGTATTGTATTGTATTGTATTGTACTATATTGTAGTAAGGTCCAAAAGCCATGGCTCTAAAAACCCTGCACCTTCTGGGATGCCCTACCGACTTCATGGCTAACTGGGTTTTGTAGTCTCTCCCTCTTCCACACTCCATTGTTTCACATCTGTCCTTGAACACGGGATCTCAAACATAACAGGTGCTCCTGCCCTCCGATCTTGGATTTTACCAACCCCATTTACTAATAGGGGAACCACAAAGATTCTGATGACGAAGCCTCAGCTGGATCCTTCGACCTGATGGCCCACCTGACCCAGGGCTGTCTAGTCATAGTGATGTTCACTTCACCCTATATAGATTCTGAAGGATGGTTGTTCTAAACAGAGTAATGTCTCATTGGATTCAAGCTGAGGAAGAAATCTCTGAGCACATTGGACCATTGCTTTCTTTTATTTTTCAAGAGTAGACTGTTGCTTCTGGAGTTTATTCTTGCAAAAGAATAATATTTGCTACTTTTACAAACTTCAGCATTTTACTGGCCACATTCCAGCTTTATGAGATCCTCCTCTTGCCATTGCTGTTGTAAATTCTTTTGGAGTGGCCTTTGTTTATATGACTGCTGCTGTTTCACAGTATACCAGATTGTGTCCATTTGAAACTGTTCTGTATTAAGTTGGCCTCTTTTTACTATTCACACAATGAAGAGTAATTATATCTGTCCATTCCAATATAATACATAAATCAAAAGCTTCAATAGTATAGGATGTGAATTCATAAGCAGACAATTCTGCAAAATACTTTTATCATGGACTTGGCTTCACCTATGGTTCTTTAATAAATGTTGCCTACCAAGAAAACAGGGCTTTATCATGTTTAATTTGCAGCACAGTTGCAACACTTTGATTAAACGTAGGTGGGGTACAGTTTGGGTTTTAGTATCCAATAATTTATAATGTGACTGTTAGAAATGGTATTTCATGTTGGCTAAGGCTTGTGCCTTAGCCAACCAGGCAGGTAGAAACCACCACTCTAGTCAGGGCAAGGAGGTTACATGCCAAAGATAACCCCTGCTCACCCCCTTGGTAGCTTGGCACGAGCAGACAGGCTTATCCCGGAGGCAAAGTGTAAAGCGTTTGTGCAACACACACACAACCACAACATTCTAGGCACACCACAAAAGGAACTACACAAAAGGTTATATAAATAATATCCTTTGTATTATCATAAAACACATTAGAATAGTAATCATACAATATACACTGTGCCAACAGGCACTAAGCAATATTTACAGGGGATTATATATACATGACAGGGCCACTTGGACCTCTGTCAGAACCATCACAAAGTGAACTTAGTAAATATAGAACATATCGTAAACATAGAACACAACCAGTAATTACTAGCAAACACTGTACTCAGAATTGTCCTGCAACATAAACCATACTATGCACAGTATCACATTAGGCATGAAATATATTCTGCGCCAACTTCATAAGCCTAAACATATTAGACCATAACCTCCTAAGCATATCTCACATTAGGGGCATAACTCACAGTAGAGGATAACCTCACAAGCATAAACCACAGTATGAAAATAACCTCCTAAATTCAAACCACATTAGAGGCATAAATTAGGGTGTATAAATCACAGTACATGAATCACATTTCCTGCGCACCACATAAATCACATTAGGGCCTGTCACCCTATCAAACTAACAGTCCCCCTGGCCAACTGGCCTTCTCAGAGGGCTCAAATGCTCCATGTTCAAAATGTCAGAGCGGCTGCCAATGCAGCAGAATCCACGTGCGCAATTGCGCTAGGGCAGAGGAGTGCACCTCACTCCTATCTCAAACAAAAATGCCCCCAAAAAACTGTTGACCTAAACGTAGCAGCTGACGAAATAGCTGTGCAATAGAACGTGGGACTGGTCACTCACTGTGCCCTAGGAACCAATGTGCAAAAACGTTGCAGCTGCCCGCGCTGGTGCGGCGCAGCTGTGAATAACAGGAAGGGTCCCTGGCACGACTGTGCCCTCGGGCCCCACTGGGGCTCTCCAAATAAAATTGGCCCCTCAACATTGGAGCGGCCCGCATTGGAGGACCACTCAGGCACCGACAATGTGCCTCAAAATGTATCTAAGCCCCACTCCGGTACTTGGTGTAATAAATGGCCCCAACTGGTGCAGCTGCCCTCTGTCAGGCGGGGCAGCTGTGAGAAAGGCCAAACTAGAAGGCACATGCCCCTCTGGGCAGTCTAACACAAATATGCCCCCTCATTGGAGTGGCCTGCTCTCTGGAGGGACGGCTCGGACACTGTGCTTTGATCGGCATACACAACGGAGAAGCCCCTACTCACCGGTTTCTCCGTGGGGCTGGACTCTTCCGGTCTCCTGTCTGCTGCGGGACCAGCGCACTTTGGGAGAGCCCCCAATCCTCGGGACTACTCTGCAGCAGGACTCGCCCGGTCTCAAGGCTGGTGCAGCACAAGCGGGGCTCTCCCTTCACCACGGGAGTCCCACGAGGCTCAGCTGCCGTCCCTCCCCTCTCTTCACTGGGACACCCTGGGAGGTGGGGTAGGCTCCCGCCGTCCCTCCTCCACGTAGCTATCGGTCACAAGTAGGGCTCCCACCGGTACATGGGAGCTCTGCCCAGCAGGAGCCGACTTACCCTTGGCTCTTCCGCCCGCAAGGCCTCTCCCACAACCAGGCAAAAGCAACATTTGACTTCCGGGTCACCACGCAATTGCGGCGGCCGTTTCTTTACTCTTTTTGGGGTGGCAATACGGGTAGGCTCCCGTCAAAGCTGGGTATAAGCGGGGTGGGCAATACACAAAATGCCTATGCACACACTCGCACTGGTCATTTACATTTGTGTCTGTACACAACAAAAAACACTATTGTCGAACCAAAGACAACAACATTATTCAGATTCCTTGACACTGGGTATCCGTGAATTTCAAGGTATTAATCGTTCCACAACCAGCCGACACGTGTTTCGTCACGTTAGGAACAGAGTGTTCACGACTCCTCAGGGCTTACATGTACAGCGTAAACCCAGTATAGGTCGCTCCACCGGTGATATTTCCGACCCGGCGGCGCCCGTGACCGTCCTTAGCCAGTTAATCACGTCTAAAGACATAATGATAGACCCCAGTGTGTGTGCGTCCTCCGGGCAGTCTGAAAAGGTGGAGACTACGTGGATTGGTAGTTTTGGTGCTGCTCAAAGTAAATAACGCTCTTGTAACTAATCACATTTTTTGAAAAATCCAGGAAACTTCTTGCACAGCCGGGAGCGGATAACCCTCAGTCAGTGCCCAAATTAGGTCAAACGCAGCGTGCGCCACGTCTTGTCTCCCCGGGTCATCGTGTTCCGTGTATTGGACCACCCGCCGTCACAGCATAAATGCGGGGTGGGCTCCCGCCTCATCGCCATCATGGGGGAATCCCTACACTGGGTATTCCCTCAGCAGCAACGTGCAGCCCAGTGCTGAGACGCTCCAGCGCTCGTCTCTCAAGGGGAAATTAAAGCACAGCGCTCCCCTTTCAGGATAATTAAAAATAAAAGCGCTCACAGGGCGCACAAGGTCCCAAAAAGTCCTTAGAGATGAAGGGGCAATCCTGGGCTCAGGGAGGCAAGACCTCATAGCGGTTCCTCCTGGGCCTTAGCAGCAGCACGCCCCAGCAAGGTCAGGAACAAGCACAGAGCAAGAACAATTTCATGGGGTCACAGCCCCTGTATTTATACCAGACATTCCTTTGTCTGTCGTACAGGGCATGGGGAGCCAGATGCAACTGGTTCAGGGGGGAATTGGGGCACTTTGTTTTCCAAGCTCCTCTTCCCCTTTGTCAGGCTGGGGCAGTGGATCAGACACACCACATGGGGCAGAGCCAGCATTATCCAGGCTGATCACAGACCTATTCAGAGTCCTGGGATTACTCCTCCCTCTACCCCCAGTACAGATGTCCCATTCAGCCTAGTGCTGACTCACCCTGCCCCTCCAGGAGCCACACACACCTCCCAGCCCCGATCACTCACAAGCCAGACATGCAATTCACATCAGGCAGGCAGACAAATAGCACACAAAAATGCCAACTTCTAAAAGTGGCATTTCTAAAATACCACAATAAATCTGCACACACCATTGCACAGTATTTATTATCACAATTCCATACATACTAAACTCGACCTCTCTGCTGCTCCCATACCATGAATTACCACTGACACACACTGACCAGGGAATCCCCAATTCATTACTATGGGAGGGCAGGCCAATCTCAACAATGTAACACAGAGAGCGCACGCACTTTAAACTGGACAGCAGTGCTAAAGTGCCCAGAGGCCTAAAACCACCAACACCAGGTCATAGAAAAGGCTAGGAGAATGCAAAAAGTTTAGGGATGAACCTGCCAAAAAGGGCCAAGTCCAACAGTGACCCTTACAAAAAACTTAAAAGCTTAATTACAGTTCTCTTCATGCTGCAGTAAGCTAGTTCATTTTGAATAGAATCGCTAACACTTTTGGTGTTGGTGAGATAACTAATTAAAAGTGTAATTATGTATAAATTTATGAGTCAGGTAGACAGCTCGTTAAGGTGGAATAAATAATACCTATGCATGCTGCTAAAATAGATTAGTGAGTTGATTTAAAGTGAGCTATCCCTATCCGTAATACAACTTTTCTTTCTTACTTCCCTACTTTCTTGAATTTTCTTTTTTCTTTTCTTCTTTCTTCCTTTCCTTCTTGCCTTCTGTCTTGCTTTCCTCCTTTTTCTGACTGTCTTTCTTTGTTGTTTCTTACTTTCCTGCCTAACTACTTTCCTTCTTTCTTTGTTCTTTCTCTCTCTTTCCTTCTTGCCTTCTTTCTTTCCTCTGTCTTTCCTCCTTTCTAGCCCACTTTATTGTCATTTTCTTTCTTCCTTTTTTGTTTTTCCTTTAATTTTCTTATTTGTTTTCTTCTTGTCTTTTTTGTTTCTCTGGTTCTTTCTTTGTTTCTTAGTTTGTTTCTTTCTTTTCTCCTCTCTTTCTTTCTCTCCTAGGTCTTTCATTCCTTCTTTGTTTTCTTCTTTTATTTTTCTTTCTAGCTTGCTCTTGTTCTTACTTTCTTTTTTCCATTTTTATTTATTCATTCTCGTGTTTTTCTTCCAATCTTTGTTTCCTTGTTTCCGAAAGGCAAGAGTCTATAAGCCAATGCCAGACTGTAGGCCTGTAGTAGCCAAGGCCTTTTGATTTTACTAATTTATGTGTATAGAATAGTTACCTATAGCTATCTATTCTTCATCCAATAGTCTGTAGTTTTGTATTCACATTACACTTTCCCCACTCCAGCATGCATCAAGTGGCAGTGTGTCAGCCCACTTCAGCCATATCTATCTACATATCTATCTATCTATCTATCTATCTATCTATCTATCTATCTATCTATCTATCTATCTATCTATCTATCTATCTATCTATCTATCTATCTATCTATCTATCTATCTATCTATCTATCTATCTATCTATCTATCTATCTATAGCAAACTCCAGTACCTTTAAGCTTTTTTCCATATTTTATTATGTCAAAAAACGCGGTAATGTCTACAAATTACTGCGTTGCTGAAAAAATGACTAAAAAGGTAAATGCTGTAAAACACATTGGTACGTGCTGGGTACTAAGGCGGAACTGCGTTAACTCGTATATATAGAAAAATATTTTTTAAATTCACATACCTATTTCCACTTTAAGAAAATGGTAATAGGTGGAACAACAATAAACCCTACTACTTACCTATGCTTCAGGCCTAATCTAAAAGTTCACTAAAAGGATTATGGCTGCCTTTCAAATGTGTAAAGGCAGACATTATCCAATTATAGATTGCGTTGTTACCACTATGTACCACGGGATACTGTTAACTTTCCGCTGTATGCCATGGCACAGCGTAGCACTAGGGGATACATTTGGGATTCTTTTGTGTTACCCTTGCGTTATGGATATTGTTGCAAGGGCAACGCAATATTTATGTAACTTTTGCCAAACTATACAAATCCACCATGTGTCGGCCTGCTTTGATTAGTACATGTACTGATTCGCAATGCAAAGCAAGTTGCCGACTTCTGTTATGCTGCACACCATACTATAAAGTCTTCCAAGATTTCAAGTACATACATACCCCACTACACTGTACGATTCAGAAAAGGGGGTGGTGATGAACAGAGTGTCTGAATTAAGCAGACCACTCTTACCCAGTCCAAAGATCAGGGCTTGATCCATCACCGTTGTTTAGCTCACTGCACCATCCCAGCTCAGAACTTGGCTATATGCAAATTAGTCTGACCCTGGCCCAGTGCATCATGGGAACAGGGCAGACCGAACTACCAAGCCAATTCTTATACTGGGAAGGAAACAAGCTTCCGGGGACCGGTTTCTGGCATTTCAGCCGTCTTCGGCCAGGCTTTCTTGAATCCTGATGGTGCAATGAGCAAGGGACTCACATCTGGGTATACCCTTCCACGCTTATGGTGGACAGAAATGATTCAGAAAAGGGGGTGGTGATGAACAGAGTGTCTGAATTAAGCAGACCACTCTTACCCAGTCCAAAGATCAGGGCTTGATCCATCACCGTTTTTTAGCTCACTGCACCATCCCAGCTCAGAACTTGGCTATATGCAAATTAGTCTGACCCTGGCCCAGTGCATCATGGGAACAGGGCAGACCAAACTACCAAGCCAATTCTTATACTGGGAAGGAAACAAGCTTCCGGGGACCGGTTTCTGGCATTTCAGCCGTCTTCGGCCATGCTTGCTTGAATCCTGATGGTGCAATGAGCAAGGGACTCACATCTGAGTATACCCTTCCACGCTTATGGTGGACAAAAATGATTCAGAAAAGGGGGTGGTGATGAACAGAGTGTCTGAATTAAGCAGACCACTCTTACCCAGTCCAAAGATCAGGGCTTGATCCATCACCGTTTTTTAGCTCACTGCACCATCCCAGCTCAGAACTTGGCTATATGCAAATTAGTCTGACCCTGGCCCAGTGCATCATGGGAACAGGGCAGACCAAACTACCAAGCCAATTCTTATACTGGGAAGGAAACAATTTTCCGGGGACCGGTTTCTGGCGTTTCAGCCGTCTTCGGCCATGCTTGCTTGAATCCTGATGGTGCAATGAGCAAGGGACTCACATCTGAGTATACCCTTCCACGCTTATGGTGGACAAAAATGATTCAGAAAAGGGGGTGGTGATGAACAGAGTGTCTGAATTAAGCAGACCACTCTTACCCAGTCCAAAGATCAGGGCTTGATCCATCACCATTTTTTAGCTCACTGCACCATCCCAGCTCAGAACTTGGCTATATGCAAATTAGTCTGACCCTGGCCCAGTGCATCATGGGAACAGGGCAGACCAAACTACCAAGCCAATTCTTATACTGGGAAGGAAACAATTTTCCGGGGACCGGTTTCTGGCATTTCAGCCGTCTTCGGCCAGGCTTGCTTGAATCCTGATGGTACAATGAGCAAGGGACTCACATCTGAGTATATCCTTCCACGCTTATGGTGGACAAAAATGATTCAGAAAAGGGGGTGGTGATGAACAGAGTGTCTGAATTAAGCAGACCACTCTTACCCAGTCCAAAGATCAGGGCTTGATCCATCACCGTTTTTTAGCTCACTGCACCATCCCAGCTCAGAACTTGGCTATATGCAAATTAGTCTGACCCTGGCCCAGTGCATCATGGGAACAGGGCAGAGCAAACTACCAAGCCAATTCTTATACTGGGAAGGAAACAAGCTTCCGGGGACCGGTTTCTGGCATTTCAGCCGTCTTCGGCCAGGCTTGCTTGAATCCTGATGGTGCAATGAGCAAGGGACTCACATCTGAGTATACCCTTCCACGCTTATGATGGACAAAAATGATTCAGAAAAGGGGGTGGTGATGAACAGAGTGTCTGAATTAAGCAGACCACTCTTACCCAGTCGAAAGATCAGGGCTTGATCCATCACCGTTTTTTAGCTCACTGCACCATCCCAGCTCAGAACTTGGCTATATGCAAATTAGTCTGACCCTGGCCCAGTGCATCATGGGAACAGGGCAGACCAAACTACCAAGCCAATTCTTATACTGGGAAGGAAACAAGCTTCCGGGGATCGGTTTCTGGCATTTCAGCCGTCTTCGGCCAGGCTTGCTTGAATCCTGATGGTGCAATGAGCAAGGGACTCACATCTGAGTATACCCTTCCACACTTATGGTGGACAAAAATGATTCAGAAAAGGGGGTGGTGATGAACAGAGTGTCTGAATTAAGCAGACCACTCTTACCCAGTCCAAAGATCAGGGCTTGATCCATCACCGTTTTTTAGCTCACTGCACCATCCCAGCTCAGAACTTGGCTATATGCAAAGTAGTCTGACCCTGGCCCAGTGCATCATGGGAACAGGGCAGACCAAACTACCAAGCCAATTCTTATACTGGGAAGGAAACAAGCTTCCGGGGACCGGTTTCTGGCATTTCAGCCGTCTTCGGCCAGGCTTGCTTGAATCCTGATGGTGTAATGAGCAAGGGACTCACATCTGAGTATACCCTTCCACGCTTATGGTGGACAGAAATGATTCAGAAAAGGGGGTGGTGATGAACAGAGTGCCTGAATTAAGCAGACCACTCTTACCCAGTCCAGAGATCAGGGCTTGATCCATCACCGTTTTTTAGCTCACTGCACCATCCCAGCTCAGAACTTGGCTATATGCAAATTAGTCTGACCCTGGCCCAGTGCATCATGGGAACAGGGCAGACCAAACTACCAAGCCAATTCTTATACTGGGAAGGAAACAAGCTTCCGGGGACCGGTTTCTGGCATTTCAGCCGTCTTCGGCCAGGCTTGCTTGAATCCTGATGGTGCAATGAGCAAGGGACTCACATCTGAGTATACCCTTCCACGCTTATGGTGGACAAAAATGATTCAGAAAAGGGGGTGGTGATGAACAGAGTGTCTGAATTAAGCAGACCACTCTTACCCAGTCCAAAGATCAGGGCTTTTCTGAATCCACTACACTGTACAGCACTACTCTATACCCTGTTAAATTCTACACTATTCCACTGTGCTCCACTGGAGTTTATACCAAATCACTGTACGTAATTACACTGCATGCAACTCCACTATACGCTATTCAACTCTACGCCACTATACTCTACAATATTCCACTCTATGCCATTCCACTCTACGACACTCCACTCTACACTATTTCATAGTTTGGCATTCCAATACACGACTCTCCATTGTAAGCAACTCCACTGTACACCACTTCATTCTATTCCATTCCATTCTACCCAATTCCCTTGTACCACATGCCGCTTTGCTACACTATATGCCATTCCACTCTACCCCACTCCACTGTACCCCACTGCAGTATTCACAACTCCAATGTATGCAACTCCACTGTATGCACTTCACTGGATGCCAGTCTGGCCTATATAGCTCTAGTGTACGCCTCTCCAAAGTATGCCACAGCACTCTATAATATTCCACTGTATAGCTCTCCTCTATATGTCACTCACATGTAAGCCAAACCCCTCTACGACACTCCATTCTATGCTAATCCATTGGACTCCACTACCCTATATGCTATTCCAGTTTATCCCACTACACTGAACTCCACTCAAGTCAATGCAACTCCACTCTACCCCATTCCACTGTATACTAATTCACTGTACCCAACTCCACTGTACCCAACTATACTGTTTGCTATTCCAGTGTATGGCACTCTACTCTACGACACTCTAGTGTACGCTATACCACTTTCTGACAATCCACACTTCTACACTCCACTGTATGCTATTAGACTATACAATATTCTATAGTATGCAATTCCACTATCTGCTACTCCACTGTATGGTACTCCACTTCAGAACAGTATAGCGTCACTACCCTTGCTCTGCCTGTCCCTGATCATATCTCCAACACCCTATCTCTGGACCTTTTTCCCCCCTGGACGTCCCAACTTTAACATGTTTACTGAATAGGGTAAAATCAGGCTCTCCTCGTGACTGCTGCCCCCCTTATATACTAAAGACGGTATTTGCCGCTTTTCCAACTTCGGCGTTAAGACTTCTTAGCACCTCTTTGCTCCAAGGGGTAGTACCCAAATCCTTTAAGGATGCAGTCTTGTTGCCCCTTTTTAAAAAAACGGGAGCGGATCCCACTACTCTCTCGAATTACAGGCCTATATCCCTGCTCCCGTACCTGGCCAAAATACTGGAAGTGCATGTCACCTCCCACCTTTCAAATTTTGCTGAACAGTCTGATGTTTTACACCCTTCCCAGTCCGGCTTCCGTCCAGCACATTCAACCGAGTCAGTTATCGTAGCGGTCCTTGACTCTCTGCGTCTTAATGCAGATTTGGGAATCCCTCAGGCGCTGGTCTTGCTTGATTTGTCGGCCGCGTTTGACACGGTCGACCACAACATTCTTCTCGACCGTGTCAGATCCTCTGGCATCTGCGGCCTGGCCCATGATTGGCTCAGATCCTTTCTCTGCGACCGCATGCAGGCCGTCGGTTGACCCCCTTTCTCCTCTCACAAACTCCAGACCACCTGTGGAGTCCCCCAGGATTCCTCACTGTCACCTCTTCTGTTTAACATTTACATGCTCCCGCTGCTTCAGTTCCTCCATTCCTTTAAAGTTACCACTTTCAACTACGCAGATGACCCGCAACTCATCTTTACAATTGATAATTCCCCTGACTCGATCCATCAATTTCAGAACACCATGCTCCACATCTGCCAGTGGATGGACGAAAACCAACTCAAGCTAAATCCGGGCAAGACGGAACTGGTTCTGTTTGGCAAAGTCAACTATTCTGGGGCCCTCATTACTGGCCATCTAAATTGGGCCCCCCACCTGTGCCATCCAAATCAGTCAAAAGCTTAGGGGTACTCATTGATGGTGAGCTCTCTTTAAAACCACAGGTCAACTCAGTTGTGTCCACCTGCTTTTTCCAATTGTGGAAAATAAAAAAGATCAGTCAGATGCTCACTCGCTCAGCTCTGACCCAGGTAGGAAGAGCACTGGTGTTGTCTCATTTATACTACACCAATGCCATCTATCTAGGCCTTCCCGTCACACTCAGTAGACGTCTGCAGATGGCACAAAATCAGGCGGCTCGACTTATACACCGCCTCCCACGATGGCAGTCAGCCAGACCTCTTTTGAGGCAACTCCACTGGCTTCCGATTCAACACCGTGTTACCTTCAAATTGGCCTGTATAATTTTCAAATCCCTACACACTCGCAGTCCTCAATTTATTCAGAAACTCCTGCTCAGATACACCCCCTCTCGCAGCCTTCGGTCTGCTTCCCAAATTCTCCTGACTGTTCCTCGTTATAAGCTATCACGCAAGGGAGGCCGCAGGTTCGCTACCCTTGCTCCCAAGTTGTGGAACTCTCTCCCCTTGGAAATTCGCTCCTGCATTGCTTTCCTTCCATTCAGGAAGCTTTGAAAGACATGGCTGTTAACCCAGGCTATGGCCTAATGTTTGATGGTCTCCTTAGTAGAGTTAGTGTCCTGTTGGTTAGCGCCATGAAACCCTTGGGTGTGCGAGCGCTTTATAAAACTTTGATAAGATAAGATAAGATACGATAGTGTATGCCACTGCACTCTGTGCGGCTTCACTGATCTACTCTCTTGAACTGCACTCTATAAAACTATACTGCACTTTATGGCATTCTAGAAGACTCTACCTCACCCTGTCTACGTACACTCCACTGTCTAACTCTACAGTCGAATCTATGTCCGTACACTCCATTGTACAACACTGAATTCCACTAAACCAGACTTTTCAATACTTTCTGATACAGCACTTTACTCTACTGTGGGAGCCGCCACTTCAAATTATAAGAGTTTATTCGACTATACGGTATGCAACTACTCTATAATACACTCCAAGCCACTCTACTTTATGACACATTAACACACTGTATTATACTTTATTCCACACTACATTATGCAAATTCACTAAACTCTACCCCAGTGTACTCTATCGTATGAGACTTTACCTCGCTCTATGCCACTGTCCAATCATCCACTCTACACAGCTCCGTTGTATAACACAGTACTGTACTCAATACAGCTCCACTCTACAACACTCTACAACACTGTTTCCCACTCTACCCCACTACATTCTACTACACTGGACTCAATTCCACTACAAAACACTCTACAGCACTTGACTGTACAACTTTCTCCTTCATTTTACTCTATGGGGAGCGGATTTTAGATCTGTTTCCCTGCCCGCAGTGATGAGAGCAAGAAAACAGAACTAAATATTTCTCCCCCCGCAGAGAGCAGCATTAGAAGCTGCTCCCTGAAGTTGGGAGCAATGCCAGCTCCCACTGGATCCAGGGAGTCGGTTGGGGATGCAGGGGCAACCCCCCACAGCCTCCAATGTTACCATGGTGGGTTCCATAGGTTGGCACCTGGGCTCCCACCTTTTACTGCACCCGAGAGAGGAGTTCCCTGAGGTCAAAATCGGCCGGGGTGGGGGGGTCCTCATTTCAATGCCTGGATCCGAGGGAAGGGGTTCCTGGATCTGAAATCGGCCCAGGGAGGGAGGAGCATTCTCCCCCCTCCTTCAATATAGTGGCCGGCACCCGGGGGATGGAGACCCTGGGTGGAAATTGGCCCAGGGAGGCTACCCCTTAAATATAGTGCTGGACCCTGGGGGATGGGGTCCCTGGCTTGAAATTGGGACAAGGTGGGGGTCATTTGCCCAATCCCCCTTCAAAATTGCACTGGGCCCCTGGGGGTGATTCCCTCCCCATAAACATTGCTCTGGGCCCCAGGGGATGGGGTCCGTGTGCTACATCCTTATAAAAACTGTGCAAGCCCCCAGGGGAAGTAGTGAGTTTCTGTACTTACAATACCTACATTCTCCCACGCCTTCTTCTTCTCTGCAGGCTCACAGGTTTCATTAGGTGCAACAATGATTAGTTGCAAGTGTGGCCTTAGTATTGGGCCAATGTGTGAATCACTATTTTTATGGAGCAAAAACAAAGGCAACAAAATCATAATTGGAGGTAGGAAAAGCTTTCTTGTAGACTGAATGGGGTCAAAAGCTTGGATGTTTTTCCCTGCATGTACAAAAGAGCAGCTTGATGTCAAACAAAGTTGTTGAAAAGTGTCACAGTACAGGGACAAGGTCATAGCAAAGGTACAAGGTCTTAGCACAGAGGCCTATTGTGCCATAGAGGGTAGAGGCTTCAGAACAGTTGAGGAAGTGTTTGCTTTCCCGAATGCGCGAGGTTTTGTATCCAGGCTTGGCTGAATAACTTCATATTAATGGAAGGATCAGCTTTGAATATCGTTCTCTCACATTCTTTGAGAACACAGTGTTCGACCTTTCTCCCTCTTAAATTATTCCGAGCGAAGTAGCCCTGGCATTCAAAGCACTCCTGGGACAAAGGCTGTGAATACCTAGGTCTCGGCAGAATGCACAGGTGCATCTGTGAACTCTAAGGCAGCTTTGTTGGGCCCTTTACGGGAAGGGACATAGAAACAAAAATCTCTGCTGATAGGAGAGAGTACAGGTTGACCTATCACTGTAAGTTTGTTTCTGAAAATACTGTGTGAAACCAATGTCTCAAGCAGAATTAATGGCTAAGGCTGTCCGTCAATGCGCTAGATCTCCGAATGGATCTGGACGCATACCAATGCTCAGTATATTTAGTCTAAAACTCTGACAGTGGGGCTCGCCAGACAACGAAAACGTAGATATCAGACACAACGACACGCACCTGCACATTGAATAATAACATTTGCAGTGAAATATGCCGACCGGCCTTAGACAGAGAAGAGCACTGTGTGAGGTTGCAGATTTTGGCTGAAACTTGAAGACTTTCACAGTCCTTTCTGTCGTCAGAGATGCAGTTCGGAAGATAATCCACATCATTTCCCCCAACAACAAGTCTACCAAGACATGGAGTGAAACATACATTATAAACATGCAAGACACAAGACACCACGGGCCTTATTTATGAAGGCCTTGCGTCAGTTTTGCGCCGGCGGTGCGTCACTTTTTGTGACGCACCAGCGGTGTAACAAATGCGCCTCGTTGCGCCATATTTAAAAAGTGACGCATCTAGGTAGATGCGTCACTTTTTAAACCCCTGCGCCACATTATACCTGCGTCAGGTATAATGTATGCAGAGGGGGCGTTCCCCCGCAAAAAGCCTCGTAATAGTGACGCAGTGAAATCTATGAGATTTCACTGCGTCACTTTTAGGACGCTGTTGCGTCAAAATCTTGCGCCTGCCTCACAGCAGGTGTAAGACTGACGCAAGCCCTTTCACATGGGGCTTTCCCCATGTGAAAGGACGCATTGCTGGAGTTGCGTCACTTTTGTGACACACTCCAGCAATGCGTCACTTTTGTGCTTACAGATACGTCAGAAATACTGACGTATCTGTAACTCCTTGCGACATAATGCGTCATACATTAAATATGACGCATCAGGAATGTCGTAAGGAGTGCGCAGTGAAAAGTGACGCATCGCTGTTTTCACGCAGCGATGCGTCACTTTTCATAAATGAGGCCCCACAAGTATACCACACACAGGCACACACACACACACAAAAAACAGCAAAGACTGTACAGACCACATCTAAAATACAGCCAAACATGCAAAATAAACATAAAAGAGGCAAGTTCCACAAGTACAACACACAAAAAAACAAAACAGCAAAGACAACGCAGACCACATCTCAAACACAACACACAGATAGACTCAAGAAAAACATTAAAAGACAATAAACATGATACACAAGCACGCACAAAATATAAAGCACTAAAAAGGAGAACTGCACATGTCTCAGGGTAAAGGTTTTCTCACTAAGGCATCTTCATGTTAAAGTAATAATTGTACAACTAAAGCAGAGCCAAGTATTTTCCGTAGGTCTTGTAATTTGCATTACAGTATACAGCAAATGTTCTTCATCCCACTTACTGCCATTATAACAAAAATAACCCAGACCTTTTGCCTTTCTCGATATTTGTTAATTTTGTAATACAGCTCTTTAGTGTGGTCTATATTTTTCCCAGATTAGCTGGCATGAATGCCATACATTCCACCACATTGTCTTACACTGATAAGTGCTTCTATTGCACTGCATGGATTGTAAAGCATCCATTTGTTGCATCAATCAGATTTTAGATGCATCAAACATGGGGTGCCACAAGGATCGGCACTCAGTCCAGTGCTGTTCAACTTTTGTGAGAAGCCATTAATCTCTTTGATAAAAACAAATAATCATTCCTGAGTTAACCATGCAGATGATACGCAGCTGATTCTGTCTCTCAACAATAATCAGCTGGATACTTTAAAAACTTTTCAGACTTGTTTAGTGGACATTGTACAATGTATGAGAGCAAACTTATTTAAACTAAATGGGGGTAAGACAGAATTTTTATATTGCTCAGTGAATAAAATCCCAATGTAACTACCCTCAAATCTTTGACCATTACCTACGAGACTGTCTAAGAGTTGTCTTCACTGATCATCTGTTTTTAATAAAAACATGTTAACAAAGTGGCTGTTGTTTGCTGTGCACTGCTTCGTGGCCTTAGAAAGCGGTTCCCTGCCCTACAAGCGCATGCTAAAGCCTTAATTGTGCAGAGTGTGATTTTCAGTAGAACGGACTATTGTAATGCTCTTCTTTTAGGAGCCCCTGATTACGTGATCAAAAGCCTATACAGAATCCACCTCTTTTGACCTATGCTAGTCCCTTACCTCTTGGATCTCTAGGATGCTATACCCCTTAACCTCTGCTGCTTCCTTTCTGACCTTGTGCTCCTACTCGCAGAACCTCTTTGCTGCCCTTGACCCAGTGATGCCCCCTAAACCCTCGGCTGTTCCAATTCAACCCTATGCACATATCCCTATTTCTTACACTTTTAGCCACACTACCCACACTTGTGCTGGACACTGCAATGCCTCCTGCTTAGCTTTAAGAAAGTGCTGATCTCTATGCTTGGAACTGGCACTCTTCACTTTGTGTTGGACACTGTGTTGCTCCCATCAGAAACAACTCTGTGTTAGGTTTAATCTTCCCATTCCTGCAGTGCACTCGTTTCATGCTATAGTAGATAAGCAGTGTGCTGCTAAATAGACGCCATTTGTACTCACGCTATGCAACCCACTGAGTTATCCCTGTAATGTGCAGGCTTCAGTTAGTAAGTGTGACTCCATTTGGTATTTCGTAATCCCTAATAGGCTGCTTTGGCTGTGCCCGAACTAGGCCTCATTATTCAGTAGTGCTTGCCTCAGCAGAACACTGTATTTCGATATTATTTTCTCTTCTGTTCAAGGCTGCTTCCCGACTTACTAATGAATAGGCCATTCGGCCCTTGCATACCTATCCGAGTGTGTAGTTCTGCTCCCATGTTAGGAGACGCTGAGGCTTAGCTCAGTAACCTTGAGTTACAGATTACATGTACCAATCTGGCAGGTGGTAGCTCATCCCTCTGTTCCTTCTTTGTTCATGCTCGGCCCGGGCCGGTAACTTTCCATTGTGGGCGTGGTTGGAGGCTCTAGGGAAGAATCCTTACATGTTGCAGACTGTTGGGGGGTCAGTCTCACGGCAGATATATTATGGTGCAGGTCAGATTGGACTCCTCTGCAGAGTATTGCTGATAAAAGTATGTTTGTATTCTCTACTGTCTGACCGACTCTTCAATCTTGGGAAGGCATAGCAGGTGGTTGCAAGCAACCCGAGTGGTCCACTTCCTTCATCTGTTCCAGTCGGACCCCACACACAGTGCTGGAAGCCTGGCCTTAGATGCACACTTGATCTTTCACTGCTCCGCCCCCTTTGGGCACATTGCTTGTCTCTCCTCCATGTATCTTAGATCCTATTGGAAGGTTCAACTGTTCATGGTTATGTATACCCACCCGTGTGGATATATTTAAGCAACACAGTATCAATATAAGTGTAACTAGATCTACTCACCTGTTCCTGAATGAACACTTGGATGTCCCAGAGGTTGTGCTGTCAGAGCCTCAGGTCACATTTCCTGCCATCATTCCGGACTACTTCTGCTCTGAGTGAGGTTGCGGGTCACCTGCCTCAATCCACTCGTCGTGATCGGTGAGTGCGGCTCTCGGGAGGTTGAGAGATTGCCTGGAAGTGAGGCTGGGGATCAACAGGAGGCAGATCTGCCAAGACATTGGCGTACCCCACCCTCTAGATATTCAGCCCAGCGGAGCTGCCACAGCAAGTCAGAGTTCCTCTCATTTGTTTAATATTACAGAGGAGGAGAGGCATTGGACAGTGGCACTCTCCTTGCTCCCCTGGTACCGGCCACAACCACCAGACCTCTCATCCTCATTACCCTCCGCCCGGACGGGCCCTTGCCCCGCGGTTTTCTGCATTGACCACTATGGGGCATTGTCAGTCGTGAAGCCCCCCTGGCACGTGCCCTCCTCTTGACAGACATTGATTAGATAATACAATTTACGGTTTTTTGTAAATAAAAACCTAGAATGAAACAGTATATTAAGTCCTCTTGTGTACAGAAACCAATGAGCAAAATACTTTCTGATAGAGCTTTATTGTTTATTGTTGTTGACTATTTTTCTTTTGTTTTCTACTGTTTTTTTTAAATATATATAGTTTTTATATGTGATTATGTGTTTAAATTTTATATAGTCTTGAATTAAAAAATACAAAAGAGAAAATACAAAATCAATAGACATGAAACATATATACAGTGATGAAGGCAAAGCGGTAGACACCACTACGCGCGTTTCGGCTCTTGAGCCTTCTTCAGGCGACCGTCTATTGTTAGAGTTTCAAAGAGTCCAGGACTCACAGTTAGGTGTGGCGTGGATATAAAAGGTCAGTCGGTAAAGGCAGCTTCTTAAGATCTTGAGATGTGGAACGATGTAGTCCTATAGCTTGTCATATGATGTTATGACATCAGAGAAAAGGAGGTGGTAGAACAGTATAGTGGAGGTCGCTTAGATTCAGATCGTTATTTGTGTTGACATTTGTAGAACCTCCACGAGGATAACTTCCAGTCAGTAGATGGTAAGGTGATGAGAGCAATAGTGAAGGAAACGAGTATTTATCTCCACAAGTTGATAAAATATCCGGAGGCGAGCAATAATGATGTATAATTGTTAGCACGAATATTTTGTATCCACCTAAAGATAAAGTAGAAAAGATGTCCCAGGAGCGGAAAATACTATGGAGGATGATCTGGTCATAGCATCGCCCGTGAGGTTTGATGAAAATAGTGATGCTCCTGGTAGAAAAGGACTGGTAGCAGTACTCGACCGCCAAAAGACCACACACCGGTATGCTAGAATGCAAGCCTTGTATCCACGCCACACCTAACTGTGAGTCCTGGACTCTTTGAAACTCTAACAATAGACGGTCACCTGAAGAAGGCTCAAGAGCCGAAACGCGCGTAGTGGTGTCTACCGCTTTGCCTTCATCACTGTATATATGTTTCATGTCTATTGATTTTGTATTTTCTCTTTTGTATTTTTTAATTCAAGACTATATAAAATTTAAACACATAATCACTTATAAAAACTATATATATTTTAAAAAAAACAGTAGAAAACAAAAGAAAAATAGTCAACAACAATAAACAATAAAGCTCTATCAGAAATTATTTTGCTCATTGGTTTCTGTACACAAGTGGACTTAATATACTGTTTCATTCTAGGTTTTTATTTACAAAAAAACGTAAATTGTATTATCTAATCAATGTCTGTCACTTTGCTATAGACCTTTCCTAACTCTGTTTCTTCCCTATGTATAGCAAGTGCTACTATATTATATAGGGGTCCCCTTTTTCCAAATATTTACGTGCCCTCCTCTTTGCCTTCTAATGCTTTGACAGCGCGGACAGCGCGCTAATTAACGCTGATGCTGAGGGATTCTATCTTGCATTTTTGGCAGCATATTTATATGACATCTATGGAGCTTATGTGCTTGAGCATTATCATTTGACATGGACTACCCACAATTTTGGGGGTGCCCCCTCGTCTATTTCGCCATACAAGCACCACTGTATTCAATTAAATGGTGGTCACACCAACTTCTGCAGTTACAAAACAATGGGGTTGAGCCAGACACGACAGTGGGACCTAGGTAAGATGTGGTACATAAAGGGTGGTGGTCCCAGTGGAAATACAATGTTACATAAATATCATCATCACCTGTTAAATCAATTAGACTCAATACTCATTCATACTGAAAATATTTAATCAAGTTGAACATATATTTTATCCTGTTCAAAAGACAGCACATTTGTCAATACATTTGTGCAGAGATGCCCCAAAAGGGAAAGGGGGAGTGAATAGTGCAGTAATGTGCAAAAGTGATGGGGCAGACATCTTGTAATGGTATTATTCCTCTATTTTTACTTCTCTAACAGCCATCTACTTCACATCTGCCCTTTTCCTCTATTCTTGCATGTGTATCAATCTACTTCATTCCTTTCCTAGGCTTTCTGGGGATTAATCTCATTTTCTTCCCTGTCAGTACTTTCTTTTGTTCCCTGGATTGGTCCCGGATTGGCCATATTGTATATTAATCTAATGTCCGCTTAATTTAACTTTTAACTAGAGTCTTCTGAAAGACCTATGACGAGGTCCTATGATATATAGTTAGGATAGGTTCTCTCTCTCTGAACACCCTCCAAGCTACCTCTCACCTGGACATCCTTTAGGGAATCATATCTCCCCATTCTCAGGTGACCCTCCGGCCTCACCCCTTGGCCCTAAACCTATCCCTGTTAGTTTTTGTAGCATGCTGTCCTGAACTCAAAGCAGCCTGCATTAGATGCACTTCAGTTATAGTTCCACATATTGCTTTCCCCTGATTAAACCCTAGTCACCTTCTCCCCCTCTCTTCTTCTATCCTCTTGCAATCTGTCCTTGTTATGGATCTTCTGGAAAGTACGGGTGTCAAACTAGAGTCTGTCCTTGATATGGATCTTCTGGAAAGTACGGATGCCAAACTACAGCCATCAGGTCACCATGCTTATACCATTATTAACCCACCAAATCTGTCAAAAAAGCAACCAGAATTTTAAACATAGATTTCTCAAAGCCCAGCCAGAGATCCAGGTCTTAAATCCCTATTTCTCCATGAACAAATGAACCTTAACCAGTGTCCTCATCCTTTACATGAAGAGAAGAGTGCAATGGAGAAAAGCCATGTACTCTTTGCTGTCGATCTCCACCTCCAGAAAAACTCTGCATGGCCTTGGATTTTTGGTTGTGCCCTCATCAGTGTATGGATCAGCAGCAACAATCACCATTTCCAACAATGGGATCATCCTCATACAATCATCCAACTGCAGCCTAGAATTATTTGAGGATTTTTTCCCTCTCATCAAGAAAACGGCAACAAAGGTCGGAACCTTTGCCCAAGGTCTTTCAAACGCTGCATTCATCTCAAATTCAACATCATTACCAGAGCCCCCTGCTATGCAGCGACACATTAACCAGCATCTCACACCCAGTTACGTTTCATCAGAATCTCATGGCCTTGAAACTCATCCACGCACATGCACTACTCTGCAGACCCCCTACTCACAGCTCCTTACGACACGTGTTAAATTCGACTTGTCATATAGTACTAGAAACATATCTCCAGCTCCCTCATTTTCCCATATTTCATGCAATGAGCCATCTCCCTCCCTCCCAATTTTTGTCACTCCATCTAACCATCCTTCCTCTCTGTTAGCCCCCACAGGCCCAGGATACTCCTATTCCAATTCTTCAAACCCCATCTCCCCTCTCCCACTCGCTCCCTGCCTCAAGAACATATAACCTCTACTCCTTCCTCTCTAGACCAGAGACTTGACGAGATCACACTCTCTCTCCAACAACTCAAAGTTGACCTTCAACGCCTGCTTGGATTTACTTACAAAGCAATACAAAAGGGGATGATGGACGGAGCGTTTGAGCAAATCAAACACTCACCCCCAGTCAACTGATCTGGGTTTAATCCATAACCATTCATTAGCTCACTCAGCCACCTCAGTTCAGACATGGCCATATGCAAATCAGTCTGATCCTGTGCCTCATGGGAACAGTCCAGCCCGAACTGCCAAGCCATGTCTTCCCTGGACCAGAATCAAGCATCCTGGGACCGGTTTCGGCTTCATAATCCTCATCAGCCAGGCTATCTTGAATCCAGTGACCAAGTGAGCAAGGGACTCACGTCTGAGCATACCCTGCCAACTTAGGGCGAACAAAGCGATACAAAAGGGGATGATGGACGGAGCGTTTGAGCAAATCAAACACTCACCCCCAGTCAACTGATCTGGGTTTAATCCATCACCATTCTTTAGCTCACTCTGCCACCCCAGTTCAGACATGGCCATATGCAAATCAGTCTGACCCTGTGCCTCATGGGAACAGTCCAGCCCGAACTTCCAAGCCATGTCTTCCCTGGACCGGAAACAAGCATCCTGGGACCGGTTTCGGATTCATGATCCTCATCAGCCAGGCTATCTTGAATCCAGTGGCCAAGTGAGCAAGGGACTCACGTCTGAGCATACCCTGCTAACTTAGGGTGAACAAAGCGATACAAAAGGGGATGATGGACGGAGCGTTTGAGCAAATCAAACACTCACCCCCAGTGAACTGATCTGGATTTAATCCATCACCATTCTTTAGCTCACTCTGCCACCCCAGTTCAGACATGGCCATATGCAAATCAGTCTGACCCTGTGCCTCATGGGAACAGTCCAGCCCGAACTGCCAAGCCATGTCTTCCCTGGACCGGAATCAAGCATCCTGGGACCGGTTTCGGCTTCATAATCCTCATCAGCCAGGCTATCTTGAATCCAGTGACCAAGTGAGCAAGGGACTCACGTCTGAGCATACCCTGCCAACTTAGGGCGAACAAAGCGATACAAAAGGGGATGATGGACGGAGCGTTTGAGCAAATCAAACACTCACCCCCAGTCAACTGATCTGGGTTTAATCCATCACCATTCTTTAGCTCACTCTGCCACCCCAGTTCAGACATGGCCATATGCAAATCAGTCTGACCCTGTGCCTCATGGGAACAACCCAACCCGAACTGCCAAGCCATGTCTTCCCTGGACCGGAAACAAGCATCCTGGGACCGGTTTCGGATTCATAATTCTCATCAGCCAGGCTATCTTGAATCCAGTGGCCAAGTGAGCAAGGGACTCACGTCTGAGCATACCCAGCCAACTTAGGGCGAACAAAGCGATACAAAAGGGGATGATGGACGGAGCGTTTGAGCAAATCAAACACTCACCCCCGGTCAACTGATCTGGGTTTAGTCCATCACCATTCTTTAGCTCCCTCAGCCACCCCAATTCAGACATGTCCATATGCATATCAGTATTACCCTGTGCCTCATGGGAACAGTCCAGCCCGAACTGCCAAGCCATGTCTTCCCTGGAACGGAAACAAGCATCCTGGGACCGATTTCGGATTCATAATCCTCATCAGCCAGGCTATCTTGAATCCAGTGGCCAAGTGAGCAAGGGTCTCACGTCTGAGCATACCCTGCCAATTTAGGGCGACCAAAGCGATACAAAAGGGGATGATGGACGGAGCGTTTGAGCAAATCAAACACTCACCCTCAGTCAACTGATCTGGGTTTAATCCATCACCATTCTTTAGCTCACTCTGCCACCCCAGTTCAGACATGGCCATATGCAAATCAGTCTGACCCTGTGCCTCATGGGAACAACCCAGCCCGAACTGCCAAGCCATGTCTTCCCTGGACCGGAAACAAGCATCCTGGGACCGGTTTCGGATTCATAATCCTCATCAGCCAGGCTATCTTGAATCCAGTGGCCAAGTGAGCAAGGGACTCACATCTGAGCATACCCTGCCAACTTAGGGTGAACAAAGCGATACAAAAGGGGATGATGGACGGAGCGTTTGAGCAAATCAAACACTCACCCCCAGTCAACTGATCTGGGTTTAGTCCATCGCCATTCTTTAGCTCACTCAGCCACCCCAATTCAGACATGTCCATATGCATATCAGTCTTACCCTGTGCCTCATGGGAACAGTCCAGCCAGAACTGCCAAGCCATGTCTTCCCTGGACCGGAAACAAGCATCCTGGGACCGATTTCGGATTCATAATCCTCATCAGCCAGGCTATCTTGAATCCAGTGGCCAAGTGAGCAAGGGTCTCACGTCTGAGCATACCCTGCCAATTTAGGGCGACCAAAGCGATACAAAAGGGGATGATGGACGGAGCGTTTGAGCAAATCAAACACTCACCCTTAGTCAACTGATCTGGGTTTAATCCACCACCATTCTTTAGCTCACTCAGCCACCCCAGTTCAGACATGGCCATATGCAAATCAGTCTGACCCTGTGCCTCATGGGAACAGTCTAGCCCGAACTGCCAAGCCATGTCTTCCCTGAACCGGAAACAAGCATCCTGGGACCGGTTTCAGATTCATAATCCTCATCAGCCAGGCTATCTTGAATCCAGTAGCCAAGTGAGCAAGGGACTCACGTCTGAGCATACCCTGCCAACTTAGGGCGAACAAAGCGATACTAAAGGGGATGATAGACGGGGCGTTTGAGCAAATCAAACACTCACCCCCAGTGAACTGATCTGGGTTTAATCCATCACCATTCTTTAGCTCACTCAGCCACCCCAGTTCAAACATGGCCATATGCAAATCAGTCTGACCCTGTGCCTCAAGGGAACAACCCAGCCCGAACTGCCAAGCCATGTCTTCCCTGGACCGGAAACAAGCATCCTGGGACCGGTTTCGGATTCATAATCCTCATCAGCCAGGCTAACTTGAATCCAGTGGCCAAGTAAGGAAGGGACTCACGTCTGAGCATACCCTGCCAACTTAGGGCGAACAAAGCGATACAAAAGGGGATGATGGAAGGAGCGCTTGAGCAAATCAAACACTCACCCCCAGTCAACCGATCTGGGTTTAATCCATCACCATTCTTTAGCTCACTCTGCCACCCCAGTTCAGACATGGCCATATGCAAATCAGTCTGACCCTGTGCCTCATGGGAACAATTAAGCTCAGAACTGACCAAATAAACTATTTGAACTTGTGCATTCACAATCTGGATCCAGTTTGATACAAAGTTGTAATGATGTTGCCTCCTTCTTCCTCAAGAATCCCAAATTTGTGAAGACTAACCTGCAGAGAACGTTGGAGCAGCATACCCTCTCTTCCAGTGCCTTCCTTTCCCCAACCTCACTGTCCCTCCCACTTGTACACCCAGACTCACCCTCAAAAACAATGCCTCATTGTCATCCTTTAAAACCTACAACAAAGGCAAAATCCACATAGTTCTTGCAGCTTTGAAACCCAGCAACTACTTCATCGACTCTCTGCCCTCAAACTTCTTCAATGAGATCAAATCATTATTATTACCACTATGGACCATGATTGTTAATACGTCGCTACTTCAAGGCCTTATCCCCGACTGCCTAACATTAGGACAGGTGTCTCCATCCTATAAAACATAAGTGGACCGCACAGATTAAACAACTGCTGCCCAATCACTAATATTCCTACTCTGGCAAAGCTCCTGGAAATATGGGTGCACACTCAACTCTGCAACGACATCAAACAATCCACCTCCTGGACCATTTTCAATCTCGCTTCTGCTTGGGCCACAGTATTGAATCAATTATGACTCACATAGTGTATGATGCAATAAAAATGCTGGACCAAAATGAATCTTGCCTCCTAATTAAGCATGGGCGGAAAATCCGTTACGCTCACGGATTTTGCGGATTTTCGGGAAATTCGCAATCCGCGAGATTTGCGAATTTCCCGCAAAATCCGCACGCAGCGGATTTTTTTTGCGGCGCGCGGCGTTGGTGATACAATTTTTGCGGTGCGCGGCGTTTTGTGAGTGCTGCGCCATTTTGGATCTTGCTGTGTGATCCCGCGGGAATTTGGCGAGCGCGATTACGTCATCGCGGTTTGCCAACTTGCACAGCGAGAGTTTGTCAACGCGAGTACGGCGAGATCACGTCTCGCGGTACTTCGCAATTGCGAGATTTGAGATGCGGCGAGTAGCAACAATCTTGCACAAGCTAAAATATAAAATTTGCAATTCTGCACAAGAAATCCACCAGCAAGCAGCATAAACCTTCTTGAAATGATGATTTTTATCTTAATAACTCCTTAGGTTGACATTTGCCTGCACTTTTTTAGCGAGGAGTCCATTTTGGGGAGGGGGGAGGGGAGTGGGAGGAAGGAAGTGCCCCACAGTCTTCAACTTCCTGTTCCTGTCCAGCAGGCTCCTCCCAGTGCTTTGTCCATCTCCTGGTCACTTTTCATTTGGATATGGAGCTGGAAGGATTACTTTTTGTGGATGCTGCTGGATATTTGGATTTGAGGCCTTTTTGACTTTCTTTGGATCAATGTTGGATTAGAAATTTTACAAGTAAGTTTGTTTGGGGCATTACAGTTGCTGCAACTAAAATGTTGGAATTTTCGATTTTTGGGCTGTTTTGGGGCCTTTTGCCCAGGGGTACTCAGTGGTGGGTGGACTGAGTCTTTCTGTGGGTTGTCTTGAACTTAAACATCATGGAGGGCATGGATGGATTGGGATTGTGCTGATTTTTCAGTGATTTTCGTTTTTTGGGGCTGTACTTGTGGCCTTTTCACCAGGGGTATTTGAGTCTAGCATGGGCCTAGTCTTTCTGTGGGGTGTCTTGAACTTAAACATCATGGAGGGCATGGATGGAATGGGATTGTGCTGATTTAGCAGTGTTTTTCGATTTTTGGGGGTGTTCATGGGGAGGGACAGGCCATGTGGCTGGGGGCCATTTTGAGTGCTGCTACAGGCCCTGGCCACGTGCTGGGAGGCAAGTGGCCATTTTGAATGCAGGCTTTGTTGTAAGGCCTGCAACCATTTTGCCTACTTTTCAACCTTTATGCCCAGGGGTAGTGAGTCTTGCATGGGCCTAATCTTTCTGTGGGTTGTCTTGAATTTAAACATCATGGAGGGCATGGATGGATTGGGATTGTGCTGATTTTTCAGTGATTTTAGTTTTTTGGGGCTGTACTTGTGGCCTTTTCACCAGGGGTATTTGAGTCTAGCATGGGCCTAGTCTTTCTGTGGGTTGTCTTGAATTTAAACATCATGGAGGGCATGGATGGATTGGGATTGTGCTGATTTTTCAGTGATTTTCGTTTTTTGGGGCTGTACTTGTGGCCTTTTCACCAGGGGTATTTGAGTCTAGTATGGGCCTAGTCTTTCTGTGGGGTGTCTTGAACTTAAACATCATGGAGGGCATGGATGGAATGGGATTGTGCTGATTTGGCAGTGTTTTTCGATTTTTGGGGGTGTTCATGGGGAGGGACAGGCCATGTGGCTGGGGGCCATTTTGAGTGCCGCTACAGGCACTGGCCATGTGCTGGGAGGCAAGTGGCCATTTTGAATGCAGGCATTGTTGTTAGGCCTGCAACCATTTTGCCTACTTTTCAACCTTTATGCCCAGGGGTAGTGAGTCTTGCATGGGCCTAGTCTTTCTGTGGGTTGTCTTGAATTTAAACATCATGGAGGGCATGGATGGATTGGGATTGTGCTGATTTTTCAGTGATTTTCGTTTTTTGGGGCTGTACTTGTGGCCTTTTCACCAGGGGTATTTGAGTCTAGCATGGGCCTAGTCTTTCTGTGGGTTGTCTTGAATTTAAACATCATGGAGGGCATGGATGGATTGGGATTGTGCTGATTTTTCAGTGATTTTCGTTTTTTGGGGCTGTACTTGTGGCCTTTTCACCAGGGGTATTTGAGTCTAGCATGGGCCTAGTCTTTCTGTGGGGTGTCTTGAATTTAAACATCATGGAGGGCATGGATGGATTGGGATTGTGCTGATTTTTCAGTGATTTTCGTTTTTTGGGGCTGTACTTGTGGCCTTTTCACCAGGGGTATTTGAGTCTAGCATGGGCCTAGTCTTTCTGTGGGGTGTCTTGAACTTAAACATCATGGAGGGCATGGATGGAATGGGATTGTGCTGATTTTGCAGTGTTTTTCGATTTTTGGGGGTGTTCATGGGGAGGGACAGGCCATGTGGCTGGGGGCCATTTTGAGTGCTGCTACAGGCCCTGGCCATGTGCTGGGAGGCAAGTGGCCATTTTGAATGCAGGCTTTGTTGTTAGGCCTGCAACCATTTTGCCTACTTTTCAACCTTTATGCCCAGGGGTATTGAGTCTTGCATGGGCCTAGTCTTTCTGTGGGTTGTCTTGAATTTAAACATCATGGAGGGCATGGATGGATTGGGATTGTGCTGATTTTTCAGTGATTTTTGTTTATTGGGGCTGTACTTGTGGCCTTTTCACCAGGGGTATTTGAGTCTAGCATGGGCCTAGTCTTTCTGTGGGTTGTCTTGAATTTAAACATCATGGAGGGCATGGATGGATTGGGATTGTGCTGAGTTTTCAGTGATTTTCGTTTTTTGGGGCTGTACTTGTGGCCTTTTCACCAGGGGTATTTGAGTCTAGCATGGGCCTAGTCTTTCTGTGGGTTGTCTTGAATTTAAACATCATGGAGGACATGGATGGATTGGGATTGTGCTGATTTTTCAGTGATTTTCGTTTTTTGGGGCTGTACTTGTGGCCTTTTCACCAGGGGTATTTGAGTCTAGCATGGGCCTAGTCTTTCTGTGGGTTGTCTTGAATTTAAACATCATGGAGGGCATGGATGGATTGGGATTGTGCTGATTTTTCAGTGATTTTCGTTTTTTGGGGCTGTACTTGTGGCCTTTTCACCAGGGGTATTTGAGTCTAGCATGGGCCTAGTCTTTCTGTGGGCTGTCTTGAACTTAAACATCATGGAGGGCATGGATGGAATGGGATTGTGCTGATTTTTCTGGGTTTTTTTCGATTTTTTTGTGGTGTATAACTGAACTGATGTTCCTCTGTCTTCCATTGTTTTTAGGTGCACAAGACTCAAGAGAACCACCAGTGCCAGGAAGAAGTCCTGCAGCGGTGTGTGTGTGCAGCATAACGTCACGCGACGTCACGTCTGGCCTCAGACAACTCTACAGTTCGTGCAACTGCGGCCTGCTGTCTGACCTGCTCTGAAGAAGATGGCCCCAAAAAAAGTTCTCCGTAGCTCCTCTAGCAAGAAAGTTGTTAGTAAGGAGCAGAAGAAGCAAGTTACCAAGGAGGCTGGTGTGCTAACCGCCACGTTTTTTGGGAGCAAAAAAAAAAAGTACGCCTGCAGCAGCAGCAGGATCTGCTGGGGACCAAGCTGGGAGCAGCACCCCTGCACCATTGGGTTCAGTGCCTCCACCACCACGCCAACTTAAGTCAAAGCCCTTGAGTGCTTCAGAGGCAGTCAGTGTACTTCTCCAATCACCATCGACCAGTGATGTTGGCTCATCGCAAGAAAGTAGCAGCAATGTCCCTGAATCAACACAGGTTGTTGTAACTCATCTGACAAGTGTTGAACAACCACAGCCGCAACAACAACACCATGTGCAAGTACAAGCCCAAGTACATGTGGAAGGAGAGGCAGCAAAAGGAGATGCGCAAGCAGAGGTGCATGGAGGGTCACAAGTGCCCACAATAGTTGTTCCTCCCGAAGTAGGGGCACATCAGGAAATCGACAATGAAGCCGAGGTATCATTGGAAGCCACTCCTCCTGATGATCATTCATTGTCTTCCACATCCCTAGCAAGGAAAAGATCAAGGGGGGTGTCTACATCTTCTTCAAGCCCACCTCCTTCTGATGATACGGATCAAGCTTGGGAACCACCACTGCGGTCTGAGAGTGAGGCACACCATGATCTGACAAAGGTACCTAAGCGTAAAAGGAAGGTCGTCGAAAAACTCATAGCTATGGAGTGTGATGAGGCTCAACAAGAAGTGACAGATACTGCTGGTGATGAAGCCTCTCACGATGACGACGAGCCAGTCATCACAAAGGTCACTGCAGCCCCAGCGGGCATGCAGCAAAGAGACATTTTGACCCTATCCCGAGAAGCTGCTGAGCGTGATGATGATGTCGACGAGGAGGCAATGGAAATACAACAATCATTGGATTTGGAGTTAACTAGTACACCAACACCTACCGCTTCCATATTTCTTCCTCGCAAGAAGGGACCTCCATCCACCTCGACCTCAATTCGTGGTGGTGAAAGTGCAAAACGTACTGAAGTTCGGCAATCCACATCCTCCACTTCATCTGGCATTAGCAGCAGGACCACCACCACCAGTAGCGCCGCCTCCTCCGGCCCCCAAAGACATTTCAAGTCTCCAGTTTGGGACTTCTTTAGTGTTTGCCCAAAAATGGAAAACGTAGCCATTTGTAGCATTTGTAAGCTTCGAGTTAGTCGTGGTAAGTTTGGTACCAACTATGGTACCAGAGGCCAGAGAGGTCATCTTAAGAGAGCGCACCCTGTCCAATGGTTTCCGCACCTAGAGGCGTTCAAGGAAGCCAGAATTGCACGTAATGAAAACGTTGATTTTTCATCTGATGATGACGAGGAGGAAGAAGACGATTCAAACACTTCACTTACACCCAGTACCCCTGTCAGCAGCACACCCCATGTGAGGCACACTAAGAGTGTGGGAGAGAGTGAGACATCAATGCGGAAAAGTTCATCAGCGAGCGTAACTGGGTTGAAGATATCATCATCATCCCGTAAATCCTTGGTCCAGGGCAACATTAAAAAGATGTTGTTTACAGAAGCGCAATATGAACGCAACCACCCACTGACGCGTCTGTATAACACTAAGCTGGCTAAAATGCTAGCTCTGGACCTTCTCCCTTTTTCTTTTGTAGAAGGGGTTGGTTTTCTAGAATTAGTGGCAGAGCTCTGCCCTAAATGGAAGGTTCCTAGCCGGTTCTATTTTGCCCGAGTTGCGGTTCCAGCACTACATGAAGATGTTCTGAAGGTGATTGGGGCAGCTTTGCAGAAGAGTGCTGTTCACACTATACATCTGACAACAGACATGTGGACCAGTGGCGCAGGCGCTGATTACATGTGCATCACTGCACACTGGGTCTCTTTTTCAGGGGCTAAAGCAAAGCTAAACACAGGTGTTGACACGGACATTGTTTTTAAAGTTGCTCGGAAACATGCAACACTAGCCATGTTTGGTTTGGAGAAACGTCACACAGCAGAAAACATTTTGGATGTCTTTAATACAATGGTCCTTAACTGGCTGTCCCCACTAAAACGCCAGGTTGGTTATGTTTCCACGGACAATGGCGCCAATATAGTTAAGGCCATGAGGCAGGGTGACTATTTCAGAGTGCCGTGTTTGGCGCACTGTATAAACCTGGTTGTCCAAAAATTCTTGGGTAATAAAGGCAGTGCAGCGTACAGAGTATTGGACAGCTGCCGAAAAATGTGCAACCATTTCAGCAATTCTTTTAAGGCCCGGAAGCATCTGAGGAGCCTGCTATATCAACATCAAATGCCAGTGAAAGCACTCATCCAGGAGGTGGTAACACGTTGGAACTCAACCTTCTACATGCTTGAGCGTCTGTATGAGCAGTATACGGTACTCGATCAATATTTCTTGACAGAGGGTACAGAGGACCTGAGGATGGGTGCGGCGCAATGGAACATAGTTCAAAGCCTGACACGCATCCTTCGTCCTTTTGAGTTCTTCACGCGTGCAGTCAGCAAGGAGGACTGTAATTTGGGAAAAGCTATCCCATTGTTGTACATGCTGGAGGACCAACTGAAGGAGGTGTGTTCTGTGTTTGAAAAAGATTTAAAAAACCAAGACTCTTTTGCTCTGGCTGAGAAATTATTAGAGCTCCTACAAGGTGATGAACGTCTTAAAAAGATCCACTCAGAAGTGCATTACATTTGTGCTACTATTCTGGATCCACGCTACGAAAAGGCGCTGGCAGGCCAAGCATTCTTTCCTTTTGATGATGAACATGTTCCAAAGTACAAACATTGGCTAGCCTTGTCAGCCAAGAGGTTTGAAATAGAACGGCTGGAAATTGAAGGAAATGGCAGTACATCAGCAGGCCATCCCCAGTCAAAACAATCCACTTCTGCACCTGTGGCTGTGGCACAAGTGACCTCTCAGCCGTTAAAGACACCGGCAACCGGATCATCTGCACCAGACACAACAGAAACATTGGAGGCTGAAGAGGAATGGCGAGCTCTGCGTGGGTTTGGTTCTCAAAAGGTCAGAGGCACAGCAAGAGCTAAGCAAAGTGGAGGAACCTTGGATGAGGACCTTGAGTCGATGGTGAAGGACTATCTGAATGACTCAACAGAGGTCTATGTTAATTCTGACCCATTGGCGTATTGGCATGGGAAAAAAGAATTGTGGCCACAGCTCACCAACCTGGCTTTAAACTACATGGCTTGCCCACTCGCAAGCGTGTCTTCTGAACGTGTTTTCAGTGCTGCTGGTGGCATTGTAACTCCCAAACGGAGCCGCCTCTCGCCCAAAAATGTGGAGAGGTTAACAATGATCAAGATGAATCAGCACCTCATACCACCAGATTTCAGAGTACGAGAAATCGCGCCGGGTGAAGACGAGGTGGCCAGCAACATAGATGAGGGAATTTCTACTCTGTCAGGTGAAACTGAGCTCACCCTACCTGAATTCGCAGAGTATGATGACGAAGCCTTATTCTCATTCCTGGACCGTGATACTGAGCCCTGAAAATGAGACAACGAATCAATAACTTTCTTGTTCGTCCTTATTCACTTTTATTCCTGTGTGTCTGTCTTTCTTTGTTGTGCACAGTTAATATATTTCAAACTTTAATCAGATAATCACAAAAACAAGCCCATCAGCAGAACTGTCTTCACTGGTTTGCTAATTGATTTGAAGTTGCCGCAGTCTGCATTCCTCAGGTTCACAAGTTCAGAAGAACATGCTCCTCTATCCTCCTCCTTCAGACTCCTATTTCCATCAAACCAGAGGGCTGGTTTACGCCCAATGAAGAAAGACTCAGCACTTGTGGGGGTGTTGTTCTACCTCTTTGCAGGTGAGTTGACGGCTCTGGGACCATTGTTGGGAAGCTCTAATACCGGATAAAAGTGTTTTGGACCAAATCCGAGGCGGAATTGTTTGTGTGTTTTTGATGACTTGCTTGCCTTTGAGGTGCTCTTAGGGGGGGTTCCGTCTGTTTGTGGGTGAGTTTCGGGGTCTGGGAGCACTGCTGGGATACTCTAATCTTGATTGCATTTGCTTTTCAGGAAATCCGTGGTGGCAACCCCGACTTATGGCCTAGCTACGCAGCGCGTTTGGACCGAAGGCCGAGAAATATTGCAAGTATGAGATTTTGCTTTTGGCCTGTTTGGGGGTGTTATGCTTCTTGGCGGGTGGGTTGGCGGGTCTTGGGGCATTCCTGGGAAGGTCTAATACCGGGTTGAAGTGGTTGGGACAAAATCCAGGCCGATTTTGTTGTTGCTATTTCTGACATTTTGCTCAATGTAGCGTTTTCGGGGGCCTGTTTGGGGGCTTCCTGGTGTTTGTGGGTGGGTTTCGGGGTCTGGGCGCACTGCTGGCTATATATACTTTACTTTGCAAGAGGTTTGAAGCAAATCCATGGTGGCAGAGGGGAGTTAGGGCCTAGCTGCAGAGCGCGCGCGGAGTGATTTGGGAAATTTGGAAAAAAATGACAAAGTCCCCATTTTTGTACTTTTGCTCTTTGGCTGTTTGGGGGTCTTCTACTCGTTTTCTCCTGGGTTGACAGCGCTGGGGCCATTGCTGGGAAGCTCTAATACCGGATAAAAGTGGTTTGGACCAAATCCCAGGCGGAATTTTTTTTGTGTTTTTGATGACTTGCTTGCCTTTGAGGTGCTCTTAGGTGGGGTTCCGTCTGTTTGTGGGTGAGTTTCGGGGTCTGGGAGCACTGCTGGGACACTCTAATCTTGATTGCATTTGGTTTTCAGGAAATCCGTGGTGGCAACCCCGACTTATGGCCTAGCTATGCAGCGCGTTTGGACTGAAGGCCGAGAAATATTGCAAGTATGAGATTTTGCTTTTGGCCTGTTTGGGGGTGTTATGCTTCTTGGCGGCTGGGTTGGCGGGTCTTGGGGCATTCCTGGGAAGGTCTAATACCGGGTTGAAGTGGTTGGGACAAAATCCAGGCCGATTTTTTTTTTGCTATTTCTGACATTTTGCTCAATGTAGCGTTTTCGGGGGCCTGTTTGGGGGCTTCCTGGTGTTTGTGGGTGGGTTTCGGGGTCTGGGCGCACTGCTGGCTATATATACTTTACTTTGCAAGAGGTTTGAAGCAAATCCATGGTGGCAGAGGGGAGTTAGGGCCTAGCTGCAGAGCGCGCGCGGAGTGATTTGGGAAATTTGGAAAAAAATGACAAAGTCCCCATTTTTGTACTTTTGCTCTTTGGCTGTTTGGGGGTCTTCTACTCGTTTTCTCCTGGGTTGACAGCGCTGGGGCCATTGCTGGGAAGCTCTAATACCGGATAAAAGTGGTTTGGACCAAATCCCAGGCGGAAATTTTTTTGTGTTTTTGATGACTTGCTTGCCTTCGAGGTGCTCTTAGGTGGGGTTCCGTCTGTTTGTGGGTGAGTTTCGGGGTCTGGGAGCACTGCTGGGACACTCTAATCTTGATTGCATTTGCTTTTCAGGAAATCCGTTGTGGCAACCCCGACTTATGGCCTAGCTATGCAGCGCGTTTGGACCGAAGGCCGAGAAATATTGCAAGTATGAGATTTTGCTTTTGGCCTGTTTGGGGGTGTTATGCTTCTTGGCGGCTGGGTTGGCGGGTCTTGGGGCATTCCTGGGAAGGTCTAATACCGGGTTGAAGTGGTTGGGACAAAATCCAGGCCGATTTTTTTGTTGCTATTTCTGACATTTTGCTCAATGTAGCGTTTTCGGGGGCCTGTTTGGGGGACTTCCTGGTGTTTGTGGGTGGGTTTCGGGGTCTGGGCGCACTGCTGGCTATATATACTTTACTTTGCAAGAGGTTTGAAGCAAATCCATGGTGGCAGAGGGGAGTTAGGGCCTAGCTGCAGAGCGCGCGCGGAGTGATTTGGGAAATTTGGGAAAAACTGACAAAGTCCCCATTTTTGTACTTTTGCTCTTTGGCTGTTTGGGGGTCTTCTACTTGTTTTCTCCTGGGTTGACGGCGCTGGGGCCATTGCTGGGAAGCTCTAATACCGGATAAAAGTGGTTTGGACCAAATCCCAGGCGGAAATTTATTTGTGTTTTTGATGACTTGCTTGCCTTTGAGGTGCTCTTAGGGGGGGTTCCGTCTGTTTGTGGGTGAGTTTCGGGGTCTGGGAGCACTGCTGGGACACTCTAATCTTGATTGCATTTGCTTTTCAGGAAATCCGTGGTGGCAACCACGACTTATGGCCTAGCTACGCAGCGCGTTTGGACCGAAGGCCGAGAAATATTGCAAGTATGAGATTTTGCTTTTGGCCTGTTTGGGGGTGTTATGCTTCTTGGCGGCTGGGTTGGCGGGTCTTGGGGCATTCCTGGGAAGGTCTAATACCGGGTTGAAGTGGTTGGGACAAAATCCAGGCCGATTTTTTTGTTGCTATTTCTGACATTTTGCTCAATGTAGCGTTTTCGGGGGCCTGTTTGGGGGGCTTCCTGGTGTTTGTGGGTGGGTTTCGGGGTCTGGGCGCACTGCTGGCTATACATACTTTACTTTGCAAGAGGTTTGAAGCAAATCCATGGTGGCAGAGGGGAGTTAGGGCCTAGCTGCAGAGCGCGCGCGGAGTGATTTCGGAAATTTGGGAAAAACTGACAAAGTCCCCATTTTTGTACTTTTGCTCTTTGGCTGTTTGGGGGTCTTCTACTCGTTTTCTCCTGGGTTGACGGCGCTGGGGCCATTGCTGGGAAGCTCTAATACCGGATAAAAGTGTTTTGGACCAAATCCCAGGCGGAATTTTTTTTGTGTTTTTGATGACTTGCTTGCCTTTGAGGTGCTCTTAGGGGGGGTTCCGTCTGTTTGTGGGTGAGTTTCGGGGTCTGGGAGCACTGCTGGGACACTCTAATCCTGATTGCATTTGCTTTTCAGGAAATCCGTGGTGGCAACCCCGACTTATGGCCAAGCTACGCAGCGCGTTTGGACCGAAGGCCGAGAAATATTGCAAGTATGAGATTTTGCTTTTGGCCTGTTTGGGGGTGTTATGCTTTTTGGCGGGTGGGTTGGCGGGTCTCGGGGCATTCCTGGGAAGGTCTAATACCGGGTAGAAGTGGTTGGGACAAAATCCTTGCGGAAAAGCCTTTTGGCACTTTTTGTAACTTAGGGTTCGTTAGGGTTAGCCCTTGCAGCAGGATTGCATGTGTTTTGGTGTTCTAGATTTTTGCAACTGAGTTCTGGGGTCTTAGAGCACTCGTGAGAATATGTAATTTTGGTTGCAAGTCATTTGAAGAAAATCCATGGTGGGAAAGGGGGGATTTGGCATAGTTAAAGAAAGCCTTTGCCACTATTCTTAACTTAGGGTTCGTTAGGGTTAGCAGTATTTCTATTGCATGTGTTTGGGTGGGGGGGTTTTCGAGTCTTGGAGCGATTCTGGCTATGGATACTTTTGCTTGGTTGCTTGCAAGTGGTTTGAATGCAATCCACGGTGGGTAAGGGGTAATTAGTAAGGGGGTACTTCGGCCTACTTTTACTTTCAAAGTAAGTTTTGTCACCAGTTTTCTGCTAGGCCTCGTTTTTTGAGATTTGATTGGGGGTCTTCTACATTTTTGCGACTGGCTTTAGTAAGGGTCTGGGTGGGAGCACTGCTGGGAAGATCTAATTTTGTTCTAAAACACAGTTTACAGTACACCTAGCTTGAGGGGAAAGATCCGCTACATTAATTTGCCCCTACTTATTTATCCTTCAAAAGGTGACTCAGACAGAGTACGCACTTTCAAAAATATTGTACTGTCTACTAGGAAAATCAAAGTGTGACTTTTTGCACTCCACAGCCTACATACCTTATATTTATTTATCAGTGGTGTTGTAATATTATATCACTTCCTGTTTTTCGTTGAATAATTACAGGCCGGTTTCAGTCTCTGCAATGGGGAAAAAAGGATGGAGTCAGGCTTCACATTAGCGAGCCACAATTCAGCATCAGGCAGGCAGTGGACAGGGTGTCTTCTGGTGACCAACATCGATGGACGAAGCGTCGGCTGCAATGGAGGAGTGCCGCTAATAAGAGGATTTTTTTCTGCAGGCAACTTACTTACCACTTTCAACAGGACAACTACAACAACATAGATACAGTTTCCCTTGCCTTTTTCTCTGACTGTGACTGCATTTCTTGGATCTCTCTCTGCTTCTAAATTGATCCCTTAACACATCACTTAGTCCACTCCACTATCACATCTGCACCACACATAGTCATTTGTAAGTGCTCCTACGTAATTCGTAAGTCGCAGCACGCCCCAGCCCGTAGAGGACTGGGATGGCCCCAATGATGAAGCATGTCACCAAGGGGCAACCCTGGTGAGTGAGGGGACACCTAGAAAAAGAGCAATTTCTCCTTTTCTATCTACTATACCTTCCAGACCAACCCCATTGAGTGTTGTGAATGGATTTATAGTGACCAGCAAGGCTCTCAGGTATCTGGCTACAGAGACCTTATGTTGAATATAGTTATCAATAATTCCACACACACCCTGTACTGTCGCATTCTTTCTTCCACAGTTGTCGAAAGTACTACTTACTTTTCACTGACATGCATGCAGTAGTGCATGCACTTTCAAAGATTGATGGATAGGTTTGTACCCAAAGAATTGTTTATGTTCAATTGTTTGTCTATGCTGTGCTTTTTTTACAGGGTGTCTTCTGGTGACCAACATCGATGGACGAAGCGTCGGCTGCAATGGAGGAGTGCCGCTAATAAGAGGATTTTTTTTCTGCAGGCAACTTACTTACCACTTTCAACAGGACAACTACAACAACATAGATACAGTTTCCCTTGCCTTTTTCTCTGACTGTGACTGCATTTCTTGGATCTCTCTCTGCTTCTAAATTGATCCCTTAACACATCACTTAGTCCACTCCACTATCACATCTGCACCACACATAGTCATTTGTAAGTGCTCCTACGTAATTCGCAAGTCGCAGCACGCCCCAGCCCGTAGAGGACTGGGATGGCCCCAATGATGAAGCATGTCACCAAGGGGCAACCCTGGTGAGTGAGGGGACACCTAGAAAATGTGCAATTTCTCCTTTTCTATCTACTATACCTTCCATACCAACCCCATTGAGTGTTGTGAATGGATTTATAGTGACCAGCAAGGCTCTCAGGTATCTGGCTACAGAGACCTTATGTTGAATATAGTTATCAATAATTCCACACACGCCCTGTACTGTCGCATTCTTTCTTCCACAGTTGTCGAAAGTACTACTTACTTTTCACTGACATGCATGCAGTAGTGCATGCACTTTCAAAGATTGATGGATAGGTTTGTACCCAAAGAATTGTTTATGTTCAATTGTTTGTCTATGCTGTGCTTTTTTTACAGGGTGTCTTCTGGTGACCAACATCGATGGACGAAGCGTCGGCTGCAATGGAGGAGTGCCGCTAATAAGAGGATTTTTTTTCTGCAGGCAACTTACTTACCACTTTCAACAGGACAACTACAACAACATCGATACAGTTTCCCTTGCCTTTTTCTCTGACTGTGACTGCATTTCTTGGATCTCTCTCTGCTTCTAAATTGATCCCTTAACACATCACTTAGTCCACTCCACTATCACATCTGCACCACACATAGTCATTTGTAAGTGCTCCTACGTAATTCGCAAGTCGCAGCACGCCCCAGCCCGTAGAGGACTGGGATGGCCCCAATGATGAAGCATGTCACCAAGGGGCAACCCTGGTGAGTGAGGGGACACCTAGAAAAAGAGCAATTTCTCCTTTTCTATCTACTATACCTTTCAGACCAACCCCATTGAGTGTTGTGAATGGATTTATAGTGACCAGCAAGGCTCTCAGGTATCTGTCTACAGAGACCTTATGTTGAATATAGTTATCAATAATTCCACACACGCCCTGTACTGTCGCATTCTTTCTTCCACAGTTGTCGAAAGTACTACTTACTTTTCACTGACATGCATGCAGTAGTGCATGCACTTTCAAAGATTGATGGATAGGTTTGTACCCAAAGATTTGTTTATGTTCACAATTGTTTGTCCATGCTGTGCTATTTTTTCTTGTCTCCCAAAACCTTTCCCAAAAACCCCCGTACCCATCCATTTTTCAAACCCTAACCCTCTTCCCCCGGGCTGTGTGGTTTTCATTGATGTGTGACTAAATTACAGCAATAAATCCACACACTTGCTGGGGAGGATAAGGTGATAGCAACAGGCTGGTGAAGAAATCCGAGGATATATTCTTACTCTGATTGACAAAGACCTATGGCTAATGTCAAAGAACTTCAACCGAATTAGTTATACTTTAACATTTGTTAGGCTACAATGTGGCACGGATGTATGACGTTACAACGCATACTTTTACTCCGCATACCATTACAACGCGGTATTTACAACGCATACCGTTACAACGCATAGCGCTTTGGGGTGCTGGATAGTGGTAAGTATAATTTACTATTCTAACTCCAGTCCCCGTGGACCCTAGGGAAGGTGTTGGATAGTAAATTAAACTTACCTCTTATCCTAGAGCGCCCCCCAGCGCTATGCGTTGTAATGGTATGCGTTGTAATGCCTGCGTTGTAGTGGTAGTGCGTTGTAAAAAATGCGTTGTAACAGGTGCATACCATGTGGCACTGTTCTAGTGTACTTCTGTCACCTGCTATATTCTCTATTGTACCGTTGTATTGCTCAGGAGGACAAACCAGATTTCATTTTTTTTTCATAGGCATGCAACTGCCACTGTGTCACACCACTAGTACCACCGCTATGAGGAAATTTTATCCGCCCAGGATTGCCAGCCTTATTCGCTGTTTCCCGTGTAGCCAGCCCTGGGCCTAGCCCTACTTGCAAACAGAAATTACAGGTAAGATAGGCGTTTGGTTGGAGGTAGTATAATGGAGTATTAGGAGAGACGAGAGATTGGATTGACGGTAGTACTACTAAAGTCCTAGGACTATTCAGGAAAACAAACTTACTGTTAAACCCCCACCCACCAGACTCAAAAGCAGTAAAAAACAGGTATGGTCAGATAAAGTTTCAAAAAGTATATTTTTATAACCCTAACAAAATAATCTCCCGCAAGACCCTCCCTAACCCCAACGATTGTCCTTCAAAAGTCCCAACTCCCAATTCCCACCCCCCAAAAGTCTCTAAAAAAGGGGCAAGGGACACTATGGCAGTGTGCTGTTGGAATTAGCAGCCAGGGCATCATGCTCCTTGCGGAGGGTGGCAAGTTCGAAGCGGAGGCCCTCCACCACGTTCTTATAGTTATGGACCTCCTGCTCCAGGTAGGACAGTCTGAGGGATAAGCGGCGCCGGTGTGCCTTGCAAATCCTGTGAGGGGCAGCTGCTTTCTTTGCTGCTGGGCGGTGGCGTTTGGCTTTGGTAGCCCGGCTCCGTACCGCTGGAGCACTGCGCTGGCTGGCAGCCCGCACGGAGGAGGATGCAGCTGTCCCAGTGGACGTTGTTGTTGTACCAGACTGCGTCTCCTCCTCCTCCAGGGCCACCAGCCGCCGATATTCAGCGACAGTGGCATCCAGCCTCCGTTGCCGGGCCATTCGAGCCAGCTCCTTCCTCCTTGATGGTGTCTTGGATTTGGAAGGAGCAACTACATGAAAAAAGAAAGACATAGTCTGTAACCAATGCTCCTTAAGATTAACACAAAATGATTGAGCAGAAAGTTGTCACAGTACAAGGAGCAAATTGAAAGCACAGTACATAACTATTGAGGACAGTATCTATGTAACCTCCGACTTCTTCATTCTTGCTCTAACATTAGTGGGAGTTTCAGGAACAAATTCTACGAGCACTATGGACTTCCATTACAGTCGACTATGACAGTACACCACTCTTATTCTTCTTCTTCCCTCTTGTTTAGGAAAATTGGTACGTTATCTTATGCAAGCCGGCATAATGCCAGCGCAGTGAACTTGCACCCGAGAAAAACAGACGCACACCATGGTGAGTGAGACAGACTTGCGTTACTGGACCGGTCCAGTACATGCAGGTGGTGAAGCTCTTACTTTTCTATTACGGGTGGCACTGAGAATACTCTGTTAAAAGGGCTACTGCTTAATTAATTTAGCTTTCACCCTACAGTGCAAATGATTATTAGAAAAGGAAAATGAAGAAGCTAAATTATCTGATTATCTATCACTTCACATGGGATGTATTTGATGACATATGGGATGACTTTAGGTGCTTTGCTTATTATTGAGTGAACAGTGATACCCCCACACATGAATGACGTACTACTACTAAACTAAAGTTATTAAGAGAGGTAGGGAGTGTCCACCGTAATAACCGGATATATGCTGTGCTTGCAGTTGCAATACAAACTACTGCTACTATTCATGGTAGTATTTGGACAACGTTACAACTTCTTTTCCTTGCCTTTCCTACACTGGAACGGACGTGCGGGTGCGGTGTTACATGCTCTTCAAAGTAACACTTAGTTCATCCAGTGACCGTCTACTCTCTCTAGATACACATATGCTATCTAAGAGTCAGATAGTACCATGAATGATCCAGGCATCCATCCATTCAAAGTATATTGCACACATACAGTTTCTGTCTCACCCACCCAGGCTGTTCTCCTTCCACCCATCCTTGCTTCATCATTCACCCAGCCATGCACCATACCATTTTCTTACCTTCCCAGCCACCTCGGGGACCAAGCAAACACATATCATTCTTCTTTGCCAGTCATCATTACATTTCTCGTGCTTCCACACTTACTTACACCCTACTTTCGCTTTTCGTTCATCCCATCCATCAAGTTCACCTCAGATCTGATTGGGATTCTTCTCGCCAAAAACTTCACAGCTAAGTCGAAGTACATTTAGAGGAGGCTACTACCTGCTTTTTTTATAATACACCCGTGCAGAAAGCACACTCTGCAGTCTTCAATCTCAATGACTAAGGAATGTATAGCTTACCTCTTCCCGCCACCACCGTGTGAACCCTCACAGGCATGTCCTTGTCCGGCACTTGCACCGCCTCCTCCCCAGAGTTGTCCTCCTCGTCCAATGCCACCACCACCTCCGCGCTGGCCCCGTCTCCAGATGTTCCACCTACAAAGTACATTTAATAATGTTAGAATACACCACTCACTACTATATAATATTTGGTCTAGGAGGAAGAAAGAATTGTGAAAAAAACAGTATACAATTTAATAATTTATGACTGTGTACTCTAGAGTAAAAATGTCCCTTTTTCCAGGGAAGGCTGTTGTCTTGCTGCACTTGTTGGCACAACTGATGAATGTTTGCTTTTTACTTTTTAACACGCACCACTTTTTCTCCTAACAGACAGAACCTTGACTTCTAAGAACACGAGCAGGATCAAGTTCAAACCAGGTGAGAGCTCGGCTCGACCACAAGAAATGTGTCCAAATAATCGTCAGCACTAAGCACTTTTCCATTTTCAGTTACACGTTCACTTTTATGACAAACTTGAATTTAATAAATGTGTTTACTTTTAATAAAGCTTTTAAACTTAACTAGACTCTGTGGTTTTTGGTCCTCCAGACTAGAGTGGATGAGCTAAAGGTTTTCGAATTTTTGCAAGCATGAGTCCGTGCCTCTGCCATCGTTGACTTTGGGAGCTAAATGACTCTGCCACACTATCTAGTCACTAAGGAGATTGGGGGTTCAACTACAAAGTCTGTTATCACTGAGGTATGTGGAAAGTCTAACAGTTACAGCACCTATTATAATTGATAAGCTAAGCGATACATTATTTAGTGTCCATAGTTCTGTTTGTGCAGATTTGTCCCTGCAACAGTAGTAGAATGGGTTGTCCTCCTATCCAAACCAAAAGTAAAGTAGTATCTTATTCTTTCTTGGTGGTCATTCACCTTTTTATTGTTGGCAATGGTCAAAGCATAAACATTTAGAATACTTGAAAAGACATTATGGACAATCCCAGAGGACTGCACTCAGTGCATAGAGCTATTGCTGACTAGAATGGGAGTCCAATGGAAATGCCAAATGTGCAATCTTAGTTAGCTACACAGACAGACTAATGAGAATAATCTAGTAATACCACACGGAGTCATAGTCGAGGCAGGATAAGAATTTAGATCCTGTCTACAAGAGATCAAAGACGATTTAGAAAAAATCGAATGAGGAACGCTAGGAAAAAATAAGTACTCTATATTAAAATTAAAACTTACTGGGGCCAGCAAAGGAGCCCTCGCCTGCCCGGTCCTGGCCTGCATCGTCAACAGCACCCTCCTCCTCCTCCTGTGTCCTCCTCTTGCCCCTGGGGGAAGCTGATGTACAACATGAAAGAAAGAAAAACAGAAAACATGGATGATATTTCTCAACCAAATCAAACATTTCAAAAGAACTAACAAAGTAACAAAATATTTTTGCGAAATAGCAAATAGGGAACGACTCCACGGGATATATTATTGACCAATCTCATGTGGTCGACTACGTCATTACTTTAGTATTGCTTGATTTGCGGACCGTCGAATTGGAAACTACCCTATGTAACTCACTAAACAAAGTACTAAAAAGGTTTGCCTAGGATTGGCAGGCAGCAGTCCGCAGCACGCAAAGTGACAGCCAAAGTCCATCGTGATTGAAGATCAGCGACAACACTAAAGTTTCCTACTACATTAACCAGTCATTAAAATACTCAAACTATTAATCCACCACCACTATTTCTTCTTATCGCCATGTGTACAAAGGAAGGACTGGACTTGAGTCTGTAGGGGCTGATTTAGAAGGCCCTTGCGGCTCTTTTGCTCCATTGTTGCGTGACTTTTGTGACGCAGCAACAGCACAAAAGAGACGCAATGGTGCGGCGTATATTAACAACGTGACGCATATGGGAGATGCATCACGTTGTAAAGCCCTGCGCCAATAGGGGGCGTTCCGGCGCAAGGGAGGGCGTTCCTGCGCAGGAACGCATCCAAAAAGTGGCTGAGGGAAATCTACAAGATTTCAATCAGTCACTTTGAGGACAATGATGCGTGACTCAAACCCTGCGCCTGCTTGAAGCACACGTACGGCTTGACGCAGCATTGGGGAGATAGGGCACCCCAGAGCATTGATGGAGCTGCACCATCGTTGCGACGCAACTCCAGCAATGCGCCGCCTTTACGGCACAGATGCGTAACGCTTTGGTGACGTTTTGGGCCCATGGTGCGCCGCATTGTAAATACGGCGCACCATGGGTGATGGTGGCGTGACGCACAATTACTGGCGCATCCCTGCTACTTTGCAGGGATGCGCCGGTAATTAAAAATCTGAACCTAAGTGTGTAGCATTACGCAGTTCTTTCAACTACACTCATACATAATTTCACAGGCCAATGAAATGAACACAAAATCTAAAACAAATAAGCATAGTAGCAACACTACTGAGAAGAAGGAGAGCAGTGTACCTGAAATGCACAGAAGATTTTGAAATATAATTTACCTACAATGTAATGAGCAGCATTATTGCTCTTGGTAAAAAACAAAAATTTGCAATATAATAACACAGCAGGAGAAAAAATAGTAGTAAAGACATAGCTACTACTACTCACCAAGCCCGGGGAGCTCAAGGCCAAGGAGGTCGAGCAGATCTCTCTCACGGGTCAGGATATCCGTCCAGCGGTGGGTGGCCTGGTTGTAGGTGCGCCAGACCCGAGAGTGGTGGTAAATGGCCTGGCACACTTTCTGTGGAAAATTAGGAAAATTGATGTACATAAGCGGCGTTCATTTGCCTTTTCCCACTCCCCTCCCTGTAAGCACCTTGAATACCGTAAAACATTGACCGCATCACTCCGCCAGTAAAAGCCCGTGCCCATATGTACATGACAGCCATTTTAGGCACCATGGCCTTTTGCCCGCTCGTTAGAATCACCGGCTTCCCCTCTACGCGTATTTGAACCCCCCCCTCTCACATGCATGGACCCTGAAACCCTCTCCCTCTGCGCGACCCTACCCTGAAAGGCCACCCTCCTGCTTGACCCACGCAAACCCCCCCCCCATTTCCTCTTGAAGAGGCATCCTTCGCCTCAGCTGACATAGCCCTCCCCAGCTGTACCTGACTGCCCCTGCTCTCTCATGCACGAGTCAATAAGACCTCTCTCTCTCTGTGCGACTCTGTCCTTGGGAGTCACGGCCGCGCCTGACCAGCACCTCCCTTCCTTTCATGAATAACCCCTCTGTTGGTAAACCCTCCCTCCGCGATTGACTGTCCACACATGTCCGAGGTCATCGGCTAAACCATAAGATACTGTTTACTGCCCCTTATTGTATGGAGTCACTCCTCTTCAAAGGACCCACTATTGATCCTGGCCTCCCCACCCCCTGGGCTACGATCAGGCGCACATATCCTAAAAATCGACGGAACACTCAGCTGCGTGATTACCCCCTCCTCTTATCGGCAGGTCAAGGGTCTCTATTGTGAGTATATGTGGGTTGGGATTGACACGAGGATTACGGGGATGTCTTTTCCTTGTTTCACAATGCCGTTATTGTAATAAGGAGTGTTTTGTAAGGTATAAAAGGCGATGCCTCAGAGCACTTGTTAGAGCACCTCCCGAAAGACACTGTGTTTCGTGTCCGAAATGACAGGCTCTCCTCATGAGTAATAAATCCTGTTCTTGTGATTCCTGCTTCCAGCGCCCGTCTCTTTATTTGGTAACTATTCAAAATGGGAACTAAGAGGCGACTTGTGCCAGCCGTCCGGGCATCGATAGTAGTTTGGGCTCCTGTTCCACAATTGGCGTCCCAACGCGGGGTCCATCAGTGACATAAGGTCCAGTAAGAGAGATCCAGACGATGAGGTGAACATCTAAATGATCGGAGTATACCTGCCTTGAGAGGGCCCTCTTCCGGGTGCCGATTGAATGAACTTCACCGATTCTGAACGGACCTCTCTCGAGTGACCTACTGTCCTGACTGGAATCCCACAGGAATGCTGCATAGAGTAAGAGAACGATCGGGCGCTGGAGGGGGAAGACGAAGAACTATCCGCATGGTCCGGTCCGGGTAAGATTAAGTAGGGTGTTTTTACGCCTGATTGGTAGGATGGTTTTATCCATCTGATTGATTGATTGATTGTATTGGAATCGGTATTTAAATACTGATATTGTTGTTATTGGTTCATTTAGCTTTGGTGGCTACTTGAAATATTGGTTCTCTTCTTGAGAACGAGACATTCTCTGTTTGCAAACAGCGGCGAATAGGAACGTTCGTCTCTCTTTGCAGATGGAGAAGGGTAGGTTATGCCCCTTTGTGATTCGTCAGGCCTACCTTTCTCCCCACTGATAGTTTGAAATCGATTAAATAATCGATTGTTGCTCTTTGAGATCTTCCCTGTCCACAAACAGAGACGAATAGAAATATTCTGTCTTCCTTTGCAGATAGCGAAGGGCAGGTAATGCAGACGTTTTTCCCCGTTGTAATCCGTCATGCCTGTTTTTCTCCCCACTGATTGATTGATTGACTGGACATTGTTGTCCAAGGAATTAATCGTTTGAGGTATTTTCTGTTTGCAAATAACGTGGAATAGAAATATTCTGTCTAGTCTTTGCAAGTAGTAAAGGGTAGGTAATGCAGACTTTTGTCCCCGTTGTAATCCGTCATGCCTACCCACTCCCCACTGATTGACTATTTATTGGGGGTAGCTCACCTGGTCCGCCCAGGAGGCTACCCTAATGGAGGGACATATGTTCCCCACTCATTGACCACTTACTGGAGGTGGGCCATCTGGTCCGTCCAGGCGTTTACCCTAGTGATTGGAGGTACATCATTTGGTCCGTCCAGGATGATACCCTAATGAAGGGACATGTGTTCCCCACTGATTGATAATCTAGTTCCAACCCGGACCATTTATTGGAGGTAACTCATCTGGTCCGTCCAGGAGTACCCCTAATAAAAAGGACATATAAAAATATGAAGTGATCACCGTACCCTGTTAACAGAAACTTTAGCTCGAAACACGCTAAGGAAAAGAAGGAAAAATAAAAAGAAATCGGGCTAAGTCAGTAACCCCCTGATGAGCTTTCGACTTCACTAAAAATAAGAAACATTAGGAATAGTTTGTAATAAGAAATATAAAGTAGCGAAAGCTTGACAGCAAGACAGACACGAGGTAGCCAGGTTCCGCTGCCTATTCCTGCTTCAAACATGTCTGCCTCATTGCCCACCACGCCCAAATAACAGTAACATGACATAGATACAAATCCATAGACACCTACCCCCATTCCGGAAGGTCCCGGCGTGCAACAGGCCAGCGGTTACGCCCATCCGGAAGGCGAGGCCGAGGCGTGCAGAGCAGGGCCTGGCTGGCCGCCGTCGGAGGGGGAGACTGTGGGGCGGACGGCCCGGAGGTCGTGATGGTCTCCCCATTCCCTTCCGCCCTGCGGGCCCCGGGGGGGGGATGTCTTGCCTCAGCCACCCCCCCCCCCCCTTTTCGCTTGCCCGATCCGGCCAACATCAAAGTCCGAAGCCAAGGCGAGGTCGGCGGCGCTTTTTTCAGCTATAATGGCTGCAACAACACTCGGCCCGGGATAGTTGCAGGTAGTCCCTCTACATGGCAACGCCTGAGAGTGACTGGTAGTCCCGCCACACGGCAACCCCTGAGTTGCAGGTAGTCCCGCCACATGACAAGGGGGGGATGTCTTGCCTCAGCCACCGACCCCCCCCATCTTCCTTGCTTGGCACGGCTGTACCAAAGCGCTGGTGCCGAAGAACGGCGCGGGGTCGCTGGAAGGGGGAGGCGGCGCGAACGAGCCTCCCCCACCTCCCTCCAGGTGGAGGCTTCCAGCGACACCCCAACGCTCCTGCTTGAAGAAGGGGTCCATATCAAAAAGCGGGTTTCCTTGCCCGGGACGAGCACACGCCCTGTACTCCTCGACCTTGAAGATTCTAAATGGGGCGAGGCGCCCCCTGCCCCATCCTCCGATGGAGCCACGAGATGTCGGCGCACTCCTGCCGGCGCCAGCCTCAGTTTGGAAATGACTAAAATCCTGCAAAGATACAGATTTGTTCAGTTCCGGTGGAACACCAGAATGACCCGGTAGGAAAAGATTGTTGCCTCCCTCCCCACTTTTTGACTGATGATTCGTATTGCTAGTCTGTCACTCCATTACGAGAAACTTTTTGAACTGCCAAAAGAGGTTCTGGTCCAACCACGAGTCACTGGAGACATTCTGACTATACTGGGACCTGCCTGACCTCGCCCAAAATGGCGCCGATGCAAAATGAAACTTTCAAACTCCCTGTTCACCCTGATTGCTCAAACCTTGATGCTCCGAGATATGTATGCAGTTTTGGACAATGAAAGTAGATAAGATGGATATTGATTATGTGCTTAGAAAAGAAAGCGATGTAAGATAGATATTGATTATGTGTTGGGACAATGAACTGATTTAGGGTGGGTACTAATTATGATTGGAAGCAATGAATTGGTGTAATGTAGGCACTGAGTGAGCATTTGGATAATTAATTAATATTATTGAAAACTTGAATTTCTGACATGCATCATACTCGCCCTGTAGGAAAGTTCAATACGATTTTATTGCACTGCTGCACTTTATGAAATAAATGATCACCGACTTCGTTCCTCTTATGCACAGTTCCAGTCTGCTCCGTGGCCGGTCCACTGGGTCGTAGGCCCGTATTTGTGCACCAACATTTTTAATTAAAGGTATTTTGAAAAAGAAAGTATAATTGTAGCGGTTGCATTAATGAGTTTTGAATGTGTTACTACTGTCTCCAATATGAGCGAAGAATAAGCATGATTAAGGTTGAAGGTTAAAAAGGCCCGATATTTAGCAACTACATTATGTGTCACAGGCAGCCGGAAAAGTGTTTTAGACGCCCTTAAACGACACCACAGAAATACCACCTGACCACCACCCTTGCACACGACCTAAAAGGTCACGATCAAGTGATTCATGTAGATACGCAGACCATCGATGATTATCTATCTAACACTACTGGTCCCTCTGGGCTTAAACGCCGAGATGGTAGAGAATGCACTACGTGGAGCTAGGTCGAGTATGTGGTAGGTAAAAACATTTTCGGACTACTGCATGCTGATGTGCTTTGAATGCTGCCCCCACCCCCTTCTTCTCCTCCCTTCTGCAGGTCGCGTCGGAAGGTCGGCTGAAGTATGGAAGAGCGATGATCGAACGACCGACGAAAAGGGAAGGAGGGGATCTGAGCATAGTACTTATGTTGACGAGTTTTTAAAGACGTAGACTTAGACATGACTGTTCCTCCTCAGAACGTAGCGACTGGGGGATGGACTGACATAGAAACTTGATGGGTTAGTACTGTATGACGGAATTTGAATCGAACCAGCACACCAGATAGTGCAACTAGACGTTTAACTAGATAGGGAAAGGACAAGGAAAAGTCCCGGGGGAAGGGTTACCTAGGCACCACCCGACTGGGAAAGTAGGAATGTTGCTGATGTTCAAAATGTACCACCTCCTTCTCACACTCTTACAGATATAACTAAGCTGTCCGACTGTTCTCCCGATCAATACCCTCCGTTGCCTCCGCCTGAAGAACTTCTCACCAAAAGAAGAAAACTCTAAAGTGGTTTAAGATCCAACCGTGGGCAATAGCCCGACCAGGTTAATTTCTGACCGGCTGACCGAGGTGTGAGTATCGGCAATTGAGAACGCTCGCAAAAATAGCAAGCGCGAGGAAAAAGGAGGGAAAGGTAAAAAGAGCTAAGCACGTAGGTAAATAGGATATTAAAGATGCGCAGCATGCAGGAAAAGATTTTATGGCCAACAACTGTTCTATGTTTTATCGTGAATATATTTGTATGTAATACATGTACTGTCTTCCTTCGTCTGAGTTTGTGAGTATGTACTGTACGGGTTTATGTCTCCCCTCTGTTCGCGTCTCTTTGTTACCTGACCCTTGCTGTTCTGTGTTGTGAGCGCACTAAATGACCTATTTTCGTACACGTCTCTCTATCTCTCTCTCTCTCCCCCTCCATCTATCTCTCTCTCGCTCTCTCTCTACATGTCACACGTGTACCGAATGGCTCGTTTAGATTGCGGACGACTCTCACTCTCTATGAGAGTCTCCCTATTCCCTCTTCCTTTTCATGGTAAAATTGTGCCCCGCTGGCACCAGTCTGATTGGATACTTATTGAACGCGAAGGTGTTCAGCGAAATTGACAGAGACTAAAATGATTGTATCTCGCCATATTACTACCTCTCCTTTCTGCAAAATGAATGAACTTGAATTGGCTAAGAGAGAAAGGACAGGCAAGACGACTAAGGTCCCCCAATCTGGCCTTTTATAGGGGAACTATATGTCAATGGCACCCTATTTTTTTTTTTTTGTTCATCAGAGACAAGCGCCAATGTCTAGATTGACCCCCAATGCCCAGATTGCCCCACCCCTTTGCACCCAAGCGCGAATGCCCGAAGCGTCCCCGCCCCACTTGATTGACCCCAGCTGCTGTCCTCGATATATACATGATGACCATGAGTAACTGTCGTCCCTCGAGAAAAACTTGTTTTACCCTGACTCTCGATGATAGCACCCCCCGCTCTGTTTGAAAGGGTTAACCAGCTCTGAAGGGAAATGTTAGGCTGTTAAGGCTCAGGTTAGAAAGACGAGTCTCCCTGGAGGTTCCGAAATGTTGAGTTTGATGAAATGCGCAGTTGATAAGAGTCTGATTTCTCTCCATATGTGACGTGAATAGACGATGAATAAACTTGGCATGAACTCAGTAGGAATGCCGACATATGCACTGCTTGGTAATAAACTTCTGACTGTGACCGATGAGCGTATCTCCCGAGTGCGTAGGATTGAGGGAAGAATTCACATGCATAAATGTCTTCTGCTGCCAGTTCTCTAAAGCTTGTTTTGTACCTATTCAAAGATATACGATCACCGGAGGAGAAGGGTCGGACGTGACGTACAGCCTGGCTGCAGATCTTGAGACACATGTGATCTCGACCAAAGGTGGAGCTGCAGAGCAACAAGATACGGGACGAGACAGCAATTTCAAACGTGGAAAATGAAACTTGACGGGCTGCCCTGAAGCCCTCAGTCTGCTAACCCGCGTGTGCCTGAAGCCTCCGTCCCCCTTTTCAAGCCCGATTGATGGGCCTGCTTGCTTGTTATCCTTTGCTCCCTTGGTCCCTTTGGTGTGTCCCAGGAAATCTGACCCCACTCCGCCCTCTCTCCTATCGACTATTTGAACCACACACCCTCTTTTCTACGTGACTTCTTGCCAAAAGGAAGAACAGCATTCAGGTAGGAATAGGGTGTTGCCACAGAAATATAGGTGCCGAGCACAAGACACCACTAAAAGGATTGGTTAGGGAACAGGACTGTGGTCTAACAGCAGAGGACTGACCGCACCCTGCAACGCGTAAGGATAGATCCGAGCTGGACCTATAGCTCCACCGCCGGTGCTCCACAGCGCCAACTAAAGGACACGGACGAGAGCCTACCAGTGATGGCTCACTGCTAAAAAGACACTGTGGCGAAGAGATCTTATTGGACTGAATTTCTCCCTCAACTCCTTGGTCAAAATGTTCATTGGTCACATTTTCTGAGAAAGTCAGAAGCATTTATGCTATGTAGTGCGTTTGAATGTTATGAACTCACCAAATGCAATTTCCTATGTGCTGTATTCTGCCAATCACATCAACTGTCCATGATTATATGCCACATGTTAGTATTGACAAATGCTAATTCTTCAACCGCACCTGTTTATATGTACCCCCATCAATTAGGAAAATGAACTTTGTTATGTAAAAAGCGGCGACTGTGGAAAATTAGGAAAATTGATGTACATAAGCGGCGTTCATTTGCCTTTTCCCACTCCCCTCCCTGTAAGCACCATGAATACCGTAAAACATTGACCGCATCACTCCGCCAGTAAAAGCCCATGCCCATATGTACATGACAGCCATTTTAGGCACCATGGCCTTTTGCCCGCTCGTTAGAATCACCGGCTTCCCCTCTACGCGTATTTGAACCCCCCCCTCTCACATGCATGGACCCTGAAACCCTCTCCCTCTGCGCGACCCTACCCTGAAAGGCCACCCTCCTGCTTGACCCACGCAAAACCCCCCCCATTTCCTCTTGAAGAGGCATCCTTCGCCTCAGCTGACATAGCCCTCCCCAGCTGTACCTGACTGCCCCCGCTCTCTCATGCACAAGTCAATAAGACCTCTCTCTCTCTGTGCGACTCTGTCCTTGGGAGTCACGGCCGCGCCTGACCAGCACCTCCCTTCCTTTCATGAATAACCCCTCTGTTGGTAAACCCTCCCTCCGCGATTGACTGTCCACACATGTCCGAGGTCATCGGCTAAACCATAAGATACTGTTTACTGCCCCTTATTGTATGGAGTCACTCCTCTTCAAAGGACCCACTATTGATCCTGGCCTCCCCACCCCCTAGGCTACGATCAGGCGCACATATCCTAAAAATTGACGGAACACTCAGCTGCGTGATTACCCCCTCCTCTTATCGGCAGGTCAAGGGTCTCTATTGTGAGTATATGTGGGTTGGGATTGACACGAGGATTACGGGGATGTCTTTTCCTTGTTTCACAATGCCGTTATTGTAATAAGGAGTGTTTTGTAAGGTATAAAAGGCGATGCCTCAGAGCACTTGTTAGAGCACCTCCCGAAAGACACTGTGTTTCGTGTCCGAAATGACAGGCTCTCCTCATGAGTAATAAATCCTGTTCTTGTGATTCCTGCTTCCAGCGCCCGTCTCTTTATTTGGTAACTATTCAGAATGGGAACTAAGAGGCGACTTGCGCCAGCCGTCCGGGCATCAATAGTAGTCTGGGCTCCTGTTCCACACTTCTCCCACCGCTTCCGGCGCTCCCGGGCCCCGTACCCGGCACTGATCTTGCCGCCTCCCATGATGGTCCTGGGGAGGCGGCGCTGAACATAAAAAATGAGTTGGCCCACCTCCTCTGGGGTAAAGATCTCCCTGGGTACGACCTCTTCCCCCCTCAAACGCCCGCACGGGAGCCGGACACAGGGTGCGGGACCCTTCCCCTTCTCGGGATGCTTCCCGGCTCCCTTCACCATGGTCTGGGCGGAAAGGAATAAAGAAAATAGAATAGGGAAGAGAAGAAAAGAAAAGAGTTTACAAAAGTAGTTTAAAATTAACCAAAAGTAGCAGTAAACACAAAAATATAGGGCTAGAAAAATAGAGGGATAGATAATAAGTAAAATAGATCAAAAACAACTTCAAACAAGCAAAGGATGGCAGAGATTGACAGAGGATACAAAGACCATGCCCAGAACCATAGCAATGAATGAGAAACAAGTTGGCCGCGCCCGTTCACGACCGCGCGGGTAAGTTCGCGCGAGATTTTCCTTGCGAACACGTGCGAAACTGTACTGGCAAGCCGCAGACTTTGCGAGATTACACTTCGCGCCCGGAAACGGAAATACGTCAGGCAAACAAGATGGCTGCGCCCTTGAACGACCGCGAGGGTAACTTCGCGCCTTAAGCTACGAGCGGCTCGCAAAAACGCACAAAACCTTGCCAACTAACACGCCGCAAAAAAACAAATTGCATATTCGCACGAATTTGCGGCTTCCGAATCCGATCTCGCGCGTGTTCGCGCCCCGCGAACCCCGCGAAATTGCAGAAAAAAGAGTTTTTCAAAACTGAAAGCACTCGGCAGGGGCAAGAGTTCAAACTCATCATTAGTAACAATTCCCGGTAGTGCTTCCTGACTGGGGCCCCTCCAGAATTCAGTTGCTAGTTGCAACAATTGTATGACCCTGCTCTGACCCTCACAGCAGGCTCATAGAATAGCTACAAGTAGGCCACAAAGGTCCTGGGGAAAAAAAATGCACTGCAACAGAAAGCTAAATTACAGATAAGGAAGCAGGTGCCAGACTGGAATTTTAAAACAGTGACACATTAATAAACTAACCCCAAATTAATTCATCTCAGTTGAAGCAGGGCTGGTGTGCTTGCTTTTCCCCCCCATAATCTACAGTAATGATGAACCAGAGGGTGGCATTGATGTAACAGAGGGTTGCAGTGGTGAAACAGAGGGTGCTGGGAACCTGTGATGATGAACCAGACGTAGAAACAACATAATTCGCGACCGTTGCGCGCCGAAATGTAAGTTCGCAATTGCGAACTGGTACGAAACCCTTGCGAACTGGCAGAAATCCTTGCGAACACAAAAAAAAAAAATCCGCAAATTCGCAAGAATTTGCGGATTTTGCGGATTGCGAGTTCGCAAATCCGCAAAATTTGCGAACGCGAGATTCGCAAAATTCGCCCATACTTACTCCTAATCCTGCTTGACCTATCATCAGCATTCTACAAGGTTAAACATAACAACGTATTAGATCTTCTGAGACCCAGAATGGCCTCATCAGGATCAGTCCTAAATTGGTTCACCTCATTCTTCCAAAATAGATCTCAGAGAATCAAGGTCAATCAATCTCTTCCTCCTGTCACTCTAGGAGTCCCGCAGGGCTCCACTCTCTCAACTACTCTCTTTAACCTGTTCATGGAGCCTCTTGCAGGTTTTCTGAGCCCTTTCGACATACAGTATTATATGTTTGTGGATGACACCCAACTCTATCTAAACGTATCCTCCCCTGAAGACATCAGCTCACTTAATTCAATTCTACAAAAAAACAATCTTAGCTTGCAGTAAACCACCTTAAACTAAACACCCTCTTACTAATCGCCCCACCCAACCAGTCACCCATTATTGAGGAATGGCTAGAACAAATAGCAGCACTCAAATGCCAGCCCCAAGTTATAGAGTCAGTGAAATCTCTATGAATAACTCTCGATAAAAACCTGAACATTCAGAAGCATATCAGTGCAGCAACCAAAGGAGCAAACCTATAATGAACATCCTGAGGAAACTAAAACAAGCCTTTTCTGGGACGGCCCGAGCATCTGGACCTCACAGCCCCCAGAAACCAGACTGAATCCTCCAATAGTCACCCTGAGGAAACTAAACTGAGCCTTTTTTGGGGCTTCCCCAAGGATCTGGAACTCACAGACCCCAGAAACCAGACTGAATCCTCTAACAGTCACCTTCAAAAAAGAAGTGAAGTCCTTACTCATAAGCACATTTTTGCCCTAGTTCCTACGATCTCTGCCCCATGCACATTTGTTCTCTTCCACTATTCGCATGACCATTGCTTGCTTTCATTAAGTTGATCATGGTTTTTAATGATTGTTTTATTATCTTATCTTTGTATCTATTTGTATCGGAGAACATTATATATTTCCACTGCCTCTGTCATATATAAAACACTCCATGGGTCTTATTTGCGCTATATAAAACTTTCTAAATATTTTTTTTTAAAATAGTGCTGTATTATTTGCCAATCCTCACTAACACAAAGGAGAGGTACAGAATGGGCAGCAAAATTGCATGTTTTTCAAGTGTTTCTTCGTATTACTCTAACTGACAAATATCTGTTCAATTTACAAAACGATTGAAATTGAAAAAATCTATATCCCTACTCATCTTTTCTCAACTTTCATCAACAATTTCCAACCTTTCATTATATAGAGTGAGCCTGCCATTGGAAGGGTGGCGGTAAGGCAACAAAGGGGTCTCTAATTGGGCCCCCTGTTCATCCTGGACCAGGTTGGATACGGGGAGGCACATGTTGTGCCTCCCTTGATTTGCATCCCAAGTTCCTGCACAGTGTGGCATGTATGTCACACCATGCAGGAAGGTGTAGTCGGAGCTCTGACAGTGACGGTCTGCATGGTATGCTCTTCTATAAGTCCTAACAGTCTGTTGCAGTTGTGGCGGGGCTGAGCCTTGCATTCACACTGTGTTAAGTTGACATGAGCATTATAATAAATGTTTAGAGTCTAGCAGAGTGTTTTGCTTCACACGAGAATAATATGTTTTCCTACATTAGCAGCCTTACTTGGTAAGCTTTGTCTGAACAGTGAGTGCTGAGGCCTTCAAGGTTATTTCAACACAGTGGTTGTTGTTCGGACTGATCAGCGCACGTCCTAGACATAGAATATATGAAGTTGTGGCCACCTCTGATTTTGGGGCGTTTAATAATGCACTGCGTAGGCATAATCACACACACTTGGAGAACATTTGCATGCTGAGAGCTGGTGCAGAATCTGATGTGATCCATTTCTGCTAGTACCAGAGGTATGGGGCCGCCTTTGTAATCCCAAGAGGCCTTCTGTAGATATAAAATTACCTACTAGCAAGGGAGGGTGAAATATAGGTATAATTTAAACCTGTTTCCATTTAGCATTATAACATGCTTTCTCCCTTGTATTTTATGGAATAATAACTCTGCTGATAATCTTGTTTCTGATAATATGTCTGCTTGTATTAGCAAAGATACTGCGCATGAGAACACAGCATTAGAAATAAACATTTCAAACTTGCATGTGTCTTCATTTACTCCCTGTTTTGGACTGGTATGATAGTATAAAGGAAGAGTCTTCATGTGTTCCACATTGCCTGAGGTAATCTAAGTTCCATGTCCTGGGTTGTCTAATCATTGGTGTTATGGAAGAGCCAATGAGACACTGATGCTAGTCTGGTAGGGGATGTTGAGTACTAAGGTGAGTTTTGGCACACCCTAATTCACGGAGGTTCCAAATCTCTATGCACAGTTCTGTGTAGGAGCAGAATCCCTACTACTGCCACAGCACAGCCCACCAGACCAGGATTGAAGTCCTAATCTGGAAGGCAGCAGTATCAAGGTTATGGCAGTCCTACAGCCAACTCCAAGTTGCACCGTCTGCTATAGAACTGCCAAAGTTGTAATAAGGCCCTTAGTATCACACTTAAGTATATTAAATGTTACATTCATTTTCAAATTAAATGTATTTTTAAGACTTTTTTAAAAACCTAATTCGTTATTTTTTATTTGTCTGTATGTATTTTTGCAAACATATTTTTAAAAAACGGCACGCTCTCCTGTGTGGCCAAAAAGACACCTTCATGCGGGACTCTCCAGCAGCATTTAAGCCCTTGTTGGGCCCTTCTTCCAGAATTATGTTTGATGATCGCTTGCTGCCTTCCACAGCCAATTCTAGCATTGATGCTTTATTCGGCTTAACAGGAGCATGGCTGCAGGGGCTTCAACTTGTCCTCTCCAACCCATTGTCTCCTGACCTGGAATCTTTCTAGCAGACGTGCCAAGGTCCTTCACTGCAGAGCACTCTGGTTGCCCTCCAATGTCAACTAGGCATTTCCGCTTCTTTCACTGAGAATATGCAACAACAAGGATCTGAAGTGCCCACTCCTAGAGTGGTTTTGACACACTATAGGGGAACAAAATATTGATTCACCCCAAAAAATATAATTTACCAAAATATCATCACCCCATTCACAAACAAGAAATCCCAAAATATCAATAACAAAAGAACTGCTGCTAAAAATATATAAAATACCACAATATTAATCACAAACCATTAAAAAAATACAACTATGCTAACTGCTAAAATATGGTTGAACCCAAATAAAATAGTTTACAAGAAATAACTATCATTAAAAACCTGTAAATTTACCAAACACGAGCAAAGTCTATAAAAATATGACATTAACCATATAAACAGGAACGTTTTTAATCTTTATATGATAAACAGTTTAACAGAATATAAAACTACTTTAAGTAATTACACAAATAAACAAATTATAAAATAATATATACTAACAAAATATTAACTCTAAATATAAATATAAATGTATTTAAAAAAATCTTTTGCCTACAACATAAATGGCATATCTAAAGCAACACAGCTAATAGACCAGTCCTTTATATCTAACAAAGGATCACAAATAAAATGCCATCACAAAGGATGGAGTAGGGCAATCAAATAATAACCTTAGTAACTCACCAACTGTGAACCATCACATGAATTTGTCAATGGTGAAAAACCCTTAGAGCATTCACTTCTGCCATCGTCCATTTTATCAGGTCACACAATCAAGCAGACCACAAAGATGCATCGGATGACCAATTCATGACAATAGTATGCTTATGTCTATAAATCTAAATAGGGCCTTAGCTTTAAATGAGCTAGGAAATAAGACTAGTCGGCAGGTCTGCATGGTAAGCGATAATTGGCTGCCCGTAACATTATAGCATCATAAATGTTGTCAATCAGTTTAGAACAATATGTTTGAATAATGGGACCTTCCCACACCATGTGAAACAAGCATTTGCAAAGCCAATAGATCTTGCATTCACCACAAGCCTTCTGGTAATTCTAGTTTTGTTTTGTCATCGTTTTTGACAATGTTTGGTTAGGTGATTTGCCTGGCCCTCATAAATTCAAAAACAAATCATTTTCTATTGACAAAAAAGTTGTTTTAGTCTCAAAGAAGCCATATATTACAATAATACTCCTTAGCACTGAAGGGAACTACTTTGTGTGTGGATGTGATCCTTATGAGAGGGTTGCATAATGTAAATCATTGTGAAGTCAGCTAATGGCTGAAGTGAGCTGATACATTGCTCCTTAATGCATGCTGAGTGGGTGGAAGAAAAATGTGAATGACAGCCACCATAGACTAATGGATGACGTCTGGCACAACATTTTAAAGTAATCAAATGATATTGGTTAACACAGAGCTAAAAATGTAAATCACTCTGGTGTTGGCTGAAAGCCTCTTGCTGTTGAAAGAAAATGAGAGAAAGAAAGCAAGTCAAAGCAAAAAAGAAGGCAGGAAGAAAAAGGAAGGCAAGAAAGAAAAAAGGAAACCAAAAAAAATAACGAAGAAAGGAGGCAAAAGAAAGAAGGAATGAAGGAAAGAAGAAAGAAAGAATGAAAGAAAAAGCTGAAGTGAAGGCTAGAAAGAGGTAAGGAAAGCAGGCATGAATGTCGGCAAGAACTAAGAAATAAGGCAAAACAAAGAAGAAAAGAAAGAAAAAAGAAAGAAAGAAAAAAAGACAGAGAAAGAAAGTAGACAAGAAAGTGGGCAGAAAGAAGGAAGAAAAGAATGAAGGCAAGAAAGATAGATAAAGAAAAAAGGAAAGAAAGAAAGGAGGCAACAAAGAAGGAAGGAAAGAAAGAAAGAAGGCAAGAATTATACGGAAATAAATGTTAAAGACTCTAAACCCCTTAACGTTAAAAAGCAAACAAAAAACCAAACACCCCAAAAACATAACCAGTTATAGCTATTTGACTAATTGTGAAGCTAAAACAAATCTTCTTCTTCTAACAGAATAAAAGCACCACCTGAACCTTATCTCAATTTAGGGCAGCAGAGAAGAAAGCAAATCTATGTTTACACTACAGCAGACATGTAAGTATAAAATCTGAACAGTGGAAAACATTTAAAAATGTTAAATGTAAATTCTAAATATTTTAAGCTTAAAGTAATACATGTATGCTAACATTTACAGTTATAATGTCAGAAAGAGACATGTAATCTCCCAGAAAGGGAATACATTATTATCACAAATGGTGTATACATACAGACTTGAGAGCACAAGTACAGAGACTATACATTGGAAATGTACAATAAATATGTTAACACTTGATATGGGATGTCTACAACAAGAAAAATATGTTGTAATTAACCTTAAGAAGCACAATCACCCCGAATTGTAACAGCGATAGAAGTGAGAGATGGATTACAAGAACTCAGAAAGGCAAGAATCTTAAAAATATATACAGCTTTAAATGACTGACCATATCACAGATCAAATGCCAGGAATCCCCAATATGAAAAGAATGATTTAATTAACCTAACAATCCACAAGAGAAACCCCTGTAGAGAAACCCCTCCTGCCCCCAGAAGATGTAAAAACATAGAGAGAACCTTCCTGCGCCACGAAAATAAAAATAATCACAGAAGAATATTAATAAATGCAATAGTAAATAACCTCTTCAGAATAAGCTAAACCCAAATCTCGATGATGGATGGTACTTTTAAATTGGGCCATACAAACACATTTACACTACAGATCGTTAATATCATAACAGTAGCATACCCCTAATTTACACTCTCCTTCCCAAAAATGAAAGTGCTACCTACTACAAATTTCTAACCCAAATTGGAATAGGTATTAACAATTACTTATAAGAATAAAATCAATAAAAAATCTATGAGACTTCTGGGTGGTAGCACAATTCACACAGTTACACGCAAATAACAAATAGAGAAGTGGATACAAACATGAGCAATCCTGCAAACAGTGGGCCTTATTATGAGTAATGACGCATCGCTGCGTGAAAGCAGTGATGCGTCACTTCTCAGTGCGCATTCCTTGCGATATTACTGATGCGTCATATTTAATGTATGACTCATCATGTCGCAAGGAGTTACAGATACGTCAGTATTTTTGACGTATCTGTAAGTGCAAAAGTGACGCATTGCTGGAGTGTGTCACAAAAGTGACGCAACTCCAGCAATGCGTCCTTTCACATGGGGCAAGCCCCATGTGAAAGTGCCTGCGTCAGTCTTATGCCTGCTGTGAGGCAGGCGCAAGATTTTGACGCAACGGCATCCTAAAAGTGACGCAGTGAAATCTCATAGATTTTACTGCATCACTTATACGACCCTTCCTTGCGTCAATACGCCCCCCTTGCATACATTATACCTGGCGCAGGTATAATGTGGCGCAGGGGTTTACAAAGTGACACATCTATCTAGATGCGTCACTTTGTAAATATGGCGCAACAAGGCGCATTTTTTACGCCACTGGTGCGTCACAAAAAGTGACGCACCGGAGTCGTAAAAGTGACACACAGCCTCATAATTGAGGCCCCTGTGTGCCCCCTGAACACGAATTTGCCTGGCTTGTTTCAAAGAGTGGAGCGAAAAGGTTTTGTTGCGGAAGCTGTAATAATGCAAAGATCACTGAACAAACTCTTATGAAAAATCGAGTGACTCAAGTTGGAATCCCACTGAAGGAAGCTCTGCACTCTACCCTTCTGAGGCCGGTACAATGAGTACCAAAATGTAGGTAACAGAAACACAGTATTCCTGCTAGAGCCTCATGCTCAGGCTTTCAAGACTCTGCAGGAAAAAGAAGGAATTTCCCAAAAACGTTAGGACACGCTATGGGGCAATAAGTGAACTCTTGCTTTTTCTGCAGTGCGCAAATGACAGTCTAGTGTTATCTTTATTTGATGACGGCTGAGGTCTTTATATGACTATAAGTGGTATGAAGGATTTGCAATCTTCAACCAGGGGTGATTTATAACATCTAAGATTAATTGGCTTTTAGAGGTGAAGATTAAGTAAACTGAGAAATTCAATTTGTGCACAAACATGGCCCGGGTGTCGTCCTCCGTCCGATTGGGGTCTGCCATGGAGAGAGAGATGAAGGCATACAGCATCAGCAGCTGGCATTCTGTGCCCAGGCAAACAAAACAGCCAGATGTTTATTACCATTACCAGGCCCGGACTGGCCATAGCAGGCACCGGGCAATCCCCCGGTGCGCCGCAAGGGTGGGGCCGGTTTTGAGCCCCTGGGGGCCGATTTTGTTACACAGCCATTTTTACAGCTGCAAAATCGGCCCTGTACCAAAATCGGCCGAAAACTGGCCCGACAAAATGCTCGGCGGCACTTCCAACCTCCCCCCCCCGAGTGGGGAGGGGGGCTGGCCAAGCCCTTTGCCAGGGCTGGTTTTGGTTCCCAGTCCGGCCCTGACCATTGCCAGCAGCCGCCGGGCTTGCCGCCCGGCAGTTAGGACCATTAGTGCAGTTGGGGCTGCGATGCAAGAGTGAGGGCCAGCTACCTGTTCTCTTCTCATGCCTGCTTGTGTGGCATCAGGCTGCAGCCACTTCTCCAATCCACACTTCCGGTAATGGAAACATTCTGCTTGATGGGACTTCGACACCAGTCGCATTGTGTAAACTGTGTTGCTTTATCTGCATCAGGATAGCTGGTCAAGGGCTGGCATGTTGGAACACTCCCTGCCTCTACTGGATGTCGAGGGTGAGGGATGTGTGAACTTTGAATCAGCCTCCTCACCTCTGGAGCATGGGGCCTTGTAGTGATGGCATGTTTATTTAACACCCCCCATCCACAGACACCAGCACCTGCTTCCACAAAGAAACTGGACCAAAATCACCGACGACCAGCTCATCTCCTCACTCAACAACTCCACCCCAACCATCGCGGAAAACGACGACCCCAACACCGCAGCCCGAACCCTGCATAGATGGATCTCCGACAGCACCAACACCATAGCCCCCCTCAAGAAAAACAACAATACGTGTGCCAAGAAAGCCAAATGGTTTACCACCGAACTTCGAGAGTCCAGGCACACATGCCGCCACTTTGAAAAGGCCTGGAGAAACACCAAATCCACAGAAGCCCACAACAACTTCAGAGCCGCCACCAACGCTCACCATCAACTCATCAGAGAAACAAGGAAAAAAGCGATTGAAGACAGAATCTCCACCCACGCACACAACAGCAAGGAACTGTTCAGCATCATCAAGGAGTTCGCCCAACCCACCAGCGAGTCTACCGACATCCCTCCCTCACAAGACCTCTGCGACAAACTCAGCACCTTTTTCCACCACAAAATCAAGAGCAACTACGACAACTTTGACGAAGACAACCAACACACTGAACCCTCACCAACCACCCCCGACACCCGGAAACCAGCGATTGATGACTGGACAGCCCTCATCACCAAAGACACACTGAAGACAATGAAGTCAAGCCACTCAGGGGCCCCCACGGACCCCTGCCCCCACCACATCTTCAACAGAGCCGCTGACACCATCACACCCATGCTCTGCCACAGAATCAACCGCTCCCTGGCGACCTCCTCGTTCCCCGACGACTGGAAACACGCCGAGGTCAACCCCCTCCTGAAGAAACCCTCAGCGGACCCCACCGACCTCAAAAACTACAGACCCATCTCCCTGCTCCCTTTCCCAGCGAAAGTCATCGAGAAAGCCATCAACAGCCAACTCGCCACATTCATTGAAGAACACAACATCCTCGACTCCTCCCAATCCGGCTTCAGATAAAACCACAGTACGGAAACCGCCCTCCTCGCCGTAACAGACGACATCCGCACCCTACTGGACAAAGGAGAAACAGTAGCCCTCATCCTCCTAGACCTATCAGCGGCATTCAACACAGTCTCCTACCGCACCCTAATACGCTGACTCTACGACGCAGGAATCCAGGACAAGGCCTTCGACTGGATCTGCTCCTTCCTCTCTGGCAGGACGCAACGGGTCAGACTCCCCTCTTTCCTCTCAGACCCTACACCTACCACCTGCGGAGTCCCCCAGGGCTCCTCCATCAGCCCTACGCTCTTCAACGTCTACATGGCTCCACTTGCCCCCATCGTCAGAACCTACGGACTCAACATTGTGTCATACACAGATGACACCCAGCTCATCCTCTCCCTATCCGAGCCCAACACCGCCAGACGCAACTTTCGAGAAGGCATGGAAGCCGTCGCCATATGGATGAAAAACAGCTGCCTACAACTAAACACCAACAAAACAGAAGTACTCATCATGGGCCCAAACCCCGACGCTTGGAGCGACACCTGGTGGCCCACCGCCCTCGGAAACCTGCCAACCCCCACAGACCACGCACGCAACCTGGGAATCATCCTGGACTCCGAGCTAAAAATGGACCGCCAGATCAACTCTGTCTCATCTTCCTGCTTCCACACCCTCCGCCTCCTTCGTAAGACCTTCAAATGGATCCCCCTCGAACACCGAAAGACAGTCACTCACGCCCTGGTCACCAGCAGACTCGACTACGGCAACGCACTCTACGCCGGATAAACAAAAACCTCATCCGCAAGCTACAGAACATCCAGAACGCCGCTGCAAGACTGGTCCTCAACTTGCCAAAACACTGCCACATCTCCCAGCACCTGCGCACACTCCACTGGCTCTCCGTCGAGGCGAGAATCACCTTTAAGATGCTCACCCACGCACACAAGGCCCTTCACGGCACCGGACCAGCATACCTGAACAGCCGGCTCAAATTCCACGCACCCCAAAAAGGACCCTACGATCAGCCCAACTCTCCTACGCCGAGGCCCCCCGCATCAGAAAGACCAGATCGGGAGTCCGCTCCTTCTCCTTCCTCGTGGCCAAAGCATGGAACGCCCTTCCGCTCCACCTCAGACAGACAACATCACTCCCCATCTTCGCAAGAAACCTCAAAACCTGGCTCTTCGACAGACCCCCTCCTTGATGGAATGGAACCTGCACCCCCCCCCACCCCTAGCACCTTGATACCCTTACGGGTGAGTAGTTGCGCTATAACAAACTCCTGATTGATTGATTGATAAGGGGTTTTGTAGAATATTTACTATTTAATAGAATTCTGTATATGTAATATAGCCTTATAGCCCGCCGTAGCGGGATATACCGGCTATTAAAGGCCCGCTGAATCCTTAAAGGCCGGAGTCGAAGGCGAGGTTCTTTAACGAGACAGCGGGACTTTAATTGCCGGTATAGCCCTGCTACGAAGGGCTATAAGGCTATTAGAACATTCTGCCACTAGAGGGCAGAATGTTCTAACAAATTAAACAAAGGGTTCTCAAAGCTCGAGGGGATCATTGAAATGTTGCTCTGCAGGCCTTTACCGGCCCGTAGAAGCAGGGAGCACTCCATTGTCTGCAAGGAGCTCCCAACATTTCAATATTCTAATAGAATGTACTCCCTTGTGCAAGTTACAGGAATGTTATTAATCATTCTTCCCTAGACCAACTACTGGGCTGCATGCACTTTTGGATGTAACTTACTTTTCTCATTAAACTCTTACTACTTAATTTATAAGTGGTTTACTACACTTATTATTACTAGACTTGTTCGCTACAATTTTGGCAATGAGGATGGGCACAGCAAGATTGTGGATTAAAAAATGTTTTTTTTGGCTGGAAGTCGTCAGCACCTGAAGCAATTTAATTTGTGAGGATCTGCACGACTAAAGTTGCCTGGTGAGGAACTTCATGGTTAAAACTTTATTTATTTATTAGATTTTAAGTTCCTGTCGTCTATGGTGATCGCTATGATTATCTGAAGCAACAAGAGACATGAAGGAGGTATTGTGAAGCAACAAGATTCAAAATGAAGCTATTTACGAGCGCAGATCCGTAGTATGTGGAGTGTGATTGAAACGTGCAATTTTATTACCACGTTACTGGTCATACGCATGCTTACGGAGTAAGTGAGCGCTTCAACCACCTTCAACCACCTTGTTATCTATTGAAAGACTCACCATTGTTGCAGTCAGCAGCAAACTTTGTTGTTTCTTGAAGTTTGCGCGAGATCCTTTGTGCCTTCTCGTCCCCGTTATTCACGTGAGCTCGCCAAGCCTACAGAACGTCTTCGGCTTATCCAGCGTCACGATTCTCATTGAGCTTTGGGGACGTCTTCTGGTTACACAACATCACCGCACTTGTGTTGTTAAACGTCACCAGGCCCACGCACGGCGATAAACGTCACCACGCTCACGTAAAGAGGCCATCTTAAATCTTTTTGACTATACTGCAACGAGTCTCTGTTTCATCCTGGATCACCGAAGAAAAGACTTTTCATTTTATAGAACCATCAGTAAGTGTTTTGTTATTTTATAATTTTTTTCATCAACCTCAAGCATAAGGATGTGAGAAGGTGCATGCAGCAACTAATTCTAGAAGCTTTGACATTTTTTTTTGCAAAGTGGTTTTTCATTCGTTCATTAAGCCGTCATTTTTTTTCTTGGTGGTATTTGATCATCCAGCTTGTTTCCGTTTAGTAGCAATCTTTATTACCTTTGGAGTTGTTGTTTTGTGATCACACACCTTGGGACATGTCTGAAGAGGCCAATTCGTCAAGGCCCAACCTGGCAAGGGATACTAACTTGGCTAATCTTCAGATTAACTCTCCTAAGGAATTCTTATCAACACCGGGAGAACCTACAGTTGCATGGTTGGATTAGAAAGAATATTTCCTTCATTACATTGCGAATTTGGAGGATGTTAATGGCATTTTTACTCCTGAAAGGAAAAAAATAATGCTTTTGTATTCATTGGGACCTAAGGGTTTACGTATTTTTTATGAAATGCAGAAGCATGAAAGGGCTGGTGGTGATATTGATGTTTTTAAAGCTGTACTTTTCGATCTGGATAATCACTTCTCCCCTACAGTTTGTATTGCTGTTACTAGGCACTCTTTTTTCCACAGGAAACACCAGAAGCATGAATCCATAGAGGAATATCTTTCAGCTTTAAAAAAATTAGCTAGTAAGTGCAGGTTTGCGCAATTGCATGATGAACTAGTACGAGACCAAATTGTCATGTATACAAAAAATAGAAGTTTGCAAGACAAATTATGGGTAGAGGGGAAGAGTTGTTTGAAGGATATTGTGGCATTAGTCAAAAAAGCAGAACTGTCTGAGCGTTGTGCCAAAGCAACTCTTTCTCAAGACCAGAAATCTGCTGACGAAATTGTTGGTAAGGTGGTTGAAAGAGTTCCTACAAGAATTACAAAAATGTGAGGCTTGATAAAAAGAAGACTCACAATCTAATATGTTACAGATGTGGAGAAGTGTGGCTCACTGGTTAGAAGCGGCAGACCCTGAAGCAGAGGGTTCAATTCCCGACGCGGCAGGGTCTTGGGCTCAATGTCCGCAGACTCGATAATTCTCGCCTCGGTGCCTACTCTAATCATGGGTCCCACTCTGCAACTCTGGAAAATAGCTTGCTTAATCTCCACAACGGCCCCAACAGCGCTGGGATGCCTGGCTTCACCTTGGAGGTGCCCAGGAAGGGGCATTTCACAGGGAAAGCCAGGAAGGGTTCCACAGCGGTATACAGCGCCAGAATGCCCCGAGATGGGGGGACAGTGCGCTTTACAAGTATACACACATTTATGTGGTAGTTACTCACACTCAGCAGCTTATGAGAAGTGTCGAGCCAAATCGGGTAAGTGTTTGGAATGTGGTTTGGTGGGTCACTGTTTCAGGTTTTGCAACCGCAGATCTAAGAAGAAAGCTAAAAGCAAAGTTGCGTGTGTTCAAGAGGAAAGTGAGAACAATTTATCATCTTCGGATGATGATGTTCAGGTTAATCTGGTTCAAAAAAAGAAAGTGGTTTTGAATATCATGGGTAGGTCTTCATCTAAACCTTTATGCCATGTCTTATTAGGTGGAATAATGGTCCAATTAGAGGCTGATTCTGGGTCTCCTTTCACTATTTTTCTCAAAACGTGTGGAAGGACATGTTTGTCAACAAAATAGGAGATTGGTTGGAATCAAATGATGTTACTGCCGAAAGTTTCACAGGTGAAGCCATTGACATGTTAGGTTTGAGAACTTTGATTTTCCGTTTCAAAGAGAGACAGTCCAGGGGTAAATTATACATTGCTAGGGAAGGTCCATCAGTGTTTGGTTGGAAAAATCAGTAAGGAACAGGTATTAGTTTCATGTGAATCAGAGGACACACCAAAATGGGTGTTGAAAGAATTTCCTGAGGTGTTTGTGAGTCGCATAGGGAAGTTAAAGGGTTTCACTCACCAGATTCACTTAAAAGAGGGAGCAATCCCTAAAGTTCATAAAGCCAGAAACATTCCTTTTATTATTCGGGATGAGGTCAAGGGAGAGTTGAAGAAAATGCTAGAAAATAAGGTCATTGAACCGGTTGAGGCAGCTGAATGGGTTTCTCCATTCGTCATAGGCCGAAAATCCAATGGAAAGGCCCGTTTATGTGTTGATCTAAGGTACCTTAATAACAATATTCTAGTCGATCAGTTTCCACTCCCCAGGATTGACGAAATACTTTCATTGACACGTGATGATAAATGGTTCTCTACCTTGCACCTTTCAGCTGCCTACTATCAGGTTGTCTTGGATAAGAACAGCAGATACCTCATTTCTTTTTGCACACCGTTTGGGTGTTATAGGTTTAAGCGTATGCCACTTGGTTTGGCATCGGCGGCTGACGTTTTTCAAAGGCTCCAGCGCAACCACCACCCGGACCCAGTGCAGCAGCAGCAAGCCAGGTGAATTTAATAATCAGGACTATGAGTAGGCAGCGCAGCGCGCAGATTACCCTTAGGGTGGGGCTGGTGGGTTCCTGCAGCTGCATGCCGCATGTGCATTGCGAATCGCACAAGTGCACGTGACTGCCTGGCATGAGAGACATAGAGGCTGGAACAGAGGCACTGATGCAGACATAATTGAATTATTTCGAACCCCCTGGCCTGGGCCCTATCTGCCGCCCCAGCAGCAGGTGAGTTTTTCCATACACCCTGTTGGCAATCATCTCTTGGGCAGTGGGCACTGGGCGGGCGGCGCGACCTGGCCGGGAATATTAAACAAAGCAAAAGGTATAGGCCCGGCCTGGGTATAATCTGACTGCGCAGTGTGGATTTAATTGTGTGCAGGGCAGAGCGAGGTCAGGTGGCTTGAGTTCAGGCCTGCTTGAGTTGCACACCGTCGCAGCAATAAATCAAACATTTTTATCATGATGATTGTCACTGTCAGGGACCGTGACAATCATGATAACAATTTTTGATTTGGTTTGAACAGCGCAACTGCATGGTGCAGGTGGTGGCAATAAAATGACGGTTCGGCACAGACTGCGGTAAGCCATTTCCAGGCATTTCAATTGAAACTTATTTTATTTGTTAAAAGCTGAAAGACTTTAAAGAAGAGGGGTGGCATAAACACCTACATTTAATATTTGCAATGCTTGTGATATTGACGAGTCCCGTGCGTCATATGAGGTGCGGGAGTGGGGGCCTGCTGGTGGTCAACATGAAAATCGAAATCAGGGCTTTTTTGATGCATTTTTATAGCAAGGCCCTCATTGCCACCATCCACTTTACAGGTCCATTGTGTGCAACCACTCTCTATAATTGTGCAATGAATGTCGCAGCATGTGTAGCCATGGATGGCACACATCTAGTTTAACAGTTTCCTCAAGACATTTTCTTGATAAACCACATGAACTCACTAGAATCGAAGTTACACAGTCGCAGTAATATTAAAAAAAAGAAGACTTACTCATACAATGAGTAACTAAAGAAATCAGGCTTGCACAAAAAGGTGAGTATTTTGCTTGCTGGACTGGAGAAAGTCCCCTGCATGGCTCCGGAGAACGCACAACCCTGTCTCGAAGTCCCATATGAAGCTGTAATGCTTTTGTCCCTAGCCTCAGCATATACAATGATCATGCAGGTGCACTAAGGGCTATCCATGATCTGGAGTGAGAGTAGACATAATCGCGGCTTTTTAGTTAAGAGGGCACACCAAGTGCACCTCACTTTCCTAATAGTGATTACTGGCATCTCCCCAGGCTGGACAGTGTTGGCAGAAAAGTGATTACAGACACAGCCACTGGAATTTTGAAATTAACCCTTGGTTCTTAGGCTCTCCTTAAAAAGTTCACATAATACTCGAGTAATAAAAATTTTAAAGTGATGGCTGAGCAGGCAGAGTCAGGGAGACCACAATAGCGATGCTGATAACTTAATACAAAGTGTCTGTGCCCCATTTATTCTTCGGCCCAACTATATGTGCTCCTCAGCTCCGCTAAACAGGCCTGGGCTTTGAGCGCCAGGCAGGGTGTCAGCTGCGCACCAACACAACAGTGTGCCCGGATGAGCCTCCTCAAGTGTCTGCATGCCGTGCTTTAGAGGTCGTACAATATAGATATCTGGACGTCACGCAACCAAGTGGTGAATACATTTATATAGGTGTCTGCCTGTTGTGTAGTAAAGATTTGTGCACTGTATGTGTGTGCATCTCATGTGCAGTTTCTGTATGCATGTTGTGCAATATAGGTGTCTGCCTGTCGAGCAGTATAGGTGTGTGCATGTTGCGCACTGTGGGTGTGTGCATGTCATGTATGGTAGGTGAGTGCATGTTGTGCACTATAGTGGGGTGACCAGAATTTTAAAACCAAAAACCGGGACATTTCAAAAACATAGAAGAAGGACTACAGTTTTACTTCAAGTGAGTACACAGAATGACAGCACTCCTCAGCAGAGAATTACAGAACAGGCAGTAAGAACATACATGAAACGCAATTTTTAAACCCAGAAGCTTGCCTATTTATTACATTGCTTTCTTGAAACAACTGCTAACTATCCCTGTTTTGGAAAACATAAAAAAGCACCTCCGACATTTCTGAAAAACCGGGACAGGAGCTAAATTTCCAGAAATCTGCCGGGACAGCAGGTGAAAAACCGGGACTGTCTGGGCAAATCTGGGATGCCTGGTCACCCTAACTATAGGTGTGTGCATTGTAGGTATGTGAATGTCCTCCACTGTAGGTATGTGCATGTTATGTATGGTAGGTGATTGCATGTCATGTATGGTTGGTTGGTGTCTGCATGTTGTGCACCCTATGAGTGTGTATGTTGTGCACTATAGGTGTGTGCATGGTGTGCACTGTAGGTATGTGCATGTCATGAACTGTAGGTGTGTTCACGTCGTGCACTGTAGATATTTACATTTTGTACAATATATGTACGCGTCGTCCACTGTAGGTGTGTGCACATAGTGCAGTGGAGTGCAAATCGTGGACTATGGATCTGTGCATGTCATGAACAAGTGGAGTCTGGATGTTGAACTATAGTAAGATTTTTATCAGCAGAAATCTTGTTAATCAAAATCCCCAATAGGTAGAATTGCTATGAGCACCGTGGTAACATGAATTCACACCTGGCTCGTGATGACCATCTGGGGCACGCTTTGGTGAGACCTCAAAGCATGCACATGCTGTTTGCTGTGCTGACGCTTGCTTTAGCCACAGCAGATCAGACCAGCACAAAGCAATTTAGGTAGTGCAAACAGAAAGTTTTACACAGTGGCAGCAAAATAGTGGAAATTTGAGCAATATCAAATTTGGGAATCTGAACACGAAAGAAATACAAAAACTGTGTGCAGATTGGTCACTGCAAATTATAATAGTACAAAAGAATTTGCTCTGAAAACAAGCACACACACTGACAATAAGATGTGGACCAAGAGGGCCAGTGCCAGCGGGGCTAGCACTCTTAGTCCCAGTGGAAATAGCTCTGCTCAGAAAAGTGTGACAATGAATAGTGATATACTATCCATAAACTGACAAAAGTAGTTGCACTCACTGTGCTTTAAAGAAGATGGGTAACCTGGTGCTCTTTAAGGTCATCATCTAATATTTACTGTCCTGTGAAAGTTGATACAATTCAATATGTAATAAAAACTGTGCTGTAAAATTCACCATTTTGGTCTGTCTTTTTCAAAAGAATTCTCAGGGGGCGAAACCCCCAACCCCCCCTTCTAGTGGTCAGGCTTGCTAGCTCCACTTGCTTGCTACGCGCTGGACTGGGGCTGGTCTGGGAAAATTTGCCAGGGCTGCTTTCAGTTCTCAGTCCAGCCCTGCCGGGCGGTTTGTAGCCCGACTGAGTCGGTCAGAAGTGTTGCGACATGGTCTAGGGGAATCCCACTGTCTGGAGGAGGCTTTCTGTGCGACATCGTAATGAGGCCCTAAGTCTTGAAATGAACTATTTTGAAGACACTAGGGCTGGCAGACTGCACTGTGCTGGCCACGGATATCAACCCAAGTTCCAAATGCCATGGTGAAACATCTACGACATTACCAGGGCCAAACAAGCTAAAACAAACAACACACATCCTACCCATACTAATTTCTAGAAACTCTAAAAAAGGAACAAAGCTACAAAGAAGCAAGGACAGAACAACCTCTAACCTGAATTTAACCTAAAATATCCAAACAGACCAAACAAATGTACCAAATGCTACCATGTTAAGTAAAATTCTTTATAAATAACAAAGGCCTCAACTACCTAGCATAGCAAGAACACTACTAAAAACCAATTCATAAATCAAATTAAAATCACAAAATCAAAATGATTTAGATATGTATTAATATTCGTTAAATTATTACATTATTTTTATCAGTATAACTTAAAATATTCAATTAAACATTATTTCAAAAGACTGGCAAATAAAAATATACTGCAATAAACATTTAAAAAAATTATTCCATTAAAAAAGAAACGACTTATATCAATAAATCAAACTGAAAACAGAACCAAAAATACATAAAATACATAGTATTTTTCTTTGAAAATAAGAAAATAGCTTTAAAAAACAACCATAGCAAACATTTCCAGCTAATAAATAAATCAGCGTTTAGTTCTGAAGCTGATGGCCATGATTCATAAAAATAGATAAATAGTCGCTCACAGAAGAATGCAAAAGTAAATAGCCAAAAATGTAATTCACCATGTTATTGCAGAGGCACACAAAATCAATAAAAACCCACAAAATAAATTAAAAACCCTTCATGGAAGACTAAAACATGAAAGGAAATTAAAAAGTAATCTTCATTAATATTTGACCAAAATAATTTCTTTTCAAAAATACATCTAACAATAAAGAAAAGCTTCCCCCAATCAAAAAATCCTGTAAAAAAACACCCCAAAAACATAGCAAATGGTACAACATTCGTTTAAAAACTATACTTGCAACTTAAGTATATAATCTAAGTGCACTTCACATATTATACTAAGTCCTACCTCACTTCACTATGGAAATAGACTGTAAGACTTGGCTCCTCTCCAGCACCTAAAACCACTGAGTTTACTCCCATCCTTCACCTTTCCAAGCGCTGGGACACCCTCGTTGAGGGTAGCTGGTGCTATATAAGCCCCTGAAATAAATAAATAAACTAGAAAATACAATCTAATACAACCAACAAAATATCCCCCATGCCACAAAAGACCCCATATATTAGCTTAAAATAGACTTCTTGTTTTTTCATTTTCTTTTTTTTTGTCCTCATTTACCTTGTCCCCACTAACGAAAGAAAAAGAAGAGTAGCCTCCATCTTTCATTTCGTGTCCTGGTGTTCTCGTTGTTTACTGCCCTCAACCAAAACACTCGATTACTCAAAGGGGGGTCGTGGAAAGAAGATTTATACTCCATCTAGGTTTTCACAAAACCTGCCGGACAAAATGCCTGGGAGACCCTTTAGGAAGTCCGAGGAGCATTGCAGGCATAATCATAGGACCTGGGGAAAAAAAAAACCCGACTCCAACTTCCATTTTTTCAACAAGTCCCAATATGCCAAATTATTCTTATTACAGGATCTGGCCAAATCAACCTTGGAGACTTCATACAGTGAGGTCAGCCATTCTGAATGGGTCGGTGCTGTTGGTTCTACCCAATGCTTGCATATTTGCCTCCTTGCCAGAAGCATTGCGTAGAAAAGGAAAGATTTTGCTGGGCCCACAATATTATCATCCAGAAGAAAAAAAATAGACTTATTTTATCTGTGGATCAGCAACAGAGAACTTCAAAAGACAGGAACTGAAATTGCCTTAGAAAAGGTAATTAAAAAAAATGTAGGGCAAAGTAAAAAAATATGGCCATTAAATAGTAATAGAGATGAATGGTAATACCAAACAATATTAAATAAACTGTATGTGTTACAAAAAATTGGTAAAAATATTTTAGAAAGTTATAAACATATTATAAATTATTTGTAAAATATATATTAAACTGTACTATAAAATAATAGTACTAATTGATATACGTTAAAACATGTTCCTACAAAAAATTTACAAATGTAAGTATTTGTTGAATGAAACAAGACGTAATAATGTGAACTATATAATTGTGTGTAGAAGACAAATTGTAGGTAAACATTTATTAACATTAGTAAATAAATATGTAAAGTGTACTGTACCACAAAACTATGTTATTCACAATTTTTTTCTGTTTGTAAATAAAGTTATATGTAAACATTGCAAACATATATGTATGTAAAAATAAATACTTATGTAAAAATAAAATATATGTTAAACTATACAAGCATATTATTGAAATATGAAGAAACACGAACACTACAAACAAACTAACACTAGAAAGCATTCAATAACTCAATAAAACATATAGAGGCATATTACCAACAACTAGCAATATTTATCGCTAAGTAGGCTTAGAGGCAATTTTTTTATCGCCGCGCATCGCCGGATATTATCGCTGAGATAACGTGCTATTAGCAACGTTTATCTCAAAAGCGATAATATTTCCGGCGATAGCGGCGAAAACCGTGAATATCGCTGAGAGTACAGCGATATTCACGCATTATTGCTAACAGAGTCTTAGCCATTATATCCACCTCCCATTGGATATAATGGCTAAGAACTGGTCTGAGCAGGCGCTAGTTTTAGGAGATATTCGCGCTTAGCGGAAATATTTCCATCGCTACGCCTGCCTTGCTAATAGGCGATAGCGACGTTAGCGACTGCTTTCAGTCTCTAACAGGTTGGGTATGCCAACTCTGCATGTCATTAGCGATAAATATCGCTGACATGCAAAGCGGGCCCCAAACCGCTCGCTATCGCCTACAAGCTGTCGCTAACTGCTGTTAGCTACAGCTTGCTAATAGGGCGATAAAATTATCGAAAATGGCCGCTAAAGCGGCGATAATCACATATCGCCCGCCTTGGTAATATGCCCCATACTTTTCTACAATCCCTCTCTAAAGCACATTATTCATAAATTGTTTAAATATACCACACCCTCTAATACCAAACTCATTTTAGAAACACATTCACATTAAAAACATAGGGCCTCATTTACTATGCTATTGCTCTGCTGGTGCGTCCTTTTTTGATGCACTAAAGGAGCAGTCTGCCTGCCCATATTTACAAGGCCACGTAAGTCACACCGTGTGACTTTTCCTAGCCTTGTAAATACAGGCCCCCCTGTAAGGCCCATAATACTTTCTATTCCCATAGCAAACTAAACTACACTAAAATAACTGTTAAAAATGAATGGGGTAATATTAAGCATTACAAGTTCATTATAAACCATCCGGGGGGAACGGGTTTAGTGTCTGAAAGGGTCAGATTTATGGTTCCCACTCCAACCTTAACCATATTGGGGAAGGCACTGAACACTGAAGGAGTCAGATTTACCATTCACACTCCAATCTAAACCATTTTGGGGAAGGTGTTGGACACTGAAGGGGTCGGATTTACTATACTTGCTCCAATCTACAATTGTGAAGGTGTTGAAACGATAAAACAAAATTTTTCCATATTGTAAGCCATTTTACAGAAAGGTACGCATTTTAAAGTCATCATGCTCACTAAATCACCCCTAAATAAAGGTATTTTACATACATTTTAAAATTTAAAAATTACATATAATATTAACACTAACAATTAGACAAACGTTTCAAGATATGCTACTTAAGGAACAGTATGCACTAAAAATAATAAGAAACAAACAAAATATAATTTTAGAAAAATAAATAATAAAGAATTTCTTATCCAATATGAAATAAATGTAAATATTTTAAAAGTAAAATATTAACAATTTTCTTAACAGAAATGATAACGGGGAGAGTAGTTGGCCTAACGGCTAGGGTGGTCGACCTCAAATCTGGGGAACCTGGTTCGCGTCTCAGCAAGTGCAACATCCTAACAAATATAAATGTGTCCTAATGTAACACAACTGGTGCTTGTGTAAAGCTCTCTGATACCCAATACCTTTGGGTCAAGTTTGTGCTACATAAAACTCAGAATAAATAAATATGACTTTTTAACGTTTTTTTAAATATAAATATTTCTATCAAAACATTCAATGAATACAAAAGACAGCATTCATAAATTATAGAAAACACAAATATGACACTTAAAAAATGAAAACATTTAACAAATATAAAAAATTTAAATATACATTTGTAAGATATAAGCACCCAAATACAATACAAAAAAGTGAAACATCACTTTAATTTCAAATATCATGCCACAAAGCACCACACTGACCTCTCTCCACACCACACCAGAAGCAAACCACTGACTCCACTGCTACACCTCAACACTCGATCTATGTGGAAGCATTCTATTGAGTTATGGGACCTCAACACCACCTTCGCACCCAACATTGTCATCCTCAAAGAGACCTTCTTAACCCTGCATCTGCCCCTTACATCGCCACAGCGATCCCCAACAGATATAAAATCACTCACCAGGACTGCACCAACAAGTCGGAAGGAGAAACAACCATCATCCACAAAGAGACCATACACTGTACAACCGGTAATACCACCACCCCCTAGGAGCACCTCAATTTCAAGCTTCACAATGGCGACAAGGCAACCATAAAAGGCACCCTTGCATGCCAACCCCTGGGCCCTAGCTCCTGCTTCTGCAACACCATCGCAGACTTCAGTGCACCCCAAGCCCTAGTCTCCAAAGACTATATCTTCCTCTGCAACCTCAACTTCCACATCAATAACGAAAACATCAGTGCACACCTCCTTGACAGACTGAGCAGCCTCGGATTAACTCGGATGGATCAAAGACACCACAGGACACACGCTGGATCCCATCCTCACTTCCAGCAACTGCGTCAAATACATCTAAGTTACAGGACTCACATGGACCAATCACTCCATTGTCCCCTTCAACATCTCCAGCCACTGCACTGCCACCCACAAGATGGCCAGAACCCCCCCACCACAGATGTAGCAAAATTTCAGAGACCAGCCGGATGGAAACCCTCTAAATCTCCAACCCAGCTGCTGTCACTAACCTTCAACATGTTATTAAGACCTTCAATGCCTGTATCACCATCCCCATCAAGAGCAACAAACAGAGAAGAGCCTACAAAATAGCCTGCTGGTACACCCAAAAACTCAAAACAGCGAAACATGACAGCAAAGAGCTGGAGAGGAGATGGAGCGCAAGCAAGGACACCTCGGACAGGGCTGTCTTCAAAACCTTCCTCAACCTCCACTACTGCCTGTTGAGGGTAACAAAGAAGGCAACCCTAGCTACATGCATCGAAACAAGCTGCCACAACAGCAAGACATTTTTCAACCATGCTTAGGAATTCTCCAACCCGGCTGCCAGCGAAAAACCTCAACAAAGCAGTGCAATAATCTTGCTGGCTTCTTCCATGGCAAGATCACAGCCATATACAGAAACTTCAAACCCCAACCTATACCAACGTATGTCCCTGACAGATATGCCTCCACTGCAACCAACACTAACCACAGACTGACCTCCTGGAACCTTCTCTTAACCCAGGCAACCACCTCCATCATGAAATCTATCCATTCAGGAGATCCCACAGACTCATGCCTGCACCACACCTTCAAATTCAGAAATCAAAGGATCAGCAGGGAACTCACGCATCTGCTCAACACCTCAATCCCCACCTCAATATTTCTCGATGACTGAAAGCACCCTGCAGTCAGACCACTACGGAAAAACCCTCTGCCGACCCTAGATTATCAACAAGCAAATCACGACACACCTGGAGCTGAACCAGTTACTTGACGCACCCCAGTCCGGTTTCCACAGCGATCACAGCACCGAGACCGCCCTGATCGCAGTCACCGACAACATCTGTACCTTCCTCAGTCAAGGGCAAACAGCAGCTCTGATCCTACATGACTTTTTGGCAACCTTGAACACTATATCCCACCACATGCTGATCAAAATACTCCACTGCATCAGCATCCAAGGGGATGCACACAGATGGATCACTTCCTTTCTCACCAGAAGAACACAGAGGGTCATTCTACCACCTGTCTCCTCCATATTCAAGGACAACGTCTCCGGTGTACCCCAGGGCTCATCCCTCAGCCCCACGCTCTTCAATCCATTATGACCAAGCTGGCCAACATTGTCAGATCTCATGGTCTCAACATAATTTCCTATGCAGAGGGCACCCAACTTATCCTCTCACTCACCGATGACCCTGCCACCACCAGGACAACATTCCATAAATGCATGACAAGCATGAAAATAAATGAAGAACAGCGGCTTGAAGCTGAACACGAACAAGACATAAGTACTGATCTTTTGCAACAATGGCATCACATGGAATAGATCCTGGTGGGCCTCAGATCTAGGACCCTCACCCACACCTTCTGACCATGCCAGAAACCTCGGAATCTTCATTGATAACAAGTTCACCATGAAATTACAGATCAACGCTGTGTCCTCTGACTGCGTCCTTACTCTGCGCATGCTACATAAGAACCTCAAGTGGCTATATCCCTGCACATGAGTCACAGTGCTACACAGGCCCTCATCAATAGCCGACTGGACTATGGCTTCTACGTAGGACTCGCCGCACACCTCCTATAGAGGCTTCAAACCATACAGAATGCTGCAGACAGACTTATCCTCGACCTCTCACTACATACCCACATTAACCACCGCCTGATCGTCCACCAACCGTTGAGAAGATTACGCTCCACCTCCCTTTCACTTGCCCACTATCCCAGAATCTACCGAAGCAGAAGTCGAGAATGCTTCCTCTTCTACATCACAGCAAAGTCAAGGCGCTAAAGATGGTATAGGCTGTGAGGAAAAGAGAAGGAATTACAGATACGTCTCCCTGAAGAACCATGTTTTCAGGGCCTTTCGGAAGAGAGAGTAAGCCAACTGACCTTTGATATCCGCCAGAAGGGTATTCCAGATCTTGGGGACAAGGGAGTGGAAAGACCTCCCGCCCCATCTAGATTTGTAGATTCTGGGGATCACAAGAAGATTTTTGTTGGCAGATCGAAGTGCCCTACCAGGGATATAGAGTGCTAACATGGATTTGAGATATTCCGATCCACCGGCATGCAGGGCACGGTGAGTAAGACAGAGCGCCTTGAACTCTATCCTGCGCTGAATAGGGAGCCAATGAAGGTCCCTCCTGATGGAGGTTGCTGACGAAAGTCTGGGGGCGTCGACGACAAACCGAGCAGCTGCATTTTGTACCAGTTGCAGGCGTTGTACCTGCTGTTTATTGATACCCAAGTACAGTGCATTACAGTAGTCTAACCTAGAGGAGATTAGGGCTACAGTAACAGTCTTCCGGGCCTCTGGGGAAAGATAGTGCACCAACTTCCTCAAGGTTCTAAGGGCTCCGCAACAGGTGGAGATCGTCCTGCTGGCCTGTTTGTCGAAAGAGAGTTTGTTGTCAAAAATGACACCCAGATTTCGAGCGGACTGGGAGGGCTTAGGACAGACCCCAAGAGCAGGAGGCCACCAATCAGTTGACCATATTTCCTCCTTGCCTCCGAAGATCAACACCTCTGTTTTTTCCCCGTTTAATTTAAGGAAATTCCTCACTATCCAGCCAGCAACTGCTTCCATGCAGTTTTTGAAATTCAGGGCTGTGATGTCAGCTGAATGTGAGAGGGAGACCATGATCTGGGTATCATCGGCATAGGATAAGACTTCCAGCCCAAAAGATCTTACAAGTCTGGCAAGCAGTGTTACATAAATGTTAAAAAGCGTGGGGCTCAGGGAAGACCCCTGAGGAACCCCACACTGCACCGGTTTTGCTGGTGAGAGAAAGTCGCCCAACTTGACCCTTTGTACACGGTCATCTAAAAAAGATTTCAATAGGCTGAGTGCCGGCCCGTTCACTCCTATCTCCTTGAGGCGATTGACTAAGATGGAGGGAGATAGGGTGTCAAATGCGGCTGTAAGGTCGAGCAGGACCATAAGAGTAGTCTGGCCACTGTCGACCTTAGTGCGGATGTTATTACAGGCAACTGTGAGGGCGGACTTGGTGCTATGAGCCCTGCGAAAACCGTGTTGGGAGGGATCAAGAAGGCTAGCGTTCTCCAGAAAGGCACTCAAATGGGTGTTAAGATGGGCCTCTAACATTTTGGCAGGGGCAGGAAGCAGAGAAATAGGCCAAATTTTTTTTAGGATACCAGGATCCAATGTGGCTTTTTTAAGAAGGGGCTTATTTATGGCCATTCCACCTTCGAGGATTGAGAGATTGATTACTTCAAGGAAAGCAGGAAGAAGAACATCTCTGCATTCCTTGAAAGTCTTGAAGGGCAGGGATCCAGGGGAGAACCTGACTTCAGCTTGTCTAGATAAAGGTTAAGTTGTTCTAGCGTAAGCTGAGGGAAGTTGTTAAGAGTGCCATAGGATGATTCAGCGGGAACTTCTTCCACAAAGACAGGGACAGGAGTGGCCGGGGGTTCTAGTTCCTGATTGAGAGCTTCTAGACTGGAATAGATATCGGTTATCTTTACATGAAAGAAGGTGGATATCTGGTCGCAAAGCTCCTGGGATACCACAATGAGATCTGGAGATTGCAGGGTAGACAGGGAGTCAACGATTTTAAACAGCTCCCTGGTGGAGCTTATGGAAGTGGTCATCTTGGAGAAGTGTTGTTTCTTTTCCGCAAGCACCGCGGATTTGTATTCTTAAGTTAGGTCTTATGTTTTTGCTTTTCTTCTGGACTTAGATATAGTCTCCAGACTCTCTCCAGTCTTCTGCAACCCTGCCTAAGGGATCTAAGGGTGTCAGAAAACCAGGGCGCCTAGGGGCGCTTTCTGGCAGAATAGTGCGGCTTGACAGGGGCCAGTATATCTACTGCCTTCAAGATGGAGTTGTGCAGATCAAGCGCAGCACTATGTGTTGCCCTTACAGGTGACGGGCAGTGGTTGGACAGCAGAGGAGCTAATGTGTCACAGTTTATCCCTTTGAAGGTTCCCATTTACTGGAATCTGCTGAGGATGGGATGGAATTTTAATATGAGAAGTCAATGGGAATGGCCATATGATCTGACCAAGAGAGTGGGAGGGGGGTCCCTGTCTGTACTCTGGGGTCGTAATCCCTGGGGATTGATGTAATATGTGAGGTAATTAGAAGTGCATGGCCAGGGAACAAGCTATAGTTACTTTAGGGCTACAACCTCGCTGATGTCTAACCCTTGTGGTGCACAGCCTTCAGCAATGCACAGCATGAGGTTGGATGCAGGGCCTTGCTTTTAACCCGGCCCTGTGACAACCCTCCTGGAAGCACCCTACCTCCTTCGGCCGTGCGTAGCAGGCTGACTATGTGATGTTATGTTATATAGGGTGTTATTTTAAGAAAGGCAGACTTAATGACTTTGTCAAAAGGTCAGAACATCAAAATATAGAAAGTAGGCCTACTGGCTTTATAAAGGGGTCAGCATAGTCACATATATAAGACAGACCTATTGCCTTTGTCAAAAAACACCAATATTTATAATCAAATGTATATTTCATTACATTACACATTGCAAGGTGTAATAAAAATTATTGCCATAAGACATTTTTAATAAAGTGTTAATAAAAAAAATCAACATTTCTTTGAGACGTTCTTTTAACATTTTTCAGTCCACAAAATTCAGCCACAAAAACAACCATGATAGGGCCCTGCACTCTATCTGAAGAGCATAGTGCTCCACCTCACATTGTTATAAAGCTCTACTGGGGTCATAAATTTAATGACTGAGGAGACGTACTGTTTTTTGTTTTTAATATGGCCGGAGGCTGTTGCACTCCCTGCAGCCTCCATAACATTACAAAAAAAAGCTGGTTGGTGCCTTGCTCCTTCAACAGCCACCAACATGATTAAAAAAAATAATCACTAAGAAATCCTAGCAGGGCATTATGAGGCACTCCTTGCCAGAGAAGTGAATAATAAATTAATAACTTCTGACGCTCATTTTTCTTTTTAACGTTTAACTCACATATTTAAGATTTTGTGCGGGGCAGGGCTCCCCAACACTGTCAGTTCCCCCGCAAACGTCCCATTTGCCGTGAAAGAGCCAGCAACATGTTTTTAAAATATAAACTTGAGTACCCCGGGGTTCCTCACAGAATTTTGGACATTGACAGCTGCGGGAGGAGACCGAAGGAACCCGTGGCAAAGCTGGCTCCCCTGCCAGCTCCCATCCTGGGGGCAGCGGGAACCGGCATTTCTCCCACCCGGCAGGAGCAGCAAATTTTTCTGCTTCCACAGGGTAGATGACATTTTAAGTTTCCCAGCCTGCAAGAACACGGGCAGGGAGAAACATGTGTGCCCCCACCCAGTGGGAGCAACTTTCCTGCTGATGCGGTGTCCCCAAGCATTGGGACACCTTTGAAGAGCTGACCAAGAGAGATGGGTCATCTAGGGGTCATGTAATAGCCTTCCCCTTTAATAAAATGAAACTCTGGGGCCTGAAAAGGCTATCAGCAAACAAAAAAATGCTTTCCCTATGGAAACGTGGTCCTAGCTATAACTACACAGTGGGGACCGAATTAGATCTCCCCACCTATTTCCCTATAAACCGTACATCCAGCTAATAAAAAATAAACGTTAAAATAAAAATCTACACACAAAATGTAAAAACATGCTATCTTAAAGAACTAAAAACTCAAATGTTTGCCAATATTCTATTTTAAAAAAATGTAAACTGAAGAAAATTATTTAAAAACCCACCACCAAAAATATTACGCTATAAAAATAAAAAAAATACAAAAATACAAAAAACTATATAACTGACAATGTTATTTCTAACAACAGTCTTAAAAACATATATTCTTACCTGCAAAATTCTTGGTTATATTTTCAACATGACAATATTCTTGTGATTATATTCTTGTATCACAACAATAAAGCCTCAATAATAACACCCCTAAGCACCCTTAACAGCGAGCCCAACAGATGTCCCATGGACCCCTCTTAAGGGTCTCCAGCAAGTCTGCACTTTACTGGTCCTGAGAGTGTGCCAATAGGCTGGTCAGACCAGCCTTCAGAAAGTTGACAAAGTTCAGAGTACAAATCAGGAATCTCTAGAATCTTTACATGGGTGTATCAGCCAAGTCCACTCTTCCTCTGTTCTTGCACCCTACTTATTCAAAAGGAGGTACAGAGCTCTGTAATTGATGTGACACTCCTCCAAGCCAAGTGATTCCACATAATCCCTCCATCCCTAACTGATGCTCAGAAAGATCAGCCCCCTGGCTGTTCACCCCTGTATAGCATTCTTAACTATCCATATCATAGCGACACATTTTACAGGCAAGCAAGATGAATAGGAGAATTAATGATTCCTGCAATTCTATTAAAAACAATATACGTCCAGAGATATTTCCAAGCATAAAGTAAAGAATAAACAAATATAATCAAGAAGGGCACGAGCGAACAACAAAGAATTCACAATCTTGGCCAAAAGAAGTTTCATTTGACAAAGCACTTGTAGAGCACACATTAACATTTATCAGGGCTAAATATAAAGGAAAGAAATTAAATAAAAGAGAGTTTTATTGGAAGGTGGAAAAAAGGACACCTTTCATCTATACTAATATTATAAATAGATAGCCCAAACCTTTGAGGCGGGTAAGCTCCGGAACTACAGCGCCAATCAGAACACCCAATACAGCATTGGAAAGGTGAGTATAAGCAGATGGACATAGGCTATACACCAGCCGAATATATACATTACAAGTGAAAAAGACCGTTTTGGGACAAAGTAGTCCGTTGTGGGTGTGGCCGTTCTGCTGTAAAGCAATGCTTGCGAAAAGCGTTCTGTGTGAGAATAGCGTTCTGACACGTCTTGAAGTGGGCGTGTCGTTTAGCATTGTTGTGGGCGTGTGCCTTCAGAGACGTCGGAAGCATTGCGGAGAGGGGGAATAGCGTCCTTGGAGTTGTGGCCTTTGGCAGTGACGCTATGTGGGGCGTCTAAGTGCACCAAGGAAGTCTTTGGGGAGTGTGTGAACCTACTAAGGCACACGCCCTCAGTGTGCATGCCAGGACTGATCAGGGGCGTCGGCAGGAGTGGACATACACGTTCGCATTCTGCGGAAAGGACAACAAACCGCAGAGCACACGCTCACCTTCCGCGCAACAGAAAGAGGGGTTCTGAGCAGCCGCACAGGCAAGTCGCATGAAACAATAAATGTACTATGCCATGAACTTTTAAAAAACACTTTGCCTTGCCTAGTCTAACCATTTAAGACATTCTTTTTCGTACACGGACAACGTCGGGACGGGCTGCTAGTTTAGAATAAACAAAAAAGGACATGCCAAATTAAAAGATGTAGCACATAATTGGGTGAGGAGCAAATAGATGATGCCTCATGGGGAGAATGGGACACAGAGGAAGAAGAGGAAGAATTAGGAGACCTAATTGAAAAACCAACACAAGAAATGTAAATGTTGTATACTTGTAAAGCGCACAGCTGCCCACACCGCAGGCGTGCCGGCACTGTATACCGCTGGGGAACCCGTCCTTGCTTTCCCTGTGAGATGGTCCCTTCTGGGCACCCCCAAGGTGAGACCAGGCATCCCCGGCGTTGAAGGGGCCGTTGTGAAGATTAAGCAAGCTATTGCCCAGAGTTGCAGAGTGGAGCCCAAGGTTAGAGTAGGCGCTGAGGTGAGAATTATCAAGTCCGCAGACATTTTGACCCAAGACCCTGCCGCGTTGGGAATCGAACCCTGGTCCCGGGCCGATCTCAGCTTCCGGGTCTGCCGCCTCTAACCATTGAGCCACACTTCTTGGCACCATCACATTATTCTTCAATGTCCATATCCCCACATCCACTCATGTCAAAGAATATATATAATAATAAAATTATTCCACCACCCCCCAGTAACACAAATGTCATATGCAGATACAGTAGAATGAGAAAACAGAGACAATACAGCACCAAGGATGAGAACTGCAAACTGTAATAGAATAGCAGACAGGTTACAGGCACATTTAGTAGAGCAATTAAAAAGACCAGGAATGACTACTAGAAGCATGAGCTCAGCTGCCAATGCTGCATTGATTGTGAGAAATAAAGATAGAGTAAAAAGAAGAGATCTCACACCGAAACAGATAATATCTGAAAAATAAGGGGATACATACACGAACCCCTTCAGCGATTATTTAGCTGTATGGACAGAGGACAGAGGACAGGCCCCACAGGGGAGTCCATGGCCCAGGGAAGGATCATTTGACCCAGGCGACATGGAAATAGCAGAACGATGCATCAGGGGTGGGGATGGGGAGCCGAACTGGGATTATGATTATATGCAAAAATGTCTAACAGTTTGAGAAAAGAATCAATACGACAATACAGAAGCCAAATTCAACAAGGAATCAGCAGCAGGGAAGAATATAATGATATGGACACCTGTGCAATAAATAGTAGAATAATGCAGTTACTACTAATTCACAAAGGAGCAGGCCAGTTAAATGATATCTTATGGCCACAAATGGACAAAGAAAGACTAAAAAACAAGTTGCCATCCCTCTCAGATGCAACAGATAAGTGGATCAGTAGCTCTGAGAGACATATTGCAGGGATGACCTTAGCTATAGGAGATTTAAAAAGTCTATTGATTGGGTTAATTGGGAGCCAAACTGACAACATTTTCAAAATTGCTAGAATTCCAGAATTTACACTTACAGAGAATAAGTTTGATGGATCTCAATTTAACAATTGCAGAACAGAAATATGGGAAGCACTGAGGAAAAACTATCCAGATATAGGAGGCATGATGGCAATGAGACCAGATGAAAATATAACCGATTATGTAAACTGAATGAAAGAGAGGTGGAGTCAAGAAACAGGGAATGCATGGGAGAACGAAGGAAGCAACACTATATTCTTTTATAACATAGTAGACAGGAGGCTACAAGCAGATGGACAAACCAATTTAGAGAACATAGGGGCTCATTATGATGGCGGGCGGACATCAGTCTGCCTGCCATTGCTGCAGAGCTGGGACCGGACTATGGCAGGCGCATCCAGGCCCCTGATCCTTGCGGACGGTGCTGCTGGCAGCAGCACTGTTCACAATGCACAAATGGCATGTTGTGCATTTCCATGCACAACGTGGCAAGCACCATGCATTCCCCTTCACCTTGTGCATGGAAATGTAGGGAGGTACCACGGGTACCCTCAGTGCACATTTACCCTCCCCCCACACAGAGGGGGCCCGCAATGGGCCCCAGAACCCAGCCTCCACCATCCTTTCCATGGCGGTGGAGCCGCCATGGAAAGGCTGGCTGACACCAGCATTGCAATCTGGCGGGTGGTGCCTACTAGGCACCGCTGCCATTTCACACATGCTGCCTGCTCTGCCAGGCAATCGTGATGTTTTCTGTGGCAGAAGCGTGGATGGCGGTGCTTGTGACCGCCGTGTTCTGTAAATGATTCCCCCCCCGCCATCCTAATGTGGCAGGGGGAATTTAGAGCCAGATGGCGGAGGGACCACCAATGCTGCCTTGGCAGTGGTGGTCCCTCCGCCATCATAATAAGTCTCGTAGTTAAGTTGCAAACAAAGGCCTGGATGAAAATCCTGGCGCGTCGTGTACACTTTTACAAAAAGACTGTATAAAAGAAGAAAGAAAAACAGAGTGAAAATGAACGAGCAGCTGCCAGACTAGTACAACATAAATTAAAAAAGACAGCCACTAAAGGGGCAGTATTGGCTGCAGCGGCAGCCCAAAATGTAACATTTTAACCACAGCAGCAAAATTACAGAGGGAAACAGTCAAGTGGCATAAGGGGAACAGGAAGTCTTAGGGGAAATATGGGCAATCGAAAGTCAATAAAATGTTTCTAAGTTCAGAAAATGGGCCTAGTGGCAAGAGAGTGCAGATACAAGAAACAGACATGCAGACACAAACAGTGCAGATACAGGGGCACGGACAACATATACAGACCACACCCCTGCAAAATAATCTGATACAAGGACAACAAATTCTGAGACCACTCCAGCAAAATAACTTCCAAAGTATTCAGAATCAGGGTCCCCAAATCCAGCACCAACAGAGCAACCCCGTAAAACATCAAAGACCAGGTGGAATGGTAGTGATGGCAGGAACATTTCCATTCTATGGAAATATGGGAGACAATGGCCACCAACAACAACTTCCAGTGGACTGTCCTGATTGGTCAGAGTTAAGTGAATTAACCAGACTCCTTTGATGAGGTGATAAATAGCCCCTGGGGTTAAACAGCTCTTCTAAAAGGGCAAGGTTCTTCTACATAGGAATGCCAGAGCAGGGGGAGGGGTCGTAAACCATATTCTTCAATGGAAGGAGGAGACTGGCAGAAGTCAGTTTCATTTGCACTTCTCTTCAAACCCAGCTAGATGTTAGGTGTAATGAAGGAATGAACAGATGCATGGGGAGAGACTATGGAGATTAACCACCCTGGGGATGTTCTTAGCCAGCTCGTCTCCCCCTACTGGAAAATCAGCCATGATGAATTTTGGAGAAATTGGGCTCTCTGGGAGAAAATAGTGGCACACTTTGGTGGATGTGGTCATACCCTGGAGAGCTTGCTGCCCTGCACCTAATTGGACAGGAGTGCCTTCCTACTTGACCCAGAGAACTTGGAATAAGTATCTGAGAGAGGCAGAGCCTCTCAGGTCTGCTTCTTGAAACTTAAGAGAGAAGAATGGTCCAGGCTGAGAAGTTTGATTGGCACGAACCAGGTCCTGCACTCTGAAGATTGTGCCTGCTGCACAACCTGAATTACAGCCCTGTGGACCTAACTTGCTTAAAAAGCACTAACGAGTGGACTCCCTGTAAGCTACAGGTTAACAGAGCTCACCTCAAACATTACTGCCAAGAATCCTCAGCCTGGAGTACTATCAGTGGATTTGTAAGGGTTTTCACCAAGTGGAATTTGGAACCTGAAGTCCCAAACTTTCAAGGACCATCTTGGAGCATCCAGACCCTTGGAGTACGTTTTGAACATGTTGTAACCCTTTGGGGAAGATCAGGACACATTTCCAGAAGTTTGGAGCAACTTTGGAAAAAGTTCCATAAGTGGACCGACTCGACCTGGCCAGCCAAGTCAGCGACCCTCAACCGCGAGCCGGCCTGCCATCTATGTTTGTCCCGCTGAAAAGATCCAGAGGGAATGAAAGAAGCTAAAGAAACAAAAGAAAAAACACACTGGACACAGAGAAAATCACAGCGTTGTTTAAGAAACTAAAAGAAGAGATAAGTGTGCTTGATACACCAGATTCCAGTAAGGAACTCTACCTGTTCTGCCATATTACTGGTACAACCATGACAGCTGTACTAGCACAAAAATATCCTTTGGGCCATAAACCAACTATAGTGCATTGTTAATCCAATAATGAAATGACACTTTCCATGTGAACAAGCATTTGCAACTGCTGCCTTGGCTGTTGAAAAAGCACGCCCATTATGATGGGCTCTACTCTAACTTTGTATGTAGAACATGCAGTGTTTGCCATAATACAGAAAGCACCATGTACTATTAACCACACAATGAGTGTCAGGCTATGAAATATTATTATCCTTACTTTCATTGAAAATAGTGATATGTCACCCTGTACATCCTGCTACATTCATAGCACACCCAGTAAGGGAAGGAGATGAAGTGCATGACTGCTCCACATTTACTCCAGATGAGGCTATAAAGTCAGAAGAAGACCCAATACTCGACAGTACAATATACTTTGTTGATGGCTCATCCAAAATTGACCAAGAAACAGGAATACAACATACTGGTGCAGCAGTAGTGGAAGGTAAAATGCACAGTGATGTGTTCTTGATAACAGAGCAAATAACACTGCCCTCCCGTTATTCGGCACAGGCAGCGGAGCTCAGAGCTCTGCCGGCTGCTCTGGAACATGAGAAGGGAGATGATATTACAGTGTATTCAGATTCAGCTTATCTCACCACCACAGCACATTCTAGTATCTCTGGGTGGAAAAGAAGGGGATTCCTAAAAAGTGATGATACACCAGTAGTAGATAGAGATATTTTAGAAATCATCATTGAAGCACTAGAATGACCAACTAGAGTGGTGATAGTGAAATGTTCAGCACACACAGGAGCACAGGACTTTGAGTCCAGAGTAACTGAGTTAGCAGACCAAGTATCTTAAAGAGCAGCCAGAGGCACACAATCAACACACCAAATTCTATATGCATGACCAAAAGAGGAAATTGAAGAAAATAAGACAGTCGAGATAAATATATCCGGAACAGCACCATATGTTGAGACTTCCCAGCTACATCTCAGAGAACTGCAAGAGGCAGCACCTGAGGGTACACTGACATAATATCGACCCCCAAAATATTCCCATACACACATATCAAGTTTTTAATATTGATGTAAAAAATGTTGACATCCTATATTTATTATTGTAAGTACAAAAATAACAGAAAACAATATAGATGTAAAAAATATAGTTGTACAAAATATCGATTTTATTATATATAAAAAATATTAAATATATAAAAAATGTACTTACAAAAATACATTTGATTTAATATACATTTTAATAAATGTAACAAATAGATTTAATAAAAAAATTAAACATACCTATATAAGTTGTAATATATATATATATATATAGTATGTGTTTCTATAAGTGATTGTTTAAGAATATCTGTATATTTCTGTAGAAGTAAGTGTAGTGGTGTGTGTATAGCTGTATATGCAAGTAAATGGATGTTTGAAAGTGTATTTGTAAATGTAATGTAAATGTATTGGCATTTATATAGTGCACTACTTACCCGTAGGGTCCCAAGGCGCTTCGACCGCTGCGAAACCCTTCCTGGCTTCCCTGAGAGATGGTCCCTTAATGGGTATCTCCAGGGTGAGACCAGGCATCCCCGGCGGTCTGGTGGGGCCGTTAGTGAAGATGAGGCAAGCTAATGCCCAGAGTTGCCGAGTGTGATCGCTGATCAGAGTGGGCACCAAGGCGAGAGAATTATCGAGTCCGCTGACCCTGGTCCAGAAACCTGCCGCGCCGGGAATCGAACCCTGGTCCCGGGCCGTCCTCTGCTCTCGGGTCTGCCGCCTCTAACCAGTGAGCCACACTACTTCACTTGCATGTGTGAGTATGTGTGTGAGTAACTATGTATGAGTGTAGGTGTGTAACAGGATGTATAGGTTTATGTGTACATATGATGAGTGAGTACATGTATGAGTGACTATATAGAACTGTTGGTGAATCAGTGGATGTGTATGTAGATTTTGGAATTACTGAATAGTTTGTTCTAACTAGTATTGGTATCTCCATTGTTTTGAAAACTGTAGTTTCTATTTTTCAATATGTGTATCAAAGGTTATATTAGGGTGAGAGGAGGTCTGCCACTCTTTCACAAGGATGATGTCATCAGTGATTTCATTTGAGATGTCGTCAGTGATGTCTTGAGTGATGTCACTGACCATGTCATTAGTGATGTAATATGTGACGTCATCAGCAGTGGATTACGGGCGCGCAAGTTATAGTTTGCTGAACTAACTATAACGGGGAAATTTCAATGGTTTTGTATGATTGAAATGTCCAGCTAACTATAACATGTGTGAAACCTATGTTTTTTTCAGGGAATTTCTAAGGTTTTTTAAATGCTAATTCCTAACTATAACGTGGCTGAAACCTATGTTTTTTTCAGTGAATTTCTAAGGTTTTTTAAATGCTAATTCCTAACTATAACGTGTGTGAAACCTATGGTTTTTTCAGTGAATTTGCAAGGTTTTTTAATGCTAATTCCTAACTATAACGTGCCTAAAACCTATGTTTTTTTCAGAAAATGTCATAGGTTTTATAAATGCCAATGTTTATATCTATTAATTGTTATATTTATTTTTTTATATTAATTTAGTACATTTTTTATAATAATTATTTTTAGTTATTATATTTTTTAAATTACATTAGATATTTTTATGTAAAATAATAAAAAAACAAATAGCACTAAAGCGGGCTTAATAGTGCAACAGCAGTGACAGAGTGTTTGGTGGAAGTGTAAGAATACAGACTGGGGAATTGAAGGTATAAAAGACAAGTGTGCAGGTAGATAGAAGACTACATGCATACTGTATAAGGGTTTGAAGCAGTCCATGTCTTTAGGCCTACTTCACTGCATAAGTACTGGCTACTGACTTAATCAATAGAATACTGTAAAGAGAGTGTCTGCGTGAATTTATAAGTCCTTGAGTTTTAGTACAGTGAATGGGTAAGTACATAGTGCTCAATGCTTTATTATCATTAAACAATACAATTATTCTTCAGACATCTCATATTTTAACACAGCTTCTAAAAGGAGTTCATTTGGTACTTCTTCAAGATCATACTGCTGGTTTGCCATTTCAGAGCTTATAGCTTCCAGGGGGGCGCTAGGTGGCGCCGGACTAAGATGGCCGCACTAGTGTAAGGCTCCCAATCGGCCGAGCACTCTTTCCCATGCTGAAGGGATCCTGACCGGGCAGACTGGCTCAAACATTGCCCCTTTACCTCCGCTTCACCGTGCTGAACACAACGGTGTCTCGCTTGCCCTGCGGGACCCTACCGGAGAGGTGCCGGCGGTCGGAGAATCCTGAGCGGACTGCTGTACAGCGGGGGAGGCTCTTTCGCGCCGGCTCATCTCTCTTGGGAGAGGCCGGTGCTCTGCGGCCTTCCCGTCACTGCCGGAGCGGCCTTGCATGCTGAAGGCGATCTGACCGCTGGACGATCGGGAGGGCCCGACGGACTCAGGGGGGCCCCAGCTGCTGATTCAGGTGAGCGCTGCTCGCGATCTGCCGCCTCACCCCGCCGGTATCCTCCCCCAACGCTGTGAACTCTCATTACTGTGCCCAGGGCCTCGCTGACGTGCCAGTCATCCGCCATCATAGGTTCCCTGCCTCCCGGACTGAGAAGCCTAGGGCCTGATCTCCTGACGGTACTCCAACTGCTACGGGGCTGGGACCACTGACCCTACCGGCTGCTGCTTCCCAACAACCATTTGCTTCACACTCTCCTGGCAGACGCCTCAAGGGGATACTGTGTCTCTCCAACTGCTGTAACTGCACTGCTCCTGCTGTTACCACCGCTTGGGCCACCACGACAGTCAGTGCCCAGGTGCCTATCTACCAACGATCTCGAGGCACCCCCCAGGGCCTTTACACTCACCTGGCAGCAGCCAGACCACCCCATTGGAAAGACCACGCTGCAGTGCCAGTCACCGTGGCAAAGAACTGCGCACTTACGCATTCTGAAGTACCTCCTAGGGTGATATGTTCTTCCACACCCTCCCCTCCCCCTCAGGGGAGGCCCACATAGTCTCCTGGCATCTCTTGTTGATTTGTCCTAGAGTAAGATAGTCGACGCTGCGCAGCACCAGGCCTGAACCACAAGCGACCGCTGCGTGGGAAGTCGTTCCGCGGTATCGCCCATCCCCAGGCCTGCGCCTCGCGTTGCCTTTTCTGCCTGTGCCTCCCATCCACTCGGAGCCTGCGACTACTGCTGCTCTTGACCGTTATCCACTCCACCGGCCCTGCCCGAGACGGTCCCTCCTTCCTCCTGCCACGACATTGCTGCGAGCTGGCGTCGATTTCTCCGACTACATCGCGGCCGCCCAGACGCGACATGGGCCGCAATGACGCACGCCAGTCTAAAATACCGTTTGAAACTAAAAAATCTTCCAAAACGCCGCCGGAGACGGAGGGCAGCCCTGCGGCCTCGACCCCTCAGGAAGAAGACTGGAAAACGCTACTGCTAGGCCTGAAGCAAAGCCTCTCCACTATCGACGCCAAAATAGATACCATGAACACGCGTATGGACAGCGTTGTGGCCAAGCTTGAGCAACATGATACCCGCATAAAGGAGACAGAAGACAGGATATCTGTTCTGGAAGATGGCGCTGCTTCCTCGGGCAAACAGGTCACCCAAATGGACAAGTTGCTCAAACTCATTGCAGATAAGAATGAGGATTTGGAAGCGAGGTCCCGCCGCAATAATGTCCGCATTTTAGGCTTGGCGGAGTCCACCAATTCTGGTAAAATGGAGACCTTCGTGGAGAACCTCCTCATGGACCTCTTCGGGAAAGAATCCTTCTCTCCACACTTCATCATCGAAAGGGCCCATAGATCTCTAGTGGCCCGCCCGCCTCCCGGAGCTCAACCTCGCCCTATCATCGTGCGCTTCCTGAACTACAGAGACCGAGATGCAGTGTTAAAACGCTCCAGAGAACTGGGTACTGTGACCTACTGCAACACAACTCTCTCCTTTTTTCCAGATTTTACCCCCACTGTCCAGGAGGCAAGGCGCAAATTTACAGTGGTTAAAAAGAAACTCCAGGCGCAGGAGCTCCCATATGCCATGTTATACCCAGCCAAATTGAAAGTATCAGTTCAGGGCAGGCACCATTTCTTTCAAAACCCGCAACAAGTGGAAGATTTTCTTAACCACTATAGGAAAGAACAAGACAGTGGTGAAGCTACTCGTTGACGATCCAGGTCTCACTCACCACTGTCGCAGCAGGACTGACTGGGAGCATTGTGACATTGGACCTTGTCGTCTAGCACGCTCTGTCCATCACCTAAATGGAGCCAGCTTTCTTACATACTATGTTCCAGTTGCTTGAACTGCGCAAGATTCACCGGTCTAAGATATACCTAAGTGCACGGTCACCCACCTCCGTCCCACGGTAGACGCCCGGTAAGAACCCGGTGTCTGTGGGTGTAAGTAGGGAGGTGGTTGGCAGGTCTAGTGCCCCTAGTTTCTGTCCCCCAATGGGCGAGCCCCTAAACACCCCGCACCTTCTAAGGGAAGGGGCAAGTGTTGTATCATTTCTGGTCTTTGTTTTGTTTGGTTTTTGGGATGGCGGGTGGTGGTTGTATTCCCGGCTAGTTGGGGTTGCCGGTGTGGGTGGGAAGAAACTTAGTTCTGATACTGCTGACCTTATTATGTTTACTGTGTTGTCCCGGGGGTGGATTTCTGGGAGGTATTTGGGGGGGAATGTCATTTGAATAACGGTGACTGTGCTATGGCCCTTACTTACGGTATTACATGCCACAGGATTTGTTCTAAGTTAGAATGGGTGACGTAGAGGATGTGCGACCATCACAACAGTGTCGGCTGGTATCATGGAACATACGTGGGCTGAATAATCCTAGGAAAAAGAGGCAGATTTTGGGATACCTCGACAGGCAGGGAGTATCGATTGCCATGCTGCAAGAAACACATCTCTTGCCAGATAGCTCTCCCCTCTTTGCGTCCAGGTGGGCCTCTTGCAAGGTTTTCTCTTCCTACTCCAACTATGCCAGGGGGGTTACGATCTTGGTCAGACGTGGAATGAAGTTTACGCCTGCCGGGACGGAGGTGGATTCATGTGGCAGATACTGCATGATCTGGGGGAAATTGTACTCGCATACTGTTCTTTTTGCATGCTATTATGGTCCCAACACCGACGACACTTCCTCACTTCTCACACTGTGGGGTAAGATCCAAACATTGGGCATAGACCATGTCATATGGGGTGGGGACCTTAACACCGCGATTACACCGGCCCTTGACAGATCTCACCCCCAGGCCGCGCACTACTCTCACACTCAACGTGTTCTATCCTCTATTGTTGCTGACCACCACTATATTGATGCTTGGAGGCACCTACACCCCTCCCTCAAGCAGGGCACCCATCATTCTGCAGTACACTCCACATGGGCACGGTTAGACTATGTGTTCCTATCGGCTGGCCTCACGCCTTGGGTAGTCAGTGTCCTTCATCTAGCCAAGACTTTCTCTGACCACTCTCCGGTCCTGATATCACTGCGTATTCCCACTGAGACCTCCCCTTACTTGAGTTGGCACCTTAACCCTGCTCACCTCACCGACTCCGCCTTTAGGGCAGAACTAGAACAGGACATACACGACTTCTTTGAACGCAATGTGGGGTCTGTGCCGAATCTCACAACGGTGTGGGAGGCCTTTAAAGTTACGGTGCGGGGCTGGTGCATCGCTAAAGGGGGCGGAGTCCTTAAATCAATGCGCGGGGAATTGCGTAAACTCGAATCCGAACTTCGAGACCTAGAACAGAATAGTACTCGCGACGCCCGAGACCATGCTACCAAGGCCCTTCTTCGGGAAAAGCTGAACGAATACGCGGAGGCGGCAGACAGGGAATGTAAGTTCCTCGGCAAACAGCACACAGCTCGTATCTTTGGAGAAGGAGACAGGCCCGGCAGAGCGCTTGCCTCAGTTGTCAGGCCCCCTAGATATACTAGCTACGTCACCACCTTGCTGGATGAACAACAAGTCCCACAACGTGACCTCACAGAACAACTCCGCATCCTTACAACTCACTATTCCACTCTCTACACGTCCCACAGGTCAGTGCCTATTAATCTACATCCATATCTAGAAGATACCGCCATCGCATGGCTCGGCCCCACCCAGCAAAAATTCCTACACCACATTCTTGAGATAGATGAAATAAAAGACGCTATCATGTCGATGAAATCAGGCAAGTCGCCTGGTTCTGACGGATTGCCAATCGACTTTTACAAGGCCTACATCCATATACTCGCCCCAATATTACAACAAGTGTATTATTCGGCCCTTGAGGAGGGGACTCTACCGCCCTCTATGCGCGAAGCCCTTATAACATCCCTCTTGAAACCGGGCAAGCCACCGGAGCACTGTGACTCCTACAGGCCCCTCTCATTGCTCAATACGGACGTTAAAATACTGGCGAAGGTACTTGCATCACGTCTTAACCTGCTAATGGAACGCCTAGTCTTGCCTGACCAAGCAGGATTCGTCCCCAATAGGGCGACTTCCCATAATTTACGCACCCTTCAGGCTGTACTGCAGGATATCAATCCTCGCTGCGAAGCAGCTGCTGTGTTTCTAGACGCCACTAAAGCGTTTGATTCCCTTGAATGGGACTACTTATTGTCCCTTCTTGAACGAATGGGGATCCCATACAGCTTCCTAGATTGGATAAAACTGCTATATAATAACCCGTGCGCTTCAGTCCTGCTCAACGGCACTAGGTCAGCTCCCTTTGCCATTCATAGAGGCACCAGACAGGGATGCCCCCTTTCCCCTGTCCTCTTTGCGATAGCCATCGAGCCATTAGCGGCTAAACTCCGTCAGCATCATAACCACCGCTCACTAATATACCCGGAGCGCCAGCTGCTAGTGGCACTGTATGCTGACGACATGACCCTATACGTACACAAACCACATGAGAACCTTAATCCTATTCTGCGCGAGATCACTAAATTTGGTGCCATTTCGGGAATACAGATTAACTGGTCAAAGTCTGCTCTGTTCCCCTTAACTGATAAAACTGTGCATTTTCCCCTGGACTATCCCTTGATATGGGAAACAGAGGAACTAAAATACCTCGGCATCATTGTATCCCGAAATCGAGAGACCCTTATTCGGGCTAACTATGGCACTGTCCTGGATAAACTGACCGATACCATTACTAAGTGGCTCCATCTCCCACTTTCAATGGCGGGACGCATTTCCCTTATCAAGATGGTTGTCCTTCCTAAACTGCTCTACCTCTTCACCAACATACCGTACAGTCCGGGTCCCCACTTCTTTCGTTCCCTTAATTCCCAATTATCGCGCCTTATATGGGGAGGCAAACAGGCCAGGATTAGCCTGAAGACGCTCATGTTACCTTACCATCAAGGTGGGTTTGATGTCCCGAACTTCCAACGCTATTACGACTGTGCCCAGGGCCACTTTGTCGCTTACTGGCTACACCCTCCCCCCTTCATGGCCCACTTGGCGGTGGAGGACGGGTACATGAGACCCGTGAAGCCGTCGGGATATTTATACACCACGCCCCACATCACAGACCGAGACCCTACCACGGTTGATTGCACAGTTCAGGCCTGGAAGCGCCTGGCGGATCACATGGAAGTCGGGTTTTTCTATTCCCCACTTATGCCCCTAGCGCATGATCCAAGACTTCGTGTAGCCTGTGAAGAGATCGGACGTAAAATGCTCACGAAATTGGCGATCCACATGTGGGGCGATCTATACCTCCAGGGACAATTTCGAACATCGGCACAATTCTTTGGTGAAAAGGCCCCCTCCGTAATGGACACGTTCCTCTATGTACGGCTTCGTCAGAACGTCAAAGCGGTTACTCCTAACTTCCCTGATGAGCCGGACACCCTGGCCCCCCTGCACACGCTCCTGCAAGCGGACATGCCTAAACATGTTGTGTCTATGCTATACAAACATGCACAGCCGGCCCCATCGCCCCCCCCGCTCAGAGCCCGCAGCGACTGGGACGGTGACCTGGACGCCCCGCTGTCGGACGAGCAATGAGAGGAAAGCTGCTCTCACACTAACGCGGTGACCGGCAATGCCCGTCTCAGGCTGCTGCATTTCAAATTCTTGCACCAAATCTACTTTACTCCTTCCAAATTATTCCGACTAGGTCTCCGAGATAACGACAAATGCCTTAGATGCAGGGGCGAGAGAGCCGACTTCTTTCACCTTGCATGGACATGCCCTGCTGTAGCGGAATACTGGCATGCTGTTTTCAGAGCGTTGTCTGACATGGTCGGGTTGAATATCGATCCCTGTCCCAAAGTTGCCCTGTTGGGTCACATGGCCCCAACGCTGAAGTCACATAGAAATTTTTTTGCACTGGGCCTCCTGTTGGCCAAACGTCATGTGGCATGCAAATGGGGCAGGGGCCGCGCGCCAAAATTTAAGATATGGCTCGACACCATGGTTACTTGGCAAGAACACCTACACAACTATGCCGACCTCTTACCGCACAAGTCACGTCCTAAAGATCTCTGGGGCCCCCTCACTGCCTATCTCCTTTGCGAGCAGGGTGAGGACTCTTCGGACGCATGAAGATACACTAGAATGCTCTTCACCCACCCCCTCTCCCTCACCCAAACCTCGCCCTGATCCCCCCCACCTGCCTTGACTCCAGTCTTCCCTCCCTCCCATCCCCCCTCCCCCCCTGAGTATCTTCCTACATACTATACCCTATGTCGCCTCACCCAATACTTCCACATGCTCTCTGAACCAGTCGGCGGCCTGACTGCATATCCCGTCAGCTTCTGAAGCCCGGCTTTAGGCTGATCCACGACTAGTTCCTAATACCAGACTACTTGCCCACTTAACTTGCATGTTATACGTACCTCTTCTTCTGTGGCCTTCGCACTTTATTTCCCTCGCAGGTTTGATTGTACATATCCCCCTCTCACCCCCACCCCCCCCCCCCCCCCTCAGTCCTTCCCCTCCCATGTCAGCCAGGCGTGTTAAGCGGGTGCGGAGCAACACTAATCCCGACGTCGGTTGCTCCACCTTCTACTTCTCGCTCCTCACCTCAAGGTCCTTTTATCCACATACAGTGTATGGTGGGATATCATGGGAGGGGTCAGTTTTGTTTGGTGTTTTATAGTTGGTTTTGAAAATGATAAAAGAAACCTCAAGATATATTGCTTGTACACACAGTGTCTCCTTACAGCAATTAAAATGCACATGTCATGTGACTATGCCACTTTTACATCGCGGCCGGCCCTTGTGGGGTTGTAGGCGGCATGCTGTGTTTAATTCCCGGTGACTACTTTTTCTGCTGTTGGGCCCATCCTGGGCCTATTATATTGTGGCTGCCGGCCTGCCACCACAGGTTGTAGGCGTGAGGCTGTGTACTAACCTCTCCTTTGTCATCAATAAAGGTTTCAAAAAAAAAAAAAAAATAATAAAATAAAAAAGAGCTTATAGCTTCCAGTAACTCTACGTGATCCAGCGCTTCCAAAAAAGCAGCATCATTGCTTTCCTTTTCAAAGTCACAGGTGATATCTACAGTACTGATGTCTTCTAATTCAGTCTCGCTGCCTGTTATAGGTAGATTTTGTACTTCTATTACACTGTTGTTAATTTTCAATGTGTCTTCGGTCATATTCTCCTCTTTATCCATAACAAATCTGTTATGTTCTAGGTCCTTGCACAAAAACATAAACACTTCACTTAAACAGTTTTCTTAGTACAAAATACAAAAGTATGTTTATCAACTATTTTGGCCCAAAAAAATATTATGTAAATACCATTGTTTAATAACATTCCAACAGTAGAGTTTTAGTACTTCATAAGGTTATATAAATATAATTGCTTATGAACATATCCTGTAATTAAGTTTTCGTAAAATTTGAAATCAGTCACTGCTTATGACTATGGAAAATGACTCAGGCTCTTTATACTAAAATGCAGTACTAAAAAATTTAGAATATGTCTATTCACCTTACCCCTTCCAAACTAGTAAATGTGTCATAGTAAAATGCAAATGATACTGTTGCTTGTCTAGAATAACACTGTGAATCTGTGTGTATTTAGGTACCGTTCACAAACTAGTTTTTGAATACTTCATGTGTTTTCACACACATCAATCCTTAAAGACCTATCCAGTACTCACCTTTTAACATAATTAGAAATTAGTCATTGCTTATATAAGTCGAAAATATTCACAGCAACCACTGTCAAACGCCCCTTCAACACAAAGTATTGTGTATAATGAGGACATATTTACATAGAGAAGAAAAGCTACACACAGTAACTTATCCTGTCCTTCTAAATATGAAAGAGTATTTGAAAACACACTCTGTGACGTATTTTATGTTGAGCAATTTGGTCTATTTTAATCCTGAAAGACCCTGGTCTCTACTAGCCAAGCATGTCTTTCTATTCAATACCATACCGGTGCATTGCAGAGACCTGTTCTCAAGCCATGTCCCATTTTATACACTATGACATCTTAGCCTACCACTATCTCACTATAAGTAATACCTTGCTTAATCTTCCCAACGCCCCAAGCGCCAGCACACCTTTCCGAGGGTAGCTTTACGATTTACAAATGCTAGCTTTTTTTTTCATTAAGAAGCATAGTAATAACAAATAGTATTCCGTTTTGTTCTTCTATTGTAAACAATATTTTTTTGATGTATTCTATTTAGATGTTTTTAATCATGAGAATGCAAAAAACAAAGTTTACCGAGTAACACTTTTTAAACTCTCCAATGTACGTAGATAATAATAACCTTATACGTGTTACTATGGAAATCGAAACCTTTACAGCTTCACCGTTTGTAACTTTTCCCAACAAGTGCAGAAGTAAAATGGTTAAAAAGTCAGCACGTGTAAACTGTAAACCTGACATCTATATAGGCGGAGCAAATCTTCCTTCCATAGACTATTAAAGAACCAAAAGCTATATAAACCACACTAAGGGGTCCATTACGATGTCGGGCGGATTTCCTCCGCCAGGCTGGCGGTGGCCACCGCCAGCCTGGCGGAGGAAATCCGCCCGACATCTATTGCTCAATTCCGCCCCGCCATATTAGGATGGCGGAGGGGACTGTGGCGGTGGGAAACACTGCCCGCCTGTTTTCCGCCCCGGGCGACTTGCGGCGGGGGCGGAAAATGAATAATATGGAGGCGGTGTCTGTTAGACACCACCCGCCATATTACAATGGGCTTTTGCTGATGCTTTGCATTGCCGCCACGGAAAGGCAGCGGAGACTCCCTGCGGGGGCCCCTTGCGGGCCCCCTGGGAGTCCGTGGCTTGGGGGGTGTACATGGGGGGTACCTATGGTACCCCCCGCATTTCTAAGTGCGACATGGCAGGCACGGCGCAGTGCCTGTCATTTCGCGCTTAGAAAAGCACAACTTGCACTTTTACCATTGCAGCAGGCGGAGATTTCTACTCCGCCCGCCACAATGGTACATATACAGGATGCGCCCGCCTGTGTGGCAGGCGCATCCTAATGCCCTGATCGGAACCCCCGCCCTTATGGCGGGCGGTCCTGGGTCCCGGTATGATGGCGGGCAGACTAAATCCGCCCGTCATCATAATGACCCCCCTACTGTGCAATTAGTTTCGTTTTCGCAAGTTATTCCTGAGTCGCCAATCTATGATGCAGGTTCCCTTTTATTGAATCGGATTCTTCTTTTGCATCAACAAACATATTCCGGAGTTGTAAGTTGTTTCAATATGGCATAGGCATAGTACTTAGTTATAAGTGCGGCTATTTGTCAATATTTAAACATTTATATCTAGAAAAAAAATGTATTGCATGTTTTTTGCTTTTTCTATGTAACGTCAGCAGCTTGTTTTCAAAAACAGATAGATTATAACAAACATTGCTCCTTTTTTGGCTCCTTCTAGCTTATATATTGTGACTTTCTATATCATAATGTTGACACTGTACTTCGCTTGAGAGGTGTTGGTGACCCGTAGAAGCAAACCCTAAACATTTACAATCAACGTTACCATCTTCCAGTTGCTACTGTGTTTTCCCCTAGAGATCATATACTGTTAATATGTATTTTATAACATTAACAGTTATGCTGATTCAGTGGAGTTCATGATACGTCTGCACGTCTGTTTTTGACCCATCGCCACGAAGATCAAACTTTTTCACCTCCCGGTGAAAAGAAGTTCAGTAAATAATTCCTGCTCGAAAGTATTTCATTATGGATATTCTGATAAATATATAACTTTATTTTCCTTTTCTTTTTACTGCAACAATGGTATCAATCGTTATATTGTAATAGATTGTCCTATTGTTACAGAAGAGGAATAGGAGATTTTTCAGCGCCATCTGTAATATATATCTGTATATATTTTTTTTCAAGAAACATATTTTACGAAATTGCACAATAAAAAATATAGCTATCATGCATACTTTATTACTTTAAATATTTGATAAACCCTACATTTCTGAATGTTATTTTATAATTTCTATTTTTACTTGCGGTTCCTATTCACCTTCTCCCTAAAGAATATATAGGACCAGTACTGTATATTATAGGAGTACCATACTATATATTCTTAAGTGAGTATGTGATTTGTTAGCGGAACAGTGTGCAACCTCTAAGCATTACAACAGAACGTTCCTGAATTCTACAGAATACAAATTTGAAAAACAATAATGCATACATTTCTATGTAATATGAAGTCACTTGTATTTAACTGTTTTTTAATTGTTCTCTTGACCTTAGATAATGTAGTGCGGAAGTGTTTGCTGTAGCACTTCTATTCTACTTTATCTAAAAGTAACTGATGCCCTCTTACATTATCAACAATTTGGGGCAACACTTTTACAAACTGTAGCAGAAAAACGGAGGATGTGGCCACGCTTAACTGATATTTTATGAAATTCCATTTTTAAGTCTTACCCCTTTCATATATACAGTGACAGTTTCTGAAGAAAGTTTATTTGTATGTGCTTAATAAAAACTGTTTCAAACCTAGATTGAATTTTTTGCTGCGCAACCACACCTCCTCATCAGAAAAGTAAACACCACATTATAAGTAAATAATACTCCTAAGAAGTATGTCACCTGCAAACTTGATTAAAAAAAACAGCGCAACACACTGTTATTTTTCCGCCGTGATTTATACACCACACGGCAATTATATAAATGACCCTTGAAAGATATAAAAACAATTGTTTCCCTCATAATCCCTCTCTGCCACCTTATGAGCACTGTACAGAGTTAATAGTGTTCCTAACCTGCCCTATACTACTTTCTTTTCCTATACTCCTTTGGAAGTGCGTCAGAAAATCACTGACAACAGTCAACCGTTCCCACCCAATAAGGAGCAAACTTGTGATCCGAACACTTCAGCCAATAAAATGTCCATGTTGCTCCGCAGAGGAGGAGGGAATGACTGCCAAAACCTCTACTTTTAATACTTCACAGCCAATCAACATTAAGCTTTGTAAGGTCCCGCTTGGAACGCGTTACCCTATTAATCCGCGAACAGGAAGGAATCGCTAACAACACTTTCACTTTCAACAGTAGACAGCCAATAAACATTAAGCTTAGGAAAGTCCTCCATACATCATGAAAGCCAATTACATGTCCTTGCAACTCTCCGGAGCACAAGTGAATTACAGAAAATACTTCTACTTTCAATAGTTCACACCCAAATGAACATTAAGATTGTTGATAGAACACGTTAACCAATTAAATGTTAAATTTGTATCACGCACACATACAGAACACGCCGTCCTACATATTAACAAATTGCCTGTAACAAAGTGACTGTATCTGTAACAAAAGTGAACACTGCCTAATAAATAAACATAGTTCCACATTATATTAAAGAAAAGACGCAATTAGCCGGATTGTTGTTTTCCCGATATAATTCCCACAGCCTACTGCACCCCCCTTCCCACATGAGTGAAGCCCCGGGACTGTGAAGGCCCCAGCGAACCCCTGCTATTATTTGTATTATATTTTCCACTGACTTCTACAACTAACGGTTCGTATGGAAAAAAGTTAAAACTCCACCAAGTAACTATTTCTAATAGCAACATAGGGGTCGATTAGGATGGCAGCGGACAAAGTCCGTCCGCCATCCTGTCTGGGGCAGGGACCGTCCGCCACAAGGGCGGAGGTACCGTGCCCCGAATAAGGATGCACCCGCCACAGTGGTAGGTGCATCCCGCATTTTTAACATTGCGGCCAACGGTGCTGAAAGCACCGTCCGCCGCAATGCAAAAAATGCATGTTGTGCGTTTCACAGCACAACATGACAGGCACCGCGCGGTGCCTGCCATGTTGTACTGTGAAACGCAGGGGGAAGCCACAGGTACACCCCATGTGCATCCCCACCCCCTCTTCACCCTGGGGGCCCGCATCGGGCCCCCAAAGCAAGGACCGTATGCCTTTTTGTGGCGGCATTGCCGCCACGGAAAGGCATTTCCCTCAGCCCATCCTAATATGGCTGGCGGTGTCTGATATACACCGGCATCATATTAGACCTTTTCTGCCACGGTCGCAAGGCGACCGCGGCGGAAAAGCGGCGGACGGTCTTCCCGTCCGCCACGGTCCCCCCGCCATTGTAATATGACGAGGGGAAATAGGTGGCGGACGGATTGCCATCGCCTGCATGGCGGTGGCAATCCGTCCGCCATCCTATAGTGTGGTGAACTTCTAACCTCTGTGCTCACTAAACTGTTCCATGAACTGTTACTATGGTAACAGGCAGAAAGCCGTTTGGTGGTAGAGTAGAAAGGTACTAGCTGTACAAAAACCGTTATATTTACCCTGGATCCTCTACAAAATAGAAAGGAAAGCAAAGTAAAACAAAACACTGGTTCCAGATTTACAACCCCTTTGCGCCACTTTCGCGTACAAGGCCCCCCTACAAAATGCTTTAATAATAAAAACAAGTTTAAATGAAGCATTTTAGAAAGTATACAAAAGTTAAAAAGTATGGAAAGAGGCACGTTTATATAAACACGTGACGCGCTAAAACAGTGCAAATGAGAACACCTGTCAACTGAAAAACGTGAGGGAGTGTTTCTCGTAGCACTTCTATTCTACTTTATCTGAAAGCAACAAAAGCCCAAACATTTAAAAAAAATGATGGGGCAACTTAAGAAATGACTGCTTATGATAAAATAAAAGAAATGTGGTCCAACGCGTGATACCAATGAATGAAAAATAAAAATGTGCATTTCACCCATATGATGAATATAAAAGACTCAATAAAAATATTTTGAAAACTTGTGCATATTTTTAAATACCTTTACAGTCAACAAACTCGTAAGCAGACTACACACTTTAAGTTAAAAACACCCTTCCACAACTAGTTTTTGAAATGCATTGTAAAATAAAGTGCGTCAAAAAATGGGCTACATACATGGTAAGTGTATCGTAATGTCACGTAGAAAAAAAAGCCAATCAAAATTACCTTGAGGAAGGTACACGTAACCACACAACAGCAAATCAAATGTTTTTCAAAATCTGCACAAGGAAAGGGACTGGTCGCTAATACATCTTCTTACAATGTTTCATAACCAATCAAAAAGAGATGTTGAAAGTATCTTTTGTTAACATACGAGCAAATCAGATAACCTTGCAAGTACACACAGCGAGAGGCAATTATTAAAGATGACTTGCTTTCGCAAGACCCCAAAAGACGTCTTCCAGAATAACTATGCACTTCAAAGCCAGATCCCATTTAATGATTATCCAGGCTCTCAAGCCTAAACACGTCACAAATCATCTCTCATCACTTTCTCTTCTTTTTTTGTGTATTGTGTGAGGCGGACTGCGTGTTCCTATGCCTAGAGCCCTCGAAGGCCCTGAAAGCTGCCACACCCCAGGGCCAGCTCCTACAGTGTCCCGGAGCTGCGCGGCCCCCCTCACAACATTTAAAGGCCCCGGGGGTGGTGGTAAATTAATGGAGGCTAAATACGTTAGTACAGCTCACTCCGCTTACGCTACCAGGAAAACACAACACTACATGGTCCAGATTTCTATTGTAGTGCTTTCTTAGTTCCAGGTCTAGTTATCAGATCGGCACACACACACTCCCTCATGGCTGGTATACACCCACACCACACCCATTCAGCACATACGTCACTACACACGTGACCCTACCTATAAAAAGATGGGGCGAACGTGCTGTATGCCATTTTAGAGTTGCTCCCATCGCAAGCGCTGTGATGGCCCGTCCTGGTGGTCGGACGCATCATGTAGGCCTAAACTACCGAACAAAGGGGCCCACTACCACATGCCTGGCCTCTTTGGTCACTGAGTTAGTGGTACCCGAAGCACCTGGCGGGTAAAGAACCTGCTATGATGATGATGGGAGCACAAGTATGTCAAGAGATATCAAGACTCTGCACCATATGTGAGACTTCTTAGTGGCAGAGCGGGACTGCATGATGTACAAGGTGTCCTATTCACGAAAAGGTGAGCAGTGAGACCTGGGTGCGCATCGGAGGGAGTCGAAGGGCTGTAGCACACTGGATACAAAAAAGCGATGCAGCGATTTAGAAAAACGCAGTCCTATATAGTGTATCAAATTACATGTATATATTTTTTTTTCAATAGCAGGAACGTTTTTATAATCGCTCAAACGTCCGGAATATAAACTATACAAATAGTTCTTATAAATGTGAGAAGGAACGTGTGGAAAAGGGCGATGTTATCCAACTCCTCATTAAGATAGTAACAATTACCAATCATAACATCTTTCTTTTACTATCTTTTAGATGTAGAGCTTCAGGGTGCATTATGTCCCAGCACATGGTGAAAAACACACTGGTGACAGAAAGTTGAGCTGCGAATATTCTTTGCAGTCACTCTGTCACTTCCTCTCTCCTTTGATAAAAAAATTACACACAATGTTAACTTTCTTTTTATCTTACAGGTTGTGTTTCACAAATTGGCGTCCCCCCAACACTTCTAAAACTCAATGTTCGAGGATTCTGCGATGATGCGTGGCCATCGTAACAACTTCTGAGAAAGCTGCTTCGACACGTAGTGCACCCCCTTTGAATTAGGCCAATGGCACAAGGTGAGCAAAGAAGCTTGTTTCCGAAACAACGACAAGTCACCAGTCAAAGGAGAAAGTGGGACTGTACTATTACTAACTCTTTATACTATCTTTCAGATCACTAAACTGGAGGGTGCACTATGAACTACCACGTGCTTGGACACAACAGAGGCAAAAGGTGAGCTACGAGTATTTTCTCCAGTATTAACTGTTCTATCTATAACTTTCTCTCTCCCACATTTTAATGTCGTTTTTTTCTCTATTTCTCTTTCTCACTTTCTCTCACATTGTTCCTCTTTCTCTTTTAAAGTTATGGTTGCTGCTGTCCACTCTGCCATGCACAACCTTACCTAAGTACAAGTAGTGAACTCTGTCGACCACAGTGAAGCCTGCTTCGACACGTAGTGCACCCTCATTGAATCACGCCAATGACACTAGGTGAGCAAAGAAGCTTGTTTCCGAAACAATAACAAGTCATCTGTGAAAGGAGAGAGTGGGTAGTGTCCAGCACATTCACTACGTAGAAATATACAATTACCTCTGAGCAGTGAGAATAGACAGGTTACAACAGTCTGACGAACAGATCTACAAGCTTCTTGCGCCACTTTTGTGTCACTTTTAACATGGGAAAAGTAGCTCTAGGAGCTTTTAAATCTGCCTCTGACTTCTCAAGAAAAACACTCACCTCCAGACTCTGCGAGTCAATGAGATGCAACAGTCTAGGTACACAGGGGCAGGTATACAAGAAAGTACAGCAGCGTGGCACCGTAAGCCCTTTGGCTGCACCACCCTATGGCACTTTCAAAGCGTGCAAATGCAACATATTAACAAGAATATGTCGCATTCCTGTGCTCTCCCCTCTGCTGGCGCACAAACAGTTGCCATGCACCGGCGCCGGCCCCCTTGCACCATGGTGCAAGGATGCCTGCGCCAAGGGGAGATTATTTTTGTGCAGGAAGAGGCACCTTCTGCACAAAAATAATCACTAAAGACATTTTTCCTCTTTCAATGCATGCGTAGAATGCAGCACGCATTGAAAGAGGAAAGAAACCGAGGAGAAATTAAAACATTTGTTCTCGTTGCGCCTTGCTACGCCACTTCTAGGGCGACGTAGCATTCAGATGCATCTCCAGATTTACGATTTCTCGGAAATCTGGACAATGTGTCTTGTTCCAGTGGTGTTGCGTGGGAACACCCACAGCAACACCCATGAAACGCCCCTTTACCGCAAAGTGCTGCGTGTGAAGGGGCCATATTTACAAGGAGAGGAAAAGTCACGCAGGGTGTCTTTTCCTCTCGTAAATATAAAGTAGTCCCCTTTATATTTACGCCTCCAGTGACATTCTGCGCCACCACTACGTCAAAAAAAGTGTCGTACTGGTGGCGCAGGGAGCTTGTAAATCTACCCTGGAATATTGAGAACTCACCACTATGCAGTGGGAGTGTATGTAATGTACTACTTTGGAAGAAAAACAGAACACAAACACCTCCTTACAGTGGAAGTTACAAAAATACATTATCCTGAGTATACAAATAAATAAAGCGAAAATATACGTGTGCAGTTGTATGTACTATGGTATTACAAAGTCTATATTCTATCTTTCAGATCACTAAACTGGAGGGTGCACTATGAACCAGCACATGCTTAGACACACAACAGAGGCAAAAGGTGAGCTACGAATATTTTCTCCAGCATTAACAGCTCCATTTATAACTTTCTCTCATCCACGTTTTAATGTCTTTTTTTTCTCTCTTTCGCTTTCACATCTTTTCTCTTCCTCTTTTAAACTCATGGACACTGCTGTCTACTCTGACGTGTAGAACCAAAGCTAAGTAGAATTTGTGAATTCTGCTGGCCACAGTGTTTACACAAGGTAAGCAGAGGAGCCTAGTTATACAATACCTCCGATTAAATGCATTACAAATGAAAGAGCTTATTTACAAGCCCCTTGCGCCACTTTTGCGTCACTTTCAATATGAAAATGTAACACAAAAGTGGCGCAATACTCTTGTAAATAAGCCCTAAAGAATATAGTTCTGCATAATGACTTGATCTCTCACCTAATACTGTCTCATCTCTGAATCATTTTAAAGACCTATTGATCTGTAATTTAAATCTGACACAGTAGGCACTTCCATACAGACATCGCTTCAATGCGGCCCTATAACACAAGTAAAATGTACCAGGTACACTACACACGTAAAATCCTAGTGTTACCTTCACGTGTAATGTTTGATCTCATTTAATCACATCGATCTAATTTTAAACAGTCATTTTTTTGTTTGTTTTGCAGATTACCTACCATATGTCTATTGGAGTCCACATCACATTTTGTTTATTATATTGTTTTATTAAAGTTATGTTTCTAGTTCTTTATTGTATTGTTATCTTGAAGTTACGTTTCTAGGTATTTATTGTTGTTTTAATAAAAGTTAATTAAAAAAAAATATCTACTTTTTTTTTTCTTTGGGGGGGTAGCGGTTCCCAATAGAAATGATATTTATAATTTGAAGTATAATTCTGAGACTAACTCTTTACCAGATCTGTACCAAAGTCTATAGCTACAACTAACCGTACCAATCCAAAACTATAAAAGTACAACGCCATTAGCAACATAGTGTGGTGAACTTCTAACCTCTGTGCTCAAGTAAGTGTTCCATGAACTGTTACTATGGTAACAGGCAGAAAGCCATTTGGGGGTAGGGTTGATAGGTACTGGCTGTACAAAAAACATTATATTTACTCTAGATCCTCTACAAGACAGAAAGGAAAGCAAAGTAAAACAAAACACTATACCAGATTTACAGCCCCCTTGCGCCACTTACGCGTCCAAGACCCCGCCCCCTACAAAATGAAAAGTGTGTGGACCTCAATGACGCCCCTCAAACCCTGGGAACAACCACACCCCAGAGATTTCTGTATTGTGTGAGGGGGGCTGCATGGCCCTCCACCTGGTGCCCGCGAGAGCCCTGGAGGCTGCCAAGCCCAGAGCCGGTTCCTGCAGTATTCCCGGGTGCCTACCCCTGGGCCACTGCTGTTTGCTATGAGGGGGCGGAAGTCTCCTGGCTCCCGCCCTCCCATAACAAACTATCGCCCAGATTCATCATGGTCACGTCTTGCAAGTCCTTAATAGAGAATTTTAAGGATTCGCTATTAAAGACTCGCAAAACGGGATGCATGCAGAAATCGCAATATTTTATGCTTTTCTACTGCTTCCTTAATTGCGATTCGCTAATTGCTAATCGCAAATAAGGAATGGCTTTCCCATTCATTCCTATGGACCTAAAGGCCCATAGCAATGAATGGGGAGGCATTCCTTATTTGCGATTAGCAATTAGCGAATCGCAAATAAGGAAGCAATTTCAAGGGTGCCAGGGTGTCCAAAGGACACCCTGTAGCACCCCTGAAATGGTAATGCACACTGGTGTTGCGCACACACATGTCCAAAGGACATGTGTGTGTGTAACATACAACTTAGAAAAATGCACTAAAGTGCATTTTTTCAAGTTTTTGCTATTTACCACGTAGATAGACTTCGCGGTAAATAGCGGCCCCAGATTGCGAATTCGCAATTTTAAATTGGTTCATGAATTGTATTTAAGGAATCTCAAATTGAGATTCCTTAAACGCAATTAATCGCAATTTAGCGATTTCTAGATTTGCGATTTTTGCATTTGGGATGATGAATCCCAAATGCAAAAATAGCGCTCGCAAAGGGCGAGATTCTCAGAATCTGGCCCTTTGCGAACCGATTTTACTTTGATGAATCTGGCTGTTAGTTTGAATTTTGAAAGACAGAGCAGTGAAATCTGTTCTCACTTTCAAAATCCAAACAACTAACATGCTGCTCCCCCTGAGAAAAAGCAATCTGCTTTCCTATTTGGAAGAGAGAGCTCTCTCCAACACTTTCAAGAAGCCCAGGGGGGCAGTCCCCGGAGCTGGGGGGGCCTCAGAGCCCACCTCAAGTAATATTTTAAAGCCCCGGGGTGTCGCTCCCCGGGACTGGGGGGCCTCAGACCCCCCCAATTAATATTTTAGAGACCCAGGGGTGGCGGTTCCCGGGGCTTGGGGGCCTCCGAGCCACCCTCAATTAATATTTTAAAGCCCCGGAGGGTGGCGCTCCCCGGGGGCTGAAGGGACCTAAGAGCCCCCCTCAATTAATGTTTTAAAGCCCCAGGGATTGGAGGTCCCTAGGGTTGGAGGGACCTAAGAGCCCCCCCACACATTTACATTTACTGCGGGGGCCATGAGCCCCCGTCACACATATATTTTAAAAAAAAGCCCGGGTGTAGCAGTCCCCGGGGCTGGGGGGCCCCTCTGGGCCTCCCATTATAATAAACTACATTGCCCCCGGAACTTGGCCCCCCCGGGGGCTAATTAGCATCAAAGCGGACTTCAGGTTTTCTTTTTTTTCCACGCCATACGCGTGTCCTACGTGCATACCGCGATTTAAATAAATTATAATAATTTTTTAGGTATTGGGGGTCCTTGTGGTACCCCCTGAGGAGGCCTAGGGGGTCAGGGTGTGTCTACCCTGCCACTTTGCGTCTTTTGCCCACTTCTTTTTCTGTTTTTTTTTGCCTCGGTTCTACCGAGACACAAGATGGCTGCCAACACTTCCTGGTTTGGAGTGTTGACAAACAGTTCACAGCAAATTAGCATTCAGCTTGTGCTTGTAATGGTACCGTTCAAAACAATTTTTATTGGGTTGAAAACGCAATAAGTCATCATATCAGTAAGTGACATATCAGTCATAATCGTCTGCATTCCACAGGTAGGCTCTTAGTTAAGCAAATTTTCCATCAGAAGATCATTTTCTCATTTGCATATAGTTCCTTGCAGCAGTGTCAGTGTAATCCATGCGTGGATGCTGGAACAAAGTCGCTGAACCATTACCCCCCTACCCCTAACCAGCCTCAAACCTCCCTAACCATTCCCCCCTCTTCTCCCTCCCTCAATACACCCCCCCAGGCGTGTTGAAGTGTGTCTTTGCTGGAATTTAAATGGGCCTATATCCCTGAGCGTACCTTGCAATTGGACCAATGGATACAATGTGGTATGAAACGTCTCACTTTACAGGAAGGGCAGCAGTTTGCTATCCGGTCAAGGTGAGGTTCCTGAGAGCACTTTGATATACTATAGTGGGCGTGCCTCAGGGGTATTTGCTGGGGCCTCACCATCCTCGTCCGCATAGAGTGTAAGTTCCATGACCAGTCTTTCCCAGGCTCTCGCCCTCTCTAGCGCCTATTCACTACCCGTTCTGTGTGCAATTTGTAGCCGGACAGCCCCCTCGCAGTTAGCCCACTTACTAAATTAAATTTTCCATTTATCTAAACTGGGGCCCTTTTGCGCTTTCCCTGGGAGTTTATGATTCTCTTAGCTAGGAGGAAACCCAGGTCTATAAATTTACAGGTGATTTTGTTCTTTGAAGTGTGGGGAAACCAATGGAGGATACAATGTGCCATGGAGGGCTGTAGGTCCCTTTCAGTGACATCCATCAGCAGTGCCGTCACCCCCTGCCAAAAAGAGTCAAGAGACAGGCAAGCCCACAACATATGTTTGAAATCAGCGTCATCCATTGCGCATCTTGGGCAGGATGCTGACTGGGTTGGGAAGTATTTATGTAAACGGACTGGTGTTAGGTATGTCCTGTGTAGGATGTGAAGATGCACTAACTGGAACCGCGCATTTACCGTGCTTTTCCAGGCCCTCTCCACTATCCCATTCCATGCTGTGTCTGGTATGTCCTTCCCTATATCAGTTTCCCACTTCATCTTTAGAGCTGTCAATGGGGTTAGGGCTTCTTGGGTCATGCGCCTGTATAAGCATGTTACTGCCTTGATGGTGCCCGCAGCAACCACGACATATTGGCAACCCACAGAGGTAGGTGGTTCTGTCATGCCCGCTTTCCAGTGTTTTCGAACTGCGGTCGTGAGCGCAGCATGTAATAAAAAGTTGCCCCCTGGTAGTTCAAAACGGTCCCGGAGGACACCAAACGGTATTAGGGCACCGTCCTCATATAGGTCACCTATTGTCGATAAACCCTGTTGTTCCCAGGTTTCCAACCTCTGCCAGGTTCCTCCATGCGGTAGAGCCCTGCACATCCTCAGTGGGATATCAGGGGCATAAGGGGTCGCTATAGCCCCTCTTCCCAGGTACCTATTCCAGCATTTTCGGGCTGTGGCAAATTCCAGAGTAAGGTGCATATCTCTGATCGGGAGGCGCAAAACTATGTGAGATAATACCAACAAGGGACCCGTCAGTTCACCTGAGTCCCCCTCCCCCCTGGTGGTCCTCGCTACCCACTGTGTGAGCCATTGGAGTTGGGCTGCTATGTAATACGTCTCATAGTTGCAATCAGCTAGTGATAGATTCGCCCCTCTCACTAAATTTGCACACACCAGACACGGCAATTCCCATCGCTGGTTCTCTGAGGAGCTTAAAGCACAAAAATCCAAACTACGCCATTTAGAACGCAACTGGAGACGGGGCTACTCCAAGTAGGACCGCGCAGAGTTTGTGAGGGCCCGCAATGAATACAAAAACGCAATTACCAAAGCAAAGGCCTCACACATTACTGAAAGAATTGACTCAGCTTCCAATAAATCTAAAGAAATCTTCAAAATTCTGAATGATTTCTCATCAGATCACAGAGTACTTCCCACTCAGGCCCCAACCCAAGAAACCTGTAATGCGCTCAACTCCTACTTTATTCAGAAAATTGTAAATATTAAGAATGCTATCCCTCCCTCCATCCCTGTTAGCCCTTTAGACTCCCTCCCTCTCAACCCTTGCTCTTTCACCCAGTTCCCAGCCATCACCCTCAGCACTCTTTCTGAGCTTACCACCCGTGTCAAATCAGGATCTCCCAGGGACTGTTGTCCCCCCCAGTCCTCAGGGCGGTCTTTTCTGCTCTGCCTGACAGCATTCTCCCCCTTCTGAACACCTCCCTTAGCACTGGTATGGTCCCCAGTGCGTTCAAGAAAGCCATACTGGTTCCCCTCCTGACCCCGCCAACCCTGCCAACCACAGGCCCATTTCTCTCTTGCCTTACACGTCTAAACTCCTGGAGGCCTACGTGACCACCTGCCTTTCGGCATTTATCGAAAGCTCTGGGTTTTTGGAACCTAATCAAGCCGGCTTCAGACCAGCACACTCTACTGAAGCAGTTATTTTAAAAGCCCTCGACACCCTTCGGGAGAATGCCGACAGAGGGTCCCCACAGGCACTGGTTCTCCTGGATTTATCGGCCGAGTTCGACACGGTGGATCATGACATCCTTCTCCACCGTGTCGGACAGGCAGGCATCCAGGGACCTGCCCGGAAATGGATTAAGTCCTTTCTCTCGGGCAGAGTACAAACAGTCCATCTAGGCCCCTTTACTGCAACCCAGGTTCCCACTGCCTGTGGAGTCCCTCAGGGATCCTCCCTTTCACCATTATTGTTTAACTTATATCTTCGTCCGCTTCTCCATTCATTGAGTAACTGGAACTGCACTGTCCTCAACTATGCTGATGACATGCAGAATATTTTCCCTTTAGACACCCCTGACGCTGCATCTGACTTTCAGGCAGTGATGCTCCACATCCAACAATGGATGATCTCCAACCAGCTCAAATTAAATCCGGAGAAAACGGAACTCATCTTGCCCGGCACAAGACCGTCATATTGGGGCCCCCATTTCTGGCCAAACGAGCTAGGTACACTCCCCAGTCCGTCGAACTCGGTAAAAAGCCTGGGCGTTACCATCGACACCGACCTCTCTCTTAAAACCCATGTCGGTACCATCATCTCGGCCAGCATGTTCCAGTTACAAAAAATTAGTAAAATCTCCCATCTGCTCTCCTATGAAGCCCTGGTGCAAATCGTCATTTCCATTGTCCTCTCCCGCCTTGACTTTTCTAATTCTCTTTACTGGGGACTACCTAAGTCCCTACTTCATCGTATTCAGTTGGTGCAGAACCAGGCAGCTAGCCTTATTTGTAAAGCCCCTAAAGGGCAATCTGCTAGACCTCTACTGGCCAAGTTGCACTGGCTGCCCATCGAACAAAGGGCTGCTTTTAAAATAGGCTGCCTTGTATATAAGGCCCGGCAGACCAAGGGTCCGGCTTTCCTGAAATCTCTCATTAACTCTCACTGCCTGGCCCGTAACCTCCGCTCTACCCATCTCCACCTCCTTTCCACTCCGGTGGTTAAATTAAAGAAATTGGGTGGCCATAGATTCAGCTATCTAGCACCCAAATTGTGGAACTCCCTCCCCTTACACATCAAAACCTCTGGCACCCTGTTAAGCTTCCGAAAGAGCCTAAAGACCTGGCTCTTCTCGAACCCCATCTAGGCCATGGTCTTCACTTTCAATCTCAATCACAGCGCCAGGAAACCTCCGGTGTCAGTGCGCTTTATAAATGTAGCTTAAGATAAGATAAGATAAGGTAGTCTGGGACCGCTAGTCCCCCCTCTGCTCGGAGCCTCATGAGCTTTCTGATCGCCACTCTATGCCTGCCCGTACCCCACAGAAAAGAACTGATCATCGCCCTAAGCCTCTTAAAATAGCCAGTTGTGATCCAGATTGGGAGGGCCATAAATAAGTATAGTAACCGCGGAGTAGTGCCACACGTCCCGCTACTGATAAAGGTAGGGTGCTCCAGAAATCAAACTTAGCTCTGTTTCCTCTGATTGCCTTCCCCACGTTCCCTTCAAGTATATCTTCCTGCTTGTGGTAGATCACCGTGCCCAAGTAGGGAAGACGTCTCCCCTCCCAGGTCATTCCATCAGTGTTCTGAGGACAAGTTCTGCCTCCCCACGTCGGGAAGAGGCACGACTTCGTCCAGTTGACTTTTAACTCCACCTCCGCGCTTAGAGCTCGCAACAGAGACTTTGCTCCTTGCAGATCCTTGCCTGTATCTGCCAGAAACATTGAGAGGCCAACCGCATAAAGTGTGATATGGTGGATCTGTCCATACACGTCTAGTCCCTGGTATGCCCGCCCTAATCGAGCATGTGCCGCCAGGGGCTCCACCGCCATAGCGTACAACAATGGGGAGAGGGGACCCCCCTGTTGCGTGCCCCTTCCCACCTTACATGCCTCAGAGATCAACCCCCGTTCTAACTCTGGCCGTGGAATCTGAAAATAGCAAAGCCGTCCATCGCACAAAGTCAGGACCCAGGCCCAATAGTCGCATTACATGAAATAAGTACTCCCACTCTAAACTGTCAAAGGCTTTGTCGATGTCGACAATAAATACCGCTGCAGTATCCACCTCATGGGAATCAGCCTCCAAAATGTGCAGGAGCCTTCGTATATTAAGTGCTGTGTTGCGAGCAGGGTACACAGTCAAAATATCGAGTTTTTAATGTCGAGTTACAGAAATATCGAGTTCTAAATATCGCAGGTAAGTAATATCGATGTTTTACATATCGAAGTTAAAAATATCGTTTTGTGTCATTGTATGTAATATCGATGTAAATAATGTCGAAGTAAGAAATATCGATGTTGTAAATATCGAAATGTTAAAATATCGCTATATGATGTATTATATTTATGTTATTTTTAATAGATATAAATGTTTATATAATAGGAATAAATATTAATTATTTTAAAATGTTAGATATTTTTTAGGAGCGGGATGTTGGGTTTATAGGGGATAAGGGTGGGGAGTGTTTTTAAAAATATAAAATGTATTGTAATGTATTATTTTCAAATGTAAATTTGAAATTAAAAAAAAATGTATTACAAATTTTAAATGTAAATATGAAATTTATAAATATATTTTCGAATACTTTAAATGTAAATATGAAATTTAAAAATATATTTTCAAAAATTTGTAAATAATTTTAGGAGCGGGATGTTGGGTTAATCGGGGATAAGGGTGGGGAGTGTTTTTAAAAATATACATTTTATTGTAATGTATTATTTTCAAATTTAAAATTGAAATTTGAAATTTAAAAAAATTAAATTTTATTACAAATTTTAAATGTAAATGTGAAATTTAAAACTATATTTTCGAATATTTTAAATGTAAATATGAAATTTAATATTATATTTTCAAAAATGTGTAAATAATTTTAGGAGCGGGATGTTGGGTTAATAGGGGATAAGGGTGGGGAGTGTTTTTAAAAATAAAAATGTTATTGTAATGTATTATTTTCAAATTTAAAAATGAAATTTGAAATAAAAAAAAATAATTATTACAAATTTTAAATGTAAATATGAAATGTATAAATATATTTTCGAATATTTTAAATGTAAATCTGAAATTTAAAATTATATTTTCGAAAATGTGTAAATAATTTTAGGAGTGGAATGTTGGGTTTTAGGGGTTAAGGGTGGGGAGTGTTTTAAAATATTTAATATATATTTTTTTTAAATCATAAATTTGAAACTTTATTATTAAAATGTAAAAATTTATGGTAAGGAATTGTAATAGTGTTATTTATATTTTATAGAGGATAAGTGTTTCACATTTTTAATTTTTTTTTAAAGGAAATTTAGAATTTAAAAGTAAAAATGAAATTGACATTTCTACTTTTTATAATTTGTACATACATTTTATATTGTTATGTTGTGTTTATAGTGGATAGGTGTGGTGAAATTTTAAAAGAAATGAATTTAAAATAAAAATATTTGTTTCAAGTAATACATTTAAAATTTAAATCTAAAGTATTTTATAAATATAACATTTTAATACAAATGTGTAATGTAAATAGGAAATGAAAAAAATATATTTTAAAAAAATTATACAAATTTTTAGAAGTGAATTTTTGTTTTTATAGGGGATAAGGGTGGGTGGTGGTTAGGAAATTAATTAGGTTCAGTGTCCAGCACCTATCCTAATTAAATGTAGATTGACGTTGGAATAGTAAATTAAATAGTTTTAGTGTCCAGCACCTACCCTAATTAAATGTAGATTGGAGTTGGAATAGTAAATTAAGTAATTTTAGTGTCCAGCACCTACCTTAAGTAAAAGTAGATTTGAGTTGGAATAGTTAATTAAATAGTTTTAGTGTCCAGCAACTACCCTCATTAAATGTAGATTGGAGTTGGAATAGTAAATTAATTAGGTTCAGTGCCCAGCACCTACCCTAATTAAAAGTTGATTAGAGTTGGAATAGTAAATTATTTAGGTTAAGTGTCCAGCACCTAGTCTTATTAAATGTAGATTGGAGTTGGAATAGTAAATAAAATAGGTTCAGTGTCCAGCACCTACCTTCATTAAATGTAGATTGGAGTTGGAATAGTAAATTAATTAGGTTCAGTGTCCAGCACCTACCCTAATTAAATGTAGATTGGAGTTGGAATAGTAAATTAAATAGTTTTAGTGTCCAGCATCTACCCTAATTAAATGTAGATTGGATTTGGAATAGTAAATTAATTAAGTTCAGTGTCCAGCATCTACCCTAATTAAATGTAGATTGGAGTTTGAATAGTAAATTAATTAGGTTCAGTGTCCAGCACCTACCCTAATTAAATGTAGATTGGAGTTGGAATAGTAAATTAAATAGTTTCAGTGTCCAGCATCTACCTTCATTAAATGTAGATTGGAGTTGGAATAGTAAATTAATTTAGGTTCAGTGTACAGCACCTACCCTAATTACATGTAGATTGGAGTTGGAGTAATAAATCATGTAGTTGCAGTGTCCAGCACCTACCCTAATTAAATCTAGATTGGAGTTGGAATAGTAAATGAAATAGTTTTAGTGTCCAGCACCTACCCTAATTAAATGTAGATTGGAGTTAGAATAGTAAATTAGTTAAGTTCAGTGTCCTGCATCTACCCTAATTAAATGTAGATTTGAGTTTGAATAGTAAATTAATTAGGTTCAGTGTCCAGCACCTACCCTAATTAAATGTAAATTGTAGTTGGAATAGTAAATTAAATAGTTTCAGTGTCCAGCACCTACCATAATTAAATGTAGATTGTAGTTGGAATAGTAAATTAAATAGTTTCAGTGTCCAGCACCTACCATAATTAAATGTAGATTGAAGTTGGAATAGTAAATTAAATAGTTTTAGTGTCCAGAACCTATCTTAATTAAATGTAAATTGGAGTTGGAATAGTAAATTAATTAGGTTCAGTGTCCAGCACCTACCCTAATTAAATGTAGATTGGAGTTGGAATAGTAAATTAAATAGGTTCAGTGTCCAGCACCTACCCTAATTAAATGTAGATTGGACTTGGAATAGTAAATTAAGTAGTTTTAGTGTCCACCACCTACCCTAAGTAAATGTAGATTGGAGTTGGAATAGTAAATTAATTAGGTTAAGTGTCCAGCACCTACTCTCATTAAATGTAGATTGGAGTTGGAAAAGTAAATAAAATAGGTTCAGTGTCCAGCACCTACCTTCATTAAATGTAGATTGGAGTTGGAATAGTAAATTAAATAGGTTCAGTGTCCAGCATCTACTAGAATTTATAGTACATTGTAGTGGGATTATTTTCTGAAAAAATACATTTAGAGAAATGGGTAAATTTTTTTAAATTTACAGTAAGTAAAAACACCATGCACAGTTTTTAATATATTGGTTTTTTATTTTTATTATTTGGAGAATAAATAATTGTAAGTAGATAATTTTTTAAAAAGAAAGTGTAAACGTATACGTTTTTGAAATTTGTTATTTTCACACACAAAAAAAAATATTTTTTTAGTTGTTGAGTAAAGTAAATAATAGGTATATTGAAAAAATACAGTAAAAAAACATACATTTAACATAATCATATATTTTGTACATACTGTTGTAAATAGTTTTATATTTCACATTTCAAAATATTCAGTACTGTAGATTGTATAATATTATTAATATAATTTTTTATTGTGGAAGATATGTTATAAATGTAGATCCATTTTTAAAGTATAACATTTACATAACATATTGTTACTAATATTGTATACAATATTAAAAATTAAACAATTTGTATTATAATGTCACTTTTATTTCTAGTAATAACAATATTAATATTGTATTATTAATATTAATATGTTTCAAATTTTTATATAAGAAGTACATACAAAGTATACATTTGTTAAAAAATTTTACAAACATATTTATAATTATAATAATAAATATTATATTTTAATATTATTTAATTTTATTATTTTACAATTTTAACACATTATAATATTGTTTATAATACATAAGCATAAAAATGCACATATAAAAAAATTGAAGTTTTGTAATGTTTAACTAATTTTTGTTTTGTTAAATAAATATTTAGTCATTTATTTAACTATTTTTATGTTGTCAGTATTATTTAGGTGTTCTATTTTGTAACCGCTCTTAATCTTTTTGGGTCATTTGGGAGGATTCAAGATCGCGGTTGGCAGCTACTTCCCGTCTTAGAAGGTAAGAGTTATAATCTTTAAATTTAAGTATTGTAAGTATGTTTTGAAGGTAGTAGTTTGCTATTTGTCGTGTGTGGACTAGTGTTTTAGGAGTTTTGATGTTTGTAGTTAGTTATTACGTTTTAAGTGTTATCGTCGTTTGCACTTAATTAGGCCTAGTTTGAGTTGGTTGTTTTGGGTATATTTCGTTAGTTTTAGTGTTAAATATCTATTTATTGTTAGTGACTAATGAATATTTTTATATTTTGTGAGGGTGGGAGTGTTGATTTTTTTTTACAGGTGTTTGGTTACAGCGTTTTCGTTTACGGAAGTATTCCTTTTTTTTAACTAAAGGAAGTGTATTTTACCTGTTTAAAGTAAAACCTTTTTTACACTTTCTTTATTATTCGGGTTTCCTGGAGCGTTTTTTAAATTTTTACACGTTTTTGGGCTTTTAATGGATTCAAGTTTGCAGATTTTTTACGGAATTTCGATGGATTTGGCGCAGTTGTATTTTTACATTTTTTTGGGCCTTTTATTTTAATTGAACATTTAATTGGATGTGGATTATTTTCCATCACTTGGATTTGGTATTTCAATTGCAGTGCAAGGTAAGTGGTTTTATCTTATTTTTCTTGTGGGTGGGGAATGTACTGTTTATATGCTGATGTTGTTCATTACATATTTTTTTGTCTATTTATTTAAATTTCAAAAATAAGTAGACAAAATAAATACTTGTATTTTGTAACGGAAATGTGTTTGTTGATACGGTAGGAATATTTTATTTAATTTTAACTGGATAGAGTTTCTATTGTTAGATTAGTGTTTTGGCAATCATTTGCAAGTATTCTAATACTTTTGTTGTAGGATAAAGTTGTACTTGTTGTTGTAAATATTGGTACATTTGAGCTGTTTGTCTTGATACTTTTGGCTTTAATTGCAAGACTGATTGCTCCATTCTTAATTCTTGATCACGTTGTTCTTTTTGTATTGCCATTAGCAACTTGTGTAGTGTAGGAGTTGTTCGGCCTGTTGAAGCTAGGAAGGCATTATGCCAACCCTCAACTGCATTGTTTGTTTTGGCTTCTTGATTTAATGTTGGGAGATATACATTCCACCAAGGTATTTGGAATCTAGGTTGTCGTCTGTGGCCTGACCTGTGTAATCTCCCCACCCAGTTGTCCTCAAAATAATCTAGAAGGGGGGCTAGTTTTTGTTAGTTTTTAGTATAGTATGCACTTTCAATTAAAATGTTATAGTGCTCAGCCACGTCTGTTATTGGCACGTATGCTAGTGCTATTATGTGTTTGATTTGATATGCAAATGTTTTATTGGTTGCATATTCAACACTTAGGGCCCCATTAGGATGGCGGGCGGGCTTTGGCCGCCCGCCATCCTGTCGGAAATCGGGACTGCCCGCCCTAAGGGCGGGGGTCCCGCACACACCATTAGGATGTGCCCGCCACAGTGGCGGGCACATCCTGTATTTATAGTATTGAGGCGGGCGGAGCTCTCTGCTCCGCCCGCCACAATACTAAAAATGCTTAGCAGCATTTACGTAATCAAAGCGGCAGGCACCGCGTGGTGCCTGCCGCTTTGATTATGCAAATGCAAGGGGGTACCACAGGTACCCCCCTGTGTGCCACCCCCCTTTGGCCTTCACTCCGGGGGCCCACAGGGGGCCCCCAGAGTGAACACCGCCTGCCTTTCTGTGGCGACATTGCCGCCACGGAAAGGCATTGCACACTTGCCATTGTAATATGGCTGGCGGTGTCTCATAGACACTGCCACCATATTAATCATTTTCTGCCCCGGCCGCAATGCGACCGGGGCGGAAAAGTGGCGGGCGGTGTTTTGCTCCGCCATGGTCCCCCCCGCCATTCTAATATGGCGGGGGGAATACAGGGAAGGATGGCGGGCGGATTTCCCCCGCCAGGGTGGCGGTGGCTACCGCCAGCCTGGCGGGGGCAATCCGCCCGCCATCCTAATGGAGCCCTAAGTGTTGATTTTTGTAAGTGTCTCCAGAGACATTGGTGAAAGTAACATCCTTGTATAGATGTGTGAGGGTATATTTTCAGGATGGGTTGTATAATGGCCTGTTCGAAGTCGATTATTATTTTTAGGGGAAAGTAGTCTGTGGTTTTTTCTTTTATTGTTTAAAATTTCTGCATACGTTGAAGCTTGTTTGTTTGGTAATAAATAATAAATAAAAGGTATGAAAGTTTTATGGTATTGTCCATGTATAGTATATAGTTGATAGAATGGTTTAGGGCATATGCTAAATGTGCCATCCATCATCTATGTTTGGCTTTCTTTTAACTTTCTAATACTGTTTACTGTTGCAAACATGATTATCCTTTTATCTATGTTATTATTGTCATAGAAGATAAAAGTTTCATCATTGTGGGTTATGGTAAGCTCAGGTGGAATTATTACCTCTTAAAAGGTTTTAGGTGTTGGTATTGTAGGCCTTGTGGATTTTTTTGTTCTAGCTATTGTTCTTTTTATGGAAGCAATCGTTGGTAGTTGACCTCTTGCTTCTTTAGGTACTTTAGGAAGTAATTCTTTTAATATTACACTTGTTGGTAAATCAGAGGTGCTACTTAATTCTTTAATGTTTTCTAGAGTAGATCTAACCTCTATTTCAGAAATGTTAGGTGGATGGTTGTGTTTTGTTGTATTTATGACACTAGTTTCTCTAGTTGTTGCTCGCCCATAACATTTGTTAGAGTAATACTTTGTAAATTTCCAGTTTACTTTAAGGTCTTTTTGTTTCTCTTGGGTATAAATATACCCATATAGCATAACAAAAATGTCCCTTTTCGAGAAGTGATACATTTTGCATCTTCAGTCATAGTGAATTTCTTTAATCTAGGAAAGATGTATTAAATATAATTAGGAAATGTTTTTATAAAATAGGATTAATTTATTCTATTTCTACTTTACTTATGTACTTACCAATTATCGATGTGTTGACTGTGAAAGCAGATATTTGTTTCTTTAGTTGATGCTTTTTTGTCTTTTAGTGCTCTGTGAAAATAAAGTTAAGTATGTTTTAGTCAATGTTTACATATGTATGTTGCTTTTGTAGTTTGGAGTTTTCGTTACTTTTAAATGTTTAGATTATTTGTAAAGTTGGATCTGTTGTGGAGATATAAAAAGAAAGAAATGTTAAGTAATTTAGTTGTTTAAGCATAGTAGTTTGGTATTAGTCATTTAGTTATTTTACCAAGTTGTGTCTACTTACTTTTTGTAATCTGGAGTAGATTTCTTTTCAGTGTAGTATGTGGTCTTGTCCAAAATTGAGTAGAGTTTCTTCTTCCTGAATTTTCTTTGCAGGTGTTAGTGGTTAGAGTTTTTTGGTTTATATAGTGTGTATTTAATTGTTTCTTGTTTTTCATTGGTTAGATCACTTTCAAAGGTTTTCTATTGGTTAGTTTGAATTTTTGTTGCAGTTTATTAAATGTGTTAGTTGTATGGGAACTACTAATGCTGAGGTATTTGTTTTATTCGTGTATTTAGAAGCGTTTTTATAAGTGGTTTTGCATTTAAAAATGTGTTATATTATTTTAGAAATGTGTATGATTGAATTCTGTTTGTTTATAATGTTTAATTTGATATATAATTTTTAAATAATTAATGTTGGCATATTTTAATCTAAAGTTGTGTTAGGTAAGTATTTTAAGTATTATATGTGTGTATTTATTATATTTAAAATGTATAGTGTGTAAAATAAATTATTTTATGTGTTTTTGTGATGTCGATAATTTTTTATAGTGATAATATTGATGTAGATATTTGATTTATCGATGTTTTTGTTAGGTGCTATCTTTATTTATGATTGTCGATATATTTAAAATCGATATGTGTGTGTACGATATTTTTGTTTTGCGGTAATGTGTCATCGATATTTTTGTAGTTTATTAGTTAAATATAGAATGTCGATGTATTTGTTATCGATATTTAGTACACAATTATTTTGTATGTCGATATTTTTAGTTTCGATATTTTGTCAGTGATTCGCGAGCAGGGATGAACCCAGACTGATCGGCATGCATCAGTGTGGTCATGTGGGGAAGCAGCCGAGTTGCCAGTATTTTGCTCAGAATTTTGTTCTCCAAGTTGAGCATGGATAGCAGGCGGTAAGCCGTTCTATCCCAAGGTTGTTTGCCCGGTTTTAATAAAGGAATAATGATCGCCTTCCTGGTGGAGTCCGGCAACCTACCTATCTTCTTGGCTTCATTATATAGGCACGTGTGGCGAGGGGCAATGAGGTCGATGTAAGTGAGATAGAATTCTACTGGGAGGCCATCCGAACCCGGCGTTTTATTACGGGACATACTTTTGATGGCTGCCCGCACTTCTCGCACCTCAATGTTACACCCCAACAGTTTTGCATCTTCGTCTCCCAATTCCGGCAAGTTCAGTCCCCACGGAAAGCTCTGCAAGTCTTCCTCAGACGGGAGCACATGGCTACGGTAAAGCTCAGTGTAGTAGTAAAAAAACAGCTCATTTATCCCTTGTTGATCAAAGCGGGCCACTCCCATCTGGTCCCTCATCTCCAGTATGACTGAGCCGCGACGAGCCAGATTAGCCAACCAGGCCAAAAGGGCCCCTGATTTATCTCGCTAGAGTACGCCCATGTGAGATAGGCCTTATAATCAAAGCTCCGCAGACGATCTACATTTGCTGCAACTGCTTCTTTTGCTTTTAATAATTCATCGTGCTTATCCGGATTTTCAGGGCACTCCTTCTCTTTGGCGCGCAAGTGATCATCATCCCTTTGAATGTCTTGCAGGAGGGCCTTCTGAGTCCCAGCCACCGCCGAAATACATCTCCCACGCACAACCGTTTTACAGGCATCCCATTCAACAGTCACAGTCCCTGCAGTCTCCTCATTAAACTGAAAGTAGTCTTCAATGGCTGTGGCTATAGTAGTACGGAAGACTTGATCTTCAAGGGCTTCTGGGCGCAATCTCCAAGTAGGGATTCTGGGGCGCGGCCGCGACCAGCTCAACTGGGCCAGCAACGGATTATGGTCAGAGATAGTTCTAGTGAGATATTCGCTATTGCAAATCTCTCCGTGTACATCTGGGGAGCACAGAAATGCGTCTAGACATACATGCAACTCGTGTAGGGCGGAGAAAAAGGAGTAATCCTTATCCAATGGGTGCTGGACCCGCCAAGTGTCTATTAAACCCAAGTCGGCTGCCAGGTAGAACGCACCACTGCAAGTTTATGTGTGGGTGCATTCAGAAGGGGGGGGTGAGAGCGATCCAGGTCAATATCCGTAATACAATTAAAATCGCCCCCAAGTAACAGTGGCCCTGCAAGGACAGTCGCTAGTTTGTGTGATAGAAGAGAGAAATAGGCGGTTTGGTCCACGTTAGGTGCATACAGACATCCCAGTGTTAAGTCTCTACCATCTAGTTTCCCCTGGATCACCACATACCTGCCCTCTGGATCAATCAATTGTGATGTGCATTGGAAGGGAACACCAGCTCTTACCCAAATTAATACCCCCTTCGCATACACAGAGTATGTAGTGTAATAGACTTGACCCCTCCAGCGGCGTTGAAAAGCTTTCCCTTCTTTCGCAATGAGGTGGATTTCCTGAAGGAAGGCGATGTGCATACATCTACGGGTTAAGAATGAGTGTATCTTGTGGCGCCTGTTCATAGTATGCATACACTGTACATTCCATGTGAGACATGTGAGACATGTGTATCCTAATGCGGGTCCCTTTGCTGACAATGACAAAGACAATGTTCCATTACTTCCACTTCCATGACACGCCCGGGTCCCCCTGAACCGAACCCTATAATTAAAGCATCCCCAACTCCTTCTCCCCAGGACAGGCACCCAACGGGGCATCCCCATCCAAACAAAGAAATGAGCTTACAAAATCTATTCAGTTTAGGCTGCTTGGAACGTCAGCTCGATGATTCCAAATATCCTCCCAACCCCCTCCCACTCTCCCATAGTTCAATATCTCTGTCCAGGCCCCCCCCCCTGTGGTGGGCCCAGGCAGCCCGCCCCCATACAGGTAAAAGGTCTCAAGGCCCAGTAGGCAGCGCAGATACCTCGTAAAGTCAGTCACACTGTTCATGCTGCTCTTTCAGTCAAATACCCCATTCGCTGTTTGCGGGCTAATCTCTGGCAGATCGGCCTCCGAGAGTCCGTGGACACTGCTAGAACTGGGGTTCCCCTCTCCACTCTTCGTGCACTTGAAATTGTTACTGGCTGGACTAAGATCTCCGTGGATGATGGCCACCACCGCCAAAACCGCCATGTCCCGTTCTTGGCGCCATTTCGTGGGAGAGACGGGCCTTTGCATCGGCAGTGTGGCAGGGGAGCAATTGAGAGGCGAGGTCGCAGGTGGTGAACTGTGAACCATGGCTAGCCATGTACACAAACCAAATGTGGCAAGGCACCTCTGTTACACAATGCAGAATGTGGGGAGAGATGGGAGCAAAGTATGTGCAAAGGTGGCAAGTGATTCTCGATTATAAAAGTATACAATGCAAAGTGTGGATGGGATGTGCCGGACAGACTTGAGTATGAAGAACACAGATATGTACATGTCAACATACACTGATGGTGTATTGAATGAAGTGGCCAGTGGACGCTACCATGATAGTACAGTCAGTAGGGAAGATTACTGCAACGTAGCGCTACGTGTCCCCCCCCCAAATCATTAGCATAGTGGGCTGGCTTGGCGTACGCAAGGCTAGCGTAGGGGTATGAATAAAAGGCACGTTTGTCAGGGCGTGGTTCTCTTACAGAATGGCGAACGTGTCTGCCAGGTCTGCGCAGCTTACACTGCCACAAGGTTGCCCACGTGAGGGAAGGTGGCTGCGTGAATGCTCTCAGCAGGCTGGTACTCGGAAACCATCATGGACGCTGCGACGCATACATGCCACACAGTTCACCTTTCGACACTGCCGTATGTGAAAGAGGGCCCCGGCAGAAGCTCCTGGCCAAGTTATGTGAGCTCGGAAGGTTCCTGAGATCAACGTTGGCTACTGCAACACAGGCACACAGCACCCAGCCTGAGGCCCAGCAGTGTGGAGTGGTCTGTATTCTATTAACACAGTAGTCGAACAGGTACCAACAGTGGAACGGTGTCTTGATCCCACAATGGAAAATGTCGGATATTACCTGTTGCTTGGTTTTCACAGAACTCCCTCCGTTGATGTGCATTGGACTCTGTGCTTCCGTAGCTAACTGCTGTACAGCATTATTGGGCTTGGTTTACAGTACTCCCTGGACTACACCGTGGTACAGCAGGTCAGAACAGTGAAAGGGGGTCTTGATTCTGTGATTGAGGATGTCACAAGTTAAAGTCTGTGATGATTTTTATGTTACCCCCCCAACCAGGTGCAACCAACTCTAGGTCCCAACAGTGGAACGGTGTCTTGATTCATAATGGACAATGTTAGAACTGCATCTGAAAGTGGGGATGAAGGTACTCCCTTCTACCAGGTGCAACCAAGTCTAGGTCCCAACAGTGGAACGGTGTCCTGATCCCACAACTGACGATGTCCGATATTACATGCTGCTTGATTTTCATAGAACTCCCTCCGTTGAGGTGCATCAGACTCTGTGCTTGCGTAGCTAACTGTTGCACATGATTATTGTGCTTGGTTGACACCAGTCGGTGGAGTACAATGAGGTACAGCAGGTCCGAACAGTGAAATGGGGTCTTGATTCTAAGATTGAGGATCTCAGAACTTAAAGTTTGTGATGATTTCTGTGTACCCCCTCCAATGTGGTGCAACCAACTCCATGCTTTCGAATTCAACAGTACATGGCTGTGAGGCGTTAATGAATACTGCCTCTAGCCTACACTGCTGTCGGCAGGGCTCTCAATTCTGATTGAGTGGTGATTGTTTAATTACAGAATCCAGTAGTCAAGTAACTACAACATCTATTGAAATATACACAATATCTTTTTAGTATACTTGCTTAAGAATTTTATTTAGATGACATAGGTTTACTACAATTATCAAATTCATCTTGCTCGTCTAAAGGAACACTGAATAGTCTATACTGTGGACAGCAGAAATCGCAATTCGAAATGTTTTGATTTATTTATTGCAGACTTTTCTGTAATTTATGTTGTATTTTGTGAAGAGGAAGTGAGAAAGTATTTTTGCTTGTCTGTGTGAGTACTGCCTTCAATTAACACTGCAGACAGCAGTGTTCACAATTCAGATCGAGTCGCTATTGTAGATGACGCAGTCCTATAGGAAAAGACATTGCTCCATTGCGCACTGTCTGCACCATGCATACGTATCATTACAGGCTCCGCACACGCTTTTATTTGCTTCACTTATGACAAACTGGACAGCTCAAGTCCACGTTACGTAGCTGTGGGCCCTTGCTGACTGCTCTCTCTGGCCTACACTGCAGACAGAAGCGTTCGCAATTCAGATCGAGTGGTGATTTTTTAATTACAGAATCCAGTAGTCAAGTAACTGGAACGTCTATTGAAATATACACAATATCGTTTTAGTATACTTGCTTGAAGACATTTTTTTAGATGTCTTATAGGTTTACTTCAATGACCAAATTTATCTTGCAAGTGCAAAGGAAGACTGAATAGTCTACATTGTGGACAGCAGAAATCGCAATTCGAATTGTTTTGATTTATTTTTTGCAGACTTTTCTGTAATTTATGTTGTATTTTCTGAAGAAGAAGTGAGAAAAAGTATTCATGGATGTCTGTGTGAGTACTGCCTTCAATTAACACTGCAGACAGCAGTGTTCATAATTCAGATCAAGTCGCTATTGTAGATGAGGTAGTCCTGTGGGAAGACATTGCTGCAGGGCGCTCTGTCCGCACCACGCATAATCGCAGGCTACGCACAAGGTTTTTGTTGCTTCGCGTATGACAAACTAGGCAGCTCAAGTCCACATTACGTAGCTGTGGGCCCTTGCTGACCACTCTCTTTGGCCTACACTGCAGACACCAGTGTTCACAATTCAAATTGAGTCGCTATTGCAGATGATGCTATGTTGATGGCAACAGATAATACTCCTAGTAACGGCCCGCCCGCAGCACGGATCATCGCTGGTTCTTGACATGCTGAAGGCTTTTGATGTGGCTATCTGAGTGCACTAGAACTTATGGACCCTTTATGATACAATCTTTTTGTGTATTAATTCAGATCTATTGATTGTGTCTCAGTATACCACAAGTTGTGGTTCTGTTACGATAGAACATTTTTCTGTACCTACCTTACTGCAGCACAAATTATTGATTCTTTTATTATTGAATGTCTGTGTGTGATCCAATGATTACTGTTGTAGTTGATGATAGCAGCAACCATTCCATGAGGGCTGGTTTACACTCACTCCACATGCATCCACTACAGACGCCACTGGATATGTGACCCTGGTAATAAAAAGGTGTTGAGTGCACGTGCCCATACCCACTTCCACTATCTATCTGTGCCCGTGTGTTCATCATTATCTATGCAGGATACTGTCCCTGGGCCGTATTACATGACATTGTGCTGTGGGCACCGTATGCAACCATGTTACCTCTGGTAGTGGGGGAAACTTCAGTTATGTAACTTTTAGGTGTATGGCTATCACAGGTGGAAGGATACTTTACAGACAATAAATATTGTTTAGAATGGTGGTTGCATGTTGTGTGTAGTGTAAGATATGTGTACATAGCAAAAAGTTTAAGCAGAAGAGGTGTGTCTCATCAAATGCTTTAGAGAGAATGACTAAAATGGGTGGCGTTCTCCTACTGCTACAATGGGAAATGTTCTGAACTAATCAAATGCTTTTTTTTAAGGTCACATGGCAATCGCGCAGTCAGCGCACAAGGAGACCACACCCGATGCGATTTTGAGACAATATATTGACTATAATATAAGTTTATTACAGTTAGAAATATATAAATGTTTGAAATATTTTAGATAATCGGTTGCTCTCATATACTCTTCAAAGTTATTTACATATACTTTTGAGACATAAAAAAAATGAGGGAATGGTGTCCCCGGCGTGACAGCATACGTCTATGATGTAAGACAGGACCTGGCAGCGTGCACTCGTCTCATACTCAATGTGCAGCCTTCGCGACCCCATACGTACATGACGTAATGCGCGGCTTGGTACTGCAAACCCCTCGCATGCCAAACTAGCAGCTGGCGCGACATCGTACATATATGTTGTTACACGGGACAGGGTGCCACAAACCCGTCGGATACGAAATGCGCATCATTTCAATATGGTGGATAGGATTTGCGTGTTGATGGAGCTTGGTAGACTAGCGGTACGGGACTTTAGTTTTCTAAAAAAAAAAAAAGAGAAAATGATATACATATTTTTGGGGGAACATACAAAATATTAAATAATTTTAAAAGTTAAAAAAAGGATAATAAAGTACCAAAATATTGTAAAAAATATAAGTTTTATAAATATTAAAATATGAAATTAACATTTAAAAAACCCTTCGAAATTCACTGAAAAAAACGTCGGTTTTACAGACGTTATAGTTAGGAATTAGCATTTGAAAAACCTTAGAAATTCACTGAGAAAACCATAGGTTTCAGGGACGTTATAGTTAGTTGGACATTTCACTCATACAAAACGATCGAAATTCCCCTGTAATAGTTAGTTGAGCTAACTATAACTCACGTCCCCGCAATGCACTGCTGATGACGTCACATATTACACCATTCATGACTTGGTCAGTGACATCACTGATGACATCACTGACCATGTCTAACTAACTATAACGTCCTTAAAACCTATGGTTTTTTCAGTGAATATATATATATATATATATATTTATATATATATATATATATATATATATATATATGTATATATATATATATATATATATATATATATATATATATATATATATATATATATATATATATATATATATATATATATATATATATATATATATATATATATATATATATATATATATATTATCACCAAACCAATCTCGACCATCAAAGAAGGCGCTGACTCCGTGTATCTCAGTTCAAGGGTTTTTATTTCTTAAATCAGCTTCTGCTCAGACGCGTTTCGGCGGCTTCTCCCGCCTTGCTCACTAACATATATATATATAATAATATATATATATATATATTGCTCAGGATTCCCAGCAGGGAAATGAAAACACACTCTCTCGTCTCAGTTCAGTTACAGCCGTTTATTCAACAACCAGTACCCAACGCGCTTCGCTTCTTACAAAGCTTGCTCACGGTAGGGAAAGTGTTGGATAGCAGAGGGGTAAACATTACTATGGGTAAAATTGACTATTCCCACTCCAGTGTATGCAACAGTACGGAAAGTGCTGGATAGCGGATGGGTAAAAATTAATATTCCCACTCCAAAGAATGCACAGAAGGGAAAGTGTTTGAGAGCTGAGGGGTAAAAATGACTATTTCCACTCCAGTGAGTGCAACAGTAGGGAAAGTGTTTGAGAGCGAAGGGGTAACCATTAATATTCCCACTCCAGTGAGTGCAACAGTAACATAAAATCTAATTAAAAAACATTATATTATAAATTAAAACATTAAACTATTTATAAGTCTTTCAAATTAAAGTAAGTGCAACAGTAGGGAACGTTTTGGATAGCAGAGGGGTAAAAATTACTAATCCCACTCCAGTGTGTGCAACAGTAGGGAAAGTGCAGGATAGCGGAGGGGTAAAAATTACTATTCCCTCTCCAGTGAGTGCAACAGTAGAGAAAGTGTTTGAGAGCGGAGGGGTAGAAATTACTATTCCCACTCCAGTGAGTGCAACAGTAGGGAAAGTGCTGGATAGCAGAGTGGTAAAAAAGACTATTTCCACTCCAAATGCAACAGTAGAGAAAGTGTATGACAGCGGAGTGGTAAAAAATACTATATATAATACAAATTATCAATATTGAGGATGTTGCATAATATAAAAATGTACATTAAATGTTTAAAACATATAAAAAGAACACATATAACAATAGTAATTACATATAACAAAATCTTTCAAATACTATATATAATAAAATAATAAATACATTTACCAATAAATATTTATTTTTCAAATTCAAAATATTTACAAAAAAAATAACAAAATAAATGTATTTATTTAATTTCCTAACCTATACCCACACCAATAATAAAATACTTAACATTTCTTAATTACATTTATTGACATATTTTACATACTTAATAATCAATTAAAAAATTCTTACTAATGAAGAAATTATAAACATTAATCTACTACACACACTTTAACGCTATAATTTGCTCAATACAAAGTAAATTAAACTATCAAATAATAAAACACATTTAAAATGTATCCTAAAATTACAATCTATTACTATTAACAACTAATAATTAAAATAATAACATGTATTTAATACCCACCCTTTACCAATTTCATAAATACAAAAATATATTTATAAATTACCCAAAATATGTATCTATTAATCAACATCTATATATTAATTACAAATAAATTACTTACAACCATTTACACCTACAAACATCACAACACACACCTAAAACTAATTACATAATTACCACAATTAATTAATATTTAATTAACAACCAGATATTAATTAATAATAAATTAATTTACACATTGTGCACTATCAAATATCAATAAAACAAATAATAATAAATACAAATTAATCAATACATTTAAAATAATTAAGTTACTTTCCACCCTATTCCCCTATAAACCCACAACCCACTACAGAACTAAAAGCGCCAAATTAAAATATTATTTTTATAACTACAAAAGATTTAACACATATATTAAAAATACAAATAATTCTTATACACAAAAACATACATCACATGCATATAAAATATACACTAAAATACGAAAAATGAAAAACTACATTTTTAACAACTATATTTTTGCAAACAATATTAAACACGGATAGCTTTACAGTTGATATTTCTGACCCACGATATTTCCAACTCGATATTTGTGCACCTTGACATTTTGTACTCGATATTCTGTCTCTACACTGCCCCTACAGCTATCGATCATTGCTTTAGATCAATTACTTCACCCTGCACACACCGCCATTACTCCTATGTGTAATGGTTTGCAACAGAATGGTTCATACCAAATTTACATGAGATAGTGACTATGTATTTAAGTGAGTGCCAAACCTGTCGTAAATATTCCCCAAAACCATCTCTAAAAATGATCACACCAACAATACAATGCCCACAGGGTCCTTTCCGAGCTTCGTACATTGACTTTGTAGATATGTTAGATGGTGCAACAACTGCAGGTATCTATTAGTTGTAGTCTGTCAATTCTCATGATGGATAGAGACCGGCCCATGTGTACATTGTGATGCAAAATTAGCTGCTAACTTCCTAGTAAGAGAGGTTATACCGAGGTGGGGATTCACAGCAGCAATAAGATCAGATAACAGAACTAATTTCTCAAATGATATCTTCAAGCATATCACAGAAATGTTAGTAATAAAGCATAAACTGTCTTCAGCCTACCACCCACAAAGTAATGGAATTGTAAAATGTCTTAATGACAAAATTAGCAAAATATCAGTCACTTTAAACAAGAAATGGTTACCCTGCCTTCCCATTGCATTACGCCTTCCAACGAAACACACCAAGTACTGATCATCACCACTTACCCCATCAGATAGTCACAGGGAGGACTATTAAAATGCAACATCCTCCATCCAGACGTAAAACGGATGCTGAAGCAAGTATTGAAGTACTAGGAAAAGAAATGTATGACTATCTCAACTAACAAAGGCAGCAGAATGGTTTCCTAAATAGGTTTTACGGTACCAACAAAAGAGCTCCAACAATCCTGCAATGACAGACCCGGTCTCACAACCAGGAGACACAGTACACATCAAGAAGGTCTTCAGGAAGTGGAAAGACTCTAAGTTTGATGGACCTTATGCAGTCACTGAATCAATGGCTACAGCGTTGAAAGCGAAAGACAGAACACAATGGATCCAACTGAGTCATATACAATGGACATACAAAGCTTAATACCAGGAGATGTGAAGGAAATAAAAGGGAGGAGGATGAAAAAATGGAAAGCAAGCGGAGACATCCTGCCCTCCAACGTGGCATTTGGACTTTGTTTCACCACAAAGAGATATGAGAGATATATTTTGTCCGTTTTGTGGTTATGCAATGTTGATTCACCTAAAGAAATATTGAGTAACAATGATGTGGGTAATAATAGCAATAGTGACAATGAAAGAACAAACAAACATACACACAAGGAAACTAGAGAAACGCATAGCATACACTCAAACACTTACACCTAGGATGACAAGATTCACACAGGATTAAAGGATAACACATGGTATGCACATATGAAAAGCATTGGCGAACAGACCACAAATTCAGAAAGCAATGAGAGGGACCCCTTGTACACCAAAGGAATAGGGTTCTGTTATTGTATAGCAAATTTATGAAGCAGAGGATGATGTTTGGGTCTTCCTCTTTTGTTAAGTATAAAATTGGGGCGGATGTTGAGTGAGGAATCAATGAACACAGGTAACATGATGTATTTGTGGTCTGTTCTAAAGTCAAACATAACATTTCATCCTTTGGTAAACCCTATATTGTCCACTATTCTCATTCATCCAACACACCACTCAGTCCCAATTTTATACTTAACAAAAGAGGTAGACCCAAACATCATCCTCTGCTTGATACACTTGCTAGCATGTAGAGTAAGAGGTCAAATACAGCCCTATTTTTCCAAGCAACAACCCGATTTGCAAACGCCTCTGCCTATAAAACAAGTAACAGTTTAACCAACATCATACCAGACAGATCCATGATACTTGAAGAACTAGAAGATATGGGAAGAAGAGGACAGATTTTAGGAAGTTATGAAAGACATGAATTCTTGAAAGAATATATGATACAGCAGGGAAAGATAGAAGTATATGATCCCAATCTTAGATGTAATAATTACACTAACATTCATGAAACTCCCCAAGATGGGTGTGAAATATAGCTAACAATGCTAATAAATTGACTAATTTACTCACAGGAGGGTTGGAGTCACAATCACATAATGTCTTGCCAAGGGAGGTCTTTGAGGTCTTTGTGTCCCCTTCTAAACCTGTGTGCTGTGGGGTACCTCAGGGGTCGGCTATTTGGATATGGCTCTGAAGACATTCAATCTCTTTAGCCTCCTATACTCCCTGTAGAAACCTACGCTCCGCCAGTAAGAACCTCCTGATTGTCCCTCGGGTTCGGAAAGTCGGTGGGGAGGAAGGGCCTTTTCCGTTGTGGCCCCTAGGCTGTGGAATACTCTTCCCCCGGAATTAAAAATTCAACCTGCCATCGGTCCCTTTAGGAGGGCATTAAAAACATGGCTTTTTTCAGAGGCATACCCATAAGCTGGCTCCTGGTACATCCATTTTTAGAACCTTTTCTGTTAGGCGCCTTGATGCCCACGGGCTAAGTCTGCGCGTTATAAGACTACTTTCATTCATTCATTCAGGGAGGAGGGGCTAAAGGGTACACACACACTAAAGGGTGTAAGCCCATTTGGAACACTTATGCCTCCAGATACATCACTGTTAGGCCTACTACTAAAAATGTAAAAGTAAATAAAGTAACACATTTTCTTTATGTTTTAAGGGCAATGGTACAGTTCCAGTGGGGCTCAACCATAACTGCAGTACCACTAAAAATCTAGGATGTTTACAACAGGGCACCTCCAGACTAATGGATGACTACTGGCAATGTAGAGAAAAATGTATGCCCAACTTCCACCCGGATGGCCCGGCGTCTGTTCCCTGGTGAATATGCATACCCCAGTGCTAATAATTCCGGGCAGGACATTTCAGAATTGCTCAAACACCATGAGCAAAAAGATTATCCTTCTTCACCAGAAAGAAAAATGCAGTATTTCAGATGGAACATATACAAAAATATTCCACAAGACTTCCAACTTTTCAGTGAAAGCCAAGTGAATTCAGGATGGTACATACCCTTCTTCACTTTGCAAATACAAGCAAATGCATGGTGGTTTAAGATCACAGCTATCGATGGTGGAGTTTGTGCAAAAATAGGAGCTGTATGCTGTATATTTATATCAGAAAATGATGCCAAAAATGGCTCTCTAACTAAAGCCATACAGACTTCACATAACTTACAACAGACTATGAGCATCATTATGATGGCAGGCGGACAAAGGGACCGGGATACGGGACCAACCGCGCCATAGGTGCGGCGGTCCTGCCATGGAAATTAGGATGCGACCACCACGGTGACGGTGGCATGCCGCCTATATTGCATTGTGGCGGCCATTGCTGTCAGAAGCACCGCCACAATGCAATATATGCATGTTGTGCATTTGCATGCACAACGTGGCAGGCACTTTGCGGTGCCTACCACATTGTGAATGCAAATGGAGGTGGGTATAATGGGTACCCCACAAGTGCACCTCCAACCCCTGGGTGCCCGCAATGGGCCCCCGAAAGTAAACTCCACCTGGATTTTCATTGCGGGGTCTCTGCCATGGAAAGCCCTGCGCCGCAGCCCATCCAAATATGGATAGCGGTGTCTTGCAGAAACCTCCACCATATTGAAGCCCTTTGCCGCCTGGTCACCTGTCCGACTGGCAGAAAAGCAGCGGACGGTCTTTCCATCCGCCGGGGTCCCCATCGCCATCGTAATTTGGCATGGGGGAAATGGTAGGCGGGCGGATCGCCACCGCCAGTCGGGTGCGGTTTGGAACTTTGCCAGAAACACAGCGATAAGTGCAGCAGTTTGGGAAACACTGAAGTCATCGTGTCAATTGGGGGCGTACTAAGGTATTGAACACTTTTCTCATAAGCAGCATCGCACGGAGCTCACTGTGAGCTACACTGTTTCTCCGATTGGGACTCAAGATCCCAACATGCAACATACAAATAAAACGCACTGAGCATGACCCACTGGGCGTCCCTGCATGTTTAAGAAACTTAATTGGAGTCATCTGTGCAATGCTGGAGTTTGCCCATGATGAAGAGGCTCGTCCTTGAAACGCGTCGGCGAAGAACTCACCTTAATTGGAGATGCTGGCTTTTCTCGCAATAAAGAACCTGTTGGTAAACTGCTGCGAGTGCATCCTTTAAATGCTTTCGGACCATTGTTGAACAATAAAATGCACAGATTATATATACAAAAAACAGAATGGTGCATTTCCTTTTGGTCCTCAAATAAATCATATTCATTTACTTTGAACCCCATATGCAACACTGATCTGCTATGTGTGCCCTCCAGCCTGCTGCTCCTTTCCTGGTGGTGAGAAAGACTGCACCTGAATGTTTCCCTCCCCAGAACCAAGTGACACCAAGGACTTGCTGACTTGCTTCCTGTTCTGAAGTCTCAGGGACATCAATGCTTCTTTTAACTCTGCTTGAGCTGCTGGACCAACTGTTGGAACCAATGCATTCTCCTTAGATGTTGATGCAGCGCCGCTTCCAGGACATCCCTCAACGATGATAAGGGACCCGATTGCGAGGCTCGATGACAATGCAGTGTATCCATCACAAAGGGGTTCAACGATTATGCAGGGCCCGACTGCTTGACTTGGTACCAACGCATCTTGCTCTCGCCGTCAACGCATCCTCTGAAAAGGTAGGTTTCAGTGGGGCCTGCATGCTTCTGTATCCGACCTGCACTCCATTGGCTTTCCAGATTTGACCCGGTCCAGTGCAACCAGTTGTCCCCGGTTGGCGCTATATGCTTTTAAGCACTATATTTCAATTTGATCTTTGAAAATTCATAACACTGGTTCTTGGATTGTTGTTGATTTGATCCTTTTGTGTTTAACGCTGGGCAGTGAACTTTGCTCCGCTTGCAGAGTTTACGGAGATTCACGCACTTTGCGTCACACGGAGCTGGCGGAGTTCTGAAAAACGTAGCTCCGCGTAGTGAAGCAGAGGGTTTTCCACGTTCATGTTCATCAACGTCAAGTTGATGACTGCGAGTGAGGAAAATCAACCTCCCGGTGAGATTTTTCCACGTTAGCAATCGTCAACATCAAGTTGGCCAGCGCGAGCATGGAAAATAAACATCCCGGCGAGATTTCTCAATGTGGGGTGGTCAGGTTTCTTATTGCGAGTGGTCGCGTATACTCGCAACCGCTCGCAATGAAAAACTGCTTGTTTGTGTTGAGAAAGCTGCCACTCAAGTAAAAATCTACTCAAGCAGCAGAAAAGGGAAAGAAGGCACCACTTGCGCTGTTTGCAATGATTGCACAGTGCGGACAAGCATCCGTACTGTGCAATCACCGTCAATGGCATTTTTCTATCCTTAAATTCAACCCACTAAATAAATGACAATTTGTGGTTTAAGACATGGTCATGAAGTAGACAAAACAGTTTTATACCCTCCTTTTCTCTCAAACCATTGTTTTCAAAATTCTTGTTTATTTTCTCAAGTAGAAGAAAAACAAACACAATACAAAGGATCGACATGACTCCTCAGCTCTTTGGAGTTGCTTTTTCCAGTAGTACAGTGATCATCAATAGAGAGGTAGACATAGCCGAATTAAAACAATGACCACAAAATATGTCCCCCCCAAAAAGGCGCATTCCACCAAGAACCCTCTCTGTAAAAAACCCCACAAATGATAATAAACAAAAAGGATGGAGCACATGAAGGTAAGAGGGCTTATCAAGAGACGGAGCTACATGCAGATAGAAGTTCTCAGTGGTATTGTGGCGTTGCTATGAGCCACTCAGTTTCTCTACGGTCAAATACATTCACAATTTGAATCAATGTAGAGCCCTTGTTCTGGCAGGACAAGGACACAGAGGCAAGCCCATTGTAAGATATGACACCAGAGGGCCCTATATATATGCACATTTTTATAGGAGTCTGTCAGGACATCCTCAAACCGCTCGATCGTTATCACCTTCCACTGCCTAGCATGCCATTGGGTCAATGAGGGGGCCTCTGCTTTTTTCAGTGCAGCTGCCACTGCAATTTTGGCCGCCCCTAGGCAAAGTCACATAATTGATTTGTCCCCATGTGTTTGGAATCACAAGGAGTCATTCAGTAGGCTCAAGACCACAAAACCTGTTTCATCCGGTGGAGGATATCCTAAAATGTCTTTGAGCTGCACCAGTACCTCAGAGCAGAAGGGACGGATAGTGGGCAGTCCCACCAAATATGTTGAAAATCACCCAGTGGCCCTCAGCCCCTCCTACAGAGGTCAGACATCGTCTGGGGGAATATTTTCTTAAGCTTAGAGGGGTAAAGATACCAAATGAATAATAATACATATTGCGCCTGCCTGAGCCCATGGAGTAATTAAACTTGGGACTATCCCTCACTACTCTGGTCCACTGAGATTCCATAATGGAGTCATCTAGAATGCCCTCCCAGTGATCTTTATATCGGGGGTGGGGAGTATGCAAAGTGTCTAACAACCGATTGTATAGAAAGGAGATAGTACCCTCTGTACCACTACCTCATTTCACAAACCGCTCAATGGGTGTTAGTTCTCTTTTGGCTGCTTCCTGCTTGTCTGAATGAGACATCCAATGTATTAACTGATTGTACTGGCAGTGTTCTGTGGGGTGGGGGTGTGGGGGGGTGGAAGTCTCGGGTGCAATTTTCAAACGTTCGCACATCCGACTTATGAAACTAGACCGTAAGGCAGCCCTCCACCTTCCTTGCCTCAAAGAAGCCAAGCTGCAGTGCAGGCGGAATGTCAGATTAAAATGTATAGACGTGAGAGGGGAAGGGAGAATGGTCAACCCACCGGCCCTAGTGACTGTGTTCCATACTGTGAGAGTTGTGCGTGTGGGTGTGCTCAAGTAACCTTTCAGGGGGGGTCCGCTTTAGGCTTCCACAGTGAGCCCCAAATCTACTTCCACATAATAGCTCTGTCCATATGGAGCGAGTGCTTGTTTGACTCCCGGGCCAACCATTCTGAAATTACCCTCACCTGAGCCACTTTATAGTAAAAATTAAAATTCAGCAACGCCAGGCCCCTCCGCATCTTTGGACAATCGTTGCACCTTATAGGAGAGTTGAGCCCTCCCCCTGGCATATGAAATGTGTCACCATGGCGCGTAGACTTGAGAAGAAGCTGCGCTCTACTTCTATTGGGAGCTGTTGGAACAAATAGAGTAATTTGGGAAGAACTGACATTTGAATGGCTTGTCCCCTCCCCAACCAAAATAGATATAGGGGCGCCCAACTCTTTAAGTCTATTTTTAATTGCCGTAATAAAGGAGGAAAATTGGCTCGGAATAGTTCAGATAGTTTGAGGGTGATCTTAATGCCTACATATGTGATCCTGTGTATTGCCCATTTAAAGGGTGTTGATCTAATGAGACCATTCACCTCTGCCGGAGGAACCATCAGATTAAGCATATATGATTTAAACAAATTAATGCAGAGTCCCGCCATTTCATCAAAGTGGTGTAACTCCTCTAAGGCAGCTTCAAGAGAGTCTATCTTATTATCCTGGTCAAAAGTTGTTCGGTGAAGGAAGAGCAGGGTGAGTTTCACTCAGTTATTGTAGATCATATTGAGTTTCCCCCCAGTACTGTAACCTTTTTCTGATGTGAGAGAGTAGGGTTGTCTTTGTGAAGTCTCTCCGCATTCTGGAGTTCTGTTTCTAAAGACTGATGATCCTTAGTCTGGGACGTGTTGAGGGTAGAATTTAGAGCTATACACTGTCCTGAGTTACCGCCTAGAAGGCATTCCATTTGTTTAGTGGGGAGGTGTCACTCAGATCATTAATTTGAAAAAAGTATGGTATGAGAGTCTCGAAATAGTCTATCTCTGAGCAGGGATCATGGGAAAAACCACCTCCTATATTTAGGGAGCGGTGCCTCCCAGCCGATACATTTAAACACCGGAGCATGGTCAGAGAGGGTTATTGGATAAAATGTCTCTAATTGTAGAGCCGGATGTAGAGTGTTGCTTACAAAGACATAATCTAATCTGGAGGAATTTCTATATGAGTGTGAGAAAAAAGTGTAATCCTGGTCGTTCGGGTGTAGTGTACGTCATGCATCTAATAGGCCTAAGTCTCCAAACGCTCTCTTGAGAGATTTGGGGAAGCTTCCTGTGATTGAGCATTGCGGATGTGTGCTATCTAGCCCCACCTCTCACGTAAGGTTAAAGTCCTCCAGAAGTATGATGGCCCCTTCTGCAAATTCTCCCAGGGTAGTTAATAAGGTATTATTTTATTTATTTATTGATATTTTACAGAGTTTTATATAGCGCAAACTTGACCCGGTATCGGGTATCAGAGCACTTTAGATAGCACCACTTACGTTAAATGAAGACACATTCATTTTTGCTAGGCATAAAGAACTTAGCTTGATTGGTGTTGGGTGCAAATAAAGTGGGGAATGTACATCGGTGTCCCATTATGCATCACTTGACCATAAGGTACCTCCCCTTCTTGCCCGCTTTACAACCTTCTGGTGCGAACCATAAGGATGAGTGGAAAACGAGCGCCTCCCATTCTGTTTAGTGGATGCTGAGGATGTGTAGATTAGTGGGTATTGTTTCCGTTTCATGTGATACTCCTCGGATACTTGAGGTGGGTTTCCTGAAGTGCCACCACGTCAGTCCTCTGGTCTGTAATGTGTTTTTGCAATTGTTGCCACTTAGCGGGGGAGATATGTCCCCTTACATTCCATGTTAAGGTTTTAATAACCATTACCGAACGTAACGTGTGGTCCTGAGCTGTAATTTGGTACCAAGTGAATCTCCCATCTCATTAAATCCACCCCTCAACCTTATCCATCTCTTTCTTGAGGATCTGCCTCTGATCTGATTTTGAGGTCTTCTAACTGCCTTGAACCCTCACCATGTACTACATGAAAAATCAAAAAGCAAACCCCTCACTAAATCTAACTAATAAACCATTTTTCCCTTCAACAGTTTTTACATGGTTGCAGTACCTTCCCGAAGGCGTTTTTGTCCTTTCCCTCTAAGGCATTAGCCAGAAGCAGCACTAGCGCAGGAAAGAAAAATAGGACTAAAGGGTGAAGGAGAATGCAGGAGGAAGAAAAAGAGCCTGTGAGGGCATAAACTGGCTGAACCCAGCACCTCACTGGGTACCCACGTAATGGGTTAGAAGTCCAAGCGGACTAAACAGTCCATATATGGGAAGCACTGTCCTTCCCCACTGTAGTGGTCTCCCACCAGGTCCACGGTCCAGCTGCGTGTTATCCATCTTCTTCAGTGAGTTATGGGTATTTTCTAACAATGTAGTGTCTTCCACTGTCCGCCCTCCTGTGGGCCCGACCGGGGGCTAGCTATTCTGCCATTCGTCTCTACTTGGGACTTTCTGGACGGTGACAATAGGCACAGGATCTGCATTGATTCCTGAAAATCTGTGACATGGCTTGACTTATTCAGGAGCTCAAATGCCAGGCCAAAAGGATATGTCCATCTCCATTGGATGTTGTCTTGTCTGAGCTTGTAAGGAATGGGCTTAAATTGCGCGCATCTGCAGTGTGGCCGGGACAACATCTTGGAAAAGGGCTCTTGATATTCCTTGAAAGGACACTTCATTGGCCTTCCATGCCGTCTGGAGGATTGCCTCCTTCACTTTGAAAGAGTATAGTTTGACAAGTACATCCCTAGGTTAACTTTTCTCACCTCGTGCTGGGGGCCCTACCCTGTGCACTCTCTTGATTTTCACCCTAAGACTGGATTCCCACATCAGCTAAGCAAAGAGGCCTTGGACAAACACCTCCAGATCTGGTCCCTCTACTCCCTCCTGCAGATTCCGGATGTGCACATTATCCCTACGCGATCTGTTTTCAAGGTCCTCATTCTTTAGAACTGCTGGTTTAAGCTGGTCATGGAGGAGCACAACTGTGTTCTCTAGTCGGTTTGCTTGGCCCTCCACGTCATTGACTTTGGTCTCCAGATCTACTGCTCTCATTTCAACTGCATCAACATCTTGCTGGAGAGAGAGCAACCGGGTGTTAATGTCAGATCTCAAAACCTTCAGTGTGGCAGCCAGATCCATCTTGAGCGCCTCTCATAGTTCTCTTTTTAAGTCCCTCGTGAAGCCAGGAAGTTGTCTTTTGTGAGGGCCTTGGTGTCAGGATCTGGCTTGCGAGAAGATGGGCCTCTGGAATCAGCTGTAGCAAAGTAGTTGGCGACCCTATTGTTCGGGCCTTCTTCAACAGCATAAAGACCAGGGGATGTCGCCTAACGCTGCTAAAGCTCGAAAAGCATTTGCTAAAGAAGAAACCTGTTGCTTTAAAGCGCATCCAATTGCCCCAGAGATTCCCCAGCTACCCCACACTTCCCTGAGGGCCTCCAACTGGCACTGTCCGGTGGCTGTTGTGTTGTGTACCCCTCCGACTTCCACTCAGGGCCTCCCAAAAAGCTTCAGAGTGTGGTGGCCTTGGTCAATCACCGGTGTTACACAGAGAGTGATTTTATTTTACGTTCAGCAGGCCTCTCTCAGACCCTCTTGTGGGCCCCGGTGCATCCTATGTCCCTGAGGGACGCCATCTTAGAGTCAGGCAGGCGGCCATCATCCGTAGGCCTTTAATCCCTCAGTGCTGCATAGCCATAGGTACCCTCCACCAGCCCCGCACTGGCTAAAGGTATGGCTGTGAGTTCGAGGGCCGCCACCAATCCGGTCATCTTCTGCCTTCAGCCCTGCCAAGTCGAGGCACTGTTTGCCCCTTGCAGCCGGGATCCCACTGATGAATGTCTCTGGTCCGGTCCGGAGTAAAGGTAAAAAGCCCCATCTCCTCCAGCAGCGCCGCCACTTCAGTCTCTCGGGCTCCCAGTTGGTTCTGTCGGCCCGTTGCTGCCCTCAGCACTCGGGAGGCAACCCACGGATGCTCCACCTCTCGCCGATAAGCTCTCCAGGCTCACCAGAGTACGCATCGCGGCTTCACCGACCTTGTCACTCGAATCATCCGGTCTCAGTGCTGGCCAACGGGGGGTCGTCCTCTGTTCATTCTCTACTCAGCACCGGTAGGGAGTCATCACCCACCTGTTCTGTCTCCTGCACTCCCTCTGGTAGTGCGTTTCCAGCTTTATTCAAGCAAATACCACGGAGCCCTCGTGGATCACGTCCATACGGCCATCTTGGTTGGCCACGCCCCTCAACCCATTGTTTTCACACTCTTCTATTCATTATTTAGCTCATGTCCCTCAAATATTTAATCAGCTCCATTGCCAAGACATTGCTTCTATCATCATCGACCTGAGTGGATGCCACATACCAGTGAATTTTTTGTATACTTCTCAACACTTTAAGGTAAACCCTGCTAAAATTATGACTATGTTTGCTACTTGGGCTTCCGTTGTCCGGAAGCTGGGATTAACGCCGAGGAGCAATTGACTCGGTCGCGTGTTGGAGGATCGGCGCAGGGTTAATCTCTAAGCGCAAGCAGGTTATCTTTTGAGACTTCCCGAATGGTGATTTACATGAAAGTCGGAGACACACATAATTCGGATGAGCACAGTTGTGCCGAGGAAAGGAATGCCTTCCTTTTTGGATTACGTCTGAAGCACTAGACCTCCATATTTGAAATTGGCTATTTATTGGCAATTCCTTTGTGTTGTAGGATTTCCTGTTAGATTATTGTTGCCCTTTGTCCTGATGAGGCCTGAAATTGTTTGACAGGCTGAAACGCGTCGACAGTTACCATTTATTTCGACACCTTCTTTCTTGATTTAGAAATCATTTGGATATAATCTCTAGGAGCATTATTTTGACTAGATGCCATAAAGACATTGTTGTTCGCTTCTTTATGCCCCTTGCTCTCTGGGTGTTCGAAGAAGGAAATAAGGCCAGGAAAAGACATTGCCAGATTTTCCTTGGATATAAACTATTGGGCTTCTCACACATCTCGTGGATTAAGGATTCACAACGATAAGATATCTGAGTTTTTTGATTCTGAACAGGATATATTGCTTCTGAATTTTGAAAAGTATTTTCACACAAGATTAAATATTGCGTGTATTGTATGTATGATGTAAAAACATGAAAAAGGATTTCTAAAAGAAAATTTTGAATCATTTTTGTTTGCAGCTTTTTTCTTTTTAGTTCTAGTTGTTCAGTAATGGCTAGTAGATGAACGTTCTATTAGATGAGCTATTTATTATATAATGTACTATATGATGAGACAGATAATTAGTAGTGTTTGTCTTGACAAATAACCTTCCTTAAAAGAATACCGTTGGCATCACCTCTTTCTTAAATTGCTATATTCACCCAGATGCCGCATGGTTTACCGGGTACCCCCTGTTGTTAATAATGTTTGCCTGTAAGACATTTCTTCTGCTTCACCATCCCAGTTTACAAACGGAAATTTGGATATTCTGTTGCTTTTGAGAAAGTATTGGTTTCTTGTGTGATGCAATTTTAAGCCTGATTTCAAAAATCAATACAGTAATTGAAGCACCCTTTTTCATCGAAAAACACTGAGGTACGCATTTCCTTTGCTCTCTTCCCCCATTGATCTCCACCAAAACAGCAATGAGTACCCACAGACTTGATTTAGGAGTGCTGGAATAACTAATGCATAGACACTAGAATCAGGCTGAGCTTCCGTACTTACTGCGCTCAGAGATATCACCCCACCTCTCCATGTCATTAATTTTCTTGTGGTTTCTTATCAAACCATTTACAGCCATGCTGATTGATGTATGTACTAGACCTTGAACAGCAGAATCCCTGAATTCTTACAAGTCAGATCGATCCTTTACTGGCCCAAAGCCACAATCAAGTTAACTTCTACAGTGTCACAAATTGTGAAAATGCACCAAACAGAGATATCTTTCTCTTTTCAGCTAATCTTTTGAAATATATGCAGAATCATATTAGTTGTATAGAATCAGTTTCAAAGCACTCTTCTGCAAGCACTGGCATTATATGAGACATGCCTTGAATCAGCACAGGCCCAACAGATCAGTTAATATTCCAAACAGACCTTCCATCCAATCCAACACTGTAGAAGTTCTTCTGTATGGAGGAGGGTATCTTGGGAAGACCCATCCATGTGGACACTAGCCTCATTACACCAATGGTGCTATTTATTTTCTTAAATTCTCAACCTTACTACATATAGAGATATTTGCTGCATTGTCATAAGACGGGCGCCAAAGGTAAGCCCGTCTACGCCCGTCCGCGCCTGGACCGCGCCCAGTGCCAGGACCCCTGGCCCACGAAGACCCCGACCGACCCGCCTGACGTACTCCGCCGCCACCCTCACCGCACTCAACTCTGGCCGACTCCCAGAATGCCATCAAGCCACTCCACGACGTACCCATGGACCTTTCAGCTGCCACGCCTGCAAGTTCTCCTGCATCCGGACCAGCCTCGCACCAGCACCCGCCAAGTCGAACACCAGCAGCACCCACCTCAAGTGCATCCTGCTCAACACCCGCTCCGTCCACAGACACGCCATCGAACTCTGGAACCTTCTAGACGCCACAGCCCCTGACGTTGCCTTCCTCACGGAGACCTGGATGAACGCCTCTTCAGCTCCCGACATCGCCATCGCTATCCCAGAGGGCTACAAGATCATCCGGAGGGACCGAAGCGCCAACCAGATGGGAGGAGGCATCGCCATCATCCACAGGAACACCATCCGTCTCACGACCAGCACCGACAACACCCTGACCAGCGCCGAACACCTGCATTTCCAGATCCACACCAACCCGAACACCACCCTCAGAGGCACCCTGATCTACCGACCCCCTGGACCACGCACACAATTCAGCGAGGACATCGCCGACTTCGTCAGCCCGCATGCCCTCCCCTCCGCTGACTACATCCTCCTGGGAGACCTCAACTTCCATCTGGAGAACAACAACGACCGCAACACCAGCACCCTGCTCGACAACCTCGCCAACCTGGGACTCAAGCAACTGGTGTCCACCCCCACCCACCTCGCCGGACACACACTCGGCGCAGTCTTCTCTTCCAGCACAGACATCGACTTCAGCCACGCCACAGAGCTTCAATGGACGGACCACAGCTGCGTCCACTTCACCTTCAAGAGAACGACGACCCACCAACACCAGCAACAGGCCGCCCACAGAAGCTGGAACAAGATCACAGCAGACCAGCTCGCCACCTCCCTGAGCCAGCACCCTCCCGCCAGCTCAGCGAACCCCAGCCAGGCCGCCGACAACCTCACGAAGTGGATCAGCAACTGCACGGACGAACTCGCCCCACTGAGGACCCCGCCTAGCAGACCCGGCAGCAAGAAGGCTCCATGGTTCACCGACGAACTCAAGAGCTCCAAGAAGAACTGCCGAGCCCTCGAGAAAGTCTGGAGAAAGGAACCGACACCGGACAACAGGACCTCCTTCAAACTTGCCACCCGGAAACACCACCAGCTGATCCGCGCCGCCAAGAAAACAGCATTCAAGGACCGGTTGGACAACAACGCACACAACTGCAAGGAACTCTTCAACATCGTGAAAGAGCTTTCCAACCCCAGCGCAGGAAACAACGACATCACCCCATCGCAAGACCTCTGCAACTCCCTCGCTTCATACTTCCACAACAAGATCGCGGACATACACAACAGCTTCTACAACCAACCAACGCACACCATGACCGAACAACCACCCCCCACCACCACCCTCCACGCCTGGACCCCGATCAGCACCGAAGACACCATCCGCACGATGAACTCCATCCACTCCGGATCACCGACCGACCCCTGCCCTCACCACGTCTTCAACAAGGCCGACACTGTCATCGCACCCCACCTGCGAGACATCATCAACACATCCTTCGACACCACCATTTTCCTTGAGAGCTGGAAACACGCCGAACTCAGCGCTCTACTCAAGAAACCAACAGCGGACCCCACCGACCTCAAGAACTACCGCCCCATCTCGCTCCTCCCGTTTCCAGCCAAAGTCATCGAGAAGACCGTCAACAAGCAGATGGCCGCCTTCCTCGAGACGAACGGATCCCTCGACCCCTCACAGTCCGGCTTCCGAGCCAATCACAGCACCGAGACCGCCCTCATCGCCGCCACCGATGACATCCGAGCCCTGATGGACAATGGAGAAACAGCGGCCCTCATCCTCCTAGACCTCTCCGCGGCATTCGACACGGTCTGCCACCGCACCCTAGTACGGCGCCTCAGCAACATCGGAACCCAGGACAAGGCGCTGGAATGGATCATCTCCTTCCTCGACGGAAGAACACAGAGAGTCCGCCTACCACCGTACAAGTCAGAGGCCTCCGAAGTCATCTGCGGCGTCCCTCAAGGATCATCTCTGAGCCCCACCCTCTTCAACGTCTACATGAGCCCCCTCGCGGCCATCGTACGCAAACACAACCTCAGCATAATCTCCTACGCCGACGACACCCAGCTGATCCTCTCCCTGACCAACAACCCCACCGCCGCCAGAGCCAACCTGCACGAAGGGATGAAAGAGGTAGCCGGGTGGATGACGACCAGCCGCCTGAAACTGAACTCGGACAAGACGGAGGTCCTCATCCTGGGCCCCTCACCCTCCGTCTGGGACGACTCCTGGTGGCCTCCCGCCCTGGGCACCGCACCCAAACCGACAGACCATGCACGCAACCTGGGCTTCATCCTGGACTCCTCCCTCTCCATGACCAGGCAAGTCAACAACGTCTCCTCGGCGTACTTCAACATCCTACGCATGCTACGGAAGATCTTCTGGTGGATCCCCACCGAGACCAGGAAGACCGTCACCCAGGCCCTCGTCACCAGCCGACTGGACTACGGCAACGCCCTCTACGCCGGTACCACCGCCAAGCTCCAGAAGAGACTCCAGCGGATCCAGAACGCCTCAGCCAGACTCATCCTCAACATCCCACGAACCAGCCACATCTCCGGACATCTGAGAGACCTTCACTGGCTCCCCGTCAACAAAAGAATCACCTTCCGCCTCCTCACCCACGCACACAAAGCCCTACACGACCAAGGCCCGAGCTACCTCAACAGCCGAGTCAACTTCTACGCTCCCAAACGCCACCTCCGATCAGCCAACCACGCCCTCGCCGCCGTCCCCCGCATCCGAAGAGCGACTACAGGAGGAAGGTCCTTCTCCTACCTGGCCGCCAAGACCTGGAACTCCCTCCCTCCCTCCCGACCTGCGCCTGACCCAAGACCACCTCTCCTTCAGGAAGAAGCTGAAGACCTGGCTGTTCGAGCAGTAGCGGCCCCCCCCACCCCCCAGCGCCTTGAGACCCTACGGGTATGTAGCGCGCTTTATAAGTGTCATTGATTGATTGATTGATTGATAGCATTCGTGATCTATGGTTATCAAACTCTGCTGAATATCATGCATGATATCAGGTATTTCTGATATGAGAACACCGCCTCCTCCAAACTAAGCTTAAGAACGTATTTACCTCACCTGGAGCAGTTTTCCAAGGGTACTCTTTGGAATGCTTGTGAATACCATCTAGTTGGAAACGTACATGTGATGGAGCAAGGTTTCACACGTAAAGCGCCTTGCTTGAACTCAACCCTCTCAAATTAATAATTAATGTATTACCACCATGTTTCGTCTTATTAACAATGCAAAACACAACATTTCTAGTATCTAGGGGAAGCTTTTCTATGTGCTTTTGCTAACAGTAACTTGAATGCATTAAGATGGCCGCCCAACGCAGGAACTTTTCTGCGCCTGCGTCTGACACAGTCACGTGACATGACGTATTCTCTCTGCTTGGTAGGAAATTCTTGCTTCTGCGCACTAGAACTAAGATGGCTACTCTGTGTGTTAACGTGCTAATGCTTGCACTATTGCTTTTATTAAGTTATTCATTCCACTTAATCCTTAATGCTGTAGTTACAATAAAATAATGGGAAAAGAGTAGAGATAAGTGGTATACACTGCATTCATTTATTTCTTGTTCTAAAACTGTTTCTCTTCTACTTTGCATGTATCATATTTTGGGCCTGACATGTACTTCTGAACTCCATCTTTGGAGGAACTGCGCCTGTGCAGAAATGCTCAAATCCCTGAATCACTGACATTGAAACCCGGCCAAGTCTTGACTCGCTAGAATATGTGCCTGGGAGCATGAACTCTCAACCCCACAAGAGGAAGTTGGACTGTACAAACTTTAAAACAATGTTATTGATATTGATACATTCACTGTCGGGTGGAATAAAAATGCATGGGAAAATAAAATTATGGGCCGGAATGCTAATTTCAATATTGAAGCAGGTGACCTCATAACTGGTATGGTGTGATGACCAATCAAATTGAGGGAATTCACACATTTGCCACATTGGGGGCGTGGTATAAAATGGTAAAGGGAAAATGGTATATCCAAGGTAGGCTTAGCTAGTTAGTTTGTCCGTCTTGTCCGAATAGCTGACCTGTCACTGACCCAACACACTCAATAGGTGGTCGAGAGCAGAGCTGCTGGCAGAGCACTCTGTCAGAAGATTCGGGAGCAGAGGTGCTGGCAGGGCACTCTGTCAGAAGATTCGATAGACCAATCGGGGTTCTGGGAAGGAGTTAGATAACCTAATCGGGGTTCCTGAGGGAGAAGATTCGCTAACCCAATTGGGGTCCGACTGTTAGCTGCAGAGAGGGGTGTGACGCTGGCGTTGCACTTTAGCTGTGGGTGCCGGTCCTGACCTGCGGTGGTCTTGTCCTGATCCAATTTGGTCCGTACTTAGACTGATTCTGTTTTGCACCTGTTCTTTTCTGTTGGCACCTGCACTATCGGGAGTCCTGTCCTTTATCCCAGCCCGTGGCCAGGGTTGGTCTTCACACCATTCTAGGTAAACATAAAGCTGAGCGGGATATGTCATTGTGCTGTGTCCCTCTTCTTACCCTTTCTATAATTCAATGCCTAAAGAACGTTTCATAATACTTTCACATTATCTTGCTTTGATGTTATTCTTTCTAATTGATCAAGCTTTGATTAATTTAGTATGGACATTGACATTTAAAGAAATTATTTAGATAAAGCATTTAAACCTTTCCCGAGTCTGTGGTTATTTTATGAGTGCTAATGTTTATTTACTACCTATTTTCTTGCTAACTCCCTTGATCCCTTAGGACTCTAGGTACCGGTGACTAGGATTGGTAAATCAAGGTATAGGTCCTAAAAAGGTTCAATTAAATCACTGGTTAAGCGTAGGTTTAACTGTTCAAAGTGTGTATGTGTTTATGGGCCCAGGTGAGTATGGTAAAATTCTGAGCAGGTGAACCCGCTCTCTATCACATGCAGCGAGAAGCAGAGATTTTTGCGTCAACTTTTCTAACTTGGTGAATAAGCCCCTTTTATTTTAAAACTCTTTCTACTGGGAGGTATTGCGCCTGCGCAAGTGCAGGAAAACCATCATTTAACTTCACCACCAAACATATTTCAAAATATGCAAGCACTGATCAGATATTTGAAAAGCCGCTGATATAGGCACTAAGAGCAATCCAATTTTGGAACAATAGGTGTCTCACTTGAATGGTACTGTTGTTTAACAACAGAGATATATGTGGCCAGTGACAGGCCTTCAACTACCAGTGTGGTAGATGGTTTAGAATGTGTGAAGTTATGGAATCAAGAGTGCAAACCTTCTAATTAAATGACAAAGGAGAGAGACGTCAAGTGCTATCTTTAGACCTGGGCGTGAAATTCCGCTCCGCTCACAGAGTTTGTGGAATTTTTTTTACTATGTGCTCTGCGTTTTGCATGGAGTTCCAAAAAACTCAGTGGAGCGGAGTGGAGTTTTCAAGCCCAAGCGAGGAAAATCTTACTCCAGACTACCTCCTGGCGAGATTTCTCAATGCAGGAGGTTGTGGATGGGGAAACCGCTCGCATTCAGAAACCTTCTGTTCTCGATGAGGAAGCTGCTGAGTGGAAGAACGAAGCAGCGCCCTCTTGCGCTGTGCGCGGTGATGTTCACGCTGATTTTACAGCATGGGACAAACAAACTGCGCTTAAAATCAGCACAAATGCCGCAACGTAACGACTTTTGCCACTTGCGGAACTACGTGTAGCGCGACAGAGATTTTTGGTCACTCTGCTGAGTTCTGCTTAGCGGAACTCTGCCCAGGCCTAGTTATCTGAACCTTCCTTAAGAAGTGGGGCCCCAATATGATGGTCTGAGTAAACCAGCAAGACAGGCCGTAATAACTCCGAAAGTAAAATCTCCAAATAAATGAAGCTCATCACAGATCAAAACTACACAAAATGCACTCTCATATACAAAGAGTACTTGCATTATGCATAAAAGGTGAAACACATGCTTTAATGTATATAAAGATATATTTAGGCATGAAACAAATGGTCCACTCCCTTCTGTTACCACTGACCCACACCACCATCTTTATAGTATGTAAACAATATACGTCATAGAAATAGGAATGTATTTTCCCCGTTGCCTGCAAGCAGACAATCCTGAACTTATAATTGAGTTAATGGAATGATGCGAGTGTTTGTGAAAGTATAGGTTTCAAATAATTTACGGTGCAAGTTACCACTAAGTAGAAATATCGGAGCCGGAGTTTTATTTATTGCTGTTCAATATTTTCATTGAACTTTAATTCTGCTGTATTTACACGTCGTTAATCCGATTAATATTAATGCTAACAATAATAATACATATTTGTTTTATTCGTTAACTGTTATTTATATTTTGATGTTTGACCTTAGCTTCTTTTTGCATCTGTTCCGTTATCATTTTTGATGTTACTGTTGTGATCATAAATCATACAACCTAAAATCATGCACTCAAATAACATTAATTCGCAACATTCCAGAGTAATATTATCTTCAACACAGAGAAATGTGCAAATTGCCAACCTTTTCTCACTGAGCCATAAAAATGTACGCTGAACAGTTAATTAAAAAAAAAAACTCTTGTTGTCTATAGAGGCTTAAAAGGTTTAAATAGTTTGTTTTGACACCTGCCTGTAACATAATCTCATCTCTCCCAATTGTACACTCCGTTTCATGTGGATACTATTGAAAGGGCTATTCGGGGTGGATGTTTTGAACAAATTATTTCTTGAACTCACGAATACACATTACCATATAGACTATTTAAAACTTTGCCGAGTTCCGTATACCGGGCTGATAACTGCACTCTATAACAATTTATCAATATAAACAAATATGACAGCTACTTGTGCTTTTTAATGTTAGAGAGCAAGCAACGGTTCTGCAGAAATACAAATACAGCGTGCTCAGCAGTATATTATGTGCCTGCTTTATCAATTGTTTTGATAATTCTTCAGTTTAAAAGACAAACAGTGTTTTAGCCGGTTTCACTACATTTTTAAAAGATGCACATTTCTTTATACATTTTAGATTGTATTGTAAGATATAGTAAACATTCCTTGTCATAATTTATGGTGAAAGAATCTATAGATGGTCACTTACCCTGCTCCTCTCGATGAAAGTGAAGATGTTGTTGTTTTTAGAGGAAATAAAAGGCAGATTCTGACTTTATATCTGTCATTATACGCTTAATCAAAGAGAGCATCAGAGGAGAGGGAAAGGTTGGTAATCTCGTTTCCAATCTTGTGAAAACTGTGGCTCTCTGCTCCCGCAGAGAATCGGCCTGGCTGAAACTAGATCGCTTCCATGCGAAGGACACAAACGCTGCCCTGAACTTAATCCCCTAAGTGAAATGAATTAGCAGCAAACCAAGTCCGGATGCAAATCCACCCTTGACACTGAGCGTTTCTCCCGAAAGCCAGGCTCAAAGGGTTACTTTTGTTAAAGAAACAGGTGCTATTTAATGAAAACTTGATGTCATATACAGAGAACATTTATAGCATGAGTTGCAAAAAGCATAGTAAAAGCCAGAGGATTTCACTAAATTTTGTGACATAGTATTTAATTATCTACATGTATTAAATGAGATATGAAGTTTATAGGAGAAAAAAACATCTTTACACTGCGCATCAGCCTATAGGTCGTCACATTTCATTTGTTAACTAATTATGTGCAGTGTCTTAAAGATATACGTCATTGGTGTTCAGTGGTGTGTGTTGTAAGTGTTGCTGTCATTGGTTGCTATCCATTGACACAACTGGACTTCCACAAATGATAACAACCATTTCATAAAAGAAATCCAAGGGGGTGTTTTACATAAATGCAGTGCACAGGCCTGTTATGCAGTGGCTGCCATGGTTACACCCTCATATGGATCAAAAGTGCCCACATGACAACCCAAAAATGCACCCTCTCGAGCCCTAGAGTTTGCACCTGCATTGGGCGAGGTGCATAAGTCCTTCAAACTGCTGCTCTGTCTTTTGCTGACACCAGGCCTAATTTTGAAGAAGGGTGATACAGTGAGTGACTGCAGCCCCCTGCAGGGGATACCCACGGCTCCAGTGCCCCCTCCTTCTGCCCATGTCACTGGCAAAGGCGTTCCCTCCTTTGCATGGAAAAGAGAGAACACTACCTTCTCCGTTTATTTGGAAATGTGGCCCTATGCAGTTAAAGTTACAGAAGGGGCTGCATAAGCTTCAACGGACCGCCCTGTAATGCAGAAGTGACCTAGAAGCAAAACAACGGGGAGTTGCAACCCGTGGGCCCTTCCTGTAGTCGGGCCCCATGAGAGACTGTAGTTGACAACCATAGTCAGGGCACAAGTGCTCCATTCTGCGTGTGTAACCAACCCATGATTCCCACAGCCAGAAAGGCCCACGCTATGCATACTGAATTATAGACAAGTCAGCATTGTGTGATTTGGGCAGGTGTGCACAACTTCCACATGATTTGAGTATAAGTTAATAGATAGGAATATTATGGGAGGAGAGCTGTAAGGCATGGACACACAGGGATTTGACCCAGGCCCCTTGTATTTTAGCGTCTCATAGTTAGGGTAAACAGGCACCTTCTGCTTCCTGCACTGTGTTGAGTATGTGAATTATGTGTGTGAGTATGTGAAATGGGAACCATACAAAACTGTATGCAATGTCACAATTACATTTGCCTTACTGCTCTGCAGAGTAAAACGACAATATCTAAAACACACCTAATACTGGAAAATGTGGACGTCCTTCTCTAAAACTACAGCTACTAATGTAGGCACCGGTTTTGTTCCTTTTAAGTCTTTCCAGGATGGTTTGGGGACACATCACTTGCTTTGCCACACATGTAAACGTTTTCTACAGTGTTCATCTTGCACTACATGGCTCTTCAGCATCCACGCACTCCAAAGACCCCACTACCAACAAATGCTCCATTTGCAGACTGAAGGAAAAAATTAGAATAGAGAACCCAACTAACCTCATGCTACTGAGGTCCCTCTGCACAACAAGCACACAATTCATCGCACCAGCCAAGTACTATACTAACACCACCAATGGATCTGCCAATAGAATATCCTTCGAGACAATCAAGAACTGAATGAACCCACTTCCTGACGGAGTGCCTCACTTACAATATTTTGGCGCAAGCAGCACAGCAACCCTTCCTGTTGCGCTGTCACGCGTCAAAAGAAAAGGGCAAGAATGCTCCATATCTACAAGATACGGTGCATTCCTGTCCTTTTCCCCTGTGCTGGTGCACAATGGGCTGCCATGCACCAATGCAGGCACCCCTGCGCCTTGGTGCACGGGTGTCTATGTTGTAGGGGTGATTGTTTTTGTGCAGGAAGGGCCATCTTCCTGCACAAAAACAATAATAAGCAGTGTTTTCCTCTTTCTATGTGTGCTGCAGAATGCAGTACACATTGAAAGAGGAAAAATAAGGAGACATAAAGGTATTTCTCCTCCTTGAGCCTCTCTTACGCCCTCCCCTGGGGAAGGGTAGGAATCTGACACATTCCCACATTTAAAAAACCTTATAAATCTGGGAATGCATCAAGTTCCATGGATGTTGCGTGGAAACACCCACAGCAACACCCATAGAATGGCCCTTTCACCAAATTGGTGAGTGAAAGGGGGCCATATTTACAAGGCAGTGAAAAGCCTTGCTGGGTGGCTTTGTGTGGCCTTGTAAATATGGACAGTCACACTGCGCCGCTGTTGCGTTAAAGAAAGTGTCGTACTGGTGGCACAATGGGCTTGTAAATAAGCTCCTAAGTCTCTCCAGGGTCTCTGAAACAACCCAACCCAATTTAAGGGAGGAAATCCCCCTGACAATGACAAGAATGCTTGATATTTTGGCTGTGGCCGAACAGAAAAGATCAAATCCAAGACAGAGGCAATCCTGATATTCCTGCCTACTGTGACAACCTTTCCACCACTACTGTGTGGTCAACAGTGTAATAGGCCACACAGGGGTTGAGTATATATAAGCTACTTTCTTGTTAATGTGGTTAGTACAGTGGTCAAAGGTGTACACCACCAAGTCCTGTACTTTGTAAAATTCTTCCTCTTCCTCAAAATGACTGTGGAATAAGGCTAAAGAGAGTCCTGGTCCTGGCATACCTGGACTACTGCAATGTCAGACTCATGCATCAAGTCTTAGCAACATCTCCACAATAGTGACTGTATTAAGCATTTACTGAAAGTTCATCAGTGGCCTGCAGTTGATGCCAGGATGAAATTCATGGCTCATTATACCATAACTGCTACTTGGGCAATGGCCTAGGATAAACAAACTAACGGAGAAGGAGGGTCTAAGGGAATATTTTAGAGACCTCGCTTGGACCAATTCCCCATTTAAGGCATAATAAACACCAGTAAAAGTCCACGGCTCTTGCAGATCCAGGTAACCGTGTAAAAACGCAATGATCTCCAAGACGACACAGTTAAAGGAGGAAAATCATTGCTTCTATTTTACAGGAACAAAAACAAACAAAAACCACCTAAAGACAAATCCTTAAAGGAAGACGGATTCCCATCGCTCACCTAGGTGACATGATTCATCATCTGGGATCACCTCCTCGTCACACTCCCAGGTAACCAAGGGCTACAACCTTCCGTCTACCAGAAGGGAGCTCGCAGATGTTTTCAAATGAGCTCTTTCAAGTTCTAAAGTATCAAACCAGTATGATGCACAAGGAATATTATCAGAGTGACGGGCACAGTGCTAGGTCAAAAATGTGTGAAAATTGAATAGCAACAGAAAAAAAGTTATTATTTAGTATCTCTTGTTATCCAAGCTAAAAACAGTGCAAGAGCAGTTTTGACAAAATAACTGCCAAAATTGGGTCTACATGTTTCAGCCAAACAGGACATACAGTCGTCCAAGGCTTTTTTCAGGACCACTGCATAAACTCAAGTCAAGTCAAGTCAAAAAGGTTAGTTTATTTAGATCGTAATCTTTAAACCAATAGATCACACTTAATTGAGATAAAATGTTTCCCAACGACAACAATTCATACAAATTTGTAGATAAAATCTAATTTCTTTTGTTTAGTTAATAAATATGAATGATCTTCCCCAAGACATGACATTTAAAACTGGGTGCACATATAATTGATTCCTGCAAATGATTTTTTATCCTAATAAAATTAATAAAACCAATTATCTCTAGACAAGATTCTGTTTAAAACACTAAAATCTATTTCTGACTTATTATAAAACGCTGTACAATCTTTATAAATTTTCCGAGTGCAATTGCAATATCAATACTTGGGAGTTCTGTAAGTAGCTCAAGTGCTTGTCTCCTAGTTCTTATATCATATTTTATAAAGATTTGACGCAGCCAAAGTTTACGTTGATCTAAGATATTTAAGCAATCCAACAAAAAGTTCACGGTATCCCCTTTTGTACCCAGCCTGCATTTACAATGTCCATTAAGGTCTAAAATTTTGCTTTTTGCTTCTTTATTTGTTATCCATGGGTTAATCCCAATGCGTAGCCTTAAGATTTCTTGTCTAAACCACCGGTTTGGCAAGAGATCTAAGTATGGGAACCAGCTTTCTTTTGTCCATGCCACTGATATTTTCTTACCAAGATATTCCCTATCCACGCTTCTGCTAGCAGCTTGTCCATTTATTTTTAGGTCATATTTTGAGCACTCTATTGTTAGGGAATTACGGCATATATCCACTTTTATATTTTCGCATGCCTGAATCCTTTTCTTCCTACACGTTTTTGCCCATTTCAAGTTACTGTGTTGTATTTCTTTCCGAAACCAATGTGTAAATTTTTGGTCGTTTTCAAGGCGTTTCCAAAATCTAATTACTGCACCTTGTGCATGGACCCCCCAAGCTGTTGTCCCTATCTCTGTTCTTATGGCTTGCACCATTGCTGATGGGGGGAGGGATAAAAGGTTTTTCAAGCATTTCCCTTCCTCTAGGTCCCAGACTCCCTTACTGCTCAAATAAAGGATTTCTGCTCCATAGAGTACTTGTGGTGGGATCATTGCATTGAAAGCTTTTAATATTGGTCGATGGGATTTATCCCCATAGTCCCGGTTGAACATTTTTAGACCAGCAATTGAGGTTTGGGCCTTCGCTTTTTGGGCTTCAAGGTGTGTTTGCCAATTAAATCTTTTGTCAAACCACACACATAGATATCGGTATTCATTTACAGTTTCTAATTTAAGATCCCCTAAAAACCAATTAAACTTGATCACTTTTTTCCCAAAACACAGGATTTTTGTCTTGTCTAGATATACCTTTAAAAATAACTTTTTACAATATTCATTAAAAGAGTTCAGTTTCCTTTGAAGGCCAATTTCTGTTTGATCCACAATTATAAGATCATCTGCGTATAACAGACACGGCACCTTTTTACCATTCATTCTTGGACTGGCACTACCCTTCACTTCAAGACATTCTGGTAACTCTGATAAAAATATCGAGAATAGCTGGGGGGCCAGAACGCAGCCTTGTCTCAATCCATTTTCGATAGAAATTTTTGGTGTCAATGACCCCTCAGTATCCTTAATCACTTGAGCCCAGTTGTTCCGGTGCAATTCTTTTAATACCGTCAGCAGGTCTCGCAGGATATTTTTCTTTGTTAATATTTCCCAGAGACAGTCCCTATTCACAGAGTCGAATGCGGCTCGGAAATCCACGAAGCAGCAACAGAGTTTTCCATTCTGCTCCGTCGACTTCCTTGCCATTGCCCATAGTGCGAAGCAGTGATCTATCGTTGAATGTCCCTCTCTGAATCCTCCCTGTTCAATAGGTATTATTGAGTTCTCCTCCACCCAGTCATTTAGTCTATTTAAGACTAATTTTGAGAAGACCTTTTCCCCTATATCAAGGAGGTTTATCAGTCTGTAATTTTGCGGGTCACCGGGGCTACCCTTTTTGTGGATCGGTCTAATTATTGCACCCTTCCAGTTTAATGGCACTTTTCCCTCTGTTAATATTAATTGAAAGAGGTGGGAGAAGAACGTTGCCCACCATTTTGTTTGGGACTTAAGAATTATAGCTGGGAGATTATCCGGCCCTGCAGCCCTGGTTAGATTCAGCTTCTCAATTATTCCTTCAACAAGGTCTTCTGTAAAGTTTAGTTTAAAATCATCTGAAATTTCCTGCCAACCTGGGGACACTCTAGCTCCTGAAGTTAATCTGGCTTCATATAGTTCCCTTATGTATTTGTCCCAAACTGCCTCACTTACTGCGCAAATCATATCTCCAGCTGGGGGGGACGATGCTGATTTTATCAATTTCCAAAATTGTCTCAAGTTCTTATCTTCAATTGATTCTAGCAGCTTGCCCCAGCATTTCTCTTTATACTCCCTTTTTGCATAGAGGACCATATTTTTAAACTCTACTTTCAGAGAAATAATATACTATATAAACTTCTGCTACTGCCTATGTGTGAGAACTAATAGTGTTACAACTCAAAATTGAAACAAAGGTTGGAATCAATGCAACCAATAAACCTGAACTCCAGGCGTATTAATCCTCCCCAAATCCCTGGATGCTGATGGCACTCGTAATTCACGAGGATCGGACCTCACCTCACCTGGCAACAGCTCAGAAAAAGAGGCCCGCTCTGTCCGTCGGTACCTCGAACCGGAACTGAGCTTTTCGGGGAGGCCTAGAATGCCTGCAGAAGTAAGCCTTTCACTATACCCGTCAAAAATGTTGTGCCCACCTACCTGATCCATCAAAAATCATTCATGAGGATGAAACACAGAGAAGGATCCCTGAGAGCAGAAGGCTCCATACTATGTAATACCCTTTTCTTCTCCTTGAGATATATACCCCACAACTAACGGTTCAGGAAACTCTTGAATACATAGTTATCCAGATCTTTCTAACTTAACTCGCTACAGATCAATGTTTGTGATGGAAAAATATTGATCATGGGCTCCAACCTTTCGTGTCTCTTCACTTACTTGTATACTGTCAGCTTGTCTTGTGCTCAGAAATATCTGAAACAAGCCTATCTACACAAAACTCACAGTAAATATAACCAATGCAGTGAAATCTGATGGATAGCTTGACCGTTTGCCAGAGCTTAACAGCAGCACATGTAAGGCAGAAGATTTTTCAAGGGGCTTGTTGGAAAATGTCCCTCTCTGAAAGGTCACCCTCTCCTGTTTTTCTGACCTTGTTTTTGTTGGCTTTAGGACTCTAGGCACTTTGCCATTGCTAACCAGTGCTAAAGTGCTTGTGCTCTCTCTAAATTGTGATAGCATTGCTGTATACACAATTGGCATATTTAATTTACTTGTAAGTTCCTAGTAAAGTGGTATCCTATATGCCAAGGGCCTGTACATTAAATGCTACTAGTGGGACTGCAAAAATGATTTTGTGTCACGCCCTAAGAAACCCTTTAAATGTGTCCCAGGCCTGCCACTGCAAGACCTGTCTGTGCAGTTTACTGCCTCTTTGACTTGGCATTTAAAACCCTTTAGCAAAACTCAAACTACCCTTTTATAATATGTGTCACTCCAAAGGACGGCCCTAGGTAGCCAATAGGGCAGGGTGCGATGTAAGTAAAAGACAGGAGATGTACACTTGGTTTTTGCATGTCCTGACAGTGAAAAACACCTAACTTAATTTTTCATTATTGTGAGGCCTACTCCTTACATAGGTCAACATTGGGAATTTCTTGTTACACTTTTAGGCTATAATTCCGAATTAGAAAGGAGTGGCTATGTCATGTTTTATATCTCCGGAATGGTAATGATAAATCCTCTTTACTTGTAAAGTTGGATGGAACATTACTACTTAAGAAATGCTGCTTTTAGAAAGTGGACATTTCTTTGCTCATTATGCTCTGTGTGCCTGCAGCCTGTCTCCAATACACACCTGGGTCTTTGACAGCTTGGCTCTGTACATTCCCCCTAGACAGCCACAAACACAGGAAGGTTCGGTGTGTTTGAGTACCCATATACATTCTGATGGCTCTTCCTGGGCAGGAATATATATATATACATATAAATATATATATATATATATATATATATATATATATATATATATATATATATATATATATATATATATATACGCACTGGAAAATTAAACACCCACTTCCCTTACAAAGAAATGGAAAGTTTGCATCTCTGCAGCCTCTCTTATTTTTGACCTTATTCATCTTCTGCTCAATCAACACATCATCCACAAATGCACACACCTACTTGCTGCCTTTCTTGGCTGGGCTTATCAATTAATCTTCTTTAATTCAAATTCAAAGTGCAGGCCCTTTATTCAGCCTTCTTGGTAACTACTACCCGTGAATAGCAGTGGGTAATTTGCTCACTTCTGTCCTTTCTTGCGTCCTTTCTACCGCACACTGTCTGTACTTTATGCACTAGCTTGCTTCCTTAGATGTGCTACTCGTTTCTCTTGCTCCCACTGCGGAATCCAACACCCTATCTGTGTAATGAGCTGGAAATCCAAAGATCCACTTCACTGACAAGGCAGTGGGCAGTTAGTGTGTTTCCAGCATTTCTTATTTTTCACCTTTTTCATCTTCCACTCAATCAACACATCATCCACACATACACACAACTACTTGCTGCATTTCTTAGCTGTGATTATGAACTATTCTTCTATTTCTTATTCCTATTCAAAGTGCAGGCCTTTATCAAGCCTTTTCATTGTAACAACTACCCTGGCCGAAGGCACTGTAAATTTGCACACTTGCTCTCTTTCTTGGCTGGGGTTATCAATAATTCTTCAATTTCATATTCTGATTCAAATTCAAAGCCCTTTATCGAGCCTTTTTGTTGTAACTACTGTTCCAGGAATTCTGCTCCTACACAGAACTGTGCATAAAGACTTAGGACCTCAGTCAATTACAGTGTACCAAACCCCACCTTACTACCCAAACCCCCTACCAGACGAGCAATCAGTGACTCATTTTTTCTTCGTCCTATAGCAAAAACACCAATGACTAGTCAACCTAGAACATGCGACTTAGATTACCTCAAGTAAGGTGGATAACAAGAGCACTCTTTCGTTATAGTCTTACACCAGTCCAAAACAAGGAGTAAAAATAGACACATGCAAGTTTGAAATGTTTATTTCTAACGCCGTGATCTCATGTGCAGTACCTTAGATAATACAACCAAACATATTATCAAAAACAAGGTTGTCAGCATTGTTACTATTCCAAAAAATACAAAGGGCAAAAGCAACCTATAATGCTAAACGGAAAAACACATTTAAAATATACCTCCATTTCACCCTCCCTACCTAGCAGGTTAGTTTATAACTACAGAAGGTCTCATAGGATTACATGGGCGGACCCATACCTCTGGTACTCAGCAGTAGTGGATCACATTGAGTTCTGCACAAACTGTCAGGATACCAATGTTCTCCAACTGTGTGTAATTATGCCTCCACAATGCATTATTAAATGCGCCATTATCAGAGGTGGCCATAGCTGTATATGTGTTATTGGTCGAATGTGCGACGATCATTCCGAATAACAGACACAGTATCCAAGATAACCTTGATCTTCCATGCTCTCACTATACACACTAAACTAACGAGACAGCTTAGAAATGCAGCAAAACTAGTTATTCTCATGTGAAGCAAAATACTCAGTGTTCCCTAAACAATAGCGCAGGTGCGTGTCTTGTGCAAAGCAGAGCAGGAAAGCAAAAATGGCGTTTAAGCTTCTAATAAACCCATGCTAACTTAACACATTGTGAGTGCAAGGCTCAGCCCACGACACCCTCCCTTGATCTAAGCACGTGATATAAACGTGGGCGAATTAGGAACGCAGAGTCCAAGCCTGAAACGCAGAGCCAAGTTCAAATTTGCAAAAAAAAGTATTCGCTGTTTGATAGAAAACAGTAACTAAATAATAAAGAATCCAACAGCGTATAAGCACAGAATGTAGCAACAGCCTCCAAGACAAAGTCATTGTTCTCATCTGAAAACATTTCAGCCATCCAATTCAATAGTGGGAATGAACATACATGTTCCTCAACGACCGGAGCCTCTATCACCATCGCAGGAAAACTCGGGTCATCTTCAATGTAACTGCGTGCCAAGAAGTCAAGCGCTGCTGCAAAAACATTCCAACGTCCCATTAATCCATGTATCGCTGCTAAAGCCATAATCCCGCCACCAGAACAGAGCAAGTCATAAACCACTAAGGGGCTCATCAGCTGGTCATAATCGGTGATGGGAGACACCGTACTGCAGAGACACTAATCCAGGGCCCAGTCGAAATCGAAGCTCAGGCAATGGAAAACAGGTTGAACGCATGTGAAAAAGGAAAATCAAAACGATAATCCATAAGCTGCACTCAATGTAGCCAGAGGCAGCGCTCCATAGTAACTAAGCATTCGGTTGCGGAGCAGCAACAGCCGGGACATATTCTCTTGTGCTGCAGGATGTGCATCCATATTTAAGTAAACATATTAATAGATGCACACCGCAACTAATGCGAGTATTAAGGGGTATCCACCAAAGCTGCTGGCAAAAATCAAATGAAAAAATGCAGAGAAGACACCAAATATAGTTTGAAAAGAAGTCAAAAGGCCACTGCTTCTAACTTTAAAACAGTAAGGTAACCCCGTAGTCAAGGACGCATTAAAGATACTATAAATGAACTTCCCGAAATGCAGGAGCACGTCTGTATTTAATAAATCATGCACTTCTGTGCGGGTGTTTGCTACATGAAGGACAAATGTTTCTCTAGCAGATGTAAGAGCGAACTCTTTTGATACAGTAGCGCTCTTATACGGCTCATTTGGTTGACTCTGCTTTCAAGGTCAGAATCGAGGGCCAGATGGAAACATCCAGCTTCCCATGCAGAGGAGTACACACAACTTTTTTATAGCAAACCACACGCTCAGTTACCGTAATCATGTAAGAGATGCCTGCTAACATCGCACAAAAATTTGCATTATTTCAAATTAAATAACTACAGTTTGCCAGTAAACTGAACGTTGGTATGAAAGCAGGTGTCGGAGTGCCTTTCAAAACTCAAGCCAAATTAGTTGCATCTTGATTACAAGAGCCATGCAATTGTATGTCTCTACAAATTAAGGAGTGATCTGGTGCTATTGTGCAATCCTCGCCATTCAGATACACTTCTTTTCCCTCCCTCAGGCACCTATATGTAAATGATAATACCCAAGCTGCATAGAGATAAGCGCTGCCTAAAGATCCATATCTGCCTATAGCATAGTATTTCATGCAAACCTCAAACTTAAACAGGCTAAAGGTAACATTATGATAACGTGGATAAGCCACACAGCTGAATCGGATCTCCAATGAGAGACCACTTGTAACCATTCCCATAGCGCGCCCTGTGCTCTGATTTGACAGTGAGAGAGTGATCGCACCATAGTTTGTACTGCTAATCATTCTCAGCATACGCTACAAATACGATTTTACTTTACGCGCCGCATCAAAGCTTCCATGTGACGTCATGTACGGTGCCCCGTACGCAAAGACGCAAATGTTTTTAATTGTTTAAAAACATATATTTATGTATTTAATGAACATACTAACAGAAGACATTATCTAGGATAATTATGAAAACATTTTTTTTTTAAGTTCCAACAATCCTATATTACTTTTAAAAGCAATTACACAAATCGCGGTGGAACGTCATGCATACTCGCATTGTAAGAGTACTGTAACCACAGCGTAATCGTACGCAAAGCCATGTGACTTTAAAAGAAGAGATTTGATTGGTTCATAACACTTCCTATTACAACTGTTGAAACTTCCGTCCCATTTTAATAATTCTACTTTGACTTTCTAAGAAGAAGCATCTCTTCTGACAATCTTGCCAAATAGAACGAAGTTTACCATAATAACAGCAATGGAGTCATCTTCCAGCCATTCTTCAGAGGAATATTTCATTTCTGAAGAACCTCCAAAGAAGAGGAAAGAAGCTCTAATTTGGCAGTTTTTTACTTTTCCAGAAGGGCAAAAAAAGGTTAATGCTCCAAAAGTAACCTGTAAAATTTTCCAAACTCTTTCAAGGGGTGATCCATCTCAAAAATATTCATTTGGCACAGCAAATATGGAGCGACACGTGAAGAACTTACACCCCAACAACTTTGCTCGAGCTGCAACACGGAGGTTGAAGGACAACCCACCTGCTGCTGCACCAAGCACATCAACTGCTGTACCAGCATTTTCAGCAAGCAGTCCACACCCACAAATTGATCCTGATTTTGCTAAAGTTAAAATTCTATGCATTTATTGCAATAAACGTTTGTGTTATAGGGAACAGTCTATTGACCTGATAAAACGCAGGAAGCAGGAGCATCGCTGTCCTCGACATTAGTTTTTTTAAAATTCTTTTGTTCCTGTTGGACACTTCCAAGCCCCCCATTATAGAAAAAATTGCCCCGGGAATTTGGCCCCCCCGGGAGCTGATTAAGAATAAAATGGACTGCTAGTTTTTTTTCCTTTTTCACCGCGTACGAGTACCATACGCGTACCGCGCGTTTTTTTATTTAAAAAAAATTTTTTTTGCACCTAAAGGTCCATGTGGGACCCCTTGAGCAGGCCTAGAGGATCAACATGTTTCTACCCTGCCCCCTTTCCTTATTTTTCAACTTTGTTTTACTGTTTTCTTGTGAATCGGTGCTAACGAGGCACAAGATGGCTGCTAACACTTCCTGGTTTGGAGTGTTGACAGACAGTTGACATCCAATCAGCATGCAGCTCGTGCTCGTAATTGTTCGGATTTCTGTACGCGTGCTGTACTTTGTCTCTAGATATTGCTATGATTTTACTTTTGATTTTCTCAGGAACTACTGAACGGATTTACACCATTTAACAAAAAGCACAATCTGCGAACCGAACTGTACCTCTGTGCCAAATTTGGTGTAATTCCGCTCAGCCGTTCGGTGAAGTGAGGTATCATTTACTCGGGACACTAAGTGGAACGCTGTGGGGTTGGAAATTTGTGCCGGCACGGTGATTCCACACATAAATATGTGGAAATTTTTTTTTTTTTACCTAAATCTGAAGTTTGCAGGGAATTCTGGGTAGGAAATCGTTGGGGGATCCACGCATGCCATACCTCCCTGGACTCCCCCGGGTGTCTAGTTTTCAGAAATATTTGGGTGTGGTAGTTTCCCAAGATGGCCACCGAGCCAGGGCAAAAAACTCAGGTGCCCCCCAAAAAACAGGTAGTTTTGCTATAGGTAATTTTAAATTCTCCACTGTACGATTTGGGCCTTTTCCTGTTGCAGCCACTATGCCTACCCACACAAGTGAGGTACCATTGTCATGGGGAGACCTGGGAGAAAGCTGGGTGGGAGGAAATTTGAGGATCCATGCAGATTCCACAACTTTACCACACAGAAATGTGAGAAAAAAGTGAATTTTTGTGTGAAATTTGAGGTTTGCGGTGGATTCTGGGTAAGAGAATGATGAGGAACCCATGCAAGCTATACTTCGCTAGACTCCCCCGGGTGTCTAGTTTCCAGAAATGTGTAGGTTAGGTAGGCTTCCTTAGATGTCCGCCAAGCCCCTGGCCAAAAACTCATGGGAACCCCCTTGCAAAACCAGGTTGGTTTGTGATAGGTAATTTTGATGTCGCCTCATTAGGTTTTGGTCCCTTGCCTGTTGCGGGTCCTTGAGCCACCCACGCAAGTGAGGTACCATTTTTATCGGGAGACCTGGGGAAACACTGGGTGGGAGAAAATTTGCGGATCTATGCAGATTCCAGAACTTTCCACCACAGAAATATGAGGAAAATGCGTTTGTTTTCCAATTTTTTAGGTTTGCAAGGGATTCTGAGTCACCCCATCCTGAATTCCCCTGGGTGTCTAGTTTTGAAAAAATATATAGGTTTGCTAGATTTCCCTAGGTGCCGGCAGAGCTACGGTTCAAAAACTACAGGTAGGTACTTTGCCAAAAAAGGGCCATTTTTCACTGCGAAATTGAGGTGCAACCACGTTGCATTTTACGCCATTTCCTGTCGCAGGCACTAGGCTGACCCATGCAAGTGAGGTACCATTTTTCTCAGAAGAGTTTGGGGAACTCTGTGTGGGTAGAAATTTGTTGATCCACACAGATTCCAGAACTTTCCACCACAGAAATGTTAGGAAAATGAGGTTTTTTTGTCAATTGTTTAGGTTTGCAAGGGATTCTGGGTAACAGAACCTGGTGGGAGGAAGTCGAGTCACCCCATCCTGAATTCCCCTGGGTGTCTAGTTTTCAAACATGTATAGGTTTAATAGGTTTTTTAGGTGCCGGCAGAGCTAGGGTTCAAAAACTACAGGTAGGCACTTTTCCCAAAAAGGGCCATTTTTCACTGCGATATTGAGGTGCAACCTTGTTGCGTTTTGCACTGTTTCCTGTCGCAGGCAATAGGCCGACCCACGCAAGTGAGGTACCATTTTTCTCAGAAGAGTTTGGGGAACTCAGGGTGAGTAGAAATTTGTTGATCCACACAGATTCCAGAACTTTCAACCACCGAAATGTTAGGAAAATGAGTTTTTTTGTCAATTTTTTTAGGTTTGCAAGGGATTCTGGGTAACAGAACCTGGTGGGAGGAAGTCGAGTTACCCTATCCTACAGTCCCCTCGGTGTCTAGTTTTCAAAAATGTATAGGTTTGCTAGGTTTTTCGAGGTGCCGGCAGAGCTAGGGTTAAAAAACTATAGGTAGGCACTTTGCCAAAAAAGGGCCATTTTTCACTGCGAAATTGAGGTAGAACCACATTGCATTTTGCGCCGTTTCCTGTCGCAGGCACTAGGCTGACCCATGCAAGTGAGGTACCATTTTTCTCAGAAGACTTTGGGGAACGCAGGGTGGGTGGGAATTTGTTGATCCACGCAGATTCCAGAACTTTCCACCACAGAAATGTGAAGAAAATGCATTTTTTTGTAAATTTTTTAGGTTTGCAAGGGATTCTGGGTAACAGAACCTGGTGGGAGGCAGCCGATTCACCCCATCCCTAATTTTTCTGGGTGTCTAATTTTCAAAAATGTATAGGTTTGCTAGATTTCCCCAGGTGCCGGTAGAGCTAGGGTTCAAAAACTACAAGTAGGCACTTTGCCAAAAAAGGGCCCTTTTTCACTGCACAATTGAGGTGCAACCACGTTGCGTTTTGCACCGTTTCCGGTTGCAGGCACTAGGCTGACCCACGCAAGTGAGGTACCATTTTTCTCAGAAGACTTTGGGGAACGTGGGGTGGGTGTAAATTTGTTGATCCACGCAGATTCCAGAACTTTCCACCACAGAAATGTGGGGAAAATGCATTTTTTTATGTCAATTTTTTAGGTTTGCAAGAGATTCTGGGTAACAGAACCGGGTGGGAGGCAGTCGGGTCACCCCATCCTGAATTCCCCTTGTTGGTGTCTAGTTTTTAAAAATGTATAGGTTTTCTAGGTTTCCCTAGGTGCCAGCAGAGCTAGGGTTCAAAAACTACAGGTAGGCACTTTGCCAAAAAAGGGCAATTTTTCACTGCGAAATAGAGGTGCGACCACATTGCGATTTGTGCCGTTTCCTGTCGCAGGCACTGGGCTGACCCATGCAAGTGAGGTACCATTTTTCTCAGAAGACTTTGGGAAATGCGGGGTGGGTGGAAATGTGTTGATTCACTCAAATTCCAGAACTTTCCGCAACAGAAATGTGAGGAAAATGTGTTTTTTTGTCAATTTTTTAGGTTTACAAGGGATTCTGGGTAACAGAACCTGGTGGGAAGCAGTCGCGTCACCCCATCCTGGATTCCCCAGAGTGTCTAATTTCAAAAATGTATTGGTTTGCTAGGTTTCCATAGGTGCCGGCCGAGCTAGGGTTAAAAAACTACAGGTAGGCACTTTGCCATAAAAGGGTAATTTTTCACTGCAAAATTGAGATGCGACCATGTTGCGTTTTTGCCGTTTCCTGTCGCAGGCACAAGGCCGACCCACGCAAGTGAGGTACCATTTTTCTCAGAAGACTTTGGGAAATGCTGGATTGGTGGAAATTTGTTGATCCACGCAGATTCCAGAACTTTCCACCACAGAAATGTAAGAAAAATGTTTTTTAGTCACTCTTTTAGGTTTACAAGGGCATCAGGGTAACAGAACCTGGTAGAAAGCAGTCAAGTCACACCTTCCTTGATTCCTCCTAGTGTCTTCATTTTTATAAATGTATAGGTTTCCTAGATTTCGCTTGGTGTCGGCCGAACTAGGGTCCAAAAACTACAGCTAGGCACTCTGCCAAAAAACGGTCATTTTTCACTGCGAAAATTGAGGTGTGACCACGTTGTGTTTTGCGCCATTTCCTGTCGCAGGCACAATGCCGACCCACACAAGTGAGGTACCATTTTTATCGGGAGACTTAGGGTAATTCAGATTTGTAAAGCAACTGTTATTACCTGTTGAGTTTTGATGCATTTCTGCCTTCCTAATGAAAGACATTGTGTAAAAAAGAAGTCATTTTGAAAAATGACCAATAATTCTCATGCTAGTATGAGTATTCCCAATTTTGAAAATGTGCAAATATGTACTGTTTCTAAACTCTATAATTTGTACCCATTTCAGAAATACATAGGTGTCTTTCATACCGATTTTTCCATGTATACGTTTTCGAAGAATAATTGATCTAAACCTGGTACATAATAAAATTCCATTGCAAGTTGCTGAGCAGTTTTTGGCTCTGGGTTCGTCGGGTTCTTGGTGAACCTACAAATCCTATAAATCCCCACAACCAGGAAGGTCCAGCAAATGTAACAGTGTATTGTTTGCAAAGAGCTGTCATAATTATAAGAAGTTACAGGTGAAAACGTTGACACAAAAGGCTGTCTTTTTTTAACTAATTTTTATTTTTACCAATATTTAACTGTTAGTTTCTATAAAGAAACCTTCATGGATTTGGACAAATGTCCCCTTTCTGAATTCAGAATGTTATCTACTTTAATATAATGTATAGCCTTCCAGGATCCATTATTGCTTTCATATTCATTTTTACCATTAACTAGAAGGAGGTTGGAAGCACTAAAAATAGCAAAACTAGGCTATGTCCCAGAAAACTGCCAAAACTGTGTAAAAAATGTTGGTTCTCTGACAAAAGACTGTCATTCCCTAAAAGCTGGGAACATTGTGATTTTAGCCCCGCAAACCCTTTTTTGATAACATTTACAGGGAAAAATGCAGAGGCCTTCCTTTGCAGCCCGTTTTCCCATGTTTCTGAAAAAAAACAAAAATGTTATTGTATTTTGCTTAATTTCTGGGATCCCTCCAAGGAAATCCACAAACCCTGGGTATCTTTAGAATCCCCATGATGTTGGAAGAAAAGGACGCAAAATTGGCGTGGATACCTTATGTGGCCAAAAAGTTACAGGGGCCTAAGCACGCACTACCCCAAATAGCCCAAAAAAGTAAGCATGGGCGAATTTTGCGAATTTGCAGATTTGCAAATTCGCGATCCGCAAAATTCGTGAATTTGTGAGAATTTGCGGATTTTTTTATTTTTGCGTGTTTGCGGGTGTTCGCAGGGCGCTTGGCGCGTTCGCGGCTGTTCGCGGGGCGCTTTGCGTGTTCGCTGATTTTTTTTTTTGCCCGGTTAATCACTGCCACACTCTAGTTTTTTATGCCCTTCTGCCCTCTGTACCACTCGTTTTCTGTGCCCTTCTGCCCTCTGCCCCACTCATTTTTTGTCCCCTTCTGCCCTCTGTCCCACTTTTGCGCCCTTCTGCCCTCAGCTCCACTTAGAATGGCGCCGGCAGCAGCCAGCGCCATTCTAAAATAGCTACAAAGAGCTTCAACAGGAAGGTCTAATAGATAAAGTAAAGCAGTTGCTCAAGTTGAAGGTCAAATTAAGTTACACAATCATTAATCACCCCAAGTTTGGGGTGATTAATGATTGTGAAACTGAATTTGAGCTTCAACTTTAGCACCTGCTTTACTTTATCTATTAGAGCTTCCTGTTGAAGCTGACGTTTGTAACTATTTTAGAATAGCTCTGGCAGCTTGCCGGTGCCATTCTAAAAGAGTTACAAAAGTCAGCTTGAACTTTTGAACCAATCGGTTCCGCTCGCGGATTTTGCAGGAAGTTCGCGAATCTCGAGGATTGCGAATTTACCAAAAATCCGCAAAATCCGCAAGTGGAGCGGATTTTCTGCCCATGCTTAAAAAAAAGGCTTAGCACAGGAGGGGGAAAATGCCTAGCAGCAAAGGGGTTAATAGTCACGTGACCCTAGGCATTGCCAGAAAAAGCACAAGTAGCTTATGCAGGAGAAGTGCTTTCTCAAAATAGTTATTCAATATCCGACTTGGTCATCAGGTTGGATTTTAAATTCCTATTCCAGTGAGTCCTTGAATCATTTTTCTAGCTAGTCCCTGTTAGAACTGTCAGCCTTAGGGTAGTCCTCACTTAAACTTTTTCTTTTACTCCTCCAGTTTTGTTGATCTTGTTTTTGTTGAACTCCGAGCCCTTTACCACTGCTAATCAGTTCTAAAGTGTGTGTGCTTGCTCCCTAAATCATGATAACATTGGCTTACACCCACCCATTTAATTTACTTATAAGTCCCTTGTAAAGTGGTACTACATGTAACCAGGGTTTGTAAATTAAGTGCTATAAGTGGGCCTGCAGCACTCATTGTGCCACTCAATTAAGTAGCATTTGAATCATGGCTCAGGCCTGCCCTCACAGCCTGTGTGTGCAGTTGCTTCGCAAAATAAATGTTTTGCCAGTGCTAAACCTTCCCATTTTATACATATAAATCACCCGCAGGGTAGGCCCTAGACAGCCCATAGGGAAGGGTGCAGTGTATTTAAAAAGTTGGCCATGCTTTTTTAGTTTTACATGTTCTGGTAGTGAAAACTCCTAAATTCGTTTTTCACTACTGTGAGGCCTACCTCTCCCATAGGATAACATTGGGTTAACTTGTTGCATTTAAAAAGTGATAACTTTCCATTGGGAGCAGGAAAGAATGTCAAGTTTGGTGTCTAAAGAATTGTAATTTAAAACTCTTTAATTGTAAAGTTGGATTTGAAGTCACAATTCTGAAAATGCCACCTTTTGAAAGGTGCCTTTTTCTTGTCCTAACAATTTGGTGCCTGCAGCCTGTTTCCTGGGTCACATGATTAAGTGTAGCTGGCAGTTTGTCTTTGTGTATTGCTGCCAGACAGTGAGACAAAGGAGAGCTAGTGTTGGCAGGATGGGCCATTTCTGACTTGATAGGGGGCGGAACTGTCACTTACCACATTTGCACATCACAAAGACTGGCTAAGCACACTCATAAAGGGTTTAACACTAGTCTTTTGTGTGCCCAGAAAAGCTGGGTCAAGGGTCCTTTTGGGGTATAAATATTGGACCCTCAGATCCAACACTTCAGTACACTTCTGCACCTGTGGATCCTACAGAAGAAGGACTGCTGTGCTGCTGTGTTGCCTGAAGGACTACTACTCTGCTGTACTGCTACTCTGCTGACATGCTGCCTACTTGCTGGGAAGGAAGACTGGACATGCTCCCTTCTTCAAAGGCTGAAGTGACTCCTAGGGTCAGCTGACTGACCTTGTGTTCTGAAGTACAGGGTCAAAACCAGATCCACAGACCTCTCTGCATCTGCCCAGCTGACCTGCTGCCTGGAACTACAACTAGACCTGCCTGAGCCCTGCTGGCTTTTGCTGGGATGAATTCCTGATCCTCATGGGGTGGTCCTCAGGTCCTGGGCCCTTGGTGTGCCATCAGTTGAACTCCCCCTTCAAGGAAAGGAGAAATCCTAAAGTTTTGGGCTTATCGCGAACACCCCTGTTTGTGCTGAGATCTTGCCGCTCACTTCACTCTCAAACACCGGTGAACTGACTCTTTGCTCCAAGGCGACCACCAGTTACGCCCGGCAAAGCAAGATGTGCACTTCGCTTTACAACATCAACATCCCACGGCGACAGCTAACACGAACTTCAGCACTGACCATCCAAGCGCCCGTCAGGATCTACACACTACAGTGATGACCGTCAACATCGCTTGGTCGCCTCACTGCGCTGCAGCAACGACTATCCGCGACACTCTCACTTCTCCTTGTGGTGTGAATAGAAATCTTTATGCTGAACTTTAGAAGGTATCTCTTTCAGCAGGACAAACCTGGTCTCTGTATCCGGCCTGCACTCCATCGCGGTCAGCCTGAAATTATGACCCGCAAGCAGATAATCATGAGTGTCGCTTTGTACTTTTACTTATCTTAAATCTTTTAAATTGCACATATCCAGTTATAGTGATTGGATCTTTGTTGCTTTGGATCTCAAATACATTATTGTATTTTACTTTATTTTTCTAACTGGATGTGGGCTTTTTATTGTGTTGTGTTTTCACTAAATTACAGTTTGAAGTGCTGCATTAATACTTTACACATGGCCTCTAGGTTAAGCCTGACTACTTTGTGCTATGGAACCAGAGGGGGGACCACAGGTTAATTTGAGGTTTGCCTCTGTTTCACCCTCACAAGAATATTGGTTGCTACTTGAGTAGGGCTCACACACCAGCCAACCAACACCCCAATTTCCTTCAAGCGGATGTAATACTAATGCCATTTCGAAGGGTGCCACAGGCATTGCAGCTACTGCTGTTATGTACCCATGTTGAGGCATTAATTTCTTTTTTTATTTACCTTATTAAATGTTTTACATTCCAGGAAAGACAGCCATGAGAAAAATGTGTGTATCAAACACAGGATCGAATATGTCATACCATTCAAGTCTGAGAACACAGTCATTTCTGTTACAGGAGGCACACTCTACAAGAATCATATGACCAGAGGACTATCCCAATACTGTTAAAAAAGATAGAAAGCTGAACTGTTGAGTGTGTGGTGCAGGTGTCATGCAGGGGCCATCACGTGTGATTGTCAGTGACTGGTTAGGGGCCAGAGCAATCTACTGAGACAGCACCGCCCGCAGAGAGGAACGCGGCTGGAGGGGGAGGCACCAACCATAGCAAGTGACGCCGTCTGAAGATGCTGTCAGCATTCATGAGCACCATCATGTCAAATTCAATCACAGGGGAATTCCGGGGGTAGAGCCAGTAGGCCAGCCCTCATATTGGCCTTAATTAAGAGCCAGGTTCTAGCAACAGCCATATTCCATCCCACCCTGTGATTTGTGACCCTGTCCAGTTTGTTTCCAGAGCCATCCTTGGCTCGTGCCCAGTGGAGGAGCTCTTGCTTCTAAGCCGATACCGGAGGCTCTGATTTTGATTTTTAGTGCATTACAATTGCTTGTTGTGACAATACCAGCACTAAGTGAATGAGTTGTCTCCCTGCTTTTATCCATTTTGGGGCTGGGCATCAGGCCCAGCAGGCAAGGTTTGCAGGTGTTGATATACTGTTGGCTTGCAATGTGTGTTATGTAGTCGCAGATTTCATTCTAAAATGTGTGTAGTTTTGTGCGCTGACGTGTCATGTGGTAAACATCTGCATGGTTCAACTCGCATTGGGGGTATGTGTGCCGTACGGCTACTAACATACTGTGCAACTGTGTGGGGGTCAATGCACCTTTCTTCAGATCTGTGGAACGTGATTCAAGACCTTGTGCTAATCCCTATGTTGAAAGTCCTGAGTCCAGCGGCATCTTAATCCAGTAAGTGCTGGCCACACTGTCTTTTGCCCGGCCCAATGCCATGTACTCATTAATGACCCTATGCCTTGTGGGGTTCCACTCCAGAAGCTTGTGGAGCACTAGGTCAGGGTCTGGCACCCTACTGGGCCTCCCCACACCTCCCCCATTGCCCTCCTAAGCATTACGTGCATCAAGAACTGTCCCCCTGGTATAGCGTATGTCCTCAAAAGAGAATCTGACCCTCTCCACAAACTGGTTACCCGGGGTTACAACAGTAGCATGGCACCACCACGACCAGTGTGCTGTCACCCCCACTCTTGCAACGGTGGATAAGAACCATAGGGGAGATCCAACGTGTATGCTGCCCTGCTGGTGCAGATAATAGGATCCACTGAAACAGAGCAAGAGTGGCGCTCATGTGCTGTGGGATGATGGGGCATCTCCAGTATCTCCCCAAGCATGAATGCCTGTGTCACCCTAGGACAGCTCACAGGATGAAGTATCTTTGGATACTTCATCCTGTGAGCTGTCCCCGTGGTGAGCCCGGTCATCAGCCATTCTAACTGTTCTGCTAGGTAGTACAACGCATAGTACATGGCCCCATACTACCATGGGCAAACCCAGTCTCTCTAGGGCAATGCAAGTCTGTCCATCACACAGATCAGGTGAGAAAGCCATAGTTGCATGTTGCGAACCCCTCTTGGGGCACCATCATTGGAACATTGGCTAACATTTCTTCACCAGTGCTATATGACCCAGAGGTGACAGAGGCAACAGCCTCCAAAAAGCTGATTGTGCGTGTAGAGGCAACCACCCTGTCCAGATTACCCTTGTGTATGTTTGCAGAGTCTTTGCAAATGTGGAACTGTGGATACCAAAAGTTATGCAGAGAAGAGCAACTGGGATCTCGTAAGGTCTAGACCCCAACAAGAAGACTGCACACTAGTCCGGCAGGGATAAATGAAGGATTTCTGTTTATTTACGTGAAGTCTGGAGAGCACACCAAATGAGTCCAGGGAAGTATGCGATTTCTCAATATGCCCCGTCGCAGGGACAGCAATAGAAGACAATGATCCAAACAGGTCATTACTAAGTATTCTACATTGTGCCTCTCCCAGTGAGGTTTCGGTAATTTAGAAACAGGTCTGTCCTAGTGTGCAGGGCATGAATGTAGGAGAAATGGAAGTTTATCCTAGTCAGCTGGTGTGCCTGTCAACACCTGTATAGTAAGTCGCAGTTTTGAATCCAGCTGCTTATCTGTTCAGATGTCCTAAGCACCAGCGCTCTCTGCAAGAGGGAGTGGTATCTGTCTACAACACAATTAAAATCTCCCCCAACCACAAAGGGGATATCCATGGCCCACTCCAGCAAGTCAGTCAATGAGTGCAATTATGAAAGTATGCTGTCTGGCCCACATTTGGGAAGTAAAGCCCCACGATAGGCAATCAATTAATCATGTGTTTGTTAAGCATGATTACTCACCTGTGAGAGTCTCAAGGCGCTGGGGAGGAAGGGAGGTGCAGGTTCCATTCCATCAAGGAGGGGATCCGTCGAAGAGCCAAGTTTTGAAGTTTCTCGTGAAGATGGGGAGTGATGTTGTCTGTCTGAGGTGGAGCGGTAGGGAGTTTCCGGCTCTGGCCGCGAGGAAAGAGTAGGAGCGGCCTCTCGATCTGGTCTTTCTGGCATGGGGATCACGGTGTAGGAGAGCTGGGCTGATCGTAGGGCCCTTTGGGGTGCGTGGAATTCGAGTTGATTGTTCGGGTATGCTGGTCCAGTGTTGTGAAGGGCTTTGTGTGCATGGGTAGGAATCTTGAAGGTGATTCTCTCTTCGATGGGTAGCCAGTGGAGTGTGCGCAGGTGCTGGGTGATATGGTAGTGTTTTGGCAGGTTGTTCACAAACATGTACCATCCCTCAGGGTCAACCTTCTGTTAGTCCAGGTGACATGGTACTCCTGGCACCACTCATTTCAGAGGCCCTCGGAATACACCAAAAATTTGGTTAGGAAGAGCTGTCTTCTCCATCAAGAGCACAGTCCTTGTCCCATCAGCTCCTTTATGTGCATTTTCTACAATATGGCTACTTGGGCTTTGCACCCCATTAAATAATAGTGGATGCAATGTCGTTTGGCCATTTGACCCATCCCCCTGATGTTCCATGTGATAAAGTTAAATATGGTGTGTTGTGTCATGGTGCACATTAGGTCAGTCAGGTTACGTGTCACAGATGTTCTTGTGTTCCCCCTCCCTGCACCTCCAACCGTTCCAGTGTTTGACCTCCCATCAAATGTGGCATCACAGGTCATATACCGGGCACTGCTGAACCTCCCAGTAAACATGTCATCATAGTGTCTGGCATGCGCAGTGTATAAATAACAACGCCAACCATAATTGCCCAACCAGGGCCGAGCCAAAAACCATAGCCCACCCAATTGTATATTGAATATTGTATATTGAAAACAAAACAATAACAGGGAAGATACATCTCTCTGGAGGAGATGTAAGGGAAGGGAATTAAGGGGATGAAGGTGAAAAAGAGATTGGGCCAGTATCCGCCCAAAGGAAATAACAAGCAAAAAGAAAGAAAAAAACTTCTCAAAGCAACTCAGGGCCTTTAGGGGTTGAAGTAGAGTCACAATTTCTGGTGCTGGTTGGGCTTCGTGTTGGGCCAAGAGTTCAATGAGTCAGTTGCCAACAGCCATGGTGGCCACCATGTCACAATACAAATCAGAGAAGTGTATTGTGTGGGGTCCCACAGGGCTCCAACCATTGTTGGGCGGCCTGGCAGTATGCAGTTAGGTCAATAGTCCAGATTGCGGCATACCGGGTAGCCCTGGACCATATCAGATTTTCTGTGGATTGTGTGTGGTGTGACCCTTGGAAGTCTCTGCATTTCCTCATTCGAGCTGGTAAGGAGCTACCTAGCCACTGTGTCGCCCCTGGAATCTGATGTGAGTATAGAGGGGGGCTTGTGGAGTGCCACTGTTGCTCAAAGGGCCCATGCTCTGTCATTCTGGGGGTCAGGCCCCCTGGTGATCCGACCCTCTCCATCGCTTACCCTTTAGATGTTGTGAGCATTCAGATCACTGGACCCACTCTTGCAAGGCCCCTCCCTGTGAGAAAGTCTCACCCATGTCCCAAGCCTCTATCAGGTCAATGAAGAAAAAGGCTCTACCCACATGGGTTATCCCAAACCTGGGTGGGTACAACAGGGAATAATTCCGTCCCAAATCCTGGAGTCCACGTTTCATGTTGAGGACCAAGGTTCTGTGCCTCTGGATGGCAGAGCATAATCTGGGAAATTGAAGACTATGTTGTGATGAACCATGTAGTGGCGTCCCTATCCGACCATTCAGAGGATAACGTTCCTGTCTTAAAAGTGCAGGAATTTAGCCACCACTGGTCTCGGTGGGGCTCCCGAAGGTGGTATCTTCACCGGAATTCAGTGCTATTCTCCAAGGAGATAAACATGGACAGGCCATGGGGCACCAAGATTCTCACCAGCCACGCCTGCAGATAGGCTACAGTGTCCTGTTTCTCCGCACTTATGGGTAGGCCAAGCAGGCGAATGCTGTCTAAGCTTGCCCTGCCCTCCACGTACACCACTGCGTCCTCCCAAATGCATATTTAATCGAAGAGCTTCCACACCTGCTGTTGAAGAGATGTTGTCTAGGGCTGCAATTATTCCTCCTAAGTCACCCTCTTGTATGGTTTCTTTTGGTCCTTGTAAAGTAGGCAAACACCTACAGCCACTGCATTTATCTTCACCTTATTTAGACTCTGTGCAACCCCATAAGGGCTGAACAAGGAGGCCACTAGCAGCTGCTTTAGTGTGCTGCCTGATGCATCGGCGGTCACCAACTAACTATGTGTGCTTACTTGTAGATGTGGAGCAATTTGGCTGTTTTTGCTTACCCATCTGGGGAAAGTTCTCAGCAACGGGGCAATCTTAGGGACCCCTGGCCTTTACCCATCTACCCCCAACATTTCTCGGGCAGCCTGCTTACCCACCACACGTGGTGAGGTAGCATGAGCAGCTGCCCACCATGATGGGTGTCCAAAGGGCATGAGATATTCTGTTCAGTTCGCCCTCATGGACCACATACAGGCACGTGCTGCCAGTCATGCCAGAGAAGGGGGGGCCTTGGTCCCAGCTTCCTTGTCAGGAAATGTACAGTTCTCAGCGTAGGTCTAGGCCTTTATGGTTCAGCCCCCTTTCAATGCCTCTGTGAGGAGGGGGCCTGGCGTGCACTGGAACAGGGGCAATGGTGGCCTCAAGTCCTCCTTCAGACACATCCAAGGCAGTTCAGGAGAAAGAAAGGGGTGGCTCTCTGTCTCCACTTTTCTCATGGAGGCTCCCTCACCCCTGTTGTGACTGGTGGAGTAACAGTCATCTGCCCCCGTAAGAACTACCACACCCAATTCTAGGAGTTATTTAAAAGGGGGTGACAATTCCGCACTTATTTTGCATGTGGGGGGCCACACCGCATAGGGAGAGGCAAATCAACCCCAGCCCCCTGGGGGGTGGTGCAGTGCTTCTGTTACAGTGTGTCATCACCGGCCTCAGCAGTCTCTGCCTATTTAGCAATGCTCTACTTTCAGACAGCAGAAGCAGCAGCCCCCATGCCTCCATGCTGTGCTCGCTATTTTCTTTGTCCTGGCCAGTGCCCTATGAAATGAAATGAAAATAGATTTCTATAGCGCTACTAAGCCCAATGGGCGTCAAGGCGCCTAACCAAATGAAAACTAGCTATTAAAATATACTCTCACTGTGGGTAGGCCTTGATAAAACACCAGGTTTTCAGCACTTTTTCAAAAAGAGACAAAGAGGGTTGGGTCTTAATCTCCTGGGGAAGAGAATTCCACAGTCTAGGGGCTACAATGGAAAATGCCCTATTGCCCCAGCGTACCCTTCTGGCACGAGGAACCACCAGCAGATTAATCTCCGAAGATCTGAGGGGTCTGCTGGGCAAGTAGCGAGTCAGAAGGGCACCTAGGGGGTCCAGTGGCCCATCTGGGAGAGCTCTATATGCTAGACATAAGATCTTAAAAGAGATCCTCAGATGTATAGGGAGCCAATGCAGATTATTTCTGGCCATTGTTGCGGAGGATGCAATAGGAAGCGCCAAAACAAATCGAGCAGCCACGTTCTGCACGACCTGAAGGCGCTGAATGAGTCCCTTGTTGGAGTCTGCGTAAAGTGCATTGCAGTAGTCCAAACCTGGAACCCACTAATGCAACCACCGTCTGCTTGCGTGCTAAAGGAGAGAGATAGTGAACAATTCTCTTGAGGATTTTTATGACCCCCCAAAATGTGGCCACTGTTTGATTGACCTGTAGAGTCATGGACAATGAGGTGTCAAAAATTACGCCTAGATTTCTAGCTGACTGGGAAGGCGATGGACAGGTTCCCAGAGCTGACGGCCACCACTCACTAGACCAGACATCCTGGTCTTCGCCAAAGACCAGAATCTCAGTTTTATCGCCATTCAACTTTAGGGAATTCTGGAGCATCCAGTCCGAGACTGTTTGCATGCAGATCCTAAAGTTGGTGGCGGAGGTGGAATCAGAGTGGGCCAGTGACACCATGATTTGGGTGTCATCGGCATATGACACCACTTCCATCCCCTGTGATTTTACTAACCTCGCTAGGGGGGCCACATAAATGTTAAATAGGGTCGGACTCAGGGCCGACCCTTGTGGCACCCCGTACTGCAAGGATTTGGCTGGGGAAAGGAATTCGCCAAGCATGACTCTCTGCTCTCTATGATGTAAAAAGGAGTGCAGAAGGTTCAAAGCCGGACCCCCAATTCCTGCCTCCCTCAAGCGTGATGTAAGCGTAGAGGGAGACAGGGTATTGAATGCTGCTGTGAGGTCCAGTAGGACCAGCACCGTGGTTTGGCCTAAATCCACCTTCAGGCGGATGTTGTTCACCACCATAGTCAGAGCTGACTCCGTACTGTGAGCCTTTCGGAATCCATGCTGGGAGCTGTCAAGGAACCCAGACGAATCCAGAAAGGTGGAGAGATGTAGATTCAGGTGAGATCCAAGCATTTTTGCGGGAGCGGGTAACAGTGAGATGGGTCTGAAATTCTTCAACTGTTCCGGGTCCAGTGTGGGCTTCTTAAGCAGAGGTTTCACTATCGCCCTTTTCCAAGCTAAGGGGAATATGCCTTGAGTTATGGCACCGTTCATCACTTCCAAGAGAGGCGGAAGAAGTGTGAGCCTGCATTCCTTCAGGGTCTTCAGAGGACATGGGTCAAGAGGAGATGACGATTTAGTCCGATCCAGCAAGAGCTCAAGTCCTTCAAGGGTAAGTGGCGGGAAATCAGTTAGACTCTTGGAGGGGTCTTTAGGCCAAGATTCTATATTGACCAGAGTTTGAAGAGAGAGATCCCCTAAGATATTACTCTGAGTTTCCAGATTAAGATAAATATCTTCAATTTTCTTATGGAAGAACTCTGAGATATTATCACATAGCTCCTGCGAGCCCACAACTGGGTCCGGAATCTGGAGGGAGCAGAGGGAGTCGACAATCTTGAAGAGCTCCCTAGAAGAGGTGAGGGAGGTAGTGAGATTCGAGAAAAACTGCTGTTTTTCCCTGATGACACTAGCTTTGTAGTCTCTTAACAGACACTTGTGTACCTCCCTTTCAATAGGATCCCAGGTCTTCCTCCATTTTCTTTCTTGTCTTCTACAGCTTTGTCTCAGGAGTCTTAATGATTCCGTGAACCATGGGGCAGAGGGTTTACGACGAGCCGAAAATCAATAAGATAAAGGGGCCAGTTCCTCAACCGCTTTAGTGATGGAGTAAGAAAGCCCATCAGCTGCCTCGTCCACATCTCCCGAGGGAGAGTACTTACTCGTCTCTATATATGGAGCAAGGGCATCATTAGTAATATTCCTAAAACTCCTTTTCGGTCCTCTGGTGCTAATGGTTAGTACAGATATTTCTGCCGGGGCATAAGCAAGCAAAAGAGGTACGGCCAAATGATCTGACCAGACTAGGAGCACCGGAGTCCCCACAGAGAGTCTTGAATCATTAGTAAATACTCCGTGTAAGATGTGGCCCGCCCGGTGAGTCGGGTTATTCACAAGTTGGATACACTCACAGGCTGCAAGTGAGTCCACCAGCCTAGCGGTGTCTGTATCTCTTAAATTATCCAAATGAAAATTAAAATCCCCAAGTATAGTCAGATGGGGTTTACCGAAATAGGGTTCAAGAATTCTCAAAAGGTCCTCACTGAAGGCAGCTCTAAGTAAGTCGTGACCCGACGACTCAGAGGCCCATGTTTCCGTAACAAACATCCATTCCGGTTGTCTGTCCGCCACGAACTCGTGGAACGCGATATTATTTTTGATAAGAGACCTAGCGTTAATCAGGAATCCCTTTTTAATCGTCGTGTCCCCAGATGAAATAGAGTCATTCATGGAGCTTATTATAGGAGATACAGAAGGTAGAACAGCCGATTTACAAGTGTGACAAAGTGAAGAGTGCATTACACCTTCCGGTGAAAACTTGTAAGTACAGGGCAAGTGAGGTGGTTTGAGAGCTAGTAGCTCCAAAAAAGAATAGTGATAGGTTACCTGTGGTAATATGAGAGAATGTCCAGCATCTAGCCCGTCCTCAGCGCGGACGGGCGCAGACGGGCTGAACTCTGGCGTAACTCCGGCGGAAATCCGGCGTCCCAGCTGCGCGTGTCCGCTGCGCGTCAGCATGACCACCTTTTGAAGCCTTCTAGCGTCCTTCTGACGACTAGAACGCGCGTCCCTAGGCATTCCAAATTGGTAAAGCATTTTTTGACATCATGGCTAAAGCACCAAAGTTACAAGTTCTGGTAATCCTGGAAAGGGTGACCAATAATATAATTTTGTCTGATAATATTTGTTAGTAGCTTAGGATGATTTTTACTGAACATAAGTAGCTCTTATTACGGAAACAGTTATTTAGAAGTAGCAAAACATTTAGAAGTTCAGAAACACACAAAAATCACACCATAACTTGTAAAAATAGAGTAAAATGTAATTAACAAAGTGACATCAAAACAACAAAAGTCCAATAGGGGGATCAGGAGGTATGAAAGTAGCAGTGCGAGGGTAAGCACCAAAGCTGCTCTGTCACTTTAGACATGCAGGGATGCACTATATTTACAATATTATGGCACACACTTGTGTTTCTCACTGCTCTGGCGCTAAATTAAAACCATTGACTAATGGGACCACCATTTAATCCCTTGGAAATTGAGTATGCAGAGACTTTAAGCCTGCTACATCATGAGAACATAGTTTCACATCTACGTTCCTTGGACAAGGAATTATTCATTAATCTTGGGACAAAGAGTAAAGATTTTACACTTGGTCCGCCACTACTATTGGGGCCCACACTACTCCTCTGGTTGCCCAATGTATTAGTCCTGATGAAGACTCGCATGGCCGCGGTCCAACTTACCTTTAGGCCCTAAGACGAGTCGAAACGTCGACGCTCCTTTATTTTATTACCTGGATTGTGTAACACATTTTCTGGTGCAACATAATTTTGGAAGCAATGTCTCCATTTAATGAAAATTGTGTATAGAATTTACATCACAGGCCTGGTCACTACAAACCGGTGAATTGTGTCACCCGATTGATTGTGAATATAAAATGGTAAATATCTCTATGTCTTCCTTTACTCCACTTTTCTACTAAGCACCTGACATTTCTTCATCTTATGCACGCTCGCTTTGGGCAACCTATAACTCTCTTTCATAGAGATAGTTATGATTGCAATGAATTAAAATTGCCCCTGAATTTGTAATTATTGCTGTTGCATTTTTGTCCTTCATTTCGTAAACGTTGAAACACATTGAATGTATAGGGTTGATCTGTGAGACATATTCCTTAATGAAGTGGAAATATTGAATATGTATTGATCAATTCAATTCAAGTGAAAGTAATGGTTGAAGACCATTGTATTTCAATAGTGTAAAACACCCAGGTCCTTGACTTTTTGGGTCACCCCATTTTGGATAGTGGTTACCGAGCCTTCTCCAGCGCTGCCCCAAAGATCTTGAACTCTCCTCCACCGAAAGTACACAGAATCTCCTCCACAGTTGCTTTCAAATTGGAAGCCAAAAGATTCCTTATGAATAAGTTCTTACCTTAAATAGGTTAGGATCATCTACTCTAAGTCACTGATCGTGCAACCGTAAGACCTCCATTGGATGTTACTCTTCCTTACCCTATTGTTTGCTCCACTCCTAGCCCGCTATGGACCAGTTATTGTATTATTCTACTTTGACCCCTTTTTCCCGTAATTATTCTGTGTGCTATTCTTATTGGATGCCATTATTGCATTTATAACCTCCCTTCTGTCCTTTTGTAAAGCGCTCTGATATCCTTCAGGATCTTGTTCGCGCTGTATACAAGTTTATAAATAAATAAATAACATTACTTATTCGTAAGAGTAAATTTACATGTGCAATGTCCTCACAAGTGTAACTTACCTTGTGAATAGGCCCCAGAATTTAGTCACTACACGACATTGACCAGTAAAAACTCAACTGCTTTTAGTCACTTGAATTGCAAATAATATTATGTAGCCACTGTTATCAAACTCAGAATGATAAAAAGGCAGAGGCAAGCTTGTGATATGCAGTTTACACACAATTCTTCACAGCATGCATTGATCCCTCTTGCCTGATATCTTCTTACATCCTTGTGGAAAGGTCTCTCCTCAGGAAGATGGCTTATCCTTGACATCTGTGTAGCATAGGATGACTTTTGTTAACACAGTAGTAGCTCGATGTGCTGCATCTTTTTAGTTGCTGTGCGCAGTGCGCCACATCTGTATACGTATTTTGGGCACTCAGCATAAGTTTTATTTAGAATTTTAATTGGTGAGCAGGGTAATTTTGCACAAGTTACACAGGGGGATGTTTGCTCAGTTCACATGTTACATTGTAATTCACCATGTTGACTCACGTAAACTGCAGCACTTACACTAAAACAACAAGCAGTGGCATAGCCCAGGGGTCTAGTTTAAACTGAAAAGTGGGACCCATAGGTTTTGCCAATAATTCGAGTTTTTGCAATAACTCCTGATGGCAGCATCCATTTTTTTATTTGTTGTTTGATTCATCACATTTTTTGCCCTGTATGTTTCTTGATTTGGAAATGTTAATTTCTTAATTTATTAACTGTACTGTTGTTTAGACGTTCTTACAACTGCACCACATCAATTTATCTATGCAAACTTTCTTTAAGTGTAGGCATATAGGATTATTTTGGTTTCGCCTGCACAGAGATTGCAGGGTACCTGAGAAATCTATTGCTCTTAATATAAACTTCAGAGGGACTTACATCCTGCCTCCTCTCTTTCTGGCTACTTACTTTTTATCCATTTTCTATTGGCTGTAGCTAATTTTTCCTGTATTTACCAATGTTTGTTCCTCCTCAGCTTCTCTTATAAGTTTCCCGTTCCCGAAATACTGTTAACATCCGCTTCGGTGGAACATATTTTTCATAAAGTTTTCCCTGTTTTTGCTTTTTACTCTTGCAGCATATTCATATAACAATTTATAACCCAGAGAGCCTAGCTCCTTCCCTGCATATGTCGGCCAACGGCCGTCGTGAGCACTACCTGGCTAGTACTGGGCAAGTCCATTGGCTGACGCGGCCCCGCCCACTCATCAGAAATCCCGCACCACAGAGAAATTTGCACTGCGGTTAAGGAGTTAAGGGATTTGAAGAGAATAACAGGATGTTGCATCGCTGAGACTCACACCAGGATCCCCAGTTTCCAAGGCAGCAGCTGTGGCAGAGGGCTGCGGGCGGCTGCCAGGCGGCCAAGCCCAGAGAGACAAAATGGCAGCCGCAAGCAGATACTAGCGGTAGTGACCAGCGGAGGGTGCAGCATCGCGGGGGGACTGTCCCCGTCCCCACGATCCTGTCTGCGGTGCAGAAGGTGTTCAATCTCCCCTGCCGTGAGGACAGCGAGAGTGCAATTGCTGCTAATGACACAGCCGATGCTCGGTGAGTCCCTCGAGCAGCAGTGGGGGAATGCGCTGTGGCAGCACCACTAATTACTGGGAGCTGTACACCTCAACTGATGATCATAAGGGCATCCACTACGGGCACTGACACAGGGGCGGTGATTCTTGTGGCCTCCAAGTGACTCTCAGCTCTCAAAGACCCCGCGCCTGACCCTAAGAATGCGCCCCATACTCGAGTCCGCAGCAGAATGAAAGAGGGCGCAAACTGCTTGGGGGCTCCCTGCACAAACTGAACGGAGGCTGTTTCCCCCCTGTGTGGCACCCCTCTTCCAGGAGCATCCTCTCAAGAACAGTCCGCATCCAGCAGAGGCCCTAAGCTGAAACAATAATACACCACTGGAGTCCCCTCAGACCCACGTTGACCAGCTTGCTTGGAGATTGAGCCCACCTGAATGCAGCAGATAGTGCTTATGCCCCTACAAACACAGATAGCTGTGACAAGGAAGCACAGGTACACAGTTGAGCAATGTCGCAACAGAATCCGGTGAGTGCCCTATCTTCCTCATCTTTGCCATGCTCCAGGTGGGAATTCTCTGATCCTAAGCCCAGAAGGGAACAACTTCGGAGCAGTGTTCAGAGCGCACGAGAACCGGATCGTTGGCGAACCAGGGCCGCGCAGTTGATATACGCACAATTACTTGCTGGGAACATAAACGATACAGGAACCCATCCTACCCCCCAGCCAGTGAATGTAAGCAGCGAGAAACAGTGTGAGAAAAACCAGTGACTCACCTATGTGCTGATGCCCGCAGGAACTACCAGATAGCTAAAGAGGAGATGGGTTATGGACTCCCGCCGTCACCTACCCAGCCCGACCTTGGGCTGATTTACCCCTCATCTCTACATCTAATCTTCCTCCTACCCCTTTACCCTATCCCCTTACCCCTCCTTGCTCCATTCACTTTGTTCCCTATGTTCTTTAAATGCTTTTCTTGATACTTATGTAACTTTTAACTGATGTCAATTGCAACATTGTTGTTCCTCATGTTAAGCACTCTGATTCCTTCGGGTCTAGCCAGTGCTATATAATAACTCATTAATTAAATATGCTCCCATTTACTACTCTTTCTCTCTTTGTTTATTTCCCTAGCTCCTATCCCCTCTCCCCTGAATCTCTCCCCTTGCCTGCTACTCTGCCTAACCCCCTGTCCTTTGTGCCCTTTGACTAAGCACTCCTTCTCCCCTTGTTGAGGAAAGATCCAATATTTATACTCTGGAGTCTCAGCGAACCCACTGAGAGAGACCTCTGAGTCAAGGGAGCCTGTCACAGCTGAGGTATGGTATGGCACACCTTGCCAAAGCACTCCCTCTCCCCTTTTTGGGGAAGGATCCAGTATGTAGGCCTTGGAGTCTCAGAGACCCCTCTGAGAGAGTGCACTGCATAAAGGGAGCCTCTCGCAACAGAGATAGGGAAGTGATACCAGTTCCCCTGAGATCACGGCTTACTGGACTTTGGACGTTGCTTTGACTCGTCTACTGGTTTGTGTCCCCGTCTCCCTTCCCCTCCTCTTTCCATGCGGTGCCTCTCACCCTCCTCTCCTCTTTCCCGCCTTCATTATCTGTCTACTTCCCCTGCTCCTACCCCCCTCCCCTGAATCTCTCCCTTTGCCTGCTTTTCCCCTTACGTATTTGTATTATTGTTTATCTTGACCTACAAGTGACTATGCTGCCGTGCTCTAATAACTGTGTTACCTTTGTAACGATGTAACCTGTAACTATGATCTGATATTCATGTAAAGCGCCCTGATACCTCCGGGTCTAGCCAGCACTATATAAAACCTTTAAAATACAAATAAATAAAAAATGCCATATCCTCTCCACTCCCATGCTATTTGTCAGGCAGCTCTTTCCTTCTCCCAGACGGTGATTGACGAAAACAGCTCTTTATTCATCATATAGGCGAAACCGATGCATTACCAGTCCTTGTTTGAGTTTGCAACGGTTAACCTGGTAAGACAAAGGAACATTTATAGCTTTACACTGACTACAGTCCAACATATCTGGCAACATCGGTCACAGAAAAACACTGACAAAAACATGCAAATAGGTTGTAAATCGAAATTGTAAGTGTACATAGTTTTAATGTGTATAGAAACACTTCTGTTTTTTGTTGCCTTCATTCTAAAGTAAAATTTGTACCTACAAATAATTGTTCTTAAAACTCAAAAGGACAATACATTATAGAGTTAGTCAAGTTGGATGGACTTTGGTTCATGTATTGAAAGCAAATATGGATTTACAGAAATATTGCAGCACACAAGAGAAGATTACGCCATTTTTTTGACTAAAACCAGCTCTGTCAAATGTGAATGGCACATTTACAGTATTGATTAAGGTATTGCAGATAACATTAATGCCTAGTTTTATACAGAATTTTCTCTTTTGCACCTACGAGCTATACTTCCATAACGTGCTGACATGATACCCACTGTAATGGTCAATCCATCAACTGGGAAAGAAGAAAAAGCTGATTTAGTCTGTGTGTAAGAGTTTTTGGTTTCTAAAAACATATCTCAGCAGTATGTGTTTAACACTCTGAGCTAACCTGCAATACTTTGGAACTTATTACAATAGCGGTGAGACCGAACCTGACAGGACGACGGTGTCGATCCCACTGCTGACAGACTTTCGGTCCAACCGCAGCACTTTGATGCATGTGGTCAGACCATCAGCAGTCAAGGGAAAGACCGCCACCTCAGACAGGATCTAAGATCCCGTCGGGGTGGCAGTCGGAATCGTATCTCTTACATGGCGGCGGTGCCTGTGATGCCCCTTTCTGACAAACTTTTCATGGCGGTGTGACCACCATAAAAAAGGCAGTTGGAAACAGACTCCAGAAGGCCCAAGCAGGGCCCCCATCCCGGGGGCCGCTGCAAAGTGGCCCTGGTGGCACATGTAATGCCCCAACACACATCCATGCACTGTGTGCTAGGCACCACACGTTGCATCACACCCGATACATAGATGTGCACAAAGTGCTCTTTTACACTCTGGCTTGTGCTGCTGCCCTTCTCCAGGGCAGCAATGTAAAAGAGCACTCTTCCAACTGCCAGCATGGCGGTCTCATCCTAATCCAGTAGTCGGTCTGCCGACTGCTTTTCGGGCGGCCTCCTGACTGCCACGATATCGGTCATCAGTCTAGCCTCCTGGCATCATAATGATGCCCTTTGTTTGGTATCTAGAAATTAAGAAAAATTTAGAATATAATTTAGTTACAGCAGTGGAGGAAATAAGTACAACTTTTTGTCAATTGAGTGAAGAACATGAGGCCTAGTATAAATTTATTTTTATATTTGGCACAGATTATAGCAACTTTACATCAGTACAGGAGCACAATTCATCCATTACACTGATTTTATTTTTCAAAGAGAAATCAGTCGATATGGCTTACTCAGGTTTATGCAAATTCATGTAGATTCAGGAATATCGAAGGAAGCAGACTCAGGAGAAAGTAAAAGTAAAATCCAATGGATAGCATTATGAACACATAATCAGTAGAAGCCATGTGAACGCAACAAGACATACACATAAGGTACCATGATGGCAGAGAAGAGGAATTACAGTGTTTGAATTTGTTAGGATGACTATGATATTCAGAGTTCTAGCTATAAGGTAGAACCAGAGCCAAGGGGTAGAAGAGCACTTTACCCATAACATTTGTCGCCAGAAGCATCTCTATGAATGGGTGTAGCACATAGAAAGGAAACTGTCTCGGGTCCAGATGTGACTCTATTACAGAATTAAGGATGAGATGGAACAGAGTAAAGTAACTGATAGGGAACAGTGTACAATTGTTTTGAAAAATTACTCGCACATTGTTTCATCCATAGTTAAGTATTTTCCACATATACCTAAAGCCGCAATTATAGCCAAGTCTCCTGTTCTCCAGGATCCAAAGCAAGCCCTGAATCTACTAGGAAGGATTTCTTTCCTTCAAGAATGTGGTATTTCAGCAGCTACTATTCCAGATAATGTAGGATTGTTTATCATTGTTCATTTGAAATTATTATCACCAACCAGCCAAATCAATAAGTTTCCTTGAGCATAGTTGAAATTTCTTTTTATTAATCAGTGGTGCAGTTTTGTAGACAGAGCATAACAAAAAACTCAGATAAGAAATATTGTTTGCATAATACATATTGAAAGAAACATGTTAAAGATCTTCAAAGATTGGACAGTGTCATAAATATAAAGTACACATACTGTTTAAAAAGTACAATAAATTATATTGTAAATAGCACTAAAGGCCACTTGTATAAAAGTTGTGTTCCCTTGTCAACCAAAGTGTGAAAAGCATATTTGTAGCATGAAGAAAGATTTCAGCGAGCAAGGCACAAATACTAGAATCAACAAATGCCCGTTAATAGAAAACATAAACAATTGATCTACTGTATACCTTTTAGTACTAGCCTCTCCTTGAAATGGATGACCTTTGGGACCATTCTTCTAAATATTTCTCATTCACTTTATAGTACTTTTCAGGGTGACCATCGGGTATGGGTTGCAATGTCTTGCACAATTAGGCATTTTTGTCAGCTGAATTTTAATAAAATGAAATAAACCTTGTTGATAAAATTGGGTATTTTACACACTGTAACAAGCCCAGTACTGACCAGGGACCTCATGAACGCTAACTATAATAAGGACTTAGATTCAAATATCAGGTTATTTTACTTTTACCATTCATTGGTCCATATTTGTAAATGTGAAGTATTGTGATGCAATCCCAGATTCCTATGAAATGTCCCCACAGTGTTCCAGATCATAGAAGAACACTGAAAAAACACTACTAGTACAAATACTAAAAAACATTACTTATATTCAGCTCTACCTATATGGAATTATATCAATAGAAAACTGTGAATGTGAGAAATCTTTGACACATGAATATATGGGAGCTTTGTTTTTTGACACCTTAGAGATGAGCTATGGGATTCATTTTCAAAAATTCAAGCATTAGACATATCACTTGATCTATAGAGTTCATGCTCTTTTTAACCAAGTGTGCATGCTCTTTTCAACCAATCTATGATTAACCACTCTACAATTAACATACATTTTCCTATCATTTTCAACTGAAATATGTCTCTCAATAAAAATAAGTGGATTTGGCTCAATGTTGGATTGGATGCATTGGATATTGGCAGGATGTCTACATAGCATGCACCAATGTATAAATACTTTGGATTCAGAATCATTGAACTGGCTGCAAAAGGCCGACATTCACCTGAGGGAGGAAAAAGTGCATGCTAACCTCTGCGTGCAATCATGTGCTGCTTTATCACAAGTCTGTGCTACTGAGAAAGATTACTGATCCCATAAGGAGATCAATGATTTGTACAACTGCTATGCCTGTGTATATGACTAATCACAATAATGCCATTTCATTCATAGTGTACAGCAGTGCAGAATGCTGAAATGCAGACATCACTTCAATGGGATGAACAAACACTTTTCCAATCTGTATACTGTTCTTTATGGAAGTTGGTAGATTTAGATCTGTATTGTCCTTCAATATTAATTTTCATTTTGATAAAGATAGCATACCAGTCGTAAGACACCGCTATTCTGATTGTTAATGACCACAATGACCAAAAGCCACAATCTCAAACATACATGTGCCAGCCAATCCCAAGCTGTAGGACAGTCATATAATAGACCTCAATGCCCAATACTCCCAGGAAATTCACTATAGTACCTCTGTTCTAAGGTCTACATTTACCTCAGGCTAATGAGTATAATAAAATATGGAATTATTTCAACCCTTGTGTCAATAACATGTTTGTTATTCTACCATTCTGTCCCTTTCGTTAGATCCCATGACAAAAATATTGCATTCATTACATCAGCCTAACCACTACATTGTAAGTATAAGTTAGTAGATGGGCACATACGAATATAAATTACATACTTTTCTTGCTGAAGTGGTGGTAAACAATCTAGTGGATGCAATATTAGTAAGATCGATATTACTGACCTCAAACTAGTGTCATAAAACCATACATGCAAAAACATCTCAATGCACACAACATTAGTGCAAGGGTATTGGTGTGTTTGGCACATGCTTCTCACGTATAAGCCAAGAACCTTTGCACCTATCGTGCCTGTGTCATTAACTCTTTCCCACTGTATTGTAGGAACAATTTAAACCCCATCACATCTATTGGAGGAAATGCAATTTGCACTCAGATAATAATGGAAGCAAGCACTAAAATGCGTGCAAGTGGTGCACGCACCTCTTTTAGCACTGACCAACTTATTTCAATGACCCAAACAATGTGTGTAGTGGCTTACTGATTTTGTGCCATGACATCCAACCTTCAATCAATTGTGCTTCTGTCTTTAAAATGTTAAGGAAAAAGTCTGATTATGGAGTTTTGATCTCCATGACCCTTGTCACTTCCAGGCCTTTTGTCAGTTTGGGTATCATGTGTGGTTGGAACAAGTGGCCTTCCTGTTTGGGGCGGATCACTAGAAGAGGAACTTCTCTAAGCAGTTGTTCTGCAACTTGATCCCAAAATAGATAAATTGTGACTTAATTGGATAATGACAGACCTAGCAAGGATGTATGCCTATTGTGAAGCTAGCATCTTTATGAATGTCAAGGTGATGTTTTTTTGTTTTTAAATAAAAGCAAGAAGTATGCAAAGGGGAGGAGTTTAAGGGAGCTGAGAGCTCACCACCCTGTGATTAAGCATCCTGTTTGTCACTGCCACCGAACGTGTCATTTGTATGCAACACTTCTGCAGTAGTTTTATTTAAGACACAAAATGCGAATGAGTGCGGCACTGGTATACAAGTGGTGGGTAGGTGGGGGCATAATACATTGCTCACCTCGGTTAATCAATAGCCTAATTTTCTAATGGCCTGAGTGCCATCCTCCAGAGCATAAGATCCCACCAATATATGGCCATTGTGAGATAGCATAGTCACTGATGGAGCACCAGCTACCCCCATGAAGAGAGGAGAGTGTGTGTGGAATATCATATGAGGGTCCGCATGCAAGTTAGGCCATGTGGCTGCTCATCTAACGAGGGCCCTCAATCAAGGACTAGGTTATTACACTTTCACTAGTTCTCAAGTACACCCCCCCAAGCACCAAGACTGGTATAAACCCTGCTGCCCTTTCACAGGAGATGCTCAATAAATATACAGTATTGTGACATTTACAACTGTTCCTGCAAAGATAAAGGACTTTCTGTAATCTTGCTCTGCTGGCCATTTTAAGCAGCTTTCAACACACACATTTCCCTCCCAATATACATGTTGGCTGATGCTTTCACCACTGGTGGCATCTTCAAATAGAAGACATGTGAAATATGTATTGGTTGCGCCTCAAGAGCACTGGATGCTTGTCAGTGAGGAGCCCAGTGGGAACCCCAAAATAAAGGCGTGTGGCCTTAAGTTCAGGGGAGCTACACCTAGCCAGTATTGGTTGCTGAAAGAAATCAGGGAATCCCTGCGAGAATCCTGGACAGAGTTACGCCAACAAAAGTGAGGACTGGCCTACTAAGCATAAACATTTCACAAAAAGAAATCCAATATATTTCAGGTACTTTCCCCAAGGATAGTGAAACAGATCAATTCTATACAGCTACTTTGAGAATTAGGTTTAATTACGTTTTAACATGCAGCATACCACCATTCCATTCAACTGATTACTACGTGGATTAATTGCAATAATCAATTACAATACATTTTTGTAGGATATTGTAATCAAATTGTTTTCAATAGTTTGATTTCATCATGCATAGGTATATCTTGCCTATCGTTTGAAAATACTCGTTGTCAAACGCTTCTTATGATCCAGCTGGTACAGTGATCATCCTAATGGCTGCATGTCTATAAGGCCTTGGCGATTTATTTTAAGTGAAATGCAGAAGTGAAACATAAAATGAACAAAACATTCTCGTTTATTGGCTATTTGCTATTGGTTCGCTGGCCCATGGTGCTCTGCTGGTTGTAATCTGGGAGGTGGAGATGGGGTGGCAAACCTTTGACATGTAACAAAACCAACATAATTCAACCAAACAATGTTAAATCTGCTCCTTGAAAGCAATAATTCCCAGCAGGCAGTGCGAGCGTGTTTTGCTTCTAAGCTGAATGTTTCGGCCACAACTAATCCCTACCCGAGGCCACGACACACTTCTCTTCTTGAGCTGTGTTAATACTTTTACATATCAATAAAGCATTAGATGCCTTCTGCCACTGCCTTGCTTTACATTGTTTAAATAGTGTTCGCTGACATTTTTTTATGTGCCAGGAAGGAAGGCCTTCAAGTCATGACAAAGGAGGAAGTGGCAAATGAGTTTACTTTTGTGTTGTATTTTTAACTCACCTAAGGATTTTACACAACTGGTGCAATCTACATAGAACGTTTCTCGATGAAAATATGAAGTATTTGATCAACATCTGATTTTGTGTTCACCTAAAGAAAAAAAACACAGGGAATAGGCAGTTATTAACCCCTTCACTGCAGCGGCTATTCCGCCGCAGTTCTAAGGGGGTGGGGGTGGCGTGCGGCGCTCCCATGCTGGTGACGGAACCGCTCCGTCACCAGCCGCGGTTGCGCTGTGCTCATGACGGAGGGTTCCGTCACGACCCCGCCCGCTCAATGGAACGCTAATCGAAGGCGCGGAATCCACGCCGTGCAGGCGTGCCGAGCGGGCTGTGACGGAACCGCACCGTCATCACCACAGCGCGACCGCGGCTGATGACGGAGTGGTTCCGTCACCAGCAGGGGAGGGGTTAAACAGTGCATGAGGCTAGGGAAGTGGATCTCTGAAGCGTGTTTGAAAAAAGTTCTGCTTAAGATTATGAAACAATGAGAGGTTCTGGGCTTAGAAGAGAGAAACTAAATTAAGATACGAATGAGTGAGTCACACAGAAGAGCACAGCACATGCCTACCTGAGGGTTGTTCTGGTGCTATGCCTGCTGAGCAGGGTAGCTGCTGGAAGTGCATTTATTACAGGTAGTCTAAAAAGCATAGGACATGGGGCTATGGGACAATAGTTCCAGAATAAAGATGTTATATAGTCTGCAGAGAAATCCAAGCCATGTCTTATGTCTGCATTTCAGTTGCCAATGGCCCTCAATGGTGTTTTCCTTACGTCATGTTGCAATGTTAAGATACAGATTTCAAGGGCACACCTGTTGGCCGGGTCTTTTTGTTTCATCTGCAACTTGTAGTAATAATAATAATAGTAATAGGATTTATAAAATGCTTGGTTGCTACAAAGGGAGCTTTCCCACGCTAGAGAATGTCCTGTAGGACCCCACCATGCTAACCTGACAAAAGAAGGAACAGATTAAATTAAAGCTGGAACCTCGAGCTACAGAGTAGACATTAGTCAATGGCCGTCCACGTTATAGTGACTGAAACAGACAAGTTTTCAACTTTTTACGAAAGGATGTTTCAAAAGACTCAGACCGAAGATGAAAGGGTAAGATGTTCCATAATAACTTGAACTCTTATAAAAACTCTTGAAACTGACTGATGTGTATATTTAGCTGTTTATGTAAGTTTTTATACAGCGCAGCCCATAGTACAAAAGACATACCTTGAGTTCAAATTAAAAACAAGGACTGGAGGGTGGTGCAACATTCTCAGAGCAGGGAGCAGCGGGCCCTGAGCGTAAACTGCAGATTTGCCAATATATTAATATCTAGATCAGTGGCATGCTTATAATTGACCACTGCAAGATGAAAGGTCACCAATAACTGCAGTAGAACACAGAGCCTTCCCACAAATATTCCTAGTGGAGGAGGAGGATATATTAGAGGTATTTAAAAGGTCTGAGCATGCTGTCGGTGATTAGTAAAAAACATAGGAAAACTGACAGATCAGCAAAATTGTCCAAATCGCCATTTTAACTGGTGAGTGAATTTCACTCTGAACTGAGGATTTCTCCACGTACACATTCGACAGCGAATACCTGGAAAACATATTTTGGGGGAAATAACCCACATTTCCACTGTTTCAGTGCAAAATGGGGCATAGAACAAGCACTATTACTGCCCTACAGTCCCCCACACCCACCCTTCCCTTCAAACCCTAAAAAAAAATCCGACCTGCCTAACTGGTAATGTGGAAGTGACACAGCACCAGAGATATTCTTAGCAGCGCATACTCTGCTGGCTATATATTTCCCCAAGAGGTAGTATCGACCCGGACAGCACAAAATGAGGGCCTCAAAAAGTTAGGGGAGGAAGCAAGTCAGTAGTGAGAAGAAAGTGAGTAGTGAGGTTAGGGAGACACTGTAGAAAAAGCCCTGCAAAAGAGTCAGTGATATCAAACTATAGAGGATACACATTCCATGCCACAACAAATCTTTTTTTCGCCTTCTTGAGAAAAAAAGTCTTTGTTTTAAGCTTCTCAGCTGTTTTCTTCATTTTTCACACATTTTTAAATGATCATTTTGAGAATCATGTTTACCTAATAAAGAGTCGGTGTTTCTGTGCCAAATCCTGCATCTGTCCCTCACATTTCGACACCCTTCCCTAAGCTTTCACATGTTAAAATATCCATAGTGAAACTCTCGGGAGTGCTGTGTTCCCACAGGTAGTGATGCAACGTGCAAGAAAACGTAATGAAGTGCAACAGGTTTGCTTAAAAGCATCTATATGTCTGACACACACTGAGGGGCCGATTATGATCGCGGACGGACTTGCGTCCGTCCGCGATCACTGAGGAGGAGGGGACGTCCGCATGGGCTGCGGAGTCCCCTCCTGTGCGATTAGGATGTGACCGCCACCCTGGCGGTCACATCCTCTATTTGTAACATTGCGGCGGGTGCGGCTTCAAGCTGCACCCGCAGCAATGTTAAAAATGCAGTCATTGCATTTGCATGCAGAAAGAGGCAGGCACCTCGCGGTGCCTGCCGCTTTCTGCATACAAATGCAGGGGGGTACTATAGGTAACCCCCATGTGCACCCCCCACCCCCCTTCACCTAGGGGGCCCGCTACGGGCACTCGCAGTGAAGTTACACATGCTTTTCCACGGCGGAAAAGCCGCCGCGGAAAAGCATGTTTTACATCCCATCCTAATCTGCCTGACGGTGTCTTAGAGACACCGTCACCAGATTAGAGCTTTTTCACCGCGGTTGTAAGCCAACCGCGGCGGAAAAGCTGCGGACGGAAACCAGAACCCGCCAGCCATCCTAATGTGGCGGTGGGTCTTTGGTCAGTCCGCTGTGGTTTTTCCGCATCCTTGGGGCCGGCGGTGGCTTCCGCCGGCCCCGAGGATGCAGAAAAAATGCAATCCTAATGAGCCCGTAAATTTGCTCGCATGACAGTGTTCTATTTAGCTGCTCTCTGCAGTGCGGAAAGGCTGAAACTGGCCTGGCCAGGACGAAATACGAATCTTCAATTAATAAATAGTAAATACATAAGTAAGTCCGTACACAAATAATAACATGTACGACAAATACATATATATGAATAAATAAATAAATAAATAAATAAATAAATACAATAATTTACTGGAAGCATTTGCAGTGCCATGGAATATTAGATGCCAGCACGTGCATCAAGCTTCGACTATGTACTTTATTGCACAAACAGCAATAAATATTCCAAGATGAGAAAAAGCTTTCCTCTCCATTCTCGCTCCTTCATTTCAGCACTGTCCTCACACAACCGCTTTATTTTGTCATCAATACATCATCAATACCTGCCCCTGTCAAAATGTTGTCATTTATGCAATTCTTTGTACTTTGTGCCCTCATTATCACATGCTTTGCCACAGGTTCAGTTCAAGTGACTAAAGTAATTGCACAGAAAGGAGGCTGGTAGGTTAAATTAGGATAAAGCTGGCGAATATTTCTGTCCACCAAAGCGATGGAGAACTACAGTTATTTGAAAATAAGCCATTTTGAGGGCTGTACACCAGAGTGCCTGATGTTTATCCACCAAATGGCTGGTTTAGTGGTTTGTTCGGGTTAGTTTAGTGTAGAAACATGTCGGTGGAAAATTCCCCATTCATCGTGGCAGGAATTCTGCCAGTAAATGTGGGTACTGCATGTTTTCTCCATACTGGGGCTGCATTGCTGCGGCCACATAATAGTCTTTAACAGCATATTACAGATGATAAGCCACTTGTACCTGAATGTCTGCCACCATTTCCAGGTTTCCATGTAGTTAACTCCATCAGAAATGATAGTGGACTGGTCCCTCTAGGTTTGATGGAATTCCTGAACCTATGCACGATGGGTCAACTCCTGACCTTGGCAGAGAAATTAGTGGAGAAGTGACAGACTGCCACTTATGACATATTAATTAGGTGGTAATATCACCAGAGGTGCTGACAGCCTAACGCCCATTGTTGGTGGCTTTTATATCAGATGAACAAGAAGCAGTGTGTACTTCTAACAGTTACTTTATTTGACCAGTCTGTGACTTTCAACACTTATTATTTCACATTCACCATTCAACTAATTGGGCAGTAAATATGAATTCCTCCTATTTGAGGGGTGAGGTTTGAGCAATTAATTCCACCAGGTGCTCCAAAGGATGGGTGCAGCTGTCTCTGCCAAGTGGGGCTGAATTAGGAGGTGTTGTTGCACAGGCAGGCTTTTGTGCCCTCCGTGGTGCACAGGCAGGCTTTTGTGCCCCCCCCCCCCCGCTCAATGGCGGTGGCTGTTTACTGCAACCTCTGAACACCTTGTGTGGGTCTTGGGGAAATCAGTCTGAATTGGCACCTCACACACACATTGCTCCAAGATAAACTAGCCACATGTTTGCCTGCTCAGGAACAATGTGCCACACTCCCCACATTGCAGCTAGCAGTAGAAGAGGTGGCCCACATTAGCATTGGGGATTGCTGAAAAGCAGATGAGACTGTGTACATTGGCATCAATGAATGCCCTACACACCATTGTTGGGATTTCAGTAAATCTTTACTGGATGGGCTAAGATACCTGGTATTAGGTAGACCTAACACATAATGAAGGCCCAGTCATGAGTAATGGGCAAGAGCAAAATAAATGTTTGAGCAAATCTATAATTATGACCAGCTTCTGAAACGATGGGGTGAGAGTCTTGTATTAACTATAGTACAGAGCATTCAGTTATTCTGTATACAATCACAATGTCCTGGTATTATTCTGAAGTAATAATCACTGTACTGTGGCTTTCAACTTTTTCAACTATTTTTGGGATCCACTGATTATGTTGCATTTTTCTGAATGAGGTTTCTTCAACAACAGTAACTGCCCAAACTGCTAATACATTATTTACCTATGCGTAAATAAATTAAATCATGTTGAGTATCTTATACCAGTCATAAATTAATGCATAAGATGTTAAATACATACAGCTAGTTTGTCCTCATGCTGCAGCATCCTTTTCTCTTTGAAAAAGTAATGTTCATCAATACCTGCCCCTGTCAAAATGTTGTCATTTATGCTAACCCCTCCCTATGGTTTTTCGCCTGGAATAACATTGCCACACGTTTTTCCACATGGAAAAATACATATGTTCATAATTTAGGATTCCAGCCCTATAACTGGAAATGCATTTGGCCAGTGTGAAGTCAATTAGGGTTCTTGAGAGAGTTCCACTTTAAATCTTACAAATTAGGCAAATTATTTACCTGAGAAAGAAACACTAAAAACACTCACTCCTAATGCTGCACAATACACTTTTTAGGAATGTCTATGACCGAAATGTAGGAACTCAAGTGAAATAGCAAAGAAAAGAAACAAAGCACTATGCAGCCTTTCAAAGAAACAGTATTAGAACTCACAGAATACATTAGGACATTCCAGAAATGCTTATCCTTTATGGCTATCTCATCACTTGTCAGAGTGTGAATGTTCCTAAATCACAGATTTAGTACTAAATTGGGAGAATTAAGAACAAGAAATATGATTTTCAGTTTGACCTAAACAATCAATCCACACATTATGATAAACCTTTGTAATTATTTTGTTTGATATCCAGAAACACAGTTTTGGGTTAATGAACAAATACAAAAAATATTGTCATAGGAAAAGTTTGCATGGATTAGTTATGATAAATGCCTCAAAAAAAAGAGTCTGAAATCATAGATTCTAAAATTGTAAATTCTAGTGTTAGGTCTAGATACAGTTTGCTCAAAACAACAGAAACAATCTTTATGAACTTATATATGGTTCAAGGGTTTATATAATGTATGCATTTGTTTGCCTCCCTTCACAACAGAGAGGATTGGGAGAAGATGGGGCGTAACGGCCAGAGGTGCCGACTTTGGAGCTGGAGAACAAGGTTCAAGATCAGCACCAGCTCAACATCCTGTGATTATGCCCAAATAACTTAATCTCCCTCTGCCTTCCAATAAAAACGAATGTGTCCTTGTGTAATGTAACTAGTGCTCATGTAAAGTGCTCTGATACCTTCGGATCGAGATTGCGCTATATAAAACTGCAAAAATTAAAACATTCATGATAGGAACAATGTTCTGATAGAATGGACAAGTTGAGAAGATGGCTGCAGGAGTTATTGCATCCTTTATATAATTCTTTAGTAAGTAATGTCTTATTTAAGAATTAAATCAACATATAAAATAAAAATATATAAAAGAGATTTCTCAGTTTACTTTTGGGCGATCAACTAGATATTTGTGAATTTGACTGACAGTACTGTTTTCTTCACAGAAAAATGCATTACCAAAGAGAGGAAGATTAGAGTCAATTTTGCACATAAGTTTTAAAGTTCAGTATTAGCCAGAGTTTGTACCTGTCAGGTTATTGTGTGCACTACATCTTTTCAATCCCTAAAGACCTGGAGCGATTCACAAACAAACTTGTAAATACAGGAAGTACTACAAAAGGAATACTATTTTATGTACTCTTACATGCGATTGTGAATTGGCCATGAAACGTCCAACTGTCTATTGGTAAAAGTCCAAAGATGGCACAGTCCTTTTACTATGCTCTATCTGTTTAGGGATATTCCAATTTCATTCCCATTTTAGATGTTTTGGGGCCAATTTACAAATGCATAATAGTGTACATAAAAGCAAACTACAGAAGTGCTCTTCTATGAGCTCTTATATGCCTTTGTGAATCGGCCCCATAGTATTCTGCCACCAGCTAAGACATTTGGCTATATGTCAATTAGTATATCTCATTATATACAGATTTGTTCAGTAACCTGGCCTAACAAACAAATGACAAACACTCTATGAAAAGATGAGTCCACAAATGATTTGCAAAAGCTGCATATAGAAGCTCCCATGCTCTCATTCTTCTTTGCTTATTGCTCTAGCACAGGATTGTTCTTCAATGGTACATACTGGCAATCTGCCCTCCTTCCTATGGGAGGCGTAACACAACCAATTGATGATCCAAGGGAATAAGTTGTAAATATTGTCATAGTTCAGGTACCATATTTTACAAACTCTGTTTTAACAACTCTATGATAAAACTCGATAAGCTCAAAGGGGGAAGCTTATTGTCTTTGTTGTTTTACTGTTCAGAATCATACTGTAGAATCTTACAAAACTAAGCATGAATTTCCCAGCATTAGGCAACTGCAACTTTAATAGAGATTGTATCCTTGTGTGTCTTGCATAACTGAATTCCTGGGGGCATGATGACTCAAAAATGCTACATTTATGAGCAAACTGGTGGATGGCAGGACTCGTGCCACCACAAACAGAAGTGAAAGTTGAGCGCATGAAAACAAAAGCAGAGGTCGGTAGCAGAGTGGATGCAGGCCACTTAAGGGAAACAAGGCTTCACATCAGAGTCAAGGCTTACTCCCCACTTCTGGGACACTTCCTTAAAGAGATTTAACTATTTAAAGAGTTCCAGAGAAAAGCAAAAGTAGAAAAACAAAAAAGACAGAGCAGGGGATGGTGAATTGGGGTGGTGGGAGACACAAAAAAATATAAACAAAAAACAATGAGGGCAAGAGTGGGGCTCATCCATGAAAACCTAACGAAGCACAACATTGACAACAATTTCACCACAGGAATACCACTGACATAATGACTGTGTCCATGGGTTTCCTGTGGTGAAAAGTCCTACTTCTTGTCATTTGCCCTGAGAACAAAGCAGTGAAGGTTTAATTGAATTTTGTGTCACATAAATAATCCATGGTGACCTTTTAAGATTGATGGGCTGTACCTAAAATGAATATTGTATTTTGAACTCATATTCCTTTAATCGGTGGGTTGGAACAAGGAATTTGTTTAGGAGACCTCACACTATTGGAAGAACCATACAATTGTATCTGATTATGCATCCCAAAGAAACCTTCTATTGTTACATATAAATATCAGTAGTATATGTAATAAGTAATGAAGCAACATAAAAAGTGAACATCTACAATATAAAATTGGAAAGAAATTAGGAAAAGAAAGAATTGGTGGTGCGGAAAAAACAATATCCTATGCTTGTGGAAGATTTGACCTAGCTAATAATTATTAGGCTTTAATTTCCCCACTACAGAACGTCTTTCTTGAGACAATACAGTAGAAAAACTTTAAAAGGTCTCCATATACCCTCAGGCTTCTTAAAGAAAATACAATGTTGATCACATATTATTGTACTGCAATCAGATTCCATACACCATAGTGAGATGGGCATCTCTTGTTATAGTAAACATGCCATCAGGCTACACTATTTCGTTGGGGCACCCACATTGTTCCCAGATACTCTGCAGTGATATTTTTTCAGGGGCTCATCTCCAGTGCAATATTAAGGAATATGAGTGTCGTAGCTAAAATGGACAATGCTATGAAGCTTATTAGACAATGAGTGACCTTCATCAGTCAATCACAATATAGGCCTGATTCACAATGGCATTTACGGTTGTAAGTACAGGCTTATGACCGAAATGTCTTGATTTATGGCTGCTAGGAACTCACAAAAGAATCCTGGGTGGTTCGAAATGACTTTCTAATGGAAATCAACTCACCAAGAGAGCATAGAAATATTCTGAAGTAACACCTATGCAAGAGTTGGGAAGTAAGTGCAAAAAAGAATGTGAGGATTTACAAACTCAAGTATGACCTTTTCATACCCTAGTAAGGATGAGAGATTTACTCCACCAAAAAGCTGAAGTAACTCCCCTCCCAGGATGGGCAGGGGATGGATCACTACCAACTTTGAAGGGGATGCTAGTTAAGAGGTTCCTCCATGGGAAAAATGTCTTCCATAGGTAGATATAAAAGAGAAACAAAAAAAGGTAATTTGCACAGCAAGCTCTGTTCCCTTAGGATTTAATTGTATGCTATGTATGATTATACACTGGGGAAATGGGAGGCCAAGGAATATGTTACAACATTCACACTAGTACAAATAGATTCCTGCACCTACCTGTGCGTTCCACTACTGATGTTAGAAATATTTGTGAATTGTAAAAAATATTAGCTACACACCTGCTCTTGACAGTACCTTCATTGATGCAGATGTACTTCTATTAGGTAAACTGCCCCCAATGGCTTTGCTTCAATTTGAACTGATGTGAATATGTCTGTGACCAGATGTGTGTGAGACTGCCCCCTCTCCCTGAGTATACGAGCCTGAAAACACTGCGGAAGTCACTTAAAGAGCAATCATTCTTCTGATGCATGCTGAGTACCCCATCACATCATGTCCACTACTCTGACACCATCCTCAAAGTTACCCCAGAACTCAAAAACATCATTACATAAACCTACATTAAACATGTATGCTTTTACCTTGACTGTCTCCTTAACACATACCTCCAAAGGACTTATTTTACTCTTAGTAAAATAAAGTGTTTGCATTATAGAAGTAATTATATAGTGGAAAAAATGTGAAAAGCAAACATCTTACTACTATGAGAATGATAGAGGCTGGCTCATATGAGAAGAACAAGCTGCAGTGGTGAAAAGGTAGGTTTAAAATTACATTTACAAATAGGTCTCAATAGACGGGATAAACAAAGTGTATGTTTTGAATAAGATCTAGGGATGAGGAGAGGGAGAATCCAGTCTCTGTTTCCAAAATAAAAGATGGGTGAAATGCATGTGTGGAAATAAGAAGGAAAGAACAGTTCCCAGTCTAGATTTTATGGTCCAACAAGAGCAAAATAAAAGGACAGGGAAAGGCGATATATAAAAGCAACGGTGCAGGAGCTCCCAACTAATATTGTGGCATCCTGCATAAAGGAATAAAAAACCAGATGATTTGGAGAAGGGTTGGGTATTGTGGAGAAAGAGAAGGTATTCACTCTTAGAAAAACATAACAAGCATCAGCAATGCCAAAAGGTCTGGCTTTAAAGGTAAATTGCATGGTAATATGAAGCATTACAAGTAAATAGCATGGGAATTTATATGCATTTATGTGTGAAGCAAAGAACTTGGTGTAGGTTAAGAGTTCTGGTGAGAGTTGCACTGTCAAGATAGACCTAAGCACCCATGTAAATTAAGGACTGCCCTCCTCCCATCTGTGCCACTGTGGAGAAAAACACCATACTTGATTTAGCTATCTAAGACACTTTAATAGCATAACGTCATGTGTGTGACTGTGAAAGTTCAAGCTCTGGCAGCTGAAGAACTAAACAAAATGATCACAGCTGTGTGAATGGCAATCACGTTTTTTTTCTTTGGAAGCACACAGGGCCCGATTCACAGAATGAACTTAAGACTTAATCCTAAACTTACTACTGTTTTGGTATTCACAGATTGCACTTACTACTTTTGGCATTCACAGAATACACTTACTACTTTTGGTATTCACAGAATGAACTTACTCATTTCGGTATTCACAGAAGTTAGGACTCCTAACTTTAGGACTCCTAAATGCCTTCTGTGAATACCGAAAGTCTTAAAATTAGGATTTTTCTCTATTTAGTAGTAGAAAAGTTAGAACTCCTAACTTTAGGACTCCTAAATGCCTTCTGTGAATACCGAAAGTCCTAAAATTACGATTTTTCTCAATTTAGTAGTAGTAAAGTTAGGACTACTAACTTTAGGACTCCTAAATACCTTCTGTGAATACCGAAAGTCTTAAAATTAGGATTTTTCTCAATTTAGTAGTAGTAAAGTTAGGACTCCTAACTTTAGGACTCCTAAATGCCTTCTGTGAATACCGAAAGTCTTAAAATTAGGATTTTTCTCAATTTAGTAGTAGTAAAGTAAGGACTCCTAACTTTACTACTACTAAATTGAGAAAAATCCTAATTTTAAGACTTTTGGTATTCATACAAGGCATTTAGGCGTCCTAAAGTTAGTAGTCCTAACTTTACTACTACTAAATTGAGAAAAATCCTAATTTTAGGACTTTTGGTATTCCCAGAAGGCATTTATGAGTCCTAAAGTTAGGAGTCCTAACTTCTGTGAATACCGAAATGAGTAAGTTCATTCTGTGAATACCAAAAGTAGTAAGTGCATTCTGTGAATGCCAAAAGTAGTAAGTTCATTCTGTGAATACCAAAAGTAGTAAGTGCAATCTGTGAATACCAAAACAGTAGTAAGTATAGGATTGAGTCTTAAGTTCATTCTGTGAATCGGGCCCACAATGTCTGTCCAATGAAAACATGTATTCCTTGCTCCCAACATGCAGGTGGAGCCAAAGGCCCTCGCTAGCGACGCTCACATAATTGTCTGGCAACAGCTGTCCTGTCAAGCTTGACCATAAAAAGGGAATGAGTAGTGAGTGAGATGAGGCAACTTTAAAAAGAAAAAGAGCACAAAGGAACAGAGGTTGAAATTAGTGTAAAGTTCAGGGTCAAGCTGAAAGGCCATGGTAAAGATGTATGACATCGAGGTAGTGGTACATTCTTGTAAATGGATCAAAACAAAGGTAGATCAATAACCAGCAATATATTTTACTTTATGTATCATGCGTGTATACCACAGTGTTATTGCCAATGTCTCAAAAGCCCAGTCAACTGAACTATTTAATAATCCAGGTTTGAATATTGTGTGTTTTTGTGATGTTCTTATTAATGTGTAGAAATACCATGCACAGAGAACTGCTTGGAGTATATAATTTGCAGTGCATGAAAGTGCATGGATTTTCTTATTTTGTTCAGTTATGAAGATGCTGAATAATTTTCCTGCAGCCATTTTCGAGTCAATATCTTCAACCAATCAAATTCTGAGGCGAAATTGGTAGCTAAGTACATGTTTGATTTGTTCACACCACTACTGCTTTGGATAAAAAATCCTGCCAAATCTTTAGTCGACACAATTATATTTGAAGGTGTTTCCCTTAAATAAGAGCTCAATCCGTGATTTTGCTGAATTTGAATTTTACAAATTTCATCAAATTTGTGTGATTTCTGCTTGCATTCCCCGAAGTGGGAGGAACAGTGTTGTGCATATTTCACATAGGTTTATTCATCATCCTGGGTACCCCGTCGGATTAGTATTCCTTTATGTGTGCAGAAAAAATCATGAGAAATTGGTACCCCTTCAGTGACAACCCCACACAAACTGTGGTAGTGCTTTCATAAGAGAGCCTATCCCAAAAAAATTGATCTACCGCCTTATGCATACCTCACTTTTGGTAAAATAAAATCTGTAACGTTGCTGGTTCCATGACAATGCTAGAAATGTGCGGTTACAAAAGTTTTAAACACATTTTAATTGGTCCAGTTTCACACTACCTGCCACTAAATCGATTTACATTGTTTTTATTTTAGGTAGCCAAAAACATAAAAAATAAGTATATTATTGGCAACCTGAGTGTTCCTAAACTCAACGCCACGTCATTTAAAAAAAGCTTTAATTCTCAGAGTGTATAATCTGACGTGACACATCATAAAAGATATCATCTCATTTAGGTCAATACGTCTCAACCACATTTCTGCAGGGATTGAAACAAATATTGAATTTTTTGGCTAGTTTGGATGCAAAAAGCTGCACTCACAATGATAGACAGGCAAAGGAGACATAAAAAAGAAGCTTTTACAGGAAAAGGTTTTCCTAGAATTAGTTTCATGTTGTTGGTCTGTTAACAAAAGGAGCACAAACCACCAAGTTGCTTTCTGCATAGATCCAGTCACTGTAATTGGAATGCCAGGTAGATATGACTCAACAGTAAAGAAGGAAATATCGGACGCAGGTATATAGTGTAAGTTCATGCAAACCATGCGGAAAAGAAGCTGCTTAGTTTCATTGGTATGAAAGAAAGTGTGTTCACACATTTTCATGAACTGCTAATGCTAGTGGGCATGCATTTTATGTGCCTTCAGTGATTGAAAGAGTGAGCTTTGGACAAGTGTGCATTGAAATATACAAAGTTTGTGGACAACAGAAATGCCTGCCAGGCCTAAAGTGGCTTGGAAGGGGTCCATGCTGACTCAGAAATGGCATCTCCTGTTGAAGACAGGGGCATCGGTCCACTCGGTGTGAATGGGTCAGTGTCTGTGTCTGTTTCCCCTTCTGCCAGATAGCGCTTCTCTCTCATCCAGCTTGATCCTGCACTTGGTCCGAAAGCAAAGTCATCCCTTTCCTGCGAGATGCTGAATCCACTGAGTGAGCGCTCCAGTTCCTCATGGTTGACAGACAGAAGGGATAGTGGTGTGTCACTGTCTCGGGTAAAGCTACGTCTCTGAGGGGGGGAAATCCTTTCTGCGTAGGAGCTGGCAACGTCAACCTGGGATTGGAAATTGACTCGGGTGTCAATTAGTGTCAGGATAGGCAACACTGTTGGCCTTTCTGGGTATGATGCTGAAGAGGGTGGATCCATCCTCCCACAAGTTTGCCCTCCAAAGGGCAAATGCCCACAGTAGCCTACTGGGTCCTCCGTAAACAAACCATATGGTGTTACCGTGTTAATTGGAACTTGGTGCAAATTACATGGAGTTGAATGAGTGCAAGATTCAGAGTAGTTATAAATGACCCTTTCAAACTCCGAATACTTGCTGTCCCCTTCATGCTCTTCCTTTATGGAGCCTGTGCCTTTGGAAGGGTAATATGTTGTCACCTCCACCTGAAGTTGATCCATATGCTGCATGTGCATATCCACTAGGAAATCAAGTTTCTTGTCCATGTCGTTAACCTGAAAGAGACAACAGAGCACTTTAAAAGTTTAGAATAATCTTCCAAGTAATGTTAGGCAATGTCTCATAACTTTTACCTAAATTAAGTCCATTGACATGTAGCAAATGTGGCTCCTTCTTTATAATTGTCATGAAAATATTAAGTCCTGTGTGAAGATTGTTTGACCCTGTCATTGGTGCTCTTTTTATTGTGCTAACTTAGATGACTGAGCATATTTTTAGTATGAAACAGCTGTGATTCGTTAGTTATCTGAGGAGTCACACTGGGATTGGTGGGATGTCACCACAGAGGTGTGCTGCCATTCTTTGGTTACTGTCAAAGCTGCTCTGTGATTGGGTGACCTTTGGCATAGTCATGTTTTAATTGGCTGTTGATTGCTAGCTTATTTTCTATCATTTTTGGATAGTTTGGAGTGAAAATAATCGGTGCTGTGTTGAAAAAGAGTAACGTTGCTAGAGTACAATCGTTCAGAGGGACAGAAGTTACCTGCAGTGGGTATATCTACACATGAAATGACAATGGACATTGTTTTTATACGCGTACCTGGATTTCTGAAAGGCATGAATGTACCTCTTCTGACAAGGACTTGCAGTTTCCTTTAGAGGATGCCATTAACATTAGAAAGCCAGATTTACCAAGACAAAGTATGAATGATTTAAAGCTATTACCTAGACCTACACAATTTGAAGCATTAAGCAAATTGGATCAGAGGGTGGCAGAACAGGAGGAAAGTAATTGAGGAAGCAGGTGAAGTGTTCATTGAAACACTGGTTGTCAGTAAGTAGGGTGGACCAGAGAAATTCTGGAGGGAGAACATAATAGTGGGAATGAGAGTTTTTCCTGCAATATTCATTGAGACACCAAACAGAAAACAACTTGAGGGAGACAGGGAGAAGCAGTGTTGAGAATGGAATTCAGATGTGGACTATACCCTTTTAAATGATCTACTGATGGCACCAGGCACAGGGGAAGGGTTCCGTACTACCTGGTGTGAATGCAGCAGGAGACGGTGCAGGGATTCATTATGCTTACAGTTGTGAGTGGTCCAGCGAGTACCCCACCTGAGAATTCATTGACAGTTTTGCCGAGTACTAGCATAGATATTGCTGTTATTTCTTCAACTTCAAGTGAGATACATGCTGCTACTCTTACAATTGAATCTACAAAGGAGAGGGATATTAATTTTGGGCTTTTAAACATTGAATTTGAAAACTTTACTGGGAATCATTGACACAGATAGGTTATTGTTATACAATGTGGGTTGAATGAGATACCTGCAGAAAGAAGCAGGAAGACAGCAAACTTGGCAAATGATACGCTTGAAAGATTGGCTGATGAGTGTGAGATTAACATCAGGAGAATGAGAAATGTGCAGAGAAATTATAAAATATATTTGACTAATGATTAAATAAAATAATTGGATTGTATACCCTAATGTGCTCACATTAAGGATGTAGTGGACAAGACATAGGATCTGAAGGATTTGAAGAAATAAAGAGAGAGGTTGAAGAAAGGGATTACTGATAAAAAATAAGTTTCAGTTGTGGGGAAGAGCAAGGGTGTCTACTAGTGATTGGGAGTTAAAGAACGTTTCAAAGTTTCCCCTGAGAGAAGTACATGAAGAGAATTATGTGCACATGCCTTGGATGTCATCAGATTGTGAGAGGAACCAGGGAAAAGGTACAAGAAGGTTTATAGGTTGAGAGCGATTTTGTCATTGCTTGGACTGGTGTGGCTCACTGGTGAGAGGCGGCAGACCCGGAAGCAGAGGATGACCCGGGACCAGGGTTCAATTCCCGACGTGGCAGGGTCGTGTACCAGGGTCAGCGGACTAGATAATTCTCGCCTCGGTGCCTACTCTAATGAGGGATCACACTCGGCAACTCTGGGCATTAGCTTGCCTTATCTCCACAACGGCCCCCCACATACGCCGGGGATGCCTGGTTTCACCTTGGAGATACCCAGCAAGGACCACCTCACAGGGAAAGCCAGGACGGGTTACCGAGCGGTCTACAGCGCTGAGATACCCCATGGCGGGGTGATACATGCGCTTTACAAGACACCATTACATTACATTACATTTGAATGCGTTGTTTGAGATTGTTGTTCCCAGTAATTTGTGGTCTAAGTGTAAGGTTACTATTGCTTGGCCAAATGAGGAACCAGCTAGGGTTGCGCCTAGTAATGCTCCTTCTGAGGTGGTTACCAACAAGTGCAGAGAAGCAATAGAACATTTGAAAAAGTAGGGAAGAAAGAAATCAACTGCTCAATGATTTTTAGATCTACACAAGAGCCGAAAAAGTCAGTGCATGCTTATTATGAAAGTCTTATGCAGATTTTTAAGAAACACATTGGAGTTGGAGCTAAAGAGAAAGATGGCTTTGTTTCCACCTTCATTATGGCTTTACATCCAGAGCTCAGTTCACATATACAGAGTGTGACGTGCTGATAAATTAAATGTATACATTTGATCCATGAGTATGTCAAATACCGTGAAGATCGGTTTGCTGCGAAGCAGAAAAAAATCACATTGAAGTTGATGGATGCCCAGACAAAGAATTATCAGAGAAATGGTAGGAATCAGTTGATGGTTTCCAATTTGGGTTTTGTGTTGCCTGATAAAACTGGAATGAATCTTGTCTTTAATGCAAGATGTGAGAATGGGAAATGAGATGGTTCTAATGAAACATCATTAAAGAGGGGTTGTGAATGATTCTGGAATTATTGCAAATGTTGACATGATAAAGGAAAGTACGACTTGTCCTTTCTGCTATAAAACTGGGCATTGGAATTGAGAATGCAGAATCCACATTGAATCCAGAATGATTTGTCCCTCACATGTAGCGGAATATAAATCAGGTGTAGACACAGTAATTAGCCTCAGCCCAACAAGCTCCTGGAAGAATATGCAAGATCAAGGACATTTTCTAATGAAAATGTCAATAGTCCCAATGGTGCAAAACATGGGAAACAAAATGGTTTATAGCTCAGGGTACAAACAGCAGTCATTAATTTTGAGTAAGGATTTCCTCAGTTTTTTCCAGGAAATAATACACAATGGCGGTACCTGAAGGGGAGGAGGATTTCTTGTTAGGTGTCCTGGAGATAGACCAAAGATACCCATATATTGATGAAGTCAATGGCTACCAGGTTTTTTCTTGAAAGATACAGGGGCTGCCTGCTCTTCAGTTTGTTCTGTAGAGCTTCTAAACCTACCCATCTTGTATAGAGAAGTCCAAGTTGCAATCATTAGTAATAAACAGATTGATAACAATGTTACAGCAGATGATCCTGTTTAAATATGATCAATTCAGAATAATCATCAGTTCATATTATGTGATTCAAGTCCTGTCAATTTGTTGAGCAGAGACTTGCTTTGCAAGATGAACTGTGCGATTTACTGCACTCTAGATGGTGTAGCAATGGAAACTCAAGATGATGGGTCAGTGTTTACAATTGAATCACATAATGTAAGAGTTTAGTTGTTTCCAGTCTTCACTAAATATGATGAAGACCTACTGTCACAGGATTTCATAGGAAAACAGACACGGTCAATAATAAGTACAAAGTTTGTTAGGATAAACATAAACCAAATACAATTTTCTCCAGAATGAAATAGTACAAGCTTTCATAAGAAGCAGAAAAAGGAATCAAGCCTGCAAATTGAGAAAATTAAGGAGTAGGGAATTCTTTAGGAAGTGCTTTGTAGTCTTTCCAACTCTCCTGTGATGGGCAATATGAAACCAAGTGGTAAACAGAAAATTGTGCAGGACATACGAAAAATAAATAAAAGTGATTCCATTTTGTCCAGTGGTACCTAATCCTGCAGTCATTTTGTTTCAGACCCTGACACATGGAGAATGGCATAGTATACAGTCATTGACTCATGCTCTTCTTCATTCCTCTCCATGAGAAAAGCCAGTATCTATTTGCAGACTAATTCCAAAATAATGTTCTTGTTTGCTGTTGAATTCCACAGGGGTATACTGAAAGTCCTTCAAATATTCATCAGATTCTAAAGAAAGATTTGGAAAATTTGCAGTTGCCTTGTAACTCTAAGTCAAAGGAAGATTACAAACTTAACATGATTGCACTGTTAAACCATTTAGTTGACATTGGTCACAAGGTTTCTCTTACAAAGATGTAATATTTAAAAAAACAATGTGATTTATCTAGGTTATTACATTGAAAAAGAAGCCAGGAAAGTCTAAAAAAAACATGTTTCTGAAATTCTGAAGCTGTGTTTCCCTAACTCCCAGAAGGAGGTGAGGGCATTCTTGGGAATCACTGGCTATTGTGGTCAATTAATGTCACACTCTTCCCTGATTGCAGAGCCTTTAGTAAGTTTTGGACATGACATCCTTGCCATGGTTTTACCCAACTTTGCCGTCAAACTGTATATTTTTCCTGAGTTTGCTGGTCTTAGTAATCTATGCACTAACCAGTGGCAAAGTGATGTATGCTGTTCAAAAAAGCGCAGGAGTGTCTTCCCATTTAATAATCAGTCAGAATCACGTCCATTTGCAAGTGGCTCCAATTTTATTTCCTAAACGATAGTTCGATGTCTAATAGAATTAACGAGCAGCCAACACGTGTTTCACCCCCTAGGGGCATTATGCTTGGGGCTTTCCCAATGCTTCAGAACTACACAGAAAAGTCTCTACATGTTCGTTGTAAAGATAAAATGACAATACTTTATATATCTGTAGCCATGGGTTGAATCCCTCGAGAAGTTATTTGGCGTTGCGTTACATCACCGTCACAATGCATAATCACCCAATCTCTTGGATTAAGTGAGTGGCATGGAGTTTCTTTGCTCAGTGCTGTTCTCGAATTTACCTTATGAGAAAGAGATCACCATGTCAGCTAGACCTTTGCAGTAACCAGGAATATTGTCATCAGTCATTGATACAAGTGAAGCTGCAAGAATATAAGGAATGAACTATATGCAAAAGTTGCCTCAAAGAATGAGGGTGAGGCCCATTTCAAGTTATACTTACACTGGAAGCTAACTCTGCTGTGAAGAGTCCTGCAGTAAATCCACGCCGCTCACATGAGAGGAGTGAAGGTGGTGGATGAAGAAGTGGTAAAAACAATCACTGATTCACGGAGTCAAGCTTACATTTGCAGCATGGATTCAGAGCAGGAGGGGTGGGTGATTTAAAAAAAATTAAACTGATGAAGATGATGAAGTTATAGAAGTGGCTGCTGATGACAGTGAAGATCCTAGTCAAGGTACCGGCAGCAGGGGTCAGTTTCAAGCCCAGGTCAGAGTGACCAGTTTCTATAAAGTCATGAGTGGCAGCAACAGGAAGTAGTCACTGATCCAATTAGTCTAAAATTAAAGTTGTACATTTGAGTCACAAGAACCCCCAGAGGAAGAAAGCAGTTCACAGTGAATTTAGTGGCTGATGCTGATCAAAGTTTAAGTAAGCACAGGGAGATGATTGACAGAGTGCTGAAACTTTTCAGACACTGACCCCCAGTCACAGATCTGGTTTGAATCCATCATCATTCTTTAGCTCACTTCCCCACCCCATTTCAGACATAGCCATATGCAAATCAGTCTTGACCGTGTGCCTCATGGAAACAGTCCAGCGCGAACTGCCAAGCCATGTCTTACCTGGACCGGAAACAAGCATCCTGGGACCAGTTTCTGAGTAACACCCCTCAACAACCAGGTTACCTTTAATCCACTGTGGGTGAGTGTCTGAAAAGTTTCAACACTCCATCCATCATTACCTTGTGTTTGGTTTGTTCACCCTAAGTTGGCAGGGTATGCCGAGCCATGGGTCCCTTGCTCACTTTGCCACTGTATTCAAGCTAGCCTTGCTAGAATCCATATCAAGAAAACAGTTTGAGAAAATGAATTGCATGAATTGAACAAGAAGAACTGATAAAACAGTTTGATTGTTTTTGTTTTATGGAGTGAACTTGACCCGAAACATTGGGTATTAGAGTGCTTTACAAGAGCACCAGTTTCATTACAGAAGGACATATTCATTTTCTTTTTTCTTTTGTTAGGCACAGGGAGATGAAGTGATTTACCCAGAATCACAGGATGTTGAGTGTCGTTGCAGAGACTCGAATCCAGTTCCCCAGCTTCGAGGTCAACCCATCTAGTCATAAGGCTACACCCTCTCCCTTGAGTTTTGAAGTATACTTTCATTTTGTTATCATTACTTTAAAAAAAAGAAAAGCGTTCTTACTGTTTTAAAGAAATGTTTTGTTGGTTTTTGGAGTTCTCATTATTTTTCATTTTTGATCTCAATAGAAAATGGCATGTAGCAAATGCAGCAAAATTATTGGACTAATTTCCTTGATAATTACCCTGATAATCTTAGTTGGTTTTCTGTTATGCCTTGTTTCTCTGGTGGGATATGTCTCCTCAGAAGCTGAATTATCAGCAGTACAACATAATACTAAGTCTAATACGCTGGAACATAGGAACAGCTTAGTTAGTGAATTTCATGATAATGTTTATACTAAAATATTAAGTGAATATGTGGATATTCTGGGAACCAAGGTTTGTTTTAGGTGTACTTTTCTCCCTTCTACTGCAGGTGAAAGAGCTATGTATCTACTTCATATTTCTTATGGTCTATCATGTAATGTGTAGGTTATTATTTTTAATAATCATGAATTTTGATTTCTTTATCTGTCGTATTGCAAGGTCTATTTTAAAGACCCCCCTTTCTCAGAAGATGCCAAAAATGTATAACAAATATGGTTCATTTCTGAATACAATTGCACAAATTAAATGCAATGCTAACCATACCAAAAGGGAGCATGTGCGTAAATGAATTAAAGAAGAGCATTAGTTTGTTTGCGAATGTAATGAGAGAATTGGGAAAATTGTGAGGGATTTGAACAATGAAAAGAAGATAAAAGAGCAGATTAAGGCTAAAGAGGAATTTATATTGTTATGTTATGTTATGTTAATAACATTTATTAGGCGCAACAGCTGCCCCAGCGAAGGGGCGTCCTGGCGCCTGATCATATGCAACAACACAACAGATCAGAGCTGACGAAGGGGGATATTAGCCAACAGAGATGAACAAGTGGGTTTTGATGGCCCTTCTGAAAAGGGTCAAGATCTTGAATGTCAGACAGAGAGCCTTGAATTTGATTCTCTGTCTGACCGGAAGCCAGTGCAGAGAGGCCAGGACAGGAGAGACAGAACATCGTCTCGGGAGACCTACGATGGCCCGTGCAGCAGCGTTTTGCACCCTCTGAAGCCTAGTCGCCTCAGCCTGGTTGACTCCAAGGAGCAAGGCACTCCCATAGTCTATCCGTGAGAGGATAGAGGCCTGAACCACCAGTTGACGTGTGGGAGGGTCGAAAAATTTGAGAACTGGTCTGAGTCCTCGCAGAATGCCATAGCAGGTGGCTGCTGTCTTCTTTGTATGGCTGGTAAAGGAAAGGTTAGAATCCAGCCATACCCCCAGATTTTTGACTTCGTCCACTGGAATGGGCATCGCCCCCAGTTCGAGAGGCCACCACTGGTCTCCCCAGAGTTCCGCCTGCTTCCCCACAATCAGGACCTCGTTTTTTTTGGCATTAAGCTGTAAGCAGTTGTTACGCATCCAGCTAGCCACAGCTATCAGTCCTGCCCGGAATCTGGGCGCAGTCACCTCAGGGTCCCCACTGAGTGTCACCGCCAGCTGCGTGTCGTCGGCATACCATGTCATCGTAAGGCCATATTGCCTGACGACGGCAGCCAGCGGTTTCACATACAAGTTGAATAATGTGGGGCTGAGGGCAGAGCCCTGAGGGACTCCCAGTTCCAGAGAATGGTACGAGGACTGGCCAGGTGGAATGGCTACTTTAAAAAACCGGTCCGAGAGGAATGAGCGGAACCACTTAAGAGCCTTCCCGACAATCCCCACTTCCTCCAGACGCCGCAGCAGAATGTCATGAGACACCGTGTCAAACGCGGCGCTCAGGTCTAACAATAGGAGCGCCGCGGTCTGCCCCGCGTCTAGCACTGATCGCAAGTGCTCGATCATAAAGAGCAGAGCCGTTTCAGTGCTATGTTGAGCACGAAACCCATTTTGAGTTTCGTCAAGGATATTGTTACGCGAGAGATGGGCAGACAGAATGGTATTCACGTGTGCCTCCGTGACCTTGGCGGTCCAAGGCAGGAGGGAAATGGGCCGATAATTCTCCGGGAGCAAGGGGTCAGAACTAGGTTTCTTCAAGATGGGCTTGACCACCGCCTGCTTCCAGGATAACGGAACCACGCCCTCACTGAGGGAGAGATTGATCAGCTCCATAATGGGCTCACGACAGAGAGGCGGGAGAGAGGCGAAAAACTCCGGTTTCAGAGGGTCTGAGGGAGAGCCAGATTTAATTTTGAGGCTCAAAGTGTCGAATACCTCATTGGACATAGTCGGCAGGGTTGACAGGGTTTCAGACACCAGGACCTCTACTTCGCTAGGAGCATCCCCGGGGGCAGCTGGTGCGAATCCTCAATAGATTTTCTGTACTTTCTCCACGAAAAAGGATGCCAGGCTTTCGCAGTGCGAGTCCGTACAGATTTCTTGCGAGGTGGCCCGTTTCCCCATCAGGTCTTTAAGTACCTTGAAGATCAACTTAGAGGGGTTGGGGCTGTTGGAAAACTCAGCTGCGTAATATGCGGCCCGGGTTTGGCAAATAGCTCTGTGGTAGGACTTAAGCTGGGCAAAGTAAAGCGATTTTAACGTGGGATCAAAAGCTTTTCTCCAAGCCCTCTCAGCTTGCCGGCAGGTTCTCTTAAGCTCGGCAAGCGTCTCATTATACCAAGGGCTACGATTTTTCGCATGACATTTTGCCCAACGCAACGGTATGAGAGAGTCGAGGGCAGTAAGAACCCAGTTGCAGAATTGTTCATAGCCCTGTTCTACATTCTGCAGTTTGCCTAGGGGTTGTGCCTCCAATAACCTGACAAACTCCTCCAGCTTAAGTTTACGCCAATTTCGCTTTAAACTCTGTTTACCTGCAAGTTTCAGTTGTGGGGTGTCAAGGGGACATGACACTTTAACCAGTAGATGGTCAGTCCAACCCACCACCATCGGGTCAGCTGATCTAGCCCGAGCTAAGGTGGTAAAAAAAGGGTCCAATATGTGTCCTCCTGTATGGGTGGGGGAGGTGACCAGTTGGTCAAGTTGCAACGCTTCTAAGTCCGCCAGCAAGGAGCTGATGGAAGGGGATGACGACTGATCCAGATGTATATTTAGGTCACCTACTATATTGAAATTAGAGCATGTTGCTGTCAAGGAACTGACTACATCCACAAGGGCAGCCTTGAAGGCGGTGTCATTCCCAGGTGGACGATAGATAAGCACACCGCTGAAGGTGAATTGATGACTGACCTTTACCTTAAACGATGCGCTTTCACACATAGGGAGGTCCAAGGCCTTCCACTCAACCGGGAAACAAGATTTCGTCGCCATGGCTATACCACCTCCCCTAGTCGAGCGGTTTAAGATAGACACCGTATAGGTAGAGGGGAAAGCCAAGTTAATGATGGCAGTGTCCGCGTCCTGTAACCAGGTTTCGGTCAGGAAGATGATATCGGGAAGGTCCGCGTCGATCATATAACGTAGTGACTGATGGTGTTTGACCAAAGATCTAACATTCAAACTCCATATGTTAAGAGCTTGGCCGGACCATTCCGTATGGGTACCACGAACAGTCCTGCTAACTGGACGGACTCCAATGGGAGAGGTCAGAGAGAAATAACCGCAGGTACACTCATAAGGTCCTGAAAGAGGGGGTAGAGGGTCATGATTACAAACCCGAAGATTATCTCTTATGGAGATGAGAGCCGCACGATCGTACCTGAGCGCCGCCATGGTACACAAGCTGCTAATAAGGGAGGGATCCAGAGTCCATAGCCCGCACCCGCTACCTCGACGCGGACGAGCGCAGACGGGCAGGACTCTGGCACGACTCCGGCTAAGCGACGGCGTCCCACTGCGCGTTCCCACTGCGCGGGAGAGGGCAGCTTTAAATAGGCGACTCCCTAGACACCTCGAGCGTCAGGACGCTCCAAAATGGCGCCCGCGCTTCGAAGACTTACCCCAAGCCAAATATGCATCCTAAATTAAGAATGGAGCATGACTGATTGGTGAAAGAGTGAATTATGTATGATTACCCATGTACCTATAGGTGTTAGGTCAATTAAATATGTAGGTGAGAGTGAGTGTGAAAGAAGTTATGTTGTAAATGATGATTTCCTGATTGCAAAGAACCTATTTTGAGTGGGGTTTATTTTGTGTGTGGTTAGACTGCTTAATTCAACCTGCCACATAATTAAGAGAGTTATGTTACTTTGCTTTAGAGTTCCCTAGAGTTTATCATATGAGTGGAATGAATGATGGTGTTAGTCAGGGAAGAGTGGAATTAGGGCTCGAACAGATATTATTAGATATATTAGGAGCTATGATCAATATAAAGGCGTGCTTCTGTCAGTCCTGACAATGCAGCAACTGAAGGATTGAAAATTGATGGAACCCATGATATGTACAGTTGAGCAGGGAGATCTATGCATACGCTCCTGGAAAATTTGAGGATGCTCACTTGATGGCATACTTGAAAAACTTTGATGTAGTCGCTGATCCTATTTTAAGTGCCGATCTGCTGTGCCTAATATTTGTGGCATGAAACCTACAAATCCCAAATCTCATGTTAGGTGCCGTGTGCACTTCCTGGGGGTGACGGGGCTTCTCTTTAAAATGAACCTCTATTATAGACAGTATAGGAGTACAGGAATAAAACTGTCTAAGCAATTCAAAATGTGTATTCTGTGCCAAGATCTGTGCTGCCCTTTCTACCGGCACCTTCTAGAATTGTGATAGGCTTTATTGAGCGTGCATGGGCACATTTCCTTTAGTGAATATGAAAAAATAGCCTCGACTACAGACCTAAGGGACTTAACAGCAAACATCCAAAGCACTCAATAAATTGGCAAATGCATATCTGGGCACCTATCAGTACTTATCCCCTTGGCATGCCAACGGAGTGATCCACAAGCTAGTTTTTTAATATGTTTGTCAATTAACCACATGGCTGCTGCCGTGATTTTTCCCGTATGCTGGATTTTGCACTTTTGCTGGCACTATGACGAGCTCAGCTCGTCATCAGCACACGACACCCGTGGGTGATGACGAGCTGAGCTCGTCATCAGCAGCGAAAGGGTTAATGAGAAGATGTACCTTCAGAATTTGAAGTGGTGGCAGCAGGAAATAGAACTCAGATTAAAAGTAATTTTTTTCTGGGCAGTTATTTTGCTCTTTCCACACATTACCCTTCCCGCATAGATTTGAAAAATAGGGACAAACTAGAGGTGAGAGGAAATACCAATTTTGCTTTAAAAAGTATTTTTTACTTGTAAACCCTGTTCTAATTGAGTTCACAAACAGAGGTAGGGCTTTAATGTGACTGTATTCTGCAAGGGAAGCTCTGGAATTCTTTTTTATTTAGGAGGTACTAGCCCACCAGAGGGAAGTTCATCCTATGTTTCAAGGGTGCCTGGTGACCCCGGAGGAGTGGGGGGAGAGAAGCCCTCTCCCTCTTCACATGGCTCCGGGAATCTCATGGGCATCATGCATGCACAACAGACTGAGGGAGAATCCCTGAGAATTACCTGAGCACCCGGGAAGAGACCACCACCCAACCACCAGCGTTCCACCATACAAGATCATATAAAAATCCTTACAAGGTGTTGAAGAAAGGAATGTGTATAAGAGGTTAGATGAAATTACAATTGGGTATAGAGAGGGTGAACGTGATAATGTTTATGATATGTGTTTGATGCTTAAAAATCGCTTTGGATCCCAAATTAATGGTGTATTGGAACAGCGCAAATTCTTCACATGGTTACAAGGCAAGCAAATAATGATTGGAAGTTATGTTGCAACAGTAAAAACGTTAGCACGTACCTGTGAGTTTGCATAACTCACTGATTCCCTAGTAAGGGATCAGATGGTTAGGTGTACTAAGAATGTTAAAGTTCAGGAAAAGCTTCCACCGAAGAACCATGATTTAAAGGAGGCAACAGCCATTGTGGAAAGTATGAAAAAATGCTGGTGCATGAAATGAGCAAAAGTAAAGGTAAATACACTTTGGCTCAGGAAAGCACTGTACACAATATAAAAAAATGAAATTGACAAAGGTGGGGATGTGAAAAAAAACATGCTGCAAGTGAGAATTCTAGAAAATATTTCAACAGTGAAAATGCCAGTCTCAACAGAAATAAGGGCCTGAAATGCTTTAGATATGGAGGTGAGGAACATCTATCCAATAGTTCAGGATGTTTTGTGGAGTTTGCTACATGCACAAATGTGGGAAGAAAGGACACTATGCATGTCTGGGAACTAATGGACAAGGGATACATTGTGTGAAAGAGGAGAGGAAATTTGTGTTGAGTGTGAGGGAAGGTAAATTAGTGGATGGTGACACGTTGGAGTTGCCTGAATGTGAGATTACAATTGGTGGGAAGAAATTGAAAATGCCAGATGATTCAGGATTACCTTATACTATGGGGGACAATAATCGGGCTGTGTTGTTTGGTGGGGAAAACATTAAGTAATTTACACTTGATATAGACCTGGTGGGCTATGGAGGTGTCAAGATTTATGTTCTTGAGTAGGTTGTGATGCAAATACAATTCATGGATGGTGAGATTGGGATAGGTGTACGTAGCTAAAATTAACTAAAATAACCTGTTAGAATGGAGACATCAGAGAGATATGGGTATTACTCCGAATCCTAATACACAGAGAAAGTGTTATTACTCTAAACTAAATGGTTACTGGAAGATGCGTGTTCCCAGTTCCCTAAGGTGTTTGGTAGCAACCTGGGGTTGCCGAACAACTATTAACAAAAACATCATTTTGAAAAATGGGGCTGTACCATTTGTATACAAGGTGAGAAAAGTGCCTCACCTGGTGATGGAATACCTTGAACAGGAGTTAAACCAGCTGTTGGAGACTGGAGTGATTTAGGAGATTGAATTATCAGAATAGTTGGCCCCAGTAATTTTAACCCCAAGGAACAACTTCACAACAAATAAATGCATTTCCTCTGCAGTTATTCTGGAGTCAGGCCAAGGCAGGGGAGGCAGGAAATCTATGCACTTCAAAGGGAAACCTCTAGATGTATGTCCCACTTCACAGGATGCACCATGTATTAATATTGGACCACAGACACTAACTCTTGGACCTGTGGAAGACTCTGCCATGAGGAAAGACTGCTGTGCTGCTGAAAGGACTGCTACTCTGCTGGACTGCTGCCCGAAAGGACTGCTGCCTGCTGTGCTAGCCATCTGCATGCTGACCTCTTGCCTGGGTGAGAAGGATTGGATCTACAATCTATACCCAGGACCACAAGAGTGACTCCACGGGCTAGTCTATTGCAACTATAACTTACACTCTGTAACTGTAAGTTCTACCCTGTTAAGCGGTACCATCCCGGTCCAGGAATTTGGAAGAGGGCTGGAAGTTGCTCTGCCAGGCCATTTCTGTATCCAGCAGAACCGAAGCGTCACCTCTGCTGCACTGTGCAACTCTGAGCAGAACCAACACATTGTCTCAGCTGATTTTTCCAGGTGAAGGACTCTGCATTAACATCTTAGCCAGCACCTGAACTGCTGCTGCATGAAGCAATGCCGATGCAGGCCATCACATCTCCCTCTTCTTGTCGACAGCAGCACCAATTATGACACAGGACTTTGTATCGCAAGCCCCGTAGTCTCTTTGGAGGCTGCAGGTCCGCGACGCCTCCTCAGTGCAGGACACTGCATTGCTAGCTTCCCTCAACAATGGCCTTTTCGACAATGATACAGAGCCCGCATTGCAACCTCACTGCTCCCCGGAACCGATGGATCGCCTATTCTGCGCAATGCATCCTCGACCCTGGACCTCGCAGTGCTCTTTAACCAGGATTTAACGTACTCTTTAAAGCAGATCTAACTGGCTCCCTGTAGCCGGTCTGCACTCGAGCTCAGTCAGCCTGCACTTGTGACTGTGTTCAGGGCTGGCACTACCAAATTTCTACAGTTGGTACTTTGCGCTTTTTGGCACAATTTTTAAATATTTAAAATTGCACAGCTCAGTTCTACTGATTGGAGTTTTGTCATTTTATTCTTGTTTTATTTATTACAAATTTACTCGGTTTTTCTAATCTGGTGTGGGATCCTTTTTTTGGTGTGTTTCCACTTTGCTACTGTTTACAAATTACCTCTGTGCTAAGCCTGACTGCTCTGTCCCAAGCTACCAGAGGGTTGAGCACAGGTTCGGTTTGCTTGTGACGCTACCCTGACAAGGAATGTGGTTTCTGTTAGGAGCAGCCTAATTTCTTACACTTACAGGGAAGCACAACTCATTGAAGCTGAGAACACTTTGACAAAACTGGTCAGAGATTTTTAAGTTGTAGCATCAAAGCATTGTAGCTCTTCTGCCATGCTATCCAAGCATATTTGCAATAACTTAATGTCATTTTGTACCAACAAAATTGCTACACAAAATTATTGATACATCTACATCCCCTACCTTAATAAGTCCTCTAATCCACAATAGGTCATGAACCTTTACTATCTTTTCCTCAGTCCTGGACATGCTCAAGATCTTGGCATCATTCAAATAATCTGTTGCACTCAATGACATTTGCAACCCTAAAGTCATTAATTTTGGTCTTCTAGCTCTCACCCATCTAATTTCTACATTGACTGTGAAATCGCTCAAAAATCCAGGCATGCATATGTACCTCTGCTCCTGAAAAACTTAAACATGAACCTAGATTTCATATCCAACTATGGACTATCTCATTTTTGGTTCAACCGTCGGGACCATGTTAGACCTATCATTTGCTTGGTCACAGAAAGTCAAAAATCTTTCCAAAGAGGATGGCAATTTTTAGGGTTTTGAAGTAAGTGAAGATTTGTTCATCCATTTCAGGTTCTGGTGTAAGGTGTGACAAAGGAAGGATTCTTTACAACAAGAATTGATGTTTTGTCAAATGAGAGATCTGTCTAAATAACTGTCCACATTGATCATAAACAGAAACTATATATAGTATATGTAAACGAAGAACATTTCTAAGGAAGGTCTGAGAACCAGATATATAAAAAACAAATCTAGTAGGGACTACACAGCTGACCTCCGTCCACTTCCTTACTTCACACATTAAATACACCACCAACAGCCCATGTCCTCCAAAATGAACTTGCAAAAGGCTGAAATTTCACACATACACCTGCAAATATCCAATGTCAACTCTGTCACCACGGTTACTATGCTGAGAAATGTATCATACTGTTGTAGGAACTATGTTATTTGTTTGTCATAAACCCACCCTTCGTTATCCCCTATAGTAATGAACTCAATCTTTTCATTATTGTTAACGGCACCCGAATAAGATTGCTGAAAAATACTTCTCCTAGCTAATTTTGCTTTATTACATGGTAGTCCTTGATATAGCTGCCAATAAAATCTATCTACATGTCCTTAACATGAAAAAAAGATATTGACAGATTAAGAAAGATTCCAACAAGTAAAGTTTGGGTACTCTCTTTTTGAACCCACTTCATTTTCTTGTGACATTCCCCTGATAATGCATTATAATCACCCAATTTCCTGCTATGTAACATCACTTAGTGATTTGCTTACCACAACATATATTTTCTTCTCTTATTATGCTGACTTTAATGTGATATATCTGAGGAGACTAACAACTTAGATGACATATATACCTGAAATACAATTGTGAATAGTTGAGTTTAAATTAAAGCTCAATCTACAAAACACTTATTTTCTCTCCTATTTAAAAATGGAATATAGTAATTACATTCTCTGGGACTTGGTCCTAGGAGTGTCACTCCTACAATACTCCTGAGTATCACATTAGATTCCATGCTATATTTTTAGCAAACTGCTGTTAAACCCTGGCCTGACCAAAAGTGCTTGGTAAGTGCTAAAAAAAATTATGAATCACAAGACACCTCATTTCTCAAGGTGAAATAAGTCTGGCTATTGTCATCTTAAAAAATTAACATGGAAATAATCTCCTTGATGAACTCCCTAATATAGAACTTACTACTCTTAAAACTGTCCTTCACTTACCTGCTCGACTTCTCTCCAATACCAAAATATTTATCATATCACCTTTGTTCTTGGCTTCCTCAAAAGGGTACCTCCCAGAACCAGGATGTACACACAAAATAGTCTGCGCAACTTACAAACGTTCTCTGTATTTACACTTCTAAGTATTTGTAACAAACCTTGAAAGATGCCAGTAGAAAGGGTTTAGTGAGAAGCACACCACCTCTTTATATCTAAACCCATCCACTTCACAAAATAGAATACACGTGGTCACACTATATTGGCCTCTCTTTCCTCACAAAACTTCAAAAAAGGTATCACCCAAAATAAATACATAAGCTATAGAATGAGTATCATAAAATTGTTTGTAAAGTTAGTACTAGATGTATTACTGCCTGTAACCACAAGGTAGTTGCTCAGGGATTTTGCTTTATGTCGATTAAGGAATCAGTGCCTCCGACTTCATTGCTAATCCTCAGTTTACTCTCTGAGTATAGGTCTTAATGTAAACCTCATTTGGTACCTGTTTTAAAATGAATATGAAATCTCACACAGAGCAGACTTACAACTATCATTTACATATCTTAATGCATCCTTGATGACTTACAAATAACTAGATTTCCAAGGATCAAATCCAAGTACTCCAATGGATTCTCTGTTAGGAGAAAAAAGAGATTCTTGCATGTGAAAACTGTGCAAAATAGGGGAGGGTCTTCTTTTCTCTTCCAACCAGAAAAGGCCCTTACTTCTAGCTATCGAACATGGTTCTTTGAATGTATTTCTAGTGTGGAAAAACGCAAGTAAAACATTTGTGAATAACAAGTTTGTCGATGTTACTTACGTTTGTGGTGACTTGACATCCTTTCCATGGTGTCAGACTAACACTGGCAAACAGTCTGCAAAACTGGTGGGTTGTCTCTAGTGATATATCATGCCTGTGGGCCAAAATTTCTACTGATCCCTATTTTGGTAATCAGGATCATGGAAATCTTACCAAAGCATCACCATTTTTAGTTGTACTTAAAAGATTAACTTAATTTGGTAATAGTTGTAGTTATTAGTTTATTTAGTGAACTTATGCTTGACATTGTTATAACAATACATTATATACCACACATGATCAATTGATTTAGGAAGAGGCTCTTGGTGGACAGTAACAGGTTTAGAGTTAAGACAAACTATATAGTATGGTAAACCTCTTCCAGGGATGAATCTTCTTAGAGTAGAGGTTTCTTGCATACAGAGGTCGTGATCCATCCTACAATCAAGTAACTATGGTCATTTGAATACTGTTTCATCAATTCACTGAGGTACAGGGACATATAGCAAATCCTTTAGAATCTTTAGAGAATCTTTAGCTTTCAGAAAGGGGCTGCGGTGCACACAACTGATTAAGGGATTGTAAGGTGATAACCTATGACATATAAGATGCCACGCTCAGCTCTGAAGGCAGCTGGGAATTTCTTCGGACAGACCATTAACTGTTTGTATCACAATTAAATTCTCAGTTTAGTGCTGAAATATTGCAAATAAAAGGAATTGCTATTACTCAATGTAATGACATTACATTCCTATCTGAGTCAAGAGCAAAAATAGTAAACTTGGATCTTTGAGCCAAAATTTGAAAATGGCTTTCTGTTTTCATGTGCAAAGAGGATTATATGGATTCTCTTAGAAGATTTATAGAGGGGCTTCCCAATCTTTTTGCATGAAAAGGTTTTGGAAAATGCGAATCCCCCTGGTATAGCGTATGTCCTCAAAAGAGAATGTGACCCCCTCCACAAACATGTTACCCAGGGTTACAACAGTAGCATGGCACCACCACGACCAGTGTGCTGTCACCCCCACTCTTGCAACGGTGGATAAGAACCATAGGGGAGATCCAATGTGTATGCTGCCCTGCTGGTGCAGATAATAGGACCCACTGAAACAGAGCAAGAGTGGCGCTCATGTGCTGTGGGATGATGGGGCATCTCCAGTATGTCCCCAAGCATGCATGCCTGTGTCACCCTAGGACAGCTCACAGGATGAAGTATCTTCGGATACTTCATCCTGTGAGCTGTCCCCGTGGTGAGCCCGGTCATCAGCCATTCTAACTGTTCTGCTAGGCAGTACAACTCATAGTACATGGCCCCATACTACCATGGGCAAACATAGTCTCTCTAGGGCAATGCAACGTCTGTCCATCACACAGATCAGGTGAGAAAGCCATAGTTGCATGTTGAGAACACCTCTTGGGGCACCATCTTTGGAACATTGGCGAACATTTATTCACCAGTGCTATATGACCCAAAGGTGACAGAGGCAACAGCGTCCAAAAAGCTGATTGTGCGTGTAGAGGCAACAACCCTGTCCAGATTACCCTTGTGTATGTTTGCAGAGTCTTTGCAAATGTGGAACTGTGGATACCAAAAGTTATGCAGAGCAGAGCAACTGGGATCTCGTACGGTCTAGAACCCAGCAAGAAGACTGCACACTATTCCGGCAGGGATAAATGAAGGATTTCTGTTTTTTTACGTGAAGCCGGGAGAGCACACCAAATGAGTCCAGGGAAGTATGTGATTTCTCAATATGCCCCGTCGCACGGACAGCAATAGAAGACAATGATCCAAACAGGTCATTGCTAAGTATTCTACATTGTGCCTCTCCCAGTGAGGTTTCGGTAATTTAGAAACAGGTCTATCCAAGTGTGCAGGGCATGAATGTAGGAGAAATTGAACTTTTTCCTAGTCAGCTGGTGTGCCTGTCAACACCTGTATATTAAGTCGCAGTTTTTAATCCAGCTGCTCATCTGTTCAGATGTCCTAAGCACCAGCGCTCTCTGCAAGAGGGAATGGTATCTGTCTACAACATAATTACAATCTCCCCCAACCACAAAGGGGATATCCACGGCCCACTACAGCAAGTCAGTCAATGAGTGCAATTTGGAAAGTATGCTGTCTTCCCCAAATTTGGGAAGTAAAGCCCCACGATAGGCAATCAATCAATCATGTGTTTGGTAAGCGTGATTACTCACCTGTGAGAGTCTCAAGGCGCTGGGGAGGAAGGGAGGTGCAAGTTCCAGTCCATCAAGGAGGGGGTCTGTCGAAGAGCCAAGTTTTGAAGTTTCTTGTGAGGATGGGGAGTGATGTTGTCTGTCTGAGGTGGAGCGGTAGGGAGTTTCAGGCTCTGGCCACGAGGAAAGAGTAGGAGCGGCCTCTCTATCTGGTCTTTCTGGCATGGGGACCATGGCGTAGGAGAGCTGGGCTGATTGTAGGCCCCTTTAGGGTACGTGGAATTTGAGTTGATTGTTCGGGTATGCTGGTCCGGTGTTGTGGAGGACTTTGTGTGCGTGGGTGAGAATCTTGAAGGTGATTCTAGCCTCGATGGGTTGCCAGTGGAGTGTGCACAGGTGCTGGGAGGTATGGTAGTGTGTTGGCAGGTTGTTCACAAACATGTACCATCCCTCAGGGTCAACCTTCTGTTAGTCCAGGTGACATGGTACTCCTGGCACCACTCATTTCAGAGGCTCTCGGAATACACCAAAAATTTGGTTAGGAAGAGCTGGCTTCTCCATCAAGAGAACAGTCCTTGTCCCACCAGCTCCTTTAAATGCATTTCCTACAATATGGCTATTTGGGCTTTGCACCCCATTAAATAATAGTGGATGCAATGTCGTTTGGCCATTTGACCCATCCCCCTGATGTTCCATGTGATAAAGTTAAATATGGTGTGCTGTGTCACGGCGCACATTACGTCAGTCAGGTTACATGTCACAGATGTTCTTGTGTTCCCCCTCCCTGCACCTCCAACCGTTCCTGTGTTTGGCCTCCCGTCAAATGTGGCATCACAGGGCATACCCCGGGCACCGCTGAACCTCCCAGTAAACATGTCATCATAGTGTCTGGCATGCGCAGTGCATAAATAACAACCCCAACCATAATTGCCCAACCAGGGCCGAGCCAAAAAACATAGCCCACCTAATTGTATATTGAATATTGTATATTGAAAGCCAAACACTAACAGGGAAGATACATCTCTCAGGAGGAGATGTAAGGGAATGGAATTAAGGGGATGAAGGTGAAAAAGAGATTGGGCCAGTATCCGCCCAAAGGAAATAACAAGCAAAAAGAAAGAAAAAAAACTTCTCAAAGTAACTCAGGTCCTTTAGGGGTTGAAGTAGAGTCACAATTTCTGGTGCTGGTTGGGCTTCGTGTTGGGCCAAGAGTTCAATGAGTCAATTGCCCACAGCCGTGGTGGCCGCCATGTCATGATACAAATCAGAGGAGTGTATTGTGTGGGGTCCCACAGGGCTCCAACCATTGTTGGGCGGCCTGGCAGTATGCAGTTAGGTCAATAGTCCAGATTGGGGCATCCCGGGTAGCCCTGGACCATATCATATTTTCCGCGGATTGTGTGTGGTGTGACCCTTTGAAGTCCCTGCAATTCCTCATTCAAGCTGGTAAGGAGCTACCTAGCCTCTGTGTCGCCCCTGGCATCTGATGTTAGTATAGAGGGGGGCTTGTGGAGTGCCGTCGTTGCTCAAAGTGCCTATGCTCTGTCAGTTTCTGCTTGAGTTATTCTGAGGGTCAGGCTCCCTGGTGATCCGACCCGCTCCATCGCTTACCCTTTAGATGTTGTGAGCATTCGGATCACTGGAACCACTCTTGCAAGGCTCCTTCCTGTGAGAAAGTATCACCCATGTCCCAAGCCTACATCAGGTCAATGAAGAAGAGGGCTCTACCCACATGGGTTATCCCGAGCCTGGGTGGGTACAACGGGGAATAATTTCGTCCCAAATCCTGGAGTCCACATTTCATGCTGAGGACCAAGGTTCTGTGCCTCTGGATGGCAGAGCATAATCTGGGAAATTGAAGACTATGTTGTGATGAACCATGTAGTGGCGTCCCTATCTGACCATTCAGAGGATAACGTTCCTGTCTTAAAAGTGCAGGAATTTAGCCACCACAGGTCTGGGTGGGGCTCCCGAAGGTGGTATCTTCACCGGAATTCAGTGCTATTCTCCAAGTAGATAAACATGGACAGGCCATGGGGCACCAAGATTCTCACCAGCCTCGCTTGCAGATAGGCTACCGTGTCCTGTTTCTCCGCACCTATGGGTAGGCCAAGCAGGCAAATGCTGTCTAAGCTTGCCCTGCCCTCCACGTACACCACTGTGTCCTCCCAGATGCAGATTTAATTGAAGAGCTTTCACACCTGCTGTTGAAGGGCTGTTGTCTAGGGCTGCAATTATTCCTCCTAAGTCACCCTCTTGTATGGTTTCTTTTGGTCCTTGTAAAGTAGGCAAACACCTACAGCCACTGCATTTATCTTCCCCGTATTAAGGTACATAAGGGCTGAACATGGAGGCCACTAGCAGCTGCTTTAGTGTGCTGCCTGATGCATCGGCGGTCACCAACTAACTATGTGTGATTACTTGTGGATGTGGAGCAATTTGGCTGTTTTTGCTTCCCCATCTGGGGAAAGTTCTCAGCAACGGGGCAATCCAAGGGACCCCTGGCCATTACTCATCTACCCCCAACATTTCTCGGGCAGCCTGCTTACCCACCACACGTGGTGAGGTAGCATGAGCAGCTGCCCACCATGATGGGTGTCCAAAGGGCATGAGATATTCTGTTCAGTTCGCCCTCATGGACCACATACAGGCACGTGCTGCCAGTCATGCCAGTGAAGGAGGGGCCTTGGTCCCAGCTTCCTTGTCAGGAAATGTACAGTTCTCAGCGTAGGTCTAGGCCTTTATGGTTCAGCCCCCTTTCAATGCCTCGGTGAGGAGGGGGCCTGGCGTGCACTGGAACAGGGGCAATGGTGGCCTCAAGTCCTCCTTCAGACACATCCAAGGCAGTTCAGGAGAAAGAAAGGGGTGGCTCTCTGTCTCCACTTTTCTCATGGAGGCTCCCTCTCCCCTGTTGTGACTGGTGGAGAAACAGTCCTCTGCCCCCCTAAGAACTACCACACCCAATTCCAGGAGTTATTTAAAAGGGGGTGACAATTCCGCACTTATTTTGCATGTGGGGGGCCACACCACATAGGGAGAGGCAAATCAACCACAGCCCCCTGGGGGATGGTGCAGTGCTTCTGTTGCAGTGTGTCATCACCGGCCTCAGCAGTCTCTGCCTATTTAGCAATGCTCTACTTTCAGACAGCAGAAGCAGGAGCCCCCATGCCATGTGCTCGCTATTTTCTTTGTCCTGGCCAGTGCCCTAGGCATTCCAAATTGCTAAAGCATTTTTTGACATCATGGCTAAAGCACTAAAGTTACAAGTTCTGGTAATCCTGCAAAGGGTGACCAATAATATAACTTTGTCTGATGCAGACTCTATTACAACACTGATAATATTTGTTAGTAGCTTAGGATGATTTTTACTGAACATAAGTAGCTCTTATTACGGAAACAGTTATTTAGAAGTAGCAAAACATTTAGAAGTTCAGAAACACACAAAAATCACACCATAACTTGTAAAAATAGAGTAAAATGTAATTAACAAAGTGACATCAAAACAACAAAAGGCCAATAGGGGGATCTGGAGGTATGAAAGTAGCAGTGCAAGGGTAAGCACCAAAGCTGCTCTGTCACTTTAGACATGCAGGGATGCACTATATTTACAATATTATGGCACACACTTGCGTTTCTCCCTGCGCTGGCGCTAAATTGAGCTGCCTAGTGCCAACGCAGGACCCCTTGAACCATAGTGCAAGAGTCACTGCGTTGAAGGAATGATTGTTTATGTGCAGGAAGGTGTCCCTTCCTGTACATAAACAATCCAAGAATTGGGATATGCAACTACTATGTGTGCTGCATTGTGCAGTATACATAAAAGTTGCAAATCGACATTTTGTTACTGATTGTTTATGTGCAGAAAGAGCCACCTTCCTGCACATAAACAATAATTCATGGTAATTTCCTGTTTCTATGTGTGCTGCACAATGTAGCACACATAAACAGCAAAACGAAGAAAAATAAAGAATGTCTCCTCGTTTCACCATGTTAAGATCAGGTTTTCCCTAATCTCAATTTTGCTGCTGCCTCCTAGGTACGCCTGCCTCGTAAATTGGGGGCAGCATCAAAATCAATTGGTGTTGCGGCGCAACACCCACTGCAACACCTATTGCCCACCCCTTTCACACAAAGTCTTGCATGAAAAGGGGCCTTACTTACAAGGGGGTGTTAGTCCACATTGTAAATAAGTTGAAGCCCGTATTGCTTCAGGAGCGTCGCAAAAAAGGACGTTCCTATGGCAATAGGGGCTTGTAAATATGCCACCAAAGTTTCAAAGGTATTCAATGGTGTATGTAGACTGGAACATAGGTGTCATTTGAGGCAGACCATGATGGAGCTAGGATGGATACACCAACCAGCTTTGACCAAGTTGGAGGTTGGCTGTGGAGAAGCTCTGAGATGAGAAACCGGTTTACTCAGGCCTGCGAGATCGCACCTTGGTCTCATAAGCTGATGTTAGGGGTGCCATTAGCCTCCCACTTTAACAGCCACAGAAGGGGTCATCTCTGTATTATTAAAATGATGAATAGTTTTTAAAGACTTGTTCCGTCTGCATACAACCACTCATAAATAACCTGTAATAAATGATGGGCATGGGCAAAAGCAAGCCCTGCCAAATAACCCTTGTACAGTCAAAAGTAAATGATGAAAATGGACAAAAAAAAAGACAAAAACATAGTGATGCGCTAATAGAATGGACATAAATGAGAGAAAAGGAAAGAAATTAAAACTAAGGAGGAGACAAAAGAGACAGCAGTAGAGAGAAAGCAGCAAAGAAGAGAAAAAGGAAGAAATGTTGAAAGGAAATGGTTGTATTTAAGGAAATGATAGAAAAGTAGAATGAATATATGTAAAACTGAATGAATGGGTCAACTGATGGTGATTAGATGTATGGTTTGGTTGGATGATTGAAAGAAAGGGTGGGCGAAGCAAACTCTTCAGGGGGGATTCAGCATGCCCACTTTGTACACTCTAAGCCATTATATAAATGGTTCAAGATGGGGTGCATTTTAATTTTCTGGCTATGCTCTTGGCTGGGGTGGATGGTCCTGTACTCCAGAGGTCTCAACTAGTTTCCAAGCCCAGGTTTTCAGGGGGTTATAGAAATCCTTTTTGACACATTCAAGGGTCCCCAGGAGCAGCACTTGGGAGTCAGGACTGCCTCCAGCAAAGTCCACCATCAGGATTCAGATGAAGTCCCGCTGGTCTGTTGGGACATGCCTCTTGCAGCTTGTGTGGTTTGTATCTACACAGGGCAACCAACTGACCCTTGAAGTCTACTTCTTCGTCCTGGTTACAAGAGGGAACAGGTCTAATCCTTCAGGGCTACACTAAGCCACAGATATCTTAAAGAGGGTGCCAGGGGATGTCATATGTATGTATGGCACTAAAACGTGGCTGAGGATTACTCTTCCCTAACCAATTGGGTAACCCTACCCACTTTTGTATCAGTTCCTAGTTGCTCTACTGGAAACTATCCAACAGTACTCCTCACTCTCAAATTCCAAGATGAAGATACCCTTCTCCTTTTGTTCAGATGCTGTGTGCCCACCCAAAGGTGTGGTCAGGGTAATGAGCAGTGCCTTCCACCTTGGGCACTTCAAACCAATTCTTGGGTCAGCTGTTCCATCTTGGTTTGATGCCTGCCTGAATGGTAGGACAAAAGCTGGGTCATTTCCTGTGAGTGTGGAGATGCCGACCTCTGTCCTAAGGTCTCCTATTCACTATCATGTGGAGTTTTACTGTAGAATGAAGGTGAGTAAAGAGGTTCTGCCACGTATGTGGAGATGCGACCACACGTAAAATATGGTTGTTACTTATATAATTATACAGTCATACATTTTGATTATTCTGACTCCAACTCCTAAACTGTGAGGATGGAGACATGTACGTCTACACTTTTAAGTCACTTGTTACTTTGAAATGGTGAAAGCCAAAAGTAATAAGATCTCAACTTGATCAAGCCACTAACCGCCCCAAGAAACTTTTTGAACTGGTTAAACAGCAATTGGTGGAAGCTCCAAACCAATCTGACTCTGGAGTCAGCCCACTCTCATACGACAGACTGGCTGCATTCTTCACTGAGAAATCAAGACTCATCAAGATTGAGCTCGCTTCTAAGAAGGCTCTACTGCCAACCTCTGGGTCCGCACCACCTCCTGCCCTCTTAGAGAACCTCAAACCTACCAGCCTGAGCACCAAGAACAATGCATCATGGAGCACCTTTTCCCCCTGTAGTGAAAGAGACATCAAAAAGATTCTTCAGAGTATCAACCCCTCTAATCACTTCAGCGACCCTTTGCCTCTTTTCCTCTTTCAAGAAATCAAGAATGTTGTCATCCCCATCTGGACAAAGATTGTCAACGCTTCACTGTCACAAGGTATGATTCCAAATTACCTACAAGCTGCTCAGGTATCCCCTAAACTAAAAAAGAACTAATGCAGATAGTGCGGACTTTAACAACTTTCGCCCTATCTCCAACATCTCCACCCTAGACAAACTCCTAGAAAAATGCGTCAAATCACAACTCTGTGCTCACATATATAATTTCCAACTCCTGGACCAGCGTCAATCTGGCTTTTGGAGAGGGCACAGCACTGAATCGGCTCTCACTAATGTTATAGATGACATTTAAAAAAATGCTTCACCAAAATGAATCCTGTCTCCTAATCCTCCTTGACCTTTCCTCTGCCTTCGGCACTGTCAATCACGACAACCTCCTATCCATTTTAAAGAAGAGGTCGGGTTTTACAATGGTGCTCGTCCTTTCCCCATCACAGATCACAAAGAGTCAAAGTGAACCACTCTCTCTCCGAGCCCTCTTCAGTAGCAATGGGTATCCCCCAAGGGTGCGCCCTATCTCCTATACTCTTCAACCTGTTCTTGGAATCATTGACTAATGCACTAAGTTCCACGAACATACTCTTCCATATGTATGGGGACAATGCCCAACTTTATCTGAAAATCTCCTCCCCGGATAACATAGTTTGGCTTAACATTACCCTAACGTCTACTCAGACCGGGTTAACTGAGAACCACCTCCTGCTCAACACCTCCAAAACAGAATTCCTTCTCATCTCTCCTCCGAATCACATCCCCAAGCTAGACCTTTGTTATGCTATGTTATGTTATGTTATGTTATTATAAGCTTATAAAGCGCCTTATCACCCAGGGGTATCTAAGCGCTTTGGTTGAACCACCTCACTGCCTTCAACCGCTCCCCCCCTCATTATCGACTCAGCCAAATCTCTTTGAATCACCCTGGACAAGCATCCTTACATGAAGAATCATATCAGCAATGTGTGTTATGGAGCGAATCACGATGAGGATACTCAGAAATATCAAACCATTCCTTCCACAAGCTGATTTCAAGCAGGTGGTCCAAGCGCTTGTTTTGCCAAGACTAGACTATGGCAGTGCTACGCTCTGTGGCCTCCCCAAATATATCTTGGCTACACTAAGGGCATCACTGAATGCTACAGCCAGATTGGTTACGGGCACCAAAAGGAATGCTCACATATCCCCTGTCATAAAATCCCTTCAGCTAAAGATTGCTTGTCTGTCGCACAAAGCCCTCCCCCCCAGTTACCTAGCACAAAAGCTATAATTATCCGGCGTTGGTAGACCCTCAAGAAGTGCTAACACATGCCTCTTGAAACCACAGATCTTTAGCAAATATAGAACTTGCGACTGAGCCTTCTCCAGCGCTGCCCCAAAGATCTTGAACTCTCTTCCACTGGAAGTAGACAGAATCTCCTCCACAGTTGCTTTCAAATTGGAAGCCAAAAGATTCCTTATGAATAAGTTCTGACCTTAAATAGGTTAGGATCATCTGCTCTAAGTCACTGATCATACAAACATAAGACCTCCATTGGATGTTACTCTTCTTTACCCTATTGTTTGCTCTCCTCCTAGCCATTGTGAACCAGTTATAGTATTCTTCTCCTTTGACCCCTTTATTCTGTGTGCTATTCTTAACGGATCCATTATTGCATTTATTACCTTCCTTCTGTCCTTTTGTAAACCGCTCTTATATCCTTCGAGATCTTGTTCACCTTGTATAAAAGTTTATTAATAAATAAATACTGTTACTTATGTGTAAGAGTAAATTTACATGTGCAATGTCCTCACAAGTGTAACTTATCTTGTGAATAGGCCCCAGAATTTGGTCACTACACAACATTGACCAGTACAAACTCAACTGCCTATAGTCACTTGAATTACAAATAATATTATGTAGAAACTGTTATCAGACTCAAAATTATGAAAAGGCAGAGGCAAGCTTGTGATATGTAGTTTACAACAAATCTTCACAGCATGCATTCATCCCTCTTGCCTGATATCTTCTTGCATCCTTGTGGAAAGGTCTCTCCTCAGGAAGATGGCTTATCGTTGACATCTGTGTAGCATAGGATGACTTTTGTTAACACAGTCGTAGCTCGATGTGCTGCATCTTCTTAGTGACTGTGCGCAGTGCGCTAAACCTGTATATGTATTTTAGGCACTCAGCATTAGTTATATTGAGAATTTTAATTGGCGAGCAGGGTAATTTTGCGCAAGGTACACGGGGGATGTTTTCTCAGTTCACATGTTACATTGTAATTCTCCATGTTGACTCACGTACACTGCAGCATTCACACTAAAACAACGAGCACTGGCAGAGCCCAGGGGTCTAGTTTAAACTGAAAAGTGGGACCCATAGGTTTTGCCAATAATTCGAGTTTTTGCAATAACTCCTGATGACAGCATCCATTTTTTTATTTGTTGTTTGATTCATCACATTTTTTGCCCTGTACGTTTCTTGATTTGGAAATGTTAATTTCTTCATTTCTTAACTGTTGTTTAGATGTTCTTACAACTGCACCACATTAATTTCTCTATGCAAACTTTCTTTAGGTGTAGGCATATAGGATTATTTTGGTTTCGCCTGCACAGCGCTTGCAGGGTACCTGAGAAATCTATTGCTCTTAATTTAAACTTAAGAGGGACTTACATCCTTCCTCCTCTTTTTCCTGCTACTTACTTTTCATCCATTTTATATTGTCTGTAGCTAATTTTTCCTGTATTTACCAATGTTTGTTCCTCCTCTGCTTCTCTTATTAGTTTCCCGTAGCCAAAATACTGTTAACATCCGCTTCGGTGGAACATATTTTTCATAAAGTTTTCCCTGTTTTTGCTTTTTACTCTTGCAGCATATTTATATAACAATTTATCACCCAGAGAGCTTAGCTCCTTTCCTGCGTGCGTCGGCCAACGGCCGTCGTGAGCACTACCTGGCTAGTGCTGGGCACGTCCGTTGGCTGACGCGGCCCCGCCCACGCTTCAGAAATCCCGCACCACAGCAGAATTTGCGCCGTGGTTAATGAGTTAAGGGATTTGAAAGAATCACAGGATGTTGTACCGCTGAGATTCAAACCAGGATCCCCAGTTTCCAAGGCAGCAGCTGTGGCAGAGGGCTGCGGGCGGCTGCCAGGCGGCCGAACCTAGAGAGACAAAATGGCAGCCACAAGCAGATATTAGCGGTAGTGACCGGCGGAGGGTGCAGCATCGCGGGGGGGACTGTCCCATCCCCGCGATCCTGTCTGGGATGTATGATGGTACCACGGGTACTTTTACAACGCGTACCGTTACAACGCTACTTTTACCATGCAAGTCGTTGCAACGACTTGCGTGGAGGGGCGCTGGATAGTAAGTTTTTTAATTTACTATTCCAACTACAGTCCCCGTAGACTCTAGGGAAGGAGTTGGATAGTAAATTAAACTATTTACTATCCTGGAGCGCCCTCCAGCGCAAGTCGTTGTAACGACTTGCTTGGTAAAAGTAGCGTGGTAACAGCACCGCGTTGTAAAAAATGCGTGCTAACCGTTGTATACCTCCTGTCTGCGGTGCAGCGGGTGTCCAATCTCCCCTGCCGCGAGGGCAGCGAGAGTGCCATTGCTGCTAATGACCACAGCTGATGCTCGGTGAGTCCAGGGAGCAGCGGTGGGGGAATGCTCTGGGGCAGCACCACTAATTGCTGTACACCTCAACTGATGATCATCAGGGCATCCACTAGGCGCACTTACACAGGGGCGGTGATTCTTGTGGCCTCCAAGGGACTCTCAGCTCTCAAAGACCCTGCACCTGGCCCTAACAAGGCGCCCCACACTCAAGTCCGCAGCAGAATGAAAGAGGGCGCAAACGGCTTGGGGGCTCCCTGCACCAACTGAACGGAGGCTGTTTCCCCCTGTGCGGCGCCCCTCTTCCAGGAGCATCCTCTCAAGAACAGTCTGCATCCAGCAGAGGCCCTGCGCTGCAACAATAATACACCACTGGAGTCCCCTCAGACCCATGTTGACCAGCTTGCTTGGAGATTGAGCCCCCCCTGAATGCACAGGATAGTGCTTATGCCCCTACAGACACAGATAGCTGTGACAAGGAAGCACAGGTACACAGTTGAGCAATGTCACAACAGAATCTGGTGAGTGCCCTATCTTACTCATCTTTGCCGCGCTCCAGGTGAAAGGTCTCTGATCCTAAGCCCAGAAGGGAACAACTTCACAGCAGTGTTCAGAGCGCAAGAGAACCGAAACGTTGGCGAACCAGGGCCGCGCGGTTGATATACGCACGGTTACTTGCTGGGAATGTAAACGATACAGGAACCCATCCTACCCCACAGCCAGTGAATGTAAGCCACGAGAAATAGTGTGAGAAAGACCAGCGACTCACCTATGTGCTGATGCCCGGTGGAACTACCAGATAGCTAAAGAGGAGATGGGTTATGGACTCCCACTATTACCTACCCAGCCGGGCCTTGGGCTGATTTTCCCCTTGTCTCTACATCTAATCTTCCTCCTACCCCTTTACTCTATCCCCTTATCCCTCCTTGCTCCATTTACCTTGTCCCCTATGTTCTTTAAATACTTTTCTTGATACTTATGTAACTTTTAACTGATGTTAAATGTAACATTATTGTTCCTCATGTTAAGCCAATCAATCACAACTTTATTCGACAATTAAGTCATAAAAGCATTTCATAAAACATCCAATTTTTACAAATAAAAGCTGTAAGATAAATACCAGAGTACATTTATATAAATATATCAAAAATATGATTAAACTTCCACAAGATAACTGCTGAGTATGATCATTACATGAACACAAGTCGATAATTTTTTTTTATTAAACAATTTCTCCTTTGTTATTCGATAATCCATTCAGTTTAAGCTAATTTAGGGCAGTAAACAAAAAGCATCATTACCTATTCAGGACTACTGCTTGGAGCGAATAACCCAAGCCCATTTCAAGAACTTGGCTAAAGCTATAGCAATAGGGGGACTTGGGTCAGTGGCTAAGATTCTCAATGCCTCCCTATATCTGCATGTTCCAATTAATCGGCATATAGGTTTCACCCACTTTTTTCAAGGTGCAGTATAGCTGGGACAAAAAAAAAGATGTGGCTTTCAGATTCTTGCTGGTCCCCGCACCACGGCATTTATCGTCATCAGATGTTCCTACCAATTGTTCTGTAAACACCTTTATCGGGAGAGTGCCTATCCTAAATTGAAAATAAAGCTTACGGTCAATCGGGTTCTCTATAGCATCCCAATATGGTTCCATCATTGGTCGAGCTTTGAATTCAGGAAATCTACCTGTAAGGTCAGAGGAGAGACCTTTTGCAAATGTTGTTGTAATAGTCATCTCCCAGTAGCTGGCTTTCAAAAGCTTCTTAAAGGGAAATACTGCATTTGCAGGGTCATCCCACAGTTCTCTCATTCCCAATCTTACTAACAGGGATTTACTTTCCTTCAGCCAAGTTATTTTTTGGAAGGAGTCTATTTCAATAATATCTTTTAGACCCTGAGCGTAATGCAAAAGTTCCTCAGTGGTCCATATTCTGCGCCAATACAATAATGGACGCAGAGTAGCTAGATCTTTAACTACTTTCCTCCCAAGATCCCACATCAGTGGTACTAGTGGAGTACTTTGCGGGACACCTATGGCTTTTCTCAAGAACTAATTTTCTGCTAATGTCAGGCTCTTTAGCTTCTCAAACCCCATAATTCGGAACCGTAGCGGACCGAGCTTAATACCTTCGTACCATATATCTCGAGAAATGGACTTATAGGTTTTGTTATTGATTTCTTAAACTGTTTCAGGAGGAGACCAGACTGCTGCTGGTGCTTTAGTACAGCCAAATCAAGTTGGCTATTCCAACGCATGTCCCTCTGCAGGGTCACCCCCAAATAAGTAAAGGCATCAACCTGCTCTAGTGGGCAATTATCCATATCCATGCTTCCTCAGTATGGTTTACAGGTCTTGGAAGGTTTACGATCATTAAGGGCCATAAACTTTGTTTTTGCAGTGCCCGCTGAAGGCCACTTGGTGTCTTGGAGACTATCAAGGTGTCGTCCGCAAACATGAGGATTGGGACACGATTACCCGCCATCACAGGGGCATCAGTTGGCTCCAAGGAGAGGTAGTCCGCCACCCCGTTCACGAAGAGCGAGAACAGGGTGGGTGCCATGACACATCTCTGCCGCATTCCCCGCTCAACCGAGAAGGTTTCCGTCACCTCTCCTCTTAGCCCCCACTGGACCCAGGCAAAATTGTCCTCGTGCAAACGCACAACCAGAGTCAACAATTCCGGGGTCATCCCCAATCCCTTCAGGACTCGCCACAGTTTTTGGCGCGGCACCAGGTCGAAGGCCGCCCTCAAGTCCACGAACACTGCATACAATGTCCCTTTCCCCAATACCACCGTCCTCCAGTAGGGGATAACAAACCAAAATACCTGGTCAATCGTACTCGTCTTGGGGCAAAAACCGGCATGGAGTGGGCTCAAGATGTTATTGTCCTCCACCCAGGCCTGAATTTTCCCCAAGACAAGACGGCCCATAATCTTCTGAATAGAGTCTATAAGGCTGATAGGCCTATAATTGCCTGCTTGAGCCTTGTCCCCTTTCTTATACATAGGCACAATTTCTGCCCCCTTCCAGGAGTGGGGGACAGCCATCCCTTGGGCTATAGCATTTAGTAAATAGAAAATGTATTTCCGCCAACGTTGCCTATCTTTTAAAAACACGTCGGCAGGAATACAGTCCATCCTCGGGGCTCCTCCCGCAGTTACTGAGTCTAATGCCCCATCTACGTCCCCTAGACTAAAAACATCATCTTTATAGAAAATGAATGGGGGAATGCTTTCACTATCGTCACCGCTACTACATGCGTATTGCGGCCCAAAATAATGAACCCATGAATCTTGGGCAACATTGTTCTGTGGGCACCCACCCCTATCCCATTTAAAAATGTCCCAGAAGGATTTTGAGTCTTTAGCTGCGCACACTTTCTTAAGTTCCCTCCATTTACCCTCTTCCCATGCCTTTTTTGCAGTGGCCTGAGTTTTCCTGTATTTACCACGTGCCGCTCTTACTTTAATAGAATCCCTTGCTTTTAATGCAAGGCTCAACTCGACACGTGATTGCCTACAGGCAGCATTATACCAGCTCTCAGGCTTCTTTCCTATCTGAACCGGATTTACAAAAATATTTCCTGAGCTTAGCAAATAGATTGTTATGGGTATCCAGAAGGGAGGGATTTATTACCCCATTGAGTGCACCTGTCTCCAGGATTTTCAGTGCCCCGTCGACCTCGCCCCTAATAGCAGTCAGGGCATCTGCATTCCTGGTGACATTACACCACTTAAGGTGGCGTTCATCATTCCTCAGGGCGATTTCAGCGCCCTGTGCGCCCCAGGTTACTACTCCCCCTCCCTCTAGGCCCAACCTAAATTGTTAAGTCAAAGGATTGTGGTCACTCTCAATGCGGTTTTTCACCTCCATAACCACCAGAGAGATTTGTAAATGGACAAGCAAATAATCCATTCGGCTAGACCGTAGACTGTTATCAAAAGTTCTAGCTCCATTCCTGTCCAGAGTTGTTCGGCCGTTAGCTGCCCTTAGCTGGTTACCAAGACATAGCCCTTTCAGTTGCATTGCGGCCTCTGTCCATCTATTTATAGGCTCCAACTCAATTTCAGGGACCCCCCACCTGGAGTAAACCTCCTCCGTTAGACTCAAGTCCTTGTGCCCTAGTGGCTCAAAAGTCGTATTAAAATCACCCGCTATCATGGTCAATACATCACTTGGTAAAGCCTCAATTACGGCTTCTAAGGCTGTTACTACTTCCGATTTCTTTCCACCGGGTAGACCCCTTGCACAAACATTAAATATAACAATGTTTTGGGTAGCAGAGAAGGTAAGGCGCACCACAAGGATGTCACAATTTTGGACAGGAAAAGGCTGAACCTTACAGTTTAGGTTTTGTTTGACCCAAATCACCAGTCCTCCTACAGGGCGACCCTTTTGCTTCTTCACAGCCGGGACATAGAAATTAAGGAAACCCACCCGGTGTACTGGCTCAAAAGTCCAAGTCTCTTGAAAGAGACAGATATCAAAGTTATCAATGAAATCTGCCCAGTCTGGCGAGGCCACCTTCGATACCCTACCAGCAAGATTCCATGACATCAATGATGTCAAACATATTTCACTGGGAGGGCTATTAAAATACTCAGTCCCCTTGGTGTACGGAATTTAACATGGCAGTACATCCAATTCAGAATTTGGTTGGGGGTTTTCCCTTCTCAGTACCTGGGGCAATAGGTCATCTTCAGCCTTCTCTGTGAGAGCTACATTCCTTTCATTTGGGCCAGTTCTATTTGACCTAAAACTCAATCTATCGCACGCCAGACTGTCATTTTCAACCAGTGAATCTATACGCCCAAATCATAAATTTGCTGTCAATCACAATCCTCCAGCCCCGATAGGGCATCAAACCTATTAGATAACATCATGTTCCCTCGGGCCCTCCATTCCATTAGCCCCCCATTTGGGAATTTTCCCCTGTTCATGGAATAAGCTGGTGCATAAAAATGAGACAGTGGTAGCGATAAAATTGGGGATGCTGTATCCCCTGGTGGCCAGTTACAAATGTATTTGACAGCATTTCTATCCCTAAAATTAATAATTATGCAATCCCCTATGGTGGACTTTGGCTGTTTCCCCACCCACCCAACTCTTCTAACGAAGAGGATTTCTGCACTCATATGGGATGTTAAGCACTCTGATTCCTTCGGGTCTAGCCAGTGCTATATAATAACTCATCAATTAAATATGTTCCCATTTAGTACTCTTTCTCTCTTTGTCTATTTCCCTAGCTCCGATCCCCTCTCCTCAGAATCTCTCCCCTTGCCTGCTACTCTGCCTAACTCCCTGTCCTTTGTGCTCTTTGACTAAGCACTCCTTCTCCCCTAGTTGGGGAAAGATCCAATATGTATTCTCTGGAGTCTCAGCGAACCCGCTGAGAGAGTCCACTGAGTCAAGGGAGCCTCTCACAGCTGAGGTATGGTATGGCACACCTTGCCAAAACACTCCCTCTCCCCTTCTTGAGGAAGGATCCAGTATGTATGCCTTGAAGTCTCAGAGACCCCTCTGAGAGAGTCCACTGCATAAAGGGAGCCTCTTGCAACAGAGATAGGGAAGTGATACCAGTTCCCCTGAGATCACAGCTTACTGGACTTTGGACGTTGCTTTGACTCGTCTACTGGTTTATGTCCCCGTCGCCCTTCCCATCCTCTTTCCATGTGGTGTCTCTCACCCTCCCCTCCTCTTTCCAGCCTTCATTATCTGTCTACTGTCTACTGTCAACCTCAAAACCTGGCTCTTCGACAGACCCCCTCCTTGATGGAATGGAACCTGCACCCCCCGCGCCCCCCCCCACCCCAAGCGCCTTGAGACCCTTACGGGTGAGTAGTCGCGCTTTAACAAACTCCTGATTGATTGATTGATACTTCCCCTGCTCCTACCCCCCTCCTCTGAATCTCTCACCTTGCCTGCTTTTCCCCCTACGTATTTCTGCTTATTGTTTATCTCGACCTTACAATTAACTATCTTGCTGTGCTCTAATAACTGTGTAACCTTTGTAACGATATAACCTGTAACTATGATCTGATATTCATGTAAAGGCTCTGAAACCTCCGGGTCTAGCCAGTGCTATATAAAACCTTTAAAATAAAAATAAATACAAAATTCCATATCCTCTCCACTCCCATGCTATATGTCAGGCAGCTCTATTCTTCTCCCATACGGTGACTGACGAAAACAGCTCATTATTCATCACATAGGCGAAACCGATGCATTACCAGTGCTTGTTTGAGTTTGCAACGGTTAACCTGGTAAGACAAAGGAACATTTATAGCTTTACACTGACTACAGTCCAAGATGTTAGGCAACATCGGTCACAGAAGAACGCTGACAAAAACATGCAAACAGGTTGTAAATCGAAATTTTAAGTGTACATAGTTTTAATGTGTATAAAAAACACTTCTGTTTTTTATAGCCTTAATTCTAAAGTAAAACTTGTACCTACAAATAATTGTTCTTAAAACTCAAAAGCACAATACATTATTAGAGTTAGTCAAGTTGGATGGACTTTGGTTCATGTATTGAAAGCAAATATGGATTTACAGAAATATTGCAGCACACAGGAGAAGATTACGCCGTTTTTTTGACTGAAACCAGCTCTGTCAAATGTGAATGGCACATTTACAGTATTGATTAAGGTATTGCAGATAACATTAATGCCTAGTGTTATACAGAATTTTCTCTTTTGCACCTACGAGCTATACTTCCATAACCTGCTATCATGATACCCACTGTAATGGTCAATCCATCAACTGAGAAAGAAGAAAAAGCTGATTTAGTCTGCGTGTAAGAGTTTTTGGTGTCTAAAAACATATCTCAGCAGTATGTGTTTAACACTCTGAGCTAACCTGCAATACTTTGGAGCTTATTACAATAGCGGTGAGACCGCACCCCCACTGCTGACAGACTTTCGGTCCAACTGCAGCACTTTGATGAATGTGGTCAGACCATCAGCAGTCAAGGGAAAGACCGCCACCTCAGACAGGATCTGATATCCCTTTGGGGTGGCAGTCGGAATCGTATCTCTTACATTGCGGCGGTGCCTGCGATGTCCCTCTCTGACAGACTTTTTCTGGCGGTGCGACCACCATAAAAAGGCAGTTGGAAACAGAATTTAGGAGCCCCAAGCAGGGCCCCCATCCCTGCACTGTGTGCCAGGCACCACATGTTGCGTCACACCCGATGCATAGATGTGCACAAAGTACTGTTTTACACTCTGGCTTGTGCTGCTGCCCTTCTCCTGGGCCGCAATGTAAAAGAGCACTGTTCCAACTGGCAGCATGGCGGTCTCACCCTAATACAGTAGTCGGTCTGCCGACTGCTTTTCGGGCGGCCTCCGGACTGCCACAATATTGGTCGCTGGTCTGACGTCTCGGCATCATAATGATGCCCTTTGTTGGGTATTTGGAAATTAAGAAAAATTTAGAATATAATTTAGTTACAGCAGTGGAGGAAATAAGTAAAACTTTTGGTTTGAGTGAAGAACATGATGCCTAGTAAACATTTATTGTTATGGTTGGCACAGATTATAGCAACTTTACATCAGTGCAGGAGCACAATTCATCCATTACACTGATTTTATTTTTCAAAGAGAAATCAGTCGATATGGCTTACTCAGTAATATGCAAATGCATGTAGATTCAGGAGTATCAAAGGAAACAGACTCAGGAGAAAGTAAAAGTAAAATCCTACGGATAGCATTATGAACACATAATCAGTGGAAGCCATGTGAACGCAACAAGACATACACATAAGGTACCACAATGGCAGAGAAGAGGAATTACAGTGTTTGAATTTGTTAGGATGACTTCCAATAATATAGTTGATTCCATATATTCAAAGTTCTAGCTATAAGGTAGAACCAGAGCCAAAGGGTAGAAGAGCACTTTACACATAACATTTGTCGCCATTCTCTATGAATGGGTGCAGCACATAGAATGGAAACGTTCGCGGGTCCAGATGTGACTCTATTACAGAATTAAGGATGAGATGGAAAAGAGTAAAGTAACTGATAGGGAACAGTGTACAATTGTTTTGAAAAATTACTCGCACATTGTTTCATCCATAGTTAAGTATTTTCCACATATACCTGAAGCCACAATTATAGCCAAGTCTCCTGTTCTACAGGATCCAAAGCAAGCTCTGAATCTACTAGGAAGGATTTCTTTCCTTCAAGAATGTGGTATTTCAGCAGCTACTATTCCAGATAATGTAGGATTGTTTATCATTGTTCATTTGAAATTATTATCACCAACCAGCCAAATCAATAAGTTTCCTTGAGCATAGTTGAAATTTCTTTTTATTAATCAGTGGTGCAGTTTTGTAGACAGAGCATAACAAAAAACTCAGATAAGAAATATTGTTTGCATAATACATATTGAAAGAAACATGTTAAAGATCTTCAAAGATTGGACAGTGTCATAAATATAAAGTACACATACTGTTTAAAAAGTACAATAAATTATATTGTAAATAGCACTAAAGGCCACTTGTATAAAAGTTGTGTTCCCTTGTCAACCAAAGTGTGAAAAGCATATTTGTAGCATGAAGAAAGATTTCAGCGAGCAAGGCACAAATACTAGAATCAACAAATGCCCGTTAATAGAAAACATAAACAATTGATCTACTGTATACCTTTTAGTACTAGCCTCTCCTTGAAATGGATGACCTTTTGGACCATTCTTCAAAATATTTCTCATTCACTTTATAGTACTATTCAGGGTGACCATCGGGTAAGGATTGCAAAGACTTGCACAACTAGGCATTTTTGTCAGCTGAATTTTAATGAAAAGAAATAAACCTTGTTGATAAAACTTGGTATTTTACACACTGTAACAAGCCCAGTACTGACCGGGGACCTCATGAACGCTAACTATAATAAGGACTTAGATTCAAATCTCAGGTTATTTTTCTTTTACCATTCATTGGTCCATATTTGTAAAATGTAAAGTATTGTGATGCAATCCCAGATTCCTATGAAATGTCCCCACAGTGTTCCAGATCATAGAAGAACACTGAAAAAACACTACTAGTACAAATACTAAAAAAACATTACTTATATTCAGCTCTACCTATATGGAATTATATCAATAGAAAACTGTGAATGTGAGAAATCTTTGACACATAAATATATGGGAGCTTTGTTTTTTGACACCTTAGAGATGAGCTATGGAATTCATTTTCAAAAATTCAAGCATTAGACATATCACTTGATCTATAGAGTTCATGCTCTTTTTAACCAAGTGTGCATGCTCTTCTCAACCAATCTATAATTAACCAGTCTACAATTAACATACATTTTCCTATCATTTTCAACTGAAATATGTTTCTCAATAAAAATAAGTGGATTTGGCTCAATGTTGGATTGGATAAATTGGATATTGGCAGGATGTCTAAATAGCATGCAGCAATGTATAAATACTTTGGATTCAGAATCATTGAACTGGCTGCAAAAGGCCCACATTCACCTGAGGGAGGAAAAAGTGCATGCTAACCTCTGCGTGCAATCATGTGCTACTTTATCACAAGTCTGTGCTACTGAGAAAGATTACTGATCCCATAAGGCGATCAATGATTTTGTACAACTGCTATGCCTGTGTATATGACTAATCACGATAATGCCATTTCATTCATGGTGTACAGCAGTGCAGAATGCTGAAATGCAGGCATCACTTTAATGGGATGAACAAACACTTTTCCAATCTGTATACTGTTCTTTATGGAAGTTGGTAGATTTAGATCCGTATTGTCCTTCAATAGTAATTTTCATTTTGATGAAGATAGCACACCAGTCGTAAGACACCACTATTCTGGTTGTTAATGACCGCAATGACCAAAGCCACAATCTCAAACATACATGTGCCAGCCAATCCCAAGCTGTAGGACAGTCATATACTAGACCACAATGCCCAATACTCCCAGGAAATTCACTATAGTACCTCTGTTCTAAGGTCTACACTTACCTCAGGCTAATGCGTTTAATAAAATATGGGATCATTTCAACCCTTGTGTCAATAACAGGTTTGTTAATCCACCATTCTGTCACTTTTGTTAGATCCCATGACAAAAAAATTGCATTCATTACATCAGGTTAACCACTACATTGTAAGTATAAGTAAGTAGATGGGCACATAAGAATACAAATTACATACTTTTCTTGCTGATGTGGTGGTAAACAATCTAGTGGATGCAATATTAGTAAGATCGATATTACTGACCTCAAACTAGTGTCATAAAACCACACATGCCAATTTCCTGACACCAATCTCCCTCAGGCCCTCATTCTTTTAGATCTGTCCGCCGCGTTTGACACGGTGGACCATTCCACCTTACTTTCCCGTGTCAAGGCGGCGGGCATAGAGGGTCTAGCCTTCGCTTGGCTTGAGTCCTTTCTGAGCGGTAGAGCTCAGGCAGTCCATCTCACTGGCTTCACTGCGGCTTCCCACAAGGTGACGTGCGGGGTCCCCCAGGGCTCCTCACTTTCCCCCCTTTTGTTTAATTTATACATTTTCCCCCTCATTTTTATGTTACAGCAGCTAGAGGTCACGGTGTACAACTACGCCGATGACCTCCAGCTTATTTTTAACCTTTCCCATTCCCCTTCATCCTTCCAGAATGTCCAATCTGTCATGTTGTTCATTCAGGATTGGATGAACTGCAACCACCTCAAACTCAATCCGGACAAGACTGAACTAGTCTTGACCGGAGGTGGTTGCAGTCCTTGGTCCCCTTCTCACTGGCCCTCCCCACTCGGTGCTCCCCCACTCCCGGTTCCCAAAGTCAAAACCCTTGGTATTTTCCTTAATCCCTCACTTTCTGTTCATTCACAGGTTAGTTCTGTTGTCTCCTCTTGTTTTTTCTCCCTCAGAACCATCAGGAAGATCTCTCGGTTTTTTTCACTCCCCACCTTAAAGATCATAGTGCTGGCGATAGTGTTGTCGCGCCTCGATTACGGCAACATTATTTACAATGGCGCGCCTGCCTACGCCATTCACCGGCTGCAACTAGTGCAGAACCAGGCAGCCCGACTCATCTATGGCCTGCCTAAATATCATCGGGCCACCCCCTTACTGCAGGCACTGCACTGGCTGCCGGTGAAAGAGCGGGCCCTGTTCAAGCTTGGGTGCCTTACCTTTCAGGCCAGAATGGGCACTGCACCAGAGTTCATCTGCTCGGCTATCAAGCCTTACATCCCAGGGAGAGAGCTTCGCTCCTCTCACCTGGCCCTCTTAACTGTCCCTCGTTTCAAAAAGAAAAGGGCCGGCGGCACTAAGTTTTCTGTTCTGGCCCCTGTGTTTTGGAACTCCTTACCCGTAACTCTCCGTACAACACCCTCCTACATCGAATTTAGGAAAAATCTCAAAACCTTCCTCTTTTCTCGTGCTTTTGTTGCCTAATTTTTCCTTGCTTGCCATCCCCTCGCAATCTGAAGCGCCATGAAACCGCATGGTATAAGTGCGCTATATAAATGTTTTTAAATTCAAATTCAAATTCATGCAAAAACATCTCAATGCACACAACATTAGTGCAAGGGTATTGGTGTGTTTGGCACATGCTTCTCACCTATAAGCCAAGAATCTTTGCACCTATCGTGCCTGTCATTAACTCTTTTCCACTGTATTGTAGGAACAATTTAAACCCCATCACATTTATTGGAGGAAATGCAATTTGCACTCAGATAATAATGGAAGCAAGCACTAAAATACGTGCAAGTGTTGCATGCACCTCTTTTAGCACTGACCAACTTATTTCAATGACCCAAACAATGTGTGTAGTGGCTTACTGATTTTGTGCCATGACATCCAACCTTTAATCATTGTGCTTCTGTCTTTAAACTGTTAAGGAAAAAGGCTGATTATGGAGTTTTGCTCTCCATGACCCTTGTCACTTCCAGGCCTTTTGTCAGGTTGGGTATCATGTGTGGTTGGAACAAGTGGCCTTCCTGTTTGGGGCGGATCACTAGAAGAGGAACTTCTCTAAGCAATTGTTCTGCAACTTGATCCCAAAATAGATAAATTGTGACTTAATTGGATAATGACAGACCTAGCAAGGATGTATACCTATTGTGAAGCTAGCATCTTTATGAATGTCAAGGTGATGTTTTAAAAAAAAATAAAAGCAAGAAGTATACAAAGGGGAGGAGTTTAAGGGAGCTGAGAGTTCACAGCCCTGTGATTAAGCATCCTGTTTGTCACTGCCACCGAACGTGCCATTTGTATGCAATACTTATGGAGTAGTTTGATTTAAGACACAAAATGCAAATGAGTGCGGCACTGGTATACACGTGGTGGGTAGGTGGGGGCATAACACGTTGCTCACCTCGGTTAATCAATAGCCTAATTTTCTAATGGCCTGAGTGCCATCCTCCAGAGCATAAGATCCCACCAATATATGACCATTGTGAGATAGCATAGTCACTGATGGAGCACCAGCTACCCCCATGCAGAGAGGAGAGTTTGTGTGGAATATCATATGAGGGTCCCCATGCTAGTTAGGCCATGTGGCTGCTCATCTAATGAGGGCCCCCAATCAAGGACCAGGTTAATAAACTTTCACTAGTTCCCAAGTACACCCCCCCCCCCCCCCCAAGCACTAAGACTGGTATAAACCCTGCTGCCCTTTCACAGGAGATGCTCAATAAGTATACAGGATTGTGACATTTACAACTGTTCCTGCAAAGATAAAGGACTTTCTGTGATCTTGCTCTGCTGGCCTTTTTAAGCAGCTTTAAACAGACACACCTCCCTCCCATTATACATGTTGGCTGATGCTTTCACCACTGGTGGCATCTTCAAATAGAAGACATGTGAAATATGTATTGGTTGCGCCTCAAGAGCACTGGATGTTTGTCAGTGAGAACCCCAAAATAAAGGCGTGTGGCCTTAAGTTCAGGGGAGCTACACCTAGCCAGTAATGGTTGCTGAAAGAAATCAGGGAATCCCTGCGAGAATCCTGGGCAGAGTTACTCCAACAAAAGTGAGGAAACGTGAGGACTAAGCATAAACCTTTCACAAAAAGAAATCCAATATATTTTATGTACTTTCCCCAAGGATAGTGAAGCAGATCAATTCTATTAGCTACTTAGGTTTAATTACGTTTTAACATGCATCATACCACCATTCCATTCAACTGATTACTACGTGGATTAATTGCAATAATCAATTACAATAACTTTTTGTAGGATATTGTAATCAAATTGTTTTTAATAGTTTGATTTCATCATGCATAGGCATATCTTGCCTATCGTTTGAAAATACTCATTGTCAAACGCTTCTTATGATCCAGCTGGTACAGTGATCATCCTAATGGCTGCATGTCTATAAGGCCTTGGCGATTTATTTTAAGTGAAATGCAGAAGTGAAACATAAAATGAACAAAACATTCTCGTTTATTGGCTATTTGCTATTGGTTCGCTGGCTCATGGTGCTCTACTGGTTGTAATCTGGGAGGTGGAGATGGGGTGGCAAACCTTTGACATGTTACAAAACCAACAGAATTCAACCAAGCAATGTTAAATCTGCTCCTTGAAGGCAACAATTCCCAGCAGGCAGTGCGAGCATGTTTTGATTCTAAGATGAATGTTTCGGCCACAATTAATCCCTACCCGAGGCCACGACACACTTCTCTTCTTGAGCTGTGTTAATACTTTTACATATCAATAAAGCATCAGATGCCTTCTGCCACTGCCTTGTTTTACATTGTTTAAATAGTGTTTCCTGACATTTTTTTATGTGCCAGGAAAGAAGGCCTTCAAGTCATGACAAAGGAGGAAGTGGCAAATTAGTTTACTTTTGTGTTGTATTTATACCTCACCTAAGGATTTAACACAACTGGTGCAATCTACATAGAACGTATCTCGATGAAAATTTGAAGTATTTGATCAACATCTGATTTTGTGTTCACCTAAAGAAACACATAAGGGGAATAGGCAGTTATTAACCCATTCACTGCGGCGGCTATTCCGCCGCAGTTCTAAGGGGGCGGGGGGCCGCGCAGCGCACCCATGCAGGTGACGGAACCGCTCCGTCACCAGCCGCGGTTGCGCTGTGCTCATGATGGAGGGTTCCATCACGACCCCGCCCACTCAATGGAACGCTCAGCGCAGGCGCAGAATCCGCGCCGCGCAGGCGTGCTGAGCGGACCGTGACGGAACCGCTCCGTCATCAGCACAGCGCGACCGCGGCTGATGACGGAGTGGTTCCGTCACCAGCAGGCGAGGGGTTAAAGGCGCCTTGAACAGTGCATGAGGCTAGGGAAGTGGATCTCTGAAGCGTGTCCGAAAAAGGTTCTGGTTAAGATTATGAAACGATGAGCGGTTCTGGGTTTAGGAGAGAGAAACTAAATTAAGATATGAATGAGTGAGTCACACAGAAGAGCACAGCACATGCCTACCTGAGGGTTGTTCTGGTGCTATGCCTGCTGATCAGGGTAGCTGCTGGAAGTGCATTTATTACAGGTAGTCTAAAAAGCATAGGACATGGGGCTATGGGACAATAGTTCCAGAATAAAGATTTTATATAGTGTGCAGAGAAATCCAAGCCATGTCTTATGTCTGCATTTCAGTTGTCAATGGCCCTCAATGGTGTTTTCCTTACGTCATGTTGCAATGTTAAGATACAGATTTCAAGGGCACACCTGTTGGCCGGGTCTTTTTGTTTCATCTGCAACTTGTAGTAATAATAATAATAGTAATAGGATTTATAAAATGCTTGGTTGCTACAAAGGGAGCTTTCCCACGCTAGAGAATGTCCTGTAGGACCCCACCATGCTAACCTGACAAAAGAAGGAACAGATTAAATTAAAGCTGGAACCTCGAGCTACAGAGTAGACATTAGTCAATGGCCGTCCACGTTATAGTGACTGAAAAAGCCAAGTTTTCAACTTTTTACGAAAGGATGTTTCAAAAGACTCTGACCTAAGATGAAAGGGTAAGATGTTCCATAATAACTTGAACTCTTATAAAAACTCTTGAAACTGACTGATGTGTATATTTAGCTGTTTATATAAGTTTTTATACAGCGCAGCCCAAAGTACAAGGACATACCTTGAGTTCAAATTAAAAACATGAGTAAAAGGACTGGAGGGGGTGCAACATTCTCAGAGCAGGGAGCAGCGGGCCCTGAGCGTAAACTGCAGATGTGCCAATATATTGATATCTAGATCAGTGGCACGCCTATAATTGACCACAGCAAGATGAAAGATCCCCAATGGCTGCAGTAGAACTCTGAGCCTTCCCCCAAATATTCCTAGTGGAGGAGGAGGACGTATTAGAGGTATTTTAAAGGTCTGAGCATGCTGTCGGTGATTAGTAAAAAACATAGGAAAACAGACAGATCTGCAAAATTGACCAAATCGCCATTTTAACTGGTGAGTGAATTTCACTCTGAACTGAGGTTTTCTCCACGTACACATTCGACAGCGAATACCTAGAACATATATTTTGGGGCAATAACCCACATTTCCACTTTTTCAGTACAAAATGGGGCATAACAAGCACTATTGCTGCCCTACAGTCCCCCACACCCACCGTTCCCTTCAAACCATCCAAAAAAATCCGACCTGCCTAACTGGTAATGTGGAAGTAACACAGCACCAGAGGTATTCTTAGCAGCGCATACTCTGCTGGCTATATATTTCCGCAGGAGGTAGTATCGACCCGGACAGCACAAAATGAGGGCCCCAAAAAGTTAGGGGAGGAAGCAAGTCAGTAGTGAGAAGAAAGTCAGTAGTGAGGTTCGGGAGACACTGTAGAAAAAGCCCTGCAAAAGAGTCAGTGATATAACACTATAGAGGATACACATTCCATGCCACAACAAACTTTTTTTTCTCGCCTTCTTGAGAAAAAAAGTGTATTTGTTTTAAGCTTCTCAGCTGTTTTCAACATTTTTCACACATTTTTAAATTATCATTTTGAGAATCGTTTACCTAATAAAAAATCGGGGTTTCTGTGCGAAATTCTGCATCTGTCCCTCACATTTCGACACCCTTCCCTCAGCTTTCACATGTTAAAATATCCATAGTGAAACTCTCGGGAGTGCTGTGTTCCCACACGTCGTGATGCAACGCGCAAAAAAACGTAATGAAGTGCAACAGGTTTCCTTAAAAGCATCTATATGTCTGACACACGCTGAATTAGCACGCATGACAGTGTTCTATTTAGCTGCTCTCTGAGGTGCGGAAATGCTGAAACTGGCCTGGCCAGGACGAAATACGAATCTTCAATTAATAAATAGTGAATACATTAGTAAATCCGTACACAAATAATAGCATGTACGACAAATACATATATATGAATAAGTAAGTAAATAAATAAATAAATAAATAAATACAATAATTTACTGGAAGCATTTGCAGTGCCGTGGAATATTAGATGGTAAAAAAGGGGGTGGTGATGGACGGAGCATCTGAACCAATCAAACACTCACACCCAGTCAACAGATCTGGGTTTAATCCATCACCGACTTTAGTCCACTCTGCCACCCCAGTTCAGACATGGCTATATGCAAATCAGTCTGACCCTGTGCCTCATGGGAACAGTCCAGCCCAGTGTTTGATTGGTTCAGATGCTCCGTCCATTACCACCCCCTTTTGTACCGTGGAATATTAGATGCCAGCACATGCATCAAGCTTCGACTATGTACTTTATTGCACAAACAGCAATAAATATTCCAAGATGAGAAAAAGCTTTCCTCTCCATTCTCGCTCCTTCATTTCAGCACGGTCACCACACAACCGCTTTATTTTGTCAATATATACCTAACTCTTTTTACTTTGTGCCCTCATTATCACATGCTTTGCCCCAGGTTTAGTTCAAGCGAGTAAAGTAACTGCACAGAAAAGAGGCTGGTAGGTTAATTTAGGATATAGCTGACGAATATTTCTGTCCACCAAAGCGATGGAGAACTAGTTATTTGAAAATAAGCCATTTTGAGGGCTGTACACCAGAGTGTCTGATGCTTATACACCAAATGGCTGGTTTAGTGGTTTGTTCGGGGTTAGTTTAGTGTAGAAACATGTCAGTGGAAAATTCCCCATTCATCGTGGCAGAAATTCTGCCAGTAAATGTGGGTACTGCATGTTTTCTCCATACTGGGGCTGCGTTGTTGCGGCCACATAATGGTCTTTAACAGCATATTACGGATGATAAGCCACTTGTACCTGAATGTCTGCCACCATTTCCAGGTTTCCATGTAGTTAACTCCATCAGAAATGATAGTGGACTGGTCCCTCTAGGTTTGATGGAATTTCTGAACCTATGCACGATGGGTCAACTCGGCCCTAACACAGTTATTTGTTTGAAACTGTATTTTCATGCACTGTTCCTGGTTTTAATTAGGAAGAGGCCAATCTCTAATAAAGCTCTTTCTTTTGTCCTCTATCCTATTTTATACTTACCACTTTCATACACCCCCTTTTTGTTTTTTGCACTGCACAAGTTCTCATCATAAAATACTATCTACACTGTCCAGGAGTGACTGTGGGTCTGAACCCAACTCCGACCGGAGGTTGGTATAAATGTCTCAGTGATCTAGAGACACACCATCCCCGAAGGATGACCAGATGATAGTTTTGATCACACCAAGACTTTGATGGGAATCCTACATTTGTATATTGGTTTCACCCACGATCACTGTTTGGTTCTGTGTGTATTATTTATGTACTTATATCAGTAGTAAATCACCCTGGTAATTGATGGACTAGTATGCTATCGTTACTCTGTTTCTGAGGTTCCATTTTTCTTCATAGACTAGACCCCTGGGTTTTCTTGTTGTGAATATTATTATTGGGGATTGTAACCTAGGCTGGTCTATAAACTTCCCTTAGACCCTTCACACAGTATTAGGTTTTTATATTCAACTCCTGACCTTGGCAGAGAAATGAGTGGAGAAGTGACAGACCTGCCACTTATGACATATTAATTAGGTGGTAATATCGCCAGAGGTGCTGACAGCCTAACGCCCATTGTTGGTGGCTTTTATATCAGATGAACAAGAAGCAGTGTGTACTTCTAACAGTTACTTTATTTGACCAGTCTGTGACTTTCAACACTTATTATTTCACATTCACCATTCAACCAAGTGGGCAGTAAATATGAATTCCTCCTATTTGAGGGGTGAGGGTTGAGCAATTAATTCCACCAGGTGCTCCAAAGGATGGGTGCAGCTGTCTCTGCCAAGTGGGGCTGAATTAGGAGGTGTTGTTGCACAGGCAGGCTTTTGTGCCCCCCCCCCCCCGGTGGTGCACAGGCAGGCTTGTGTGCCCCCCCCCGCTCAATGGCGGTGGCTGTTTACTGCAACCTCTGAACACCTGGTGTGGGTCTTGGGGAAATCAGTCTGAATTGGCACCCTCACACACACACACACATTGCTCCAAGATAAACTAGCCAAATGTTTGCCTGCTCAGGAACAATGTGCAACGTTCCCCACATTGCAGCTAGCAGTAGAAGAGGTGGCCCACATTAGCATTGGGGATTGCTGAAAAGCAGATGAGACTGTGTACATTGGCATCAATGAATGCCTCACACACCATTGTTGGGATTTCAGTAATTCTTTACTGGATGGGCTAAGATACCTGGTATTAGGTAGACCTAACACATAATGAAGGCCCAGCCATAAGTAATGGGCAAGAGCAAAATAAATGTTTGAGCAAATCTATAATTATGACCAGCTTCTGAAACGATGGGGTGAGAGTCTTGTATTAACTATAGTACAGAGCATTCAGTTATTCTGTATACAATCACAATGTCCTGGTATTATTCTGAAGTAATAATCGCTGTACTATGGCTTTCAACTTTTTCAACTATTTTTGGGATCCACTGATTATGTTAAATTTTTCTGAATGAGGTTTCTTCAACAACAGTAACTGCACAAACTGCTAATACATTATTTACCTATGCGTAAATAAATTAAATCATGTTGAGTATCTTATACCAGTCATAAATTAATGCATAAGATGTTAAATACATACAGCTAGTTTGTCCTCATGCTGCAGCATCCTTTTCTCTTTGAAAAAGTAATGTTCATCAATAGCTGCCCCTGTCAAAATGTTGTCATTTATGCAAACCCCTCCCTATAGTTTTTCGCCTGGAATAACATTGCCACACGTTTTTCCACATGGAAAAATACATATGTTCATAATTTAGGATTCCAGCCCTATAAGTGAAAATGTATTTGGCCAGTGTGAAGTCAATTAGGGTTCTTGAGAGAGTTCCACTTTAAATCTTACAAATTCGGCAAATCATTTACCCGAGAGAGAAACACTAAAAACACTCACCCCTAATGCTGCACAATACACTTTTTAGGAATGTCTATGACCAAAATGTAGGAACTCAAGTGAAATAGCAAAAAAAAAACAAGCACTATGCAGCCTTTCAAAGAAACAGTATTAGAACTCACAGAATACATTAGGACATTCCAGAAATGCTTATCCTTTATGGCTATCTCATCACTTGTCAGATTGTAAATGTTCCTAAATCACAGATTTAGTACTAAATTGGGAGAATTAAGAATAAGAAATATGATTTTCTGTTTGACTAAAACAATCAATCCACAGATTATGATAAAACGTTGTAATTCTTTTGTTTGATATCCAGAAACAAAGTTTTGGGTTAATGAACAAATACAAAAAATATTGTCATAGGAAAAGTTTGCATGGATTAGTTATGATAAATGCCCCAAACAAGAGTCTGAAATCATAGATTCTAAAATTGTAAATTCTAGTGTTAGGTCTACATATAGTTTGCTCAAAACAACAGAAACATTCTTTATGAACTTATATATGGTTCAAGGGTTCATAAAATGTATGCATTTGTTTGCCTTCACAACGGAGAGGATTGGGAGAAGATGGGGCGTAACGGCCAGAGCTGGCGACTTTGGAGCTGGAGAACAAGGTTCAAGTCTCAGCACCAGCTCAACATCCTGTGATTATGTCCAAATCACTTAATCTCCCTGTGCCTTCCAATAAAAACGAATGTGTCCTTGTGTAATGTAACTAGTGCTCATGTAAAGTGCTCTGATACCTTCTGATCGAGATTGCGCTATATAAAACTGCAAAAATTAAAACATTCATGATAGGAATAATGTTCTGATAGAATGGACAAGTTGAGATGATGGCTGCAGGAGGTATTGCATCCTTTATATAATTCTTTAGTAAGTAATGTCTTATTTGAGAATTAAATCAACATATAAAATAAAAATATATAAAAGATTTCTCAGTTTACTTTTGGGAGATCAACTAGATATTTGTGAATTTGACTGACAGTACTGTTTTCTTCACAGAAAAAATGCATTACCAAAGAGAGGAAGATTAGAGTCAATTTTGCACATAAGTTTTAAAGTTCAGTATTAGCCAGAGTTTGTACCTGTCAGGTTTTGTGTGCACTAAATCTTTTCAATCCCTAAAGACCTGGAGCAATTCACAAACAAACTTGTAAATACAGGAAGTACTACAAAAGGAATACTATTTTATGTACTCTTACATGTGATTGTGAATTGGCCATGAAACGTCCAACTGTCTATTGGTAAAAGTCCAAAGATGGCACAGTCCTTTTACTCTGCTCTGTCTGTTTAGGGATATTCCAATTTCATTCCCATTTTAGATGTTTTGGGGCCAATTTACAAATGCATAATAGTGTGCATAAAAGCAAACTACAGAAGTGCTCTTTTATGAGCTCTTATATGACTTTGTGAATCGGCCCCATAGTATTCTGCCACCAGCTAAGACATTTGACTATATGTCAATTGGTATATCTCATTATATACAGATTTGTTCAGTAACCTGGCCCACCAACCAAATGACAAACACTCTATGAAAAGATGAGTCCACAAATGATTTTAAAAACCTGCATATAGAAGCTCCCATGCTCTCATTCTTCTTTGCTTATTGCTCTAGCACAGGATTGTTCTTCAAGGGTACATACTGGCAATCTGTTCTCCTTCCTATGGGAGGCGTAACACAACCAATTGATGATCCAAGGGAATAAGTTGTAAATATTGTCATAGTCAGGTACCATATTTTACAAACTCCTTTTAACAACTCTATGATAAAACTAGATAAGCTCAAAAGGGTAAGCTTATTGTGTTTGTTGTTTTACTGCCCAGAATAATACTGTAGAATCTTATAAAACTAAGCATGAATTTCCCAGCATTAGGCAACTGCAACTTTAATAGAGATTATATCCTCGTGTGTCTTGCATAACTGAATTCATGGGGGCATGATGACTAAAACATGCTTCATTTATGAGAAAACTGGTGGATGGCAGCACTCGTGCCACCACAAACAGAAGTGAAAGTTGAGGGCATGAAAACAAAAGCGGAGGCCGGTAGCAGAGTGGATGCAGGCCACTTAAGGCAAACAAGGCTTCACATCAGAGTCAAGGCTTACTCTCCGCTGCTGGTACCCTTCCTTAAAGAGATTTAAAGATTTAAAGAGTTCCAGAGAAAAGCAAAAGTAGAAAAACAAAAAAGACAGAGCAGGGGATGGTTGATTGGGGCGGTGAGAGACACACAAAAAATAAACAAAAAACAATGAGGGCAAGAGTGGGGCTCATCCATGAAAACTTAACGAAGCACAACATTGACAACAATTTCACCACAGTAATACCACTGACATAATGACTGTGTCCATGGGTTTCCTATGGTGAAAAGTCCTACTTCTTGTCATTTGCCTTGAGAACAAAGCAGTGAAGGTTTAATTGAATTTTGTGTCACATAAATAATCCATGGTGACCTTTTAAGATTGATGGGCTGTACCTAAAATGAATATTGTATTTTGAACTCATATTCCTTTAATAGGTGGGTTGGAACAAGGAAATTGTTTAGGAGATCTCACACTATTGGAAGAACATTACAATTGTATCTGATTATGCATCCCAAAGAAACTTTCTATTGTTACATATAAATATCAGTAGTATATGTAATAAGTAATGAAGCAACATAAAAAGTGAACATCTACAATATAAAATTGGAAAGAAATTAGGAAAAGAAAGAATTGGTGGTGCGGAAAAAACAATATCCTATGCTTGTGGAAGATTTGACCTAGCTAATAAATATTAGGCTTTATTTTCCCCACTACAGAACGTCTTTCTTGAGACAATACTGTAGAAACATTTTAAAAGGTCTCCATATACCCTCAGGCTTCTTAAAGAAAATACAATGTTGATCACATATTATTGTACTGCAATCAGATTCCATACACCATAGTGAGATAGGCAATTTAATCTCTTGTTATAGTAAACATGCCATCAGGCTACACTATTTCGTTGGGGCACCCACATTTTTCCCAGATACTCTGTAGTGATCTTTTTTCAGGGGCTCATCTCCAGTGCAATATTAAGGAATATGAGTGTCGTAGCTAAAATGGACGATGCTATGAAGCTTATTAGACAATGAGTGACCTTCATTAGTCAATCACACTATAGGCCTGATTCACAATGGCATTTACGGTTGTAAGTACAGGCATATGACCGAAATGTCTTGATTTATGGCTGCTAGGAACTCACAAAAGAATCCTGGGTGGTGCAAAATGACTTTCTAATGGAAATCAACTCACCAAGAGAGCATAGAAATATTCTGAAGTAACACCTATGCAAGAGTTGGGAAGTAAGTGCAAAAAAGAATGCGAGGATTTACAAACTCAAGAATGAGCTTTTCATACTCTATAAAGGATGAGAGATTTACTCCACCAAAAAGCTGAAGTAACTCCCCTCCCAGTATGGGCAAGGGATGGATCACTACCAACTTTGAAGGGGATGCTAGTTAAGAGGTTCCTCCATGGGAAAAAATGTCTTCCATGAGTAGAAAAAAAAAGAGAAACAAAATAAGGTAATTTGCACAGCAAGCTCTGTTCCCTTAGGATTTAATTTATGCATTGTATGATTATACACTGGGGAAATGGGAGTCCAAGGAATATGTCACAACATTCACACTAGTACAAATAGATTCCTGCACCTACCTGTGCGTTCCACTAGTGATGTTAGAAATATTTGTGAATTGTAAAAAAATTTAACTACACACCTGCTCATGCAAGTACCTTCATTGATGCAGATTTACTTCTATTAAGTAATCTGACCCCAATGGCTTCAATATGAACTGATGTGAATATGTCTGTGACCAGATGTGTGTGAGACTGCCCCCTCTCCCTGAGTATACGAGCCAGAATACATTGCGGAAGTCACTTAAAGAGCAATCATTCTTCTGATGCATGCTGAGTACCCCATCACATCATGTCCACTACTCTGACACCATCCTCAGAGTTACCCCAGAACTAAAAACATACCATTACATAAACCTACATTAAACGGTGAATTATTTTACCTTGGCTGTCTCCTTTAACAAATACCATCAAAGGACTTACTTAACTCTTTGTAAAATAAAGTGTTTGCATTATAAAAGTAATTATATAGTGGAAAAAATGTGAAAAGCAAAAATCTTACTACTATGAGAATGATAGAGGCTGGCTCATATGAGAAGAACAAGCTGCAGTGGTGAAAAGGTAGGTTTAAAATTAGATTTACAAATAGGACTCTATAGACGGGATAAACAAAGTGTATGTTTTGAATAAGGTCTAGGGATGAGGAGAGGGAGAATCCAGTCTCTGTTTCCAAAATAAAAGATGGGTGAAATGCATGTGTGGAAATAAGAAGGAAAGAGCAGTTCCCAGTCTAGATTTTATGGTCCAATAAGAGCAAAATAAAAGGACGGGGAAAGGCGATATATAAAAGCAATGGTGCAGTAGCTCCCAACTAATAATGTGGCATCCTGCATAAAGGAATAAAAAACTAGATGATTTGGAGAAGGGTTGGGTATGTGGGGAAAGAGAAGGTATTCACTCTTAGAAAAACATAACAAGCATCAACAATGCCAATAGGTCTGGCTTTAAAGGTAAATTGCATGGTAATATGAAGCATTACAAGTAAATAGCATGGGAATTTACATGTATTTGTGTGTGAAGCAAAGAACTTGGTGTAGGTTAAGAGTTCTGGTGGGAGTTGCACTGTCAAGCCAGACCTAAGCACCCATGTAAATTAACACCTTGTACGATTTACCGCCGGGTGCTGAGCCCTAACGGAAACAGGCGTGGTCATGACGGAACGGTTCCGTCATGAGTACAGCTCAACCGATGCTCATGACGGAACCGTTCCGTCATGAGCATCGGAAGGGTTAAGGACTGCCCTCCTCCCATCTGTGCCACTGTGGAGAAAAAACAACATACATGATTTAGCTATCTAAGACACTTTAATAGCATAACGTAATGTGTGTGCCTGTGAAAGTTCAAGCTCTGGCAGCTGACTAACTAAACAAAATGATCACAGCTGTGTGAATGGCAATCACGTTTTTTAGGGAAGCACACAATGTCAGTCCATTGAAAACGTATTCCTTGCTCCCATCATGCAGGTGGAGCCAAAGCCCCTCTCTAGCGATGCTCACATAATTGTCTGGCAACAGCTGTCCTGTCAAGCTTGACCATAAAAAGGGAATGAGTAGTGAGTGAGATGAGGCAACTTTAAAAAGAAAAAGAGCACAAAGGAATGGAGGTTGAAATTAGTGTAAAGTTCAGGGTCAAGCTGAAAGGCCATGGTAAAGATGTATGACGTCGAGGTAGTGGTACATTCTTGTAAAATGATCAAAATAAAGGTAGATCAATAACCTGCAATATATTTTACTTTATGTATCATGCGTGTATACCACAGTGTTATTGCCAATTTCTCAAAAGCCCAGTCAACTGAACTATTTAATAATCCAGGTTTGAATATTGTGTGTTTTTATGATGTTCTTATTAATGTGTAGAAATACCATGCACAGAGATCTAATTTGCAGTGCATGAAATTGCATGGATTTTCTTATTTTGTTCAGTTATGAAGATGCTGAATAATTTTCCTGCAGCCATTTTCGAGTCAATATCTTCAACCAATCAAATTTTGAGGCGAAATTGGTAGCTAAGTACATGTTTGATTTGTTCACACCACTACTGCTTTGGATAAAAAATCCTGCCAAATCTTTAGTCGACACAATTATATTTGAAGGTGTTTCCCTTAAATAAGAGCTCAATCCGTAATTTTGCTGACTTTGAATTTTAGAAATTTCATCAAATTTGTGTGATTTCTGCTTGCATTCCCCGAAGTGGGAGGAATAGTGTTGTGCATATTTCACATAGGTTTATTCATCATCCTGGGTACCCGTCGGATTAGTATTCCTTAATGTGTGCATAAAAAATCATGAGAAATTGGTACCCCTTCAGTGACAACCCCAAACAAACTGTGGTAGTGCATTCAAAAGAGAGCCTATCCCAAAAAAATTGATCTACCGCCTTATGCATACCTCACTTTTGGTAAAATAAAATCTGTAACGTTGCTGGTTCCATGACAATGCTAGAAATGTGCGGTTACAAAAGTTTTAAACACATTTTAATTGGTCCAGTTTCACACTACCTGCCACTAAATCGATTTACATTGTTTTTATTTTAGGTAGCCAAAAACATAAAAAATAAGTATATTATAGGCAACCTGAGTGTTCCTAAACTCAACGCCATGTCATTTAAAAAAAGCTTTAATTCTTAGAGTGTATAATCTGACGTGACACATCATAAAAGATATCATCTCATTTAGGTCAATACGTCTCAACCACATTTCTGCAGGGATTGAAACAAATATTGAATTTTTTGGCTAGTTCGGATGCAAAAAACTGCACTCATAATGATAGACAGGCAAAGGAGACATAAAAAAGAAGCTTTTACAGGAAAAGGTTTTCCTAGAACTAGTTTCATGTTGCTGGTCTGTTAACAAAAGGAGCACAAACCACCAAGTTGCTTTCTGCATAGATCCAGTCACTGTAATTGGAATGCCAGGTAGATATGACTCAACAGTAAAGAAGGAAATATCGGACGCAGGTATATAGTGTAAGTTCATGCAAACCATGCGGAAAAGAAGCTGCTTAGTTTCATTGGTATGAAAGAAAGTGTGTTCACACATTTTCATGAACTGCTAATGCTAGTGGGCATGCATTTTATGTGCCTTCAGTGATTGAAAGTGTGAGCTTTGGACAAGTGTGCATTAAAATATACAAAGTTTGTGGACAACAGAAATGCCTGCCTAGCCTAAAGTGGTTTGGAAGGGGTCCATGCTGACTCAGAAATGGCATCTCCTGTTGAAGACAGGGGCATCGGTCCACTCGGTGTGAATGGGTCAGTGTCTGTGTCTGTTTCCCCTTCTGCCAGATAGCGCTTCTCTCTCATCCAGCTTGATCCTGCACTTGGTCCGAAAGCAAAGTCATCCCTTTCCTGCGAGATGCTGAATCCACTGAGTGAGCGCTCCAGTTCCTCATGGTTGACAGACAGAAGGGATAGTGGTGTGTCACTGTCTCGGGTAAAGCTACGTCTCTGAGGGGGGGAAATCCTTTCTGCGTAGGAGCTGACAACGTCAACCTGGGATTGGAAATTGACTCGGGTGTCAATTAGTGTCAGGATAGGCAACACTGTTGGCCTTTCTGGGTATGATGCTGAAGAGGGTGGATCCATCCTCCCACAAGTTTGCCCTCCAAAGGGCAAATGCCCACAGTAGCCTACTGGGTCCTCCGTAAACAAACCATATGGTGTTACTGTGTTAATTGGAACTTGGTGCAAATTACATGGAGTCGAATGAGTGCAAGATTCAGAGTAGTTATAAATGACCCTTTCAAACTCCGAATACTTGCTGTCCCCTTCGTGCTCTTCCTTTATGGAGCCTGTGCCTTTGGAAGGGTAATATGTTGTCACCTCCACCTGAAGTTGATCCATATGCTGCATGTGCATATCCACTAGGAAATCAAGTTTCTTGTCCATGTCGTTAACCTGAAAGAGACAACAGAGCACTGTAAAAGTTTAGAATAATCTTCCAAGTAATGTTAATAAGTTATGCTTTGTATTTGAAGCTAGACCTTATATCTATCTAGGTTAAGTTTACACCTAGATAACCATGACCCTATTGACTCCAGCAATGAATCGTACATTTCAGCAAGATACTATCAATCGTTTGCAATCCCACTGCCCATGGCAAGCAAGTTTTCAAAGACTGAGGACATTTAAATAGGTTTACCTACTTGCTTAACCAGTGTACATTGTGACAACTGGATAAACGTCACCACGTGATAGTTAATGCATAATGACCATAAGCAAAGGAAAATAAATAGGGCACCAATAGATTGCATTTCTTTAGAAATGCTTTTCCACAAACACCTTTTTGTGTAATTGTGTGCACTATCCCTACATTTTGTGGTTTACCAGTGCTAATTTCTTCAACAAATAAAGGAAAAGAACTATGATATAAGTCTTTAGACAAATTATTCAGCATGGCAAAATTTGTGAAATTTGTTGATTTCCATTTAATAGATTTTAGTCTTTTTTGCCGATGGGAGGTTTACCGGCAAGGAAAGGTCTTTCTCACAAAGTAGATTATGCTTCAAACAATGTTCATTCAGTATCTCATAACACTTTTTTTTACAGAAGGTATATCTTCATGTGAAATTTTCACTTGGGACAACGGCAAACCACATTTCATCTAATTTCACATGATTTTCCAAACATTTACCATGCAGATTTGTGTGATTTCATATAAACTCATAAATGATGTGGCATCGACTTCTTGCTATTGATAAATCAAGTCCAATGCTTGAAATATTACACTTCCATATATGAGCGAAATCTCATCACTATTTTCAAATTCGCCCTTTATGAACTATCCAGCAACCCAACTCAGAAATACGTGGTCAGGCAGGCCCTGGGACCTTGGCCTGGGGTTACTGATTGACAGGTCATAGGTAGGGTTTCACACAGCCGGCAGACAAACACGCGAACAGGAATCTCAGTTCCATCCCCCAGCTAATCGCAGCTGCACTGCAATGGTCCAGGGAGGTTGGCTCCATTAAAGCACACATGGCCAGAGGGCTGCACGAATTCCCAAAACACCAATAAGTCAGATGCCACATGAAGTTAGGAACACATAGCCAATCAGAACACAGCACACCCAGTACATGCAGTGATCACGCGCTCCTCATGCAGGACATTTGGACATGTTTACCACTAGCCCACACTGTGTTCACGCAAGGTCAAGCCCCACCTGGATTTGTTATCAGGGGACCCTATTTAGACTCCACAGACAAGTCCTGCTTTCTTTTACCAAACAAGGATAGGTGGAAGTAGCCAAAAACTGTATAAAGACTTGCTCAGATTGATTGTACTTTGAGACAGTCCTCAGATCCGCTTCACTAACTGTGCTCTAGGCCAAAATTTTTAATTTAATTAACGGTTCTCGTTTTGCCAAATTCCAAATGCCTCCTGTTTTTGTTTTTTCAAGATAAAATCATGTTTGAACAACAGACTTAGTGTGTGTTGAACTGTGCTTTTTCCATGATGCAGCTCTACTCTTAGAGGCGCACATCATCATATTTCGGTTTCCTTTATATCATGTAATGCATATTCCTCAACACCCCTACGTAACTAAAGCGTTTTCTTGTCACATACCTGCACATTGGACTTCCATTCCCTTTTATACAGACAAGTAAAAAGAGTTGGTAACATGGTCCTTAGACCAGTCTGGCTATTTTTATATCACTTACCCATGTAAAACCTGTACTGACTTGACCTGACTTTATTTAGATTGGTTGGTAATTTTCAGATACAATTCAGAAAGTATGATAACTTTAGTGATCTATAAAAACGGTCATGGCAGAATGGTAGACTATGGTATGAATGTTGCTTCACCAAAAATCCTATCACAAGTGTTTGGCAATTTATGCCGTAAAAGGTTGAATCCTTGTCGGAACCTTAGGTCCCTTAAGGGAATCCGAAGAGTTAAAGGATGGGCAAGGATTGAAAGCACAAAAAGTACCCAGGATTTTTGGTTCACAGCGCTATCTTGATCATGAACATCAGGGAAAGCATAGGAAGGGGCTGTAGTATCAAAGGCAAAGCCATTGATATCAGCTGCTAGCCCCAAGTTCCCCTAATTGACGTCTATGATTCTGATGTACATATATCATATTACGGTGATAGGGTAAACCTCATTTAGATGAATTAGATAATGTTCATGTTGGTAAAATTAGTAGATGATGCATCAGATGCCAGATTTCGTCACAAGTCTCTGGCAGTACTGACTCAGTCAGGTGACTTTACTACCACTCATTATGGCACCTTCTTCAATTATCTTTATTGTGGCTCTACAAAGATAGGCAACGTCTCATAACTTTAACCTAGCAGCGCTTCATCAGTGTAATAGCCCCAGTAAATAATGGTTTCCAAAGGGCAGTTTTGCAATTGTAATACATATGAGGGAACCTTTTTTGGATCCCTCATCCTGAGAAAGATGTTCTATAAATATAATTTAGAGCCATTCATCCAGTATTTAAAGTATGTGTTTTGTCCAACCAGGCACACAAGAAACCTCTTCTTTTCATATATTTATCACATCTGAGTTCAAACCAACCTCTGATATGCCATCTCCGTCATGCCAAAGTCAATGCCATATACATATGTGCCACTGAGACCCTGCCAATTTATAAAACACTAGCATAAATTACAAAAGGGCTTAGTCTGTGGAATAGAGTCAGGTATTTTCCCTGTTAGAAACGGGACCCTGGCCGGCCAAGACTCGCGTCGAGGTCAGTCAGGGATCGCCATTTCTAAGTGTCAGGGCAAGGGAGTCACACACCAAGATAACCCCTCTCTCGCCCTCTAGGTAACGTGGCGCGAGCAGTCAAGGCTAAACTTGGAGGCTATGTAGGTTAAGTGTTTGCGCGCGCACCCAGCAACAACACCCAAGGCCCACCACAAAGGAAACTCCACACAAGGTTATATAAAAATAGCCTTTGTATTATATCAAAAACACATTAGATAAAACACACATATTGTTACACTGTGCCAACAGGCACGGGCAGAATTTACAAGGGGGATATTTACAAGACAGGGCCACCTGGACCACTGTCAGGAATCATCACTTTTTAGGAATAGTAATTAGCACATAGAATACTTTTAGAACCAAATAGAACATGTATCACAAATTAGCACACAACCAGTAATTTACTGGTAAAGCATAAGAACCTCCTACGCAACCCTAACCACCTTAGGCAACTATTGCGCAGGGAACAAAAGACCTCAACTAGCAACACCTGCACTAGGAGAAAAGCAACCACCTAGGAATCACTAACATCTAGGGGTATCAGCCTAGGAACATTACACATGATGCATTAACATTCAGCGGTGTAGGGAAGGAAGACACATGATGTATCCAAACACATTCAGAGGTGCGAGCACAAGAAAACACATGATGCAGTACCTACATGCAGCGGTGTATGCAAGGAAAGACACATGATGCTTCAGAACACATTCAGCGGTGCGAGCACAAGCAATTGCGCAAAACTTCACATGAGCCACAACCTGTGGCAGTCCCTGTGTCCCAAAGTCAGGGCAGGCTGTAATAAGCCAAAAGTACACCCAGCCTAAACGTAGCAACTGTCCACTAAGTGCTGGACAGTTGTTAAATACCAAGGGTGCGAACGTTGGAGCCTCGGGGGCTAAGGGCAACTGACTGGGCCCTCAAGAACCTCTCTGGCTCTAAACTCTCCACTGCGGGCGTTCGTTGGAGTCTCTCCTCGGGAGACTCGAAAACGGATATGCCCCCAGAACCCTCTCAGGGCTCTCAGGATAATGCGGGCAATGAGCCTTGCGAGCTTGTTGAACAAATGGCCCCCAGGAGCCTCGGGGCTCCACTTGCTCCACTGTGGCCACGTTGGAGTCCCCCACGGGGGACTCGTAGATAGATAATGCCCCCTGAAGCCCTCGGGCTTCACTCAACAGCGCGCGCAAGATCGCGCTACGGGGGAGGGGCGGACACCGGCAATGTGTCCCGACGCCCCTCTCCCCTTGCAGGCACTCACCGGGTCTGCTGGCTGGAGGCGTCTCCTCCTCTGCAGCGCGGGGCTCCTCTTGCTCGGAGCCTCGCTGGCGGCGCCTCTCTCCTCGCTTGCCTGGTTGCGGAGGCGGGACTTCCGGTCGGCCTCTCAGGGGCCGCGCTGCTATTGGCCGGTCGGCCAGATACTTCCGGGTCGTCGCGGGCAGCGCGGCGGCCCGTTCCAGGTAGGCAGGCGGGCTCCCAGTACCCGAGGAGTGGGCTCCCTCGAGGTATTCACAACAGCCAAGTACGGGGCAATGCCGGGTGGGCACCGGCTCGATAAATTAACAATAAAGCGAGGTGGCACTCGCTACGCGCCGCGAATCGGCAGATCAGGCGGCCAAATGCCGGGTGGGCACCGGCTGTGCACAACAGCGCTTCTTAGCGCTAGGACTAACAATAAAGCGCTCTCAAGCGCCAAAGGCCAACAAAGCACTTCCAGGGAAAGTCCAACGTGCTCCCAGGCAGGGAACACAAGCACAGCGCTTCCAGCTGCCCTCAGCAGGGCAGAGTCCCAGCAAGGTCCTTAGGTAGGCAGGGGGGCAAGGCTGGGCCAGGGGCCAGCTCACTGGCCCTCCAGGCAGGGAGGCAGTCCAAGTGGCGGTTCCTCCTGGCCCCAGCAGCAGCAGCAGCAGCCCCCTCAAGATCCTAGAAGAGAACAATTTCAGTGGGGACACAGCCCCATTTTTATACACTGAAATCCTTTGTCACAATGTGCAGGGTGGGGGAGAAACCAGTCGCAACTGGTTCTGGAGCACTCTTGATGGCCCAACCACCCATTTCATTCACTGGGGAGGCTAGGGTCGTTAGACACACCACAGGGGGGCGGAGCCAGCATTGTGTGGGGAAAACCCAGCCCATCCAGGACACAGGTACACTCCTCCCACACATCACTCATGCTAATCTCCCACTCACCACCGGGCAGACCCATCCAGACTTTCTGGAGCCTGGCATGCCAGCCAGCTCCAGCCAATCACGCTCCAGTACCCTCACTGCACACATATCTCAATGTCCAGAAGTAGCACTTCCCAACTAGACACACACATGCCGCAGACACCATCTTGCAGCATTCACTCTCATGAGTTTACACATACCAAACTCGAGCCTGCACTCCCCACGCATCAGGAACTACCAGGGACGCACACATTCCCCATGCATTCCTATGGGAGGGCAGGCCAGCCATACTACACGCACGCACTTTCACTCTGGGACCCAGGGAAAAAGTGCGCCAAGCCAGAAATCATGAACACCAGGTCGCCATCAAAAGCAAAAAGTTCAGGGGTGAACCAGCCATAAAGGCCCGGGTCCAACACAACCCCCTTCCAGCCAAAACGCAGGGTAGACCGATCACCACCGTGATGGGCTTCCCTGCTTTGGGCGAAAGAACAAGGACACGGGCCCGCCACCGCCGGGACACCGTCCTGTTCCACGCCACTGTGAACCCCTGGGATTCCTTCTCAAACCACCATCTGGAACAACTGGGCTACCCCACTGGTACTCCTCAGCTGTCCGCGGCCAGGACCAGGCCCTGGGCCACCCAGGTGCCACTGGTTCCTGCCTACTCACCGAGTGGGGGGTAGTAACCCCTGGCACATAGTAGCCACTCTCCACTCTTCCTGCCTGCAAGACAGGGCTAGACTGCCACTGGTTCTCCAGCCTAGGGTCTACAACCTTAGGTGGACCAGGAGTCTCAGGGAAGGCTCTCCTCCCCTTACCTCTTCTTCTAGGGTTCCTCCACCTCCTGCGAGGGGTACACCTAGAACGCCATTCCAACCCAGGGTTTAACCCCTCAGGTTGCGCTGGGGTCAGAGGCGGGCTCTCCCACCCTCTGCACCCCCTTCCAGAGTTCTGCACCCTCCCAACTGGAGAGGTACCCCTGGAAGAAGCACTGGCTAGGACTCTGGTTACAGAAGTCCCACCCTTCAGGTCAGGCCGATCCTGAACCTGGCCTCCCAACCTTCGGTCTAAACCTCTAGGTGGGATAATTGCCTGGCACTTCAGGACTTCTGGGGACTCACTCACCGTCCCCCTGAGGCTAACACATAACTCATGTGCTGTGTGACTGTCTGTCTGGCGCAGATCTCCCGTCCCCTGTCCACCTGACAGTGCGGGAAGATCCCCCAGAACAGAAGTGGTGTCACCATGGTCACCAAACGGGAACTTCGCCCAACTGGGTAGTCCCTGACCCACTGGCTCTCCCACTGGGGAACTCCCCCAATCACTCCTCACTTCGGACTTCCGTGCCCCCCCAACTGGAGTGGCACTGCCGGACAATAGAACCACTGGAACACTATTTAAAGATACTCCAGGTTCTCTAGACACTAGGGGATCCCCCTCAAGGGGTCTAACAGGACAGCCTAGATCCTTAACCTGGTGTTCCCTCAAGAAACCATCCAGGTTCTGAGACTGGGTTTCGGGCACCTGGGAACACTTAGTCCCCCACTCACTCTCACTCCACGGAGACAAGACGTGAGCCCCTTCACCCCTCTCGCTTCACTGGGACCTAGCTGGGCTACTCTGAGCCTCTTCCACCACACTGGTCTGGAAGATACCTAACCCACTACTCTCGGGTTCACTCACCCATGACGTGTCAGAACCACTGGCACCTTCCCAGCGGTCTGCTTCCTTTGCAATGTCCCAAGGACACACGTAGTCACCTCTTGACAGGTGTTTGCGCAACTCTGGCACAAAACAATTGAGCAACTGCTCTCTGATAACAAGGTTGAGTAGTCCATCAAAATCAGGTTCCCCATGAACCTCTAACCAATCAAGCAGGGCATCATGACAATCATCCACATAATCCACCCAATCCTGGTGAGACAGTCTCCTACTGCTCCTGAACTTCAACCTGTATGTGTCCTCTCGGGAACAAGGTACCACTCTTTGGAAACGGGGCATGGCACTTCCCGCACCAAACTCTCTCTTGCTGCCACCACTGGATCCAACCCTCCCTGGGGAATCCAGAAAACTATGACTGCGGTCAGGGGATAACCTACCCTCTAGGGCTATCTTCTCCCTGGCCAAGGCCCTCTCAGCCTCTGCAGTCCGCTCATTCACACCCAGCTGCGCCATCTCTCTGGCATGCTCTAACCTGAGTTTCTCCATGGCCAACTGGTGCTCCCTCTCTTCTCTCCTATCCACCCACTCCTCTGGGGACAGGGAAAGGGATGGGGTGCTACATCTGACACTGGACCCAGCAAGGGACTCCCTATCTAGGGGGTCCTCACCATCTGCTGATGCCCATTCACTGTCAAACTCACTCTCCACATCAGACTCTTCAGGGCTCCCCTCAGACCCACCACCCTCATGGTGTGCGGTCCGGGCCCTCTCCCTCTCACTGTGCTCACGCTCCCAGTCACTCTTCTGCCACAGGATCATGTTATCCCTAAGCTTGGACTGGGTGTCTGACTCACTCACTGGGATGTCTCTCTCCTTACATAACCGTACCAACTCATGCATACTGTACTTAAACAGGCTACAAAGGTTAAAAGGAGATTCCATCTTAACAGGATGCTCACAGACACGTGCAACACAGGGGACTTAACTGTCAGAGCTGAAGCAAGAGCACACGGTTCAAAGTATTTCAGCAAGCTCCCTACTAAAGAGAACTCACACTAATCTGTCCAGACAACACACCATTCATCCACGCACACCCCCCCCTCGGACCGGTAAGGCAGTTTTTACCACCCCTGATTTCTCAACCTGACCACACGTGACACAGGTACCAAACTCTGGGAGCAGGGCAGGGGACACATGTACTGGACACTCTTTGGAAAAAGAAATACTAGAACTTCAAAGGACAATAATCCCCAACATGTAATTATCTAAAATGCAGAGCTTTGTAGTGTGGCCTGTTGCCACTGCAGTACAACGCAAACACAAATCCGGATCCTCACCGCCTGCCACCAATGTTAGAAACGGGACCCTGGCCGGCCAAGACTCGCGTCGAGGTCAGTCAGGGATCGCCATTTCTAAGTGTCAGGGCAAGGGAGTCACACACCAAGATAACCCCTCTCTCGCCCTCTAGGTAACGTGGCGCGAGCAGTCAAGGCTAAACTTGGAGGCTATGTAGGTTAAGTGTTTGCGCGCGCACCCAGCAACAACACCCAAGGCCCACCACAAAGGAAACTCCACACAAGGTTATATAAAAATAGCCTTTGTATTATATCAAAAACACATTAGATAAAACACACATATTGTTACACTGTGCCAACAGGCACGGGCAGAATTTACAAGGGGGATATTTACAAGACAGGGCCACCTGGACCACTGTCAGGAATCATCACTTTTTAGGAATAGTAATTAGCACATAGAATACTTTTAGAACCAAATAGAACATGTATCACAAATTAGCACACAACCAGTAATTTACTGGTAAAGCATAAGAACCTCCTACGCAACCCTAACCACCTTAGGCAACTATTGCGCAGGGAACAAAAGACCTCAACTAGCAACACCTGCACTAGGAGAAAAGCAACCACCTAGGAATCACTAACATCTAGGGGTATCAGCCTAGGAACATTACACATGATGCATTAACATTCAGCGGTGTAGGGAAGGAAGACACATGATGTATCCAAACACATTCAGAGGTGCGAGCACAAGAAAACACATGATGCAGTACCTACATGCAGCGGTGTATGCAAGGAAAGACACATGATGCTTCAGAACACATTCAGCGGTGCGAGCACAAGCAATTGCGCAAAACTTCACATGAGCCACAACCTGTGGCAGTCCCTGTGTCCCAAAGTCAGGGCAGGCTGTAATAAGCCAAAAGTACACCCAGCCTAAACGTAGCAACTGTCCACTAAGTGCTGGACAGTTGTTAAATACCAAGGGTGCGAACGTTGGAGCCTCGGGGGCTAAGGGCAACTGACTGGGCCCTCAAGAACCTCTCTGGCTCTAAACTCTCCACTGCGGGCGTTCGTTGGAGTCTCTCCTCGGGAGACTCGAAAACGGATATGCCCCCAGAACCCTCTCAGGGCTCTCAGGATAATGCGGGCAATGAGCCTTGCGAGCTTGTTGAACAAATGGCCCCCAGGAGCCTCGGGGCTCCACTTGCTCCACTGTGGCCACGTTGGAGTCCCCCACGGGGGACTCGTAGATAGATAATGCCCCCTGAAGCCCTCGGGCTTCACTCAACAGCGCGCGCAAGATCGCGCTACGGGGGAGGGGCGGACACCGGCAATGTGTCCCGACGCCCCTCTCCCCTTGCAGGCACTCACCGGGTCTGCTGGCTGGAGGCGTCTCCTCCTCTGCAGCGCGGGGCTCCTCTTGCTCGGAGCCTCGCTGGCGGCGCCTCTCTCCTCGCTTGCCTGGTTGCGGAGGCGGGACTTCCGGTCGGCCTCTCAGGGGCCGCGCTGCTATTGGCCGGTCGGCCAGATACTTCCGGGTCGTCGGGGGCAGCGCGGCGGCCCGTTCCAGGTAGGCAGGCGGGCTCCCAGTACCCGAGGAGTGGGCTCCCTCGAGGTATTCACAACAGCCAAGTACGGGGCAATGCCGGGTGGGCACCGGCTCGATAAATTAACAATAAAGCGAGGTGGCACTCGCTACGCGCCGCGAATCGGCAGATCAGGCGGCCAAATGCCGGGTGGGCACCGGCTGTGCACAACAACGCTTCTTAGCGCTAGGACTAACAATAAAGCGCTCTCAAGCGCCAAAGGCCAACAAAGCGCTTCCAGGGAAAGTCCAACGTGCTCCCAGGCAGGGAACACAAGCACAGCGCTTCCAGCTGCCCTCAGCAGGGCAGAGTCCCAGCAAGGTCCTTAGGTAGGCAGGGGGGCAAGGCTGGGCCAGGGGCCAGCTCACTGGCCCTCCAGGCAGGGAGGCAGTCCAAGTGGCGGTTTCTCCTGGCCCCAGCAGCAGCAGCAGCAGCCCCCTCAAGATCCTAGAAGAGAACAATTTCAGTGGGGACACAGCCCCATTTTTATACACTGAAATCCTTTGTCACAATGTGCAGGGTGGGGGAGAAACCAGTCGCAACTGGTTCTGGAGCACTCTTGATGGCCCAACCACCCATTTCATTCACTGGGGAGGCTAGGGTCGTTAGACACACCACAGGGGGGCGGAGCCAGCATTGTGTGGGGAAAACCCAGCCCATCCAGGACACAGGTACACTCCTCCCACACATCACTCATGCTAATCTCCCACTCACCACCGGGCAGACCCATCCAGACTTCCTGGAGCCTGGCATGCCAGCCAGCTCCAGCCAATCACGCTCCAGTACCCTCACTGCACACATATCTCAATGTCCAGAAGTAGCACTTCCCAACTAGACACACACATGCCGCAGACACCATCTTGCAGCATTCACTCTCACGAGTTTACACATACCAAACTCGAGCCTGCACTCCCCACGCATCAGGAACTACCAGGGACGCACACATTCCCCATGCATTCCTATGGGAGGGCAGGCCAGCCATACTACACGCACGCACTTTCACTCTGGGACCCAGGGAAAAAGTGCGCCAAGCCAGAAATCATGAACACCAGGTCGCCATCAAAAGCAAAAAGTTCAGGGGTGAACCAGCCATAAAGGCCCGGGTCCAACATTCCCCCATATATTTTTGCACACCTAACAGAATTAATGTGTGTAAATCTTTGGAAATCATACCCAGAGATTTTTTATGAGGAAATGACTTACTCCAGAAATAAGTAATAATTTGCCCATGCATATCTTCATCAATCTACAGTGCTAGAATTCATTTATGTCTAACATTAAATCAGTTAAGAATATGTTATAACTTCTTCTGTATACATTGGTGCAGTTGCAAGGGAGTTAACAATAAAAAGGGCGAGAGCAGAGTAGTTGCAATGGTCATGCAATGCAGAATTAGTGAATAGTCAAGAGTTTTCAAACCTATTGATAATACTAATAATATAGAGTTTCAGCATTTCCACCATCAAGGTCCATTCCTCTAGCATACAGAAGGAAAATCAAATCATTATTTTTCCACCATGATGAGTCCAAGTATACGTGAACAGGGTCAAGAATGTTCTTTAATGAAAAAATTGTTGAAGTTGGTTACATTTCTTATATTCTCAGATTTATTTTTTAGGTAAATGGTAGATTGAATAATTAGATGAAATTGCTAGAAACAATCAGGACTAGAGACAACTTTTGGCATACTTGCTTTAATATATCTGGCATATGGCAGTAATGAAAGATTCTGTATAGCACTGACAAATTTATGATTAAGAATGACTGTCCCAGGCCCACAATTGGGGGGAACTGCAGATCTCGTGCTTATTCTGGATGTTCTTGGTGTACTCTAAGATTTAGAAAACACTAGATTGGTCTCCCCAACCTGTACTCTCAATGGGATAGATCTTCATACCTTTATGTCAAGGTCCTGGTTGAAGGCACCAAATTAGAAGCTGCACTCCGGGTTATGACAACATTTCTCCTCTCCTAAATTAAGTCCATTGACATGTAGCAAATGTGGCTCCTTCTTTATAATGGTCATGAAAATAATAAGTCCTGTATGAAGATTGTTTGACCCTATCATTGGTGCTCTTTTTATTATGCTAACTTAGATAACTGAGCATATTTTTAGTATGAAACAGCTATGATTCGTTAGTTATCTGAGGAGTCACACTGGGATTGGTGGGATGTCACCACAGATGTGTGCTGCCATTCTTTGGTTACTGTCAAAGCTGCTCTGTGATTGGGTGACCTTTGGCATAGTCATGTTTTGATTGGCTGTTGATTGCTAGCTTATTTTCTATCGTTTTTGGATAGTTTGGAGTGAAAATAATCGGTGCTGTGTTGAAAAAGAGTAACGTTGCTAGAGTACAATGGTACAGAGGGACAGAAGTTACCTGCAGTGAGTATATCTGCACATGAAATGACAATGGACATTGTTTTTATACGCGTACCTGGATTTCTGAAAGGCATGAATGTACCTCTTCTGACAAGGACTTGCAGTTTCCTTTAGAGGATGCCATTAACATTAGAAAGCCAGATTTACCAAGACAAAGTATGAATGATTTAAAGCTATTACCTAAACCTACACAATTTGAAGCATTAAGCAAATTGGATCAGAGGGCGGCAGAACAGGAGGAAAGTAATTCAGGAAGCAGGTGAAGTGTTCATTGAAACACTGTTTGTCAGCAAGTAGAATGGACCAGAGAAATTCTGGAGGGAGAACATAATAGTGGGAGTGACAGTTTTTCCTGCAATATTCATTGAGACAACAAACAGAAGCAAACATGAGGGAGACAGGGAGAAGCGGTGTTGAGAATGGAATTCAGATGTGGACTATACCCTTTTAAATGATCTACTGATGGCACCAGGCACAGGGGAAGGGTTCCGTACTACCTGATGCAGATGCAGCAGGAGATGGTGCAGGTGTACAATCACAGGGATTCATTATGCTTACAGTTGTGAGCGCTCCAGCGAGTACCCCACCTGAGAATTCATTGACAGCTTTGCCGAGTACTAGCATAGATACTGCTGTTATTTCTTCAACTTCAAGTGAGATACATGTTGCTACTCTTACAATTGAATCTACAAAGGAGAGGAATATTAATTTTGGGCTTTTAAACATTGAATTTGAGAACTTTACAGGGAATCATTGACACAGATAGGATATTGTTATACAATGTGGGTTAAATGAGATACCTGCAGAAAGAAGCAGCAAGACAGCAAACTTGGCAAATGATACGCTTGAAAGATTGGCTGTTGAGTGTGAGATTGACATCAAAAGAATGAGAAATGTGCAGAGAAATTATAAAATATATTTGACTAATGATGAAATAAAATAATTGGATTGTATACCCTTATGGGCTCACATTAAGGATTTAGTGGACAAGACATTGGATCTGAGGGATTTGAAGAAATATAGAGAGAGGTTGAAGAAAGGGATTACTGATAAAAAAAGTTTCAGTTGTGGGGAAGAGTAAGGGTGTCTACTAGTGATTGGGAGTTAGAGAACGTTTCAAAGTTTCCCCTGAGAGAAGTACATGAAGAGAATTATGTGCACATGCCTTGGATGTCATCAGATTGTGAGAGGAACCAGGGAAATGGTACAAGAAGGTTTATAGATTGAGAGCGATTTAGTTGATTGCTTGGACTGATTTGAATGCCTTGTTTGAGATTGTTGTTCCCAGTGATTTGTGGTCTGAGTGTAAGGTTTCTATTGCTTGGCCAAATGAGGAACCAGCTAGGGTTGCGCCTATTAATGCTCCTTCTGAGGTGGTTACCGACAAGTGCAGAGAAGCAACAGAACATTTGAAAAAGAAAGTAGCGAAGAAAGAAATCAACTGCTCAATGATTTTTAGATCTACACAAGAGCCGAAAAAGTCAGTGCATGCTTATTATAAAAGTCTTATGCAGATTTTTAAGAAACACATTGGAGTTGGAGCGAAAGAGAAAGATGGCTTTATTTCCACCTTCATTATGGCTTTACATCCAGAGCTCAGATCACATATACAGAATGTGACGTGCTGACAAATTAAATGTATACATTTGATCCTGGAGTATGTCAAATACTGTAAAGATCGGTTTGCTGCGAAGCTGAAAAAGATCACATTGAAGTTGATGGACGCGCAGGCGAAGAAGTATCAGAGAAATGGTCGGAATCAGTTGATGGGTTCAAATTTGGGTTTTGTGTTGCCTGATAAAATTGGAATGAATTTGATGTCTTTAATGCAAGGTGTGAGAATGGGAAATGAGATGGTTCTAATGGAACATCATTAAAGAGGGGTTGTGAATGATTCTGGAATTATTGCAAATATTGACATGATAAAGGAAAGCACGACTTGTCATTTCTGCTATAAAACTGGGCATTGGAATTGAGAATGCAGAATCCACATTGAATCCAGAATGATTTGTCCCTCACATGTAGCGGAATATAAATCAGGTGTAGACACAGTAATTAGCCTCAGCCCAACAAGCTCCTGGAAGAATATGCTAGATCAAGGACAGTTTCTAATGAAAATGTCAATAGTCCCAATGGTGCAAAACATGGGAAACAAAATGGTTTATAGCTCAGGGTACAAACAGCATTCAGTAATTTTGAGTAAGGATTTCCTCAGTTTTTTTCCAGGAAACAATACACAGTGGCGGTACCTGAAGGGGAGGAGCATTTCTTTTTAGGTGTCCTGGAGGTAGACCAAAACGACCCATATAATGATGAAGTCAATGGCTACCAGATTTTTCTTGAAAGATACAGGGGCTGCCTGCTTTTCAGTTTGTTCTGTAGAGGTTCCTAACTACAAGTTACAATCATTAGTAATAAACAGATTGCTAACCATGTTACAGCAGATGATCCTGTTTAAATATGAACAATTCAGAATAATCATCAGTTCTTATTATGTGATTCAAGTCCTGTCAATTTGTTGGGCAGAGACTTGCTTTGCAAGATGAACTGTGTGATTTACTGCACTCTGGATGGTGTAGCAATGGAAAACCAAGATGATGGGTCAGTGTTTAAAATTGAATCACATGATTTAAGAGTTTAGTTGTTTCCAGTCTTCACTAAATATGATTAAGACATACTGTCACAGGATTTCATAGGAAAAGAGATACATCAATAATAAGTACAAAGTCTGTTAGGATAAACATAAACCAAATACAATTTTCTCCAGAATTAAATAGTACAAGCTTTCAAAAGAAACAGAAAAAGGAATGAAGCCCGCAAATTGAGAAAATGAGGAGGCAGGGAATTCTTTAGGAAGTGCTTTGTAGTCTTTGCAACTCTCCTGTGATGGGCATTATGAAACCAAGTGGTAAACAGAAAATTGTGCAGGACATACGAAAAATAAATAAAAGGGATTCCATTTTGTCCAGTGGTACCTAATCCTGCAGTCATTTTGTTTGAGATCCTGACAGATGGAGAATGACATGGTATACAGTCATTGACTCATGCCAAGAGTTCTTCTTCATTCCTCTCCATGAGGAAAGCCAGTATCTATTTACAGACTAATTCCAAAATAATGTTCTTGTTTGCTGATGAATTCCACAGGGGTATAATGAAAGTCCTTCAAATATTCATCAGATCCTAAAGAAAGATTTGGAAAATTTGCAGTTGCCTTGTAACTCTAAGTCAAAAGAAGACTACAAACTTAACATGGTTGCACTGTTAAACCATTTAGCTGACATTGGTCACAAGGTTTCTCTTACAAAGATGCAATATTTTAAAAACAATGTGATTTATCTAGGTTATTACATTAAGAAAGAAGCCAGGAAAGTCTAAAAAAACATGTTTCCGAAATTCTGAAGCTGTGTCTCCCTAACTCCCAGAGGGAGATGAGGGCATTCCTGGGAATCACTGTCTATTGTGGTCAATAATTGTCATACTCTTCCCTGATTGCAAAGCCTTTATTAAGTATTGGACATGACATCCTTGCCATGGTTTTACCCAACTTTGCCTTCAAACTGTAAATTTTTCCTGACTTTGCTGGTCTTAGTAATCTATGCAATAACCAGTGGCAAAGTGAGTGTTTTCCCATTTAATAATCAGTCAGAATCATGTCCATTTGCATGTCGCTCCAATTTTATTTCCAAAACGATAGTTCGATGTCTAATAGAATTAAAGAACAGCCAACACGGGTTACACCCCCGAGGGCCATTATGCTTGGGACTTTCTCAAGGCTTTAGAACTACACAGATTAGTCTCTACACGTTCTTTGTCAAGATAAAATGAGAATACTTTATATATCTGTAGCCACGGGTTGAATCCCCCGAGAAGTTAGTTGGCGTTGAGTTACGCCACCATCACAATGCATAATCATCCAATCTCTTGGATTAAGTGAGTGGCATGGAATTTCTTTGGGCAGTGCTGTTCTCGAATTTACCTTATGAGAAAAAGATTTCACCATGTCAGCTAGACCTTTGCAGTAACCCAGAACAATGTCATCAGTCATTCATACAACTGAAGCTGCAAGAATATAAGGAATGAACCATATGCAAAAGTTGCCTAGAAGAATGTTGGTGAGGCCCATTTCAAGTTATACTTATACTTGAGGCTAACACTGCTGTGAAGTGTCCTGCAGTAAATCCAGACCGCTCACATGAGAGGAGTGAAGGTGGTGGATGAAGAAGTAGTAAAAATAATCACAGATTCACAGAGTCAAGCTTAAGTTTGCAGCGTGGATCCAGAGCTGGAGGGGGTGGGTGATTTAAAAAAAAATTAAACTGATGAAGATGATGAAGTTATAGAAGTGGCTACTGATGAGAGTGAAGATCCTAGTCAAGGTACCGGCGCCAGGGGTCAGTTTCAAGCCCAGGTCAGAGTGACCAGTTGCTACAAAGTCATGAGTGGCAGCAACAAGAAGTAGTCACTGATCCAATTAGTCTAAAATTTAAGTTGAAAATTTGAGTCACAAGAACCCCCAGAGGAAGAAAGCAGTTCACAGTTAATTGAGTGGCTGATGCTGATCAAAGTTTAAGTAAACACATGGAGATGATTGACGGAGTGCTGAAACTTTTCGGACACTGACCCTGTCACATATCTGGGTTGAATCCATCCTGATTCTTTAGCTCACTTCCCCACCCCAGTTCAGACATAGCCATATGCAAATTAGTCTTGACTGTGTGCCTCATGGAAACAGTCCAGTGCGAACTGCCAAGCCATGTCTTACCTGGACCAGAAACTAGCATCCTGGGACCAGTTTCGGAGTAACACCCCTCAACAGCCAGGTTAGCTTTAATCCACTGTTCATCACCACCCCCTTTTCTGAATCGTTTTTGGCAACTATAGGTGTGGCAGGGTATACTCAGACATGAGTCCCTTGCTCACTGCACGATCAGGATTGAAACAAGCAGGGCCGACGACGGCTGAAATGCCAGAAACCGGTCCCCGGAAGCTTGTCTCCTTTCTGGTGAAGAATTGGCTTGGTAGTTTGGTCTGCCCTGTTCCCATGATGCACTGGGCCAGGGACAGACTAATTTGCATATAGCCAGGTTCTGAGCTGGGATGGTGCAGTGAGCTAAATAACGGTGATGGATCAAGCCCTGATCTTTGTACTGGGTAAGAGTGGTCTGCTTAATTCAGACACTCTGTTCATCACCACCCCCTTTTCTGAACAGTAAAAACGTTAGCAAGTACCTGTGAGTTTGCATAACTCACTGATTCCCTAGTAAGGGATCAGATGGGTAGGTGTACTAAGAATGTTAAAGTTTAGGAAAAGCTTCCACCGAAGAACCATGATTTAAAGGAGGCAACAGCCATAGTGGAAAGTATGAAAAAATGTGGGTGCTTGAAATGAGCAAAAGTAAAGGTAAATGCACTTTGGCTCAGGAAAGCACTGTACACGATATAAAAAATGAAATTGACAAAGGTGGGGATGTGAAAAAACATGTTGCTAGTGAGAATTCTAGAAAATATTTCAACAGTGAAAATGCCAGTCTCAAAAGAAATAAGGGCCTGAAATGCTTTAGATATGGAGGTGAGGAACATCTATCCAATAGTTCAGGATGTTTTGTGGAGTTTGCTACATGCACAAACGTGGGAAGAAAGGACACTATGCGTGTCTGGGAACTAAAGGACAAGGGATACATTGTATGAAAGAGGAGAAGAAATTTGTGTTGAGTGTGAGGGAAGGTAAATTAGTGGATGGTGACACGTTGGAGTTGGCTGAATGTGAGATTACAATTGGTGGGAAGAAATTGAAAATGCCAGATGATTCAGGATCACCTTATACCATGGGTGACAATAATCGGGCTATGTTGTTTGGTGGGGAAAACATTAAGTAATTTACACTTGATGTAGACCTGGTGGGCTATGGAGGTGTCAAGATTTATGTACTTGGGTATGTTGTGATGCAAATACAATTCATGGATGGTGAGATTGGGATAGGTGTACGTAGCTAAAATGAACAATAACCTGTTAGAATGGAGACATCAGAGAGATATGGGAATTACTCTGAATCCTAATACACAGAGAAAGTGTTATAACTCTCAACAAAATGGTTACTGGAAGATGCGTGTTCCCAGTTCCCTAAGGTGTTTGGTAGCAACCTAGGGTTGCTGAACAACTATAAACAAAAAATCATTTTGAAAAATGGGGCTGTACCATTTGTATACAAGGTGAGAAAAGTGCCTCACCTGGTGATGGAATACCTTGATCGGGAGTTAAACTAGCTGTTGGAGACTGGAGTGATTTAAGAGATTGAATTATCAGAATAGTTGGCCCCAGTAATTTTAACTCCAAGGTACAACTTCACAACAAATAATTGCATTTCCTCTGCAGTTATTCTGGAGTCAGGCCAAGGCAGGGGAGGCAGGAAATCTATGCACTTCAAAGGGAAACCTCTAGAAGTATGTCCCACTTCACAGGATGCACCATGTATTAATATTGGACCACAGACACTAACTCTTGGACCTGTGGAAGACTCTGCCATGAGGAAAGACTGCTGTGCTGCTGAAAGGACTGCTACTCTGCTGGACTGCTGCCCGAAAGGACTGCTCCCTGCTGTGCTAGCCATATGCATGCTGACCTCTTGCCTGGGTGAGAAGGATTGGATCTACAATCTATACCCAGGACCACAAGAGTGACTCCACGGGCTAGTCTATTGCAACTAGAACTTACACTCTGTAACTGTAAGTTCTACCCTGTTAAGTGGTACCATCCCTGTCCAGGAATTTGGAAGAGGGCTGGAAGTTGCTCTGCCAGGCCATTTCTGTATCCAGCAGAACCGAAGCGTCACCTCTGCTGCACTGTGCAACTCTGAGCAGAACCAACACATTGTCTCAGCTGATTTTACCAGGTGAAGGACTCTGCATTAACACCTTAGCCAGCACCAGCACCAGAACTGCCGCTGCATGAAGCAATACCGATGCAGGCCATCACATTACCCTCTTCTTGTTGACGGCAGCACCAATTACGACACAGGACTTTGCATCGCAAGCCCCGTAGTCTCTTTGGAGGCCGCAGGTCCGCGACGCCTCCTCAGTGCAGGACTCTGCATCGCTAGCTTCCTTCAACAATGGCCTTTTCGACAATGATACAGAGCCCGCATTGCAACCTCACTGCTCCCCGGAACCGATGGATCGCCTTTTCTGCGCAATGCATCCTCGACTCTGGACCTTGCAGTGCTCTTTAACCAGGATTTAAGGTACTCTGTAAAGCGGATCTAACTGGCTCCCTGTAGCCGGTCTGCACTCCAGCTCAGTCAGCCTGCACTTGTGACTGTGTTCAGGGCTGGCACTACCAAATTTCCACAGTTGGTACTTTGCGCTTTTTGGCACTATTTTTAAATATTTAAAATTGCACAGCTCAGTTCTACTGATTAAAGTTTTGTCATTTTATTCTTGTTTTATTTAATACAAATTTACTCAGTTTTTCTAATCTGGTGTGGGATCCTTTTTTTGGTGTGTTTCCACTATGCTTCGGTTTGCTTGTGACGCTACCCTGACAAGGAATGTGGTTTCTGCTAGGAGCAGCATAATTTCTTACACTTGCAGGGAAGCACAACTCATTGAAGCTGAGAAAACTTTGAGAAAACTGGTCAGAGATTTTAAAGTTGTAGCATCAAAATATTGTAGCTCTTCTGCCATGCTATCCAAGCATATTTGCAATAACTTAATGTCATTTTGTACCAACAAAATTGCTACACAAAATTATTGCTACATCTACATCCCCGACCTTAATAAGTCCTTTAATACACAATCGGTCATGAACCTTTACTATCTTTTCCTCAGTCCTGGATATGCTCAAGATCTTGGCATCATTCAAATAATCTGTTGCACTCAATGACATTTTTATTTTGGTCTTCTAGCTCTCACCCATCTAGTTTCTACATTGACTGTGAAATCGCTCAAAAATCCAGGCATGCATATGTACCTCTGCTCCTGAAAAACTTAAACATGAACCTAGATTTCATATCCAACTATGGACTATCTCATTTTTGGTTCAAACGTCGGGACCATGTTCGACCTATCATTTGCTTGGTCACTGAAAGTCAGAAATCTTTCCAAAGAGGATGGCAATTTTTGGGTTTTGAAGTAAGTGAAGATTTGCTCATCCAGTTCAGGTTCTGGTGTAAGGTGTGACAAAGGAAGGATTCTTTACAACAAGAATTGATGTGTTGTCAAATGAGAGATCTGTCTAAATAACTGTCCACATTGATCATAAACAGAAACTATATATAGTGTATGTAAACAAAGAACATTTCTAAGGAAGGTCTGAGAACCAGATATATAAAAAACAAATCTAGTAGGGACTACACAGCTGACCTCCGATCCACTTCCTTACTTCACATATTAAATACACCACCAACAGCCCATGTCCTCCAAAATGAACTTGCAAAAGGCTGAAATTTCACCCATACACCTGCAAATATCCAATGTCAACTCTGTCACCACGGTTACTATGCTGAGAAATGTATAATACTGTTGTAGGAACTATGTTTTTTGTTTGTCATAAACCCACCCTTCGCTATCCCCTATAGTAATGAACTCAATCTTTTCATTATTGTTAACGGCACCCGAATAAGATTGCTGAAAATCACTTCTCCTAGCTCATTTTGCTTAATTACATGGTAGTCCTTGATATAGCTGCCAATGAAATCGTTCTACATGTCCTTAACATGAAAAAAAGATATTGACAGATTAAGAAAGATTCCAACAAGTAAAGTTTGGGTACTCTCTTTTTGAACCCACTTCATTTTCTTGTGACATTCCCCTGATAATGCATTATAATCACCCAATTTCCTGCTATGTAACATCACTTAGTGATTTGCTTACCACACCATATATTTTCTTCTCTTATTATGCTGACTTTAATGTGATATATCTGAGGAGACTAACAACAATCTACTCACTTAGATGACATATATACCTGAAATACAATTGTGAATAGTTGAGTTTAAATTAAAGCTCAATCTACAAAACACTTATTTTCTCTCCTATTTAAAAATGGAATATTGTAATTACATTCTCTGGGACTTGGTCCTAGGAGTGTCACTCCTACAATACTCCTGAGTATCACATTAGATTCCATGCTATATTTTTAGCAAACTGCTGTTAAACCCTGGCCTGACCAAAAGTGCTTGGTAAGTGCTAAAAAATATTATGAATCACAAGACACCTCATTTCTCAAGGTGAAATAAGTCTGGCTATTGTCATCTTAAAAAATTAATATGGAAATAATCTCCTTGCTGAACTCCCTAATATACAACTTACTACTATTAAAACTGTCCTTCACTTACCTGCTCGACTTCTCTCCAATAACAAAATATTTATCATATCACCTTTGTTCTTGGCTTCCTCAAAAGGGTACCTCCCAGAACCAGGATGTATACACAAAATAGTCTGCACAACTTACAAACGTTCTCTGTATTTACACTCCTTAGTATTTGTAACAAACCTTGAAAGATGCTAGTAGAAAGGGTTTAGTGAGAAGCACACCACCTCTTTATATCTAAACCTATCCACTTCACAAAATAGAATACACGTGGTCACACTATATTGGCCTCTCTTTCCTCACAACACTTCAAAAAAGGTATCACCCAAAATAAATACATAAGCTATAGAATGAGTATCATAAAATTGTTTGTAAAGTTAGTACTAGATGTATTACTGCCTGTAACCACAAGGTTGTTGCTCAGGGATTTTGCTTTATGTCGATTAAGGAATCAGTGCCTCCGACTTCATTGCTAATCCTCAGTTTACTCTCTGAGTATAGGTCTTAATGTAAACCTCATTTGGTACCTGTTTTAAAATGAATATGAAATCTCACACAGAGCAGACTTACAACTATCATTTAAATATCTTAATGCATCCTTGATGACTCACAAATAACTAGATTTCCAAGGATCAAATCCAAGTACTCCAATGGATTCTCTGTTAGGAGAAAAAATAGATTCTTGCATGTGAAAACTGTGCAAAATAGGAGAGGGTCTTCTTTTCTCTTCCAACCAGAAAAGGCCCTTACTTCTAGCTATCGAACATGGTTCTTTGAATGTATTTCTAGTGTGGAAAAACACAAGTAAAACATTTGTGAATACCAAGTTTGTCGATGTTACTTACGTTTGTGGTGACTTGACATCCTTTCCATGGTGTCAGACTAACACTGGCAAACAGTCTGCAAAACTGGTGGGTTGTCTCTACTGATATATCATGCCTGTGGGCCAAAATTTCTACTGATCCCTATTTTGGTAATCAGGATCATGGAAATCTTACCAAAGCATCACCATTTTTAGTTGTACTTAAAAGATTAACTTAATTTGGTAATATTTGTAGTTATTAGTTTATTTAGTGAACTTATGCTTCACATTGTTATAACAATACATTATATACCACACATGATCAATTGATTTAGGAAGAGGCTCTTGGTGGACAGTAACAGGTTTAGAGTTAAGACAAACTATATAGTATGGTCAACCTCTTCCAGGGATGAATCTTCTTAGAGTAGAGGTTTCTTGCATACCGAGGTCGTGATCCATCTTACAATCAAGTAACTATGGTCATTTGAATACTGTTTCATCAATTCACTGAGGTACAGGACCATATAGAAAATCCTTTAGAATCTCTAGAGATTCTTTAGCTTTCAGAAAGGGGCTGCGGTGCACACAACTGATTAAGGGATTGCAAGGTGATAACCTATGACATATAAGATGCCACGCTCAGCTCTGAAGGCAGCTGGGAATTTCTTCGGACAGACCATTAACTGTTTGTATCACAATTAAATTCTCAGTTTAGTGCTGAAATATTGCAAATAAAAGGAATTGCTATTACTCAATGTAATGACATTACATTCCTATCTGAGTCAAGAGCAAAAATAGTAAACTTGGATCTTTGAGCCAAAATTTGAAAATGGCCTTCTGTTTTCATGTGCAAAGAGGATTATATGGATTCTCTTAGAAGATTTATAGAGGTGCTTCCCAATCTTTTTGCATGAAAAGGTTTTGGAAAATGCGAATCCCATGTCACATTGAGCACATTAACAGATATCTAATTAGACTAAAACAAGATAAGTATAATCAGTTATTCGTCTATGAGGCTACGGTAAAGTAGGAGAAAAATTAATGTTTTGTAATTTGTATATCTCTTTCAAGTATTTTCGTGGGGGTGGTGTCATATAATTCGGAATCATAATTAAGCTTTGCATGTAAAAACTGTAACAGTAATGTGTCCATTTTCAAGAATAAATCTCTCCAGTTCAGAATTATGAGGACGAAGAAGAAAAATAATTATTATCAAAATGAACATTTTATGAATAAACATCAGTTTTTCCACCTACCAAATTCCCATCACCAACTTCTGACACTGGATCATCCCAATCTGCTTCCAAATGACATCAGCCAAATATTACGACTACAAGCATATATGTGACAAAAGCCACCAAAGACACAACCATCTTCCATGTGTGCTAAAATGTCTTTTAATTGATCAAATAATCACAAACACCTTTACTGAATAGATTGTAGCATACATACCTGTCGTTCCACCTTCACAAATCTTCCTATCATACTTTGGTCTTCAATGTCTGATGCTGATGATTTGGCTACAAATGGCTCATGTCTGGAAAAGAATGACAGGAGATTGACTCATTAGTATTTCTGTGCTGATATGTGGTAAGTGTTATACTCTACACAATCTTTTACTGAGACAATTATTTGAAGTCAATTTCACTACAATCCATTCATCCTCACGGACATCATGTTTAATTGCCTGCTGAAAACCTTGTGGTTTAGCATTCGAGCTTTAACACATCTATTAGTATATTATCATGCTTGGTATGCCGTAACATAACAAATAAAATATTAAGTCACAACCAGTTAAACAATAGATTTTTGGATACTAAGGTTGTTTTGAAGCAAGTCTTCCCTTCTCTTTTTTTTCTCATACATTATAGGGAAATCTATATTTTAACGGTGTTCCCACATTTTGTTTGTTAGGGACATTGATGCTTAGCTCACAAAAAAAGTCAGAAAATTGCCCTCTTTCATTTCTCTGACATATAGTATACATTTCAGACTACTAATGTATTCACAAAGGAGTCCAGAAGAACACCTGAGAAGCTGAGTCACATTTTCTTTGTGAATTATTTTTTATGATCATACAAAATCTTTTCACATGCATTCTGAATGTCACTGTAATTTTTTTATTTTCCTCCATTATCCTCACCAATTTATGGGGTTTTTAATCCTCCTGTCTCTTCTAAACATAATGTTATTCCTGCCTTTGACAGGAGAGATTACCAAACCATGCCTTGAAGGGAAGGGGTCATGCAAGTCTTTGGAAATGCACTCATTTCTGCCTCAGGAATCTCACTCCCAACCCCTGGGACAAAATGTTGTACGTGCAGAAGTATGTGTGCATAACTATTTTTATAGATGTGAATTAAGATTTTCAGAAACTTCGAGAAAATGGGTCATTAGTTGGGGAGGATATGAGCCCTTCTCATGCAATAGGCCCAAAATGCAATCAAGTCCAACATACAAGTTAAAAAAATAAACCGGGGCTCAACCCTAGGTAATTATGGCACAGAGCAGATAGACAAAGTGTGTGTATTATTTAGCGGTACAAAAACAATTAAATAGTCAAACCACAACACAATAAAGATTCCATTTTTAAACATAGAACAAAATTAAATAAGAAAAATTTACACCAAAACAAATTAAATCCACATGAGATATGAATTTTTAAAATTTTGGTGCAAAACGCACCTAAAAAGTGAAGCAAGAAGTCACTGTTCATGGGTCACAGGACCTAGGTATGATTTCAGGCTGACCATGATGGAGAGTAGGTTGGATACACCAAGAGGATTGCCTTTGTCAAAGATTTTTCCTTCTGACTTAGTTTCTGAAATGGAAGTCGAAATCCAGGAGCAGGGTAAGGTTGCAGGGTTCTGGCAAAGTCGTCTTGAAGTTGGATAGTCATTGTACAAGGTCATGATGAAGCAATGGTTTTGGCAGGAAAAGCTCAGAGCAGGAAAATTCAAATTTGAATCCCACTAAAGACCTTACATTCGTTGGATACTTTCCATCATTCGCCTTGTCAAGATTTCTATCTTCAGACTTAGTCTCTTTTTTAGGCTAAAAATCACCAGTGGGACAAGCCTTGAAGCAGTGCCTGACGAAGTACTCTCAAAGTTAGATATCTTTGCTGTGAGGACCCACTTACAATGCTGATGCCTTGAAAGTCAGATAATTTTCCAAGTCTCACATTTTAAGATTTTCTGGAGCAGCACGTAGGGATCGAGATGCACTCAAACAGGGACAATCAACATGGTCTAGTCCAATTGCTACTGATCAGCTGTTCACTTAAGAAAAAGGTCTTGTGCAGGTTGCAGTGACCCTGTAGCCACATAGGAGGTCATCCAACTCTCATTGGGAGTCCACTACTCACTCCTGAGTACAAGTAGGAGCAAGTCTGGCCCTTTAGGTCTCCACACAGGTCACAGCGAGGAGGGTCTCTTTAGTTGTTCCACAGTTCCAGCTGCATCTGATGTTCTGTGGGTGAGTTACCACTCTTGTAGGATTTACTAGCCAGTAGGTAAAGGTAATTCCTGAATATTATCTAACCTCTGAGATAAAATATCCCACCCTACCCAACGTTTGCAGCAAATCCTTTTTACCTTACTGCAAACTATACCTCTGAAGTAATCAAAAGAAAGCTGGAACAGTAGGTTCTTTATGTTACTTTATTAAGATGTTAAGTTAAGATGATAACCCCATCAGGAGCAGCTGTCCGAAACACAAGTTATAACAACCTCAGTGCACTATTCTGAATAAAATCCGACATGACAGTATCCTTCTGCACTTGGAGGTTTCTGGTGTCCCAGTCAGTGGCCTGTTATCGAAATGAGCAGTCCACTCCTTCTAACCCCACCAAACTAACTGTAGGACCAGCTCCTTCTCCCATTGGGATGGTGCCAAGTGGAGCACTGTGATGCCAGGGAATGAAAGCTTTTCTTCCCCATGTCTTTATTTGCAGTTACTTATGAATGGATAGGCCTCATGCCTTTTCCTTTCATGCTAATGAAGTTCCTTATATTTTCCTTAGCTGAGGAGAGTTATATACCTCGCATCCAAGTTCTCTTGCCAAAAGGCCTAAGCCGTTGTTTCTGCTTGGGAGCTGTTTTCACACCCCAGTAATAGGCTATTGCTAATTAGATAGCTGGAGGTTCAGATAGACAAGGTCTAACTTTTTTTTAAAGTTACTTTTTCTAAATAAGTATCAAAAATCGTATTCACCAGTGAGTTGGATTATTAACTACATGTTAAAAACAGTAGTTGAATCATTTCAGTACCTTGTCTCAAACTAGAGTTAACAGACTATCCCCCAGATGCATCAAGAACCCATTTTGCTATTATTTAATAGCGAAAAATAACAATTCGCTATTAAGGAATATCAAAATGCAATGCATGAAGAAATCACTTAAAAAATAGAGATTTCTTACAAATTCCTTAATTGCGACTCGCAAATTGCGAGTCGCAATTAATGAATACCTCTCCATTCATTCCTATGGGCCTAGAGGCCCAAAGGAATGAAAGGGAAGACATTCTCAATTTGTGAATCACAATTATCGAATCGCAAATTGAGAATGTGATTACAAGGGTGCAGGGGTGTCCTAGAGACACCCTGTTGCACCCCTGAAATTGATCTGTGCACATATGTTGCGCACACACATTCCCCTAGGGCATGTGTGTGCGCAACATGAAACTTTGAAAAATACACTTTAGTGCATTTTTCAATTTTTTTGCAAATTACCATGAAGTTCAACTTCATGGTAATTTGCAAGCCCTATTAGAGAAATCGCAATTTTTTAAACTTTAATGCATTGCATTTAAGGAATCTCAATTTGAGATTCCTTAAATGCAAGTAATCGCAATTTTGCGATTTCTTAATTTGCAATTTTTGCATTTGGGATGCAAAGGGGCAGATTCTGAGAATCTGCCCCTTTGCGAGCAGATTTTACCTCGATGCATCTATGCCATAGTACTTGCTTCCGTCTCATAAAAATAGGTTCAGCCCTTCAGAATAAAAACAGGTTTGGGGGGCTAGTCTCGGTAGCCACATGCCAACTGGAAATTTCCGCAACTACCACTTTTAAATACCAGAACCCCTACCTTGTAGGCTATAAACCCTATTTGGGGTGGCATATTTAATATTTAAAAGTATGGTTCTTTCCAGTTAAAAGGATTATTTTACAAGCAAGTTTGCTGCAGGTTTAAAAACTGTAGCAGTCAGGCAACACAGGTAGGTCAAAAGCCATGTTTTCTTTGTAAGTCTAGTGGATGGCATTGGCTGTGCAGCAATCCTCAGATGACATTTACCTTCCCATGCCAATAGTGTACTTTCCTGCACCATATGGTATGGCCTTACTGGAAACTTAAATATACCAATTAGAAGTTATCCCATTCTGTCATGTATTAAGGGACAGAGGACATACAATGGGGACTGGAGAGAAGTACCACAGAGTGCAGGGTTAAAAAATCAGCAAAAAATTGTGATATTTATATAAAAACTGCATTTTTTTCTCAGAATCCTAACATAGATTTAGACTTGCAAATAAAGGAATTTGAGTCCTTGGGTAGAAATTGCATGTGGAAATAAATTTGGATATGTAATCTCTGGTGTTTTTCATTTATCTAGTGGCTGAAAGGTTGCTAGTCAGTCCTCAACCACAAGTGCTATGTTTAAATAGACAACTGTCATTACTCTATATTGCCGTAATTGTCACTCTGATAAATCCATCAGTTGCCTGTGCACAGAGATCACGGGCAACTAAACAATGCAGCTTTAGGGTGCTGGATGGAAGGATGTACTTTTTCACTTGCAGATGCAAATGCTGCTATCCGAAGGGCAAACACCTAATGCGTAACAAGGGATTAAAACTTGAAATCGTACATGTAGTGAGCGCGCTAGCACGCTACGTCACGTGGCTACGTGACGTACGTTGACGTAGAGGCGCGGCAGGCGGAGCGCGGCATGCAGAGCGCGAGCAGGCTGGGCGTAGGACATGCTTTGCGCTCCTTGTATGTATGTACTGGAATAAAGAGGTTGGCACCATCACCCGACTCCGAAAGTTATTGGGGGGAGAAAGAGCATCTCTACAGTGGCGACGAGGGTGGGATACCGACCCACGACCCCCACCACGCAGACTACGAGAAGCACGGCGGAACGGAGTGGTGGCGCAGGAGAAACGAGGAAGGCCCGAGGGTACGCACAGCGACCCCACCCTCATAGGGCACGGCAAGGAGCGCAACGCAACCATCAGCAAGGAGAACAAAGTACCGAGAGCACAAATAGCGACGGTCGAAGTACCCTGAACAACCGAGGTAGGAAGCCAGTCACGGTCACGGCCCACCGGGATACGCACTGGCTACTCCACCCGAACAGGAAAGGGCTGAAAGGAACAGCCCTCCACCCTTGCTCAAGAAGGAAGAACGAAACGGTGCACCAGGGAGCCCGAGAAGCCTGGAAGGTACGCTGCCCGCATCCCGGGCGGAGAAGATGAATGTACAAGCGGGCTACGCGATAGCGCCAGTCCAGTTCCTTCCCCGACCAGGGGAACCGCTCATGAAATGGGAGGACTGGAAGGAATACATAGACAATTTCATAGAGGTGATGGAAGACGAGAGCGAGGAGAAGTTCAAGCCGCCGAGAAAGAAACGCATCCTGCTGCTAAATCTGGGCCCAGAAGGCCTAAGGATCTACAAAAGCTTGGTACCGAAGAAGAGAGAGACAGAGGATGACGACGTGTATGCCCATGCGCTGGAAGACCTAGAAGAACACTTCAAACCCTCAGTGTGCGTCTCAGTAGACAGGTTTAACTTCCAGCAAAGGAAGCAACTACCTGGGGAAACGGTGGAAGAGTATGTGGCGGCGTTGAAGAAACTGGCGGTCTCGTGCAAATATGCCAACTGGGAAAGTGAATTCATAAAAGACCAAGTGGTGATGCACACCACGTGCACGAGCGTGCAGGACAAGCTATGGGCCGCGGGGGACACCTCGCTCAAGGACGTGTTGGTGATAGTAAAAAGGGCTGAACTGGCACGAAGGTGTGCAGCGGCTACGAAGAAAGAGATCGTACCCAGTGGAACGGTGAACAAAGTAGACGAGGAAGAACACCACAAGGATAATCAGGCACGGAAACAGCCAGAAAAGGGTCCCGACAAATGGCGGAACAGCCCAGGCAACCCTGGCAAACAGGCCGGAAGTAGCAAGCGGCCTTGCTACAGATGCGGCAGTTGGACGCACGAGGCGCACGACCGGAAGTGCCCCACGCTTCGCGCCAAATGCACGTTCTGTGGAATAGTCGGCCATTTTGAAAAGGCGTGCAGGAAGAAGGCAGCCAAGAACGCAGTGAAGTACGTGGCCCAAGCATCGGAGGAGCCAGAAGAAGCAGCAGAGGAAGAAGTGATCACAGTCCTCTGCATCTACGACGAAATCTTAAGCATAAACGACCGAGGCCGTGCCACCGGCGGAGGAAGAACGATGAAACCCGTCATGGAAATGAAGATCGGAGGCGTCGAAGTCCAAGTGGTGGCGGACACAGGGTCGCCCTATACCATCATCCCCCGGAGCGTGTGGGAAGAGAAGTTTGCTCCGCGACTGGGCTCCGAGCTGGACAAGCTGGACATACGTCCCGTGACCTACAATGGTGATCGAATCCCCATGGCCGGGTGCAGGAAATTGAACTTCGAATTCAGGGGCAGAGAGGCCAGGTGCAAACTGTATGTCTCCGAGAAAGGTCCCTCCGTCCTAGGGTGGCTAGACCAAGGAGACCTGGGCATCAAGCTGGACCCGGGAGGCAAGGAACAGATATTATTGACGGAGCCGGAGGAAGCGCTGGACACGAATAAATGGAGGAAGAAGTTCCCAACGGTCTTCGGAGGCTCAGTGGGCAGACTCGACAAATTTGCACACAAGATCATACTCAAAAAAGGAGCTGTACCGGTGGCACACAAGGTGAGAAACATCCCGCTGGCAGTAAGGGACGACGTGAAGGAAGAACTACAACAGCTGGAGAAAAGAGGGATCATCGAGCCGATAGCATGTGCTGAATGGCTATCGCCGTTGGTGGTGGTGAAGAAACCGAATGGGAAGGTCCGTTTATGCGTGGACCTACGTGAGTTGAACAAAAATATAGTGGTGGAGAAGTTTCCCCTTCCCCGGATAGAGGAGATGCTGGCCAGCACAAGGGGTATTCAGTGGTACTCCACCATAGACTTGACCTCAGCATATCACCAGATAGCGTTACACCCAGAGAGCCGCAGCTTAACATCCTTTATAACTCCCTTCGGATGCTATCGATTCCGCCGCATGCCGTTCGGGCTAGCCTCGGCGGCTGCGGTGTTTCAAAAGCTCATGCACCAGCTGTTTCAGGACATCAAGGGAGTGCAATACTTCCAGGACGATATATTGGTGATGGGCCAGGACAGGATGGACCACGACAGGAAGCTGGAGGCGGTGTTGGGCATCCTGGAAGGTAAGGGCCTCACAGCAGCATGGGCCAAATGCCGGATAGGGATGGAGAAGGTAACGTACTTGGGCCACGAAATCAGTGCTCAAGGAGTGACCCCCAAGAGTGAAAATGTAAAGGCGATCTGCGACGCACCATCACCAGCTACCAAAGAGGAAGTCAGGTCATTCCTGGGAATGGCGGAATACTATGGGAAGTTCATTGAACATTTCGCCTCGAAAACTCACCATATGAGGCTGTCAACCCGAGAGAACAGCGAATTCTGTTGGTCAGAAGAAGCTCAACGGGAATTTGAAATGATAAAGAGAGAAGTGGCAGGGGCAATTCCACTGCAAGGGTTCGACCCCCAAGGAAGCACCATACTCACCACAGATGCGAGTGATAAAGGTCTGGGGGCAGTCCTCATGCAAGACCGAGGCCAAGGGAGAGTCGAAACCATATGCTTCGCATCCCGCACCCTGAACGACACTGAAAAGAGATATAGTGTGATTGAAAAAGAAATGTTGGCGGTGGTGTGGGCCATGTCCCGGTTCCGCCAGTTCCTGTGGGGCACAAGGTTCAGGTTGAGGACCGATCACAAGCCCCTGCTCAAAGTGCTCACATCTAGCGGACATGCGGAAGCGACACAGAGGATCTCGAAAATGTCGCTCAAATTAATGGAGTTCCGCTATGATGTTGAACACATTCCAGGGAACAGGAACAAGGTAGCGGACTACCTGAGTAGGGCGGCAGCGATGGAGCCCAGTACAGAATGCCCCGAGGCGGAGGAAGAGTGGGTCGCACTCACCGGGGACCTCGAAGTATCCATCAGCAAACAGGAATGGAGAACGGCATATGAAGGAGACCCGAATATGGAGAAAGTGAAGGGCTACATTGTGAGAGGCTGGCCGGACAAATGCAAACTGGAGCGTGGCCTTGTCCCCTACTTCGAGGTGAGAGAGGAACTATCAATGGATGACCAGGGAACATTTATATACAGAGGGGAAAGAGTCATACCCCCGTCAACGATGATACCCAGATTGATGGACATGTTACACGAAGGCCACCTGGGAGTGGGAACGTTAAAACTAAGGGCCAAGCAGAATTATTGGTGGCCAGGAATGGACATAAGAGCGGAAAGACATGTGAGAGAGTGCCTGAGGTGCCAGGGTGCAGACAAAACGCTGAAACCATTGCGCCCTGCCCTGGGAAAGATTGATCCTCCACAAAACCCGTGGGAGGAACTGTCCATCGACATTTTAGGGCCAGTGCTGAATGCACAAGGTATACAGAAATACATTTGTGTAATGGTGGATCGTTATTCGAAATGGCCGGAAGTAAAGATCGAAGAAACAATGGACACTGAGAAAATAGTGAGCTTCATGGCAGAGACCTTTGTGAGAGAGGGCATCCCTAAGTGTGTTCTTAGTGACAATGGGCCCCAATTCCGCTCTGATAAATGGAATCAATTTATGCAAAGAAATGGAATAGCGTCTAAACACACATCCATATATCACCCGGCTGGGAATGGGTTGGTGGAGCGCTTCAATAGAGTGGTGATGGGCTCGATACAAGTGGCTATTGCAGACAACAAAGACTGGGAGGCGGAGATATGGCACATGGTGTGGGCGTATCGGATAACTCCCACGAACACTGGCTATAGCCCTTTCCAGATATTAAGGGGCCGGGAGCCATTCACCCAAGACAACAGGATATGGAAGGACAGAGTTATCAAGAGTGAGTGGTCACCGGCAGTGGTGCAAGCCAATCTGAAGAAGGCACAAGCAGTGTATACCAAACACTATGATGCGAGGAGGAATGTAAAAGACACTGCCCTCGAAAAGGGGGAATGGGTGAGAGTAAGACTGCCCACACTGCAGAAAAAAGGGGAAAGTAAGTACAGCAGGCCCCTGAGAGTTGTGGAAATCAAGGGCCGGGCGGCTTTGCTGAGCGATGGAAATGTGTGGTCGCAGGATCGCATGGCCAGGTGCAATAAAATACTCAACTGGAGAAGTGGAGGCAACATGGAAGAGAGTGAGAGCAACAGTGACCACTCCAGTGACTATGGAGGTGAAGGCCCGGACTTAGGAGAAAGTAGTAACGAAGATCAAGAGGCAAGTGCAGAGTGTCAGCCGGAGGAAGACAGCAGTCGGGGCGTGCCTAGCGCGGCTGCGCTAGAGAGTGGACAGAGCGAAGAAGCTACGTCTGCCAGTTCCCCGGTAAGACTGACGAGAAGGGGCAGGGCGGTGGTCCCACCAGTGAGGTTCAGAGACTATGATATGAGTCAGGACTTGTTCACATAACTCTTTGGAAAAAAGGGAGATATGTAGTGAGCGCGCTAGCACGGTACGTCACGTGGCTACGTGACGTACGTTGACGTAGAGGCGCGGCAGGCGGAGCGCGGCATGCAGAGCGCGAGCAGGCTGGGCGTAGGACATGCTTTGCGCTCCTTGTATGTATGTACTGGAATAAAGAGGTTGGCACCATCACCCGACTCCGAAAGTTATTGGGGGGAGAAAGAGCATCTCTACAGTACATGCTTTGGGAAGGTTAGGTTACAGCATTTATAGTGCGTTGATTAGTGTGGGAATATGACATATTTTACAGATATTGTGTGGGTAAATCAGAAAAAAGAAAAGGGAAAATGAAAATGAAGCACTTAGAGTGGTTTTGAATTCCTGTTTAAATAAACAATCATGTTGGCACTATCATCTACTATTTTCATTATCATCTTTAATTGTTGTGGAGGGCATGGAACCTGTTAATGAAAAACAATAGTGCCAAAATACGTCGTCATCACACCGAATTATGAGAACGCACTTCTACTTAGATCTTCTAAAAGCAATGTGAAGACAATTACAAATACTACAACATTAATCTAGAAGGGCAGTGGTCAGTGTACCCAAGAGGGAACACATCCTCCGTTTCTTGCATAGGTTGCATTGGCTTTCTGTGGTGTTCAGAATCTATCTTAAGGCATTAACCATTCTACACAAATTTGCTTGTAGAAAGGCCTCATGATAGCTAAACAACTGAATTCAAATCTACCATCTAACCAGAAACTTAAAATCTGTTGATAAACACATTTTTATTCACCTAAAAGCTATAGACAAGGATGCTCGAAGCCAAAACGCGTGATTACAAATGAAAGAGGGAAGACTGAGAGTGAGAATGATTCACTGTTTGGAAGAATAGATAGATGAGTGGGTGCACAGATGAATAGATAAATGAGTGAATAATTGAGTGCATGGATAAAGTTCCAATGCAAGCAAATGGGCAACTATATAAATGTAGACCTGTAATACCTGAGATGTCGGGTAAAGAACCTAGCAAAAAAATGTTTTGCTAGGTTCTTTACCCGACATCTCGGGTTTAACAGGTCTTCTATTGCACTAGTAGGGTGGACCTAGCGTATACCGCTATCTCCCCCCTTTTTCTGATTCAAATATATAAATGGCCATGTGCATGCTGGATAATGTCCATCAAGTGTGTTCAGCATCACTTCTCTATGTCTCTCTTAAAGTCCTTTAGCCCGGGGGTTGAATATTTTTAAAGCAGCGGGTCTTTCCAGAATTGGTTGGCTTGCAGGATAATACAGGGCTCCCCTTTGCACATGGCAAAGCCTGACAGATCCAGCAAAGTGAGTGACTGCTTCATCTGCTTAACGGGCCATGTAGAAGCAGCAGTATGGCATTGATATGCTAGATCACCATGTGTGATTGGAACTGACTCACTGGTTATGTTTATTCCTTTTATTTGGGGGGCAGAGAGCATATGGCAGAGATACCCGCCACCCCCTCTCGACGCAATCCCCAAGGATGGGAAACTGGAAACTGTTCTGAACTTTTGGTAGGCGGGAGGGAGTGACCCTTCCGGCCGTATTTATTAAAATATGAAACAACATTAAAACATTAAAATAACAGTTTCATATTATGTACAATTTCATTTCCACATTACGATGTTTGGCTAACCTTAACTGATCTCTAATACAAAGGTTCTCCTAGCCGAACTAACATCCTACAAAACATTTGACTTGAAATTGTACATCCTAACGTTAAGGGCCAACGGCAAGGTCGTAACCGGTGTCAGATCCCTAAACCAGAAAATACCCCCCTCACTTGTGAGGGGGGGCGACCGCACAGAGGCGTACCTCAAGTGCATCTACCAATTTCCCTTTGACTTGACGGGGGCCCCAATGGACTCGACGCCATTTAACGGTCGTCCGAGGACTCGTGTGAGGTGTCTAAAAGGTAGCGTAAACCCCCTCCCGAACCCCACACAACTTACCCATCTGCCGTCGCAGATGTCCTGGCCCCGGGAAATTCCCCAGGAGGGCCCGTAGCCCCTCCTATCCGGGAAGGGGCCTTGACCGCCTTTCCTTCCTTCCGGCGGCCCATCCTTAGAAGGGACCGCCTCCCCGTTGAGGGGCCAATGGCCACCTCCCCCGAGCGCTCCCATCCGTAATGGGTGACGCCCCCCCATAGGGATCTTCCAATTACTGCTCACCGATCATGACCTTACCGCCCGACCAAAATAAATACGACAATTTAACTAAAATCATTCAATTATAAAACAACCATAACTATTTCACATATGATTACTGATCAATACTAGTGCAGAATTACTTTATTTGAAAAAACATACTGTAGATGACCATTCTTTATTGCATACTCAAAATAACACGACAATCATCACAACCTGCAAGAAATAGAGTTACCATATCAACTTTATTCAAAACAACTGGCTGTCCTCAGGGGCTGGTGGGTGGGTCAAAATTGGCTCTTCGTTCCGTCTCGAGCTCACGTGCAGCGGGGAGGTGCAGCTTCAGAGCACAGGAACAAGAGGATGCTTTCTTGGCTTGTTGCTCCTTTTATCCGTCTTCGGGCGGGCGTAAACCCGCCTCCGCCTGCCCCCCGGGGGCGTGGCCGGCGGAGTCAGCGTCTAGGACAACCCCCTACAGGGCGGGAAAAGGCGCACCCCGGCTACGCCGCTTCGGGCATACCAGCCGGGACTTGCCCCCCGCCCAAGATGGCCTCCCGGGGGGATCGGGGTACTCCACCATACGTTCAGGGGGACCGAGTGGTCGCCCCTTTCCATATGGCAGAGATACCCGCCACCCCCTCTCGACGCAATCCCCAAGGATGGGAAACTGGAAACTGTTCTAAACTTTTGGAAGGCGGGAGGGAGTGACCCTCCCGGCCGTATTTATTAAAATATGAAACAAAATTAAAACATTAAAATAACAGTTTCATATTATGTACAATTTCATTTCCACATTACGATGTTTGGCTAACCTTAACAGATCTCTAATACAAAGGTTCTCCTAGCCGAACTAACATCCTACAAAACATTTGACTTGAAATTGTACATCCTAACGTTAAGGGCCAACGGCAAGGTCGTAACCGGTGTCAGATCCCTAAACCAGAAAATACCCCCCTCACTTGTGAGGGGGGGCGACCGCACAGAGGCGTACCTCAAGTGTATCTACCAATTTCCCTTTGACTTGACGGGGGCCCCAATGGACTCGACGCCATTTAACGGTCGTCCGAGGACTCGTGTGAGGTGTCTAAAAGGTAGCGTAAACCCCCTCCCGAACCCCACACAACTTACCCATCTGCCGTCGCAGATGTCCTGGCCCCGGGAAATTCCCCAGGAGGGCCCGTAGCCCCTCCTATCCAGGAAGGGGCCTTGACTGCCTTTCCTTTCCTTCCGGCGGCCCATCCTTAGAAGGGACCGCCTCCCCGTTGAGGGGCCAATGGCCACCTCCCCCGAGCGCTCCATCCGTAATGGGTGACGCCCCCCCATAGGGATCTTCCAATTACTGCTCACCGATCATGACCTTACCGCCACAGGCCGGATAGTTGACCGGCTATCCGGACCCCCCACAAAACTCCTACCTAAAGGTCATGTTTTAAACTCTTCAGCCAAGCAATGAGGTCTCCTATGAGTAACTCATTCCCCACCCGGGACAAATGGACCCCATCTCCCAAATACATACTGTCCCCCTTGATACAACCATGCGGGATAGAATGCAGTGCACTTGAACGAAACAATCTACCCAACTTGTTATTTACCTTCTTCACTGAGTGGTTCAGAGCAGAAACCGAAATCGCCCCCCGCCACATTTTACGTGGAATCATATGGGACCATGCAATGGTGCACCCTGGAACTCTTCTCGCCAACCAACTTACAGTGGAAAGCATTGCCTCGAGAAGCAGTCGTCTACCAGTGGTCACCAAATCATTACCCCCAAGATGGACTATGAGTATAGACGGCGGTGACCTTGTCCGCCCTAACAAACCCTCAAAAAAGGATTGAAACTGGTCAATACAGAGCCCGCCCCTTCCGTAGAAGGTTACCCTGTACCCGTATTCCCCAGCCATGTGAATCATGTCACCTGCCTTGAATACGTCTGCGGCACGCCTCACGTATGAGTGGCCCACGACCCACACCTCTCTTTCCGCAGCCGGTGATGTCTGACCGCTGGTTCCCGGGTGTCGGGTCGACTGCACAGTCCGCCCCGCCTCGTAAGGTTGCGCAACTGAAAACCAAACAAAAACAAGAAGCATGAGTACATCATTACAGCTTCACAACATGTGCAACCGCACATACCTTTTGTAACAGTTCGAGGACCAACGCCCCAAACGCTTTACTTTTTCAACACTCAGACCCCTGGCTGTAGCCTCAGTAGCAGCCCCTATCCGAAAGGAGTGGGTCCCGAACTCGCCGGGGTTCAAGCCCGCGGCCGAAATTGACATCGCCAGCACCCGCCGGAACTGAAACCTCGTCAGTGGGGTGGCGTCAGCGTGTCTCAACAAGGTCCCCCCCCATGATGCCACCCTCTGCGCTAAATATTCCTCTACGCAAACAACAGGGCACATGGAAGACCCGGGAATCCTCTGAATGATTATGCAGTCCCCAATCGCACCCTGATCGGTTTTTGACCTGAAAAACGAGACAGTCATCGTCTCGACCTTGACCCGGATGTGCTCCCGGCACAGTCCCCCCATCGTATCCCGCTTGTTCTTTGCCACTAGTTTGCTTACCCGCATAGCCCCATGGAATGCTAGCGCAAATGCGGCTCGGAATAACACAGTTTCATACTGGGATGAACATGTTGCAGGGAGTACGGAGAATAACAGGGCCAACCTATCCAGACCTATCGGGTGCCTCTCATCCACTCTGCGACCCTCAAGGCGTTGCCACCCACGTAGCGCTTTCTGCACCACGAAAGACGCTGTCGGGTCCTGAATCCCATGAGCCTTTGCCATAAAGGAAATGGCGGCCCGATGCCTCTGGGCCGTAGCTACTGATTTGCCTGCCTGATGTAAAGACAGCAAGAATTTTATGACAAGCTCTTCCTGTCCCCAAAGCTCCCCCCTAGCAGAACCCAAAAAGGACCAATAGGAACGGAACGCCCCTTCATATGCCTTCCTTGTCCTGGGTGCTAGACTCTCTCCCACGAGGTTTTGTAGTTCGGGGCACCGAGAGACCAGAGAGCTTCGGGAAAGGGTGCCGCCACCGGGTCCGCTGTGGGCAGAAAACCCCAGAAGGCCTGCATACGGAAACGAGAAAGTGCATCAGCCGCTTGGTTCAGTACCCCCGGGACATGTCTTGCCCTAAAGAGCACATTCAACTGCATACATAATAACACAATTTCTTTGAGCAGTCTCAGAATCCATTTGCAACGTGCTGCCTGACTATTGATACACTCAACCACAGTCATGTTATCAGACCAGAACACCACAGAGTGATCCCGGAACCCCTCCGGCCACGTTTTCAAGGCCACCAGAATAGGGAAGAGTTCGAGAAAAGCAATGTTACTCGTCAGCCCGCGCTCGTGCCACCATGACGGCCATTTTTGAGCCGACCATTGTGTCCCAAATATGGCCCCAAAACCTATACTCCCCGCCGAATCTGTCCAAAGCCCCAGCTCCTCGGAGGACACCGCTGGTTTGTTCCAGACAATTCGACCATTGAAATCCGCCAGAAATGGCAACCAAATGCGCATGTCCTGGCGAACCTCTGCCGAGAGCCTCGTGCGGTGATGTCCTTCCTTCAGGCCGACCATGGCTTGTGCAATCGAGCGGGAAAAGGGGCGGGCCATTGGCATCACTCTCAGGGCAAAATTCAACTGACCCACCACTTGTTGCAATTGATGCAGGTTTACTTTCGTCGCACGAATACATGTTTCAAGGGATGTCCCAAATTTTAACACTTTTTCCCTGGGTAATCTAAAACAACCTTCTACTGAGTCGAGCTCGATCCCCAGGAACTCGAGCAAAGTTGAGGGACCCACAGTCTTACCTGGCGCCAATGGCACACCAAATTGATTCATTAAGACACGAAATTCATGTAAGGCCTTACCACATTCAGGATCCCCGGCTGCCGCCAAAAAGAGAAAGTCATCGAGATAATGCATAACATGCCGAAAACCCGTTTTCCTTGTAAATACCCATTGCAGAAAACAACTGAATTTTTCAAAATAGGCACAAGATATAGAGCACCCCATTGGCATACATCTATCCATGTAATAGCGACCCTGAAACATAAAACCAAGGAGACGCTGATCGTCTGGGTGTACCGGGAGCAACCGGAACGCTGACTCGATGTCCGATTTTTCCATCAGCGCCCCGGGCCCCAGGCGATTCAACATGGCGACGGCCTCATCAAAAGATGCGTACCGCACCGAACACACTTCCGGGTCTATCGCATCGTTCACGGAAAGACCACGTGGGGCTGACAAGTTATGTATTGGCCGAAACTCACCCGGGCCCTTCTTGGGGACCACCCCTAGAGGGGAACAAACAAAGTTAGCAACCGGTGGCCAATCAAATGGACGGGCAACACGACCTCGAGTTACCTCCTTCCCAATCTTTACCTGAACCACCGCCGAATACTGCAAGGCCGACAGTTGGTTCTTACAGTTTGCTACACCCTGAAAATCCCCCACTGGGATGCGGAAACCATATGAAAACCCGTCCCGCAACACCCCAGCGGAAGCATGATCCGGGTATTCGTTGAGCCAAGGAATCATTGCCATGGTATCAATCGGAGTAGGTAAAGGCACCCCTCGGACTATTTCAGACCTGTTTGGCGCTTCCCTTACCACCGTTATCACCCGTCTTGGCTCTGCACATGGACTCAGGATGGGATGACTGCCCACACCCCCCGCATTCATGTCTGAACTTGCATGACCCCTGGGGCCTCGTACATTTTCCCCTGTTGAAATTCCAACAAATCCCCTTTTTACCTGTGTTGCCAGTCGACTTCGAGTGGTGTTCGGTACCTGCACCTGTCCGAAAGGGTGTCCCAGAGGATTGGCGGGAAGATTCACCCCCATTACTCCCTGACAATGGCACTTTTAGCATTCCTGAACTCTCCATTTTCTGCCATGAGACAGGGTCGAAACAATCCCATGTTAGAACTGGGTTGTGCTCTTTAGCCTTTCTAAAAAGATTGTCATAACAGAACCACTGATTGCCCCCGTACGTCAGGGAATACTCCATGATACGTGACTGATAAATAGGCAATTCGGTCAACAACTCGGGCCTGCGCTCACCCATGATGGAGGTAAAAATGCCCCATGCTCTGCCCCAAGTACCTATGTTTTCGTCAACCTTAAAGGCGGCCATTTGCGCGCGCCAAACACTCGGATGCATGAGCTCCTTTTGGCTCTTCACATGCTCTATCTCGTAATGGTCGGTAAGCAATGAAAACATGTTTACATACTTATCCGCCCAAATCATTTCCTTAATTTCCAGTGGAACATGCTGGGCAATCTTCTCCCTTCGAGAAGGTACAGACCCCTCCCCCGCAATCGGCAATGGCCGCTTACCTGAAGTAGATCCCGCACTTGCCGCCGAACTTGGGCCTGCTGCACTTTCAGCCGCCGGAACCTTTGGGGGAACAGAAGATGGTGCCTTTGCAGCCTCTCTGGATTCCCGCAGCTGTCTCATTACTGCCCGGGCGTCGTCAGCTGTGGCGCCCTTACTATCTTTCCCCAACCACGCTGCCAATTGCGCCGCCAACTCGGGAGGCATATCTTCCCCGTTCACGGGGGTGACCACCACGGGGATCGGATGCCCCTCCTTCGGAACCGAGGTTGGCTCCTCACGTGGAGTATCGGGAACCGGGGTTTCCCCCCCAAGTGCCCCCCTTTTTGACCTCTTGCCTCTCCCGCTAGGGACTACTCCCGGCAAAGCTGGTCCGATAACTCGCTTCGGTCCTCCCTCCCCGTCTTTAGCCGCCATCTACTTCTTCAAATCGGCTACCTCCTTTATGAGCATGCGTAGCATCTGATCGGTACCGACCCGCTTTCCGACCTTCTTGCCCGGCATTCTCAAGCGAAGATATCTGTAAGACAAAGAGAAAGATTACAACGCTCAAAATTGGCTCTTCGTTCCGTCTCGAGCTCACGTGCAGCGGGGAGGTGCAGCTTCAGAGCACAGGAACAAGAGGATGCTTTCTTGGCTTGTTGCTCCTTTTATCCGTCTTCGGGCGGGCGTAAACCCGCCTCCGCCTGCCCCCCGGGGGCGTGGCCGGCGGCGTCAGCGTCTAGGACAACCCCCTACAGGGCGGGAAAAGGCGCGCCCCGGCTACGCCGCTTCGGGCATACCAGCCGGGACTCGCCCCCCGCCCAAGATGGCCTCCCGGGGGGATCGGGGTACTCCACCATATGTTCGGGGGGACCGAGTGGTCGCCCCTTTCCATTTGCAGTAGATGACTGCTGCTGTCAGCTTTGATAATCACATGGAACAGCCATATCAAAAGTACTCACATAATTTCACATCATGCAAGCGGCCAAACCATTGATTTGAGGAAGGAGGAGGCGGGGATCCACCTACCAATCTACAATGGCAAGGATACACTGCAGGAAGCGCAATGGAAGGCAGAAAAGATACAGAAGGAATTGGACAATTGGACAACCCTGGAAGCAGAGGACCACAAGGAGAAAGCAAGAAAAAGAAATGAGACAGCATTAATCTACTGGAATACTGATTGGTGCTATTTCTAATAAGTTGCCAGACACAGCTATGGATTAAACTATGATTTGCTGGGATATCTTCCTTGCATAACTCTTTCTTAACTATTCTTGTTCGTCTGATGTTCTGTTGCATCATCCTTGATTAAATTCAATGCCTATTTCTAGCCAGCCCTCACATACTCTTGCATTTTTTATATGTACAAATTTAGAGAATAGAAATATCGCCCTCCAAAAACATTGTGGCCTAACTATCTAGAACCAAAATATTGTGAGGTATGTATACCTAAATACAGCTTTACTATTCTTACCTCCATACCCACATACCTTGAAGATATACTTACATATCTGTAGAGTTAACTATGATAAACATCTACTTACTTTCATATATTGAGCTTCATGATATTTGTAAATTCACTTATACCCATCTTTAATTCCATATGTTAGTTCCACTGTACAAATTACACATGTAATTCATAAATCTGCATCCAGAAAATCTGTTGCATCTAAGGTTGCAACATTCCAGGAGTCTTATTTCATTGTGGTCTCTGGAATGATACCAAAATATGGTGGCTGTACCATCCATTCTCCTCTGTATTCACCGGCTTCATTCTGAGTGTAGGGAGCTGGCGAGTCATTTGAAAAATGCTAAATAAACCCACAAATACTGAAGAAGGGAAAGCAATAGTGTGACCGTTTCTCCAGTGAATATCATACCTACTATCTTTGATTTAAAAGGATATTGTAATTCACCACAGAATTTCTGAATGAACATGCCCATTATCTCTGTTTTTCATAGAACTCTTGGTGCACTTACTACCCTGAAGACGCATGGCAGGGCACACTATATCTGCCATACATACAGTGCATTGAGTTGCTTTGTTTGTTTACTTAATTACTACTGCTTTCAGTCTCAATTAACCTAGGTAACCACTGTCCAGCAATATGTTCTTTGATCTTGCAACTGCTCAGATCATATGTTAATAGCAGTATATGAAGTACTGTCTCTTTCATTCTAGGTATCCACAGAAAAAATGTATCTTTGCCACCTAAAACTATACCCTATAAGTGAAATATCTTCACCAATTCATTTAAAGAGCTGCTGGTCCCAGTGTATCATGAATGACTTGCAGACTGATTTATCCGTGTACTATCTCCTATAAAGAGGTGAATGCAGAACATTGTACTCATATTTCAGATCTGGCAGTGTAGGCATTGAGCCAGAGTTTTCCACTAAATGCCTATAGCACAGTGGCATTGCCCCATTTGATCAGTTCAATCCTACAAATGTATTGCAAAAAGTACCTGGGAGAAGGATTTCCTGGGAATGTAAAGGCTCCTCCTCGCTGAGATTTCCGATGTTTCGGAGTGGACGGGGGCCCGGGAGCAAACACCATGTCTATCCTGAAAAATAGGAACACAAAAACACAAGCTAGACAAATTTTCATCACTGGACACATTCTATACTATTCATATCAACACAAATCTAATAGTAATCCTTGTATTGTTAGAATTGACTGGACGCCTAAGTACACATCCAAGAATCAATACACAACACCATGACACAACATGAAACAAAGGCACCAAACTCCATTCGAACACAATCACTGATAACGTTGACCAAGGTTTAATCAATACCTTTGAAAATGTCTTACTTTAATTGCCATCCTCATGTGGGGTGAAACACTGAATGCATGTGGGATTTGACTGTATTCTGCCTCCCAATGCAAAACTATTTGCATCAGATTTCATGCAATTCAGAGCTCTATGGCCAGAATCATTTTCAACCTCCCAAGTCGCACTCACATCCCAGAACTCGATTCTCTGCCGCCCCATTCAACTGCGTCCACAAACGAGTACAATTTGAACGCCTCACCCACTCTTTTAAGACACTACAGAACACTGGCCCATCATACCTCAACAATCACATTTGCTTTCACCAACCTTCCAGACACCTCCACTCGCCTTTAGTCCTACTTGCACAAACCCCACATATACAGACAAGCAGATCCGGTCAATAAGCCCTCTCTTACATCGCACCTAAAGCTAGGAACGATACCGGCTACACTTAAGAGCCTCCTCCTGCCTTCTTAATTTCTGCAGGAAACAGAAGACCTGCTCAGCACCAGGAAGCCCTCCTGGGTGATAGCACGATCTACAAATCTGCGTAACAGAACAGTATGTGTTTAAAGCATGTTATGATTTCTCGCCAAAATATTGCTCAAATGACTGAAGTATGTTCATCCTGCATCCCTTAATTATCTTACTGTGGTGAAAAAGTGCTCCTCAGATATTAAATACATCAATACTAGTAAGCCTGCATGGGTGCTTGCTTCTGTTTGCTCCAAGCCCTGGCCTGTGTTTCATACCATGAAGAAATAAACTGTACTGGGAAGGCCTGCGATACGAAAGAGATATACCCCTGACTCGCGTCTGTACAGCTGCATTTGAGTCTGCCGTCAAGCCACCAAATTGCAAACAAATTTGGAAGCTGACCAGAATCTACAGCATTAGTAATTTCCCATCAGATCATTTTTATTGAGAAATATGGAGCATAGAGAGACAACATTTTGGGATGTCTCTTAAAATAGTTTTACAGGTATGCTAATCGGAGAGGAACATACTACGTCACAGCCACCCACTGAACAATTGGCCTGCCAGGCCCCGGCACAAAAGAGCTGCACAGCACTGACTGCACACTATGACATACAGTGACTAAATTCATGGAATCTGTCTTTGTCCAGGGAATCCACAGGCACCAGTGTATGTGGGTGTTTGGGATGTTAGGGAACACCTCAAGATGTTGAGGCATGAGACATGGATGGCTCGAAAGCCACCAGAACAAAGCAACAATAGTCATTCAAATCGAAGAAATAAGCCTTCAAATAAGCATGATTTTAAACCCCACACAGGAAATCAAGAACAGTGACAGGTGATCACACAAAAGGCAAGTTGGACAAAATCACTGTAAACATCCTCAGTGATGACCACAAAAATGGGCTGACAGGGTGAAGAAAAATGAGACCATGATAAATGAGGTCCAACCCTCTGAAAAGGAAATGCAGAAGCAGCTCAGCCAACTTCCTGAAAGGGGTTAATTCCATGACTTCAAGTCAGTAAATAACAATGGGTCAGTTAAGGAGGAACATCCTGTGGGTTATTAGACTATTAGAATATGTAAGGTACTGATTTGGTGGCATATATGTAAGAAAAATTCTCTCAGATGGTGGCAGTCAGGGGATCTGTAAGAAATTGGGGGATTAGTTTGAAAGGGATAAAAACCCCACTCAAATGATAAATACAATCCTTGTCAGGATGAACCACAACAGTCACTAAATACATATGTGCCTAACCCTCTAGTAGCTCTGTGCAAAATCAGTCAGGTTTAACTTAGTGGCAATGGGTAAAGTAATTATGCACTCAAACAGTAATAAAGTAAAAACATAACGCAAGAAAAATCCCAAACCATGTTAGAAAACACGGTAATTTTTTAAATATTTAAACCAATCCAATAGGTTGAACCAGAGATATAAAATGTTTACATTTTCAGTAGAAATAGCACCAAAAAGCACAAAGGTCCAGTAACGGTTATCTGTTTGTACTGGACCAGGTAAAAGCAAAAAGTTAAGGCTGACCACAATGGAGCACAGGTTGGATATTGGGACCAGGTTTATCCTGATGGAAAGTTTACCTTCTTAGTCCAGTTTCATGTGAGAAGCATTCATCAACAAGTTGATCAGCAGTTGGGCTGCAAGCTAGATCTGGATGGGGGTTTGGGGGGGTCCTCAAGGTGGTCACTGTAGACCCAGGTCCTGGTGAGAACCTTGCAATGGGGGTGCATTCCTCATCAGAGTGAACAACTAGTTGACGGTTGACACTTTGCATTGGCAAGACACATAGGGCGGTTAATGCTGTCTAGAAGAACTCTGAGCAGTGAGGTCCAGGGTTATTATCCAGGAAGGTTGCATTGGCAGTCAAGTTCCGGTCCCGCATTGCCCTCGAAGTCCACTCGTGTTTGCAGAAGTGCGGGGACAGTTCTATTCAGTGTGAAGAACCTAGAACCTTTTTGTTTTCATTTGGAGTCTAGTTCTTGCAGTATTAAGTTTGGAGGAGTACACTTTAACACCAGGCAAGAGTCCAGGACCTGGGTGAGGGGGGCCGGTCTTGGGGGTTAGCACTCATTCTGGCAGAGGCCAGCAGCAGAGTACAGGCCAGAACAAGTTGGTTATGGTCAGTGGGGCAGTTGCATGGAACAGCCTCTGGAAGTTTGTTGTGTTGCAATAGCTCCAAAAAGAGGTCAGCCAACTGCCCTATAGAGTCATTTTGGGGTCCTGGGTTCAAGGCAGGCAGGTCCAGTCTTCCTTTGAGTTCTTCAGACAACAGGGTAGTCCTTGTTCAGATTCTTCACAGGTCCTGGAGAGTACTGGGAAGGCCACTTTTACGCCCAGTGCCAAACTGTGGGTGGGAGAAACTCCTGGCCACCCTAACCAATAGGGTGAAAGTTCTCAGGGGTGACCCAGCTCACTGTTGTAGTACTTTCTGTGAGTTTAGCTCCACCTAAACACAACATGGCAGAACCTGTCTTCCTCTGGTCAGAGCTCTATGTGCTCACCCAGTGGTGTGGCTATAATAATGGACAATAAATATTTATGATCACGCCAGACTAGTGCTGAAGCAGCTCCCCCCTCTATCTGGGTTTGGAACCAAGCTGAATAGGAAGACAAAAGATAGCAGGCCTATGTGTGAGCTATATCTGCCTGTGACAGGATAGGCACCCTCTGAATCTCAGGAAGCGGCTATGCACAGCCCCCAAGCCAACTTGCTCAAGGAAGAAAAACACCTCTACACAGTCAAACCTTTTGTCCACTGTCTGGGAGCAATACACGTCTCACTACAGAGGAGCCATTCAACAGTCAGGTGTTATGTGTCCCTGTTGGGCCTAGAAAGAAACAATACTGATTCCAGCTGCTCGTACAGTTAGGGAGGATACACTTTGGCCTTCGATTTATCTCACAAATATGCGTTTTGACGCCCTGAGCAAACTGAAAGCCTTACTGTTTCAAAGAGATGTGGCCTTAACTTCTGCTAAGGAGACATTTTATCTTCGGGTTGCAGGGTCCTCTTCAGAGATACAGGCGCACCTTCACACTAACTTCCTACAACAATTTTGGAGAGCTGGTGCATCTTATTTTTAACATGTCTAGTACAAAGGGAATAGCACATTTTCTCAAAAGTATAGGCTCTGCTTTGGTTAGCACCTTCCAGACAGTTTTTGGAGTCATTCCATCTTTAATACACTCCATGCTCAGAAGCATCTTTGGAAGTCTTCCGCTGGTCCTGTTCCTGATTTTTGAGGCCCGTGATTTTACCTGTTCTGCTCAGCAGTAGATGTTCAACTTCAAGATCAAATGGAGCTAGCACTACCACATGTGCTATTGTGGCGTGAACACATGGTGCATTGCTTTGGCGCACCCTTGCTTTGAGAACTGAATGAGCATTAGCTCTTATCATTTTGGCCTTTATGGCTTCACTGCATACAGCCTGTGTTACGCTGTCTGTTGTGCACTTTTGAGTGTGCCTTGGATTTATGCCTAGGATTGCAACTGGTTGAGCCTTCAGACATAAATGTACTGAGGGACCCCTTAAAGGCCCATGGGTATAGATGTCCACTTTGTATTCCGTTGCTCCTAGCTGGATTCTACACGCCTTTCTGGGATACATCGGCTTCTGGTGAATTGGATCTTGGCTCAGGGTCGGCAGGACTACCTACGGCTGTAGTCATTCCATCAGCAGCTGATCTGAGAGTTGGAGGGGAACACATTGCTCTATAAACTTGCTATGAGGTGTGTCTCTGGCATCATCCTCTGCAGATCCTGGGAACCGAATTTTTTTGTCTAGCATTCGGGTGCATAAACATTCCACTTGGTGGGAACTTTTAATTCGGCCTGCTTTTTTACATTGTAAATTGTTTTTAAATAGTTTTTTACTTTTTGCTTTTACTTTAGATGGCTTTCTTTGTACTTTTGCCTTCTAAATTGTATGATTGCCTTTTTAATAGTTTTTAACTTGATTTTAGATCATGGACTTTAGGGTTACATTTTACATTTGCATATGTATTTTGTATTTTGTAGCTATAACTTTCTAGTATATTTTAGATTGCTCTGCAGTTGACTTATGTTTGCGGAATGGGTGCTGTGTGCTCTGGTTGAGCCTAGAAAGAAACATTACCATTTTACATACACACAGGTTTTTTTCCTAATTTGACTTCACTTTCATACAATGACTTTCGACAAACATTTGCGCCAATGACAATGGGAAGTAGTTTCCATGAAACTGTACTTACTTACAAAATCAACTTCGCAAGAACACCATCATGAAACCTTGAACATCAAGAACAAGATCTATACATACAAGGTGCAAAAATGATTGTTTGTTTTCGCCCATGAGCTGACACAGTTATTTGTAGCACATAAACAATGACGGCCTCACTAGAATCTCAGTCTACGGCAAGAATGCTTTCCAATATAAATAAAGCATTTCCGGCTTGGGAGAGAGGAGCACTTGCAGTCATTTGTGAGGTCGCTACAGGCTGAAACCTCAGCCCATCTGTTTACTGAACTTTCGACAAGGGATGTCCAACTTGTGACAACAACAAATACCTACATCTGTTACCATGATCCCTGGGAGAGCTCAGGGTTGTCATGTTCTGTGATTGCAAAAACCGTTTGCTACCCATCCAGGTTTAGGGGTCCATATGGTGGCACTGTGAGCTAGCCTGTCTTTAGGATGACGTATGCTCTGGGGTACACGGAATCAGTCTGGCACCATTGGTACATTTATGTTGCCCAACAAACATAGAGTTCCTACTGGGAAGTGGGGAACTACACGACACAGGTGACACTGGACACTCGCAGTAAGGCACATCTGTCATAGGCAGGAAAATAACAACTTTAAAAAAGTGTAATTTCTAAAATAGTAATATAGAATATGACTTCACCATTAAGTTGGCTTTTAAAGTTCTATCAAAATAAGTCTTTGATTAGTGTTTCCCTATGGGAAAGCTGGTCTTGCTACAATGAATAAATTAATTTGGAGGTTTTTAACTGCTAGGACATGTAAAACCTTATACATGTCCTACATCTTACATACCAAGCAACATCCTGTATGAACATATACGGGGGTTGAATTATGAGTATTAATAAGGAATGTTTAGCCCTGGCAAAAGGTTTATTTTGCTAGGTCAAAATGTAAGTTGAAAACTGCCCATCCAGGCTCCAGTGGCTGACCAGGAGACATATTCTACATAGCTACTTTACAGGGTGGCACAATGAGTGCTGCAGCCCACTAATAGTATTTAATTTACAGGCCCTGGGAACATGTCGCACCATATACTAGGGAGGTACAAGTAAATAACATTTGCTAATTACGGAAATAAAAGTGTAATCATATTTTAAGGGGAGAGCACACGCACTTTAAGACTGGGTAATAGGAGTAATGAGCGCAGAGCCCTTTTGCCAACAAAAACAGGCTCAGCTACAGAAGGCAAACATTTCGGGGAATACTGTGCAAAAGATGCTAATTTCAAACAGTATGTTTTATGCTTTTATTGAACTATTCATAAAATAAGACTCAATGAGCAAAATGATGATCTGATGAACAAACTCACCAATTTCACTCTGATGTAATGCAGTTCTGATGAACAAGAAAATTGTACAATATATAAATCCAATAAAACATGTGAAAAAAGACTTTAGAAATAGAATTTTTGCGTTTTATGAATATTGTCCAAAACATATTCAAGTGTTGCATTCAGTACTAATCGTACTTGTGGCACATTTTACCAGATGTTTACGGTACCTGGACTGAAGGTATTTTATTCTAGAGAGCATATCCAGATGTCCAGCTGAATACTGCTCAATAACATCCTTCACATCGTAAGGTCTCAACGTTTCCTTGAATTTTTTCTTATGTAGAAGAAATTGCATTATTCTGCAGAAAGAACAATATATTACTCTTCTTGGGTCAGAAACGTTTTGTTAATATTACATATAAATCTGTATCAGTGCAAGACTGATTGATACACAACGCCTAAAACAATACATGTTACATTTCGAAAAAGATGTGTGTAAACTATTGTTTTTCTTGTCCTGGTGAGCAAATGCTGGAAACAAGGTACTTTTACTAGTACAGTCAGAAACAATGATCTGGCTATAAATCCATTAAAAATGATTACTTGTTTTAATTGCTCCATGATCGATTATTATTATTGGTCACTTGGTTTCTGTTTTACAGGGCACATGGCTTATTAGAACAGTGGAATCTTGGGAGCTCTATTGAAAACAATGGAGTTCTCCATATATATATATATATATATATATATATATATATATATATATATATATATATATATATATATATATATATATATATATATATATATATATATATATATTATAGAAACCTCCGTCTCGCTCGCGCTGCAGCCTTTCTTGCAGCTTCGAACAGGAACAGGCACGAACCAAGGTATAGGATGCCAAGTGTTACTTTATTTCTTGTGCTCTCGCCATAACGTTTCGGCTCTCTCGAGCCTTGATCACATGACAGCGTGCCATAAGGGTGAAGATACTTTTAAAGTGCAAGTGCTAACATTTCATTGGGTTACAGTTTAGTAAACACAAAAAACAGACTTGATTATAATATCTCACTAAAATAGAAGATATATATACACAATAAAACCAAGTCACAATGCAGGTAAAATACCTACACTTTGAGAATATGATACACTATCTGAAACATAATACCTGACTACAAATTATAATACTCATCATCATGGATGTCGTAGGTGTCAGGTATATTGTCATCAATATAAAATAATGGGTTAAATCCCCTGAGGTGAAGTGTAATTGCATACAAAACTGATGTTCTCAACGATAACTCATACCTAAAGTGCTACATGCTAGAAAAAAGAGCAAAAGTACAATTTGTGCAATTAAAAAACATCAAATACAAAAAATATTCATTTAGACAGGCTGAGCCCAGTCCTGTCTATTCCAATAGAAATGAACTGCCAGATGTAATCACTGAGTGTACAATGAGAGAAAAAATAGCTATAAAATACAGAGGAATAAATTGTTGCTAATCAGACTATATTCAGGAGGTAGACAATGCCACAATGTACAGTACTCAAAGAAATGTATTAAGCCACTTATCACAACTCAAAGGGTTGTGAAATAGGGGTATGTAGTGCAAACAGCGCAATAAATAGTCAATAAATAGTCATGGGATGGTCCATTAAAAAATAGTTCTTAAAAAATGAGTCATGTTAAAACAATAAATAGTAATAAATCTCATAAAATACTATTTAAAAACCTTAATTGACTCCTGCACCCCACAATTACTCATAAACCCTATTCCCATCCTACAGAGCCTAGTGTAAACATGTGTATAAATCTTCCGTAAGATGTAAATGTAATGTAAATGTAAATGTAAATGTTGTGTACTTGTAAAGCGCACAGCTGCCCACACCGCGGGCGTCCCGGCGCTGTATGCCACTGGGGAACCCGTCCTGGCTTTCCCAGTGAGATGGTCCCTTCTGGGCACCCCCAAGGTGAGACCAGGCATCCCCGGCGTTGAAGGGGCCGTTGTGAAGAATAAGCAAGCTATTGCCCAGAGTTGCAGAGTGGAGCTCAAGGTTAGTGTAGGCGCCGAGGCTAGAATTATCAAGCCTGTGGACATTTTGACCCAAGACCCTGCCGCGTTGGGAATCGAACTCTGGTCCCGGGCTGATCTCAGCTTCTGGGTCTGCCGTCTCTAACCATTGAGCCACACTTCTTCACGCAACCCCCTGGCTGCTTGGTATCTAACTGTAGGATGTATTTAGTTTCATGTTTGCGTAATTTTGACTCCCTATTTCCCCCCATCTGCTGGCTAGTACTGCATCATTAACAAAATATTGGAGTCCCTTGTTGTTGCTCTAATGGTGATCTTTAAAATGTCTAGCAACCGGATAGGTATTGTCTTGGGAGGTTATGGCCCTCAGATGTTGCAATATACGTTTGTGGACCGGGAACTTGGTACTTCCCACATAACGAAATGCACAGGGACATTCAAGAATGTAGACCCCGTATTCGGTCTTACATGTGAGAATTTTGCTAATCTGATGTTCATGATTGCTAAAACCATCCTTGTATGTCATCTTGTTAGTGCCATGTGTACAGGCTTTACAGGTTTTACATTTAAAAAAAACTTAATTGCTCTGCAGCCAAGAGGTTTTTTCCAGTACTTCCGGGCCAGTGTCAACCAATCTATCCTTCATGTTTGGGGTTCTACTGTTGATATAGATGCCTTCTTTGGTAGTAGATTGCCTATTACAGGGTCTTTGAGTATAATGGGCCAGTTCTTATTGATCAATCTGCGTATATCCTTATGTTGGTTGCAATAACCAATGATGAAAAGGAAGGAGTCTACTGCATTGGTTTTCCCTACATTTTCTAAATATTTCTATTTTGATGCCTCATCCGAGACATCATATTTAGATAATAATGTGGGGCGGCTAATCATCATAGATTTTTGTCTTGCTTTATCAATGATCTTACGTTGATACCCTCTTTCCAGGAACCTCTCTGTACTGGCTGCCTGTGCAAGTTGTAGATCCTTATCATTACTGCACAGTCTCCTAAGGCAAACCATTTTGCCATACGGAATGTTCATTATTAAATGAGCTGGGTGTGTGCTGCCTGCATGTAGGGTTGTATTTCCAGTGGTACTCTTTCGATACAATCTGGTTTCTAACTTGTTCCCGCTGGCATACACCTCTGTGTCAAGGAAGGGTACTTTTTCTTGGCTTATAGTAACTGTGAAATTAAGATTGTATTGATTCACGTTGAGTCTATATATATATATATATATATATATATATATATATATATATATATATATTCCAAACTGTTGCCTGTGTATAGAGGAGCCTCACGCCAGGATATAATATTGCCACCATCAGCTTTATTGGAGGGGTTGAAGCGGGGCACACACCAGCAATGTCTCACAAAATAAATTAAAGTTCCGCCTGACGCGTTTCGTGGTCATTCCACTTTATCAAAGGCTCACGAACTGAAGAGGCAGCAGCACCGCACTTGAAAGCACCACTAACAATTCTCCGACCCCGCCTTCATGGGCGTAGCCCTTCCAGCGGCACTCTGGTCTTCGTAGTGCTTCATATTTCTCCAGTGAGCAGCTGCGCTAATGCCCCCCTAATCAAATTGTCAAAATTGCTACCACAGTGGGCCGTGGGACATGGCTCGAGTCCCCGCTTACCCAGTCTTCCTCCAACAGCCCGGCTCCTGTCCCATAAGTAGCGGCGCTTTACACGTCGTTGCAGGAGTGCTGAAACAACACCGGAGCTCCTCCGCGGCTCAGGCAAGCCGCCATCAATTCCAAACTGTTGCCTGTGTATAGAGGAGCCTCACGCCAGGATATAATATTGCCACCATCAGCTTTATTGGAGGGGTTGAAGCGGGGCACACACCAGCAATGTCTCACAAAATAAATTAAAGTTCCGCCTGACGCGTTTCGTGGTCATTCCACATTATCAAAGGCTCACGAACTGAAGAGGCAGCAGCACCGCACTTGAAAGCACCACTAACAATTCTCCGACCCCGCCTTCATGGGCGGAGCCCTTCCAGCGGCACTCTGGTCTTCGTAGTGCTTCATATTTCTCCAGTGAGCAGCTGCGCTAATGCCCCCCTAATCAAATTGTCAAAATTGCTACCACAGTGGGCCGTGGGACATGGCTCGAGTCCCCGCTTACCCAGTCTTCCTCCAACAGCCCGGCTCCTGTCCCATAAGTAGCGGCGCTTTACACGTTGTTGCAGGAGTGCTGAAACAACACCGGAGCTCCTCCGCGGCTCAGGCAAGCCGCCATCAATTCCAAACTGTTGCCTGTGTATAGAGGAGCCTCACGCCAGGATATAATATTGCCACCATCAGCTTTATTGGAGGGGTTGAAGCGGGGCACACACCAGCAATGTCTCACGAAATAAATTAAAGTTCCGCCTGGCGCGTTTCGTGGTCATTCCACTATATCAAAGGCTCACGAACTGAAGAGGCAGCAGCACCGCACTTGAAAGCACCACTAACAATTCTCCGACCCCGCCTTCATGGGCGTAGCCCTTCCAGCGGCACTCTGGTCTTCGTAGTGCTTCATATTTCTCCAGTGAGCAGCTGCGCTAATGCCCCCCTAATCAAATTGTCAATATTGCTACCACAGTGGGCCGTGGGACATGGCTCGAGTCCCCGCTTACCCAGTCTTCCTCCAACAGCCCGGCTCCTGTCCCATAAGTAGCGGCGCTTTACACGTCGTTGCAGGAGTGCTGAAACAACACCGGAGCTCCTCCGCGGCTCAGGCAAGCCGCCATCAATTCCAAACTGTTGCCTGTGTATAGAGGAGCCTCACGCCAGGATATAATATTGCCACCATCAGCTTTATTGGAGGGGTTGAAGCGGGGCACACACCAGCAATGTCTCACAAAATAAATTAAAGTTCCGCCTGACGCGTTATGACCACGAAACGCGTCAGGCGGAACTTTAATTTATTTTGTGAGACATTGCTGGTGTGTGCCCCGCTTCAACCCCTCCAATAAAGCTGATGGTGGCAATATTATATCCTGGCGTGAGGCTCCTCTATACACAGGCAACAGTTTGGAATTGATGGCGGCTTGCCTGAGCCGCGGAGGAGCTCCGGTGTTGTTTCAGCACTCCTGCAACGACGTGTAAAGCGCCGCTACTTATGGGACAGGAGCCGGGCTGTTGGAGGAAGACTGGGTAAGCGGGGACTCGAGCCATGTCCCACGGCCCACTGTGGTAGCAATTTTGACAATTTGATTAGGGGGGCATTAGCGCAGCTGCTCACTGGAGAAATATGAAGCACTACGAAGACCAGAGTGCCGCTGGAAGGGCTACGCCCATGAAGGCGGGGTCGGAGAATTGTTAGTGGTGCTTTCAAGTGCGGTGCTGCTGCCTCTTCAGTTCGTGAGCCTTTGATAAAGTGGAATGACCACGAAACGCGTCAGGCGGAACTTTAATTTATTTTGTGAGACATTGCTGGTGTGTGCCCCGCTTCAACCCCTCCAATAAAGCTGATGGTGGCAATATTATATCCTGGCGTGAGGCTCCTCTATACACAGGCAACAGTTTGGAATTGATGGCGGCTTGCCTGAGCTGCGGAGGAGCTCCGGTGTTGTTTCAGCACTCCTGCAACGACGTGTAAAGCGCCGCTACTTATGGGACAGGAGCCGGGCTGTTGGAGGAAGACTGGGTAAGCGGGGACTCGAGCCATGTCCCACGGCCCACTGTGGTAGCAATTTTGACAATTTGATTAGGGGGGCATTAGCGCAGCTGCTCACTGGAGAAATATGAAGCACTACGAAGACCAGAGTGCCGCTGGAAGGGCTACGCCCATGAAGGCGGGGTCGGAGAATTGTTAGTGGTGCTTTCAAGTGCGGTGCTGCTGCCTCTTCAGTTCGTGAGCCTTTGATAAAGTGGAATGACCACGAAACGCGTCAGGCGGAACTTTAATTTATTTTGTGAGACATTGCTGGTGTGTGCCCCGCTTCAACCCCTCCAATAAAGCTGATGGTGGCAATATTATATCCTGGCGTGAGGCTCCTCTATACACAGGCAACAGTTTGGAATATATATATATATATATATATATATATATACATATATAAATAATTTTATTCGATCAATAACATGATCATACACATACATAAAATCACATAACAAAGAATATTTCCTGAAGATGTTAAAAATACAAAAGCTTGAAATAGTATCAATTTAGTAATCCTAAACACCATTCAGGAAAAGATTGCTAGATTAAAACTAACATGCTATAATTAAAAAGATTTCTATGGACCTACATCAAGATATCATTTTACTACTTTAGACCTCTGCCACCAGGCATACAACAGATATCTTGATATTGTGAAAGTAAGCCACCTTGTCGTGTATGACCTAAATATGCGTAGAGCATCAGAGTGGCGGGAAAAGGAGAGCAGTTGACAGGCCGGAATAATCCATGTTTTTCTTTGGTTTGCATAGGCGGGACAGAAGAAAATAAAATCTATAGTCTCTGGGGTAGAGTTGCTAGATGGGCACAGAGGGTTACAGTAACATTTTCCCAACTGTTAATTGCATTCAGTGGGAAGACCCCAATCCTAAATTGTATGTAAAGTGCTCAGGCCTGAGGGGGGTTAACGTCATCCATATATAAATACAACTTAAAACAGTTCTTGACATTTAAAAAAAATGGAGGTTAAAGTGCCAGGTGCCCTACATCAGTGCAAAAAGAATCAACAACAACCCAATACCTTTTTTTTACTGGGGTACCATTTTCTTTCGTAATAGACTGTTGGTCCTCCCACGTAATTTCCAGGACCAGTCTGAAAAGCCACTCCTTAACCTTATTGAACCAGACCAATCGCTCTTTATGTCTATGAAGAATTAGTCATTCATCCACTGCGTCCTTTACGGGAATCTGGGTACTACTAGTCCAGAGTCTTACCCAAAACATAACCACTTTGAGGACAGCGAAATAGGTATTAGGCTTTAGAGCAAGGTCAAGGCGTAGAGGTAATAGTGGCGTATTCATTGGGAGGTTAAGGATCACCCATAAAAATGTATTTTCTGCAACCTCTAGCTATTTCAAATGCTCCAGTCACCACAGTTCTTCCCCGTATGGGGCTGCACCTATGCCTTTAGCTTGATGTATTTCTAGGATGAGGGAAAATGGGCGGAAGGCTGAGCGTTTTAACCCCTTTACTATTGCACAGTCCACATGTTGAAGTGTCAGCACACTCTTCTGGATTTGGGGAGTCCATGCTAAATTATCACTGATTCTGACTCTCAAATAATCGAAGGCCTTGATCTGCTCTAAGAATTGAGGACCCAGCCTCACTTTTCCCTTGGTAGATTTATAGGGATTGAAAACTCTGAATTTTGTTTTGAGCAGTTTATTTCAAGGCCCCGATCTTTGCATGCTTTCGCGAACTTTGATAGCACAATCTGGATGCCCATTGAAGTTTTGGAAATGAGCAGCGAATCGTCTGCAATTAGCTAGCAGGGTATATGGTTACCAGCTAATTTTGGCGGGTCACCTTCACAGTCATAGCGTTCGCTTATAAGCCCATTCATATACAAGGTGAACAGGATTGGGGCAAGCACACAACCCTGGTGCACCACCTTTGAAACAGTATGCTATTAGTGAGACTACCATCAAAGTTCCACCTGACTTTCTCAGTTATCTTGATGTGAGCGAACCAATAGTTCAAGCAAGTCAGAGGGAAGTCCTAAGTCCCTGAGGGCAGCCCAGAGTTTAGTATGGTCTATGGAACCAAATGCCATTTCAAGGTCGACAAATAGGACATACAAGTGGCCCCTCCTGATCTTCACTTCTTTCCAAATGAGCAAGACGAATCGGAACATCTGATCTGGGGTGCTCGTGGAAACCCTAAAACCTTCCTACAGATGAGAGAGTATGTTGTTTTCCTCTATCCAACTTTGAAGATGGGACAGGATTATTTTGCTGAAGACTTTCTGTGAAACATCTATGAGGCTGATTGGACTGCAGTTAGAGGGGTCCCCTTTATCTCCTTTTTTGAATATGGGGATTATTTCAGCACCTTCACAGGCTGCAGGGATATCCCCCCTCGTAAAATGGCATTAAAAAATATTCACAGCAATGGAACCCATATATTGGGCTCTGCTTTTAACAGGTCTCCCAATAGTCCATATAGCCCTGGGGCTTTCCCAGCCTGAAGTAAAGTAATTGCTGTTACAATTTCCTCTAAGAAAAAACGGACTACATCTTCCTGTACAGGTCCCTAACTGCTACTGCTGCCTCACCCTCGAGCTCACAGGTTGCACCAGTATATAGTTTCTGAAAGTACTCTTCCCAGACATATGATTGTATATGGAATCCATTTTCACTAACCTGCTTGGTTTACCCTTTTGAAAGTAGGTGCCAGAAAAGCTGGCAATCCTTCAGTCTTTATGCCTCAAATAGTTTATGCCAATTCTCAACCTCCCATGGTATTTTGTATCCCTTGCTTTACTGCCACAGATAGATCATTCCTAGCTTGCCTACATTCCTCAGTAAACCATGGGGCAATATTCCGTTTTGGAATGTTAGAGTTACATCTTCTAAAGTAGGCTTTTATACTATTTGTTAATTGATGAAAGCTAGACACAATACAACCATCACTTTGACTGGATTACTCAGTACCGTGAGGGACTGGGCCACTCTTTATACATCTTGGGGAGCAGTTTACCATCAACCATAATCTGGGGCCATTTAACTCTCCTATTGTTATTGGTAGTAACAACAGGGGCCATCACCAGATGAGTTTGACAATGCAAAATAGGGAGGCCAAATAGCCTCAGAAAGAGTATTATATTTGCTGTCCTCGCGGTTTAGAACAGTCATGTTATTGACATGGGGCCAGAGGTCAAGTCCACCATGATGTAGTCGATCCTGCTTCCAACATTCCCCCTCTTAAACGCAAACTTTGCTTTCTCATCTGAGGGTGCCCGCCCATTACAAGTGTGCACTTCATAGGCAACAGTAAAAGACAATACTAGCTGCCCAACCTTTGTACATCTTTTAATGGCAGGTACCTGGAGCTTTTTTACACCCCTGACTTGCTCCTCCTCCTGTATTATTTTCTGTACAAAGTCTACAGGCTCATAAGTCATATTGAAATCACCAGCTACCATGAGGTAATACTCTTCCCTCGAAATATCGAGGAAGTTTGAAAGCGTTGTTGTAGTGTCTGAGGGCTTGTGGTGGCGACTACACCTATTATATATGTTTATTAATCTGAATATTGAATGTTCCCTTTAAGCAATATCCTATCTAGGCCTTTCAGGAATGTTCGCATTGTTCAGCATTCTGTCCATCAACTGTTTATTTTGCATAAGTCGCCCTAAGTGGGATGGTTATGCCCAGACATGGCTCCCATGCTCACTACACCACTGGACTCAAGCTAGCCTGGCTGATGAAGGGTGATGCCCTGAAACCGGTCCCAGGATGCTTGCTTCCGGTCCAGGAAGGACCTGGCTTGGCAGTTCAGGCTTGACTGATTTGCATATGGCTGGGTCCATACTGGGGTGGTGTGGTGGGCAAAAGAATGATGGATTTAACCCAGATTCTTGTGACTGGGGGGGGAATGTTTGCATTGTCCAGCATTCCATCAATCAACTGTTTCTTTTGCACAAGAAACTAGCAGCAGCTCCTTAACCTGTGCACTATCTGGGTAATACACTAGATTGTGTCGCAGGAGTCAAACCAAGAGCTATGAAGTGGTAGGTCCTATGACAACTATGAGAGATAAAAAAGGAAGAAGGCCTGAGTATGGTGGAGATGCCTGACCAATTTGAGGAAAATGAAATTTTACATGGCCAATGTGTCCCCTGCGTGTACCCCACGTTTAGTGTACTTGCATGTCACCCATGCATTTTCCCTCTCATGTCTGCAATAATAATGCCTCTGCATTTCCGTCCCACTTTAGGATGTCAGTTACCAAGTCTCCCATGAAAGAAACGTTAATTTTGCACTGAGGCCCATGTTGCCCATGTTTTTGCATTGTACACGTTTAATAAAATCGAGATGAACCCATTTTGTGGCTCAGCCTGAGCCAGGACCCGAATTAAGGTTTTCATGCCTCCAGACACTCTGAGGGCTGCAGCTAGGTATCCCTGACCTCTCGCATACTTCTGGCTAAGCCGAGAGGGGCCCAGCCCGGGGTGCCAAGACAGTATTTTGCACACAGTTATCTGCTTGCTCTACAGAATCACATTCCTGCCTAGTGAAGAAGGTAAACAGAACCCGTCTGCAGAGATAGGGCCTAGCCTTTCTGTCTCCGTTCAAGTGATTTGCAGAGCTCGCATCCATAGAAAGCCCAAAGCCCCCACGCAATGAACGAAGAAATATATGCCCACACTGGCTCTTGGTGATGAGCGACCTTTTGCTTGAGCGACCTTTACTTCAGATAATACATCCCCGGACTTAAGATATCAGATAATACAAGACGTGCAGGTCGCCCTGACACTGAAGGCCTCCCTACCAGACCGAAAGTCAGCTCCCCCCAGTTTCCCCCCAGTTACGCGTTAGTTGCACGTCATGACCAAGTTTCGCACACAAGTAGGGCAAAGGTTCCAGCTGGCCATGCGACCCCCTCCATGTATCCACCCACCTATGACATTATACATATTTACAACATTTAAACTACACACATATATACAAATATTAAACAATCTTCTTTTACAAAAAGCTACGTATTCACAAATATTTACTCGTTGTGAGATATTTCGTTGCCTTTATGAAATATTTCTCACTTTTTGATTACCAAAAAACAAAAGAAAGCAACCCATTCATTGCAAGGGAGATGCTTTCTTTTGTTTTTTGGTAATCAAAAAGTTTAAATGTTGTAAATATGTATAATTATGGTTCAGAAGTATCTTTCCCTTCCATGAAAACTTAAATTTGATTAAAAAAAAATTGCAACAGGTTTAAATAAAATACCTGCACAAACTGAAGAGTTTCTTTGTTTGTGCTTTGTTGATTGAATTTCTTATAATAATCATTATCGTGGGGGCTAGCAAACTTTTTCATGTCCACATTTAATTGGTCCAGCTTCCCCTGCATCCCAGGACCATACTCCTTTTCTTTACAAAGCAATGATATAGTGGCACAAACTTTCTTGAGCCTTCCGCCGAACGAACAGCGCTTGGCCGGTGTTTACATGGTCCAACATTTAATAACGTTGTATGAAAGTCAATATTCTGATCCCGGTCACTTGTATAAATTACTGGACGACATACTTCTAGAAAGATGGACAGGCCTGGGTACTGATTTAATTAATGTCATCTTGGATCAACGACATAAGTACTTGAATTCTCTGACCACATGCATGCTTCCCGCCCCACACCACGACAGAAAGCACCTATACATAGACAGACAGAACCCCCTACGAGAGGTACATCCCGTCAAAAATGCAACCGGTGAGCTTCAACGGGTGTATGTTTACACCCCCTTGACAAAATTAGAAATATTGGAAATGAAAAAGATGTTGCCCTGCCATGATAAAGACCCAGGGGGGGTTCACCGAGAATTAAAAGACATTCTCCGCATCGGAGTTTATACGTACGCTGACATTCTGAAACTATTGAAAGTACTGTTGCCTGCTGGTATTTATGAAAAGCTTAAGTAAAAAGACTGGGAGGTGGGAGAGAAAAAGTTAAGTTGGACAGAATTGGAAACAGAGGATAAAGCCAGGCTTCCGGGGGTTGGTCTTGGGGACAAAGCTAAAGAACTACCTGAACTCCTAATACAGGTTTTGCCGAGACTATTGACTACTAAAAAGGGGAGGCTCTTGCAGCAGAATCTTACCTGGAGGAACACCTCGCCACCTCGCCACACGCAGCCTCACGCCCCTGGGTCCAGGAACGCTGTAGGTCTCGCCGCCATCACCAACTCGGCGGCTGGAGACTACAGCTCCCAGCGGGCTTTGCGTGTACTTCCGGTCCCCGCAGACAGCGCGCCCGGAGGCGCTACAAAGGCGGGCCAGCCCCTCGGTGGAGCGGGAGGCTCTTGCAGCAGAATCTTACCTGGAGGAACACCTCGCCACCTCGCCACACGCAGCCTCACGCCCCTGGGTCCAGGAACGCTGTAGGTCTCGCCGCCATCACCAACTCGGCGGCTGGAGACTACAGCTCCCAGCGGGCTTTGCGTGTACTTCCGGTCCCCGCAGACAGCGCGCCCGGAGGCGCTACAAAGGCGGGCCAGCCCCTCGGTGGAGCGGGAGGCTCTTGCAGCAGAATCTTACCTGGAGGAACACCTCGCCACCTCGCCACACGCAGCCTCACGCCCCTGGGTCCAGGAACGCTGTAGGTCTCGCCGCCATCACCAACTCGGCGGCTGGAGACTACAGCTCCCAGCGGGCTTTGCGTGTACTTCCGGTCCCCGCAGACAGCGCGCCCGGAGGCGCTACAAAGGCGGGCCAGCCCCTCGGTGGAGTGGGAGGCTCTTGCAGCAGAATCTTACCTGGAGGAACACCTCGCCACCTCGCCACACGCAGCCTCACGCCCCTGGGTCCAGGAACGCTGTAGGTCTCGCCGCCATCACCAACTCGGCGGCTGGAGACTACAGCTCCCAGCGGGCTTTGCGTGTACTTCCGGTCCCCGCAGACAGCGCGCCCGGAGGCGCTACAAAGGCGGGCCAGCCCCTCGGTGGAGCGGGAGGCTCTTGCAGCAGAATCTTACCTGGAGGAACACCTCGCCACCTCGCCACACGCAGCCTCACGCCCCTGGGTCCAGGAACGCTGTAGGTCTCGCCGCCATCACCAACTCGGCGGCTGGAGACTACAGCTCCCAGCGGGCTTTGCGTGTACTTCCGGTCCCCGCAGACAGCGCGCCCGGAGGTGCTACAAAGGCGGGCCAGCCCCTCGGTGGAGCGGGAGGCTCTTGCAGCAGAATCTTACCTGGAGGAACACCTCGCCACCTCGCCACACGCAGCCTCACGCCCCTGGGTCCAGGAACGCTGTAGGTCTCGCCGCCATCACCAACTCGGCGGCTGGAGACTACAGCTCCCAGCGGGCTTTGCGTGTACTTCCGGTCCCCGCAGACAGCGCGCCCGGAGGCGCTACAAAGGCGGGCCAACCCCTCCGCGTCGCGGACGCGCGCGGACGACGCCGGGCGGAGCCCGGGCAGAGGGCGGGCCGTCTGTGGCCGTCCGGGGCAGGAGGCGGCAGGGCAGGGCCACCCCCCTTACAACCACCGTAAAGATCTCAGTTCGTGGTGCCTCATTGTGGGGCCGGAACCCAGCATGTCAACACGTTCTGGTAAGGCCTTGAGGGGTGGCGGTGAAAGTACGCCTGGGGGCACTATGTTTGGCTCTATGGACAAGTTCCTCACTAGGGTGGCGGCTGTCATCGACAATGAACTCGCTATATCAGAACGGCGCCTTTCTATTGACTTTCCCCCTTCCAAAAGCACATCTCCAGCAACAGTGTTGTCCTCACAAAACTCTACTTCCCTTGCACGCTTGTCTGGGGACCTACCTGGGGATTCTTACATTGCACTAATAGAGGGTGAGGTAGAGGGTGGTACAGACGGGGCAGAAAGCTTGCAGACTGGTAATCACCCCACCAGCCCTTGTGCTGTGCTTAAGGAGCCCTGCACCGTGTCTTCCATAGCATGTCCACCTGGCAACCAGTCCCAACACTGCCCTGACGCTCCTGCTCCCGACCCACAACCTCCCCCTAAGACTCGTTCTACTCAGGGCCACAACAAAAGGAAGGGGAAAAGGGCAATCAACATTCGAAAGGGCTGTTCTCCCTTGTTTACTAAGCACGCCAGGTGCCCGTCCCAGAGGGGTCTTTCTTCCCCGGGTGCCGTAGGTCCTGTAACCTCAGGGATTCGCATTACTGCTCCAGTTGCAGCTGACACAGTGATACCTTCCTTGCTGGTCCCATCAGCGTCTGACCTAGCCAATGTGGGTCCCTCTCTTGAGTCGATCGAGAAGCTGGTCAGGTCTCTTTTGGTACCACTTACCGACCAAGTTAAGAGGTTGGGGGATAGGCTCGACTGCTTTGAACAGGCAACCAGGGATAATTTCTTTTCCCTCAAAACCCTGTTCAAACTACAGCCAAAGCTCAGTGAGGATAAGACAGACAGGATAGATAAAAACACTAGGATAGAGGTTCTAGAGACACCCTCTTCTGGAGAGCAGCTGTCGCGGCCACCCAAGCGACCAGCCTCTGGGAATACTGTCTCGGTTGCCCCTCAGGATGGCCCTAGGCAGACAAGGCCGAATGTCTCCACCCATGCTGCCCAAGTGCATGCTATCCCCCCCCCCAGTAGTAACAACCCTGGCGCCTACTCAAGGCCTAAGGCAACATCAGAAGGGAGGAACGGGCCCAACTTCGCAAACTGGGGCCGCTTCCCTTGTTACAACGGGTGGCAAAGCATTGACCCTTAAGGCTATACCCATTCCTGTCCCACCTACAAATCCCCCTCCTTCAGGCTCTCCTCAGAATACCAGACGAAAGTGTCCCCCAGTTAACCTCCCCCCTGAGTGCCACCCGTATGTTGTTATTCTCACCAAAGTCCGCCCTATCGGGAATACCCAGCAGGAAAACCATCAGGCACTTAAGAATAAGGTCATCCACTGGCTGAGAGCATACAGGCCCTTGCCTTCGGGAGTGGATGGTATAATTCTTGGTGTACGTAGGGTGGGATGGATTGGACACGGGAAAAAATCTCTCGAAGGGGATTGTGTGGTGATAAACTTCCAAGATGTTAGGGTTGCCCATCTGATATGCTCCCAAGGACAATCCACGGTCGGAACGGGTATCGACGTAGTCGACTTATCATTCTTTTACCCCCGGCCCATTACGATCTCTTCCTCCATTCATCTTGGGCAACCCACCCATATCAACAGTTCTGGGGGCCAATTTCCTGTGGAGAATACCGTTCACGGCCACCCTCCCCCGGGAGTTTTCCCACAGCGGCCACTTCAGGCTCCAGCGATACCGAACTGGGGATCCTGGGGTTGCTGACTCTGGGATGTATCCGGGGAGGTCCCTGTGGCTCAGAGCCCTGCTGTTGAGCCAATACCTTACCTTAAAACAAATAGCCCCTCGTCCCCATCGCAAATTCAGGCTACAGCCGAGTTGGTAGAAGAGCAAGGGGACACCGGGGCACCTTTTAACCTGCTGGCTAGCCTCTCTGGTGTGGGTGTTTTGGACATACCGCTCCCTGTCGAGGATTGTCGCATTACGGTTGTGACGGACCCCCCGGTTAGGGTTTTCAGCTGGAATGTGGCGGGCCTCGAGAGGAAGCTAGCACTGCCGGACTGGAACGAGCTTGTGGAGCAATACTCCATATGCCTGTTCCAGGAAACTTGGAGTCGGGTGCCCCTACACAAGGCGGGATATTCCACCCACTTTTTGCCGGCAGTACATAGTGCAACTGGTAGGGGCCGCCCTTCGGGTGGCCTACTTATCTGGGTGGCTTCAAATCTTAATTGCAGGGTGGTGGAGCGGGACACTAATTGCCCGGATCTCCTTAATATATTGCTGAGAAATTCCCAGGGCCGAGTCATCCTAAATATTTTCAACATCTACGCCCGAGGCACAAAGGGGGGTAGAGAATCCCCAGTAATAGCTTGTCTGGAAGCTCAGCTCCGCTTATCTTCCCATAGGTCTTGTACCCTGTTGGCGGGTGACCTGAACTGCACTTTCGAGCCTCTGGATCTAGAAATCCTAACAGACCAAGAGGAACATGATAGTGGGTGGGGGATTCCGCCCCTCGAGCTTAGTCCTATTAAAAAGTGGACAGAAGTGGCCCTTCAGATCAACTCACTAGCTATGGAGTTTGATCTCAGGGCTGCTAATGGCAGGACAAGGTCCGACAAAGTAGGGGCCCATACCTACAACAGGCCAGGGCACATGTCACGGATAGACTATTTTCTCCTTGACAGACACCTGTGGAGCATGGTGGAGGACATGGTGATTGTACCATCGGTAGAGAGTGACCACAATCTCCTGTCCCTCACCTTATCCTACAGGTGTCTTAACATCACCGCGAGTAGATTTCCTAGTAACCCCGCCCCGGACCTGTCAGTGGTTACAAACTGTGGACGACGGCTAAAGTGGGCGAAGTTGGCACTCTCAGAGGAGAAAACTTCTGCCATTAGGCAGCTCCTTGCCTCAGCCCTAGTCAATCTCGACCACCAAGACGAAGGGCTGATGGAGGTAGAACCTAGGTACTGTGTCATAACTAAGGCTATTAGTGACCTCTTTGTAATCCCAGCTAATTCGAGCAGAAGGAAACAAGGTCCACGATCGGGACAGGGCTGGTACAATCAGAAGTGTAGGGAGGCGAAGTCACTTCTTATTGAGGCGGTCAAGTCCAAACTACCGTCCAAGGCTAGGGAGGCAAGAAGTTACTATGCACTCTGCCAAAAAAATGCAAGGAAAGTCGTGGGAAAGATGCTAAAGGTTTTTGGGACTTGGTGGGCAAAAGGAACCGTCCTGACGATACCCGGAGGACCTGTACCATTAATGCCCAGACTTGGTTCTCTCACTTCCAAAAACTTTATTCTGCTGTTGAAGGCCCACTTAACGACTCTTTTAAACTCCCACCCTTTACCCTAGATCGTGAACTGGAACTTTTTTCTGTTTTGGACGTAACAAAGCAGATCAAAACCATGGTTCCATTGAAAGCAGCTGGTCCGGATGGATTACCAGGCGATATCCTCCGCGCTTATCCGGAAGAATGGGGGGTACTAATCACTGCACTCCTCAATGCAATCATTGGGGGAGGCCCTGTGCCAGACTCCTGGAGAGGTGCGGAGGTAGTCCCCATCTATGAAAAGGGCAGTCGGGATTCACCCGGGAATTACAGGCCTATAAGCCTAATAGACTCTAGCCAGAAATTGGCGGGGAAAGCCATCTTGGGGAGGATCTCCCAATGGGTGGACGATAATCACATTCTGTCCGATATGCAAGCCGGGTTCCGTTCAGGTACAGGAACCATCGAACAGGTCTTCAGGCTCTTGTTAGTATACTGGAAGGTGGTGGTGCTGGGCAAAGGCAGTCTTTATTTGGCCTTTATTGACCTCAAGACTGCCTTTGACCTGGTACCTAGGGTGGAACTCTGGAGGGTCCTTTATGGTTTAGGGATGCCCCCGTACATACTAAACCTCCTTATCAACCTGCACACCAACACCTATGCCCAGGTCAGATGGGGGTTGAATGGGGAAAAGACCGACAAGATCAGGGTCGAGAGGGGAGTAAGGCAGGGTTGCGTTTTGGCCCCTACCTTATTCTCCCTCTACATTAACGGGGTGGTAGATCACCTATTGGGCGAACCAGCAGACGCTCCCACCCTGGGAGGAGTAAAAATTCCAACATTGCTGTTCGCCGACGACACCCTCCTCATCTCTAAAACCCCCCAAGGTCTCCAGACACTGCTGAACCGCTTTCAGGACTTCTGTACCACTAAGGGCCTTGTTATCAATGTAGATAAGACTAAGTACCTAGTTATACATCCACCTCGCAAACTTGGCCGCCCTCCCATCCTGAACTCCATACCCCTAGAAAGAGTGGCAGAATTTGATTATCTGGGAATCCGACTGAACGATGTGATGAGCTGGACCGCCCACATTGATAAAATGACATTGGCCCACAAAAGGGTGGGGGGCGCTATTCTTAAGGAGTTCAACAACTCTTCAAAACATTGTGTTGCCCCTCTACTAGAGATATACAAAGCACGTGCGGTCCCTGCGTCACTCTATGGAGCGGAACTGTGGGGCTCGGGCAAAGTCGACTCACTGAGCAAGGCTGAAAATAAATTCATCAAGGATCTCCTTGCCATTCCATCGAGTAGCCCAACCATCCCAGTGCTCATGGACACTGGCTGCAAAGCCATAAGGGACCAGGCTCGGCTTCGACCCCTTTTGCTTTGGGCACGTCTGTGGAGGGTCCCGGAGCTAAAATCCTATGCGAATGGTCTGGCAGAGGTGATGCATTCTGACGGTTGGCGCAGCATTAAATGGCTGAAGGATATAAAACAACTTTTAGGGGACCTAGGCCTGGACTCATGCTGGCACAATCACTCCGCTCCTTCGAAGGAGACTTTAAAAAAACTTTTCTGGGAGTGGGTCTGTATGAAGCGCTTGAGAAGCCAGCAGCACTGCAAAACCACCGCAGCTTTTCTGCTGTTAAAAGACGCTGTCATGTATGAGCCGTACATGGACATTATATCAGTGGCTATGGATAGGTCCTTGTACATTAAATTTCGGTTAGGAACCCTACCCTTGGCCGACTTCTGCTCGAGGTGGAATAAATCCCAGCCTACATCATGCTACTGTGCTCTTTGTCAAGACAAGCCAGAGACGGTGCCACATTTTCTTTTCGAATGCCCGGACTACGGTCGCCCCAGATCACGTTGGCTCGGTCCCATCTGCAGAGAACTGGGTACTCGTCAGCACTCCGTTGCACTCCGGATCCTCTTAACTAACACAGCCCCTCCCATTGTTTGCGCTGTTGCTAAGTTTTTAAAATGGGCTTGGTTGATTAGAATTAGAAGACTGTCCATATCAATTTAATTCTCTTTTTATCTAATTTATGCTGATCTAATGCGTTTTATCCTTTTACTAAATGTACAGTCTTACTTTTTTCGACATGCTGTTTTTATCTTTTGTACTGCTTTTATGATATGTGCATATCGAAATAAAGCATCAATCAATCAATCAATCAATCACTAAAAAGGAAGACTGGGATGCTATTTCAGCCTGTAAACAGAAACCAGACGAGGACACAAGTGATTTCTATTCTAGATTCGAGAAATGCTTTGCCATTAATAGTGGCCTTAAGCCCAGTAGCGAGTCATATCCTCATCTTTTCGTGAGTAAATTAGTAGAGAATTCCCTACCCCAGATCAAGAATAGAGTACTGAAGGTTGAGAGTACCTGGCAAGCAAATAGCCCGTCACAAATGTTGCAAATGCTACAATATCATCAGAACAGAATTAGAGAAGAGCAGGATCAGGAAAAGAGATGCATGAAAGAGACAAAAATGAAGGTGCTGGTTGCCCAAACGGTACCGGCAAACATGAACAAAAATGTCTCGATACCTGTCAAAGGGAACTGTAATTATTGCAAACAGCCAGGTCACTTTGTAAAGGATTGTGCTGTCCTGAAACACAATATAGCTACAGGAAAGACAAAAGAACGACCACACGTTCCAAGGCAAAATAGCACACCACAGAACGCACAACAGACAGTAGCGAATTTTCCACCCCACCACCGCCTGTTCATGCCACACAGCAAATGTATCAGTACACGCAGTCAGATTATCCGGAATACCAAGCGATCTCATGAAACAGCCTTGAGAGGGAAGTTGGCTTGCCCCTTATTGAGGTTCCTGTAGATCAAGAAGGTCCCTATGTACATAGTCGTGTATTGGGAAAAGACAGAAAGTTTCTGATTGACACAGGGGCGAGCAGAACTAGCATCAGCCATGACGAGGTTCCAGGGGCACCCCTCTCGGGCTCACAGAATGTTTCCCTGGGATTTTCAGGAAAGCCTATTGTTAATGAAGTATCGAAACCAGTTTCCCTAGGGGTTGGTCCACTGTCACGTACCACAGACTTGCTACTTACTAAATCATGTCCAGAAAACTTACTTGGTAAAAAGACATTAAAAGAACTAGGAGCAGTTATATGTTGTTCTCCGGAAGGAGTGCGATTGTTCTTACGTGATTTTAAGGGACATTATGTGTTAACAGATTTTGACCACAGACTCCAGAATGTACCACAGCACCTATGGGCACAAGGTCCGACTGACGTAGGTTACATGAACATAACACCACACCGTGTCACTCTCAAAGCAGGAGTAGTATTACCACGTATACAACAGTACAAGTTACCACCTGATGCCGTAGTGGCCTTACTGAAAATTGTTGACGAACTCATTGCACAAGGGGTGGTAGTGGAAACTGACTCGAATGTATGTAACTTGCCTGTCATTCCTATCCTTAAACGAACAGACCCTAATGTACCACCAGTTTACAGACTAGTTGTTGACCTTCGAGAATTGAATAAATGCGTAGTACCTCAATACCCAGTGGTCCCAGACATTTCTTCATTACTGACAGCTATTGATTCTGAGGCAACGTTCTTTACAGTTATTGACTTGAAGAATGCTTTCTTTAGTGTTCAATTCATCCAGATAGCCAGTATCTCTTCTGATTCAGTTTCAATGGACACAGCTTTAAATTTACGAGAGCTCCCCAAGGTTTTACAGAGAGTCCTAGCATTTACAGCCAAGCATTAAAAAGACAACTGGACAGTATTGATATGCCTACCAACACTGCACTGCTCCAGTACGTAGACGACATCCTAATTACAGCACGATCAGAACCAGACTGCGAAAATGCATCACTGACAGTTTTACACTTTCTGGCTGACAAGGGGCACAAAGTGTCCCCTTCCAAGTTGCAATTCTGTGCACAGCAAGTGGTGTACCTTGGACACTTGCTATCCAAGAGGGGTAGACAGCTGACACAAGAACGTATTCAGTTAATTGCTAACCTTTCACAGCCCAAGACACAAAAGGAAGTACGGGCCTTCATTGGCCTCACTTCGTACTGCAGACAATGGATTCCCCAGTATGCCTATCTAGCCAAATCACTCATACAGTTGACAACACAGGAGGCAGCGTCTTCGACTGTCCTCCCTTGGACACAAGAACATACCTTGGCATTTGAAGAATTAAAAAGAGCCTTATGTCAAGAGCCAGTTTTAGTGACTCCTAGTTACAGCAAACCCTTTATGCTTTTCGTAACTGAACGAGATGGAACAGCATTATCTGTCCTCACACAAGATCAAGCAGGAAAACACAAGCCTTGTGCTTATCTTTCTAGTACATTGGATCCAGTGGCCCAGGCTCTGCCTGCGTGCCTGAAATCAGTTGCAGCAACAGCCCTAGCCATAAGACAAAGTGACTCCATAGTGCTGGGACACCCCCTGATAGTCCAGGTACCGCATGCAGTGGAAGTTCTCCTGAACAGGACACAGACACAGCACTTGACTGTAGCGAGACTGACAGGATATGAACTGACGTTATTTCAGCCACACATAGAGATCAGACGATGCAACATTCTGAACGCTGCTACACTTTTGCCCTCAAGTACACTAGACACCGCACCACATGACTGTGCGGAAGTAATGAATACAGTGACGAAACCAAGACAAGACCTGACAGATATTGCACTGCCGGACCCTGACCTGACACTCTATGTAGATGGATCATGCATGAGAACGAGTTCGGGAGAGTTAGTGGCAGCATATGCCGTGACCACTGCTACTGAAGTCATACAGACACAAAGAATAGACACACTGTCAGCACAAGCAGCAGAGCTCATCGCTCTGACACAAGCCTGCATAAGAGCTAAACACTTGAAAGTGAACATTTATACAGATTCACAGTATGCATTCGGCGTTGTTCATGACTTCGGAGTATTATGGAGGGAGAGAGGTTTCTTGACCTCTCATGGGGCTAAAATTCAGCACGGTCCGCTTATACAAGCCCTGTTAGAAGCAATACATTTACCTGCAGCCATAGCTATCCTGAAATGCAAAGCACATACCAAAGTTACAGACACCATTTCCCAGGGTAATGACCTGGCAGACCAAACTGCTAAACTTACAGCCCAGACACCAACAGACACGACAAAGACAGAGGTACCATTACTGACAAAAAGTATGACAGTCAGGGATCCTTCTCAAGACGTACTCGACATACAGACACATGCCACTCAGATGAGATCAAGAAATGGACTGAACAAGGAGGGGTCCAGACTGACCAAGGTTGGATGACTAAAGGCAAAGCTACATGGTTTCTTCCAGACTCCATGGTACAAGTGATCATAAACACAGCACATAGTCCAGCACACTTGGGAGAGAAGGCAATGCTAGACAGCTTACAGAATATCTGGTTTAACAAGCACCTGCGTGCAGCAGCGAAGCAAAAAGTGCGAACCTGTATGATCTGTTGCCAGTTCAATCCAGGTAAAGACATTCCGGTGGAACAAGGCGGATTTCATCCTCCTGACCATCCTTTTGAAGTCCTCCAGATGGATTATATCCAGATGGACAGATGTAGAGGTTACAAGTATGTCTTGGTAGTTGTGTGTGCACTATCTAGATGGACAGAAGCGTACCCAGTCCCAGATTATACTGCTGTGACAACCGCCAGGCAATTGGTGCGAGAATTCTTCCCTAGATACGGATTGCCCCGTGTCGTGTACTCAGACAATGGTCAGCCTTTTTCTTCTGAATTAATGAAACAAGTGTCCCTTCTGTTAGGATATCAGTGGAAGTTCCATTGTGTACGACACCCTGAAGCAGCAGGCCTTGTGGAACGACATAATCAGACAATAAAGACGAAACTAGCAAAGATCTGTGCAGAAAAAGGCGTGGATTGGATGGTAGCCTTGCCGGTTGCCCTCTTATACATGCGTATGGTAGCTCATTCCAGAACAGGCCTATCTCCGTATGAAGTGGTTTTTGGTAGACCGCCGAATATGTGGGGTACGCCTATGCCTAAGAAAATAACTGATGTTGACAGTAACATGCTGACAGATTACCTGGCTTCCTTGATGTCTGCACTACTCTCTTGTCGTTCACAGGTTGCCGCCGCCTTCCCTGACAACACCCAGGTCAAGGAACACGCCATAGTCCCTGGTGATTTCGTCTTCGTGCGGAATTTTGATCGATCAAGCCCCCTTGAGCCGCGTTGGAAGACACCGAAATTAGTGCTACTGACCACGAGGACAGCGATTAAAGTCGAAGGAAGAAAAGGATGGCTTCATGCCCATCGTTGTAAAAAGTACTTTGGAGATTCTGGAACTTTGATAAAGACTAAAGACAGTACAGACTTTGACCCCCCTTTGCTAGAAAAGACTCCGCAGCAAGAGTACAGGTCCAAGTTACGATCTAGAAAGTCAGACAGCGTTTAATTATTTAAGTCCACTAGGTGGTGAATCGGTTAGACAGGTTCCTGACATGGATAAGATCGTCGTAGACCAGAATAGTAAAAAGAGCAAAATGAAAGAAAAATACTGCAAGATATTACGCAGTAGATGTATAGTAACTCTGATTTTTCTGTCTCTTCTGTGCATCACTATAATCTGTATCAGTTTAATACTACATGTTTTCTTCCCTCCTATTGCCTCACATATACACTTTTCCATTAATGACACCGTAGAGCATACATTTAGTGATCTGCCACCCCATGAACTGTCATATCGATTAGCCCTGCTCAACAATACTTTTATTCGGATGTTGCACCGTTCTCATCAGACCAGCAATGTGACAGATTGCTGGGTATGTGGCCAACTTCCACCTTATCAAAAGACGAAGGGAATCCTGCCCTTCTTCCCTTTTCCGTTCTCGCACAATGGTTCGTGCGGAGCATGGTTTGCCTTAATGTCATCACTAGACAGAAAGTCCACAGTTTACCAGGGTGACTGGATATGGGGAGATTTGAATAAAGTAATGAATGAGGCATGTTTTCCAGACGAAGACGGTCTCCTCCAAAGGAAGGGGACCGATCTAGAAAATGAAGAGTACGAGCAAGGAAATGCTTCCCTTAGCTTTATGATACTGAATGTTCAGCCCAAGCAAAATGCAGGTCCACCGACTATTACAGTCCTACCAGTTAAAGGTGATTTGTGCGTTAGAAAGAAAGGATCAGTACATATGGGACACAGCGAGTGTAATGCTGTAGTCGAGTTTAATGATAAAGGAAAGTCTTCTTTCAAAGCATCTCGCCATACCTATTTCATTTGCGGTCATACAGCCTATGTACATCTGCCCTTAGACTGGGGTGGGACATGTTATATAGCGTTCCTACTGCCACCCGTCTTTCTGGCCCCATCCCATTATCATCGAGATTCACGATTAGAGCATGTTAGACACAGGAGGGAGACCGATTCCCCCGTGATTGATCAGACTGAGACAGCCTGGGAGCAATATACAGATTTCAATAGAGGATTCTTTTTCTTCAAAGGTCCCGTCCAAAACAGTAAACTCATACGCAGGTTAACAAGAACTATGGAAGCAGTAGTGAATGAGACTGCATCTGCTCTGGCTAACTTGACCCAGGAGCAGTCTGCCATGCGACTTGTTGTTCTTCAGAACCGCCTTGTTCTTGACGTCATCCTGGCAGATAGGGGCGGGGCTTGTAGAGTGATCGGCTCCAGTTGCTGCGTTTTCATACCAAATAACGCGCCATCTGTGTACGCAGCAATAACAAGACTCCACAAGATTGCTCATGATATACATCAAGACCCAGGCACATGGACTTGGTCCAGTTGGCTCTGGGGTGTAATATCGGCATGGGGATGGAAAGTGTTGTCGTTCCTAGGAATGATACTGCTTATGGTATTCGGCTGCTGTCCCTGTCTGCAGTGTAGCCCGGCGATTTGCGGCCTGTGTGCCACTGCCTGTGTTTCCCATCCACGTATACAAAAGATCAAAGATGAACAAATGATGCTGTATGATCAGATATACGGTCTCATGAATATAGATATGTCCTGAAGGGTACAGTAGGGGACAAGGAGGGAATGAGGAAAATGAAATTTTACATGGCCAATGTGTCCCCTGCGTGTACCCCACGTTTAGTGTACTTGCATGTCACCCATGCATTTTCCCTCTCATGTCTGCAATAATAATGCCTCTGCATTTCCGTCCCACTTTAGGATGTCAGTTACCAAGTCTCCCATGAAAGAAACGTTAATTTTTCACTGAGGTCCATGTTGCCCATGTTTTTCCATTGTACACGTTTAATAAAATCGAGATGAACCCATTTTGTGGCTCAGCCTGAGCCAGGACCCGAATTAAGGTTTTCATGCCTCCACACACTCTGAGGGTTGCAGCTACGTATCCCTGACCTCTCGCATACTTCTGGCTAAGCCGAGAGGGGCCCAGCCCGGGGTGCCAAGACAGTATTTTGCACACAGTTATCTGCTTGCTCTACAGAATCACATTCCTGCCTAGTGAAGAAGGTAAACAGAACCCGTCTGCAGAGATAGGGCCTAGCCTTTCTGTCTCCGTTCAAGTGATTTGCAGAGCTCGCATCCATAGAAAGCCCAAAGCCCCCACGCAATGAACGAAGAAATATATGCCCACAGTTGGCTCTTGGTGATGAGCGACCTTTTGCTTGAGCGACCTTTACTTCAGATAATACATCCCCGGACTTAAGATATCAGATAATACAAGACGTGCAGGTCGCCCTGACACTGAAGGCCTCCCTACCAGACCGAAAGTCAGCTCCCCCCAGTTTCCCCCCAGTTACGCGTTAGTTGCACGTCATGACCAAGTTTCGCACATAAGTAGGGCAAAGGTTCCAGCTGGCCATGCGACCCCCTCCATTTATCCACCCACCTATGACTCACCTATGACTCCTCAAGTGAACGCCCACATGCACGCCCACATGCTCTTATCTCTTTCTTTCTCTTGCTTTGCCTGGAGCGCTCCTCCTTCTCTATGCAATTCAATGTATAAATATTGTACTCTGTGAATAAAGTTTAGAAGACCCTTCCTGAACCTTAGTGGTGATGGAACCCGATTCTCCCTTAACTCGAGTTACTGAAATAAAGCCCTTTTGAATCGTACACCACAGACTCTGCCTCTCATTATATGCATGACCCTTTGTTTAAGTATAGAAATTATGACAGGGTAATACTTTATTTACCACAAATTGAACATGTATCTACTCAGCAACAGCATCACTTGCATAGCTAAAAATAGCCTGAGCGTGATGCTGAAGTTGCAGACAGGATTCGGGAAAGGTTGCAAAACCCTGGACAACATTACTGTGAACGATATACTGGCAAAAAAGGAACCAAACAGAGATCCAGCTTGTCTGTATGTTTTTTTAGATTAAAGTATTGCCGTTGAAAAGGTCAAAAGGGGCACACTGTGACAAAATCTAAAGCCTTGAAACATTCTCAAAAAATCTTCGCTCTAATTAGAAAGCTGCAAACTGATACTTTGGTTGGGGTAAAAACTTGCATTGGTACAACAATTTCGACACAAATTCCAATAAATACAATTTAGGGCTATGAGCTATCACCAGTTCTCATTAATCTATATATGGCAGATCATTTGCCAGCAATAATTAAACAAACAAATTATCCTACCAAATTTGGGACACAATCAATCCCAATATTACAATATGCTGAAGACAATATTGCAGACTACAGCTGGCCTGCAGAAGAGCTATAATGGTCTACATGCCTTCAATGAACGGAATTAATTGAAACTAAATCTAGATGAAAATATACATGGTGTATAAATGCCCAAAAGATATCTATCACTGAATGCTTTAAATATCTTGTAGTAAGGATATACTCAAAATGTACATATGAAAGTTAGCTGAAGGCACTACGTGATCGTGCCTGTTATCTTCAAAAACAATTGTGGAAAGCGAACAGTAGTCCAATGAGCCCAACAGGTCTGAAAATATTAGAAATAATGAATGCAAAGTTGGCGCTGGCACTACTATGTGGATCCTCAAAGTGGGGATCAGGATTACATGATGAATTTGAGAGGATCTACTCAGTTGTCATAAGACCTGTATTCCGGTTACCTAAAAGTCCCCCTCCTAGCCAACTAAGATTGGAATTTGGGGTAATCAGTATATCTATTAAGAAGATACACAGATTAATAATTGCTGCTTTCAAATAAGAAGCACACTGGAAAATATTTTGAAAATCTTTTGTGGAAAAAGGATCATGAATACCATAAAATTGACATAGATAATTTAATAAAAAATATGACTCGATTTTACAAGATCTTGGGATACAGGTTCTTTTGCAAAACTATCAAGGGCCACCCTTTTAAAATCAATATAGGAGTCTCAAACATATCTATTGTGTTAGCTATTTTAAGAAATATGAAACATTATGACCAAATCAATCAATCAATCAATCAAAACATTTGTAGAGCGAGCTACTCACAAGTGAGGGTCGCAAGGCGCTGAGGGGGTGGTGGACTCAGATACTTGTTGAACAGCCAGGTCTTGAGAAGTCTCCTGAAGGTCAGCAGGTCCTGGGTATGATGCAGGTGGGCGGGGAGGATGTTCCACGTCTTGGAGGCGAGGTGGGAGAATGATCTGCCACTGGTGGTCATTCGGTGGATGCGTGGGACAGTGGTGAGGGTGAAGTCGGCAGAGCGAAGCTAGCAGTTCGGGGTGTAGAATGACAGTTGTTCGTTGAGGTATGCTGGTCCGGCGTTGTGGAGTGCTTTGTGTGCGTGGGTTCGGAGTTTGAAAGTGATCCTTTTGTTGACTGGGAGCCAATGCAGTTCTCATAGGTGGGCGGTGATGTGGCTTTGGCAGGGGAGTCCAAGGATGAGGCGGGTGGAGGCGTTCTGAATGAAATTTATCCTAATTAGGTTTTTGTTATTCCTACATAAATCATTACAGTGATGAAATCCCTCTGATTGTGAGTGTTGTCGCAGATGCGGGTACCGGGAGGACTCTCTGCCACATACATTAGGCATATCCACGTATTTTGAACATATGAAGGAAATACCCACAACCATGTTTTAATAGGCTTGGTGTCAGATTGGTGGAGACTGAATTCCAAGTATGCCTGCAGGGACAAGATACACAGTTATCAAGTAGGCTCATAAAGGATCTGGAACAAGTAAAAATTGAGTTACAGAAACTACCAATGATAGTACATGCTTCCTCTTGCTCCAATCCCTGCAAATGCACATGTAGCCCAAGAATACCAGGCATATGTCATAAAAGGAGGCTGTGATGAAGAACATCTGTGTACCTTGGCACACTTAACATCAGGATATTTTGCGGTTGAGGGAACAGAAGGATTCGCTTATAGAGAATCAATGCCACTAGTCCTCATATTGCTGCTCTTCATCTAAGAATATATCAGTATCCCGCACATGCACTTTAGAATATTATTGTATGCGGACAATCTAATACTGATAAGCAGAACCCCAGTTCGGTTGCAACATCTTATAAGTACTAAATGCAGTTTCTGCGACAAGAACGGGTTAACAATTAACTTAGAAAAATCGAAGGTGAAACTACTCAACGGGAAGGACAATAAACACTATCCTAAATGGGAACTGCAAGGTCAACAGTTGGAGGTGGTCAAAGAATATAAATATCTGGGAATAATGTTCGATAGAAGGGGATCGTTCGGGCAACAAAAAGCACTGATTAAAACAAGAGGAATCACACTAGCAATAGCATTAAAAAATCTCAAGCAAAAACTAGCAGGACCGAGTCTAACTCCTTTACTAGAAGTGCTCCGAGCAAAACTGCTACCAACTATCACTTTAGGCAGCGAAAGTTTGAGAGGGAGAGATGAGTTGATCTTGGACCAAGTGATGTAAAAAACAATCCGAATAATATCTAACCGTCCCTAGTACACTACGCAAGCACAATTAAGGCTTGAGTTTGGCCTCCAAAAATAGCAATTAGCTCAAAAAGGAGAATATACCAAATGCTGCCTCTAGATAAAGGGAGCAGTGGAAGGCTCTCTGAACTCATTCTTATGGAAGGAGTTAGAAAGAAAAAAAGACAGTCCTGCAATGAACTACCTCCAAACAGCAATAAGATCTCTTGCTTTACAAGATCTCTGGGAACTCAATGGGCCTCACAAAATCTTTAAGAAGCTAGTAAATAAAACAGTTAAGTTACTATCGCTGGAGGAAGGTAAGGCCACACTGACTAAGAGGGCCCACGGGTGGTGTGTTATTCAAAGTTATATAAAGTCTCTGTCACAAGCTTATTTGGGAACAGGGTTCTCAAGAAAAATGAAGGAGTCCTATTTGAAATTGAGGATGGGCATTCTGCCCGTAAATCAGCACCTGCCACCTTGGGAACGTTCAGAAGCAAACATAAAATGCAGAACCTTTGGAGATTTTAAAGGGGACGTTCTGCATATACTTTGCAGCTGCTCAGCTTTAAAGAATGAGGGAAGACTTCTACTAGAACCACTGTGGAACCAAAGAGGAATACGAACACGCAGGCAAGCACTAATAGCCAGCTTTGATGGAAATGACACTCAGCTAGCATGATGGCTATTTCGATTTATGAATACTGCAAAGAATAGGTTAAATTTAACTACGAATTGACGATCTGATCGGTTAGGCTAATATTTGAAGTTCTATTAGGCTGCATAATCGAGAAATCAAAAACTATGACTTAAGACTTGTAGGCAGACTATTCTATTGATAGAGCAAACCATCTTTATACTTTAAGGTAGGGCAAGCGGATATCGACAGCAGCTAATCTGGAATATCTGGTTTGTTTACTGTATTTTTAACTTTGCTCAGAAATGGAATGTCATATGTATTTTTAACAATTTTATACCCTGTCTAATTGTATTCATGATTAATTTTAATATATACTAACTTGAATGAGTTTCCGATTGCAAAGATTTTAACCAATCATGCAATAAAGAATTTTTTTACCTTTAAAAAAATATTTATAACCCTTCTTGGAGACTTTCAGTGCGATCCGTTTTATAGTAATAAGGTGCAATAATTGTATGGATTGTTTTAGATTCCAGACTTAATGAGCGATTGATTGATCTAATTTTAGCACTTAAATATGTCCAGTTTTATATTAATGCATATGTATGTTTTCTGCAATGTATGGTTTTAACATGTGCTGAAAACAATACTGTAATGGTTTTTATTAACCGAACAATAAAATTGATTTTGACTGACTGATACAGTTCCCACTACACATACTTCTGTTAATGCTGAGGAAGATGCACAACATACATTAAAGCATACTCCCATACTTTTACTTAGTAAAGTGGGTGGCACTGCAATCCCTGCTCAAGTTTAGCCTAATACTCAGCCTAGTCCAGAACCTCCTGTTTGAGACAGATCACTGTTCCTTGTATTTCCTGTCGAATAGAAGACATTAGCTGAATTGATAAATACTCCTGGGAGGGTCCATAATGATTGGCTGAACTATGTATGCCACCTCCTGCAAAGGTCTATACCCCCCAGGTGTTTAGTGACTCTAATATGATGGGAACACAGGCTGTTAATATTCTCTACTCTGCTCTGTTTAGGCAAATTTATGTATTTGTTAATGCAGATATCATTGAAATAAGAGAAGCCATATGTAAGAATAATTTAAGGTATCCTATTGATCACAGAAACATGGTTGAGACAGGTCTCTGACCCAGACATACTTCGAGCTGTTCTTGATTCAAATTAAATTATAAAAACAATCATGAAAAATACCTTGGTGGAGGTCTGGCAATCATATTTATTGTATAGTATAGATCTTCATTCATTATAGCAATATTAAAACATCCTTTGAACATCTGATTATATAGGTTAATCTTTTGTCTACTGAATGAGTGAACTTGCTATTACTTTATCAAACACCTACACCTGTCGCTTTGTGCTTACCACTGGATTCGTCATAATTCCAAACTCATTCTTTTGGAAAATTTCAAGCTATGGTATGGTGACCTGAGTGATAAGATCAAGGTGGACTGGGAACCAAAACCAGCCCTGGAAAAGTGCTCGGCCGCCCCTCCCCCACCCCCCGGGGGTTTGGGGGTTTGGCCGATTTCGTTACAACAGCCAATATTGCAACTATGCTGCAAAAATGTCCCTGTGACAAAATCGGCCCCCAGGTACCCAAATCCGGCCCCAACCCTGGGGGCCCACCGGGGAAATGCCCAGTGCCCGCCACGGGCAGTCCGGCCCTGGATAAAATTGTCATTAGAGTTGCAGAGGTGATGGAAGAGCTGGGTAACCAACAAATTACACTAAGAGCAACAGATAAGAAAAGAAACATACTAGGGTGGATGCTCACCAAGGGGTGGAAATAGCTCTGATTACCGTTGAAACAATTCATTGGCCAGAATATTATCAACTCAAATGCCAGCCTGACACTAGCAACCATGATATCAAATAAATTTAATCCAAACCCTATAAAATATAACTTGAGTCAGTGGTTGTATGAGCACTTGAATGGGTCTGTGAATGTGTATGTGAGTGGTTGGTGGGTGAGTGAATGGGTGTATGAGAGGTTGTATAGGGGTGATTCTGTGGATGATGTCATCAGTGATGCCATCAATGATGTCATTTGAGTAGTCATCAGTGGTGATGATACTGACCATGTCATGAGTGATATGATAGATGTCATTTGAGATGTCATGAGTGATGCCACTGACCATGTCATGAGTGATATAATATGTGAGGTCATATGTGGTGCATTACAGGGGCGTACCTTATAGTTAGCTCAGGTAACTGCTGAATTTCTATGGTTTTGTACTAGTTAAATCTGAGACTTACTGTAACGTCCCTGTAACCTTTGTTTTTTTTCTGTGAATCTCCTTTGTTTTTTTCTGTGAATCTATATATAAAGGTAATTTAGAGCCATTATATATATATATATATATATATATATATATATATATATATATATATATATATATATATATATATATATATACATATATTTATATATAAAGCAAAAAAAGATTTCAGGACAGGGGTTACTCTGAGGCTGTCATTAATACTGCCATTACTAAATCCATGCGCTAGAGCAGGAGGTGGGAACTGTTAGGTGAAACAAGAAAGGAATTTAGGATCATTGTCCAATACAGCCAACAACATAATAAGGTTGAATCCATTATTATGAAAAATTGGTCCTTTGTCTTGAGTGATACCATGATAGGTCCAAGGTTACCTAAAAGGCCTTCAATAACTTATAGCAGAGGACGATCTATGAGAGACGAGCTTGTCAAGACTAGTCCAGAAGTTATTGAATCAACAAGTTGGTTACAAATACACACTGGTTTCTTTAATTGTAAGTCATGCAAAGCTTGTCAACAGGGTGAGAACAAAACAACATATTTTTCCCCATCTGATCAAAAGGAACACAAGATCGGTAGATAGCTTACATAGCTTAGTACGCTGTTTATGTCTTGTCTTGCCCCTGCAATCTACTTTATTTAGGGAGCCCCAAGCTCCAAGTGCACAAGAAAATATTAAAACATCTCAGGGCAATAAACAACCAAGACAATACCTACCCTGTGGCCAGGCATTTTAAATCTAAGCATGAGTCTAGAAGCCGTGATCTGAGGTATTTTGTTATTGATTCTGTTCCCGCAAGGTGGGAACAGAGAAGAAAATTTGCATCAGCTTGAGACCAGCTATATTCTCGAATTGAATACTAAACAACCATCTGGTCTCAATATTACAGAAGATTTGTTTACATGCCTTTAATCAATTAATTATAGTGGGATTACTTGACAGTTTTAGTACATGAATTTAAATCAGGAATCGTTTTAATCAAAATGACTTAATTTGTAACTAGGGGTTTTATATTATATTTATTGATTATTTATGAGTATTTAAGTTATCTTTTACATACAGATTTTACATAACTATTTATGGAATACAATATTTTACGCGTCTATTTATTCCAATTTTGGATTGTAATTTTCCTGCCTATTTAATGTTTATTGTGTAATGATCAGTTGGTATAGTTGTATAGACATGAAGGTTTCTTGTGATATACTCATGGCTAGTAGTGGGACAATTCCCCTTAGCCTGAAATGATCAGACTAAATTCTATAATATTAATTTCCCCCCTTCCTACATAACTACGGGTATTTATACCGGTATTTCAATTAAGTTCCAATGGTTGTAAGAATTAATCACTACAGTAGCTGATTTATTTTCAATATCCATCAAGCACTTGCACTTTATTAAGGATATCAGGCTAATCACCGACTTCACTAATACAATTCTGGGGCTCCAGTATTTGAGGTTCCGTGATGATTTGAACCTGTGTTTTCAACATTGTCGTAAATACATAATTTTGGTATCAGTGAACCGCAAATGGTCCATTTAGCATATCCTGGTGTTTTCGCTATGCTACGAGCAAGAGTACTCCTGTTACAAACACATTTCTGATCTACCCATGGCATCCATCTTAGATTATGGCAGCCATTTTGTGTTTCTTGCCCTCACATAGACAATGGACACGCAATGACCTCTGATCACTTCATTTCGATTAAGGACACGTAGGCTTTAGCCGGAGATTCACCTCTCGAGTAACACGTGCACCTTAGAACAGAACACGCCATGGCTGCATGACTCGACAGAAACTGCCTCCTCTGCCTGAGGCCAGTCCTGCTATACTGGTTCTCGTGTTCGTTGGCCTGATCATGATTAGGCGGCCGAAGCTGGTAGCCTTGCCCATTTACGACCCACAAACATCTCTTATCCTGCTTTTCTATCTTCTACACCTGGCTCTGCTCCTTTCCTTCTGGGCCTTTATTAGGGGGAGGTAACGAAATTTACGATGAGGCGGTCCGGCTCCTGAATGAGAAGTTGACATGGGATTATGATGGAACAGTGGGAACCCCTCGTTCGTAATGTTGTGACATCAGATATTGTCGACGATTCCTGCGCAACGCCAAATATTTATTGTTTAGGACACAAAGGTTTGGGAATGTACTAACATGTAAAGAATTTGCCTGAAGCCCAATATCCAGTATATAAGGAGCAACCCTCTTTGTACAAATCGAACAGGCTCCTAGATTCTGCCCGTGTGTAGTTTCTGTGACTTCTGTGTCCCTGCAGTAATAAACCTTTAGTCTTTGACGCCACCATCGAGAAGCCCGTGTTTCTGTTTATTTGTGCACCGGGACAGGTAGAACTCCGGGGTCATCGGGTGTTATCCCTGACACCTCTGGACGGAACCAAAAAGTCCAGAACTCCAATTGGCGCCCAACATGGGGCGACGTCATTCGGAACCGGTCCAAAAGCCTGAAGAGTTCGAGAAGCTTCGTGTGAAGATTCCAGAGGGAGGCGCCCCACTTCATCGATCCCGGCATATCGCAAAAGTGGCCCGACGTTCTCTTCCACGAGGGTTCCCGTTCGGACGGCTGCAGTGGTCCGTTGCCTTGACCGTCGCCCTGTCTTGGACCCGAGGTGCAGTCCTTAGTACGGCGAGACAAGACGGGTTTCTCCTTGGTGACGTCTTCAGTGCCTCAGTTAAGTATTAAGTGATTGCTAGTTGGTTACTTCGTAAGGGTTGCTTCTGTTTGGATAATCCTTTTTAGTTCTTGGTTTGGTTTGGTTTCGTACGATTATCACTGGTTGTTCTAGTTACGATAATCTTTTGGTTTAGTTTGGGTATCGATACATTCGTTCGCTTTGGTAGGCCTAAGTTCTTGGTTCGAGTGCACATTTCTGTTTGTGTTTTTGTCTGTTCTGTGTTCCGGATTATAAAATGGTAAGTCGGAAAAATTGTATGTTGTCGTGTTTTGGTTGCAACAGTGATTCCCGGTTGGAGGACTCATGTCTGGTTCCTCCGATCGGAACTCCTCTTTATGATCTGTATTGTAAGTTTGGTGTGGGTCCTATATCTTATAATGAGGTATGGATCCGTTATACCGAAAAAGACGGTGTCCTTAGCTGGCCATTGCATGGTAGTTTTGAACCCGAAGTTCTTGATAATTTGGAAGTGAAATTGTTTAAGAAGAAAGCCCGGCCGGCAATGTTTGATTCTTTCCGTTATTGGCGAAAAGAATCTAAACAAAGAGAAATTAAAAAGTTAAAGAAAGAACAGAAAGAGCAAGAGTTGACTTTAGAACAGGCTGCCAAGCAGCTGCAACTCAACGAGTCTGAGAAAGCAATGGAGGTATCTACTAGAGAGTGTAATTTGGCGATAGACAAGTGCTATCCTGCCTTGCCATCGAGTACAGCTAAGGCGGTAGAGGACTCCGAAAATGATCCTCTGCTGTCTTATTTGTTAAGGTCACCCCCACCGTATGCACAGGGTGCTACGGCTCCACCTTTACCGAATGTTCAATTACCGGTTGCTGGACAACCTGGTATTCCTGCTCCTGCTCCCCTGAATCAAGCTCCTGTACCTCCTGTGGTGAATGTAAATGTTCCTTCGGCACCCCCTCTTCCAGGGTTGCCGACTTCTTTACCTATACCTGCATCACTTACACCTGTTGTCTCACAAGCTACTTTGCCTGATACTCCTACTGTTCCTGTTCTATCTGTTCCAACTGCTACTGCATTTTCTACTTCTGCTAGTATTATGACTCCACTTTCTGTTCGTCGGAGAATCACTGATTCCGTCTCCAATATTCTGTCTCCCTTCTATAAAACTTTAATTAAGACTCCGGCCTCTGACTCTGTACAGAGACGTAGTCAGCTTCCCAGTACTGAAGAACGGGGAATATTAGATTCCACCGCTCTTAGATGGATTTCAAAAAGTAGAAGATATAGTACTAGAGATGTATTAGATACATTTATGCAATGGAAAGAACCGACACAACGATATGTGTTCGACGAAATGTGCTCCCTTTTGCGTGACGAATTAGAAGAAGATGACTCTGAATCAAATCTAGAAGAATTAATTAATGTTCAGAAAGAATTTGCTGCGGGTATGATAGTTGGTCAGGATATAAAGGAAGCGATGGAGCTCATTTTAAGCTATAGGAATGATCCATCTCTTCGTTCACCGAGAGAGTTAGAGAAACATAGTACGAAGCAGAATCGCCAATATCCAATGAGAGAGGTTCCTCCAATTTGGCGCGAAGCCGTTCAAGCTGATGTGAACCGTGGTATTGCAGCCGCTCCGGCCCAATTCCAGAGAGTGTGGATACACATTCCATGGAAGCGAGCTGAAGTATTAGCAGTGAAACAGGCCTTGCCTGATCCACGTAAGAATCCTGCCGGATACTATAAAGAGTTAGCACAGACAGTTGAGGCTTGTGTGATGAATTTAGCGGACATTGACATGTTATTTGGAAATGTAGTTCCGCAACCAATTTGGGCTAAAATACGTAAAGAGAATCATCCCGTTGCCCTAGGTGGTGATTGGGCAGCTATCATTGCGGCAGATGGTCAGCAAATAGGTGGTTCCAAACCCAAACCTCTAATTGCTAATCTTCCAGGTAGAATAATTGACTTAATGAAGACTCTGATGCCAGCATTGCGCGTTTACTGGGACAAGTTGTCCGCATGCAGGCAGAAGAAAGACAAAAGTGTCTCCGACTTTTTCACAAGGTTCGAAGAGACTTTTGTAGATCACAGTGGTCAGGATATGAGCACAGAAGGAGGACAGAGACTATTTGTCGATAAATTTGTACACAATCTGCTGCCAGAGCTCAGTAATAAATTGAAAGATTCCGAGAGTGCGTGGGCTGTCTCTACAACTGCGCAAATACTTGCAACTGCACAGTATTATGAAAATAGGGATAAAGAGGAGAAAGAGAAATCAGATAAGAAAACGAAAGATTTAAAAACTAAAGTTCTTTTACAGCAGGCATATCCGCCTCGTATGAATCAGACTAATACACAGCAAGGATCATATCAACGGACAGATTATAGTTCACTGAGGCCGCAATATCAGTGGAACCAGTGTGCGTACTGTAAGAAAGAGGGTCATTATAAGAATGACTGTCCAGTCTTAGCGCAAAATAATGCTGCAGCAGCTCAGAGAGGTTGTGGTGGTTTTATGCAGAATTCTAGAGGTCGAGGACGAGGTGCTATGCCTCCACAAACGAATGATCGCCCTTCTAATCATTTTGATCAGCGGAATGGACAGTCTGCCCAACAAAATAGATCTCAACAGTATCATGTTGAAGACTATTGTGAGGTTGATGAGGGATTTCAGCAAACTGAGTACTAGGACAGCCATGGACAGAGAGAGGGAGTAGTATCAGTTCCAGTGGATCAGAGTGGGCCTTATGTCGCAGTAGCAACATCAGGTGTAGTCGAACCGTTTCTGTTGGATACTGGTGCCGCAAAAAGTTCTATCATTCATGCGAAACTCCCTGGCGCACCTTTGTCCGGCTTAACAAATGTTTCTGTAGGTTTTTCAGGCGCCCCTGTTTACAATCCTGTATCTAGTCCTTTGCCTATTTCTGTTGGACCGTGTCAATTGAAAGCACTCTTGATTTTGACAACCGGTTGTAATGAAAATCTGCTTGGTTTAGACTTGTTAAAACGCCTATATGCGACATTGTACTGTTCTCCGTCAGGAGTACAGCTTACATTGGGTAAAAGAATCACCTCTCCGATGTACTTGTCAATGGATGCACTCCCGCCAGAGCTGCGTTCACTCCCTGATACTCTTTGGGCGACTGGTCCTAACGATGTAGGCCTTTTGGAAAACCCACCATATGTAGTCACTTTGAAAGCAAATGTCAAATTTCCACGAATTCCTCAATACAAGATTTCTAGTGAAGGTGAACGTGCACTTTTATTGATTGTGCAAGATTTGATTAAGAAAGGTGTGGTTGAGGAAACTAGAGGAAATGTCTGTAACAGTCCTGTATTACCAATTTTGAAACGTACTGATCCTTCAAAGCCTCCAGTGTATAGGTTTGTTATCGATCTCAGAGAGGTTAATAAAATTGTGGTTCCGCAGTTTCCTGTGGTTCCAGACATTACTGCATTGTTAACGTTGATTCCTGCTACGGCCACATGGTTTTCAGTCATCGACTTGAAGAATGCCTTTTTCAGCATTCCGATAGCCGAGGAAAGCAGAGATATTTTCGGCTTCTCTCTAGGAGGTCGAAGCTTCAGGTTTAAACGTGCTCCACAAGGCTATTGTGAGAGTCCGTCCATTTACAGTCAGGCATTAAAAAGTCAGTTAGATTCCTTTGTACTTCCTCCTGGTTCTGCCTTAGTGCAGTATGTAGATGATCTTCTAGTGGCTGCCGATGACAAGGAAATTTGCAATTTGTAAAGAAAAGGAGTATGGTCCTGGGGTGCAGGGGAAGCTGGACCAATTAAATGTGGACATAAAGAAGTTTGCTAGCCCCCACGATAATGATTATTATAAGGAATTCAATCAACAAAGCACAAACAAAGAAACTCTTCAGTTTGTGCAGGTATTTTATTTAAACCTGTTGCAATTTTTCTATCAAATTTAAGTTTTCATGGAAGGGAAAGATACTTCTGAACCATAATTATACATATTTACAACATTTAAACTACAAACATATATACAAATATTAAACAATCTTCTTTAACAAAAAGCTACGTATTCACAAATATTTACTCGTTGTGAGATATTTCGTTGCCTTTATGAAATATTTCTCACTTTTTGATTACCAAAAAACAAAAGAAAGCAACCCATTCATTGCAAGGGAGAATTAATTCAAAAAACAATTGATAATGCAGTCAACATTAAATTTGTAATTTGTCTTTAAGTGCCGACGCGTTTCGAATCTGAAGGTCAGTGACAGATTCTCATCAGGGCTCTTTCATTGGGGGTAATCTGAGTAGAAAAATGTGAAAGAAGAACATTCAGTAACTATATCTGTAACCTTACTGTTCCCCTTATACAAGACTGATGTCATAGCCTCTATTACCTTGATCTATGGGCTACGTGGTCCCGCGGGTCCAATATGTGTAACGGAGCTAATAGCTTCCAGGGTCCTGTTTCTGTGACTGTAGACCTATCGTATGAAATGGGGAGTGTTTACTAATCATAGCCACTCAAAAGACAGTCTGTTATACAGACAGAAAAGCTGAGGTTTCCTACCTCTGTTGCTGTTTATCACGTGGAGGTGTATTAGTTAGAAATTCCGAAGGTGTGGGAGATGTCCTCCGTGTTCACACAGGGATTAATATTCCTGTAAAACATGGAGGGCAGCAGTTGTCAGGATATATTGCTTGTTACATTACTATAAGATATTTCCCAACCGGGGCCCGGCGTACCTGTGCTGTTTGGTCGCTGTACACAGGCTGGTATTCTTCACGGGCCTCGTGTTGCTCGCGCAATAATTCTGCCGATCAGGGCATTCACTCGGTGTCCTAAAACGAGCCGCCCGGCAGCGTTTCAATTCGCGCTTTAATTCTGCAACAAGGTATTGCAGTTTTAGATAGGGAGCAGATGTCTAGAATAGTCAGGCTGTTTTCACCCCTCTCCCCCGTTCACCTTCCTCACAGTCTGGATTCACAGCGTTCTAAACCTCCCTCCAATTGCGTGACAGCATGTTGGCTCTTCCACTAGGTTAAATCACCGCTAGGCATTGTGGTATATGTAGTTTGGCAACACGTCTTTTGTGGATTCCAAGTGCTTAAAGCCTTGCAACCTCAGACAGTGAATTAAGGCCTGTTTGGGCACTGTTAAATTTTAAAATTAAATAAGCCTCCTTTTTAAGCAACACTTGTTCGACGTTTATTCCAGGATTCATTTGGTTCAGGCTGTATAAGACAGTCCATTGAAAGTCATTGTCTACATGATTGCTATCAATGTAGTGTTGTACAAGGGGTGCAGTCTGGATTTTCTTTTTAAGACGTGATCGGTGTTGCGTCATTCGAGCATTTACTTGTTGGGTCGTTTTCCCTATATACACTTTAGGGCAGGGACAAACGATGGCGTACACTACATTTTTTGTTCTGCAGTTTGAGAAAGCAGTGTGTGGCCAATTTAGATTTGCATGGTGGAAGGTGTTACCTTCAATGGTGGAATCGCAAGCCACACAATTTCCACATCTATGATGACCTTCGATTGGTTTTAAACCCCATTGTGATAGTAAATCACTTTTGGGTTTATTTAACCGTATGTCCGCACGGACTATCTGTTGTCCAATGCTTTGGTTTTTCTTATACGCAAAGATTGGGCGTGGAAAGGGTACTTCTAGTTCTTCCAAAAGATGCCAATGCTTAAGCACCATTTGTCGTATCTTATGTGTCTCTGCGCAGAAGGTAGTGACGCAAACCAAATTCTCTAAGTCTCGTTTGACTTTAGTCTCAAAAAGACACTCTCTCGGGGTGTATCGTGCCCTTTTGTAAGAATGTTTTAACAACTTACTGGGATATCCCCTTTGGCACATTTCTTCACAGAAGGTCTGTCCATGTTGGTCATAATGTTTAATGTCTGAGCAATTTCTTCTGATGCGAAGTAGTTGCCCATACGGAACATTTGCCCGGAGATTCCTGGGGTGTGAGCTTCTATAATGGAGGATAGCATTTTTGTCTGTTGCTTTCTTATGCAAGGAGGAACTTAATCTGTCATCAGTGTTTGTTATTACCACATCCAAAAATGTCATTTTTTGGTTGCTCGAATCACATGAGAACTTGATGTCTTTATGTCTAGCGTTGAGCCAATTATGAAAATCTATCAACTCAGTGTGGCTCCCCTGCCACAGGAGCCACACGTCGTCAATGTATCTGTACCATTGGATTATATGGTGTTTGAAGGGATTGTTCTCTTCCACGTACTTTTTCTCATACTCTGCCATGAATAATACGGCCATCTCCGGTGCACACCTTCGGAATTTCTAACTAATACACCTCCACGTGATAAACAGCAACAGAGGTAGGAAACCTCAGCTTTTCTGTCTGTATAACAGACTGTCTTTTGAGTGGCTATGATTAGTAAACACTCCCCATTTCATACGATAGGTCTACAGTCACAGAAACAGGACCCTGGAAGCTATTAGCTCCGTTACACATATTGGACCCGCGGGACCACGTAGCCCATAGATCAAGGTAATAGAGGCTATGACATCAGTCTTGTATAAGGGGAACAGTAAGGTTACAGATATAGTTACTGAATGTTCTTCTTTCACATTTTTCTACTCAGATTACCCCCAATGAAAGAGCCCTGATGAGAATCTGTCACTGACCTTCAGATTCGAAACGCGTTGGCACTTAAAGACAAATTACAAATTTAATGTTGACTGCATTATCAATTGTTTTTTGAATTAATTCTCCCTTGCAATGAATGGGTTGCTTTCTTTTTTTTTGTTTTTTGGTAATCAAAAAGTGAGAAATATTTCATAAAGGCAACGAAATATCTCACAACGAGTAAATATTTGTGAATACGTAGCTTTTTGTTAAAGAAGATTGTTTAATATTTGTATATATGTTTGTAGTTTAAATGTTGTAAATATGTATAATTATGGTTCAGAAGTATCTTTCCCTTCCATGAAAACTTAAATTTGATAGAAAAATTGCAACAGGTTTAAATAAAATACCTGCACAAACTGAAGAGTTTCTTTGTTTGTGCTTTGTTGATTGAATTCCTTATAATAATCATTATCGTGGGGGCTAGCAAACTTCTTTATGTCCACAGGAAATTTGCAAAGCAGCTACAATTTCCTTATTGCATCATTTGTCTAGTTTGAATCACAAGGTGTCACCTTCGAAAATGCAATACTGCTGCCAAGAAGTGACCTACCTAGGTCATCTCTTGTCAAAGGAGGGAAGGAAGTTGACCCCAGAGAGAATAAAAGCAATTACGCAAATGAGTGTTCCCCGCACACAGAGAGAAGTACGTGCCTTTTTAGGTATTACCTCATATTGTAGGCAGTGGATCCCAAATTTTTCTCTTTTGGCAAAACCATTGGTAGCTTTGACTGGGAAAGGTGTTCCGAGTCCGGTGCCATGGTCTGCTGAATGTCAGGAGAGTTTTTCTGAGTTACGAAATGCACTGTGTTCAGCTCCAGTGTTGGGTACACCCGAATACAGTAAGCCATTCACGCTCTATGTTCACGAAAGAGAAGGTTGCGCGTTGAGTGTTCTGACACAGAGATTTGGTGATAAACAACGCCCTTGCGCGTATTTTTCATCAACATTAGATCCGGTAGCTAGAGTGTTGCCTAGTTGTTTGAGAGCTACAGCGGCAGCTGCAGCTTCCATTCGACAATCTGCTGGTTTGGTGATGAACAACATGCTAGTGGTCATGGTTCCTCATGCTGTGGACACACTCATGAACCGAACCAAGACACAGCATCTTACCAGTGCTAGGTTATCAGGCTATGAGCTGACACTGTTAGCGAGTCATATTCAGATCAAAAGATGCAATGTATTGAATCCAGCAACATTGTTGCCGACTAATCAGGAGTCGAGTGATTCTGAACCCCATGATTGCTGTTTCAGAACCGAGGAAGAGACAAAAGGACGAATTGATTTAAAAGACACTCCGTTGTCAGATCCAGATGGCACATTGTATGTTGATGGGTCATGCTTTAAATTGGAGAATGGTGATGTGACTGCCGCTTACGCAGTAACGACTTTGAGTACGATTGTGGAGACTGCGGGAGTGAGTCAGAATTCTGCCCAAGCTGCAGAATTGATAGCACTAACGAGAGCGTGTGTTTTAGCTAAGGGAAAGAGAGTGAATGTGTTCACAGATAGTCAGTACGCGTTTGGCGTGGCCCATAGTTTTGGCCGTTTGTGGAAAGAAAGAGGTTTCATTACGTCCCATGGGACTAAGATTCAACATGGTCAGCTAGTTAACGACTTGTTGGAATCTCTAACCTTGCCGACTGAAGTTGCGATTGTGAAATGCAGTGCTCATAAAGCAATCACGGATGATGTTGGTCGTGGAAGTGCTTTTGCTGATGAAACCGCTAAACAGACAGCTAGAAATATGATGAGTAGAATGTATGTTGCAACATCTGCAAGATGGATTTCGGAGTCTGGAATGTGTGAGGACACAGTGGAAAGTGTGAAAGAAATTCAGAAAGAGGCGACTGAGGAAGAAAAGCTTGCATGGAAAGAGAGTATGGGTAAATTGGACTCGAGTGGGTGTTGGATTGATTTATCGGAACAACAGCGTTGGATGTTGCCTGATGCGTATGTGCTTGCAGTAGTAATGATGGCGCATGGAACAGTTCTAAAGGGATTTGTAAGATGTTGGCTCCAGTCTGGAAGAATGATGGGATTAGTAAGTGTGCAGAGAGAGTGGTGAAAAATTGTATGGTATGCCTGATGCATAATCCTGGCAAGGGAGTCCCCACACCTGCTGGTCACTTCGCTCCTCCTTCCTGCCCCTTTGAAGTGATTCAGTTAGACTTCATTCACATGGATCGTTGCAACAACCTAAAGTACGTCCTAGTGGTAGTTTGTGCTTTCTCCAGATGGATCGAAGCATATCCACTGAAGGACAACACTGCCCTGTCAACTGCCAAAATTCTTCTCAAGGAATACTTCCCTAGGTACGGTATGCCACGGATTGTCTGGTCAGATAACGGAAGTGAGTTCGTAGGGAAAGTTATGCAGAGTGTGTGTGCCGGTTTAGGGATCAAACAGAAGTTTCACAGTGCGAACCATCCCCAGTCTGCTGGTTTAGTTGAGGGTTACAATGGCACCCTCAAACTAAAACTTGCTAAAATACAAGCATCCACGGGTTTGTCCTGGCCAGATGCACTACCCTTGGCTTTATTATCTACGAGAGCGACTGTACATTCTAGAGTAGGGCTTAGTCCATACGAAATAGTTTTTGGTCGTCCCGCTAATGTTTGGGGAGTGCCAAGGCCAAAAGAATTCTGTTCTCTGGAATATCCAATGTTGATTGATTACCTTTACGACTTGACTGCTAAATTGAGTCTTATTCACCAACAGGTTTTCGATGCATTGCCAAAGCCACCGGAGAGTCCAGGTCATCAGCTGAAACCTGGAGATCAAGTCGTCGTGCGCAACTTTGCAAGGACGAAAAATCTTCAACCCAGATTCGTCGGCCCATACCAGGTGCTGCTAGCAACGAGAACTGCTATTCGTGTGGCTGGTCGAAAGAATTGGATACACACGACACACGTCAAACGTGTGCCCTTGCCACTTCCTTACGATAACTGGGTTAAAACAGGAATTGGTGCCTCTGAGTTTGAACGAACACCCAGGTTTATCCCTTTCAGCGATGCCGAACTAATAACTGACACATCGAACTCTGGCTCTCCTCCTGAAACTGCTCCTTTGAATTCTGAACATTTGTCCTCTGCATCAGAAGAAACTTTGTCATCTGCGAACTTGAACATTGCAACCCCTGCTGAAAATACACTGTTTCTAGATCAAACAGCTCCTGCAAAACTGAGATACAATTTACGGTCTCGCAATATGGACAAATAAAGCAGGAAACTGCCTATTTTACACATTTGAATTTTGACACTTTGCCTCCAGTCAGGAAGTTTGCTATTGTTTTGTTGTTTTAAAATTGCCTTGCCGTCTGGGTAGCCGTAGGGTCGTGGCTGTGTGCCTAGTTGAATCTGCGGGGGTCAGACACTAGGTCGATCTTTCTGTTAGTTCTGGGAACTCCCAGAGCTGATAGAGGCATTTTCATCTACGTACACATCATCAGTGGTCGCGAGCGGATTGTAGAAGATGGAGCTTCCTGAGCTGCAACGAGAAAATGTAATTTATGTTCGCAGAAACAGACTTTACAAAATTCTTCACAGCAAATGTTTTCTAATGCAATGTGCCATTACATTTTTGATTGTTTTGATAACGTTGGTGGGTGGAATCATCTTTGGTGTGAATTTAATTTTTATGCCAGTAACTACAGTACCTCCCCTTGATCCTGCTACTTCTACTGTTTCTTCTATGCATTCTTTTCACTCATTTCCTGAACATGAGCAAGCTTGACGCTCAGAATTCATTAATAACACATTTGTACAGCTCTTGCACCAACACCAACTGGTAGTTAACACTACAGACTGCTGGGTGTGTGGCTTGATACCCCACACTATGGATAAAGGCATTCCCTATCTAGTTTTGCCTTTTAGCTATAATGGATCATTTCAGGCCTTCCAGACCATTTTTGCCTATGCCCTTGAGACCTATCCTCCGCGTCCACCACGTTCCACTAAATACAACTCTGTCAACAAAGCTTTAGTCCAGCGAATTATTGACATGATTAAAGACGTCAATAATACTCCATCTTACCCTAGAGATGAATTACGGGTATATTTGAGTTGGAACTCTACAGAGTATCGCCTTAGTTTGGGAGAAAGCAAGCGTAAAAGCTCCACTCCAGTCTGGGTCGTACCTCACCGAGGTCAAGTCTGTTTGCAGGGAAATGGGAGGAATCCGAGAGCTCAGCTAGGGAAGAGTGAGTGCGTTGAGACCTACGTGTTTCCGTCTAACTCTTCCCCTGCCTTTCTTACTGCTAGGGGTACCTACTTCATCTGTCAGGACAGAGCGTATACATGGTTGCCTGCTGACTTCGCAGGTTAGTGTTATATTGCTCGATTGTTGCCTCCAACATACACTGCTTCTTCTGATTATCACAAGACCAGAGTAGCAAGAGGTGTCTTCAGCAAGGAAGATACCGCTGGTCAGGAGGCTGGAGACTTCTTTAAAGGTTTCCTTCCGTTCTGGGGGCCTATGGCCAATAGTAGAAATATACGTCAGCTAACACGGGTAGTTGAATCTACTATTACCGAAACTGCTGGTGCCCTTAGCAACTTGACAGCTGAGCTTCAGGCGGATCGTCTCATGACGTTGCAGAACCGTATGGTTCTAGACGTAATACTTGCAGATCGAGGTGGGGTATGCAGAATGATCCAATCGAGCTGCTGTGTTTTTATTCCCAATAATGCTCCAACTGTCTATGAGGTGATCTCTAAGCTACACAAGATTTCCGACTCTATACATGTAGACAAGGGTAACTGGTCCTTCATGGAGTGGTTTTGGACTCTGATATCAGCTTGGGGATGGAAGGTTCTGATGGTCATTGGTGTCATCTTAGTATTCCTATTCTCGTGCTGCCTAATTATCCAGTGTGGTCCAGCTTTGTGTAGTTTTTGTGCTGCAACCTGTTTCAGAAAACCACCTGCGTTTGGAGAAAAGGCGCAAGAGAGGATGATGATACAGCAACATGTCACTGACCTGATGAGCATAGAGTTAGACTCTGACATAGACTAAGTAATTGCCTATGTAAGGGCAAAAGGAGGGTCTGAGGTTCCGTGATGATTTGAACCCGTGTTTTCAACATTGTCGTAAATACATAATTTTGGTATCAGTGAACCGCAAATGGTCCATTTAGCATATCCTGGTGTTTTCGCTATGCTACGAGCAAGAGTACTCCTGTTACAAACACATTTCTGATCTACCCATGGCATCCATCTTAGATTATGGCAGCCATTTTGTGTTTCTTACCCTCACATAGACAATGGACACGCAATGACCTCTGATCACTTCATGTCGATTAAGGACACGTAGGCTTTAGCCGGAGATTCACCTCTCGAGTAACACGTGCACCTTAGAACAGAACACGCCATGGCTGCATGACTCGACAGAAACTGCCTCCTCTGCCTGAGGCCAGTCCTGCTATACTGGTTCTCATGTTCGTTGGCCTGATCATGATTAGGCGGCCGAAGCTGGTAGCCTTGCCCATTTACGACCCACAAACATCTCTTATCCTGCTTTTCTATCTTCTACACCTGGCTCTGCTCCTTTCCTTCTGGGCCTTTATTAGGGGGAGGTAACGAAATTTACGATGAGGCGGTCCGGCTCCTGAATGAGAAGTTGACATGGGATTATGATGGAACAGTGGGAACCCCTCGTTCGTAATGTTGTGACATCAGATATTGTCGACGATTCCTGCGCAACGCCAAATATTTATTGTTTAGGACACAAAGGTTTGGGAATGTACTAACATGTAAAGAATTTGCCCGAAGCCCAATATCCAGTATATAAGGAGCAACCCTCTTTGTACAAATCGAACAGGCTCCTAGATTCTGCCCGTGTGTAGTTTCTGTGACTTCTGTGTCCCTGCAGTAATAAACCTTTGGTCTTTGACGCCACCATCGAGAAGCCCGTGTTTCTGTTTATTTGTGCACCGAGACAGGTAGAACTCCGGGGTCTTCGGGTGTTATCCCTGACACCTCTGGACGGAACCAAAAAGTCCAGAACTCCATATTGTTTATACTCATATACATCAATTTTGCATTTACAATGTCTAATGTATTGCTACAAATATAATGGTCAAATTGCCTTATAGTGGATGATCGTGTTGACATGTTTTGCTGCCACAAACAGTTTATGAACTATTTTAATTATCCTTTTGTTTGCACTTATTTTGCACTATTTTGAACATTATGCACGTATTTATGCATTGGTTTTAATATATGATGACATTTTCAAATATTATTTAATTTGAGGGCTCCGTTTGAATTTAAATACTATTAGGCAAGGTATTTATTGTCCTATATGCATAATTGATTCCTATTGTGATTTTTTTATTTGTATATCGCAAAATGTATTTTTGAATAGGCAACAATGCAAAGACAGACTTGTAGTTTTTTAGATGAATGAACTCATTGTCAATGTCTATTATATTTGTATGCTCAAAGCACCAAATATAACTTCAGCAGTGCTTAGCTTTTTACTAAGTCATGTGATCAAGGCCCGTGGGAAGGGCTTAAACGTGACATGGCGACTTGTGGCACTGAATAAATAAACCAGCACCTATTTGTGGTCCGAATCCGCTTCTTTGCCTGTGTAGAAGTGTGTTTGGAAATAGGAGCATTTGTGTATATATATATATATATATATATATATATATATATATATATATATATATATATATATATATATATATATATATATATATATATATATATATATATATATCGCCACACGCTCCCAAACTGTTGCGTTCGGAAAGAAACGGCAAGCACTCCGATGTCGTGATCTTTAGATTAATTTTTTTCCAAACCCCCCAGCACCCCCAATAGACGCGTTTCGCTCAAGGCTTCGTCAGTGTCATTAGTGTACAAACCAATTCGCCATTTTAAACTATCCGCCCTTCTAGTTCATAGACATAGATGATGGTACAAAATTCATTTTGTGGCGGCCATCTTGTAGTATGTTTATACAAGGCATTTTATACTGTTAAAAAATGGCGGCAAATAAAGTGCTTAGTGCAAAAATTCAAAACAACGTTTGACATTAACAAAAATTATCGTGACTAGCACATATTTACACTTTTTACATATTCTATACCCAGTATTGCCATTTACAAAATTGCAGTTATTCTTTGTATTATGTAGGGGTGTATCCCCAGTTCCATATTGCAATTCATGTGTGTAGATCAGCTCTATACAGATGGTATGTTGTTAAACCCAATGCATACTATATACATATTTACAATATATACATACATAGAGCTGGGCCAGTTATTACTTGGCAAATTAATTTTGATTAAGCCCTGTATGGGCTGGTAATCTACCACACATAGATGTCATAATTCACCGGTATCCCTAATGCTAATATTGTCAAATTAACATGGCGTTAAAGGGAGCGAAAGACAAATTTGCAAGGCTACAGTATATTCCTATTCTCATCTGATCAAGGAGTTTTATCATGGTGTTCTAACAGATTGTAAATGTTAGTTTTCCAGAACCGGAGATTTTCAAAGGTGTACCCACATCTCTGCATCATTATTTAGACCCCACGGTGTCATCGTTTTGAGGTCCAAGAAATATATCTATTCCAATACACGGAGGGCTTTTTCCCTATTTCCCCCTCGTTCTGATTTGGGAACCTGGTCTATGCAGTAGTAAATGAGTAAATCTCTATTGCTTTGATGTTGTTCTGCAAAATGACGGGCTATCGGATAGGTCTTATCATTGTTCACGATAGCCCTCATGTGTTCTAGGATTCTCATTTTCGTTGGTTTGATGGTACTTCCTATGTATCGTTTTTGACACGGGCAGACCAAACAGTAAACTGTGTATATTCTGAATTACAATTCAGATGTTTAGTGATCTTTCTGTTGGGTCTGTCCTCACCCGTTCTACATGGATATTCCTTGATCTTCTTACTGTATTTACATGCCTTACAGCGTAGGCAAGGAAAAAAGCCAACAATTTTATTGGTAGTCTGATTTGCTTTTTCAGGGGAGTAATGGCTGTGGACTAGATGGTCCGAAAGTGACTGGCATCTTCTGTATGTTACCATAGGTCTATCAGGTAAAAATGTCTTCAAGATATTATCAGTGTGTAATATTTGCCAGTTTTTCTTAAAGGTCTGGACCAGTTCCCCAGATTTACTGTTGAATGTAGTTATCATTCAGACCTGATCATTATCTATCCTTGACTCCTTAACCACCAGGAGGTCCCTCCTGTCAATGGTCTCTGCTTTAGCGTTTGCTTGTTCTAAGATGTTACGGGAATATCCCTTCGCTTGGAACGAATTGCTGGCTTCCTCCTGAGCCTTTTTGAAATCATCCGTCCCCGAGCAGTTTCTTTTGAGTCGAAGGTATTCACCGTAAGGTACGTTCCTTACCAGACTCCTAGGATGATGACTGGCCGCATGTAATACGGCATTCCCAGCCGTCGGCTTCCTGTAGAGTCTGGTGTGGAGATGATCATTCTCCACAAAAACCTCTAGGTCAAGGTAACATACACTGTTGTCACTTATTGTGCAGGTGAACTGTAGATTCAAGTCATTATTGTTCAGAGTTGAGACATACTCCTCAGCCGAGGCCCTGTCTCCCCTCCAAACAATAAACAGATCATCAATGTGTATATTTATATACATATATATATATATATATATATATATATATATATATATATATATATATATATATATATATATATATATATATATATATATATATTTTTTTTTTTACTGAAAAAAACATAGGTTTCAGGCTACTCACCAACCAATGCAGTAGCTTACACAACAATAGCTAGACTGATACAAACATTCACACAGTTTAGTAGTCACTAACCCATGCATTCAGTAAGATAGAGGTAACTGTGAAATCTGAGCCTTACTGTAACGTCCCTGTAACCTTTGTTTTTTTTCTTCTGTGAATCTATATATTAAGGTAATTTAGTACCATTTTTTATATATATATATATATATATATATATATATATATATATATATATATATATATATATATATATATATATATTCATGCAACTACTAAATCCTCCATCCTGAAACTTATACACCCACTCATTCTTCAATACAACTTGGCCGATATATATATAACATATTTAAACTTTACAGAAACACAGAGTCACTGGATGATGTCATCAGTGATGTCATCAGTGATGTCATTTGTGATATCATCAGTGATGTCATCAGTGATGTCACTGACCATGTCATGAATGATGTAATATCTGACGTCATCAGCAGTGCATTGTGGGGACGCAAGTTATAGTTAGCTCAACTAACTATAACAGTGGAATTTCTGTGGTTTTGTATGAGTGAAATGTCCAACTATCTATAACGTCCCTGAAACCTATGGTTTTTTTCAGTGAATTTCAAAGGTTTTTTAAATGCTAATTTGTAACTATAACGTCTCTAAAACCTATGTTTTTTTAAGTGAATTTCAAAGGTTTTTTAAATGCTAATTTCTAATTAAATGGGTAGATGTGTCAAGCTTTTTTCTTGTCGCAAACGCTGCAAATCGCAAAATAGCAGCGTTTGCGACAAGAAAAATGGGAAATGGGATGTATCATGCAAAAAGTTTGCAATATTAAGGAATCGCTAATTTTGCGATTTCTTACCATTGCGCAAGCATTTAAGAAATCGCAAATTGCGATTTCTTAAATGCTATGTATGAAACATTTCATTTTAGCGAATTTTGGCTAAGAAATCGCAAATTACCACCAACTTTTAGTTGGTGGTAATTTGCAAATTCTTTTACAAATGCACTTTATGCAATTTGTAAAGGTGCCATGTGACGCTCATACATGCCCTTAGAGCATGTATGTGCGCCATATGCGCACACATGTCATTTTCAGGGGTGCAGCAGGGTGTCCTTGAGACACCCCTGCACCCTTGAAATTATTCTTAATTTGCAATTAGCAAATTGCGAATCGCAAATTGAGAATAATTTCACATTCATTCCTATGGGCCTCCTGGCCCATAGAATTGAAAGGGAAATTATTCCTTATTAGCGATTAGCAATTTCCTAATCGCAAATAAGGAATTTTAAGAAATCGCTATTTGGAAATCGCAAAAGGGTATGTTGATACATCTAGCCCATAATCTTCTTTAAACCTATGTTTTTTCAGTGATTTTAAATTATTATTTCATTCTCAACCTAGTGAAAACAGACAATATCCCCTGTTTTCCAGGAACAGCTTCAGCAAAAAAAAATTGCCACAAATGAGAGCAACTAACGGTAATAATATGCAGAGTAGACATTCCCGTGCAAAAATAACACAAAAACCCCACTTCCCAATATTTTCAATGAGGAGCCAAATCTGGGGTGCGGTCCAAAAACAGGCTAAAAGCCGCGTTAGCAGTAGAAATCTAACATTTGCCTTTTACTGGTGTATACCAGGGTGACTACCTACAGTGTGTAAGGGAGCCCAGCCCACAATCACATCTGCAGTACCACACATGTTATAAAGTTACTGATCATGCAGCTCCGATACCCATGAAGGCCACAACACCCACTGCCACCCGCCTCAGGACGTCCCCTCGGACCACCACCCTCCCTACTACCACCTAGGCAGCGCTTAACAGGACAGCGGACCTTCCCAAAACAGCATGGTCCCTCAGCCACACAATACTTGAATGTTGGCAGATGTGGCAACCAAGCATGTATGAAGGACGCAAGTTATCCATCAATAATAATGCACACAATACCAAGTGTAGCGGTGATGTGCTGTGGAGTCCTCACTATGCAAAGCACAAAACTCTCCATGTGTACACATACTGCTGGTGCTTGCAGTGTTGTGGACAATAGACGCAACCATGTTACCTCAGGCAGTGGGGAAGATCTCGGTCATGTAGCTGTGTTGTCCTCCCCTGGAAGCAGAAGCGGAGTGGGCTTGTACAACGTACGCCACTCTACTGTAGGAGTATGAATAAATAAGCCGGGTCTCTGGGGGTGGTTCACTTGTGTGTAGGCCAACAAGTCTGCCAGAGTGGTGGCCCTCACCCTACCACGTGGCTGCCGCCATGACCGCGGGCCTCCTCAACACAGGCCCCCTGCAAATCCGGCTGCACCGCAGAGCAGACTTATGTCTGTACAGACTACTGCCTTCAATGTACACTTCAGACAGCAGGGCTCTCAATTCAGACGGAGTGGCGATTGCAGATGACACAGTCCAGTACACAAGACACATTACTCCCAGTGCGGCCCCCTGCGGACCACTCATCATCACAGGGTGCACACACGCTGAGCGCCAAAGGTACTTCTAACTCAGTGCACCAGAAGTCAGAGCCACGTTGCCTTATTAAGGCAGAATTCATTAGACAAAAGACATTGCTCCCAGTGCGGCTCGTCCGGACCATGCATCATCACAGGGTGCACACACGCTGAGTGCTTCAGGTGCCAGTGACTCAGTGCACCATAAGTCATCACCACGCGGCCTTATTAAGCAGAGGTCAGACCCGGGACCAGGGTTCAATTCCCGACGCGGCAGGGTGTTGAGCTCAAAATGTCCACGGACTCGATAATTCTCGCTTCGGTGCCTGACCTAATCATGGGTTCACACTCTGCAACTCTGGGCATTAAGCTTGCTTAATCTCCACAACGCCGCCCCCGCGGCGGGATGCCTGGCTTTCACCTTGGGGATGCCCTGTAGGGGCTATCTCACCGGGAAAAACCAGGACGGGTTCCCAAGGCAAGCGCGGAGATACCCCTTCGGGGGTCGATTCTGGCTCTATATAAGAAATATAATAATAATAATAATAATAAAGCAGAATTCAATAGACAAAAGACATCACTCCAAGTGCGGCCCGCCCGGACCACGCATCATCGCTGTGTATGCACGCGCTGAGAGCTTGAGGTGCCACTAATTCACTACACCAGAAGTCATCGCCACATGGCCTTATTAAGGCAGAATTCAATAGACAAAAAACATTGCTCCAAGTACGGCCCGCCCAGACCACGCATCGTCGCAGGGTACGCACACGCTGAGTGCTTGAGGTGCCACTAACTCACTGCACCATAAGTCATCGCCACATGGCTATATTAGGGCAGAATTCAACAGACAAAAGACATTGCTCCCAGTGCAGCCCGCCGAGACCACGCATCATCGCAGGGTGCGCATACGCTGGTTGCTTCAAGTGCCACTAACTCAGTGCACCACTCATCATCGCTGGCTGCACACACGCCGAATTGCCATTACTGTGTAGCTCTACTAAACGCCACGTGGCTGTGGGCCCTTGCTCACCACAGCCTCCTGCCTACACTGCGGTCATCAGGGTTCACAATTTTCATTCAGTAATTACAGAGTGGAGTAGGAAACTAACTACAACGTCCCTAAAACCTACATAATATCCTTTTAGTATCGTTGCTTCAAGAACTTTTTTTATATCAATTATAGCATCATTGCAGGGTGCACACACACTGAGTGCTTCAGAAGCCACTAATTTAGTGCAGCACAACTCATGGACCCTTTACGATAGAATATTTTGTTATTTTCAACAAAATAGATCACTGCATGCAGTTGATACCTGTGGTCGTTGTTATGAAGTGAAAAATGTCCCTCCAACTGAAAAAGAAAAGATAGTTCCTAAGAAATGTTGAACAAGTAATAGCTGAAGAACTTCAAGGGAGACGTAAACAGGCTCCAGTGTTTACATGGGATTGTAGTCATATTTGTCTAATCTATTGATATTTTACAAAATTTCTTGTGACAATATGGAAAAAAACTGTGAAACATAAGTTTAAGATATTACAAGAACTAGATCTTTCCAAAGTGAGAAAAAATACAGGGTTGCAAAGTCATTCTCTGGCTTGTCTTTCTAAGAAAGTGTGTCAAAGTCGTTTTCATCTTTTAACAATATTAGCAGTACATCAATCCGAAATGCGAAAGTTAGGTAGAAGATTATACTATGTGAAAAGTCCTGCATTATGTCTAAATGAAATTAGTACAGATCTTTATCATGGTTCAGTGTTAGATGTAAAACAAGTTTGTGATGATATAGAGTTACGTTTCTTTGCTAGTCAAGAGGAGTGTACAGAAAATAAGAGTTTGAGAAGTGTACGTATTGAGGAAGAGATGGGAGATAGTACAGATGTGAAGTTTGAAAAAGAAATAACAAAGTTTAAAGTAGTTTCTGGTGAAAATCCCAACTATGTTTTTATTTGTTCTCTACGTACTCATTATAAAATTCAAACTAGGAATGTAGATGTGTTTTTAAAAAATGAAAAGGAAAACAATGATAAATAGAAAGAATTTGCGGCTTATCTGTTTGTGGAAGGTCGATTTGAGTTAGGTACTGTACAATGTATTTGTAAATATTGTTACAATAAATTAGAAGAAAACAAAATGCCAGCGAGAGCTGTCCATATTGACTTATAATTAGTAGCTATACCTCCTAAACCTAAAGATTTAAATACATATGAGGCCATCCTTATACAATCTGTGCACTCTTTTCAGGCTATAATTAGTATTTAGCCTAAAACAAGCAAGCTGCCTCCAACAGATCTATAAAGAGGTTTAAAAGGAAGAGTTGTGTATATACCTTTAGATATTAAGAAAAATGTTGAAGCTGTTGGTGTAGAAAGAGAGGATACTGAACCTGTTGTCATTCTTGTTAATGGTGTACCCACAAAGATTCGGAAAATATGGCAAGAGTTAGTACATGTCACGAAAGTCCAAAAGGGTACATTATATCTGGTGCAAAACAATATTTCCTATAAAATTGTAAATGTAGAAGAAGAAGAAATTACTTTAGAAGATGAAACACATATTTTGAGTGGACAAATAGAAAAATGGAGAATTCAAAAAAAGAGGAAATGTATGAACATTTATACTATACACCCTCTACATTCAAAAGAACTGATAAGAAATACTATTGATTTGTTCATGATGAAAAAAGCAAAAGGAACTCCCATGAGTGTGTGGGAAACAAGTTTAGAAGCTCGTTGTTTTCCACAGCTGTCCCCTACTGGAAAAGGTGGATGATATGATGAACGACCAGTTCAGATTCTAGCTTCAGAATACTGTACTTTACAACTGTACTCAGAAGCACCACAATTTCATGAGTGTATTCCATAAATGTTAATTCTTTTGTTCCATACACCTACACTGTGGTCAGCAGAGCTCACAATTTAAATTTAGACATGATTTATTTATTACAGAGAGAATTGTACTCTATGTCCTTGAATTTGGTCAAGAGGAAGCGACTAAAAGCATTCCTCGATGTCTGTGCTGACTACTGCCTTCGATGTACACTACCAATAGCAGGGCTCACAATTCACATTGAGTCGCGATTACAGATAACGCAGTCCAGTAGGCAACAGGCATTGCTCTCAGTGTGGTTCGCCCACACTACGCATCATCCCTTACTGCGCAGATGCTAAATGCTTCTGATGGCCCTATCTCAGTGCAACACAACTCATGGACCCTTTATGATACAATATTTTGTGTATAATTTCACATCTGCTGCCCCTACCTCATTGTACTGCAAGTCATGAACCCTTTACGATAGAATCTTTTCTGTATTATTTCACATCTGGTGCCTCTACCTAAGTGCAGCACAAATCATTGACCCTTTATGATTGAATCTCTGTGTCTGATCCAATGATTACGGTTGTACTTGTTGCCAGCACCAACCATTCCCGGAGGGTTGGCTTACACTCATCCCACACGCATTCCACACAGACCTCACTCGACATGTGACCCTCGTATTAAAAAGGAGTCGAGCGCACATGCCCATACCCAGTTCCACTATCTATTTGTGTCTGTGTGTTCATTATGTATGCAACATGCTGCCCCTGGGCCCTACCACATTACATTGTGCTCTGGACAGCGTATGCAACCATCTTACCTTTGAGAGTGGGGGAAAACATTAGGAATGTAACTATGTCTTGTCATTGTACAAGTACGTATGTAAAGATTGGATCATTAGAGTACTGCAAGGAGAGTGTATAGTGAATTTTTAAGTGCATGGGGACCGGCGGAGTGATTGTATAAGTACATATGTTGGTGCAGCCTAACTCCGACCACAAACTTGTCTCTAATTGGCTGCCCTCCATGTGCCAAAAACTGAAACTTCAACTTTCCATGTCTCTGTCTTGCTACAGCTGCAACACTCCACTGAATGTGTAATAAACATTCATATCCACACAGATGTGTCATGTCCACCATCTTTCTTGTGTGGAACTATGGATGAATGTAGGGTCAGTGATTCCCAGTACCTTCAATGTTGGCGATGTTGTGGGACTTGGCTCACAGAGTGACACTTTGGCTTTTGCAACCCGGATGAAGGTAGCACTCAAACACGGACACCCTCATCCAGTGTTGTCATATTTTTAAGCATTCTGTAGCCCAAATCCAACCAAAAAGTAGCCCAATATTGCTACTTTAAAGAAGGAGGGACAGGGACAGCGCTAAGCAGGTGGTGAATGCATTGGAATTGATGTTGCAGCAGGCTGCCAAGTAAATATTTGTCTAATAAAGCACTTTAACATACTACTTTGCAGGAGCGCTGTATATATATTTATAATCTGGCGTCCCCCCCAACACCACCTGAACTGAACTGAGCTGAACGCGTGTAGAACCTGCGATAATGCGTGGCCATCCTGACAACGCCTGAGAAAGTAGCTCGGCAAGTGGTGGGCCCTCTTACACACATGCCAGTGGCGGAAGGTGAGCAGAGAGGCTTCTTTCCGCAGCAGCAGGCAGTCACCTCTGGGAAGTGGGAGTGGATAGTGCGCCGCAGCCTGGGCACACAAGAGCGCACAGACACCTCCAAGCAGTGGGAGTGGATGGGGTGCAGCAGCCTGAGTGCACATTCATGAAACAGAGAATTACGCATGTGCAGTTGTATGTACTCTGCAATTACTAATTCTATACTATCTTTCAGATCACTAAACATGAGGGTGCACTATGTCCTGGCACGTGGTTGGTAACAAACAGGTGGCACAAAGGTGAGCTGCAAAGACTTTCTCCAGTGTCAACACTCCCTCTCCATCTCTTCCTTTCTCTCTCTCACACTTTCTCTCTTTCTCTCTCTTCCTCTATCTCACTCTTTCTCTCTCTTCCTTCCTCTCTCACACTGTTTCTCTCTCTCTCTTCCTTGTATCTCACTCTTTCTCTGTCTTCCTCTCTCTCTCTCACTCTTTTTTTCTTTCTCTCTCTATTCCTCTACCTCACTCTTTCTCTTTCTCCTTTGCTGGACGCATGATGCACCATCTTATCTTTCTTTTTGTCTTGCAGGCTGTGATTCACAATTGTTCCAGCGATGACACGCCACGGATGTACATAGTATTTTTGCTTGGTTCCAGTCCATACATTGTTGTTGTTGTAGAGCCTTCTGCAGCAGCCCTCAGTGTAACTTAATCTGCGCATGCTTTGATGATCACATCTCTTCTCGCCTGCTTTTTTCTTTCTTGTGTGTCTATGACCTCATGCTCCCTTTGCCGTATCAACAGTAAGCAAACTACAGGAAGGTACTGAGCTATGACCCTCCCAACACGCAAAAGTGTCTAGTCTCCCAACACAGAGGCAGTGTCATGTTAAGGGTTTTGTGGGGCTCTCTTTGGAACAACTTTGCATTTTATTACTCATTTTCTGCTAATTCAAGCCTCATGCTGCCAAACAGTATTGTAATATATGTTAAAAGAAGATAGAGAACTAGAGAGCTGCATCATAAAGCAAAACCTACTTTTCCCGGGATCCCTTGGAAGGTGGAGCCCTGGTCAATTGCCCTCCTTGCTTAGGCAGTAAAACGCCTAAGCAAGTTCCCTCCAAGCGGCACCTCTGCTCTCAAAGCCCTGAGATCACGTGACGTTCAGAAGCAATATAAGGATGTGTGACAACAGGAAAATGGAAAACATTACTACATGTGGGGGCATATGTATGAAAAAGCCGTTTTGCGAGTCCTTAATAGCGATTTTGTAGCAAATCGCTATTAAGGACTCACAAAATACTATGTATATAGGAATCGCAATGATAATTGTGATTCCTACATATTCCCAATTAAGGAATAGCTTCCCATTCATACCTATGGGTCTGGAGGCTCATAGGAATGAATGGGAAGACATTTGCGATTGGCAAGTACCCATTAGGTACTCGCAAATTGCGAATGCAATTTCAAGGGAGCAAGGACACCAAAGGACACCCAGTTGCACCCCTGAAATATGCATATATGGTCACCACATGGCACTTTGAAAATTTGCGATGGCCTTTTGGGATGATACATCTCAAAAGGCCTTCTCCCGTTCTCTGTTTGCGAACGGGAAAAGGGCTTGATACCTATGACCCATAGTAATTAGGTTATTTTCATGGTGATGTGAGCTGCATTCATTTCTCACAGGACACGAGGACACACTATCTAGTTATAATTAGGTCACTGAGAAGTTAAATCCGCCCACAGATTTGAGTACCCTTATAGCTCCTTCCCAATTGTAGCAGCCAATGAGAGACAGAGCTGGAGGTGGATTTATTCGTAAGCAGAATGTAAGTAAACTAGAGCACAGCACCACTGTCACAGAAGGGGGCGAATACACCTTATTTTTTTTTACTTTATATTGATTGGCGGCAGAAGCCCAGTAGCTGGGCCCTGATTGGTTAGAATGCTCAGACTTTGGTGAGGTCATGGTCTGATGATACAGACTAGAAAAACTATATACTACAAAAATATTGACAGATTAAACAAACATGACGGCTGTCATCTAGAAGTAAGTATATTCTGCGTGTGTTTCTCTAAAGATAATTACTGACGATACTAAGATTAAGCCGCCCGACCTTTGATTAAAGCTGTATTATGGCATGAAAACATAAATACGCTGCAGGGCAAACGCCAAAGAGGTGCTCCATGCATCAGTAGCGAGGTTATTCAGACGTATTTCTATCAAACGAAGCTGTATTGTTTGAAATGACCCTCGACAGTCAGTCCACAGCATCCTGCGCCCAACATACCTGGCAGCTCGGATAGCCGCTTTTATTGTAGGGATCAGGTCTTCTAACAGGAAGTCATTACTGTAGCCCCTGTCTTCTGCCAAGGGATCCCCACCGGCTCCGGCATCTGCAAATATTAAACCGCTCAGGTTACAATCTCCAAACACTGCCAGGATATTATTACATTGCTAATGCTAACAGAAGGCTGTGGAAACTGAACACACTCTTTGATATGTAGGGCGATCTTCAAACATTCAAATCGTTCAATTACTAAACATAAGCATTTAGATGCTCGTTTTTGGCAGAAATGGGACAGTCTGAATGATCCTTTATTACGTTTTAGGTTTCCAATTTGGACTTAACTGGGAAAAGCTTCCCTGTACATGATCGGCGGTGCTTGCAAAGGGAACATTTCTTTTAAACACACCTTTAAAACAGCTGGCAAGAACGCGCAATGAGTTAAACGAGCACAGCTGATATTTGCAGTGATTTACTATTCGCTGGAACACCTATTCAGCCATTCATCCTATCGAGGTCAACAAAATGAATCTCATCAATCGGGGAAAAAGTAGTCCTTGATCTTTATTATGCAAACACAATGCAGAAGTGAAGAACAAAGTGCTAGACAAAAAACAAGTCATTTTGTATCAATGTCGTCAGGGTTAGGTGGGATTGAGCCAATGAATGAGTGCTGAGAGAGAACTAAAAATAAGCAACTTGAATTTTTTTTTTTGTTTAGAAAGCTTTATTGAATAAGGTAAACAATGTAAAACATCATTACAAAACAAGGAGCATTGAAGTGAATTAAATGGATATCACAATTTAACTATGTATAATAGGATCCCAAAGAGGGATATATAGGCTATGCCAAAGGGAAAGATTTTTTAAAGTTATTTTGCATTTTGGGAGGGAGAGGGGGGAGAGAAGAAGAGAGAGAGGGGGAAGCAACTTTATGGATTTAAATGCCACCGAAATCCACCAGAATGTGCAGCATTATTTTAAAATATTATGCACAGCTTTAAGTTGTTTGAAAAAACCGAGGGGTCTCTGAAGGGGGTGTGGCCTATGTAATTAGGCTGTGGCTTAAACATGTAAGCTACATTTCTGTGATTCCCATGGTATGCCAAACGATCAGTATTTGGGTTTCTACGAGCTTTCTGTTATTATAGTCAGATATATAATACAGCAACTAACATACACCTAAAACCAGCCAGGACTATTGGCTTTGTAAACTGTTTAAGATAAATGAGAAACAACAATAATTTGGTTGTAAATAATCCTGAAAATGTTTCATTCTAGAAATGTTGAGACTGTGAATTAAATATTAGAGACCTGCAGTATGGGTAGTGGTCTTCAGAGTGTTTCAATCACTTCTGTTACATTCAGTCTTTTTTACACATGTACACTCCTTTTTCTCATAAGATCGCGCACATCTGCTTATCTTACGCCTCATCTCTTTCCTCCTTAGTTCCCTCTTTTCGCTCTCCTGAATGCACTTCCTCTCATCTCCTTCACTTCACCCCCCAAACCCACAACATACCCACTCAAGTGTAAGAAGTGCATTTTCTTTTACTTTCACCTGGTCAATATTTTGACAGATGTGCAGCCTTTCACAGAATCACAGTTACAAACGGAATATGTGACCATTACCCTATTTGCTCTGCAGAGAGGCCAAGGATAGGATGACCATGTATTCTAAACACCCTTTTGCCCCTCCGACAGGCACTGTGATAAACTTGTACTGCCTTAAAACTCATTCCAAATCTTTCTCTCGATTTTGGCCAGTATTCAACACCTGGATGTGACTAAGTTCCAATTATTAATTATACATTGCTGCATGACAAAAACACAGAAAAACAACAGCCTGAAAATAGCTAAAACTCTTAGCGGATGCACAATTAAGTAAAACGTGAAATATAAACAATTACATTTCTAACATGAACAGGGTCGGACTGAGAACCAAAACCGGCCCTGGCAAAGTGCTCGGCAGGCGCTCCTCCCCCCCTAGGGGGTTGTGGGTGCCGATGAGCTCTTTGCCAGGGCCGGTTTTCAGCCGATTTTGTTACAAGGACGATTTTGCAGCTGTGTTGCAAAAATGGCCCTGTAATAAAAACGGCCCCCAGGGGCCCCAAACCGGCTCCATCCCCGTGCGGCGCACTGGGGGATTGCCCGGTGCCCGCTACGGCCAGTCCGGCCCTGAACATGAATGATCTAAATGTTTTTGCATCATTTTTCATTAATCTTTTAGATTTTTTTGACAGTATAGTTAAGGAATGTAGGATCCCATTTCAGTCTCTGTTTTTAATTATTGCCGTTTCTGAGAGACAGAGAGATCAGGTCCACTTAAAGCCCTGATAATACGTTATAAGAAGAGCCTCCTACGCAAATCTATGCACTGCTCACATTACATCACACCTTAATCTCTATGCACTGCACACATTACACCACACCTTAATCTCTATGTACTGCACACATTACAACACACCTTAATCTCTCTAGCGTTCTTTTTGACACTTCCACCTTCAAGCACTTCCCCAAAAAATGAAGAATCTAAATTTTGTAAAAAATGTATTTTCCTGAGCTTGTTCGCTGCCATGCTGTTCACTGTACTTTTCCATTGAAGGAAAGCAATTTAGTGCAGGCAGTGGTGCTCCTGTTACATTCTTCTCCGCAGCAGCAAATTCAGTTCAGCGGCTCCTCTCGGAAGGAGTGTCTGGCTATGTGGAGCCGTCGTCAACTACAGCCTGCAGCTTCGTTCCCATTGGACATTTTTGACTTCCATAAAAGTGAAAAAGTCTGAATGTAGTAATCTTCAACGCGACCGCTCAGCGACTCACAACTATAACGTGTCTTCCCCAGACACCGCAAGCTGCCTTGCCACGCTGAATTTATCCTCTCAACAACTTTTTCTCCAAATTTCTGCCAAGTCCAAAGGTAGGCCAAAACTTTGATCTTTTAGGTGCTATTTTTCACTAAAAACTTTAACAACTGATAACTCTGGTCTTCTGATTGGAATGCATTAGTTGTGTCATTTTATTTATTAACATTTTCTCTATTTTCCTAAAGTGGTGTAGGATATTTCTAGTGTTGTGTTTTCCCTTTATTACTGTTTGAGTGCTTCAAAAATACTTCACACCTTGCCTCTCATTCAAACCTAACTGTGTTTGTGCCAAGATACCAGAGAGTTAAGCTGTGGTTAATTTTGTGACTCTTGTGGTTCAGTTTGACGGGGATTGAGGTTGTTGCTTGAGAATGGTCTTCACCAGCCTCAATCAAAAACACAATTTCATACACCAGCACTGAACATACAGTCGATAGCCCTGCTTGGTTCAATTTTCATTTTTAATGTAAGGATTTCTGGTGTATTGCTCAAGCTGGATGAAATGTGAACACTAACATACTTTACCAGACTCATATCCTCCTGAGGCTCGCTACTAGAAGTGACATGGAATTATATATAGTGGTGCAGTGTCTCTATGCCATGTGGAGGAAAGGAGGTGGGAATCAACCATCACAACGCAACTTTCACTACGCAATACCATCACAACTGAACTTTTACAACGCACGATCCATTACAACGCATGCTATTACAACGCATGCCATTACAACGCAGATGCTATTACAATGCATGCCATTACTACGTAAGTATGAGTCAGTATTTAATTTTACTTTAATTGACTTACATTATTTTAATTACATTTAATTGTAATTTAATTTTAATTTAATTTTAATATAATTTTAATTTAATTGACTAACATTTATTTTAATATTTTAATTACATTTAATACTTTTTAAATGTAATATAATTTACTTACATTAATTTTAATATTTTAATTAAATTTAATTTAAATTTAATGTATTATAATTAAACACACTGGAGTTAGAATAGTAATTTTAACCCCTACACTATCCAGCACTTACCCTATTATTACACCCACCTTGGGTTAGAATAGTAATTTTAACCTGTTATGTTATGTTATAAAGTTTTTGTATAGTGCCTATCACCGCCGGTCTCTAAGCGCTTAAACAGAAAGAACATAACATGCTGTCAATACTATCCAACACTTACCCTACTATTACACCCACTGGAGTTAGAATAGTTATTTTAACCCCTACACTATCCAACACTTACCCTACAATCACACCCCCTGGTGTTAGAATAATAAATTTTAACCCCTACACTATCCAACACTTACCCTACTATTACACCCCCCCCCCCCTAGAGTTAGAATACTAATTTAAACCCCTACACTATCCAACACTTATGCTACTATTACACCCCCTGGAGTTAGAATAGTAAATCAAAATAAATAAAAAAAATTAAATGATATTTAATTAAAATAATAAACAGTTTTGTAATTAAATTAAAATTAAAATTAAATTAATTAAAAAATATACTTACCCATACTTACGTTGTAATGGCATGCGTTGTAATAGCATCTAGGTTGTAATGGCATGCGTTGTAATAGCATGCGTTGTAATGGATCTTGCGTTGTAAAAATTGCGTTGTGATGGTATGCATTCTGAATGTATGCGTTGTAACGTCATACATCCAAGGAGGTACACCATTATTACAAATGTTTGACTGAGTACCATAAGATTACTTTTAATATTTGGGGATGACAATGGCAAGAACGAGGGTGCTTCTGGGAGGCAGACATAAAAGGGGGTGGACGTCTGATGCTTGTGAGACTAATACCAGTGCAGGCAGGGGAGGTCTGCCCTATGCTCCACTTGACAAAAAAGGAGGGTTAGTGCATAGATGTGCCAGGATGTGACCAAGGTGCAAAGGAGCGGGGCACAGAACAGATAGCAGGGATACTGTCACCAAACAAAGACAGATCAGCATGGCTGCCGTTAAAGTTTAATCCAAGACCCATCACAAGGCAATAAAACAAATGCATGACTGCCTGAATACTTTCGCACATTGATCTGGAGTTTAGTCACAGTTTCAGACTGTTTAAACCAAATGAAATGTCACCACTACGCTTTTGGCCTTTCCGCTCTTCATCATATGCTCTAACTGAAGCACCTGGCCCTATCAATGAAACATTTCTTCCATTTCTAGCTATTCTGACACATACTTCTGTGGACTTCTTTTGGGCATCACAGATCATATAATTTTATTATTAATATTTGTTATTATCATTGTTATAAAATTAATAGTCCAGAATGAAATGCAGTAAAGTAGGGAGCTTTGGGTAGAATGCAAGTCTAAATCTAATGCTTTAGTTCCTAGTAACAAAGATGATTTGATATTCATTTTCGAGGGTCTTCGAGTTCTACTCCAAGTTTGTTAAAACTTTCTTTAATAAAAACCTAGCTCATGAGAGATCATTTAAATAACAAATCTAGCCACTGTGGTTCTGTTGCTATAGTTATGGAAATTGCAATTAAGGGTTGGTGGAACTCGCAGAGTTACATGAAAACTTTCCAATATTCTGCAAATAACTGGAAATCGGCACGTCATGCTGCTTGCACAGATTTTTAATGCAGGGAGCTTGTTCTGCGCTGAAAAATCAGCACAAACAGCACCATGCTGTGTGCTAGAGGATGCTACTCCTAGAGTTGGTTTTGCTGTCGTTCAAATAGATTTTCTACTTGAGCAGCAGCTTTCCCACCGCGAAAGGTCACGACTGCCCGCATTGGTAAAATCTCGTAGGGTGCCTTCCTGGCATCCAAAAATCACACTAGGAGATGCCAATTTTCACTCGTGCTCACCAATTTACCATTGGCGAGCGGCATGAGAAAAAAACTCTGCCACGCAACCGTTTGGCGGAATGTGGCCAGAAGTTCATGTTACATGCATAATGCAGATGGCCAAAACTTTGCCAACTCCGCTGGCAGAACATAAAAAACATGGCAAGGAGGACTCAGCATTCAATCACAGAATAATCCAACAAACATAACTTGAAATGAGTTTGTAAATCACAAATCAAAATTGTGTCAAAATTTACTTGAAATCATTTCTAACAACCATGTATCTTTGTTTCCAACCCTTGCTGTGTTTTTTTATTTATTTTTCTCATAGTTCATTTGAGGGGCCTTTTCAATGATGAACAAACATTAACAAGGTACATATATACATTCAACATATCTGTTGGAAAGTGGATTATTAGTAGTGTCATATATGCATTTACCATTGGCAATAATAGCACTGACCTAGAGATATCAATGTTTAAAGATTAGTCACTTTCTAGTGCTTAGAAACCAACAGTGGCACTTTTGGACTTTTGGGTGCCTCTGACAGGGACATATTCACCTTCAGGATTGTTCTTGAGGATTTCTCAGCAGACTTGTGCAGCTTCTTCCAGCACGCTTGATCCTGTTAGAACTCCTTCCGGAAATTCTTCTTGTGGGTCCAAGAGTATCCAACACACAATCCAAGGGTCTGGAATTTCCAAGAGGGTCCTTGAAAGTGTGAAACTTCTATTCCCACAATCCACTTGGAAACAATCCTTACAAATCCACTGGTAGTATTCTAGGCTGAGGATTCTTGGTGGTGATGTTCCAGGTGAGCTCTGTAAATCTGTAGCTTGCAGGGAGTCCACTGAATGGTAGTCGGGCATCACAAAAGCATGAAAATAGGTGGGACTTATTTGTCTTTGGCTCTGCAAAACTTGCATGCATGTCCATTTGGAATTGGCAGCCTTCTCTCCGATAGTGCAACGTGTTTAAAGATGCAAACTACATCAGCAGAGCAAATGATTGCCCACCCAACCATATCATCTCCCTGTTTTGGACCAAAATCATCAACACCTCTCTTTCATCGGGCTATGCTCCTGAATCCCTCCAAATAATCCAAGTCACACACATTCTAAAAAAAAACAGGGGCAGACCCCAACAACCTCATTAACCTCATTAACCTCAGACCCATCACCAACCTTCCCTTCCTAGCCAAAACATTGATGAAGTGTGTCATGCATCAACTCAACCGACATATAGAGGAATTCTTCCTCCACAACACTTTCAAACCAGGATTCAGGCAAGAGTGAAGTACTGAAACTGCTGTGCTCCATATAGATTCTTAGATGAAGGCGACAACTGCTTCCTAATCCTACTTGACTTAACAGTGGTATTTGATACAGTAAATCATTCAGATTTTATTGAGACTCTCAAAAACACACTGTTATCAATTATACAGTCCTGAGATGGTTCACGTACTATCTGCAAAATCGCTGTCAATAAATAAAAATCAATAGCTGTCTTTCCAAACCCGCACCCACACCAGTTACACAAGGTGTACCTCAAGGCTCAATCCTCTTTAATTTCTTCATGGAACCGCTCACTGGTATTTTAAACAAAGCAGGGGTCAAATATCACCTATAAGCAACTCTAATACAAAATAAAATCACTCATTGACCTCCAACATCTGAACATCACAAGATATAAGCCTGGCTAAACACCAATGACCTTAAACCGAACTCCAAAAAAGATAGAACTACTACTCTTCTCCCCAAAAAACAATCCTTTACCTATCCAAGAACAGATCAAGAATGTGAACGCACTAAACCACTCACACTCACTTTCTAACTATGTCAAGTACTTGTGTATCCTGAACAAAAACATGTCAACAACTCAGCCAACGGAGTGCTCTGCACGACCCAGACATCTCAGGAAAATCAAATTGTTTATTACCCCAGACGATCTTAAGACCGTAGAGCAATCACTTGTCATCTCAAAACATGACTACAGCAATGTCCTGGTTTTCCATCGAAGGAAGATACATCTTTAAGACAGCCTGTATCCCCCACAAAGCCCTTCACAAACAAAATCTCAAATACTTAGAATCCAAAAATTGAAAAGCAGCACGAGTCTGGACACTGAGATCTTCCATTTCTCTTCTTCTCTTTCCTCCTAATCTGATGAAGAAATCATTCCAGGCACACTCCTCCTCAGAAAGTGCTCCTAAGGTCTGGAACTTTCTCCCCTCGGATCTTCGATCCAACCCCTCTTTTCCTTCCTTCCAACGGGACCTTATATCTCTACTGCTTAACAACTACTTCAACACGCTGTTGAACAAGCACAAGCTGTTCTGTGTTTCCTTCATTGACCGGTTCCATGAAGATGGTCACATGACTCTTTCAGTCTCCTATTCTGTCTCCAGTGCCATTCCCCAGTGCGTCCTTGCAATTTACTTCCATGACATTGTAACCACTTAATGCTCGATTGTTCTTTAACTTTGACTAATATGAATTCTCCCACATACCTCTTTTAAACGTAATCACATAACCTGTAAAGTGCTCTGATACCCTCTGGTCTAGCTAGCGCTATATAAAACTCATAAATAAATACATTATAATCCTTGATTGAAGTTAAATAATAGTTTTCCCTTGTAGAACGGTAGTTACATGAAGTCCAAGAAATGCAGTGGTGACTGAATTTAATGCACTGCTCAAATTAAGTTTCTCAAACTCTATACACTGTATATGCATCCCTGTTCCAATGAATGTTTTATTCAGTTGGTCGACAGTTACGTGATGGTGAAATGCGTGGCATCATACGTACATTTTCCTGGGATCCTATAAAACGATCACTTGATGCAGGGATGCATTGCGGGGCACATTTCAAGGATCCTTGCAAATGGTCAGGTGATGCAGGCAGCGAGTAATACTATACATATCACACCGGGCGCTCCTGGCTTATCAACAAACACAATGCGAAGAAATGTGCATGTGATGCCTGGGAATGCATGGTGTTGCGTGTGGGAATTTAACTATTTACATATGATGAATGGAAAGAGGAAATGTGTTTGCATTAATGTAGTGAGCCCAAGTAACTTAAACATTCTAATAAACTGGCCAAAAGTTAGTATAAAACTACATCAAATTCACTATCAGAGTTAACCTCATCCTTGCGATGGATATTTCCCTCCGGTGCTGGGCCCCCATGCAAATGGGTGTGGTCATGACGGAACGGTTCCGTCATGAGCACAGCTCGACCGATGCTCATGACGGAACCGTTCCGTCATTAGCAGCGAAAGGGTTAAATGTATCTAAACCGAATAAATCTCAGAAACTGAACACTCCACAACAGAAAGTAAACAGTATGCAAGGATTCCTTTAAATGTTATCCTAACACTCAGCGCGCTCACGAGCTGATCCAGAATTAGTTCATGCTTCTGCTTAAGTTGATTTGGGTGCTTAGAAGAATGCATGAACCAAAGTGCCTAATGAAAATGTAGGCACTTTAGTTCAAAACTAGGGAACAGCTCATCAACAACTTGTGGAGTTCTGTTCTACTGCTTATGGAAGGAATCACAAAACTGTCTGAAGTAGTTTGAAAACGTGCAGTTCAGAAGCTTTCCAGCACAGTCATCAGTTAAGTAGCAAGTAGCAAACTGACACTCCCACTCTAAACACAACAATGTAGCCATCGGGGACACAGGAACATTCCGAGTGACGAGTTATACAGCTTCCATGTAGTATGTACTACACTACAAACCTTATATTTTTATTATTAATATTTTTTTATTATCATTGTTATAAGATTGATACTAATGGCTCAGAAAGATATGCAGTAACCTAGGCAGAGATCTGTAAAATACAAGTCTGAATCCCAGCCAGGCTGATTCTAGTTTTCCAGTCATTTGAGGTCAGTAAACTGAGAACCATCAATTTAGGTAATAGTATTGCCTGTTGAAAAAATCACTTCCAATCGGTTATGCCTTATCCGGTAGAGGCTTTGTCTAGCTGCAGATTTCTTACCTCAGAATTATCCACAGGCATCAGACTGGATCCGGACATTTTTCGCAAGGCATAGCCCTGTGCACCAGTCAGTGGTATTGTTTAGTAAGGGTGGTGGCGTTGGTGTCGTCGTCTGCACCGGAAGTGACAGGCACAGTGCCTATATAGGCATCACCCCAGTGAGCTGACATGAGTTTATTTTTTGACTTTCCACACAAGGAACACAGAGCCGTGAAGAACACTGACAATTGGTGTGGAAACTAGTGCCCTGATGTTCCAGTTGAGGGCCCTGAAAGGGGAAAGCCCTGTTCCTAGAAATCAGTTTGCAGACCAGGAAGGATGTGTGGGTTGGTAAGGAATCTGCGGCCAGATAAAGTCCCTACCAAATAAGGCGTTACTGAAGGTAAGAAACTTGTTCATCTAATAGAGACTTCTAGCTGCAGATTCCTTACATTAGAATAGATACCCAAGCCATACTTCCGCAAGGTGAGTCTGCGAAACAATTTCACACCAAAAATCCCTGCAGGACCCCACGTAGAGCCCATCCCGATGGACCTGACTGTCCAGACAGTACTGCTTTGTGAATGTGTGCATAGAGGCCCACATTGCTGCCTGGCCGATGGGCAGGAGTTGGACTCCACATACTGATGTAGTGGTTATACACTTGGCTCTGGTGGAATGTACATGCAAGTAATCAGTGGGTTGCTTCTTGGCAGGAGCCAAGGCTACGACCACTACATTGGCACATGGAGTCCCATTCCTCAGGGGGGGGCTTCTTGGCCAGTGCATAGCAGACTTTAATACAGAGCATGATCCATCAGGCGATGGTCTGTTTCTGCACAGCCTTTCCCTACTTTGCTCCGAAAGACGCCACAAAGAGATGGTCATCCACCATATGACAATGGTCTTTTTGGGTCCAGACGGCGAAGTCGCTCCTCTTCCTTAGAGGGATGTAGGGAAGTGTAGAAAGTAGGCAAGTTTAGGTGCTGGCCTACAAGAAAGACAGCTTTCAGCAGAAAGAGAGCTCTAGTGCGAAAAACCAGGTTATCCGAGTAGATGTTCTGGTATGGATGCTTGGATGACAAAGCCCAAAGCTCACTGATCCTCTAGGCAGATGTTATTGACACCTGGAATTCCGTCTTGATGGTAAGGAGCCTGAGAGAACAATTGTGCAATGGCTCAAAGGGAGAGCACATCAAAAAAGATAAGAGCAGATTAACGGTCCCAAAGAGGCATGATGAAGGACGAGGGTGGAAACATGTGTTGCAAGCCTTTAAAGAACCTACTTACATCAAGGAATTTAAAGAGGGATGACTGATCAGGCAACGGCAGAAAGGCTGAGATGGCAGAAAGATAGCCATTTAGGGTGCTCAGAGCAGTGTCCTTCTATGCAATAAAGATAAAGAGAAGGACCTGAGAGAGGGGAGCAGAAAAAGGGTCAATCTGTTTCTCTGCCCACCATGTCACAAACATGCCGGTACGGCAGGCGTATTCAGTCTTAGTGGAGGGTCACCTAGCTGCCAAGCTAACTGTGGAGACTTTGGGTAGAAGGTTGAAAGCTGTCAACTGTCACTGCTCACTATCCACGTATGAAGGCAGACAATTAACAGGTTTGGGTGGAGAACCCTCCCTTGCTGCTGTGAAAGAAGATCCTCCCAAAGAGGCAGCCTGATCGGAGGATCAATGTCCATGCTTAACAGCTTGTGATACCAAACTCTCCAGTCTGGAGTCACAAGGATTACTTGCGCCCGGTCTTTCCTGATCTTACTGAGAACTCTGGGCAGGAGTGGTATGGGCAGAAAGGCTTAAAGAGGCCTGCCTTCATATGAGAAGAAAATGGCCTCCGAGTGAGAGTCGCCTTAGAAACTCCAGTGCCCAATACCACTGACATACGGCATTCTCGGAAGTGGCGACCAGATCTAACCAAAGCTCTCCTAACTAGGCATCTTTGGCTGGGTTCATCTGCCCTGGCATTCATAGAACTCGCCAGGTGTTGAACCACCAGGGACATGCTCTGACATTCCAGCCAAGCCATAGGTGCAAGACCTTTTGACAAATAGTCTATGACTCCACCCTGCCATGTTTGTTGCACTACCACCTGGCAGTGGCGTTGTCCATAAACACCTGCACTAGCCTTCCCGTGAGGGCATTAAGGGTTTTAATGCCAGCCGGTTTGCTCAGAGCTCCAGTAAGTTGATGTGGAGTTCAGAGTCTGCCCACGACCAGAGGCCTCTGATATCCAGGGGTCTCTTATCTCCACCTCTCCCAGATGACCACCCCATCCCAGGAGTGACAGATCTGTCACCACTGTCAAATCTGGTTGGGGAAGGGAGAGGGATCTGCAGCTGACCAAATCGTGGTTGGTTACTTACCAGTGACGTTTGTTTGCAGTTCCCTTCGAGATCTGGATCATGTTGGGGAGATTCCCCTGACGCTGCGCCCACTGGAACTTCAGGCCCCACTGCAGAGCCTGCATATGCCAGTGGCCATGTGTCACAAGCAGGATGCAGGAGGCCTTGAGGAGTAGCAGCTAACGCGTCAGTCTCACTGAAATCCAGGATAGAGACTGAAACATCGGTATCATGGCCTGAATATCTTGGACTCATCTATCGGGAGGATAGGCCCGACACTGCACCTTGTCTAGAACACTCCGATAAAAGGGAGCCTCTCCGAGGTAGTCAGTTGTGACTTTGGCATGTTGATATTATATACCCCAGAGAATGCAGGAGGTCCGCCATAGTCTGGAGGTGAGAGATGATAGCCTGGGGCGAGCCTGCCTTCAACAGCCAGCCGTCGAGATAGGGGAAGTATAGCACCTCCGATCCCAACAGATGAGCTAGAACCACTGCTGTCACCTTAGCGAAAACCCGAAAGGCACTGGTAAGGCAAAAATGAAGCACAGCGAACTGAAAGTGCTCATGGCCCAGCATGGACAGGAATGTGGATGTATGGGCCCTGCAAGTCCAACGCTATCACCCAGTTGCTGGGCAGAAAGGACTTGAGTAAGCAATTTTCACTTCTCCTTCTTGATGAAGAAATTGAGAGATTGCATGTCTAGGATAGGATAAAGGCCCCCATCCATCTTTGGCAACAGAAAGTAGTGGGAATAACAACCATGACCTACTTCTGGAGTCGCCATCCTGGGTGAAGAGAGCTGTCACTTCCTGGCTGTGCGAGGAGAGATGGTCCTCCATCTGCCTTTCGCAAGTGGGTGGCATATCTGGAGGGGTAGTCACGAAGGAGAGAGAGTAGCCCTGTCAGACAATCTGAAGAACCCAGTGGTCTGATGTTACAGACCTCCAGAGGGACAGGAGATGGCGTATCCTGCCTTCCATTGGGTGCCCATGATGATAAGAGGGTAAACTAAAGGCATTTGGAGACTGCTTTTGGAGCATTGGACTGACACAACCTCTGCTATCGAACCCTCAGGGTCTGTGGCTACAGCATCCTTGGCTATGCAGACGCTGGGAAGCTTGCGCACAGTGGTGGCTAAGCTGGTACAGACGTGGCTGGAAGCCCCTTCTGTGGCCACAAAAGGACCGAAAGGGTGACTGGGGTTGGCAAGGCACCATGCACATGCCCAAGGAACTGGCTGCAGCTCTGCTATCCTTGATACGCTCCAGCACTAAATCCACCTTGTCTCTGAAGAGGCAGATGCCATCACAGAGCATGTGCATATGCAACACTTAGACATCCCTAGAAAGGCCAGTTGTTCTCTACCAGGTGTGGCGTCTTAAGGTCACTAATGAAGAAACTGCTTTACCCAATGAGTTGGTCATGTCCAGCCCACATTGAAACATGAACTTCACTGCATCTCTCCCACCAAACATAGCTTGGGAGAGAATGGCCCGGGTCTCCTCTAGGACCATGGGCAGCACCTGTGCAACCAAATCCCACAGGATAAAGGAGTAACAACCCAACAGGCATGCAGTGTTCACAAACTGCAGTGCCAGGCTGTTGGAAGAAAACGCTTTCTTTCCTAAGGTATCCAGCCTCTTGGATTCCCGAACTGGTGGGATGATACACTGGAGGTGGAGGTTTGGACCACCAAGCTCTTCGGGGTAGAGTGTTGCGGGAGGAAGTTAAGGTCCCCTGGGAAGGGGTAGTGCCTGCTGGCAATCGTCTTGTTCACAGGAGCCCCTATGCAGAGTTTGGACCAAGTCCCCAGTGCAACATCTGTGAGAGCTTTATTAAATGGAAGAAGCAGTACTGAGGGGTCTCCCTCCTGCATTAAGCACCTCCGTCAAGACGTTAGTCTTGACTAACACTGATGGTCGGCTGAGGTCTACCTCAGCCGCCCATCGCACCACCAAAGAAGTCCTCTCCTCCGTAGCCATGGTAGGGGGAGAAAGCATGCCAGTATCTGCTGAGGTGGCCAGTCCCTTGGTGTCCGCCATTTCATGTTGGGGTACAGGTGTCAGGAATTCATAGCGGCGCCTGCCTAATATATTGAACTACAAATCCCAGGAGCCCGGTGTGGTCTCCCGGTATTTAATGAAAGGCGGGGCCGAGAGACTTTGTGCCTGATTTTGGTTTGTGTGTTCATTCATCTATCTCCACCATTGTTCGTTTCCTGAGTTTCCTGTTTGGTGGAGGTCTTCTTGCTGTTTTGCTGTTGTTCGGAGATTCCTGGTTTAGCTCTGACTCTGCTCGGGTTCCCCGAGCGCTGCGCTGCCGAGCGCTTTTCCTCAGTTCATTTTTTACTTTCGGGTCATTTCTCCAGACTTGCTACTTGGCCGGTGAGTGTAGCGGGTTTTTAGCTGCATTGCTGAGCAAGGGAGGATTCTTCCTGACTTCCTAGCGTGAGTAAAACGCTTTCTACCTTGTTTAGACTTCTATGACTTTGTGGGTAATTAACCTGCTTACTTCGAGCTTTCATTTTCCGTACCGTGAGCGGAGCGCTGTGGCAGCGATACGCGCTACCGTTACGAAGACAACCATAAAAAATTGAGGAATTATGAGGATTCATGTTCAAGTGCCAAAGCGGAAAGTAGTGGGTGAGTTTCCTACACTTTGCCGTATTTGGAGTATGGTGTTGTTTCCCTTGTTTAAGGATTAAGACGGATCCAAAGACCTGTGTTTTAAAAAAAACGGAAGATAGTAGTAGGAGGCTACATCTTACCGTTTAACGAACTGCAGTCTCTATTTATCTCTGTTGGGTGAAGGAACCTTTTGGATTACTTTGGATTACGGTGTTTTGGGAACAAAGGAGAAGGTTTATCCTTATGCTGGTGACAGTTTCAAGGGAGCATTCACTCCAGTATGCCACCCAATACTAGGGGGTGGGTTTACATAATGATATATTACTATGAAGTGCTTCACCATTGTTTGGGGGTCTGAGAATTAACCTGTCTCTTATCTCTTTATGGATCAGGAACGTATTGAGTTCACTATATCATTACAGAAGCAGGAGGGCACTTTGGAGAACCTGAGCCAGGTGAATAGAGGGGCATTAGCGAGAATGAAATGAGAGTAGTTAGTATTCACTGTGTATATTATAACATTGGTGTGTTTTCTCTTTCAGCTATCCCTTCCCAGCTGTTCCCTTCCGTCCCTCCCTTTCTCTTTATTTCCCTCGCCCGATCACTCGAACACCCTGTGTATTCCTATATCAGGGTGTTGGTGAGGTCTGGAGGTGGAGCCTATATTGCTACAATTGGACCCTGCGGAGTGCGACCTGACAGAATAACGCACCCAAGAATTTCATTCTGACTGGACCAGTTGTAGCAAGTATGGCGACCATGGAGGACGTGTTACATGCCTTAGTCTTGGTGCAGCAGGAATTGGCATCCTCCAAAGCAGAGACAGCTGCTTTGAAGGATAGGGTAGAACAGCTCTCAAAAAATCCCTTCAATGCTTCAGCAGGCACATCACAGATTCAAGTCACGGTCTCACCCCCCATCCCCTTGGCCAACCCTGAACGTTATGCAGGTGATCCACGTAAGAAACAGGTGTTCCTTACACAGGTGTTACTACACTTTTCATGCAAACCTGCCTCGTTCCCGACTAACCATTCCCAGGTAGCATTTGCCATTTGGCGGGGGATGCGGCAAACTGGGCAGTGCCCTTGGTAAAAAATAATGACGCTATATTATCGGATTGGTCGGCTTTCAGAGCAGAGTTCGAGAAAGTCTTTGACCACAGAGCCACTACTTTCAGTGCTGATAAAGAATTACTGGAGTTGAAGCAAGGAAAGGGCGAGTTGATTACTTATCTAACTGCTTTCAATCGTCTAGTAGCGGAGGCTGAGTGGCCGGAAGAGAAGCGCATGTCTCTCTTCTATCAGGGTTTAAGGGAGGAACTGAAGGATGTGGTGGCCCAGATTGATCCTCAACCCTCCACGTGTGTGGACATGATTAATTTAGCATTAAGACTTGATAGCCGGATGGCTGAGAGAGGAGGGAACAGGAAGAAATGGGAGAGGAGCTCATACAGATATGACCGTTTTCCACGTAAGGTAATGGGTACAGCAGATACTGGGCCAGAACCCATGGAAATAGGTGCCCTTAGAGCACAATTGTCTAGAGAGGAGAGAGAAAGTAGAAGGGTTCAGGGTTTATGCATGTACTGTGGCAAGAAGGGTCACTATGTAAGAGAATGCCCTTCTAAACCCAAGGTGCCTAACAATTGGAACAGAAATAAGAAAGTGGCGATTTCCTCGACAATATAAGAGTTGGAGAATACCTCTAATATAAAGCAGGGAGAAGAAGTTCCTCTGGACTGGAAGCTCACTTCGTTGTCCACAAGAGGGATAGGGGAGACTGAGTCACATTTGGTGCTCACAATGACTCTGGAATGTGAACAGAAGTCCCATCAAGTGCTGGTAATGCTTGATTCCGGGCTACTGGTAATTTTATTGATGACGGATTGGTATCCCGTTTGGCTTTACCTAGGGTGTCCAGGGACAACCCGGAGGAGGTGTTAGCTGTAGATGGTCAGCCTATATCGGGGCTCATAACAGAAAAGACGGGTGAAGTGGTTGTGTCGATTGAGGTACAAGAGGAGAGACACACAGAGGTGCTGGAATTAAACATAATAGATGCACCTCAATACGAGCTTATACTGGGGATGCCATGGTTGAGTTACCACAACCCCTCCATTGATTGGAAAGCCAAGACAGTGCATTTCTTGCCAGAGTATTGACAGGAACATATCGTTCCATGTGTAGTTTTGCAGGTGGCTGTGTTGGCTAGTCCTTTTCTGGTGGCCACGGCCGCTGAGAAGGAGGTTGTACTCCCGGTGGAGTATGTGTCTTACCATGATGTGTTCAGTGAAAACAAAGCAGAATCGTTGCCTCCTCATAGGGAATACGATTGTCGCATAGACTTGGTGGATGGCGCCACTATTCCCACATGTAGAGTTTATGCGCTGTCTATTCCTGAATTTAGTCATTTGAAGGAGTACTTGGATCATTATGTGAGCATAGGGTTCATCAGACCATCCCGCTCTCCTGCAGCCTCTTCTTTGTTTTTTATAGCGAAGGCCAATGGGGATTTGAGGGCATTTGTAGACTACCGCGTCTTGAATAAAAACACCATCCGTAATAGATACCCTCTCCCCCTCATAACATTTCTGCTTGATCAAGTGAGAGAGACAAAGATCTATACCCGTTTAGACTTTCGTGGTGCTTATCACTTGGTCAGGGTCCGTGAGGGGGATGAGTGGGAAACAGCATTCAAGACGCAGTATGGCCTGTATGAATATCTGGTCATGCCGTCTGGATTATGCAACGCCCCGGCAGCCTTCCAATTCTTCATTAACGACGTGCTGAAGGAGTACATAGATCTTTTTGTAGTAGTCTAATTGAAGACATCCTGGTCTATTCTATGGAGGTATCTAGACACACAGAACAGGTGTGTAAGGTGTTGGACAAATTGAGAGAGCATCAATTGTATGTTAAGTTGAGCAAATGTGAATTCGGGGTGACCAATGTCGAGTTCCTGGGGGTCATGCTTAGCCCAAAAGGTTTGTAGATGTCAGAGCGCAAGGTGCGAGCGGTTCAGGATTGGCCTGCCCCGAAAAATGTGAGAGAGGTCCAGAGTTTTCTGGGCTTTGCTAATTACTATCGCCGTTTCATTCTACACTTTCCACAAGTGGCTATTCCCATCACCAAGCAGTTGAGGAAGGGGGTGCCCTTTGTATGGACTAGTGAGGCTGGGGAGGCGTTTGAGAGTCTGAAGACCTCGTTCATCACTGCTCCTGTGCTTTCCCATCCAAACCTGGAACATCCTTTTGTGGTTGAAGCTGATGCTTCGGATGAGGCCATTGGGGTGGTGCCATCTCAAAGGGACCATAATACAGGGCAGCTCCATCCAGTAGCATACCTATCCAAAAAATTGAGTCCTGCTACACAAAAGTTGAGAAAGAACTCCTTTCTATCAAGAGAGCTTTTCAGGAGTGGCGACAGTATTTGTGGGGGGCCCGTCATACCATCACAGTGTACACCGACCATCGGAACCTACAATACATGTCATAAGCAACGCAAAGACAAATGCGCTGGATGTTATTCTTTGCTGAATATTAGTTTGTAGTCACGTTTAGGCCTGGTAGCGAGAATCGCAAGGCAGATGCGTTGTCCAGACAAATAATGTCGGCCTTGCCCAAAAAAGAGGACACTCAGGCCATAATTTCAGCAACAAAGGTAGTGTGTGGTGAGAGCCGAAAACTTCCAAGAGGAGGTGAAGAATCACCAATACCTCGGGGGTTGGATTGCTTGGGCGGCTGGTAAACCTGAAAGAACAGTGAGACAGGGGTTGCCTTTCCAGCATGATCGTTTGTTTTTGCCCACTGTCCAGTTACAGAAAAAGGCCTTTCGTTGGTGCCACGAAGTGCCCTTGGCAGGACATCCTGGCATATGTAAAACTATCACTACTGTACAAAGACATTTTTGGTGGGAAATTTTGACCAAGGATGTAACCTTGTGGGTGTCACGATGTGACGTATGCGCAAGGGCAAAAGGAGTAAACTCCAGGAAGGCAGGGAAACTTATGCCAATGCCTAACTCTAGTCGACCTTGGCAGAACATTAGTTTGGATTTTGTGTCGCGTTTACCACCTGATCAGGGTCACTCTGCTATACTTGTGGTTGTAAACAACCTCAAAAAGATGGGGTACTTTATACCTTGTAAGAACCTTCCAACAGCAGGACAGACAGCGCAATTGCTAGCCAGCAACATCATATGGTTGCATGGGATTCCAAGGGTGACAGTCTCTGATCGAGGGCCCAATTTATCGCCCGTTTTTGGCGTATGTGGTGTCATGCGTTGAACATCGATTCATCCCTCTCCTCGAGTTTCCATCCACAGACCGATGGCCAAACAGAGAGGCTAAATCAGACATTGAAGAAGTATCTGAGATGTTATTCCAAAGAGGCTCATGAATCATGGGTTGATTTTTTGTGATGATGGCTGAACTGGCCTACAACAACGCATGCCATTGATCCACTGGTATGTCTCCCTTCAAGGCCAGTTTTGGGTATGATGCTAAAGCCTTGCCCGTAGACATATCTGAGGACGTAAAGAACAAGCCTTCTGTGAAGGAAAAAGTGCAATTGCTGAGGAAGGTGCACAAGGGAGTGCAAGTGCACTTGATAAAGGCAAAAGAGGTGTACAAGAAGTGGGAAGATCGTCACCGCATGAAGGGTCACCAGTATGTAGTGGGGGACAAGGTTTGGTTGTCAACAAAAAACATACGTTTCAAACTACGAAGTGTTTTTCACCCCTGTTATATCAGCCCTTATCCTATTGTGAAAAGAATCAATCATGTGGCCTATAAACTGAAGTTGCCGGGGTCGCTGCGAATTCACCCTGTGTTTCATGTACAGCTACTAAAACCCGCCCTGTCATCTAGGAGGGTGACTCCTCCGCCGGTGGTGAGTGATGGAGGGCTCAAATATGAGGTGAAAAGCATCCTGGACTCCAAGTGGCGTAGGGGTGTGCTGTGGTATTTGGTGTCATGGAAAGGCTATACTGCCGAGGATGACTCCTGGGAGCCGGAAATGAATGTCCATGCCCCAAGGGCGGTTAGATCCTTTCATCGGAGGTACCCTGCAAAACCTGGTCCTAGAAGGCGCTAGGGACGGGAACATACTGCCAGGAATTCATAGCCGCGCCTGCCTAATATATTGAACTACAAATCCCAGGAGCCCGGTGTGGTCTCCCGGTATTTAATGAAAGGCGGGGCCGAGAGACTTTGTGCGTGATTTTGGTTTGTGTGTTCATTCATCTATCTCCACCATTGTTCGTTTCCTGAGTTTCCTGTTTGGTGGAGGTCTTCTTGCTGTTTTGCTGTTGTTCGGAGATTCCTGGTTTAGCTCTGAATCTGCTCGGGTTCCCCGAGAGCTGCGCTTGCCGAGCGCTTTTCCTCAGTTCATTTTTTACTTCCTGGTCATTTCTTCAGACTTGCTGCTTGGCCGGTGAGTGTAGCGGGTTGTTAGCTACATTGGTGAGCGAGGGAGGATTCTTCCAGACTTCCTAGCGTGAGTAAAACGCTTTCTACCTTGTTTAGACTTCTATGACTTTGTGGGTAATTAACCAGCTTACTTTGAGCTTTCATTTTCCGTACCGTGAGCGGAGCGCTGTGGCAGCGCTACGCGCTACCGTTACGAAGACAACCATAAAACATTGAGGAATTAGGAGGATTCATGTTCAAGTGCCAAAGCGGAAAGTAGTGGGTGAGTTTCCTACACTTTGCCGTATTTGGAGTATGGTGTTGTTTCCCTTGTTTATGGATTAAGAGGGACCTACGTCCTATCTCTCTTCTGCCCCTCCTGAGCAAACTGGCTGAGAAACATGTCAACACCCAGGTTTCCAGTTTCATAGAGACGACAGGGGGCCTGGACCACTCACAATCTGGGTTCAGGCCCAACTACAGCACCGAATCAGCACTCCTCTCCGTGACCGATAACATCAAGATGTCACAGGATAGAGGAGGTTCGATGATTCTGGTGCTGTTAGACCTGTCGGCCGCTTTTGGTACTGTTTCCCATAAAATCCTTCTGAGCCGTTTGCAGGGAGTGGGCATTGGAGGACAGGCCCTTTCCTGGTTGGAGAGTTTCCTCTCCGGGCGCTCACAATCTGCCAGCTTGGGCCCCTATCGTTCCATTTCAAGGGTGCTCACGAAGGGGGTGCCACAGGGCTCATGCCTAAGCCCCACATTGTTTAATGTGTATGTGGCCCCCCTTGCTGAAATTGTGAGGAAGTATGGATTCACACCGGTGTCCTACGCCGATGAAACCCAACTTCTCTACCCTTTCCATTCCCTTAACTCTAATGTTAGGGAAAATTTTGCTGAAGGCATGAGGGCTGTTTCAAATTGGATGGCTTCCAACTGCCTCCAATGCAATGTCGGGAAGACGAGAGGTAATGCTCTTTGGAAAGGCCACCATACTCTGGTCTCCCGACTGGTGGCCTCTAGACTTGGGACCAGTGCCCTCCCCAAAATTAACTGTAAAAAATCTGGGTGTGAAGTTAGACCAAAAGCTAACTTTAAGGGAACACGCAAATGTGATTGCTGGAGCGTGTTTCCGCACTATTGGCCTGCTGAGAAGAGTCTTCCCTCTCCTGCCGGATGCCTACAGAAAGACCCTTGTACAGGCCCTGGTGATTAGTCGATTAGACTACTGTAATGGGCTCCTGATATTAGCTAATGAAGACGCCATAAACTGGCTACAGGTAGTCCAGAATACAGCGGCAAGACTGATTCTGAACGTTCCCACAAGAACTCCCTCAAGGCCCCTACTGAGAGAACTTCATTGGCTCCCAATACGGCAATGTGTTAAATTTAAAATTTGTTGCACGGTGCACAAATGCCTGTTTGGAAATGGTCCCAATTATCTGACCCAAAAGTTACAACTCTATAAGCCAGATCGATCTCTGCGTTCTAGCAACCAATTGCTATTAAAACCCCCTCTCATTAAAAAGACCAGACAAGGTGGCCGTGCTCTTTCCCTGGTGGGACCGACCTTGTGGAACAACTTGCCTTTCAGTCTCAGACAAATCTCCAACCATCTATCCTTTAGGAAAATGCTTAAAACCAACCTGTTCCTAGAGGAATAACAGGCCTTAGTTTAGATACTGTTACTCTAGCTCTTTCTGTAAAGTCCACCACTTACCATCATGGCGAGCAAAGCGCGGAGATACCCCGTTCAGGGTCGATTCCTGCGCTATATAAGAAATTAAATAAATAAATAAAATAAAGATCCAAAGAACTGTGTTTTAAAAAAAACGGAAGATAGTAGTAGGAGGCTACATCTTACCGTTTAACGAACTACAGTCTCTATTTATCTCTGTTGGGTGAAGGAACCTTTTGGATGACTTTGGATTACGGTGTTTTGGGAACAAAGGAGAAGGTTTCTCCTTATGCTGGTGACAGTTTCAAGGGAGCATTCACTCCAGTATGACCTCCAATACTAGGGGGTGCGTTTACATAATGATATATTACTATGAAGTGCTTCACCATTGTTTGGGGGTCTGAGAATTAACCTGTCTCTTATATCTTTAGGGATCATTGGGGGGAAACATGGCGCCCGCAGGCTGAGCGGCAGCGCGGGCCCTCGTCAGTGCTCTCCACCTCTCTTCCACTCCCTGCTCCGTGAGGCATGGTGCGGGTAAAGAATTGGTGGTAAAAGCGTTCTTTCCTTCAAAAGAAAAAAAACGGAGCGGAGACCTGCAGCGATTTTTGCGGTGATTACGGAGACTCTCAAACCCCTCTCATACCTTTTGTTTTCAAGGGCTGGATGTGTCCTGGAGGAGCGGGATTCCTTCACTGCCTCCCCTTGCCCTGTACGTGGGAGGCTGCAGCCGTGGAGCTACGGCGCGGCTGCAGGGCAGCAGCTCGTGGCCATCTGCGGGGGAGGACAGGAGGGATCCTAAAAGGCGGTAAGGTCCGCGAGGAGGTGGCAGGAGACAGCTTTCCATCACCGGCAGTAGTGACGGCCTCGCCGGCTGCAGCTGGGTGCTTGGTTCCGGCCCTGTTTTCGTTAGAGGCAGCAGGGGGAGTAGCCATTGACGGGTCAGGCAACTGAAGCCTTTGAAGATCGTGTTGGAGCTTTGGGGGATAAAGAGGCATGTGAGACTGTGTGGGGTTAAGCACAGGAGACTCAGAAAAGAAAGCTAAGGGGCCTGCTCTAAATAAAAAAGCAAAGAGAGTGACAAAAAGTAAATCCAAACGAGATAGGGGCAGGGCAGATAAGAACACTGAGTGCTCTCAGTCATTGAGCGTGGAGGAGAAAAGTACTCGGGATAGCTAGAGAAAGACCTCAGAAAGCTCAGGGCCAGCTGGGGAATTAATTAGTAAAGAACCTCAGACGCCTCAGGAGAAGAAGGGCACCACAGCGCTAAGAGCAACTGGTATGAATAGGGTTGGAGCTACTAAACCTCCCCGCATTACTCCATCTTTGCGTTCTTATTTCAAGGTGTTGCCCCAAGTTCTTAATATTAAAAAAAAAAAAACAATCCTCTCCATAGTGGTAAAACTGCCCCAGATAGCCACACTACTAGCTCTTTAATAGATAATCGGGCAGAAGGAGACAACATACCCCCGATGGCAGAAGTAGTCTCAACTGGGTTGGGGGAGGTAGACAGCCCCCTGCAGGTAGGAGATCATGGGGAAGAATATCAAGTTAGCCAAGAAGATCAAACAGTTTTGGCTAAACGCATTATTGTGCCCTCTACAGGGGCTGTTGATGCTGAGGTCATCCCTACACAGTTCTCAACTCAGACTCAGGTCCAGCTTCAGACCGAGTTACTAGAGCTAGTTCCAGTAATGGAAGCAGGTGGGGGAGGTAGTGCCTCAATAGAGCTACTAATAACATCCCTAAGAGATGACATTATGCAGGGTTTTAAGGTCTCCTCTGAGAACCAAGCTGAGATCAGGGCCGCGTGTGAGGTTTTGGAACGAAAGGTTGATCGGCTCTGCGATAGAACTGAGTCCCTTGAAGGCTCTGTAGAAGAACTTAAGGCTAATATGGACTCTGCCCAAGTAAACATCCAAGCTCTGCGAAGAGAAGGAGATATGATTCGGGAGCGGGTCGAATCTCTAGAGAATTACTCGAGGAGAAATAATCTACGCCTTTTGAAGATTCCCGAGGGCAAAGAGGGGAGCGATATCAAGTCTTTCGTAATAAAACTGCTTAAAGATGCTCTAAACCTGGAGGAGGCATCAGAAACTTTGGAGAGGGACATCCAAAGGATCCATAGGGACCCCTTTCGACTAAAGCCTGGCAGGGAGAAAACCCATGAAAATCTTGGTTAATTTTCTAACTTACTCGCTTAAAGAAAAAATTCTAAATCTGGCTCTAAAAGACAACTCCCTCAAAAGTTCGGACCTTTCCTTCCAAATCCGATCGGACCTATCAAAGGCTACCCTGGAACGGCAGTGGGAGTTAGGGCAGAGGATGGAAAAGTTTCGTGCCCTTGGTGCAACAGTACAGATGAGGTTCCCTGCCTTCCTCCGAGTCATGTTCAACAATAAACTGCATAACCTCAGATCTCCTTATGAGGCCGATGAGATGCTTGAGTCACTGAAGGATGCTACACGGGGGGAGCAGGAAACTGTTAGCGGGAGTGGATCTCAGGGTCAATTAGAATCACCCCCCAATGCTATTGTTAAGTTAGATACACGCAATATAGCTCTGGAAAAAAAGAGACACACAAATAAAAAAAAAGAAGAAAATAGAATAAGAATAAAAAAAGGAAAAAAAACATTAAAAAAGCGGAATAAATAAATAAATAAAAATGGTGTACGGAACTGTGACATAAGGAGGAAAAAATTAAAAATAAAATTACAAAAATTAAAAAGGTAGGGACAATTATTTTAAGGTTTTTCGGGGTGTGGGGTGTGGGGTTATTGTAGGTCTCCTCTCTGAATCACTAAAACGCCACCTATTTTGTAAAAGAAGCGGGGGAGGGTTGGAGGACGAGGGTGCCAGAGGGCGCAAAACTGGAGATTCATCAGTCCAGTGTAGGTAGGTTGGGGTTTTCTGGGGGGTGGGGGGGGGGAGGGTGGGGGTTGCACGGGGTGGCAGGGTTAAAATTGTGAATAATCCTCATGGGGCCGAACCCGCATATTTTTTATACACATTTAGCTTAAATTGCCAACCGTTATATGTAACTTTTGGCTCTAAAAGTGATCCTCGGATGACACAGCAACAGATAGACATGGCGTGTGGTGGCGATGAGGGGGGGGGCAGCTTGATAGCATGACAAAGTTGCAATTTTTCTCCTGGAATGTCAATGGCCTGCGCACTGCGAGTAGGAGAAAAACATTTTTCAATATTTAAGAGACTCGCAGGCGCAGGTCATTGTCATACAGGAGTCACACCTCCTCAAAGCCGAAACGCCAAAGTTTCTAAAAAAAGAAAAATGGATTGACATCTTTTTGAGTACTGATCAATCAGCAAATATAAGGGGAGTGCTCTTTATTTTTAAGAAGCAGGCTAAAGCCCAAATTATGGAGTATTGGGAGGACAAAAGTGGTAGGTGGTTAATTGTAAGGGTTTTGCTGGATGGCCACTCATTCATCCTGGTCGGATATTACGGCCCAAACCAGGACGATTCCTCCTATTTGAACATTATTCGTGATCGCCTAGTAGACATGAATGACCCAGTAATCTGGGTAGGAGACTTTAATATTGTTTTGAACCCTAAACTGGACAAATCTCCTAATTCTAGGGCTTGCGCTCTTTCTAAATCTAGACAAGAGCTCCTAACAATTATGTCACAGCTAGGCCTGGAGGATATTTGGAGGGAAAGGGCAGGGGCTAAGTTGGGGGTCTCCTTCCGAAATTTTAAATATAAACATCTCTCAAGAATAGATTATGCTCTTTTTATTTTCAGCCTTAAAGATTCCCTGATGGATATTTCTTATCTTCCCTCTCACCTCTCGGACCACTCAGCTATATTGTTTACAATAAAATTAGGTCATCAAAAACCTCATGTCTCCTGGTCTTTTGACCATACTCTGCTTCTGGAGGAGGAGGACGTTTCTTTTCTCAGGACAGAAACTCAATATTTCCTAGAAGCTAATTCAGACGCAGTTGCTATTTCGGTTTTGTGGGATGCTCTGAAAGCCTATTGGAGGGGGTGTATAATAAATAGATCTTCGTATAAGAGAAAACAATATAGAGAAAGTATTGAGAGTTTAGAGGTGGAGATGAAGGGAATTCAGAACAATTTGGGGGCCAACATCGGCTCTGAAGCTGACCGTGAGAGACTTGATCTACTAAAATCTCAATTAGATTGCATATTACAGAGTAGGGTAGCCAAACGGTGGGAGGCGAGCAAGATTTCACATTTCGAGTTTGGAGAGGCGGCGGGAAAGATCCTTGCCGGGAAAATCAAGGCCAACCAAGCTCGAAATTACATTAGGGAAATTAAGGTGGGGGGGGGAAGAATCCCCTCGGCTGACTCAACGAGAAATTCGGGCTGCTTTTCAGGACTTTTTTCAGTCAATTTATAAAGAGGACATAGGTGTAGACACGAGTGAGTGTGAGGCCTGGTTAAATCCAATTTTCACCCCTAAACTCTCGATAGAGCAAAGCAAGACCTTGGAAAGAGAGATCTCTTTGGAGGAAGTTAGCAAGGTACTAGGGCAGGTAAGCCGGGGAAAGGCAGCAGGCCCGGATGGGCTACCAGGGGAACTTTATAGAGCCTTAAGCAGAGAGATTGTTTCGGTCCTGGCTGCTGTTTTTAACAGCATTCTTTTGGAAGGCTCAGCCCCTCCTAAGTCTTGGAATGATGCCACCGTGGTTTTAATACCAAAACCAGGGAAAGACGTGAGGGATTGTGGGTCATATCGCCCGATATCACTCCTTAATAGTGATTATAAAATCTTTGCTGCTATTATGGCGGCTAGGCTGGGGGCGGTGTCTAGCACAATTATACACGATGATCAAAAGGGTTTTGTTAAGGGCAGACAGCTATCAGACCTCACGCAAGATCTAGTTGGGGCAATTGACATGGCCACTACCTTTTCTCTTCTGTTTGCTGCCTTTACGTTGGATGCAACAAAGGCCTTTGGTAGGGTCAATTGGGCCTATCTGGATGTAGTCATGAGGAAATTCAATCTACCTGCAAATTTCTGCCGTATGATATCTCTTAATAATAAAGCTCCGACGGCCAGGCTCTTGGTAAACAATCTTTTGACAGAGCCCTTTATCATCTCTAGAGGAACAAAGCAGGGCTGGCCGCTCTCCCCCCTCCTCTTTAATCTTTATATTGAGCCTTTTGCTCAGATTCTTAGAGAAGAGGCAAACATAACATCATTTAGCTTCGGAGGCTGGGAAAAGCGGGTAGCTATGTATGCTGATGACATCCTAATAATGACATCTAATTTAGATCAGGCTCTCCCAACAGTGATCAAGAGGGCAGAAGAGTTTGGTAAGTTTTCAGGATACGAGATAAACTCCGGTAAAACGGAAATCATGACCTGGAATACCACTAGCACTCTTGTGGAGACTGTGTCCTCTATGCGCTACCTAGGCATTCGAATCTTTCAAGATGTCAGTAATATCGCCGCTAAAAATCTGGAGCGAGTACAAATCAAATGTCGGAAGAAGCTTAAGGCTTGGAATCACCTCCCTTTATCCATCTTTGGGAGGATAAACCTAATTAAAATGTCCATCTTGCCCATATATACTTTTCTGTTTAACTCTATTCCAATGGCTTTTGACAGTAAACAAATAGCCAAGTGTCAACAAGATGTCAATTCATTAATTTGGAGATGCAGAGCCACACGTTTGGCCTGGAAGAAGCTAAGGAGGAGGAGGGAAAAAGGGGGGTTGACGCTACCAGACCTACAACACTACGCCTGGGCGTTTGAATTATCCTTTTCTAGAATGCTTTTAAAGATACCATTGGACAACGCCGGGGGAAGAATGTTTCGAGCTATGTTAGAAGGTGCCGGTCTTCCATCAGAAGGTTTTCTCTATAAGTTTGGAGATCAAAAATTTTAAAAAAAAGTAAAACTTAAAATTCTCCAATCACTGGCTAAGAGCTGGTTTATAGTTAGGAAGAAATTAGGGCTGAGCTATTTCTCTAACGTAGCACCCCTATGGGACTCGCCGGGAACTCCCCCCGGCCTTAAAGACAGTTTGGCGTGTCCTATAAGAGAGGCTGGACTTCGGACCTGGGGAAAGTTGGTGGCAGGCGGGTCCATGATATCCTGGGAGGACCTGCGGGAGAGAGTCGGGCCACGTCTCTCTAGTTTTAAGTATCTACAACTGACCAGTTGGGCTCAGGCAATGCTTAGGAAGAGGGTTCCCCTGGGGAAAGTCAGCAAGCTGGAAAATCTATTGGTAACGAGGCCAGGGGGGGGAAAGGAGGTTTCATGTTGGTACTGGGGGATCCTAGAAGAAATAGATGGAGAGTTTGTACTCCCTGAGAAGTTAAGGGGAGGAGTGATGGGAGACCAGTGGGAGTCGAATTGGCAAACCTCATTTTCTTTGTAAACAAGCTTGTTAAACCAGCATGGCTGAAAAAAAAAACACCTCTTTACGTTACATCGAATATACCTCTCCCCTCAGAAGCTAGCTAAATATCAGCCTGGGAAAAAATGCAATAAATGCAATTTGCTGGAGGCTTCAGATGTGCACATGTTTAAGGAGTGCCCTGTTATCAGTCACTTTTGGGAAAAGGTGTTGGAGGCTTTGTCTTCTATACTTAATAAGACATTGTGGAACTCTCGCCCTCGGATTATCTTTGGTTTAGACGACAACATCACTGGGCACGCCAGACCCTTTTTGTTCTACGCAATTCTTCTGGCTAGGAGACAGATCTGCAGGTTCTGGGTAGATCCGGCTCCGCCAACCTATGCAGGATGGCTGACGTCTCTCTATGAAGTCTCGGGGGTGGACTTGGCCAGATCCTGCAGCAGGCAAAAGCTTGCTTTCTGGGATTTCCTGGTAAATTGGAGGTAGGATAACCGGGGTTTTTTTTTTTCCCCGGTCCTATGATTATGCCTTTTTCCTACTCCATGGACCGGTTGAAGGGCCTTCCCAGGAATTTGTTGGTTCAACAGGCATTAAAGCGCCTGGATGGAGTGACGTAGGTCTCCCTGTTGTGTAAAGGTCTCCATCTTCCGCCAATCTATATTCTTGTGCTCCTGTGGCCATGGCATGTTAGCAGATCCCGGGGCTGGATGCAGAGGCACACAGTGGCGGTTGGCGGTTCTTTCTTTGCACTAGGGTAACGGCAAATGAGGACAAAAAATATATATATATATATATATCTTTAGGGATCAGGAACGTATTGAGTTCACTATATCATTACAGAAGCAGGAGGGCACTTTGGAGAACCTGAGCCAGGTGAATAGAGGGGCATTAGCGAGAATGAAATGATAGTAGTATTCACTGTGTATATTATAACATTGGTGTCTTTTCTCTTTCAGCTATCCCTTCCCAGCTGTTCCCTTCCGTCCCCCCCTTTCTCTTTATTTCCCTTACCCGATCACTCGAACACCCTGTGTATTCCTATATCAGGGTGTTGGTGAGGTCAGGAGGTGGAGCCTATATTGCTACAATTGGACCCTGCGGAGTGCGACCTGACAACAGGGGCAGGTATTCTTCAGGGTCCAACGACCCTTCCTTATCCTGCCTGAGTCCCAGCCCATGCAAATAGGGCTCGGGCTCCGGCCTGGAAGGCATGGCTCTCGGACGACACCCAACCAGCTCTGTATCAGAGTCAGGAATGAGAATGAGGAATGGGGATGGTGCCAGCACCACTGGTACTCTCACCGGGGAAGGTTGAGGTGGCATATCCAGCGCTGGTCCAGATACATCCATCCATGGATCCAAGGGGCCCAATTTGAGCCAAAGGTGGAACTGATGGTGGAGGACCAGTGGGGGCCCGTCCCAAAGGCATGCCAACAGGAATTGGCTGTCCAAATATGAGGTTCACTGCTTCATTGAACTTGTGGGACCTTCCTTGCAACCGCAATCAAGACCCATGTCAGGTGCAAGGAGCTTGAGGGAGTGCTCCCTCAAGACCTTAGGTTGCATGGTGAGATAGTCGATGCATGTCGTCTCGTCATGGATACATTCGAGGCACCAGAGGACCGCCACTGACATCTGCCGGTGACAGGTGCCTCAGGGATTGAAGCTGGCTTTCTTAGTTGACATCCTGACACACTAGGAGAAAAAAATCACAAAAGACTTCAACAAGAAGTAAAAAATAGTAAGCTAAAAATTGAATGGGGTAGCTCTCTCTGGATCTGTGCTGACTGGTTCAGAAAGAAAAGAACTGATGTCTGCACACTGGGGTGGTGTCTATATAGGCACCACACACGTCACTTCCGGCATGGACACAGTCAATGCAGAGCTGAACAAAGTCACATACCGGCGTGCTGCGGTACTGCTAATGAAAAATGTCTGGATCCAGTCTGACTCTTGGGGATAATTCTAAGGGAAGTATTTTGTAGCTAGAAGTCGAATCAGATATTGATAGCACTAGCAAAGACAGTAGGGTAGAATGAAGCACTGTAGTGTGGCCAAAAGATGATGAAGGCTTAAGCAAAATTCTCCCACATGTCCAAAATTAGATGTGCTCTGAAAGAGGACAGAGACCTTTTTGACTCGGATATTATAAAAAGAGCAAAGGCAAGGATGAGTTCAGATGGTGCAACATAAAAATGATGCCCCCTATTTCAAACTACCTCATCCTGATAGACTTGGCATAGATCCACATACAGCCCACTAAAGGCACTACAGTGGTCTTGCAAATGGTAACTCATTTTGTTCAATATTAGCGGTGCTATCCTGTTAAGTGAGGTGAGTTACAATACTGTCTTGGCAATCTTTGCACAGTTAAACTAATAGTAGTCACAACCAAATATTAGTAATGAAAGTAATAATAATGAAAGTAGTAATAGTAAATAGCAATATTATAATTATTATCCAAATTAAGAAGGTGTCCTGGTGCTGCAGAAAAGGAAGCCTAGCACAATAATCTGATGCAGACACCTATTTAGAATAAAGCCAAGTCTTGAGCAGTTTCCTAAACTGACTAAGGTAGGAATTGAGCGGAGAGAGAGGCAGGTAGTTCCATACGCACGAGGGGCCCAATTCACAAAAGTAATCTGAGACAAAATCCTAACTTTACGATTTACGGTATTCACAAAGGGCATTTAGGAGTAGTAATGTTAGGATTTTGTCTCAGTTAAACTTATGTTTTGGTCTTAAGTTAAACTTAAGACCAAAACTTAAGTTTAACTGAGACAAAATCCTAACGTTACTACTCCTAAATGCCCTTTGTGAATATCGAGGGGGCTTGTCCCCCAAAGCACAGTAGCTTCAATCTAGGCACTAACAAAGGATGCGCCTCAGCTGAGCGCAAGTACCAAGCAGTAACTTGCTCTGTAAAATGACAGAATGAAGAAGAGCTCAGTGAACAATACAAGCAGCCTTTAAGATAATATTTTAGGGACAGGTAGAGAGTGAAGTCAATGCAACACCATAGAGGCCGATGCTGAGCGGTTAAGAGACAGAGCAAGAGCAGTCTGTAGCCATTATAGTTTCTTAATTACATACTCCTGTGACCCTAGAAAGAGGGTGTTCCCATAATCTAGGTGACTAAGGGTGGGGGCCTGTACTATGAATGGAAGGTGAGGCGGGAGAAGCGATGGGGGAATTTTCCATAGGACTTTCAGCAGGTCGAAACAGGTGGCCGCCAATTTATTCACCTGGGCCATTAAAGATAACTGTGCATCAGACTGAAACCCAAGATTCCACACAGCCAATGCAGAATCAGTAGGACAGTCTGTCTGAGGAGACCAGAAGTTGTCAGGCAGAGGATGGGGTACCTGAGTTTTCTTTCCATTAAACTTAAGTGAATTTTGTGTGAGCCATTTGGAGATCTTATCCATGCAAAGACGAACATTTTTATACAGGGCAGGAGATGACTGATCCAACGTTATGAGGTCTGTGTCAGGCACAAAGGGCCAGAGGTACAACCATTCCATTTTGTGAGTCGCCAATTGCAACGTTTTGCGACTCGCAATATACGACTCGCAAAATGGAATGTACAACGGTGTCTCAAACACTGCTTGTGATTCCTAATGTTGATATTAATGAGGTAGGTCGCAATTTGCGACCCCTTGGGAAATTCACATATAACAGGGATGGTGGCCTGCTGGGGACACCAGGCCACCATGTCTGTGTTTGAATTTTAAATAAAGTAACCATTATTTTTTAAATAGAGACAGTTTAAACACGCTTTTTGCAACTGCAAGTGGCCCGGGCAATCTTTTCTTAAGGAGGAGTGAAAGGTTGAATATATATATATATTTCTACATATGGAACTGTGAAAAAGCCATATTTATACATACAGACATGTCATGTGCAAGAGAAACTAAACTTGCTCATTTTTTCCCTCTGTTTTCTCCATAGGGGACATTTTTCACATCGTGAACAAATCCCTTACCCTCCATCGACGACGACCCTGAGAACTCACACAGAAAATTCCTACATGTTGGCAAAATATGAGATATTTCATAAATCCAATGACAAGTGCATCTGGGGCTGTATTACATAGCTGCCCTAAGGGCGCAACGGGGCACTTTGGTATTATAGAAGGGGGCGCAGACTCTGCTGCGTCCCCTTCTATAATACCAATAGCACTGGCACACTTAAAGCGCCAGAGCTATCAACAGATGGTGATACATCATTTGCATAGGGGCGTGCCCTATGCAAATGAGGGAATTCCTGTGACTCTGCACCCGCGCCATATTACAGATGGGGGCGCAGAGTCAAAGAAGCACTCAGGAGGCGCCTTTGAAAGTGCAGGCGGGTGAAACCTGCGCTGTGAAAACAAGGAGCGGCTGTCCTGGGTGGCAGCGCGAATTTGCAGCTGCACTGGGGGCAGCGCATTCACCATAATGGGGCGCATTGGCATTATTTCCACCCGGCGCACTTTTTCAAACGATGCAAACAATGCCAATACGTAATACGGCCCCTGCTCGATTAGTGAGTCAATTAGTGAGTCACTGACTTGAATATGTAGTCATAATTACGGCATTTGCAAGGCACTGCACCTCTTAGGGACGCAAATATCTTTGTGAATTAGACCCAAATTTTCAAGATGCAAAATAAAAACAATTGAACAATAAATAGAGGAAAGTAAACGTTACCTTCAGAGCTCTGCCAGAAAGCGTAGGCCTTCATACGAAGGGCAGTCCGGAAACGCTCCTTGTTGGTCAAAGCAACATTTTTGGGCTCCTTGGACGGGCTCTCTTCAATGCCATCAATGTTCAGTGGAGAGAAGCTTTTCCCCTTGGGGCTGCTTCCGCGGGGATTGGACAGTCGAACCCGGTCCAAAAGATTCCATTTTTGACTGCAAAACAACCAAAGAATTACTTTTCCTCTGAGTTTCATAAAACATGCACCCAGGATAGGTCCTTCTGCATTTTAAACTAGAGATGCACATGCAGCCAGGTAAATTGCAAGTTGCCAAGTAATGTCAAAAAGTGTAAAGCGCCTATTCGTGAAGGCATTTTGGAGCACGTAAAGCAGTACTCCTGTAACACTATAACATACGCCTTTGTGAATTGTCCCCAAAGCATATGAAATGGGAAAAAATGTGTAACTTCAGGGAATCTTCATTACAGTTAGTAATAATAGACAGGAATTTGCCTTATTTGTACTTTTTCTCATAGGGGGTTCAACATTTTAGGGTTGATTCACAGAGGCGTGTAAGAATACGTAAAAGAGTAAAACTAGAGTACCACTTTACGTACTCATAAATGCTTTTGTGAATCAGCCCTTGTGTGTTTAAATGTTTAGTCTTGTATTAATCTCATAATCATTTAATGAAGAATAGTAGCTATATTTACAAACCTTTTTGGTGGTTAGAAAAAGACCTGTTTGTGCTCTTTCCCACCCCAAAAATTATTTTACATATGTAAAAAACACAAATTGGGATTAGGTAATACATTACCTAATTGCAATGTGTTTGCGATTCGGTATTTGGAAAGAGTGTGTTTAGAAGGTCTCTTCCAAACACTACACCATGTAGTGGGATTTATGAATGTTTTGCAACCGAATTACAGTTGTAAAATATTCATATTTTACTAACTCCTTGAAGGAAGTGATATCCCATTTGCAAATAGGAAAGGGTCCCAAGGGGATTCCCTCCATTTGAGAATGGAAAAAATATAGTTTGAAGAGCAGGAAGTGGTCCAAATTGAAACTTCAAAGTTGTATCTTTTCTTTTTACCAGTATCCCATTTTTCTTTCAGGGAGGAAAGCTGGCTGCATTAAAAAATATTGCTTTCTTAACAAGCAATCACAGAAATGGTAGCTTGATGGCACCAGAAGGCCACCACCCCTCTGATAGCTGCTGTTCCCAATGGGTCACAAACTGCGAACTTCCTCATTAATATTTATGAGGCAGATCAATTTGTGACCCACAAGGAATAGCTAAATAAAACTCAAAGACTTTCATACATTAGGGACAGCGATTTCCTAATAGTGATCCACATAGAATCGTAATTAGGAAATGTCCTTAAAATCTTTACATATGGCTCTTTATTTCCAGACTAAACATCCATCCTGTGTCTGATAATGCATTTTTTAGCATCATTATCAATAACAATATTTTGGAAGGTGTATTATTAGTAGGGTTAAGTATGCACCTACCACTAGCAATAAGCCCACCAACACAATATAAGGTCCAGTCAAGATCTTATTATATTGGGACATCTGGTCGCACTTGACCAGGAAAAAGTCACAGTTTGAGGCTGACTGCGATGGAGCCCTGGTCAGATACACCAAGTGGGAGTCCCTGGTCAAAATGTAACCTTCATAGTTAGAAATGTTCCGGGAGATTTTCTCTCAATGGTGAGCAAGGCACTTCGGATTCACAGCGGGTTTGCTGGCTTAGTTCAGCGGGAGCTCCCGGTCAACTTCTGAAAGCCTTGAGCTCCAGCGCTTTCAGCTGGACAAACCTGAAATCCAGGCCAGGTCGTGGTTGGACGTAGTCAGCTTGACTCTTGACGCTGGGTCAATTCACTTATGGAGCTTTTCCAAAAGTTGCTCCAAACTTCTGGAACTTCTTCCTGAAGGACCTCTTGAGGATTGAAACTGTCCAAAACACAAATCGAAGGGTCTAGAAGCCAGAAGAATGCCAGAAACCGGTCCTCGGAAGCTTGTTTCCAGTCCAGGGAAGACATGGCTTGGCAGTTCGGGCTGGACTGTTCCCATGAGGTACAGGGTCAGACTGATTTGCATATAGCCATGTCTGAACTGGGGTGGCAGAGTGGGCTAAAGAACGGTGATGGATCTAACCAAGATCTTTTGACTGGGTGTGAGTGTTTGATTGATTCAGATGCTCCGTCCATCACCACCCCCTTTTGTACCGCTTTTGGCCGCCATAAGTGTGGCAGGGTATGCTCAGACGTGAGTCCCTTGCTCACTTTGCCACTGGATTCAAGCAAGCTGGGCTGAAGACGGCTGGAATGCCAGAAACCGGTCCTCAGAAGCTTGTTTCCGGTCCAGGGAAGACATGGCTTGGCAGTTCAGGCTGGACTGTTCCCATGAGGTACATGGTCAGACTGATTTGCATATAGCCATGTCTGAACTGGGGTGGCAGAGTGGGCTAAAGAACGGTGATGGATCTAACCCAGATCTTTTGACTGGGTGTGAGTGTTTGATTGATTCAGATGCTCCGTCCATCACCACCCCCCTTTTGTCCAGGGAGATGCAGCAAAGGCTAGCTTCTCCGGCGTTGCGATGATTTCAGCTGCGGCGGCGACACGCTTCTTCTCGATGTGTCACGCTTTCAGCTCCCAGCGGCATGCAAGTGACTGGAGTCAGAATTCCCAGCAAGGAAATTCAGGAGGGAGCTGGAGTTGAAGTCTTTTGTCCCTGAAACTTCAGCAGGAGGCAAGCACAATTCAAGCCCTTGGAGAATATTCTGTAGATGAAAGTCCTTACAAAGTTCCTTCTCCTTTCCCTTGGCAATGAAGCAACCACTGCAGGCCAACCCTGCAAACAGCACACTGGCAGAGGGGCAGTCCAAACTCCTGCAGCTTCCTTGGTTCTTCTCCTTGGCAGAAAGGTTTCTTGTCCAGAAGTGATCTAATTTCTTGGGCTCAGGGTCCCAATATTTATACCCCAAAATCCTTAGTTCTCTTAAGGCAGAGAGGCCTCTGCCTAGTCCAAACCAATTCCTGAGCACTTTGTTTACATGACTCTCTTCTTCCTTTCACTGTGCAGCGCAGAGACATAATCCGCCCTACAGGAGGTGGAGCTAGCATTGTAGAGGGAATGCCCAGCCCTATTCAGGTCCCAGGTGCAACTCCTCCCTCCCATCTAGATGCAGATCTCTCTATTCACCACTGGGCTGCCCCAGCCTGTCTCCTGGAATCTCCCAGCCCTGACACTCACAAACCCAGACAAGGAATACACAACCCAGCAGAGGCAGGCCTTGATAGTTAGGCAAGAAAATACCTACTTTCTAAAAGTGGTATTTTCAAATACAGAATATTAAAACCAACCTTACTAAAAGATGCATTTTAATATTCTGAGTTCAGGCATACTAAATTCGAATTTCTACCATGTTCCCTGAGTCAGTTAGGATTATAAGAATGTAATAATCTAACTGCCCATTCTGGCCTATGAGAACAGGTAGCCTTCAATAGTGAAAAACGGAAATGGCTGTAATTAACTATTAGAACATGCTACACACATCAGAGCATGTCCTACCTTATACTTGGGCCTACCATAGGGGTTTCTAATATAAAGCAAAGGGAAGGTTTAGGGACTTGTAAGTGGGTGCATTTGCCCAAGTCGACATGGCAGTGCTAGACTGCACAAAGGCCTTGCAATGGCAGGCCTGAGACACACTTTACAAGCTGCTTCTGTGGGTGGCACAACCAGTGTTGCAAGCCCACCAGCAGCATTTGATTTACACTCCCTGGGCACACATGGTGCACTGTACTAGGGGCTGACAGATAAATTAAATAACCCAAACATGGAATAACCAATTAGTACATACATCCAGCAAAACATATCAAAACAGAGGAGGCAATCTGTCAAAAAAGGAAGGGAGACTCACGCCAATGATGCCAGGTCTAACAACCCCAAACTGTGTATGGAGGCTTACAGCCACATCCAAGCACGCATGAAGCAAATGAACCATCAAAGCCAACGTACTAGATCATGAGTTAATAGGAACTCCTGATGTATTAGAAAGGTTCAGACTACAAAACCTGCACATTCTTTGAGGAATGTTTATATGTGAAATGCTGTTTTATGGCAGATTATCTACTGTGATCCCGCACTATACTCTGGCATTGTATAGGACCTTTGAATGTGAGCCCACAGCTTCCACTGACACAGTGGAATGGGAAACAACTATTACAACACAGTCATTACAACACACAACCTTTACGATGCAGCTGTTACAGTGCAACTGCCTTTACATCGCATGCCATTACAAAGCATACCATTACAATGCATTATAAGGTAAGTAATGGGGATTTTTTATTTTTAGGGAGGGTATAGGTTTTTGGGTATATGGGGATAGTGTTTTTACCACTACACTATCCAACACTTACCCTACTGTTGCACTCATTAGAGTGGGAATCGTAATTTTTACCCCTACACTATCCACCACTTACCCCACTGTTGCCTAAAAAGTATTATGCATTGTAATGGTATGTGTTGCAATGGTATGCGTTGTAATGGTAGTTTCTAAAAAGGCGCTGTATTGGCATATGTAGTAAAATCATGCATTGTAATGGTAGTTGCGATGTAAAAAACGAGTTGAAAAGGCATGTGTTCTAATTGTTTGCATTGTAACGTCATATATTCCAGTGCATGCTTTTTCTCGGGGACGAAAACTGAAACTTTTTAATAAATGGCCTTCCCCCTTGCATACTAGCCACAGGACCCACTGCACAATGGTGTTACGCATTTGTATCAATGATTTTCCAGTAGAGCAGCTAGTGTATAATGGGCCGTATTGCAAGGAAGGGCATGGCTGCTGTTTATACAGCACAAGGTTTAGTATGCCCCTCCGGTATCTGGGCCCGGTGCCACTGCACAGGCTGCACCAATAGAAGATTACTATGGTTAGCACTGACTGTGGCAGCAGTGCACTCAATAGCTCTGTGAAGGATACGGGTAGTCTTTGGCGGAGGCAGAAGGTCAGGAGTGCCAAGGAATTTTAAAGAGCGATTGTATTGAATAAAAAAATCTTTTTGTAGCAGAAATGAAGACTAAAACCCAATATTAAAGCAAATTTAACAGAGTTTAAGAAGTTCCACTGGCAATGCTGCTTTTCAAACAGCGACAGCCCAGTGCTTAATCTGTACCGATAGTTTACGGTGTTCCGCACCAACACTTTTTTGTCAACTCTGACACTTATGACAGTTGGCCACATGGTGGCGCTGTGACTCCCATTTAGAGATAAGCAAAACAAAAGTTGTTTATTGATTAAATACATGTTAAAATGACTAATACCTGCCGCCCAAACCATTCTTATAGCTTTGTGGACCTGGAATAGCGAGAATTGTGTTAGTAGTTGTGTTGCTACTGTCATAGGCAGCGATGGCAAGGCCCTGCTACTTTTTTTTTTTTTTTACAAATTAAGCACTGCAACAGCACAACCAGAGCACCCAACGTTTTTATTCTCCTCGCACTGTCCCACATAAGCAGCCCTAAACCTTTTGAACACATTCTAATTATTTTGCAGTGCACGTGTGTTGAACAAGAAGCAGTTCACAGCAGAGAAGAGGTGTAAAGTGAGACAGTACAGGCAAATCCCATGCCTTGGAAACTTTAGGGCAATAAAAACACACTAGCCATTTATACAGAATTGTATAACTCCCAGGCTGGAATCAGAAGGCACCATGTCAGCAGTGATATCTTGACAACCTGCGATCGGTACATTTGCAGAGTTTGTTTAAATTCAATGTGGCGACGTAAACATGCTCAAAACGAATGTTCCCATAAAGCAGATACAGTGAAGAAAGCCATCATTTTGCAGAATTATCACATGCATTCCTTTGTGAAACAGAACCCCTGACATACAGGCTACATAAAGCACGATTTGTCATCATCCGAAAAATGGCTTTTGTTCGTCTTACAAAACCGATGACATTTGCTATCAGAACAAACCGTTTCAAAAGGTTTGGTTACCCCCTGTCCCACAAGCTCTTGTTCCAGCATGCACACACAATGAAGGGAAATGCATGCGGTGCACAGGCTGCATTATTCTCCATACTAACGGAGAGATATGATTCAGATTAAATGCTAGATACCTGGCATGCAGCTTCGGCCCCCCATGCAAGTCTACTCAGCTACTGCAGAATGCAAGTGCAGGAGCATCATGACATGCATGCTGTTGATTTAAAGTCCTTTGAATACAGTTAGCAGATGGTGCATGACATATTTTATGTCGTTTATTCAGCTCAACACTGTCCATCTATTGAGGATTTACATGCCTCCGTTTCACAATGACATTCCCTTTCAAATGTTGACAATTGCATTACATTTCTTACCTATTAACATTTTAATCTCAGAGTAAGTCATTTGGTTATATTTGCAGACGTGCAAACGTCTGGATTAGAACCAAAGCCCCTATAACAGGATCCCTTTAGGAGTAGCATCCAGGCAAAGTCTCCTGGAATTTCTTAACTCTGATTGGCCCTTGAGTGATTGGTTGATTTATGCCAGAGGTGGAGTCTGCTACACCCATTTGTATTCCCTGATAGTTCAGTGGTCGGTTCTTAAAACATGAATATTTGCAGCAGAAGCACTACTGGAAAGGATAAAGACCCCCTCTCCTCTGGGGTGGTACAGAGGTAACGAGGAAGACGTAGATGGTATATCCCTCATAACTAGCAGGACATTACCAACTTGGGAAACTGCCTCTTTAAATAACTAACAAGAGAAGAAAAAAACTGCATAGAGCATACAACTATTATTGAAACCACATATGATAAATAAGGCAATAAACTACTACTGATGCTAACTACTACTGATGCTTAAAATTCATATTCATTTAAATATTCAGTAAGGAGGCACAGCTGGACTGTCTCATGCAAAATAGCATAAAAGATATAACAATTGTTTAAAAACTTCGAAGTATGTCAAAAATCAACAGTCACCTGTAGTAAGAAAGATGTACTGCTATGCTGCTGAAAGAAGTTAAATTTCACTGAAAATGCTCACTCATTAGCAGCCAATATATCAAAGTTAAAGTATGTTCATTTATTTCACTGCTGGAATTCATGACAAGAAAGCAGAAATCTGTCTGCATCTTACCACACTTTCTGAACGTCAACCACTTTTAAAAGTGAATAACTTTAACATTCTAAAAATATATTTTCTAGCCAATTTTATGTTGCACATTGATATGCTAATTTTTACTGAACAGGTTTTACATGTAAGTATTTGCTACTGTAGTAGGACAACTTTCATAAGAAGGAGCCCAGTCACTTGTCACTTTGGAGTTATGTTAATTTATAAATGAAACAGCCTTCTGCCTTGTTTATCTTAACACTTATGATAAATCATAATATATGGGACAAAGAAGGAGTTATCACTTTATTAGCAGGCAAGACCACTTAAACTGAGTCACATAAATACACGTTAATTTAAGAGCTGAGAGTAATCTTAAACCTCTTGATCTAGTACATATTACTGAAAACTGTTTCAATAGCATAGGTGTGGCCACCAAATTATGAAGATCCGTTTGTTAGAAGCATGGACATATAGTCCCCAATTCTTATGGAAAATAGCAAATCTACACTTGCAGAGTTACACCTATGTGTGAGTGTACATTTAGAACTTTCTGGGTTTCACAATGAAGATCATGTGACATTATAAGTAGGAACATTTTGCCACTGTTCAGACTTCTCCATAGTGAACTCTGTACAGGAAAATAGGAACCCCTAAACATTATATTTCTCTACTGAGAAAAGATTTGTCCCAATGGAAATAAATCTCCCCATACACCCCGGCCAAATCTGTGGGTTGATCCATTCCTCCTCGGACCCTGGTCTGGAACGAGTTTTATGCCGGGTATTCACTGGACTAAACCTCCTACCATTTCCAGGGTGAAAACAGGAATGAGTGGAGCTTGTGAATGTTCACAAACATACATATTTGCGGCCATTCTAAAAACTTCGAAGGCCATGCAACGCCTTTAGCTGCCCATTTGCCGAGTACTCAAGTAGGATTTACAAGTGCGGAGATCTACGCACTCTTGGCAACAGCCTCTGCATACATAAGTGGGCTTATGTCTGCTAGTAACCCCTTTATAAATTCCAGGCAGATGTAAGAAGGGTGAATTTGTCTATAACCTTACATTTACAACCATATACACCTTTAAGAGTAGAGGCCCATAGATGGTAATCATGGTGTACTGCCACTGCATGATGGTTGAACTACTGACTACAAAAGCATTGCATGAAGGAAGAGAGGGGAGGTGTTCATCCTGGGTGGTAATTTTGTGTTGATTTGTTGATACATATTTCATGATTGTACCTGATGGAGCAAGCTCTAAATAAGGGCTTCTTGCTGCACAACACCTCGACCTTGCACCAAACCTAGACAGACTGGCACCCTTTGATGAGAAAGCATGTTTTCATCTACTAATTTAGCGAACAGCAATGTACCTTTTACTGATTCTATTTAGCATTGATGAAAAAAGGAAAGAAAAAACAACAGCAATGATGTGGCTGATGCTGATGGCCACATCATTCCCTCGGCTCACCAATGCGCCACACTCTAGGAATGATGGCAAGAAGTGGGATCCATTTTTTTTACTGACCTAAGATGACAGATGCCATTTGGGTCAGTAAATAGAAAGATAATTTCATTGTGTGGAAGTGTTTTTCACATGGTGGAGGGGGCCTGGCAACAAACGGCAGCTGCAGGGCCCTCTGAACTCATTTTAAAAAGTGGGAGGCGCAGTGGGTGGGGCACAACTGGTAGTGTGCAGAACATCAGGGAGCAATGCCTGAGGCCCGGCCAGTAGGAGGCAATAATAATGAAAAAGACATGGAGTGCTGGGGAAAGCATTGGAAAGCTGAGGGAGGGATGAGAGAACAACACTGAGCACATAGTTTGTCTTGGAGGGAAGTCGCTCACGAGGAAGCGAGCTAGAGAAAACCTGCACTCGTATGCAGTACTGAAAGAGTAAGAAAGCAGTAGCCCACTAGTGAAAGAATAGAAGTCATACTCTGAAAAGGATGGTGAAAAGCTTAAGCTCCTTGGGAGGTTCTAGCACAAGAAGAGTAAGGCAAGCCATTGAATAAGACGCAATACAATGAGAGTGACAGTAAAGTCAGCCAATGGTAAGCAGTGGGGGAGCTCTAAGCCCACTGTAAGTTTGTAGTATGGCCCACAAGAGGCTTTCAACTACAAACAGCTAAAAGGTGTCGCTGTATTGAGGCGACACCTGAAGAGAAGGAGGGAGGCTGAGCCTCTGCATGCATGCCTTACTCCTAGAAGGCATTTCTTTGAGATACTCAATTAACTTGCAGGGGCTGGGACCAGACACCGGTATCGGGGAGATGAAGATTTTGCAGGTACTTTGAAATTCAATTACTTGCAAAGTAGGTGAATTGATGTCAATGTAATACTTTTTCTTGATGGAGCCTCATCTGAAAGAGCGCCTGTTACAGGCACCAAATGTGCACTATCCCTGGCCAGTTGTCTCTCTTCAGTCAGCAGCCTATTCTGCTTTATAGCATATATCATCTGACATTAGACTATGTGATATGTACAATAACCCGACTATAGAAGATACCACATATCTACCAGTTTATACACTAATAATTCATACTTTTATGAGATTAAACCGAAGTATAACAGCTGAGACGAATATAATAAAGAAATAACCCTTATTACACTGTAATTTCCAAAAAATATAGTCGTCCAGTTTGTTTGCTCTTTACATTTCTTGTCTTCTTTACAACACCTTTCTCTACACAAGTTTGCCATTGCTTTCCCTTGAAATGGTTGCCTTTTATCTTGACCTGACTTTACCACATATATCCTTTCAGTCTTTACACTCTATTTAAATTACTTATCTGGGAATCTTCTGTTACGATTCCATTATTAAACAGTTTTACCACCTTAAATCGCCTGCTGAACTTAGACGACGCAGGTGCTTTAAATTGATCCTATCTCCTACTTGTACCTTTATATTCTTTACAGCTTTCTTTTAATTGAAGTACAACTTATTCCATTTACCTTCTTTTCCTCTTCGCTCCACTGCCCCTTCTTATAAGTCACTTATTTTTCCCTGTCCTCATTCCTCCATGCAAGTCACATTATAGTATTCAGCTTCCGTCCTCTCAGAAGCTTAAAAGGTACTCTTACTTTAGTTCCATGTGTCCCATAGTGCAATGTAGTTCCATTGTATGCTTCAACCTTTTTTCAATTCTTCTCTCCAGTACTCTTACCCAGATCTGGCAATTTGAATTGGCTCTTTGAAAGTTAACCTCTCAACCATGCCAATTTCTTCTGTGTGAAAGAGGGAGCATTTCGTATATTTTATCCTGTCAAATAAAGTACTTACACTATTAATTGTGAACATTTGGTAATCAATCTCAGATGAAAATGTCATTCAAAACTGTAATTACACATCTTGTGTTATTTCTCTCTCAATAATTGCTTCTGGCAACCTTAAGCATAAATCTATTAACAGAAATAAATATTTACTTTTTCCTGCCACTTAAGGGGGGCCACTTATATCCAAGGCTAATTCTACCCATGGCCTATGTGATAAATTCCCATTGACCTGGCTGCTAAACATCTATTTGAATTCTCTCCTATTGTACAACACCTCAATACATTTCTTGATAAGAGGTTTTGGAGCTTCTATGCACTATTCCATTATTCATCTGTAGCTCATTTTTAAGATTCCAATATTACCAACAATTCTTCCACCACACTATTTTATCATTCCACTCTTTCCTCAATCTCTCACCCACTTCCTGTATTTTTTGGTCACCTATCACAGCCTCTCCATTCTTATTCTTTTATGGTTCCACTGCATCCAGACACACCCGGAAAAGATCTTCCTTGTCCTCATCTTCCTCTTCCTTATTAGCCTACCCATCTTCCTTTACCAAACTCAGAAAACAATCTGACACAGCCCTACTTTCACCAGGAAAACACTCTAGCCTGCTTTCTACATTGTAGTATATATCATACAACAGTAGAACCTGTTACATGTACAATGTCCTAACTACTCATTGTTGTCCAAAAAAACATACATAATCTCTCCTTGCTCAAGAAGAGAAAAAGGATAAATCTGCTGAAAGCCGGTTAAGGAAACAAGTATCATTTCAGCAACATCTATTCACGCCGGGAGGACAGAACCTACTAGGTAGCTGAGCGGGACTGGATCTTTGACTACTGTTTGACTACAAGACCTGTCCCTCTTCTCTGTCCTCTTGATGCTCACTGCATTCCACAGGGATGCGTTCTGTTAATTCACCATTGCTACCACATCGGACTTGGGCAAAAATATTGGTATATAATATAATCAAGAGCTGAATCAAATTCCTTGGGACCCCCATATTGGCCAAGACTCACCACAAATTATTGTGCGGGATTGGATCGAATGTGGCTCTAAGATCAACAAAGACGTTTTGTTTAGTTAACAAGACATTATTCCAGTAAAGAATGGCGAAACTAAAGGTTTGATCAATGGTGCTAGTCTTCGGAGGGAAGCCAGCTTGAAGTGAGGACAAGCTGTCATTATGTTCCATCCAATCTAGCAGTTTATCGAAGACTTGCCTAGCAAAGACGTTTTGTATTTTGTCAACGAGACTTATTGGCCTGTAATTAAATGGAATGCAGGCATCTCCTACTTTGTAATGATTTCCGCCCCTCCATGAATCTGGAATCTCGCCACCAGCGCAATAGCATTTGATAATATAAGATATTGTCCAAACTAGTAGTTCTGTCTTGTACAAATACCTGGGTATTTTATCAGGCCCTGCCACCATGGCATATTTTAATAAAATAATAGCTCTAGCAGTATCTTCAAAACTAAATGTTACTACATCAATAGCCTCCGCACTGACAATGGCCAATGTCACAGTAACGGTCACCTGATCCCACTCTGAGATGGTTCCCTAAGTTTATTTACAGCATGTAACTTAGAAAAATTAGAGACTCAACTATTAGATTGAATATGGTGGTGATAGGTTCTCACACTTTCTTATTGGGTCTGTGCTGCTATATGCCAAAATGAGCAATTATCATTTATTTTAACTGCAGTTAGCATGTCTTGCCCATTGTTTGTGTCCCAATTCTTTTTGGCTGTGTCAAAGTAGAATTATAATTGCGCCTGGCTTCAATAATTAAGACCCTAGAGCACCCCTTGACAGCTAATCACAGGGAGTGCTTTGCCTGCTTACACACATTATCACACCACTTAATCTCTTTCCCAGGGTTAGAATTCATGGGACCCACCTCTTTGGAAAGGACCTTCTGTATCTCATTAAATAATCTGCTGTGTATATTAAGTATAGGAATATCAAAATCACTGTATCCTACATATCTAGATAAAAAGTCACATAATGGTCATATATCCGTGAATACATCTTTTGATTGGACAACACCTTTGGCAAAGAAACCTAGTGACGATTGGTTATGGTCATTATTATGGTCATAATTATTTGGCAGCTCCCTGAAGGGGCCCAAAAACAGTGATCCAGGCCCTCATTGGTTCTAGAGTAGACTGCGGAAATATTCTTTATCTAGGGACTAACAAAGAGATAATACGGCGGTTACAAGTCGTTCAAAATGCGGCAGCCAGAGTTCTTTTACGCCTCCCTAAGCAAGCACATATCTCTGATCATCTACACAATCTACACTGGCTTAGGATGGGAAGTCGATGTAAATTTAAAGCACTGTGTTTCATGTTCAGGATAAACACGGGGAAAGCCCCGGACTACCAATGTAAGCTGGTGCGGAAATATACCCCATCCTGTAACCTGCGCTCTCTAAATCAGGTGAGATTCATTGTCCCTAGATTCAAACGCTCTTGAATGGGCTGCCGCTCATTCGCCTACATAGCACCTACGCTATGAAACTCCCTCCCGCTACATTTACGTCTAGAACCTAGCTACAGAAAATTTCGGAAAGGCATCAAGGCCTGGCTTTTAAACCAATAATGTTGCATAGGTTTATTCTCCTCATGATGGCATACGAATCCAAGGTGCCGGGAAACCCTCAGGGTAGCTGTTGCGCCATATAAGTAAAAAAAAAAAAAAAAATGAAGGCCCCTATCTAGGAGTAGATACTACCACTATTGGGAGCAAAGCCTCTTTGTTAAATTCCCCTCACACACTCTAATAGGGTCATGCTTCATCATAGGGGCACTCTGGTTCCTAAAGACCAGGTTGGTCTCAATCATTTTTCAGGGAACTCTTGTGAGAAAAACGCAGGGGGGTTTAAAGATTAAGAAACCACCATCAACTCCAGGTATCCCTTTAATGTGGAGAGATAGTGGTTATTAAAAACAGGAAAGTAGGGTATACCTAGGATTAAATGGTTCTATGACCCTATGCATGCCAACCTATTTCAGCCAATATGAGGCCCTAGGGGTCCATGGCTTTCCTCAGGGCACAAACAAAGGTGGTATCCCTCCCTGCAATATTAAAACCAAAAAGATGATGTGACCAATATTCAAATTATCATGCAGACGCCGAATGGATTTACTTATCCAAAGTGAGGCGTTCTCCATATAGGAGTGTCCAAACAAAATATGGAGGGTGCGTTCTTGGTCCAATATTATTTACCCTCTAGGTGAACGATGTAATAGAAACACTACTGGACTGTAGAAGTGAATCACACATTCGGAACAAAAGAAAGGTCCTTATTCTTTTGCTTGCAAATGATTCACTTCTTATTTCCAAAATAGCAATGGGGCACCATCCCCTAATAAAAAAACTCTTAGGATTTTGAAAATCCAGAGGATTGGAGCTCCATGTAAATAAGACCAAGTGCATGATATCTGGAACAGGAACTAATAACAGGTCTGTTATCCGAGTTGATGATGAAGTACTCAAAAGGGTGCATACTTTTGATTATCTTGGGGTAAAACTAATGGAAAAATGTAAATGGGTAGCACAACTTACCAAGACCAAGCTGCTAAAGGAACATAGATCAAATGCTACATTAAGATTGCATACAAAAACTAGTTCATGTTCCATATCACCAGCTCTAGAAGTGTATCGGGCCAATGCCCAAAATGCTGTGCTTTAAGGTGCTGAGATCTGGGGTTGTATTGATACTCATCAATTGGCTATTGCAGAGAATAATTCTGTGCGGAAGTTAGTTTCCATGCCATCTATTACCCCTCTCTTTCCTATATTTTTTGATCTGGGATTAAAGAGAATTAGTGATCTATCAGGACTTAAACCCCTTGTGTTCTAGGTTCGCCTGTTGCCTACATCCAAACTTATTGATTATAGAGATTCTCTAAGGGATTTGGTTAATGATAGCAGAGCTAAAAAAGAACCTTGGGTCTGGAAGATAACACCGAGGTACATGTTATATTTTTTTTACCAGAATACCTTGGGTCCTGACGCAAATAGATCTGTTCAGTTTGTAGAAACTTGGGCTTAACCAGATACCTTATGGCACAAAGAATTTTAAAAAGGGATACATCTCCTTTAATTGACTTTGCCATTAAAACATTTTTGTTGAATGGTTGGTATAATCATTGTAAATGTTTAATAACAGAAGCTTTGTGATTTATAATGTACACCCTCTGTTGATGTTTACCTAGCGTATGTTTCATATTCCGCTCAGACTTTTATTGTGATTGCAAAGTGTTATGAATTTGCTTTTTTGCATTTAGTTTTAGGACATTTCTCCTTGCATTGGCACTGTCAAAGTATGATATTGTAGTTTTACCATAACTATTGCAGTAATTGTGTATATATTATGACTTTTATGGTTGTACAATCACTTTTTATAGTTTAATTAAATGGAATGTAATAATTTGTATCTATTTTATATTCTGCTGTGTATATACTTTCTTGGTTTTTGGTAGGATATTATTAAAATAATATTTGCAGTTATCTGGAGTACCGTGTCTGGAGAAAGTGGTCTCTCAGAAGACCTTGGTTACTTGCAAGAGATGACAGACAATTAGAGACATAATTACAAAAACCTATCTGTTACCTGGAATGGAAATGGGAAATTGATTACTTGACCCACCTAAAGGCTTTTATGTGTTTTCACAACAATTTGAGTTATAATAAGCTTAGTATATTCAGTTAGAAAGACATACAGGTGATTCTGTTTTCTAGTTCGATAAGGCAGAACTTAAATAAATGAAAGTCTGGAATGGAGGACATAATCAGGTGTCATGCACATGCAGTGCCTTCTACTTAACTTCCTCTTCAGGAATATATATAGAAAGGACCAGTGTAAGACTATATGGGAGGTTATTATTCGACTGGGTAATTCTGCAATGTGGTTGTGACAGTTGACACTGAGAGGCAAGACAATTAACACTGGATTTGTGGGAAGACCTCTAACAAAGACAGGGGAAGCAATGCCACTCTAGTGGGTAATTTTTGTAATGAACAGAGGTCCTTGTTTAATTAAAAGATTCAAAAAAGTGAATATAGAACACAATAGATTCTACCCAGCCGGATAGACAACTTATAGACAACTATGATGAATTCCTGATCTACAATGTTCCTGAATCCTTATCTTCAGGTCTCTTATGGTGCTACTTACATAAACCATTAGGTGTTACATATATTAACATACCCCACGAAGGTATTGTTTACATTTAGAAATTGGTTAATGTTATAAACCTTATTAGTTATATTTGAATTCCTTCAACCTATTGATTCCGAACTTACATATATTACATTGTGAGCACACATAAACCCCTTTAGGTGGGTCAAGTAATCAATTTCCCATTTCCATTCCAGGTAACAGATAGGTTTTTGTAATTATGTCTCTAATTGTCTGTCCTCTCTTGCAAGTAACCAAGGTCTTCTGAGAGCCCACTTTCTCCAGACACGGTACTCCAGATAACTGCAACTATTATTTTAATGATATCCTACCAAAAACCAAGAAAGTATATAAACAGCAGAATACAGAATATAAAATAGATACAAATTATTACATTCCATTTAATTAAACTATAAAAAGTGATTGTACAATCATAAAAGTCATAATATATACAGAATTACTGCAATAGTTATGGTAAAACTACAATATCATACTTTGACAGTGCCAATGCAAGGAGAAATGTCCTAAAACTAAATGCAAAAAAGCAAATTCATAACACTTTGCAATCACAATAAAAGTCTGAGCGGAATATGAAACATACCCTAGTTAAACATCAACAGAGGGTGTACATCATAAATCACAAAGCTTCTGTTATTAAACATTTACGTGTATCTACAATCGGGCAGCCATCTTAGGTGTGGGTCATAAATAGAACAATAGAGAAGGAGAATGAGAAGAATAAAACCAATGTGAAAATATGCAGTTTGTGAATTGGATTATACGTAACACGCATTTTTGCAAAAGCTAAAAAAACAGAAGAGAAGGAGAATGAGAAGAAAAGAAACAATGAACGGTCCTGCAATTAATGACAATATGCAGTTTGTGAAATAGATTAAAAGCAATGTGTATTATAGCAAAAGCTAAGTAGAAAACTACAACCTTTGGCTTTCAGTGGTGGCATAAAGAAGGTAAATGAAAAAGAAGTCAAAGTCAGTGATGTTGTTACAGGAGGGTTGTCCAGTCCTCGGTCCTGTTAAGGCCATTTTTCATACTCTGAGTGCGCAAAATCCATTTCAGCTCCACTTTGTTCAGGAGACTGGCAATGTCAGATCCTCTGGGCAGTGGTTTAATTTGATTAATGATTGTCCATTTAATGTTACAAATAATTATATTACAATGTGTTACGTTGGTTGCCATATATCAAGCTTGTCACACCATGAATACTTATAAACAAGCTCTCCTTCTGTTTCGCCTGATTGTTTCGAATTTTATCTTGTTTTCTTTATGATTTATGTGTTTAAATTGTCACCTTTTCCCCTTGTCACACCTTATATGTATTGCTTTAGATACAGGACTGTATCCTACTGGATATTTTAACTGTCCTTGGACAGAAAATGTATTCATTTATATTAAATTGTCTATCCGGCTGGGTAGACTGTATAGAATCTATTGTGTTCTACATTCACTTTGTTAAATCTTTTCATTAAACAAAGAACTCTGTTCAGTACAAAAAACGGAGGCCCTTTGTTTTCAAAAACACTCTAGTGTGTGAGGCATGAGTGTGTACAACATGTAATTAATTTTGGTTAAGTTTGAAGAAATTGCAAAACTATAGTATATTAGTCCATCCTTTGTCATTTGTAGTTAATATATGGCATTCAATAGTGTATTAAGAATCTCTGCCTTGCAACAGGACTAGCAGACAAAGTGGTAGATGCATATTGTTCATATTAGGAAGACTGGCAGTGATTTTTCATGAGTGTTTACACTTCCACACACGTAAATGCTAACTTTGATTATTGGGCTACGACCCGTGAGGTTTACTGAGTCAAAAACTAAAAACATATTTTTTATGTGGGGAGGACTCCTTTTTTAAGCGGTCTGGAAAGTTGTCATAAAGCAATAGTGTACCTAGAATGCATCGCAGAAACACAAATGACAGTGAGGCAGGCAAAAGCCAAAAGAGAATGCAATGCCCATGTCACATAGCACCATTTCAGAGGTAAGATAGCAGGTCAGAATGTTGAAACCTATATTTTGAAAGTACTGAAATGATCGATACATTGCATAGTGAAATGATAATGTTTCAAATTTGGCAACTAATACTCAGTCTCAGTTTCAATCTAGATGGAGTGTACAATTGTTCAAAATGAACATAGAGAGAAAGTATTACAGTGGGGGAATATTCTGCGGTTTTGGCTGGGTAATGGAGTGAATTATCCAAGGGTACTCATCTTTGAGTCTCTTCCTTTATGTAGGTGAGTGTGGTGACACTTTTCTTTTCATAAATTGATTTTGAAACAAATTTTAGGTACATACAAAAAAGTATGTCAGCATATCAGTGGCTTCATGCTGTAAGACTAACAGGCCAGTTTACACTTGATGAGTATTTAAGAGAGTTGATTAAAGGAGAATGCTACTTCTAGAGCTCGAGACCATGTAGACTCAACAACGAATCGCTGCCTCAGTCATTCATCCCTCTGAATTTGTGAGTTAAATAATCAAAATTCTGATCCATCGGCTCTGCATTCCAACTGTCATATTAGTATTGAGAAATATACATATATTAAATGTTTTCCATTAACATGGCATTAAGTCACAATCGCTCTAATGCTATTTGTACAGAGAAATTGTGTTTATTCATGTTTAATTTTTAAGGTAGTTAATGTAGGCCTGAATTTCAAAATGAGTTAAAGTTGGTTGCCATCTTTGTTTTGTGACATGAACATTGTATTACTTGTGAAGTTGAAGTTCAAATGCTGTTGACAAATATGTTCTTTTTCCTCCTTTCCCATGTGAAGAAATGACTTCTTTCTTTGTGATTATCGAGCACATTCAAGAGACACCTGCAATGTGCAGACTAGTCCAAGTGACTCATCTTCTTACAGATAGTCTAAATTTGAAGGATGCAGAGTGAAGCTTGTACAGTGAGGAACCTTGAGAACCTATCCTGTATGTAATTTAGGCTCAGATGTGGAGCACCAAAATCCCTAGGGGAGTTACACCAATCCAGAGTCATCCAAAGAAGCACTTTATGGTTCTCAAATATGCATAAAGAAAAGCACTCATGAAAGTAACAGGAATTATAAGCAACAATGTCAGTATTGCCCTATTTCTCACCAAAAGTAGGATAAAGTTCCTCTTGAATGTTAACATCCCAAACAGAGTCAGTTGATCGGTGTTGTGCTGAGTGGATGACTATCCTGATATCTCCCTGGTAGCAACTCTTTTCTTCAACTGTCAGTATAAGATTGAACTACAGCCACACATTTCACTAAGCTTCTTTTATTTTATGTGGTTCAGTGACTAAATATCGAGGGACCAAATATAGAATGCCCAAAATACCGACTCCAAAATATAGAGGGACAGAATATAGAATGCCTATCTCCAAACAGGTAAGTACTAAAATATCCATTCCAAAATATAGAAAGTTAAAATATAGTTAACTAAAATATCGATTTTTTTTAAATGTATTAAAATAATATAAAAGTAATTAAATAATAAACAGAATTAAATAAAACAGTTAAAATAATGTAAAAAAGCTTAAAATGTAAAAATAATAAATGTAATGTAAAAAAAATGTTGTTAACATATATATTTACTTAAGATTAATAATTATTTTATAATAATATTAATTATAAAATATTTAGACCATTATTAAAAATATATTTACACACATAAATAAACATATTATCTAAATATAAAAATAAATAATATATAATAATTAAATAATTAAAGTTATAATTTGTATGTTAATTAATAATTTACTCTTCATTAAATATAACAAAATTTAAAACATTACATAGCTCAGGGAATAAAATTAGTATTCATATTCAAACAAGTTCAAAATTTGAGAATTTCCTGGATAGCGGGTTGGTAAAAATTACTATGTCCACTCCAGAAAGTGGAACGGTAGAGAAAGCGTTGGATAGCGTAGAGGTAAAAATTACTTTTCCCTCTCCAGAGAGTGCAACAGTAGAAAAAGCGTTGGATAACGGGAAGGTAAAAATTACTACTCCCACTCCAGGAAGTGCAACAGTAGAGAAAGCATGGGATAGCATAGAGGTAAAAATGACTATTCCCACTCCAGAGAGTGCAACAGTAGGGAAAGCTTTGGATAGCGGGAGGTTAAAAATTACTATTCCCACTCCAGAAATTGCAACAGTAGGGAAAGCGTTGGATAACGTAGGGATAAGAATTATTATTCCCACTCCAGTGAATGCAACAGTATGGAAAGCGTTGGATAGCATAGGGGTAAAAATTACTATTCCCACTCCAGTGAGTGCAACAGTAGGGAAAACGTTGGATAGCGTAGAGGGTAAAAATTACTATTCCCACTCCAGAGAGTGCAACAGTAGAGAAAGCGTTGGTTAGCGGGAGGGTAAAAATTACTATTCCCACTCCAGTAAATGCAACAGTAGGGAAAGCGTTGGATAGCGTAGGGGTAAAAATTACTATTCCCACTCCAGTGAGTGCAACAGTAGGGAAAACGTTGGATAGCGTAGGGGGAGAAATTACTATTCCCACTCCAGAGAGTGCAACAGTAGAGAAAGCGTTGGAGAGCGGGAGGGTAAAAATTCCTATTCCCCATAGAGAGTGCAACAGTAGGGAAAGCGTTGGCTAGCGGGAGGGTAAAAATTACTATTCCCACTCCAGAAAGTGCAACAGTAGAGAAAGCGTTGGAAAGCGTAGGGGTAAAAATTACTATTCCCACTCCAGAGATTGAAACAGTAGGGAAAGTAATGATTTAATATTTAAATAAGAAGAAATTAATTTTCAATACCAGTTTAAAATTAATTACAATTACAAAATATTTAATAATTAATTAATTATAAATACCAATACATGTTATCTATAAATAATTATTTATCTATTTGTAATTAATTAACAACCAATTAATTTTTAATACCAAACATGTAATAAGTAATAAAAGATTACCAATTAATAATGACTTAACAATACATTATTTATTAATTCACAAAAATAGTTTAAATAATGAATTAATTACAATTACATTACTTCCCACCCTATTCCCCTATTACCCACAACCCACTCTAAATAATAAATTAAAACAATTAACATAATTTTCCATTAAACAATTAATAAAAAACAATTACCAATTAATAAAAATTAATTCCCAATAATAAAAATAATTACCAATTAATAACTAATTAAAAATTAATTAATTATCAATACATATAAATAAAAATACATATTTACCACCCTATTCCGCTATAAACCCACAACCCGGTACAGAACTAAAACGCAAAATTAAATTACAAATAATTCATAATTCATAATGCCGGAAGAACCCAGAGAGTCCGCCTTCCCCGTTCCGCTCCGCAGCCACCGAAGTCAACTGCGGCGTTCCACAAGGATCCTCACTAAGCCCCACCCTTTTCAACGTCTACATGAGCCCCTTCGCAGCCATCGCACGCCAACACAACCTAAACATAATTTCCTACGCTGACGACACCCAGCTGATCCTCTCCCTCACCAATGACCCCGCCACCGCCAGAGCCAGCCTCCAGGAAGGAATGAAAGACGTCGCGGAAAGAATGAAGCTCAGCCGTCTGGAACTGAACTCAGACAAGACGGAAGTCCTCATCCTGGGACCATCCCTCTCGGCCTGGGGCGACTCCTGGTGGCCCTCTGCCCTGGGCACGGCCCCCAAGCCAACAGACCAGACACGCAACCTGGGCTTCATCCTGGACTCCTCCCTCACAATGACCAAGCAAGTCAACGCCGTCTCGTCATCCTGTTTCAACACCCTGCACATGCTCCGAAAGATCTTCCGATGTATCCCCACCAAAACCAGGAAGACGGTCACCAAGGCCCCCGTCACCAGCCGACTGGACTACGGGAACACCCTCTACGCTGGTACCACTGCCAAACTCCAGAAAAGACTACAACGGATACAGAACGCCTCTACACAACTCATCCTGGACATCCCCCGTCACGGCCACATCTCTGACCATCTGAGAGACCTGCACGGCTCCCCATCAGGAAGAGGATCATGTACAGACTCCTCAGCCACACACACAAGGCTCTCCACGACACGGGCCCCAAATACCTCAACAGCCGCCTCACATTCTACACACCCACCCACCAGCTACGATCCACCAGCCTCGCCCTCGCCACCATCCCATGAATTGGCAGAACCACCGCCGGAGGAAGATCCTTCTCCTACCTGGTGGCCAAGACATGGAACTCCCTCCCCACCCACCTTCGGGTGACCCAGGACCATCTCACCTTCAGGAAACAACTCATGACCTGGCTGTTCGAACAGTAGCAACTACCCCTCCACCCAGCGCCTTGACACCCTAACAGGAGAGTAGCGCGCTATACAAATTTGCTGATTGATTGATTGATAAAAACTAATATTGAATTTACTATAATTAAATTACTTCCCACCCTATTCCCCTATAAACCCACAACCTGATTTAGATTTAAATTATGCAAAAATTAAATAACATACCATTCATTACTTAAATTTTTTTTAACATATATTACAAAAATAATATATCTTTTTAACACATATACTAGCATACATAACAGTAATTTTTCTTTCTCGATATTATGGAAAATGATGTTTTAAATTCGATATAATGGAAATCGATATTTCTTACCTCAATTTCGATATTCAATCCAACTATATTTTGGTAATTTGATATTCTGGGCTGTCTATATTTTTAATTTGATATTCTGGGAAGTTTATATTTTGGAATCTATATTTAGGGTGTTCACCATTTTATGTCAAGCAATTAATTAAGAAGAATTTCCTAATTTGGAACTACATTATTTCATAATAATACATAAACTTGATGCAGCTACCTAGATAATGGCAAGACAAAGACAATATGAGATGGTTCCATGTAGCAAGCTGAAATCAGAGAACGAACTAACCCCTTGGTCAAAGTTCCAACTATACCTGCTCTTCGCTGCTAACAGTTTTATCTCTGTCTGTGCCTGAAATATCTTTTCTCTTGACTTCTAACGAGGGAAAGCCATCACGCACGAATAATATTAGCACCTTGACTAAATTGTCATTGAGCTAGACTGTAGACTTTAATTTAAAGCCTGATAATTCATGGTATATGTGTTCTTTATAAAATTCAGTACTTAGCTGTAATATCTGAAAACAAAACTCTAAAGTACAAAAGCAGACCCCAGCAGTGATAAAAAGAAAACACTACATTGCGTTGACACTCTAGTGGTTAATACTATAGAAATGTAAGTCTTCCCATATCGCTTTAGATTTAATGATAAATGATGCATAAAGCTCCGCAAGGATATCAATGGCATCGACCAGCATGGCTGAACTTGAACCAATAATCTATAACGTGCATGTCTAATTCGGTCCCCAATTATTTTGGAAGGGCACTCTTCCTGTAAAAAGCTACAGATATTTGCAGGTGTGAAGTCTACAATGGGATGCACCCACTAAGACTTCTACGGGAATCAATCAGTAGCAACTGGTTCTCTCCATTCTACCCTTTGAAACTGAGTTGCCTGCTTAACAGCTTGTACAAATGTATTGGTTGGAGGTGGTCATGTATGCAGTTTGACGATGAACACAACATGCAAAGCTGTACAAAGAGAAGATTAAAAGAAACTGGTTAACGAGGATATTTTAGGGAGTAGTTCAAATGTAAATGGGAAAAGATACTTTTTATTGGATAAAAATACCAAGGATCACCATAAAAGCAGCTGCAAGCCGTTCACAATGTTTAAGGACTGCGGCTTGATAGCATTGTAGCCTGGAGTAGGAAAGATGCATTCCCTCTAACAGTCTACAGACCACAAGGCCTAAGTACAGCTCCCCACCAAGGGATTGTGCCTCAGAAGCAAGACAGAAGAAACTGCTTTGGGAATGTTAATTGTGTAGCATGCATTAAGTACGCACATTATAGTGCATGATTTTCTCTCGTCCATTACCTTTCATATAAATATGGTTGTATGATGTCATAATATACCCAAAACACAGTCTTTTCCATCTGCAGTGTTCAGATGGACTTTCAACATTCAAATACAAAATTCAGGCAAAATGTAGCATGCAGTGCAAAATGCAGAAAATAAACTTAGGCTCAGTAAGGACCTTTGTACCTAAATTTCCTTGACAGGCTTGATCCAAAGAGTGAGTCCCTACTAAATATGACATCACTGCAAAGTGAAGAAGAAGAAATGGAGATGAGTCTTTGATGGTCAATCATGCAAATCTGGTTGGAAGGCATTTTTATGACATTCCTCGTGCACATTTGGTAGGTACATGTTCCCTATTGCTGGATACATGATGAGTGTACATTTTTATGAGCTAGTTAGCCGCTAATGTATCTATAACTGCTATGGGTATTCAGTGAAAGCGTGCATGCAAATGTCATTATTTCCATGCATAGACATAGGCCAATACCCCACACATTTGTAAAATGTAATATTCATTAAGAAGGGTAATCACTCTTATAATGTCAGTGTCCTGGGGGAAACATTTTTTACAACGAAACTTTTTCCACGCAGTACCTTTACAACGCATCTTTTACAACGCAAGTCGTTACAACGACTTGCGCTGGGGGGCGCTGTAGGATAGGGAATAGTTTAATTTACTATCCAAAACCTTCCGTACTATCCACGGGGACTGGAGTTGAAATAGTAAATTAAACTATTCACTATCCAGCGCCCCCCAACGCAAGTCGTTGTAACGACTTGCGTTATAAAACCTGCGTTGTAAAGGCATGCGTGGAAAAAGCATGCGTTGTAACGACATACATCTGAGTCCTGGTGACAACTGTGTAATAAATTCTCTACAAAATAAGTGCAACATTTCTTGATGAACAGGTTCTTTTTGTAGCACTATACATCAGAATCAGAATCAACCAAGTCTATATGGTTAAGACGTCAATCAGCAGATTAACAGTTTCCAGAATGAAAGCAAACAGGGGATAGTGACCTGATTCATTAAAAAGATTTTAAACCAGGAACTGTAAATGTATACTTATGAAAAGTCTAGCTTAATTATATTTTGGGATTACAAAACCATATTCAGGCATGTTCATATTTCTTCACATGGTTCGCCAATAGCTTGCCTATTGGAAGGTAAAAGCTTTTTAGCAAGTAAACTTGGACATCTAGCTTCTAAGATTTATTTTTCAGATTCTTTTAAGACCAGTATACATTTAAGGATATCAACTGAACACAAAGATTATCGGTTTGCGGCGTTGAGTAAAATAGTTGGCAGAACCGGACTCTCAGTTTGTAACATTACAGTATTTCTGCTAGACAGATATACCATTCAAATTATGGATACTGATATCCTTATATTTTTCTTAAATTATATTTTGTTAACTTAGCTAACAATTTAACAGCATTATAATGATTTAATGGAATCTCATTATAGTTATACTGTTCCCTAAATTGGTAAATCTACACATTCCTACACTGAAGGTGAGCCAGAGAATCTGTACAGAAAAGTCATCCTATGTGATTGGATAAGCATCTAGCTTATGCTATACTATTAGCAATAGGAAACACACCTTGTTGTGTAGACATATAGGCCCTATGGGATTTACATTCTAGTTACCCAAATACATAGTCAGACCTACTGGTGACTTCCATGTCCAGAATCTAGGATCTATTAACAATTTCATTGTAAACAATCATCTTATCACATAGGTAATTAACACCTATGAGGCATGGACAAATAATCCATTAACAATTCCTACCCATTTCTGTCATGTTTTCAAAAAAAGCCTTTGATCTTCTAGGAATTCCTTATTTTACATCAGCCTTGATAGATGTACCTCCACTTCAGGGAATATAATTCGTTTTTGAAGCTATCTCTGGCTGACAAACAAATCAAATAATGTATTCTTATAAATCAAGGTGAATAGAATTTTTGAAATGTTTAAAGAGTGTTTTTGATATACATGCATTTAAAGAGTTAAAATCAAACTAGGTGTTGCAGCACTTAAAATAATTTGGTTCATAGTTATAATTATGTCTTCCATCAAATTAAAATATGATTCTGTACACCGTGAGCTTGCTTTCTGACCCACTGTGCACAGAGAAATGTCTAATTAGTGGATGTTAAAAAAAATTACAAAACCTTTTCAATGGGTATTTCGGTCTCACATATAGAAAAGTGGAAAACTGAGTACGTAAGTTCAATTCAGATTCAGAAATACAGAACCAGCATATTTTTGCACGCCGAAATGTCACTTTAGAAGGAGAAATATCCACTAAATATGTATATTTTTCTTTCACAGGAGTCATGCAGGGCCTTATTTAAATGTGGTGGATGGGACAATCCATTACAAACATGATGGAAGTCCTGTCCACAACATTATAAGTGCATTATAGCCTATGGAATTTGTACTACCGCAGACAGGATACCTGCCACATATTGAAGGAGCATCTGGTCTACTACACTCTAAATAAGGATCTTTGGCAGTCAGAGGAAGGGTGGAGGATAAAAAAATAAATAGCCCTTACTTTACAAAGCTGCCGACTCTCCTCCATCGTCGTCGTCGCCATCTGCTTGGTCCAGCCGAAACAGGATGCACAAACAGGCTCCCCATAGCCAATGTGAATGGTCTGAGCACCGTGGTTCTGCACTCAGACAGGCAGTAGAAGCCTGTACATGTTCCCTACCAGGCTGTGCATTACAGCCTGGTTGGGAACATGATAAATGTGCATAACGTTTTGACCAGCCCTGTAGGACCAGCCAAACCATCATGCGCACTTAGTGCACATATTTTCGCCACCCCATGCTGGCTACATTGACAGCCAAGTCCCGCCCCAAAACCTGCTTCAGGAAGATGAATAAATTGATAACAACATTGTGTTTTTATCATTTTATTTTTCCTTCTTTGCACTGCTAAAAGCAATGGGGCCAGGGCTGGCTCTAGCGGGCACCGGATGTTTCCCCGGTGGGCCGCCAGGGTGGGGCTGGTTTTCGGCCTCTGGGGGGCCATTTTTGTTACCGGGGTAGTAATATCGGTTCCCTGTAACAAAATCGGCTGAAACTTGCCCTAGCAAATAACTCGGCCACACCCCACCCCTGCCCCTCCCCGGGAAGGGGGGGGGGTGGGCGAGCAGTTTGCAAGGGCTTGTTTCTGTTCACAGTCTGACCCCGAATGGGTCAACGTTCCTCCACCTTAGTGGAGGAGTCGCCATTGATCCTTGGTGTGAGCCTATGGTGGTGTCAGTGTCCTGACCCATGCGAATGAACTTACCACCAACAGAATTTTATTTTATCTTTGTGGCTATTCAGCAACCATGCTGATGCACAGATCTTTTCTAAACACAAACCAAGATGACTAGGCATTAGTAGGTCAGAACATTTTGGAAAGTGCATGCAAATCCTACACTTTCAATAAAGTTTTGAAGGATAAGATGTTGTCATATGTAATGTAAGTTTTCCATGAGAAAAGACAGACGGAATAAATGAAGAGATATTACTAGTTTCCTTTCCCTGGCAATCATATTTTTCCTCAGTTCTGTTAGTCCATATTCAACTGTGAAATTACAGGAATAAGTGCACCCAAATACAAGCAATATAAACAGTAAAAAAAACTTGACTTTGTGCTCCACCAACCATGAAGAGTCATTACTTGGACTACAGTGAATGAATGGTCTCCAGAGCATTACAGTGACTGAGCCCACTGTGCTTTATATTGGCTTCCTGATGGACTTAAAGCCCACGTTTTGCTTTGAAAAAGCTCATTGCTGCATTGCACTCGAAAGAAACACAAATCCGCGGTCCCTAAAATGTGCAAACCCTTATTTTAACTAAAAGTCTTACTTTGGAAATAATAAGCAGAAGTCATTCATACTTCGATATTATTGTGGACTTCTCGCTAAATGTATAGAGTGCTACAAAACTCATCTAGCTGCTATTCCTACATCTGTGCAATGTATGTGCACACGTATTTACAGTGCGCGGAGATTTATGTGCCCATTAATCAGGCCCTATGATGCACAGTGAAAAATGATATTTCAAAAGAAAGAGTAACAACAAAATGGAAACAAAAGGCAGAACATAACACTATTACAAAGTAAACTTTACAAAATCGATGTGAATACTAATGTGTTGGTTACATGAGGGAGGTTTTGGGTTAGTTTTAGTTTAGGTTTAACACTCAGGGTTAGGTTTAGGATTGAGTTAAAAGTTAGGGCTAGGGTAAGAAGTGGGAAACAGTCAGGTTAACTATAGGCTGTATTAGGATTACGGTCGTCTTATGGGAGGGATGTAAGAGAAGGTGTTTTGGTTAGGACTGAAGTGAATGTTATTAATAGAACTGGAGTAAAATTGAAGGTTATGTTAATATTGAAGGTTGGGTTTGGTGCCAGAGATGGTATAAGTGGGTCTCAGGGGTGTAAAGGATGGCATAAGAAGAAGGCGCAGAAGAATCATTGCAGTGGGAGATGATGTTGTGGTTTTACCTCCCCTGAAAAATAGTTTGGCAAACAGGATGTAAGTGAAAGGGATATATTTAAGGTTCAGAAAGTAATATTTGAGCAATTTTAAGGGTTACTGAATAGCTACATCCATTAAAAAAATGTAATGGTAAACATTTCTACTTTTTACCACTAATTGTGTGTATTTTCTATAGACATACATAAAAGCCACAGCGGTTCACCTCTACTTTTTTACTACTACTTTTTTGTATTCCCACTTTTTACTTTCCATTGTCCCTTCATCATGAGATGCTCTTGTTCTCATACAGCTGTTAGTATGACAGTCTGACAGTAGTCAGATTTCAGATATAAGGCGTTGCCTAAGAATCGGTAGAGGATTTGCTATCCTTAAAACTTGTAGGGAATACTTTTGGATAGCGGTAGATGTCTGTGGTATCTTTTGTGGATACTTCATACACATGACGTATTGGTTATGCAACAAGAAATACTTAGGATGCGAGATTTTGAATACGTGATTGCAGTGGTACTTTGGCCAATGAAGTTACATGATATGCTGTTCCGATTCTTTGCATTGAAGACTTGAATTTACTTCATATGCATGACAGATGATTGCAATATCTTTGGAATTATTGAATTACTGCGAGGACTCCTCCATAAGGTTAGAGAATGGTTTGCAAACTGCATGGGTGGATGTAATATGAAGGGGCGCATCATGCCCTCTCTTGGATATCCTAGATAGTTTTATTTTAGTTTGACACAGACTGTTGTTAGCAGGATGGATTTTTTTGTGAGAATAACAAGGACCCCTTGATTAACCAATAATAACAATTCCTAGGTCAGGGACATGACAACATATGAAATAACAACCTAGGCAATTCACTTTATGCTTGTCAGATCTAATGATAGAGAGGCAGATAAAACGAATGACATATAAAAATATTGCTTTTTATTATTTCAATCAAAAGGTTATACACAATAACACATCATTTAATCGAGAGACACGTTGCCACCGGCCCCTGGTCTGCACTAACTGTATAATTATTATAAGGTAAGCGTTAGTATATCGCTTGGCTTAAGTCTTAGGTATTGACATAAGGAAGAACTATTTACAAAATTAGTTTTTATCTTTTTTATCACAATTTTCTTTAGCACTACAATATCCTTTCATCTGGAGGACTTGCTATTAGAGAAATTAGAAGTGCCTACATTATCTATGTGTATACCTTAAGGTAATCGCCACCTCTCTACTTAGATTTTTAGTACTCATAATAATTTTGCTAAGTTAGTAATCGCCCTTCATTATGTTTTTCTACAGTACTCGATTATCCGCATATCAGGTGGATTAATTGTTGGACTTCTAGGAGATATTCCACTAGCGCTTCTATAGACAGACCAGGAGGCACGCGTTAGTACCATCACCTTCAGGTAGCAGCAGGATTCATCTCTATCTTTTCCACCGCATTGTGGATATAGATATATCCTCATGGTATTCTTTTTCTTCTTTCATCTCTTAGATTCAAGTTAGTCCCGATTACATCGATGAAACCGTTTAAGACGCCGCTCAACAAATTTATTTACTTCCAACTCCAATTCGGCGTTTGAATGCAAATACTTATTTAGGTAATGATCGAGTATGTGAATGTGATCATTGGCGCATCCTTAGCAAAGAAAACTATACAAATTAATTTTCGTAAGAATGAACATCTGCTATATTTTTTTATTTCCAGTTTCACGAAAATTTGAATCATATTCTTCGTATACCATGAAAGACTGCTTGAGCCAATATCAACGCTTTTGAAATTTATTAAAATAAGAAGGTAACCAGTCCTTTTTTTTTATTATCTTGTAATTGGGATCTCCATTTGAAAATTAGAACAATCACCGAGTTCGCACAAAGTAATCTGTCTACATCACTGAAATGTTTTTCTCACATGTCATGAAATGAGATAACAACGTATAATGTTGCGCGAAAATGACTTAGACTTTGAAATTCAATACGAGGTACTCAGGGAACCATTAATAACCTAGATAGTTACCAACTTGTTACTTTAGTTCATTTTCACCTCTAAGAGAGACAGTATTTTTATAACAAAATATATAATCACATACAATGAATTTATCTTTACAGAAATTCTTCCCTTGATCATATGGGAAGTGACAATCAAGGTATTTTGTGATTGTTCACATTCAGTGACCCAGTAAGTACTTCAATGTATATAATTTTGAACATGAAAATCGTTTATAAGCTACATATACTCGAAAATTAAAAGAGATATTTCAATGCAAGATGTTTTTAATTTTAAAATTGGAACACTTCTTACATGATCCTGCTAACACGGCCTCTATTTTTGGAATTAACACACTCAGATATAGACATATCAAGTTCCATATGCCGTTTTTTATCTCAATTTTTTATCTCAATTTTGTGATCTGATTTTGAGACTCTGAGCAATGAAATGATCAGATGTATAAGACTAGACATATTTGATCATTAGATCTGACAAGCATAAAGTGAATTGACTAGGTTGTTATTTCATATGTTAGCGGGATGGATTGCACTTGTGGGTGTTTTTGTTATCGGTTGCGTCAATGGCTACTCAGCATTGACCACGGTTTTAATTTGTCATTTGCATGAGCACTGTTGGTGTTATTTCACATAAAAAATTATAATTGTATGATACATGCACTAGTAATGGAGGTTGCATTCACTTTTATCCTACCATTGGGATTACTCACATTGGATGAGAATGGAATGGTACTGAGCTCAATGCCACTGATAATATGGTGATGGATGTCTGTATTGCAATGAGTTTTGATTGACGATGGTATATTTTTGCTGACTGAAACTATGATGAGGAAACACAGGTTGGCTACAAAGATTTTATCTGGACCTATTTGGATATATATGAACTGAATCAGAGAACACTGTGCACTTTGGACTGATCAAAACTTAAGAGGAGTCTTTCTTGAACTTTGGTTATCATGAGCTTATGAACCTGTTGTAGGGAGTATTGCCTCCTAAATGAAGGATTTGGTGGCAATGTTCTCTCCTTGGAGCACCTGCGAGACTAGTGCTTTGGTACACACTACTTGCACAGGCATATAATCCTGTCACATGTCTAGATGCTATTTTTTATGAAATATTTGACACAAAATTTACATAAATCCAATCAGCAGAGATGGACATATTCAATGATTTAAATTGTAGGTATGTAAGCACAAACCATAATTTGCGGTTATCTGGTTGTTCGAGAATGGGTTCAAGTCATGCGTTCAGGCCAACTGCGATAAAGTCAAGTGCAAAGAGTTCCATTAGTGGTGGAAGGGACTGCGAAGAGCAGGGAGACCATTTTGGATGGTTGTCAATGTAGCACGAAGGCAGCAAGTCAGCTGGGTAGTTGCAGAGAGCCTTTGGAGCTTGTTTTGTCCCTGTATATCAAAACAGGAGGTCAGTATGCGGACCATTGGAGTCACTTCAAACTAGGATGAAGGGTGCAGAAGTCTTCCTTCTCAACAAGCAGAGCAACAGGCTACAGAGCAGCAGGGCAGCAGAGTTCTGGCAGTAAAAGCAGTACAGCAGTCATTCTGTAGCATCTACAGGTCCAGGAGTGTAATGAAGCATTGGGTTTGAGGGGCAAATATTTATATCAGGTGCCCTCTTTGAAGTAGGATACGTTTCCAAAGAATTCCCTTTAATGTCCTTAAAGTTTCCTGCCTCCCCTGCCCTGGCTCCAAGCTGGTTGCATGAGCAATGTAGTGGTAACAAGTCCTTTGCCTGAAGGTAGGGCACTGCCTATTCAGTTGCAAGTGGGGCTGTGCCCAGCTCCATCCACCCATCATGTCAGTTAATGGCCCATCCAGGCCCACCTAATCCCTATATTGTGTGGCTGTCTGGGAGGAATAAACAAAGTCAACTGCCAACTACACCCTGTCATGAGACCCAGGAACAGGCTACAGACACAAAACAGTTAAATCATGAAAATACCAACTTTTTAAAAGTGGCATTTTCAAAATTGTAACTTAAAATCTGACGTTACCAATAAAGAGGATTTTTAGCTACAATTTCTCAGACCCCAAAAAAGAAATTTCCATCTGCTCCCAATTTAAAGTTATCACTTATTAAACACAATAAGGTAACAACATGTGTATTGGGATTGGGGACTCCTGGTCTTGTTGTTTGCTTGAACGCTCACCGCAGAGGAGGATCCTGTTTTACCAAGCATGGAATGGCCCGATTAGTTAATTACCTGGGGACCTACCATTTGATTACCTGGAATGTCAGAGGGTTGGGTTCCATACAAAAGCGACACCGCATTCATGCATTCTTACTTCGCCAACAAACGCACATTGCATTCCTCCAGGAATCCCACCTTACGGAGTCTGAAGGGCAGCAAATGCGGAAAAAATGGAGGGGGTGTATTTATAATACAAATTACTCGGCCTTTGTTAGAGGGGTTGCCATATGGATACACCATGGGGTCCCTTTCGTGGAAATAGAGAAACGAGTGGATGATCAGGGGAGATATGTGCTAGTGAAGGGGAAGTTGGATGGCTCCTTGGTACTGGGAAGTATCTATGCCCCTAATTTTGAACAGGACAAATTTTTACACAGGTTGGGGTTGGCTCTGGCGGACTGGGTTGGTATCCCCTGTGTGCTGGGGGGAGACTGGAATGTGATATTAGATATAGGACTGGAAAGATCACATCCCCCACTTCAGGCCGCCTCTATGACTAGGCTGACTGAACAGTTTACAACATGGACGGATGGTTGGGCTTTATTAGACACATGGCGAACACTCCATGGTACGCAGAAGGAATACTCCTTTTATTCCTATATACACAGCCTCCATACTAGAATTGATCGCTTCCTCTGTTCCCGGATCATTCTTACAAGAGTGGCTGGGTCGGAATACCTGGCCAAGACCTTCTCTAATCATAGGCCCCTCACACTTGTTCTATCGTGAGGTAGAGTACCGACCCCGGTGCCCACCTGGAAACTTAACCCACGGTTACTGGAGGACGCCCCGTTCCGTTCTACTATATCCACTGTAATCTCTTACTATCTTAGGGAGAATTGGGATACTGCCTCCTCGAATTTGATAGTCTGGGACGCTCTTAAAGTAGTGGTGCGAGGAGCGGCTATAGGTCAACTGGTGGGGGCTAGACAGGAGGTGCACTAAAAACTGAAAGACGTAGAGAATCGTCTAAAGACACTGGAAAGGGAGGTAGCTTTGGAACCCGGGAATCGGGCAGAATTACAAACGGCCCACATTGATCATGCCCAAAAGTTGGAGACCCTAAGAGGGATAGATTACAGGGAATACATAACTCGACAACTTGCTATGGCTGATAGACCAAGTACGTTGCTGGGCAGGCTGGTCAGGGATCGGCCGGATCCACCCAACATTACTAGCATACGCAATGGGGCGGGAGTCTTGGTTCACACACAGGCGGAAATAAATGCTGCTTTCCGTACTCATCTTCAGGCGCTTTACTCATGTCCTAAGCCGGTAGAGGCGAACAGGATTACGAATTTCCTGCGGGACCTACCATTCCCGACACTATCGGATGATGCTCAGAAGGATATTGACGGCCTTATCACCCAAGCTGAGATACGTGCGGCGATTAAGGGGTTAAACCGAAATAAGACGCCGGGCTTGGATGGTCTCCCAGTGGAGTACTATACCACATATGCGGATCTCCTAGTCCCGGTGCTGGAGGCGATATTTTGTACAGCGTTTGATATGGGCCGGTTGCCGATTCCACAATGCAGGTGCTAGTCGCATCAATTCCTAAACCCGGGAGAGACGAATTGGATATGTCAAATTATAGACCACTTTCCCTGCTATCAACGGAATATAAAATACTGAGTAAGGCCCTAGCAAACAGGATACAATCGCATCTTCCCAACCTAATCCACCGGGACCAATGTGTGTTCCTCCCAAATCGCAGTGCCTCCCTGAACACCCGTCATCTACACTCCATAATGGCGGCGAATACCGATGCCTTCTCTCGGGCAGGCTGTATAGCGCTGGATCTTCGACAGGCATTCGACTCCCTACCTTGGGACTTCATGTTTGAGTCCCTGGAACGTTTTGGGTTTCCGGACAACTTTCTAAAATGGGTCCGTCTACTTTACACAAGCCCCACTGCAAGAGCTCGTACTGGCAGGTACATTTCTGACAGCTAGGAAGTCCACAGGGGCACGAGACAGGGATGCCCCCTGTCCCCGTTGTTATTCGTCCTTGCCCTCGAACCCCTTGCACTGTCCCTACAGATGGTGGCTGCCCGTCTGAGGATCTTAGTACATGGCACACATCATCTTATTTCTATATATGCGGACGACATCTTATTATATGTCTGAGACCTCACAGCTAATCATGACCCGATGCCTGAGATATTTGATACATTTGAACAGATTTCGGGTCTGGCGATAAATCCACTAAAATCAGTAGGATTCTTCTTTCAAGAGACTCCACCCCATACCTACATACAGTTTGGTGCACATCACATGCCGGTGGCCCCTGACACGTTTAAGTACCTAGGAATTCAGGTATACATATCTTCGGCGGACCAGATTGACGGGAACATCCAGCGGGCGATAACTAAACTTCGGAGCAGTATAGGATTCTGGAACTCTTTACCCCTGTCAGTGATGGGCTGCATAGCCATCTCCAAGATGGTGATGCTCCCCCACCTTTTATATTATTTTGTCAATATACCTGGGATCCTGCCCCAATCGATCTTCCAAACTCTGGATACTCTACTGGTCCAGCTTATGTGGGGGACGGGATGGAAGCGTCCCAGCCTCCGGAAACTTCAGCTGGGTACGAAGGCAGGAGGTCTTGGAGCCCTGGACTTTCGGGGATACTACTATGCTAGCCAGCTCCAATGGCTCTCCTACTGGACTGCGGGACGAAACCTTTTTGAGATTGGGTTTACGCCCGAGAAGTTTGGTCGTGGAGAATTACATTCTCTCCTACTGCCTAAGGCAAGGTTCCCCTCGGATTTCCCCCCCCTACTGCGATGTGCCTTATCTTGCTGGAAGAAGGCCCTTTCCTATACGTCGGCGACTCTGCCTTACGCGGTGAATATTCCGCTGTTGGGCATACCCACCACACAAGGCAGGCTCACACAAATTAGACTCCAGGAGTGGATGGATTGTGGGATAGAGACGGTTGGCTCTTTCTTTGGGGATGAGACGCTCTTGGACCATGATACCTTCCTGCAGATCACCGATGCTCCACCTCGCTTATACTTACTGCATGCCGCGGGTGCACATTTTATCCGGACCACATGGGCACCACACTGAGCTAAACCCACACAACACGAATTAGTGCACCTACTGTATTATATGGGACAGGGAGGGCACTTGGTCCGTTGGCTATATACTGGGATACGGACACACGCTGCGATCCCACTGGAGGCTTGGAGAGCTAGATGGGCTGACGATACGAATGCGGAAATTACTGATAGAGGATGGCAGACTATACTGGAACATCCTAAAAAGGTTTCCCGTAACGTCCGGTTTAAATTTATCCAAACAATGATACTTCACATGGCATACCTTACCCCTAAGAGAATACATCTTATGTTCCCGGACTCCCCCAACTGTTGAATTCGTTGCGGAGGCGACGAAGCGGACTTTATTCACATGTTATGGTTTTGCCCACGCTTACGCGTTTATTGGAGTGAGATTTGCTGGGTTATTAATACCCTAACACAATTGCAGGGCCCCTACCGAGGCCTTATCCTGTCTATTAGGACTACAACGCTGATCAGGGAAGCAGAAAGTCGGCGTAAAGTTTACAGATTTGTCATATGTCTTGGCTATTAGGGCTATCACCGTGAAGTGGAAGTCCCCTAGACCACAATTAATATCTGTGTGGCGGGCTGACTTGTTGCAGTGGGGGAGAGCGGAAGGGGTGACCCGTCGTAGAGAGGAAGAGAGGGGGCTACGTAAACACCCAATAGCCCTAGATTGGGAGGCCTTATTGATTTCCCTAGAGGCGATGGATTTCCCCTTGGACACATTGGTGTGAACCCACCACAACACTGGGCTTTCCTTTGCATATCAGGCTTTCTGACTTTACAAATGTATAATGTATGCAACTTTCCCTGTTAGTGTTACATATTCAGTAATGTATGTGATGTCGTACAAACCTGCGGAGAGCGGAGGTAGAAGCTGAAAGGACCAGGAGAGGGTGGGGGTGGGAGGGTTTGGTTGCTGTTAAGTTACATGATTAGCTTTGTTTATTAGTAAAAGGACACAAATACACATTATTGGAACATAAACTGCAGGATACAGCAATAACTGGGTGGGGGCAGCTATGATATGCAATATACATAGATCATAGTTGTGTAGCAATATGAAGGTGTACTGGTTGGAATTGCTGCATCTGACCGATATGTAACTGAGGAAGAAAAATGAAAAGACTGGTGATGATTATTATTGCTCTGTACCATTTCCCCGCTTCTGCTGCAGTCGACAATAAAGTGTGTTTTTTAAAAAAAAAGGTAACAACATGTTATCCTATGGGAGAGGTAGGCCTCTCAATAGAGAAAGACAAATGTAAGAGTTGTTCACTATCAGCACATGTAAAAAAGTACATGCCCAACATTTTGAATACAGAGCACCCTGCCCTCTGAGCTCTGTAGGGCCTTCCCTAGGGTGACTTAGATTATTTAAAAGTGAGGTTTGGGACTGGCAAGATGTCTAGCTTGCCAGGTTGCAATGGCATTGTAAAACTGAACACCCAGGCTGCAGTTGCAAGTATGAGACATGTTTAAAGGGCTACCTAAGTGGGTACCACAATTAGTACTGCAGGCCCACTAGTAGCATTTAATTTACAGGCCATGGATATATAATACCACTTTACTAGGAACTTACAAGTAAATCAAATATGCCAATTGGGTGTAAACCAATGTTACAATTTTTAAAGGAGAGAGCACAAGAACTTTATCACTGGTTAGCAGTGGTAAAGGGCTCAGAGTCTTAAAATCACAAAAGATTACATCATCAAAAGCAGGAGTCTGGAATGCAAAATGCAATAAGTTGGGGGGAAACCTCTGAAACATAGCTTGCGGCTCAATATATGAGCTTGACCCACCCCTATAGATCCTTCGGTTCTGCATGATATATAAACTTTAAGTTTGAATCTTAATTTCTCAAAAATTATTGAATGGATTAAAACCAAATCACAAAAAGCACACGTTCTGGATAAGATCCAGTCTTCTGTCAAATTTGGTGTCATTCCATTTAGTCATTTTGGCTGTAGTAGTGCCTAATTTTCCTATGGAAAATTGCATGATGACAACGTGTTTTGGGACCCCATTTTTTCACCGCCCAGCTTCACTGATCACTGCAAACTTTTACAGGAAAGAAGGAGTTGAGTTGCAAAACCTTGTTTTTTAAAGATTCAAGACGATTAGTCAAACTGTGGCAAAGTTATTAGCAAGCCAAAAAATGCTACTCCTGCAGAAATGTAATCTGGTCACCCGACGTTTACGTCAAAAAAGCGACGCACACCTGACACAAAGTTGTGGTATTGCTCGTGCGTTAGCGCACTAGTGTTCCGCCGGGCGGAACGGGAAGTAAGGTTGACGGAAGCGGAAGGCGGCCATTTTGTGCATTGGCGCCGACCGCTTCTGAGTAAAAGGTTGTGTGCTCCGGCGCTCCGTCGGCGAATAAAGAATTCAATCAATATCCATGTGCAGACCATATTATTTTCGGATATTACAATGGCGACGAGGGTCCACAAGTAAAGCGGACCCCAGAGAAAGTTGCAGGAAGGCATCAAAGCCAAGAAACTGAGCGTTTTGGCGCCAAAGAAGAAATTCAATAAGACGGAGCGTGGCAGAGGGCCACACCTGGTAACACAAAGCGCACCCCGGCCTGGCGCACACGAGAAGATCGGACAGCAGAGGTAGGCCTGCATGCGCTCAGGACACCAAGCACCTCAGAAGCTCGAAGCGAGCGAGCATAGCGATAGAGCCCGCGCAAAGAGGGGAGACCCAAGGGGCAGTGGGAACATCGCCCCAAGGAGAATAAAACCAGCAAAGCAAACTGGCGGAACAGAGAGAGGGCAGAGGGGAGTCATCCACCGCCCGCCCAGAAGAGGCTACTGACGCACATACAGTAGGGGGGGCTGGGGCACAGACGCCACCTACCCCCCTCCACGCGCAGCTGAGAGAAGATAGCGAGAGTGACCCTGAAGAAGGGGACCCGACCAGGCATAACGCTCCAGGCAGCCCCCAAGGGAAGACGGTTTCCGTCCAACCTGCCAGGAACAGAACAGGCAGAATGGCAGTGCACTCATCGTCCCTCACACAACTGGTACCGTTCCTAACTAATCCAGGGGAACTGGAAAGGCAATGGGAGGACTGGAAGAGGTATTTCCTTAACTACCTCGACGCATTAGAGGAGGAGGCAGGCGCTCCATACTCAAGCAAAAGAAGGAAAAAAATCTTACTACATAACCTGGGCCCGGAAGGGATCAGAATCTACGACACCATCGTGAAAGTGGAAAGAGATGCCACAGACACTGATGTTTTCAGCCACACCATCGCTGACCTAGATGCACACTTCCGGCCCGTGGTGTGTGTCGCGATTGACCGCTACAATTTTTTCCAAAGGAAGCAAAAGAGCAGTGAGACCGTAGACGAGTATGTAGTTGCTCTGCAGAAACTCGCCATCTCATGCAAATTCGGCACATTACACGACGAACTCATCCGAGACCAGATCATCATGCACACGTCGAGCACCCATGTCCAGGAAAAACTATGGGTGAACGGAGATGCCCCACTCAAAGAAATCTGGGCCTTGGTAAAGAAGGCCGAATTATCGAAACGCTGCGCCCAAGCAGCTAAGAAGGAAACAGGAGGGACGCAGTCGGTGTGCCAAATATCGACTCAACATAGAGGAGAACGCCACAAGCAAAGGGAGCCGCAGAAACACCTGGATGGTAGGAAACAGAGGTCCGCCAATCCCACAGATCAGAGAGGGAATAAGGGAGGACGTCCGAGCTGCTACAGATGTGGTAGTATCAACCATCTAGGGAATGACAAGGGATGCCCGGCGTTCCGAGCAAAGTGCTCGTACTGCGGAATATTTGGTCATTACGAAAAAGTATGCCGCCGGAAACCGAAAGGGGCTACAGTGAAGTTTGTGGACCGAGAGCAGCAAGACGACACCAACGAGTCTGAGGAAACCGATGACCTAGAGGAAATCCTGTACATAGATGTCCAAGTGTTGGAGATGGACGACTCAGGAAATGACAAGCCCCGATTAGACATGCTAATTGGTGGGATACCGTTGGAAATGATAGCGGACAGTGGAGCTCCCATATCAATCATTCAAAAGAAAGTTTGGGAAGACAAATTTGCGTCCACACACGGAGAAAGACTATGTCCCATGGACTTGCGTCCGGTCACATACACCGGACAAAGGATCCCCATGCTGGGGTACTGTCCCTTGTCATTCGAGTTCAGGGACCGCCAAGCCATGTGCAAGCTGTACATAGCGGAGAGAGGCCCCTCAGTGCTGAGCTGGAGAGACCAGGGTGCCTTGGGGATCCAGTTGAACCCGGGAGGAATCGAGAAAATCCTGCTCATGGACATGGAGAAAAGAGACGACGTGGAGTCATGGAAGAGAGCGTACCCAAGAGTATTCAACGGCCAAATCGGGGAGCTAGCGAGATACAAGCACCTGATCAAGCTGAAAGAAGGAGCAACTCCAGTAGTGCACAAAGTGAGGAACATCCCGTTCAGGAGCAGAGAGGCAGTACAACAAGAGTTGGACAGACTCGAGAAGGAAGGGGTGATCAGAGCCATAGAAAGTGCAGAGTGGCTTTCCCCCTTGGTGGTAGCTCAAAAACCCAACGGCAAAGTCAGGCTATGTGTGGACCTGAGGGAATTGAACAAAAACATACTTGTCGACAAGTTCCCCCTGCCACGCATAAACGAGATGTTGTCGAAGACCAAAAACATCAAATGGTTTTCGACAGTGGACCTGTCATCGGCGTACCATCAGGTCAAGCTACACCCCTCCTGTACACACCTCACCTCTTTCATCACACCTTTCGGCTGTTATGAATTCTTAAGGATGCCATTTGGCCTAGCTTCGGCGGCCGCAGTCTTTCAAAAGATGATGCACAAATTGCTGAGAGGAGTGGTCGACGTTCAATTTTTTCAGGATGATATCCTAGTCATGGGGAAGTCCATGCACGACCACAATGAGAAGCTCCACAAAGTATTCAAGATTCTACAGGACAACGGACTGACAGCAGAATGGTCGAAATGCAAATTGGGAGTGAAATCAGTCACTTATTTAGGCCACGAAATAAGTGAAGAAGGAATCAGGCCCAAAACCGCCAACATGAAGGCCATTCAAGACGCACCCACCCCGGGCAAAAAGGAGGACGTTCGGTCATTCTTAGGGATGGCCGAATACTACAGCAAGTTCGTGCCACAATTTGCTTCCAAGACGCACCACCTACGACAGCTGCTCAAAGAGAGGAACAAATTCCAGTGGGGTCAGGCAGAACAAGTGGAGTTTGAGACGTTAAAGAAGGAGATGAGCGCCACCATCCCGCTCAAAGGATTTGATCCTCAGGCAGAGACAATCCTCACGACGGATGCAAGTGACCGAGGACTGGGAGCAGTCTTAATGCAACGTGCTGAGAAGGGAGAGTTGCACACAGTCAGCTTCGCATCCAGGTCCCTAGCCCCCAACGAAGAGAAGTTCAGCGTGGTGGAGAAAGAGATGCTGGCAGTGGTGTGGGCCATGGAGAGATTCCGCCAGTACCTATGGGGAGCGCGATTCTTAGTAAAAACGGACCACAAACCCTTAGTCCGAGTGCTGACATCAAGTGGCCATGCGCATGCCACACCTAGGATTGCAAAGATGACTCTGCGCCTGTTAGATTTCCTTTACGAAGTGGAACACATCCCGGGACCACAAAACAAAGTGGCGGACTTCCTCAGCAGGGCGGCAGCCATGGAGGCGGAGAGTGACCAAGAAGAACAGGAATGGGCAGGCTATGTGGTCGCCACGATCCAGGAGGCAGAGAATGCGATAAGTATGCAAGAGTGGGAAGAAGCATACAAAGATGATGTTGACCTGGAAGCCATCAAGGGGTATGTAGTCCACGGGTGGCCAGAAAAGAGACACCTAAGAGAAGAGCTCCGGAGGTACTGGGAGGTCAGAGAGGAACTATCGCTGGCCGAGGATTCCATCTTCCTGTTGAGAGGAGACAAGGTGATACCACCCAAAGGAGTACTGGAACATCTGATGGGCTTACTACATGAAGGACACCAAGGCATCACCAAAACCAAAGCCCTTGCCAGACAAGCTTACTGGTGGCCGGCTGTCGATGCGCAGATAGAAAGGCACGTGAGGCAGTGCGAATCTTGTGCCAAAGCAGACAAATCTCAAAACCTAATCAGACCACCCCTGGGGAAATTCCCCATACCGGAGGGCCCGTGGGAAATGCTATCAGTGGACATTTTAGGACCTGTCCTGAACAAAGCAGGGACACCGAAATATGTAGTAGCGCTGGTGGACAAATTCTCCAAATGGCCAGAAATCGAAGTAAGAGAAAACATGGACACAGAGGCGGTGGTGAACTTCCTACAGTCCACATTCCTGAGAGAGGGCATTCCAAAGATCATCGTTAGCGATAACGGCCCTCAGTTCACTTCGACAAGATGGACTACCTTCACCGAAAGGAATGGGATAGAAGTGAAGCACCCACCCATTTACCATCCCGCAGGGAATGGCCAAGTGGAGCGGTTTAACCGTGTCATCATGGGAACCATCCAAGCGGCCATCAACGACGGTTTGGATTGGGAGAAGGAACTGGAAAAGATGGTTTGGGCATACAGGATCACCCCGGGCAGCACCGGGTACAGCCCTTTCAAGATTTTGAGGGGGAGAGAAGCGTTCACCAAGGACAATCAAGCGTGGAGGAAGTTGGTGATACAGAGCAGATGGTCTCCGGCAGTAGTGAAAAGGAACCTGGAAAGAGCGCAGGAGATCTATACGACTCACTTCAATAAGAACCACAAAGTAAAGAAGGCTGAGCTGGAGAAAGGGGACTGGGTAAGAGTCAAACTAGCAGTCCACAAGAAGAAGGGTGAGAGCAAGTTCTCGCCGCCATTACAAGTCTTGGAACCGTACGACCAATCGGCCTTGCTGAGCGACGGAAAGGTATGGTCACAGGACAGGATGGCCAAGTGCAGCAGAATCATCAAAGAGGAATGCGACGTGGAAGAAGGCCTAGAGAATGTCGAAGGAGATGGAGAAGAAGGAAGTAGCAGAGGACGACATGTGAACGTAGAAGAAGGACAGCGGGAAGTAAGTGAGAATGACTGTGGCGCTGGAGAGAGAGAAGGACAGAGGAGCGAATGGAAGGAAGAGAAGAATGAGGACGTGGCAGACAAGAGTGGAACTCAAGGAAGGGAGAGCATGGATCAGGAGTGCAGAGAGAGAACGACGAAGGTGAGAACCAGAGTGGGAAGAGAAGTGAAGACACCAGAGAGATTCAGAGACTTTAACATGGACTGGAAGTAAGAACTTTCATTGTTGAATTACTGTGAGTAAAGGGGGGAGATATGTGGTATTGCTCGTGCGTTAGCGCACTAGTGTTCCGCCGGGCGGAACGGGAAGTAAGGTTGACGGAAGCGGAAGGCGGCCATTTTGTGCATTGGCGCCGACCGCTTCTGAGTAAAAGGTTGTGTGCTCCGGCGCTCCGTCGGCGAATAAAGAATTCAATCAATATCCATGTGCAGACCATATTATTTTCGGATATTACAAAAGTTTTTGTAAATCTAGGCCCAAGTGATAACGTTGTTATACATGTTTTAAAAACATACTTACTAGATTTAAAAATATCCAGTGCTTAAGAGACCGCAAAAGATTTTATTTCTGAACGGCTGAGTTTGGGTTTGATTCATAAAGATAGGTAACTCGGCCATTGGTTCCTTTTATGATAGCTCACAGCGACATCTAGTGGCTACCTTTAGAGTCGGTAGGTTACAAGGCACGGGGAACAATCTGATTTGTACTGGCAAGGATGACTGTTCAGATTGCTTTATGCAAACCTATACTCATTTTCACAGCATTTTAGGGTGCCATATTGATACAGATGTACGCACGTCTACACACCTTTTTCTAAACCAGTTCGAGGACATCACTAGAAAAGTCAACAAAGCAAGTTTTTAGCAGACATGCCTTTTAACTGCAGAATGCCACATAAAAAGACATATTTCTGCTTCCTCGTTGAATACAATAGGTGAATGTACAGATTTCTTCAAGCTGTCCACCCAAACACGTTTTATTCCTTCTCTTAACTCTAGTAAAACTCATATGAACACGTTTCATTTCCTTCATTGTGCTGAACCACTAAAAGCCCTTACTAAGCGGCATGCAGTGTATATACCGTGCTGGTGGCCCCGTGTTCTAAAATATCTTATCACGACCACTGTGGGTCAGTGGAAAAAGCATTTGCGCGCACACAATTCCATTTGCCCAGATTCAGCAGCATTTCTTTAATTTCTGAGCACATGCAATTTGTTGTGATTAATGCAGATGTGCGCATTACCGTGTTCATTACTTGCTAAGCATTTAATGACGTTGTACTTAACTGATAGTATAACAAAAACATGTTGTGCACTACTTTACAGCATTGTATTCTCAATGAGGTACATTTACGAATGCTCCTATTCTGTATATGTTTTAATATGTAAAATACATATGTAATAGACTATTGCACTATAAGAATGACCCTGAGCAGTGTAATATCCATAAAGGCAACAGACTGAAATGCATTGCTTTCAATGAGTGCAAAAAATATACCATCAGTTAAAAACTTCACAAAATGTTCACTATCTGATGAAAAATGCGTTATGAAGATCTGTGCTGATCAAAACAGAGGGCAGATGATCAGGCTTTGAAATCAATGAAACGTGAATGCACGAGAGCCAATGGCGACATTTGACCCGGTCAATTATTGCACACGCGTGCACAAATCACTAACTGCACATGAGCAAACGGGCGTGCAATTGTGTGTGCAAACCAATATTTGTACAAGCGCACACTGATTGATAATTATGCGCATACATCACAGAAACACTGCACATGTGCAAACACGGATGCAAACATGTGCGCCAAGTAATTTTTTTTGCACAAGCGCATGTTGCTCATGCCACGACCCCCAGCTCACGTTATTAGACACATGATGAACAAAAAAAAGTAACTCTCATGGAGTGCAATGTCTTTCTTATATCAAAGTCCATGCTGGAATGTACCACTGTGAATGGAGTGACAATACTGGAATCACCCGTTTCCACCCCGCACTGTCAGTCCCCTTCAGTCATGTGATGTATATGAGGAGCGCCCAGGCAGAGGCATGCACCCAGCATGGTAAGAGCTGCTGGCCAATGAGGCTGTCCCTTACATCCAAGCCTTCCGGCAAACCCCAGCATGCTAGGATTCTTTGATAGTCATAACATACCTAGAAGCGCCATCCATCGGGTCTTTTCTTTATGTTAAAGAAAAGCAAAGAGAAGAAGAAAACAAGACAAGGAAAGGACACGTTAAATTGTGCACGGCAGCGACAGGCAGACACTGTGTTACATGCGCTGAGGCTCTCTCTCCAGCAGATGTCGCCTGACCATGCAAGCCATGCTCGACGTCAGAGTTACAGCTCTGACGTCGCCTATTGAAAGCTTAAATTAGATAAAAGCAACAGTGTAGCATTCCAATGTTATATTTCATAAGACCAGTGTTACTGCAGAGCACCAAACGATATTACCCTAGAAATATACATTAGAAAGCCTTTGAGGAATTAATTATGAAAGCGAGTTAGGTGATCAGTTCTGTACCATTATGCATAGTGGTCATCAATATTCATTTGTTAACCTTCACATGTATGCAAATAAGCAGATGACCTTATGTTTTACTAAATTAATATTCATTTGTTTAAAATAGCACAACTAATGCAGAAATACGTTACATTCAATATGTTGAAGGTAAAAATACAATGGCATAGTAACTACTCTAATCAGAAAACACGCTATTTTAATCTAATCCGCTGCATTTAATTTCTTCTCTGAGTGAAACTCAGTTACACGAATTACTAATGCGATTCCTTGAAACCCGTTAAGGACCCGTCTGATGGTCCTTCGTGATCACCACAACAATGAAGATAGCATCCATTATTTATACAGCAGATGGGGGCCACGCTGGAGTGCTGAGGCATTATTGCCAGTAAGACTGAAAGCAGCTGCCCCCTTAATTTCCCCACAGACAGGCACATAAACATATCCACTCTTACGGTCTATTCACGACTTTGTTTCTCTTTTTTTTACTGAATAGAATATACAGGTAAACAACCGTAGCTGGAGCCAGGATTTTGTGCATTCTGATTGGCTGAGCCAATATCAGTATTTGGCACAGGGTGCTAATATCTCTTATTATAATAACTAACCCCAAATGTACCCTTAACAAACGGTGGAGTTTATCATGCGGGCATTCCAAACAGTGAAACATATTTCTCTCTGAAGTTGCTGAAACTACTCAGCTACATTAAGTTTTTTATAGCTGAAACTGCTAATGCTGTTAATGCTCAGCAACAGGAGATGTTCAACTTCTAAATGAATACAAATACCTCATATACAGCTTGTGATACATGACACCACCCCCGGTTGTCCCGCTTCATTAAAGTATTATCACCCCTGGCCTCCATGCTGACCACCCAATGCCACATGGGTGATGGCATCCAGGTGTGCCAAGTGTCTGCTACCAGACCATGGAGGTGTAATGGGTATACGTTGCTGTCATTTGAATGTGTTAGGAATGTGCCCTTAATGTCAATCTACAACAGCAGGCAAAGGCAAGGGAAGAGGACATTGCCTTATGGGCAGTGCTGCCCAATTTGGAAATAGGGAACCAGGTTTGAGTCTTGGCGGCAGCCCGACATCCTGAGCAAACCACCTAATCTCCCTACATCTAAAAACTTAATTTAGCCTTGTGTAATGTAACTGCTGCTCATGTTACGCACTCCATTACCTTGAGATTGAATTTGCGCGATATAAAACTGCAACCCCCCACTCCCCCAAAAAAAACTTTCATTATCCTGCATCATGCTGCTCTCAGGTCAGCAAGGCCAAACCAGAACAAAACAGCTCCCACATCACTGCTTTTGGTAGCCCACACTTTCTTCGGGCTTGAAGACATTGATGGTATGTGCTAACTGCCGTCAAAGCATCACTGTGGTCGGTCCCACAGAGGGGGCCTTGAAGTCCCTGCAGACCTCCCCCAGACATGGGACACAGTCAAGATCCACTTAGCAAATCTCCCCTTTGATCACCGTCTCACGTGTATCCTTGTGGCTGTGGACACAACGAGCAAGATGATCAATTTTATGCCACGGAAAGATGTCTAACATTGCACACTTGCATGGCCTCCCCCCTCTATAATATGTGACTGAGAGCCATATGTATCAAACTCTGATTTTGCGATTCACAAATTGCGATTTTTTGCGAATCCCTATTTGAGAATCGCAAAACGCTATTTATGTAGGATTTGCAAATAATATTGCGGATCCTACATATTTCTTAATTGCAAATTGCAATTCACAATTAAGGAATACCTCCCCATTCATTCATATGGGCCTAGAGGCCCATAGGAATGAATGTGAAAACATTTTCAATTTGCGATTCTCAATTAGAGAATCGCAAATTGAGAATGCAATTTTAAGGGTGTCAGGGTGTCAAAAGGACACCCTGTTGCACCCCTGAAATGTGCATGTGTGCACATGAGGCACACATACATGCCCAAAGGGCATGTATGTGCGCCATATGGCACTTTGAAAAATGCAAAAAAGTGAATTTTTCAGAGAAATTGCAAATTACCACCAACTTCAAGTTGGTGGTAATTTGCGATTCCTTAAGGCCAAATAGCACATTTTCTGTGTTTTCCTCATTGCATTTAAGGAATAGCAATTTGCAGTTTTTCTTTCATACATACCACTGAGTCCAAAAGCAATCAAAAATGCCGAAATTCTGTGAATTTAGGCATTTGCGAACGCAATTTGGAATGATCCATATGGCCCTAAGATCCAGGGATCATCTTAGAGATTCTGCAGGCCTTAATCAAACCCTTCAAACTGATGTATGAGTTTCTTTCCTTGGCAAGAGACACATCGACAAATAGCCATACTGAACGCACAAATCAGATCACAGAACACTACCTGTGTTTGTTGAGTCATTGACCGAAAGAGGACTGCTTACCCCTGCTGTGGTGAGCTGAGTTCACACACAGCCATACACATCACTCCTTTACAGGACACACCTCATTTTGAAGCCCCACTGAGTTCCATTTTGAAATGATATCAGAAGTGCAGCCATGCAGTACCTTTGGGAAGGGTTTCCACAAGCAGATTCATGGACGCTAAGACACACGCTCTACTGAAAGAACATTAGAAAGGGGCTGAACATGCCAACAACTCTTGCGTGGCATTAACATCCTGGAAAAGACTGCCCACCGTAGTGCTGACAATTTACCCTAACTTAAATGGTATATTTTCATCGCCTACATGTATGGGGAAGAATTCTGTTATGAGAGGCAGGCATTGGTGAATTTTCAACAAGAGATATATCGACCAATAAGCCCTTTTGATAATAATTCCACCAATCTACTGATAAATGAAATGAAAAATTGCACTTATATAGCGCGTAACTACCCGGAAGCCTTTCAGCGCTTAGTGCAATAAAGCATATAAAACCCAGCATGACACGAAAAATACCCTTCTACTAGTAATGAAGCAAACCAATTGACAGACGTATGTATGTGATTAAGATTTTTCAATTCTGCATCAGGAGAAAAAGGATGTAATTTATTACAGAATGAGATAACGTATGATTACGCATCACCATTTAGGTTATCTTCATTTACATATTCCAGAATCACAAACCATTTGTTTTTACCTGACCTTTTGGGAATAGTTTGGCTTTAAAGTAAATTAAACCATAGCTCAATATGAGCACTGCCATTTAAAACACTACTGTTTTCAGCTATTGCTCAACCATCATCAGAAAGAACGCCTGTAATCTGCTTGTATTTATTAATGATAGTGCAGGAAACGGGGGTATTAGTTGTGCAGGATGTGAGACCTGCTCAAGTAATAGGTCCACAATTTCCCCTTACTGGGAACCAAGCATCCCATTGTAGCGCTTGACTCTGTCAGGGGAGCGAAGCAGAGCAGTCCAAGGCCTACTCAGGGGAGGCTGGTGATCACCATTCGCTGGCACACACTAATCCAATTAATGATTGTCTAGTCAATGCTTTTTGTTTAGAAAAGAAACACACACTATTAATAGTATGCATTAATTTACAAATATATACATAAAGCAAATTGAAAATACCTTAGATGACGGTGAAATCACACTGGACCATTAAAGTGTCATGACCCCTAAAAATCACAGTAACCATAACCCAAACCTATGCCACATAGCAAATAAAAATATAAGAGGATATCACTTTAAATAAAACAGACCTATTGGCTTTATCAAGGGTTCACCATATTACTAGAACAACAAACAACGTGTTAAAACACCATCATTTTGTGTGTAACTTAAATGATCAACATTATCCATGGGAAAATGCAATTATTAATGCCAATATAGCATATCAACTTCATCAGTAATCACTATCAGTACTATTATTTCAGTAAAATATTTTTAAATGAACATAACTTGTTTGTGGCATCTTTATATACTTTCAGACCATAAAAAATACAATCATAAAAACAGCCCTTAGTGGGCGTCACTTTCAGGCCACATAAAATGCAACCACAGATCCAGCCCCTAGAGGACACTGCACTCATACATCGTCTTTATACACCTTTAGGTCAATTACACTTCCTCCTGGCCTGGCAGGAAGTGTAATTGACCGGGAGCTGGTTCCACTGGCTCCCTGTGCGAACTTTGTTCCTGGTCTTTGTCTCTGGGCGGAAGTCCAGATCTTTCCCCAAACTGGCCCTCAGGCAGTTTGAGCGAGCCAGCCTCACTGGCCCATGGAGACACTCACTGGTCCTGGGGTCAACTGGGGAAGGGTCCTTGGTCCTTTTGGTCCTCAGGTGGTTTCTTCTTCCACTTATCCATGATTGTTGCAGTTTCAGTGTCCAACAGCAAGAGGCACAAATAGCACAAAAAGACCCTTTTCTCCCTTGTGCAACACTTTTTAAGGGGGGGTGGGAGGTTACAGAAGCCAGGCATCCCTGGCCAATCCTATGGCTTCATATCAACACTCCAGCCCTATTCCAACCCTCCTGCACAGCAGGTTGTGACAGTTCAAGATGACCACATATAGGAATCCTTTGTTGCTTCTGCTTTTGGTGTTTGCATCTGACCCTCGCTGACATCACTGCCAGGGCTTTTCCCACTAAAACATCAAAGAAGAGCCCCCTCTTATGTTTGCTTTAAATGTCTGGGCTTCCTCTTTGTTCAGTGTGCCTGGGCTGTCCCCAGCCCTGGTACAGTGTGATAGGTAATTAGCAGATGCAGATTTCTTATCCCCACTCTTTCCTCCTCAGGTGCTGAGGGAAGCACTGTTAAGTACTTCGTTTTTGTGTGTGGCAGCCTTAGCTACCATCTGCTGGGGAGAAATGTTATTAACTTGGTCCAGCAGTGTGACAAAAGTCCTGAGCTGAGTCAGAGAAATATGATAATACTGGATAACTCGCTAGGTGTACATATACATTTTTGGAACTCGCAGATTTAAATCTGACACCTATGTTCCACCCCATTTTGACATGTCACTGGACTTTGCTGGCCAAAGGGAAGTGAAATTGCATTCTAAGGTAGTTTTCTCCCTTATGAGTGTTGTTAGAAATTGGATTTCTGGTTGGCTAAGGCGTAAGCCTAAGTCAGACAGAAAGCAGCACTCTAGTCTGGGCAAGGGAGTTACATACTGAATATAACCCCTGCTCACCCCCTTGGTAGCTTGACAGAGCAGTCAGGTTTATCCTAGAGGCAATGTGTAAAGCGTTTGTGCAGCACACGCATAGAGGTAATGTGTGAAGCATGTGTGCAATACACTCACACAACAGCGACACACTTGGCACATCACAAAAGAAACTCCACAAAAGGTTATATAAAAATAGCCTTTGTATTATCATTAAAAACACATTAGAACAAAATCATATATAACTGTGCAACTAGGCACTGGTCATGACAAAACATAGCCCATGAATCACTCTGCCATAGACACATTACAGTTAGGGTGACCAGTAACTACAGGTAATATTCCACTCAGCACAGCACGTTATGCAAACATAATTAGCAGTGCACCATAGGAAACACTTACAGTGCACACATCTTAGGTCTATCCTTCCAATATCATCACTGGTAAAGGAATACCCCATATACATATACATCAGAGCAATACAATCATGACACTGTACATGTCATGCAAGAACCCTGGCAATGTATCACCATACACATAAGAACGTCAGGGCAAGAATGTGAGGCCATAAGCTAGAGGCATATCCCCAAGAATTACCTCATGGTGCCTTCACAGCACACAACGTTGTGCCTAAATCAAACTGCCGAGTAGGCAAGCAAAGCTTCCAGTACCATAGGGGAAGGCATTCGCCCGGTCCCCAGTCAGGGCAAAATGGCGTAAGTCAGCACGGTCTCTCTGTTGGCACGGTGCGGGCATAAGGGCTCCCACAGTGAGGGGAGAAGGGCACTCATCTAATCTCCTGGCCAATACCAGCTGACTCCTGATATTGGCACATCCGGCAGCATGAAGCTGGAGGTGCCAGGGGCCTTTCTTTCCCTCAGCATAGTTGTGATGTTCCTGACTGATATCCCGGCGCCCTGCTGGGTGGGGCTATCTCGCCATCAGCAGGCGTCCCCTTGGTGGTGCCTGGCAATGGAATAGTGGCTCCCTCTGGGAGCAGAGGCCTCACGAGGGGGGTGATTGGTGGCCGATAACGGGCCTTACGGAATCCTGGCTCCAGCCGGTCCCAGCGGTGCTGCATGTTGCGGTCCCCCTTCAGGAAAGAGAGGGGACCTGGGCTGGGCTGGGCTGAGAGACTCAGCTGGAGGGCAGCGAGGATGACGCTTCTCGCAGCCCGTGTCACTGGTCCACCCCGCGTTGAAGTTTGTCGGTGGCGGCCCGGCCTTCCTAGTTTTGCGATCGGTGCCACCACAGCAACCGGCCCCAGCACAGCCAAGCTTAAAGTCAGTTTCTTGATCTTACCCCAGCTGTATGGTGTTGGAAATGGCCCATTTTGCAGGGTTATCCCCAAACTTTTTGCTTCTTCCTCCATTATTTTTCCTGACTTGTGGTTGTTGGCAATAGGACTCTGGGCACTTTAACAGTGCTGATCAGTGCTAAACTGCATATGCTCTTTGTGTAAATTGTTATCATGATTGGTTATCCATGATTGGCATGTTTGTGTTACATGGAAGTCCCTAGTGAAGTGCACTGAGTGTGCAAGGGCAGGTGATTGAAATGCTACTAGTCGGCCTGCAGCACCGATTGTGCCACCCACATGAGTAGCCCTAAAATAGTGTCTCAGTCCTGCCACCGCAGTGCCTGTGTGCAGTCTGTGGACTGCCATGTCAACCTGGCCAATGTCCCCACTGACCAGGCCTAACCCTTCCCTTTCTGTACACATTGGGCACCCGTATGGAAGGCCCAAGGTACCCCCCTGATCAGGGTGCAGTGTATGTGAAAGGTAGAGCATGTACTAGTGTGGGTGATATGCTCTGGTGGTGAATTACAGCCAGTTTCGTTTTTCACTATTGAAATGTTATCTTTCACATAGGCTATAATGGGGAATGCTCTGTATAATGTTTACCTGCATATCTTCCCATAGGAGCAAGATAGAAAATTGAAGTATGGTATCCCTGAACTCAGAATTTAGTAACACATCTTTTAAGAATGGTGTTTTTTAAATTCTGTGTTTGAGAACAGCACTTTTAGAAAGTGGCTGTTCTCTTGTCTGACCCTTCTGTGTGCCTTGGCCTGTTTGTGAATTGACTGTCTGGTTTGTGAGTGACAGGAGCTGGGTGGCTCCCAGAGGCTGAGTGGGCCATCCCTGGGCTGAATAGCCCCATCTGCATTTAAAGTGGTGGGAGGGGGTAGCAGCTGGGCCTGAATAGGGCTGTGCCTGCCTTCTACAATGCTGGCTCCACCTCCTGCTGGGCGGCTGACGACCCTGCCCCTCTCTCTGAAAGGAAAGGAGAGGCCAGGAAAACAAAGTGCTCAAGAAACACCCAGAACTGGTTTAGCCTGGGCTCAGAGCCCTCCTGCACAAAGGGAACAAAGACTTTTAGGGGTATAAGTACAGGACCCAAGACAACAGAAAATTAGATCATCCTGGAATCAAGAAGGAACTTCTGCCAAGGAGAAAGCTGAAACTGAAGAAGGAAGACTGTCCTGCTGTTGCTCTGCTGGACTGACCTGATGTTGCTTTGCTGTCAAGGAGAGGTGAAGGACTTTGCTTTGTGCTGTGTCCCCCTGCTTGAAGGAATCTCCAAGGGCCTGAGAAGAGCTGGCTCCATGTTAAGAAGTCCCAGGAGCAAAAGGACTTCACCCCCAGCTTCCCTGTACTCTGCTGAGAGAGTTCTGCCCTTCCTAGAGTGCTTGGGCCAGTTGCGGTGCCTCTGGAAGTTGTACCTGTGTTGGGAAGCTGGAAACCAAGCTTTTAAGGAACTTTCTGCAAGTTTTATCGCATCCCGGCATAGCAAGAAAATTCAGGCCGCTACGAAGACCGAGATTGTCGCAGCGCCTGTAGTCGCTGCCTGAAGACGTCACATCCTTCGTTTGCGGGAAGATTTCTGTCGCTGCGAACATCGTCGCAGAGCCTGTCGCCACTGGGTGAGATCACCGCATCACGTCGTTGCGAGAATCGTCGCAAAGCCATCGCATCCAGGAACTGCGTGTGAAAAATCACCGCTGAGCCGTGCATCATGGCCCTGGAGATCGTCGCAGTCTCTCAAGATCGTCGCATCGTGCCTTTGTGAGCATTTTCCTACGGAACCTCCGCACCGAAATCCATACAAGGTATCGCCTCCCTCCCCATACAGACCTTATTCGTCACAACACGCCCGCTAAGTCCAGCGGGGTTGTCGCATCGCCTCCCCAAGGTCTCAGGAGGGACGCATCGCTTGTTTTCCACAACACCAGCTTCTGTTTTGGAACTTTGTCACTTTTAAAAGTACTGTTGGCTAAACGTGACACAACTGTGAACTTTTCACGCAACTGTGGATTATTTTATCACAACTTTAAGAACTCGTTTGAAACCATATTCTTGAACTGTGTATGTTGGATTTTTGTCGTTTTGGTCTTGTGTAGTTTAGATTAAATACCTTTATTTTTCTAAACTGTTGTGGAGTCAGTTTGTGGTGTTTTCACTGTGTTACTGTGAGTATTGGTACAAAAACTTTACACATTGCCTTTCATAAGTCTGTCTGCTCGTGCAAAGCTGCCAAGGGGGTGAGCAGGGGTTATCCAAAGATTGTATCCCCCTTACCATGACTAGAAGCAATGGTCCCTATTTGGACATTGGTACCTACCTCTGCAAACTAAAGACCCCCAGATCTAACATATGGAAACAACTAGGAGCAGTCCACAGCACTCACCATGCACTATGGTTTACGAAGACAAGGTCCACCACAGCCAGGTGCAGATAGCAGGCCAGCACAATGTTTTCTTAGGGCAGTGCTGCAGTCTTTCTTCTAGCCTAATAGTCAGCAGGTAAGCAGTCCAGAGGAGTAAAGTCCTAAGGTGGTTCCTCCTGGCATACAGCAGTCCACACAGTGTATTTATCACCAGGCCAGCTCCTCTAGTTCAAGAAGCTCAAAAACATGGGGTCAAAGCCTCTTCTCTTATAGTCCACAAATTCTTTGTTCTCTGCTGGCACAGAGCTCTGAGCCCAGTCCAAACTATTTCCGGGGGCACTTTAAAATATAATTGCCAGTGAACCACACTCCCCATTCAAAGGGCAAGCCTTGGCTCCAGACACACCACAGGAGGGCAGAACCATCATTGTGGAAGGCAGGCACAGCCCTATTCAGATTGAGCTGCTACTCCTCCCACCACTCCAAATGCATACCAGGCCTATTCAGCCTAGCCCTGATTCACCCCGGCAGGGCAGGACACACCTCAACCCCCCCCCCCCCCCCATGGACTGGCTGGAGGAAATGCACATCCCCTCTCTCTCTTTCAGTCAGAACCAGACAGTCGATACACATCAGGCAGGCACAACGATACACAGCAGACAGAAATGCCTATTTCTAAAAGTGGCATTTCTAAAATAGAAATAATACATCTGCTAACATCAATAAGCAGCATTTATCACCACTATTCCAAACATACCAAACTTGGTCACGCTCCCCCTCTCATGTCAGGAATTACTACTGAAGCACATATCATAGAATCCCCAATTCATCCCTATGAGAGGGTAGCCTCACAGCAGTGAAAAACCAAATAGGCTGTTTGTCACTACCAGGACATGCCACACAGTTAGGACACAAATCCTACCTTTTACCTACACCACACCATGCCCATAGGCCTAGCTATGGCCTACCTTAGGGGTGACTGATACCTAGTAAAGGGAGAGTTACTGAGGTGGCAACTTTATGTGCCACGCCACAGTGGCGGTAAAATGCGCATGCAGGCCCTGCAGTGGCAGAGGCCTGAGACAGGCTTGAAAGGCTACTTTGGTGGGTGGCACAAGCAGCACCGCAAGCCCACCAGTAGCATTTAATTTACTAGCCCTGGGTATATCAGATACCACTGTACAAGGGACTAATACATAAATTAAATATGGCAAACAGGTGTAGACCAATCTTAACAAGTTTACCATAGAGAGCACACACACTTAGCACTGATCAGCAGTGATAACGTGCTCAGAGTTATAAAACCACCAACAGCAGCTCAGAAACAATAGAAGAGGAAGGCAAATAATTCTGGGATGACCCTGCAAAAAGGGCCAAGTTCAACAAGTCTAATAAAGTGTCACTTTAGACAAGACAGTAAACCACAGTGACTTTCCATAGAAGTGTACACTAACATTATAAGGTGTCGTCCAGGTCAGGATCTAATCCTGAAGACTCTCCTCTGCACCAAGCTACCTGTGCACAGTTACTAGGTGGCACAGGACTATAGTCTCTTACATGCATCCCTCATTTGTGTACACAAGTGTTCATGTGTAACCAGCCCCTTACCCATGCTGCTTAGCAGTGGTTTAAAAGGAGGGAACAGGCAGTAAACACATGCAGTTCATTTGCCATGTGATTACTGTGGGCAGGGCATATGTAGTGAGACTCACCAACTATCAAGAGCTGGATGCAAGGCAGATCATCTGGAATGGGTGACAAAATTACTGAAACTGGAACAATCACCTTTGGAAGCCACTTTTCCAGCCAATGAAGGGAACACGAAGCTGGAATGTGCCCTTTAAAGAAACCGATAGGAGGAAAAAGCACTAGAAATCATCAATAGAACAAGAGCAGGCTGAGAACGAAGAAGGGAAAACAACCGGAAGCCTGCGATGCACTGTACAATACTTCAAGGGCCTTTAAACAGGAAGACTGAACTGGAAGCAATCAGGTGTCAGGAGAGAGTATTCCCTTTCAGCTTAAATTGGGAGAGTTCCATAAAGAAACAATGGATGGTAGCCATGATGGATTGAGAAGATATAAGAAGCCCTCCTCCTCGTGGTTGTGTAGTACATGCCAGTGAGGAAGCATGGCAACTGTTCCTAGGAGTACCAATTCCGGTATCCCCGGCTCCGACAGCACCTTGGAGAGCCCTCCCAATGGAGGCAGCATTCCCAAATAAGTGTGGGCTCGGCTGTCTGCCACTCACAAACCAAGCCGGGAGACGTGTTTTGCAGATGTGTCTCGCTGCAACACTTCAGCGTGTCCTGTGCCATGTTCTGCGGTAATGCCTGACACTATTCCCCGCAAAGCATCAGGTTTGTCCAGGTGGCAGCAGAAGAAAGAATCACGAATGAGCCGTGGGGCATGAACCGCAGTTGCTGGTTCCCAAGACTGATCACTAATTGGGTAACTCTTCCAACTGACCAAGAAGAGCAAATTCCTGCGCATAATGTGGAATTGGAAGATATCTGAGACTTCAAACTCAGGAACCCCAATATTAGGAACAGGAGTTGGGGGTAATCCAACACGTTGGAAATGACCTGAAATGTAAGGTTTCAACTGGTTAGAGATAGGGCAGGTGCCTTTACGGCTCCTTCAACTGTTTGTTCAGGTTTCAGGAAGCCGGGACCAAGCTTTGCATATTGTAATGGAGGCTATAACAAAAAGTTTTCAGTTTAGACCAGCCAGTCAGAGTGCTTTGGGTCTGTGGACCTGAAATGCATGGCAGGAGAAACAGCTCATTTATCCAATCAGGGTTGTTTATTGTTTTAGATTTAGTCTGCAGATGGTCCACGAAACCAAGTTAGCAGACCATCCACTGATTACCTATTCCTATATATTAATTTTATTAACCATTAACAAGCCAAATCTGAAATCTTTTTGTAATGCTAACACCTCAAAAACGAATGAATGGAATTTTAGCAACTAGGTAATTAATTGAATAAAGTTCTACTTTCATAATATGAGTGTCACCGGATATAACTCGTGCCTTCACCTTGGTGAAGCAAAGTGGCCTCATGGATGAGCTGACTGAGGGGCACCCTCCTCTTCTGGCTGGCTGTGTAGACTTCTCAGTTTGCTTTTTTTTTACCTTACCCTACTTGGAGTTCATTACACCATATATCTGTGCCTGGCCAAGGGGTCCCTGCAACCCATATTGAAGCATGTTGGAGGCACACCAAGTACAGCCTCTACGTAAAGTAACTTTAAAAAGTGTGCAAATCGCCCTCACAACTGCATTACAAATAACAACCTCATGCTCCCAGATTTGCCAGATTCACCCATAGATTCATCCAGCATCCATTTTGCGATTCCTTATTAGCGAAAAATAAGGATTCGTTAATAAGGAATAGCAAAAGGCTATACATGAAGAAGTCGCTAAAAAAATAGCGATTTCTTAAACTTCCTTAATTGTGACTCGCTAATTGCGATTCGCAATTAAGGAATACCTCCCCATTCATTCCTATGGGCTAGAGGCCCTTGGGAATGAATGTGAAGACAATCTCAATTTGCGATTCTCAATTAGAGAATCGCAAATTGAGATTGCAATTTCAAGGGTGCCAGGGTGTCAAAAGGACACCCTGTTGCACCACTTAAATCTGCATATGGGTACATCTTGCAAACACAGATGCCCTAAGGGCATGTTTGTGTGTAAAATGGAACATTGAAAAATGCACTTTAGTGCATTTTTTAAAGTTTTTGCAAATTACCATGAAGTTCAACTTCATGGTAATTTGCTCCCCCTATTAGCACAATCGCTAATTTTTTTACTTTAATGCATTGCATTTAAGGAATCTCAATTCGAGATTCCTTAAATGCAATAGCAATTTAAGTAATCGCAATTTTGCGATTTCTTAAATTGCGATTTTTGCATTTGGGATGATGCATCCCAAATGCAAAAATACCGGTCGCAAAGGGGCAGATTCTGAGAATCTGTCCCATTGCGAGCGGTTTTTAGTTTGATGCATCTATGCCTCAGTCTTTTACGAAAGTGATGACACTGCAGTCAACAATTGAGGGAACATCTTGTAGTCATGAATTATAAAAGAATGCATCTACTTCGATGATCAAGAAGCACATGTGTTATTAAATGTATATGAGAAATAAGAAATACAAATCGTCCTCTTAAGATTGTTTCCTAGCATAGTAATGCATCTGCCAAGCATTTAGCAAAGATACTCACTGTGCATTTTTTTGCAAGTTTTTATGTTTATACTAATCTATTCAATTGTTATAAAGATTAATACAAAGAGCCCTGACTGAAACATCCCTCATTCCTCTGCCTTCGTCCAGTCACACACATAGGTTAGTCCTAAAGGTTTTCTAGGGGCAGCTCTCTGGAGGAGATGTCCCACCAGAATATCATGTTTTAAATTTGGTCCCACAGAAATATTGTAGCCGGAATATTGACTACTGTAATATTGTGATGCTAAGTATATGTAGGTAAGAACAGCTTGACTATTCTTAACTTCACATGCATGGGGCTTATTCACAAATAATTTTACAGTAGATAAAGTAGTACTCCCTTAGTACTTTTTTATGTAGTCTTACATGCCTTTTGTGAATTGGCAGAAAACTCCAACATTGGGAAAGAATGGGACTACTGATAAACAATTAGTACAAATAGAAAGTACTGAGCCCTCTTTGCACTACGCTAAGAGTTAGGAGTTAAATGTAACTTTACAACTGGTAGCGGTGGGTTACGTTAACCGCATATCCAGTCATTGGACAGTACAGTACAGAAAGGTCCACAAAAAGTAATAGTAAACAAAAGGATGGCAGGAAGCCGCACTCAACGTAACTGTGAGATGGTTCGGAGCACATAGAGACTAAAATTAGATTCCCAAGTGCTGGTTTTGGTGACTCATCAACCGTCCACATGGGGTATAAGTTTACGTTTTTTATTCAACTCCTTAATAAACTATGCTTTCAAAGAAACCCAGTGTACACAGCTGATGTAGTTGTATGTAAAGTAGAATTTGTTTGTACACAGAACCAGTGAGATAATGTTGCAACCAGATGTAATCGAAGACTTCTTAAAATACAGTAAACAGTTCTGTGATCAGATATATACAGTCGATGACTTCTTAGGAGAGAAATGCAGTCGATACATGTTTTATCAAAGTGACTTTTTCATTGGCTTCTGTCCCATAAATAGACACATAAAAAGAATTAATGACTGCTGAGTGGTCAATGACAAAGTGCTGGAAACCTCGAATGAGGTGCATTAAGCCAGATGGTGTATATCATAGTTCCAAGAATAAGTAGTTGGATAACAGTTGTCCCACACAGTGTTTGAGCGGGCTCGCAGTCGCAAAGTCATGACCGTACTGGTTGCTGGCTGGGCGTCACGTCATTTTGAAATTGATCACTCAACAATCATGATTTCTTCTTATATGTTTATTTATGGGACAGAAGTCTTGAAAAAGTTGCAATTTTCAAAACGTCTCCATTTATGAGCTTTCAGCCAGAAAGAAAAAGGCCTCTGGTAAGCCTCGTGGAGCCTTACTGCCTTGCTGTACTGAAGGATTTTGAGAACTTAAAAAATACAGTAAGTCCTGTAGTATAGTCTGTGTCTTGTGTATACGTGACTGGGTGCATGACATGTTGGGAGTCTAGATTGGGGGTGGAGCTGGACTGGAATGTGGAGAGAAGACTGTGTTGTAATCGAATCTAGGCCCCTAGTGTAATTTTCCAGATTCATGCCCTTATATAGGTAAACTTTATCATATCCTTATATAGGCATAAAAATCACTACCCTATTTGGTCTAAACCATGCAGCCCAAATACGGCATGGCTACTTCCACTAGGTTCCGAGAATTAACAACGATTTCTTGGAAAAACCCGCCTTCAGCAGCTAGGAACTTTCCCCTGCTTGAATATTAAGTTCTCCAAGAACTCCTGGCGTTTTCCAAGAAGTCCAAACATGCATCAAACTCGGCACCTTCAAAGTATAAATATGTTCAGGTTTGCCCAGTCAAACACACGGTGGTTTGGAGCAGATTGACTATCTATTTGCCCGACGCCCTGCAGCAGCAAGTGCCGGAGGAAGCTGACCCTCCAGCTGACGAACTGAGAGAGACGCTGTCTTTTCTCTTGCCGAGAAATCCAGGTCCAGTGTTTCCGGCTTACCCATGCGGGTATCTGGGAAATCGAGTCCTGAGAGAGAGATACAAGACCTCCTTCATTCTAACACCAATGTATGGAGCTGATTAGACCTCTTAGAGAATTCTTGGAATAGATTCCTGACAGAGAACTACTAAACTTAGGCTACTCCTCTCTTACTTCTTCCCTCGTACTAGACTTAGGTTAGGTACACCGGGGTAGGCGTATTTTAGAAGCACCAGTTGAGTACTTTTAGTCATTATTTATTACTGTATGTATTTTATACATTTTATGCCCTTTTTGTTGGCTTAGAAACCATATCATGCTTTTACAGTACTACTTTATAATACTGCTCGTATTATATGCATTGTAATTTATAACCAGTATTGCGACTGTAGCAGTTAATTTCCAATGCTTGAGAAAGAAGACTGTTCAATAAATACTTTTATAGAAAACGCCCGTCTCTCTATTTCTCTGCATCTCTGGTGAAACGAAGCATGCACGATTGACTGGGTAAAATAGCTATCTATTGTTTCCGCGACTCTAGAGATTTGATTTCTTATTCTTGGGAAACAAAGTTGTCATGTTTATGCGGATGTCAGAAACTAATCCCTTCTTGTGAATTCGAGAAAGTTTCTAGTGACCTCTGAGCTAGCTGGCACTCACTATTAAGTTTAATATATTCGGTAAAGACCTAGTAGACCTCAGTCCTACGTCTAAACTACAGTATATATTATTCCAATGCGCAGAGCCTATTGGGAATATAGGAACTACACTACAACTGGAGAGTGTTGTTGGGACCGGTGGCTTTTTCCTGGGCTCTGCACTACTAGGCTGTCTACCTATTTATGTAAATGTGAATAAAGGAGCACTCGTGGTCAAGCCTGCTGCCTCTGTGTGCCTCTCCTTTACAAGTCAAAGATAAAACTCTGGGCCAGGCAAATCTACCCATCAGCAAGGTAATCTTGGTAGCTACAGAATCGTGTTTTATCCAGCTCGGATGCTTTTGCTGCCAACACTGGAGGCTTCAGTATCTAACTTTGAGGGGCCTTTGCCAGCTTCCGCATACTGCCTTGCAGCTCTGAAAAATAAGCCAAAACTTAAAACTTTGACCTGTGTAACCCATTTGTCTTATCTGACCTCTACTTCATCCCAGTTGGTATGAAATTGTACCCATGTGCCTGTCAACCATGAACTCCGACTTTCAATCAGTGCGTTGTATTTACCTGGCACTGTTTACTATACAACTGTAGATCATCAGTTCACCTTATTGATTTTATGGATCGAATCTTTTTTTTTAGTATGAAGTACATATGCAAACACCCACAGCCCAAAAGCCAGTGTTTAACAAACTGAAACCAGTCAAATAGGAAGGAAAATTGGGAACCCGAAGTCTAATTCTACATACCCTTCCCTCTCACTGATTTGTTATCCCTCTTATAAGGTCAATTCCCTGTTCATTTGAAAGATCACCTATACTATTTCATGTTGCTGTTGTCCTGGCTTAGAACTCGAGTGCGTCAGGTGCTGGAGTGACTATAGAGGTCCCAAATAGAGGGGAGAATGGGGAAAGAAAGGATGAAAACTATCCTATTGATTTCAGTGGTTTTGGTGTCTATTTGCTGAATATATTTTTCTTGAGTTTTCCAAATTGGCTTGGGAATTATATTGTGGTATGTTTCTCCCTTTTAAAAAAGTTTGGTATTGCTAGACGTTATCACACCTTTCTCTGGCAAACTGCCAGCTGCCTCTGCCTTTGCTACCAGGGGTTGAGCAGAGATTTTATTAGACAAATGTTGTAACCTAACCAGACTGTGTTCATTGTTGGTAGAGGTACCCCCTCCAAATGTAGTAACCAAAGCTCTGACACCTATCTAAACTGACCCTAACAATACTGTCATAGTCAAAATACTAGCTAAAAAATATCTATAGGACAATATTTAAGTACACAATATTCTGACATAAGTACCTGGAGGACATGCTAAAATTGTTTTATAATGTTTCATTTACCATTGACTTAATGTAAAAGATTGATCTCCTGCCAGTTTCCCGTGGGGCTATTTTCCTTTCTGCCATAACGTTTGCCCCTCTTATTGATTTGCATTCATTTTTATGATGTTTTGTCATTCATTTTGTTTTACTTACAGTTACCAATAGTTCAGTATCTTTCACTAATCGAATTCAGTGTAGACTTTTCATTTGGTGCGAGGTGCACCATTGAAAGTACAAATAAATCTGCATGATCAATGATCCTTTGCCAGCCTCTTCACACATTCCTCAAAGTAATTCATCAACTGTAGTCTGTTGTTCCTGGCTTGTCCTTCTCTATCGCGTTACCTGTAATTTTGCTGCACAGTCTCCACACGAAGAGAACCATGCTTTCTACATATAATCCATGCACAGATGCCGAGGCACACAGAGTCAGTGCAAAAAGAGTGAAGTAGGTAGTAGCACAGATAGTAATCAGAGTGAGTCCATCAGATATTTATTTTCTTCTTGTTCTCAAATATCCAAAAACACACTGGTAAACCGATGTTAGTCTATAGGAGAGGTAGCCTGCAAGACCTATCTCATATCTTAGACACACTGAAAGTTTGCTTTGTCCCCTAGTTCCCTAGGGGTTTCATTTTCAAACACTCTGTCATTCGCAGAGCAATGCCAAAAATACCCCAATTCTAAGAAAGAAAAATTCAATCAAACCACACACGAGAACCTCCACCTGAGCTTAAATCATCTCCCGGGAATCAACAAGGAAAGAACAGGTGAGAGAAAAGAAAAGAAACACCTTTGTGGTCATGGCCCTTGTGTTGTGAAACTCTCTGTACTTAGTAGACGTACTGAGGCTGCTGAACCTAGTTAGGACTTCTATCTTATCATTAAAATGCATCTGATAGAAATCAGCAATCAAAATCAAACTTATGTTTCCATTCCACAACATCAGCAGTCACTGTTCAAGAAGACATAGTGGAGAACAAGGAATAAAAGTGAAATTCTACAAATTGACAAACCAATGTCATTACTGAGAATAACAACTGTACTTAAGTGATTAGTCTGAATTTCACCAAGAGGCCAGGGTCAACCAGGTATCCAGACACTAACTTACAGTGGATTTTAAATTACTATTAACAATTAAGCCCACAGCGTTAGACATATATCATCTCAGTGCTTGCACCCAAATGCGAGTAATCGAAATAATCTGAGCTATACTGAAAAATAGCACTGTATTACTTTCAAAAGATACTTGCCTGAAATATGGAAATGATATGGTTGATTCGTAAAACCTCCAGGTGGCCACAAGATCCAATCTGTTTGGGTTGGTAGCGTAATACCTCCAGGCGGCCTGAAAGGAGAAAGAGACAGAGGTTTATACCATGAATACAGGTGATTATGGTTAGTTTTGACATTTAAGTTCCTTTAGGACTGTGAAAGATCACAATATATTATATGAATACACTGATCAAAATCACCTAATTTGAAGTAGGCCGTTACCTGAAATGGCACTACAGGACTCCTATTATGAGCTAGGTGACGCATTATCCTCAGGAGGATACCACCTCGTTCAATCGTGAGTGGGCTAGTGTTTCGGCACTCAGTGTTACTAGGTAAGGATCAGCCCCTAGTAAAACTATTGGGGTGCCAGGGCAGGCAGTGTGACAAAGGTGAAGCTTGTCCCCTGCCCAACCCTTTCTTATAGCACAGAAGCAGCATGCAACATTCCCCTAGCAGCTCCTTACCATCCCACAGACCCTGTAAAAAACCTGCAGTGCCCCCTTTGTGCATATTTACCACCTAATCAGAGCAGGAAGCACCCTGGTGTTAGGAATGGGGGTCTCTAGTTGGCAGAGGTAGGTACCTTTCTCCAAATAGTGACCATTGCTTCTAGTCAGGGTAAGGGGGATACAAGCTTTAGATAACCACTGCTCACCCCCTTGGTAGCTTGGCATGAGCAGACAGGCTCATCCCAAAGGCAATGTGTAAAGATTTTTTTGTACCAACATTCACAGTAACACAGTAAATACACCACAAAACGACACCACACCAGTTTAGAAAAATAAAGTATCTTTATCTAACCGAAAAAAGACCCAAACGACAAAAATCCAACATACACAGTTAAAAATATGACTTTCAAAATGTTTCAAGAAATTGTACCATAGAAAACTATGGATGCGTGACTTTTCACCAAAGTACCTGTAGCTGCGTCAAAGTTCCAAAAGCCAAACAGATGCAGAGTCGGAAAACAAAGAGATGCGACAGTTCTGAGACCTTGGGGAGGCGATGCGACAGTTCTGTGACATGCAGAGGACGAGTTGCGTTGAATCTGCCAATCTGGTTTGTATGGGGAGTGATGCGTCGATTCTTCATGATGGTTCCAGTTCGTAGGTGAACGTGCCGCACAAGTACAATGCCTGGAGATCCGGGATGTGGTGACGATCGATGCAGCGGTGTAGAGCGGTGTCGAGTGGCGCTGCATCAGTCCTCTTCAGCCGCGATCCCTCAATGAGTTGATTCTTGCAGCAGCGACAGGCGCTGCGATGGGGTTTCACAGCAGCACGGCGATGCGTGGAATACACCATCAATTCTGGGGTTCTTATTGCTTTATTTAGCTTATTTTAAATTATTTAGATTAGTGAAGCAAATACATATTTTTTCATGTCTTAGAAAAGAAACCTTCCATTTACAGAACACCAAATTTACAAAAACACATTTATACACAATGTTATATTCCACTTAAAAAGAAAAAATTCAAAGACAAAAATGACAATTAGAACAAACTTAGACTATTGAAAGTACAACACCAGTCCTAGTTTTTACATAAGGCACCAAGCGGACATTAGATTCTTAACTAGACGTTGTTAATTGTCCTGCCTAGGCTAAGAGACCGGGGGTTATTTCTTCAAAACAATGGGCTAGATGTAGGTAATTCCCATTTACAGACTCTTAAATACCGAATTTTAACGAATCGGTATTTAAGAGTCTGTAAATGGGAAGGGGGCAGATTTAGGTAATTCCGAATTTAGGAATACCGAATCTGTAAGATTCGGTATTTATCGATTCTGTAACTACCGAATCGGTATTGCCCATTGATTCCTATGGGCCTTGAAGCCCATAGGAATCAATGGGAAATACCGATTCGGTATTTACCGAATCGGTAAATACCGAATCCTGCAAGGGTGCAGGGGGTGTCCCTTTGACACCCTCTAGCACCCCAAGTACAGGCTTGTGTGACATGTGGCACACATACATGCCCTAAGGGCATGTCTGTGTGTCACATGGCACAGGTGTGCATGCACACCTGAATTCGGTATTTTACCACACAATAGGATTGTGTGGTAAAATACCGACTCTTAAGGGCCTGTGGCACTCTTAGGAGGGTCAGCTACATATGGATTTACCGATTCAGTAAATATACTGATTCAGTATTTTACCGAATCGGTATATTTACCGAACCGGTAAAATCACAGAATCTGTAAAATTACCGATTCGGTAGGCCCCCTACATCTGAAAAGCCTAATACCGGTCGGAAACGGCCGAAATCGGCCGTTTCCGACCGGTAGTAGGGTTCCTACATCTGGCCCAATGTTACCTATACAAGAGCTCGGGAAATGGTGTATATATTGTGCCTTAAGGAATGTAGCAATATTTTTTTCCTCTTGTGTAGGCAACATTGTTTTGAAGACATAACCCCAGTCTCTTGGCCTAGGGAGGACAATTAACAACGTTTAGTTAAGAATCTAACGTCCGCTTGGTGCCTTATGTAAAAACAAGGACTAGTGTTGTACTTTCAATGTTAATGTTACTTCTCACGATTGTCTAAGTTTGTTTCATTTGTCATTTTTGTCTTTGAATTTTTTCGTTTTTAAGTGGAAAATAACATTGTGTATAAATGTGTTTATGTAAATGTGGTGGTCTGTAAATGGAAGGTTTCTTCTAAGACATGAAAAAATATTTATTTGCTTCGCTAATTTAAATAATTTAAAATAAGCTAAATAAAGCAATAAGAACCCTAGAATTGATGGTCTAGAGTATTCTCTTTAGAGTGTGCAAACTAGTCCTTCTGGACACACTCCTTTCTCTTGTATTTACAGTGGTCCAGTCCAGGAGGTTTTAGGACCCGAGCCTTCTTCTCAAAACTGGCTCCGGAAGGCAGCCTGGGATAATGTTGCTGATATTACCATGGCCTGAGGAATACTGGGGATGCCTCAGGGCAGAGAGGCGCAAGGCAAAATGGTAACCTTTGTTATTGCCTTTTGTAGGGTTTCAAACCCTCAGCAAAATTCAATCCGAGACTTTTTCTCACCACTCCTGCACATTTGAAATCCACATGGAAGCGATGCTATGAATTAACGTAGTGCTTTGTGGTGGTGGTGGGAGTGACAAAACCTTTAGTGGCATGGGGGTTAAGGGACTCCCCAAAGATGGCTGTTGCAGTCTGGTATAAATCCCAGTGAGGGAGAAGATAAGGAACCACCAGCTCTGAGCTGCTAAGCCCCACCACTATCTGTCTTCTCCACCAGGAAAATGAAATTCTGGTGCCAAGTACAGTTGCCTAATTCTTACATGGCAGGTATTTGGAGGGCCTGCTGTAGTGCCAGAGACAGCCTCGTGATTGATGGGTGGGAACCAAAGTTTAAAGTAGGGCTCAGGAAATATCCACGCTGACAATGCACATTGTGCACTTATACCATTGATCGGTGCCAGGAGACCTATCAATGCTGTTCAGTTCCATGGGGAGCATAGGCATTTTTGGTGGTTAATCTTGTTTCCACCTTGATCCCTTTGTATGGTATATGTCAGAGAGAACAAATTAGATGTTTTCCTTTCACTCTGCCTGATCTGCCATGATGGTCAAATGCTCTCTAGCTCAGCAGGAATGTATTTAAACAGAGGAGGGGGCAGATCCCAAGCACACATGACCCAAACCAACCCTGCCCTGCTAAACTGTAGCTGGGTGTGGTTAAATCACTATCTACAATGAGCTGAGGCCCACTGTCACGAGGCCATGCCTCATCTGAGGCCACAATTCAGCCTCCTGTGAAAGCACAGATCAGAAGAGGTGGCAGGAGGCTCCCACCCCATCTTTACTCTATTTGGCGTCGGGTCCTCCAGAAACAAATATTGTTATCGCAGACCAGCCATGTACTCAGGGAAAGATAGTGTAAGAAAACCAACCTGCTGAATGGGTGGTCCCATCCTTTTTTCTTTTTGATCCCATGGCTCTTAACTATATGGCAACAACTGGAGAGGCCCCACAGTTCTAATGTTCAGATTTCAGTTTACATGGGTCTGGCTTGTGAGATGTGAATTTTTAGTAATCAACAAATGTGTGTTGGGTACCGTAGTATCTATCCCTACCTATTCGTATGTGTTAAAGAGGTTGTAGGGTAGTGGAGTCTACGGCCAATAACTCAGCTTCTTACCTAACAATATTCCCCTTAATGTCTATCTTTTGGAAGGTGGCAGTTAAGGGTTTCTTTTTTTTGGAACTAGTATAATGTTGGAAATAAAATCCCCAAACATGATATCTAAAATAACCTTACGATTTAAAATACAATTTTGGGAACATGAGGAGAAAACATTGTACAGTATACAAGTGGTATTTTTAGAAAACGATCTGAAAGGATAAGGCCTGCCGCCTGAAGTGGAAGATACCACAGTCTTTTCTGTACCAGTGAGTGTGACAGACAACCTCGGAGGTGGTGAATTATTTTGATGTGTCAAATTTGGGTAAAGATTATATGCCCCTCCTGAGATGCATGTGATGGGCTGTAGTTGCTTTGATGTATTCATACATTTAAGCCAATTCACACAGAACCCTGATTATATCAACTTCCAGTAAAAAGGCATGCTAGTCACCTTTGGGAGAGCTGTGCTTAGTTTAGCAATAACCTCCTGTAGGGTCCCAGCTTTACTGTTTAGCTTGCCTTGTTGGCTTTACTGACTTTGTATACATATTGAAGAAACTTGCTGAAGAAAACGAGGAGAGCCGCCTGTTTTGCCACAGTCTCTGTTGTAGCATGGGCTGGGACAGAGGCTAGTTTCCTGATTTGACTACCAGGTTAGGGAGTCAGGTCAGGGACCTGACTTCCAGCTATTAATGAAGCCCTTGTGTAGCCTGTCCTTCAAGATGCCCAACGTCTTTCCTCTTGCTGCATCAACAGACGCTACGTCTTCCTACTCGGTAAAGTCAATTCACCCAGAATCTATGCAATAAAGAGGTTGCCTTTAGAAAATAAAATGGCTGAGGTGTGTAGGTGGAGGCCCTCGAATTAAATGAGAAACCTAAAGACTAGGAAGGACCTCCCAGGAACTGGAGATCCCTCATTGCTGGTTGGAAGTAAAGCCAGTCCAAGAGGCAAGGATGATGGAAAGCATGTATCTTACTGTTTGTTGTGATTTTTCTGTACTTCATAGAGCAATAATCAGTGACTGGTCTGCTGAAGATTTTGAATCTTCACATTAAAATATGACATTCTAGGAATGTCTATAGATCAGCGGGTCGGCGATTCAGGTAAGTGCTGTGGGGCGGGGCGGGGAAGGGAGGGGAAGCCGACAGACGAGAATATAGCTATTATTTATTTAATTATACCTATTCTATCATCTGTCAACTCCGGTAAGCGCTGTGGGGTGGGCGCGGAAGGGGGGGGGCCCGACAGATGACGATATAGCTATTATTTATTTAATTATACCTATTCTATCATCTGTCAACTCCGGTAAGCGCTGTGGGGTGGGCGCGGAAGGGATGGGGAAGCCGACAGATGACGATATAGCTATTATTTATTTAATTATACCTATTCCATCATCTGTTGACTCCCGCCCGCCCCACTGCGTTTACCTGAGCCGGCCGCTGCTGCTTGAGATTCTCTGGTGCCAACTGGGATCCAGTTTCCTACTCATGTGTCATTTTCAAGCAATGTGACCAAGGTTAAGAAGTGGCTTTGTGCAAGGCTGGCCACCTCATATAGGAAAGTGGGAACATATCTATAATCAATAACTATAAACTGTTGAAATTCGTCTTCACCCTTTCCCGACAAATATTAATGTCTATACTGCAGTTCATCCTAATGCCAAAATTAACAATTATCTCTCACAACCAGATTGACCAAATCTACTGTAGCCAATGTTAAACCTTATGACTAAGCACTGGCACAGATAAACCAGGAAGTACATCTCCTTAGCTCACCTACACTCTGGAGACACCTAGGCCACGATTTTGAGACTGCAGCGGTCATGCCAAGCATTACTGTTGTAAATAGAAACATGGAGCCCGGTATCATTTAGGTTGTTTTATTCAAGTTAATCAAGTCTTCAAGATGTTAATAATAAGATACAGAGAAGACCCACCAGGAGTGACCAGCTTGCCACTCAGCCTGCCTGGTTCCAACTGCCAGTTGTCACCAGGCTAAGCCCCAAACACTCCATGATGTCACCAAAGGTTCTAGTGGTGACATCATGTGAATGACAGTGAAATCCCCCAGGCAGAAAAGAGACAGGCTAAATACAACACATCTACTTTCTTTAGGGAAATCAACAAGATGAAAATAGAATAGATAAAATTAGCTTGAGAGTACACATCCATATAAAAGTACACAGTACATTCTAAAAGATAGGTTATTAAGATTAGTGTACAAATGGATTTAAAAGTACATAACACCCATTCCAAAGATAGAGTTACTAACACATCCCAAACAGTTACTAACACATCCCTAACACAACTCGTCCCAAACACAACTAGTCCCAAGTCCCATCCCCTTTCCTTGGGAAACACAAACACAAATTGATTTTGTGATAAAATATGGAGCCTACTGTGCTCGGTAACGGGTACAACTCACCCCGTGAATCACGCCTTGGAGTAGCCATTGCTCCGCCCCCAATTTTCTAATGGGGTACTCACCACCCTTGAATTAAAAAAAAAAAACACACTCTATACCGTAACGGGGTACAATGCTCCCCGTGAACTACACCTTGGAGTAGCCATTGCGCCGCCCCCAATTTTCTAATGGGGTACTCACCACCCTTGAATTTTTAAAAACACACTCTATACCGTAACTGGGTACAACTCTCCCCTTGAGCCATAACCGAGATACTTTTGTAATCCCATAACCATAGGTGTGACAGGGTACACTTCATTTAAATAAAGGTATAGAAGTTTATAACTTCCAACTTACAACCACACATATAAACTGTGCACTCAGATTTCAACAACGCCACCTAAAATAAACTGTACAGGGCCCTCCTGACCCCAAACACAACACCCTATAAATGCACACCACCCTGTAGGTGCACAATAACACGGCACTTGCCACTCATTCGCCACTCACCACACCCGAAGATACTCTGTGTGGCACACAGCACTCCAAACACAACACACTATAAATGCACTCACTGTACTCGCCATTAACCTGCCACCAACCATACCTAAAAAAAACACTCTCTCCCTCAAACAAACTGTACAAGGCAAACACAACGCCAAAATGAACAGCAAGAGACTCCAAAAACCACTACACACTCACCATCCACAACTCCCTGAGCGCACGAGACAAACACTAAAAAATGACCAGCAATAATAATGTTAAAGAAAGTCTCATGCTCCGGTGAGCGGTCTCTCACCCGAGGCTATCTTCTATTTTAAAAGAAAGACTGCTCTCCAAATTGTTACCTGTCTCAGCCCATGTAGCAGTAGCCTTGTTAAAGTGTTCTTCCCTTGAACTCGTAAGAACCTCCACTATGCCCGACTATCTCGAAAACTGTACTTCTGTCAGCGCAGTTTCCCCCATTGTTCATGTAATGACGTCTTGAAGGTAATGGTCCCGCTTAGGCTCCTCCGTAATACGATGTCATCCCAAGATAGTGGCACACATCCAGTGTCGCACCGGGTGGCTCTGGGCACGCCGCCGCTCACAACGTGTAATTGCAGTACAACAAACGTCACAAGGAGCTGAAGCGAGAAGATAGGCTTCACGCGTTCCTCGTGCCCTTCTCTTTTAAAGTGACAGTTGTGCATTTCTTGTGCACTCCAGATTGCGCACCCTCGTCGCCAAAAATGTTGTAAATAGAAGCCTGGAGCCTGGTATCATTTAGGTTGCTTTATTCAAGTTAATCAAGTCTTCAAGATGTTAATAATAAGATACAGAGAAGACCCATCAGGAGTGACCAGCTTGCCACTCAGCCTGCCTGGTTCCTACTGCCAGTTGTCACCAGGCTAAGCCCCAAACACTCCATGATGTCATCAAAGGTTCTAGTGGTGACATCATGTGAATGACAGTGACATCCCCAGGCAGAAAAGAGACAGGCTAAATACAACAATTACACATTTCCTCTCCACTACGGTTTTCATGGCTGTTCTACTACCATGAAAACCGTGGCTGAGAGGAAACAAAGGGGGCCCTGTAGGACTTGGTGCCTCACACCCTGCCTAGACACAACATGTCTAGGCAGTGCCGGAACTATTTTTGGCGTTACCAAAAATGGTGCCCCCTTTCAGGGCACCACCATGGGAATATAAAAAAGAAACCCCACCAGATAGGAAGAAACTCCTAATCTGGCAGGAGGGGGACCCGGCGCTGCACCGCTAACGTTTGATCTATTATTTTTCGTTCCACTTGGATTTGTGCTGGTACAAATAAGCTAGATCACATCTGAAATAACGGATCCCGGTTAGATTTTGACAATTTAAAATTCAAGTACAATCTGTGATCGCATGGAGAAAAATGTATAATATTTCGAAAGGAGTAATTAAAAATCGTATTAGCACACACGTGTTTGGTCCAACATCATTACATTTTCAGGTATTAAATAGGAAAATATTAGCCATCTTCTGAGGGTCTAAAGTGAGGATAAATCTTTGAGAGCTTTACAGGATGTATGGACATAGAATGTTGAGGAACAGATTAAAGATGATTTTTGTTCTCAGATGTTTAATACAAATTTTAACTTCTTGGTCGATCTAGGGATATTCTTAACACAACAAAATATTCTTAATACAAAAATTTCGTATGCTATGAAACTTTTCAGTTTGGGGCTTTTTTAATCTATTCCTGAACCTCTATTTTAAATGTGACGACAAATGAGAGCAGTACAATTTGGCGAGACAATTTCAGAATGACATAGCCATGTACCTAATTCTGGATGTGTTTGAAAATAGCATTTTTAACTGTAACTAAACATTGCATTATTTCCTAGTGGTGTAGATATAGCACAGTTTTTTAACAAAAATAATTAAGACAATTGATCACTCTTTACATACGCTCTAGACATCCACTGTGACCTTCAGGAAGAACTATTGAAAACCGTTAGCAACTAGCATCAATTGCTTCAGTTCACAAATCCGACCACTGGAGGTCACTGGAGGCCAGTGTTAGAAACATACTATTCAAGAATACCAAATATAACACCACAGTGCAAACCTGGATGAGCTCAGCAGCTGGTTTTCTTCTCTTCTCAAAATGTTTTTGACGGTGCTGTTCCTGGACCTTCAGAGCCAACCCAGACCCCAAAATACCCTTGAAAAAAAAATGTATATTCACATTATGTAGTGTGCACTGGAGAAGAATCAAATGACCACAGAGACCCCTATTTATTGATATATACTCTCAAAGCACTAAAAATAATCAAAATCACTGACTTGCGATACTATAGACACAATACACCCAATTTCAAATGAAAAAGAAACGTGCTTAAATGTTAGCATCATGTTATTTAAATATATGCATGGATATGTATTTTATAAGCAATAAATGTTACTAAACACAATGTTGAAAAAAAAAATATATATATATATATTTTTTTTTATGTATGTATATCGCACCCAAGCGTATACACATGCACATGTGTAAAATTATTATAGTTCATTTTATTATTATTTAAAAAAAATTCTAATTCACTAACATGAGTATATAAACTGTGTAACTGGTATGACCCTATGCTGATGATTTTCCTAACCAAACAAATGCCTAACCTGTGTCTCCTGTGCTTTACACAAAGTGTAAGGTAAAGAAATTGCGCCACTTCCACAATTATCTTGTATTTTCATCTATTTTCTCATAAATGATTTTTCTCGGACATGGCACACCTTTGTGCACGGCGGAGGGACCTCTTTATATCTTGGGAGAGTTGGAGTGCCCTTACTACTAACAGATAATCGTCTTTGCTCCTAATCTAGGACTTCCATATCACATTCTTTTAAAAAATATATATTTATTGGTATTCCCTTAATTGCATTACAAAGACATTGTTCATCCGCAAAACTTGGTAACATATTCCATTTGACATCTACTTCATATTCGCATAGCAGTGGTGAACAATCAAATAACAGTATCTTACACCAGCACATCATTGTGGGCCTCCTCTTTTCCTCCATCCATACACCCATCTTAGACAATCATTGTGAATCAGAGAACAAGAGTCCAAAGTGTGTGAGCCATGGTTTCCATATTTTCCAGAACTTTTTAGGACAGCCCCATGCTTTATAAGTCGTCTACTCCCCTAACATACACACAGCCATACTCTTTTTCCAGTCCACCAGAGATGGACTCGCCACAGTCCCCCATGCCCTGGCCAGGTCACGTTTCGCCACCACCAAACCTAGTTGAATTAGGGTTAGCTTTAATTTGGGGAGGTCAATTTTGATGGATATTCCCAGTAGTATGAACAGCAGATTCAGCGGAATTGTCTCTCCCAGAATAGCTCCCAGCTCCTCCAACCTGGTAGCCCAGTACAGTTGAATCTTGGAACATTCCCACACCGTGTGCAAAAATCTACCCACTGACGCCCTGCAACGCAAACAGTCCGGCGTCTCTACCCTCCCTATTCTATGCAGATGCACTCTATCATAATAAGCTCTATGCAAATATTTAAATTGAATCACTCTAAGCCGTGACTTAATGGCCACCTCTCTGGGATGCATCAAAGCCATTTCCCAATCTAAATTCTACATCGCTCCTTGCTCTGACTCCTATTTTGTTTGCATCTTCTTCAGAGTATCAGGCTTGTTGTTAATTATCGTTCTATAGGTCCAGGACACAGCTTTTTCTACTAATTCCCCATCAGGTGTCATCCTTCTAAAGGTGAAAATTCTGAGATGTCAGTGGTGTCTATGCGTTGCTCCTGCCATACATGGGCCAGCTGCAGATATTTGTAGTATCGATTTGTGTTCATCGCATATTCGGCCTGAAGATATGAGAAAGTGACCAGCTCTCTACGATATAGTATGTCCCTAGCGTGTGAAATGCCAAGCAGGTCCCATTGTCGAAAGCCTTTCAATTTCCCTCAGCCTGTTTTCCACCCAAAGCGGGGTTTCCCTGGTGACCCAGCCATCCCATTTCATCCATCTTTCAGCCTGTTTCCATGTTGTTACCATGATCCGAGTCGCCGTCAGTAGCTGTGCTGCACCTTTCCCCCATATATACAATGTGTGTATGGGCACTCAATGAACTGTGTGTGTTCAAGTAGGTATGTAGGGTGATCCCTCTCTACGTATTGCCAGTCGTTCACAACAACTAGGTGGGCTGCCCAATACGCCCGAATATCTGGAAGGGGGATTCCGCTATTATATTGGTTGCGTTGTAACGTCGCCAATGCTATCCTTGGAGGTCTCCTGTCCCAGAGAAATGTCCATAGCACATAATCAATTTTATTGAATACCTCAGCTGGTATTAGTTGATAGGTGTTTTGCCATTCATAAATGAACTTTGGGAGCACTATCATCTTGTATAGTGCTAACCTGCCTAGCAACATCAGCAGTAGGGTCTTCCATCTCCCCACATCTGCGTGGAACTCCCGGAGTACCCTGTAGAGATTATGAGTCAGAGCCGTTGTCGTATTTGTCGTGACGTACATCCCTAGGTACTTTATGCCCTCATGTGCCAAATGGAGTTGGCTTGGACCGAGAGGATAGTTACCGCTCTTGTCTGCTGGGTACAGGCACGATTTTCCCCAGTTAATTTTGTACCCCGCATAGGTGCCATACACCTCACAACTGTCCATGATTGTGGGGAGTGTCGTTACCGGATTTGTGACATACATTAATATGTCGTCGGCATTTAGAGATATGCGTTGGTCTGTCAGATCCGTCACACCACTCCTAACACTCGTTATATCCGGGTGCGTTCGGATCACACAGGCAAGTGATTCCAGCACCAAAGCAAAGAGCAGGGGGAATAGTGGACATCCCTGTCTGGTACCCCTACCTATCGGGAATTCTCGTGACACCACCCCATTAACTCTAACCCTTGCCATTGGTCTTTCTTAGAGGGCCACGGCCCATCGTCTAAATACCGGACCAAACCCAAATTTTTCCAAGGCAGACATGAGGAGTGTGTCAAATGCCTTCTCTGCATCGTGGGATAGGATTAGGTGCGGTTCCTCCCTTTTATTCACCACTTTCAAACAAATTTGCAGTCTCCTCAGGTTAAGCCTTGTCGACCTTCGGGGCATAAAACCAGACTGATCTCTATGAATGAGGTTAGTGATTACTGCTCTGAGCTTGTTTGCTATTAGTCTGGCCAGTATCTTAGTTTCCATGTTTATAAGAGAAATGGGGCGATACGAGCTACATGCCTAAGGTGGCCTATCCTGTTCAGGGATAACCGCGATCGTGGCTGTCCGCAAGTCTCTGGGGAGGCTTCCCACCTCATGCGTCTCAAAGTATAACTGGAGGAGGTAGGGGCCAAAGAGCGTTGAGTATTGCTTAAAGAATTTTGGGGGTAGCCAATTAGGCCCTGGGGCCTTTCTAGTTTTCAGCTGGCCAACGGCTGCCATTATTTCTTCTAATGTAATCTTGTCATCTAACGTCTTTGCCTCACTATCGTCTAACTTGGGGAGCTGAATCGCCCTAAGATACACCTGAATCTGCAACAGCTCAGCTAAGTGACATGGGGTGTAGAAGGTCTCATGGTAGTCTGCAACGGCGTTGGCTATTGTGACTGGGGTCAGATGAGTTTGTCCATCCTCCGCCTGTATCTTTGACACCCATCTACTATCGAGCTCCTTCTTGCTAAGCCACGCTAGTAATCTGTCTGTTTTGTTGCCCACATGAATGAAGGAATGAAGGGAATCTTGCATCGCGTAACTTAGCCAAAGGGCATCAAGGCGCCTACACCATACAGACACCGGTGCACGGCTTGCATCGCTTGCTGTGCATCCCTCCTGGCTAGTGTGAAATATTCCTGTCTGAGGAGTTGTAGGCTGCGTAGCAGGGAAGTATCATTATCCGTACTTACCCGCGTTTCAAGCTGTAGCAAGCGGGATTCCAACCTGGTGATCTCCTCTTCCTCTTTCCGTTTCTTGGGGGCTATAATTTTCTGCGCGTCCGGTCCCGTAGTACTGGTTTGTATGTTTCGTGTCCACCCGGAGTTCCCTAGCAACCTGGGGGTCCTTAAGTTCCCATGGGTTCAGTTTCCATTCCCCATTCTGTCGTCGTGTGCGGGTACCCACTGTGAGCCACAGAGGCGAGTGATCCGAGAGGCCTTGCGCCAAATGGTCTATTTTGTGTATCTCCCCCAGTTCGCCCTCTGGTGCAAATATGTAATCTATCCTGGAAAAGGCTTTGTGTGCCCCTGAATAAAAGGAATAGGCTCTAGTCTGGGGATGTTGTCTACGCCATATGTCTGTGAGTGCCAATGTATCTACAAACTTTTTGAGCGGCGTCTCTGTAGAAACCCTTAATGGGACAGTCATGCGGTCACATGTGTAGTCCATCACGTCATTGAAGTCTCCCCCAAATATGTATGCGCCAGAGCCCGCCTCCAGTAAAATAGCTGCAAGCTTTTCCATTGTTTGTCTTTGGAGCTTGGGTGGTGCGTATTCACTAATAAATGTGATGTGTCTTCTATTCCATACTCCCTTGACCGCTACATATGTCCGGTTGGATCTGTCCAAGTGCGTTCCAATCTGAAGGGCGGGTTTTTCCTTATGAGGATCGCCACACCCCGTGCCCCTGTGGAGAATCCTGTGTGAGCCATTGTTTTATATGCACCTTGTCCTAAGAATCCACACTGAGTGCCTTTTAAGTGAGTCTCCTGTAGGAGAATACCATCAGGTTTCAATCTTTTAAAATATGCTCCCACTAACCCTCTCTTAACCTTGCTCCCCATCCTGCTCACATTCCAGGATAGGATCGAATACATTCCCAGATTATGAGTAGTCATCTCTGTGATGCACTATATCCAGCCCATCAGCAGGTCTCCCACCCCCTCCCACTGCTAATGCTTCTACAATGTCTTGCTGTTTGCCGATTGATTAGTCTGCCACCTTACTACAATGTCTACATTTGTGCTTTTATTCAAAACAAACCCCCCAGCACCCTGAACACATAACCTAAAATAAAATTCAACGTCTGACATCCCCCTCCCCATACTCTGTAGGAACCACCACCATCCCCAAACTCGTCAACAGGTCAACACTGGATTGGGTGAACTCCCCCAGATGTCTGTAGCCCGCCCTCCCCCCCCCCCACACACTCAACTATACAGCACACCACAGAAAGAAAAGAAAACAACAATTCGCAGTACACTTCCCTGTCTCTCAGCAAAGTCCCAAATGTTCTCTATGCCTCCAGGACAATCCCGCGTCTCTGGGAGAGCGTCTGGCTCCATAGCTTCATTCCTCCTCTCCAATACCTGGGCGCTGCTTCAAGCTTGAATCCCCACCCGGGGGACCCGAGTCCGAAGCCTCCAGCTGTTGAATGGTTTCCAGAAGAGGGTGTGCTGCATCCGAAGTCTGGGAATCAAAGTTCTCCGATTGATCAGAGTCTCCATTGCCTCTGGACCGTGAGGAGGTTCTCGATGCACATTCCAGGGATGTCGTCAGAGTCCGATATGGTGTCTGTTTGGTTCTAGGGCCTCAAAGACCTTCCTGGCGTATTTCCGGCTGGCGTCCTGTGCTTGATCACTTGTTTCTGTCTCTTTGTCTCTTTGATCGCGGTTTCTCCCAACCAAGGCTTTGTGGCCTGGACGCTGACAAGGGAGCAGGAATCGATGTCTCACGTCGCAGCAGAGGCCATTCCTCGATCCAGGACCACGCCTCCTCCGGTAATTGTGCATGATATCTTGAAAATAACTTTAAGTTTAGCCGGAAACAGCAGCATATACTGAATCCTGAGGGCACGAACTTCACTTTGACGGAATCAAAGGTGCGCCGTTATTTTTTAACATCACGTGAGTAATCAGGGAACACCATCACCCTCGTATTCGTGTATTTTATCTCCCCCTTCTCCGCAGTTCTCTGAGTATCAGGTCCCGGTCCTGAAAGTTCAAAAAACGAGCTATCAACGGCCGAGGAGGGGCTCCTGGTGGTGGCTGAACCCCAGGCATCCTGTGCACCCTTTCTATAACAAAGCAGGATGAGAACTGCACCGCAGGAAGGGCATCCTTAAGAAAAGTCATAAGAAAGTGACCCAGGTCCGCATTCTCCGGAAATCCTACAAAACGCAGGTTGTTTCTGAGGGCCCTGTTTTCCTCATTGTTGACCCTCCCGATCACCTCCTTCACTGCAGCCTGAAGATCCGTTACATCTTTATGCGTGGTCCTTGAGGTGTCCTCGAGTTCTGAGACACGTTGTTCCACTTCTGTCACAGAAGAGAGACTTCACTCTGCACCTCCACCAACTTGCCCTCCAGACTCTCCCGGGAGGCTCGGATCGCGTTTAGAATTTCATCCGTGTCTGGACAGGGGGCTAGGCTCCCCTCATCCCCAACGGGTGCTGGTAGACCTTTATGTATCGGTCCATGCTCCCCTGCTTGGTCGTCTTGGGGGTCTTTATCTTTCGCCATCATGGGTAAACAATACTTAATCTGCTACCAGCACCCTTTAAGTAAGACCCCCCCGGGGGTTGACAAACTCGCCCCTCAGCACACAGATGTTGGGGTCACTGCAGCGGGGAAAGCTCCATCTAGGCCACTCCCACTCCCGGTGTGGCTGATGACCTGGAAGGGGGAAGAAGGGGAAGCCCCCCTTAAAACGCAGATCTTCCGCAATGCGGACCACCGGCACCTCTCAGGACCACCAACAGCACCACGCAATACAGCTGTGTCCCTCTCACCGTCTCTCAAAGAATCATCAGCCACATCTGCAACCCTACTCAGATGCAGTTCTGACGGGCCATAGGGGTATTCAAGCCCCTACAATGCATCAGTGTTGAAAGTGGGAACACAGGAATCCTCTCGCCGGGCTACAACTGCCCCTCACTGTCGGCATCCATCTCACACACTGTCTGCTTCAAAGACAACGGGCCTCATGTAGATCGCTGTGGGCCTCTGCAAGCGTCCAGCCTCAGGAAGGTAGTTTGTAGGCAGGGGGCTCCTGGCTCCAATTCACCACCGCCCACGATATCACAGGCTCTGGACGCATATGAGTGGGTTGCGCTTCCCGGCAATGCACCTTCTTGCCCAAGGACCATTTTGCGCACTGCAGGGTTCAAGCCCCGACCCGCCTTAGCCCTCGGCCATATCTCATGATCTCCACTGCGGCCCTCATGGTTACGGGGTTCACTAGATGTTTCTCAAGGGCCGCCCGCCACTTCTTGGATCGATTTCACTGCGGTCCCAGCGGGGCGACGGCAGCCGCCGCACGTCTCTGGAACACAAACGGAGCCCTTTAGATTGTCGCCACTGCTGTGGGGTAGAACGAATCTCGACAACCGCCCCCAGGACCACGATCCCAGCCCTCAAACAGCTCTGTCGGTAAGCCGGGCGGAGGCTCCGTCGTTGTACTCAGAGCCTCTCCTGGTCCGCCCTCACCGCCATCTTTGAAGCTGCGCGCGGATAGTCGCGCTGGCAAAGGTCTCAATACCAGCCACAAGAGAGCCACAGAATCCCCCGGGTGGGCAACCCACCTCAATCACCCCTCTCAGGCACAAGTACAATTGTTGTGAGGCTTGGAGGAACAGGATCTTTCAGGATTCGGATCGGGGCCAGCGGAGCTCGCAGATGTTGCGGCTACCCGGCCATGCTGTTGGCCACACCCCCCCTCATCACATTCTTAACTGAATCAGCAGAAGTTCACCAGGAAGACAGGTTGAATTTCCTGTTACATACCCAAAATACTTGTATTTTTACAAACAATTGTCCCTTTTCTCATTTCGATTATATGCCTGCACCCTATCCTCCCCATTAACCTATTCCTGACCATTGATAGTCCTGTCCACACCAAACTTAAACTGTCAAAAGAGAGGAAGTGGAGTTGAGGGTCGTGACTCGTGAGGTTGCAACAAGAATTAATTCTCACCATGCCCTGTGTTTCCTGCCACCTTTCTCACTACATGAGGGTTCACAAAGCCAATAATCATCTGTTGACAGCTCCTTACAAGAGAGTAAGAATAAGATACCATACTGCTTAAATGTTTTCATTGACGACAACCGATTAATGCTTCAAAAACAACCAGAAGCGCCAAGCAGAACTCGTTCTGCCAAATTGCCAGGTTGGGAACTTTCCACACCCAAATGTTAGTGTTGTGCAGAAATGTGAGGGCAAAACCATATAGCTGCCCTACAAATCTCTGATAGCGATAACCTTTCGACTTTGGCCACAGCCCCTCTCTGGTAGAATTTCCACTGATGCCCAAAGGTGCCACTTGACCTGTTAAGTTAATCAGGGACAACTGCAAATTCTACCCACTTACTGATTTTAGTGGCAGGCAGCTTCTGACTATGCGGTTGGGCAGGTTTCTTTTTTGGAATCTGCAGTAAGCGGATATGAAACTTTGGGCAATTTGCTAGTTCTCTCTGGCTTTGCATCTGCCTGATCTACATTTTTTAAAAGTGCAATGCAGACATAATGCCCAGCACAATAACTCCTAATTCCACGCAGGATTTATGCAATGTAATTACGTCAATGGTAATTGCATAGGGATATTCACACCGCTCAACCCCATCAGTGTATGAAAGCAAGTTCCCCAGCAGAGGAGCTGACGTAAGGAGCCTCACTGTTAAGAGTGCCAGAAGGACCCTGCAGGCAGGCACTTCACACAGGCTTCCAGAAGAGGAAGTTGATTTCAAGAGTACTGACAGAGGTCCGGCAATGTATTTACCTTAATGCAACTATCACTAACTTAAATACATTACCGGGCCACTTACAGTGCTCCTAAAAGCAACTATGTTGGCTTTTTTTCCTCACTCAGGAAGGATTAATGTAACTCTGAGTTCGATCCGCTGTCAGAAAAAAATGGCAAATTTATCATCCTTCGAAATTCCTGTGAATACTTTGCCCACCCCTGCTTCTGATGCTTTCCTCTGGCCACAAATGTGATCAACTTTGAAAGGCAATATCTAAAAGAGGCTGTGTGCTGTAAAGCACAATGGACAACACTCTTTTCACATTTATCAAAAACTCAGGCTTTGTCTTCCATGAAGGAAGTTTTAGAACAAAACCTTATAATACAATTTCTTGTTCTACATGCATTTGGACAGTTATTGCTGAAAACGTGATCCAGGAGAAAAAAAAACATAATTCGGAAGAATTTTAAGGTATGTACCATCTGTCATCAAGGCCCTTCGTTCCATCCTATGTTTTGCTTCACATGTGGGGACGGGCCACACCGGTCAGTAAGACTGCTTACTGACCAGTGGAAGACAAGGGAAGACAGCCAAGCTAATGCCAATGGGGTAAGAGTGACGCAACAAAACAAAATGGATAAATATACTGTTAGCCCAAAATAGACTGTCACAATAGAAGTCACTCTCCTGGGAGTAGACACACATAATGTCAGTGACCGTATAACACGCACAAAACAATCACTGGCCATACTGCAGAAGGACTCCAAATAACTCAAAATAACAGTAGACCAACTCACCATATATAATGTAAATATGATAGCGAGACTGGAAGACTACGAGGGGAGTGCAAGGTGAAATAATATCAGGGCAGTAGGAGTGTTGGAAAGGGAAGAGGGGACCATCATGGAACTGTTTCTGAAAGAGCTGATTGCCCAGACATTAAAACCCAAAAGACTATCAAAAGTTTTTATTGTTGAGCGAGCCCACAAGTCGCTGTTGTGGCTTCTTTGTCTGGCTGCCTCCCCCAAGAACAAATATTGCTCGCATCTTTAATTACTGGGGAGGGGGATGCTATCTTCCAGGCAGCACAACAGACAGCAAGCAATATGAAAATGCCACAATCAGTTTCTTTCCAGACTTTACGCTAAAAGTTCAAAAACAACAATGTAATTTTGAGAAAGTTAAATAAGCACTTGCAGCCTGAGAATTCCAAAATAGGGTACTGTACCTTGCCAAACTAAGAGTTTAAAATGGTAAAACTTGGAACTTCAGAATGACCATTGCGGCAGGATATTGGCTGGACGGCTGACACCCAGTCAGATACAAAAAAGATTGTTCATGAGGCAGTGAGCAAAACTGAGATTACCGAGATGGGGCACAACATGTCCGATCACCACCCAACACCAGCCTGATTGTGGAGTAGTGAGTACTCGGAAAGGGAGGCAGTTGAAGAAGGTGATCGCTTATATTACACATCCGTGCCTTCTTGGATGTGCAAGGCCCTGTCACCCATACGTCATCCCAGACCACCCAGAGTAGGGACACAGCAAAGCTTCATAGAAGTCCCAAGAGACACACAGAACATAACACTCTGGATGGTCCAACTTTACAGAACTGGAAAGTCCACTCACTTCCTTGAGATCTTCAATAATACATGAAGCAACATGGACTGCTCTTTGGCTGTGCAGATGTCAATTCCACCAAGTGAAAGCAAAAAAATGAGAACTGTATACTGTCACGATCAGAAACATAGCAGTCTTCTAGTAGAGCAAATGTATAGAAAGGAAAAATACTGAGTTTACTTACAGCAGGTAAGGCAAAAAAGGACACTCCTACGAGAGAAAATGTAGCAGCGATCAAGCGTCCTTCCCAGGTTTTGGGAGTTTTGTCACCATAGCCAATTGTAGCAAGAGTAATCTGTGGAGAGAAGATTGTTTACATTCATATCATGAGGACATTGGAGTACTGGGGCAAAATGCAAGTTAAAACATTGACACCAACAATCATTCTTTGCTCATCTTTCTCCTTATGCTGTACACCAAATCCTAAGCGTGGTTTCCAGAATTATATATGCCTTCCATTAGGCATCCTAATTTTTTTTAATATATTAGTAAAATTTTAGAAATTGCAATATTAGACAAATACCATGATTACATTTCTAAGCACTTCACGGATGTACGTTGTTACAACGCAGGTTGTAACAACGCATACCTTTACCACGCGGCCGCTACAACGCAAGTCGTTACCACGACTTGCGTTGGAGGGCGCGGATTTAGGATTTTTATAATTTTATATTCCAACACCAGTCACCGTAACAGTAGGGAAGGTGTTGGAATATAAATTTATAAAATTCCTTATCCCACGGCGCCCTTCAGCACAAGTCGTGGTAACGACTTGCGTTGTAACGGGCGCGTGGTAAAGGTACCGCGTGGTAAAAACTTTGTGGTAAAGGTTGTTTACCGCACTTCACACAGCTTATAATGACATCCTTGAATACAATCAAACTTGCCCAAAACATTTTTAGGTTGATAACGCATCTCTACCATTTACATTCTTCCAATGTTCGGCTATGCAAAGTGTTGACATTAAAGGGCTCTTAGAAATAACATTGTTATTGCTGTTTTAGTGAGCTGACTATAGAATAGTCCAAGAGAGAGACTTTGATTTTTGCGGCGACTCTAAGGCGACAAACAAATTAAACTACTCTAACCACCCCCTTCAGAATTCTGATAAAGATGGAAAAATAAAACACAATTATAGTGTTGTGTCCAAGAGCCAATATGTCCATAGATTCTTTTTCTATCTGCACAAGAGAATAATAGTAGGGTGCCCAAATAAAAGCAGGAGCTTCACCACAGCAAAAAGGGCACAATCGTCACTGATAACACTTCACTATCAGTCACCTGTTGCAGATATTAATCCTATACTTGAAATTGTATGTAATGGAGTGATGAAAATTGGTTTATTATTAAAAATTCACTTTATAAAATGGTGCCCTTGTGATTATTTTTAAACTAATTATTGTTTATCAATGATGAACAGTGCCATAAACATCTTAATATTCATGGCACTGTTAACCAATTATTCTAAAAAAAATCACAAGGGCTCCACTGATGTTAATCAAAATTGTACACTAGCATAAAATAATCAATCAACTTCACATAATGGTTATTACATGCTTGAATTTAAATTTCTTATTTTTACTTTGTAAGACTGTGGGTTGTTGGTTGACTAGGCTGTGGTCAAGCAGTAACCACAATCCTTGTCAGGGTAGGACACAATCCAACCCCAGTAAGGCACAAGCCGACCCCAAATTAACCTGCGATCAACCTTCTGATAGGTTGGCACAGAGCAGTCAGGCTTAACTTAGGGGCAATGTGTAAAGTATTTGTGCAACACTTCAAATGATAACACAGTGTAAACACCACAAAAAAAGGATCCCACACCCAGTTAGAAAAATTGAGTAAAATGTAATAAATAAAACAAGACCATAACAACAAATTTTCAATCAGTAGAACCGGAGAAATTCACTTGAAAAGATTTTAGTAGAAATTACACTAAAAGGCAAAGAGTGTCCTCTGTGGTTCCATGATCACGTCGGACCGGAAGAAAGTCACAAATTCAGGCCGATCGCGATGGACCGCAAGATGGCTACAAGGACCCAGTCAGGCCCGCCGAACACAGTACCTTCAAACCTGGTTTGCTGGGCCTTGCGAAGATCCTTGTCGAAGATGCTTCGATCAACTAAAACGATGCGTCAGATCAAAGCTGCAGCAGGGCTGCGGTGCGAGGTCCTGTTGCGTGGTCATCGCAGATCTGGTTGATGGGGCTTGTGAAGTGAAGTTCGGCATCAAGGATGCTGTGTGAAGTAAGGGTGATACATCGGTTCAGATGAGCTGCGAGGCTGCTGCGCAGAATCCATCATCATTGTCAAAGCTGCTGTCGAAGACAGATGCGAGGTCCTGCGCAGAGGATGCGTCACACAGTCGGGCAGATGCAGTGGTTCCAAAGACCTGCAATGCGACGCATGTCTTTGTGACGGGTCCAGTCCATGCGGTAGAGGCGATGTGTCATCTCTGCTCAGGTTTGCGAGAAGGAGAGAAGATGTGTTGGTTCCGCTGGATCCACAGAGGCTGGCAAGCGACTTAGGCCCACTGTCAAGGGTCGATGACTGGAGTGGCACCACTTGGTAGGTGAAAGGTTGTTGGAGCCTTCTGTCCCTCAGTCTCAAGTCAGGAGGTCAGCCAACTAGCCCGTGGAATCAATCTGGGCTTCTGGGTTCAAGAGATGTAGGTCCAGTCCTTCTCACACAGACAGGAGGGCAGCAGGCAGTATGTCAAAAGTAGGCAACTTTCGAATGAAAGCCTTTGTAGTGCACAAGACCCTGCCTTTCTCTAACCTGGCTTTAGACACACTACAGAGGGGAGAAGAAAGCTTTGTGTGAGGACAGGCTCAGCCCTATTCAGGTGTCAGAGACAACTCCTCCCACCACTCTAGCTCAAGATGGCCCATTAGCCTGGTGATGGTCCATCTGAATATGCAAGGCAAGCCTCAACTCCCTTTGTGTGACTGTCTAGAGTGAATGCACTAGAGCCCTCTGTCATCCTAACCCAAACATGGCTTCAACAGAGGCACAGAATGGGTAAGCAAGACAATGTCCACTTTCTGAAAGTAGAAAACTCGGGCACCACCTGGCACACCCTCCTGTCACACTGCTGTATGGGAAACTTCCCTCTTGTTAAACACTCATTGTAAACTATCCATTTTCACAATTTTTTTAACATATTAGGACCCAAAATTATACAATTCCTTGTTCCATCACTCTCCAGAACTCCATAAATCACTGCAGAGACAGCGCAGTTCCATCCCGTTTCTTTACTTATTTTTTCATATGTCCTCTGAGTGCTCAAAAGGCTTTTCACAGTAACACGTTAAAATAAAGGTGAGGATAAAAACTTGCAGCAAAGATGACTCATTACTTATGCCCAATGCATTTCGAGCCTGACCGGCTCTTCGTCAGGGGTCTCTGTATCGAAATGAGAAACACATCTCAGCTACCAATTCACTGCTGACATAAACAATACAAAACAAAACATATCTCTCCTATTACACCTACCCTCATTATCCCACACCTTCTATTTTTAATGTATTGGAGCTCAAGTACTCCGAAAACCAGAGTCCTGTCTCTCACACGCCTCAAACCACATCACCCTCTCATGATTACCACACTCGCTACTAAATTTAAAATATGACCAACATATTGTGCGACCCTCAAAACTAGTGACATTGCTCAATCTCCCAATTCAACTCATAATACTCCCTTGCTTAAACCAACTACCCCGTTTCCCTTTATTTTCAAACTTATAAAAAATACAGAGTCGCTGCCTGCTGCCTGACCTCTTCATGCTCCTCTCCCTTTCCAGGTAACGTTATCGACTCTCGCTGGTGGTCAGCAGTTAATAATAAAGAAACCACCCCCACGTGTAGCCAATCATGTGCAAATCCTCTCAAACCCAGCCTCGTGACCCATAGCACCTGAAACTGTACTCAATGATTTCAAAGCCTAACGTAAACTACAGATCCCATGATGCATTCCCCTGTGTACTGATGGACCCACCCGGCCCGTCCACGCACGCACGCACACAGCCTGAGGGCGGATCATGCCCCAGGTATAAATAAATGGGCGCGAGTCCGTCTCGTGTTCTTCGGCCCCTACTCAGCAGATAGTGTCAGTGTATCTTTGGTGCATACGTCTAGGCAGGCCCCACTCTGTGGCCTAGGTCGCCCCTGCCCCCTACGATCAATACACTGGCGACGAGGCAGGTACCTTGCTCACGCCTCGCCCCCGTGGATGCGCTTGCCGTGTCCCGCGGTGTCCGGAGTGCCGCGCTCGCGCTTCCCGCGCTCGAGCTCGCGGCTGTAGCCTGTTTCTTCCGGGTGTCGTCCTGCCGCCTGGGCCAGTCCGGCCCCATCGGGACAACTGCCTTTGCAGCGCGCCTGCCTCGGCGCTCAGGTGAGCCCCCCCCACTCGGGGGACCGCGTCCGCTGTTTGCTGCTGTTCGCAGCGCGTCCTGCACGGGGCCCGGCCGCGCACCCCCCCCAACGGAAAGGCAGTGCAGTCCTGTGCCCGGGGTGGAGAAAGCACGCAGCGGCCCACCAAGCGTCAGCCAGAGGGATCTATCGGCCCTCGAGCACGCCCCGCTTCCACGCACACATCTCGCGGACGTGCACAACCCGCCCTGCCATTCCTGCCGCATCTCGCGGAGGCCCGTTTTTCGCCTGGTGAAGGAGGTGGTGCTGCTCCAGAGCTCGTATCACGCTTCCCCAAGGAACTGCAGCCCCAGTGGCCCGCGAGCACACGACTCAAGCTCAACCAGCACACCAGGGCGACGGCAAGAGGCCCACCACACCTCCACATCAGCGGCCGGCCAGACGCCATCGACACAAGTCTGCGTCAGCGCGTAGCCCACGCGCCGCCACGTGCCAGGGATGAGTGTGCAGGCAGCCGATGACAATGCTGCACCAGACCCGACCCTGCAGGCTCCGGCTCCACATCCGGCGCTGCCACAGAATGCGCAGGCCCCGGCCCCCGTCGCCAACGTCGTGCCCATCCTGCCCGGACACTCCATGGCAGCTCCGCTCCCGCCATTCAGTGAGCTGGCAGACCCGCCCACAGCCGCTGCGCGGTGGCGCCTCTGGCTCGGACGGCTGGAACATTACTTCGTGGGGGTACGAGAGACGGACGCAAAGGTTAAGCGCTCGCTGCTCATGTGCTACGGAGGTGACGAGCTGTACGAGCTGTTCGAGACCCTGCCAGACAGAGGAGACGAAAACGACTACACGGCCGCAGTCACGGCGCTCAAACGCCATTTCGACCCCCGCGCCAACCCGGATTATGAGTGTTTCAAGCTACGCCAGGCCCGTCAGGCGGAAGGCGAGTCGATCGACGTATACTATGCGAGGCTTAGCAAGTTGGCAACTTCCTGCGAATTGCCGGACCGGACGCTAGAAATCAGAGCACAACTCATCCAAGGCTGTAGGTCGGTTCAGCTGAGGCTCCTCATCCTACGACAGCCCCGGATAAGCTTGGACAAGATCCTAGTATTGGCAGGTCACACGAACTCTCAAATGCCCGGGCGGAAGCAATGCAAGGAGGTGGTATCGTCCACCCGTTCAGCCACGTGAAACCAGCGCTAGACCGGACCTTTGCCATGCTAGGTTTTCCAGACGAGATAAGGTCAGACAATGGGCCACCCTTTCAGGGCCATGACTTCAAGACATACCTATCCAGGCGCTGGATCAACCACAGGAAGATCACGCTCCAATGGCCTCAGGCAAATGGCGAGGTCGAGAGGTTCATGCGGACAATGAACCGGGCCCTACAGATTGGCATGGAACAGGAGGAAGCGCCTGAAGAGTGTCTGGCACAGTTCCTAAGCGCATACCGGCAAACCTCACACTGCACCACCAAGTGTGCGCCGGCGCGCGTCATGTTTCGGAGAACACCGCGAGATTGCATACCGACGAGCCCAGCATGGCAATCACCAGAACTAGACCATGAGGCGACTCAAAACCGCAGGAGACACACCAATGAAAGAGCAAGCAGAGCGCGAAAGGCCCAAGTCAGGCCCCTTGTGGTCGGAGACAGTGTGGTGTTGAAGACTCGGCACCACAATTGGAAGTACCAAACGACATTCGAACCCGAGGTATGGGAGGTCGTGAACATCCACGGCACTATGGTGTCAGCCACCCGCGGCATTAGAGCCGTGACGAGAAATGTATAGTGGTTCAAGCGAGTCTCCAGTGAAGGGACCTCGAGCGAACCGATATCCGAGGACATGGATGGGGGCGATGAAGATACGACGCTCCCTGGGATGCCAGCGGACCAACAGGTTCGGGAATCATCGGTGCCCAGACCAACCGCGGAGCCTAGTATCACCCAGGCAAGTTCAGCACGCGGCACAGAGGAACCAGAGGGCGAGGAGCTGGTTGGAGAGCAGTGGAGCAGGAGGTACAATCTCCGACCAAACCCAACCCCCAGTCAGAGACTCAAGGACTATGCATGGGGTCTCCGTGTCGCTGGAACATTAAAGTAGCCGGGACTAAAGAACTGTGAGTTTGGAGGGATGTACTGACCGAGCCACCCGGCCCGTCCACACACGCACGCACGCACGCACAAAGCCTGAGGGCGGGTCACGCCCCAGGTATAAATAAACAGGCGCAAGACCATCTCGTGTTCTTCGACCCCTACTCAGCAGATAGTGTCAGTGTATATTTGGTGCATACCTCTAGGCAGGCCCCACTCTGTGGCCTAGGTCGCCCCTTCCCCCTACGGTCACTACACTCAGTACCGTACGTGGTACAACTAAAACGGACCTAAATAATGAAATAAGTGCTTAAGAATCACAGTACTTCAGAAGGAAAAAAGGAAATATGTAAAACATAGTTCAACAGTCCAATGAGTCCGCGGCTGTGATGAGCTTTTGATGTATGTGATAACCACTTTATGGAATCCACTTCCTGCTTTGCTGCTGTCTCTTTAGTGATTGAAATTCTCCTCAGCTGAAGTTCATTTGTATCTCGCTTTGTCAATGGGGTGCAAACCAAGTAGGGACGGTGCATTTCGTAGAAAGAAAATTGCTTAATAGGAATCCACTCCTTCCCTTGTCATTGTTTCTTGTACTGCTAATATTCAAATAGTTTTCATCTGTGAATGTGTGTCAACAGGCCCTGTGAACAGCCCCGGTCACAGTTTATGCAACAGCAGAAAACTCGGGCACCACCTGGCGCACCCTGCTGTCGCACTGCTATATGGGAAACTTCCCTCATGTTAAACACTTATTGTAAACTTATCCATTTTCACAATTTTTTAAACATTTTTGGACACAAAATAATACAATTCCTTGTTCCATCACTCTCCAGAACTCCATAAATCAATGCAGAGACAGAGCAGTTCCATCCTGTTTCTTTATTTAATTTTTTCATATGTCCTCTGAGTGCTCAAAAGGCTTTTTACAGTAACATGTTAAAATAAAGGTCAAGATAAAAACTTGTAGCAAAGATGACTCATTACTTAAGCCCAATGAATTTCGAGCCTGACTGGCTCTTCGTCAGGGGCTTCTGTAATGAAATGAGAAACACATCTCAGCTACCCATTCACTGCTGACATAAACAATACAAAAGAAAACATACCTCTCCTCTTAATTCACTTTCTGAAAGTGGCATTTTCCAATATGCAATTTAAAAACCAACTGCACCAAAAGATGTATTTTTAAATTGTAAGTTCAGAGACCCTAAACCCCCAAATCTCTATCTTCTGCCAGTGGGAATTTAAACTTAAAAGATATCTCAAGGCAAACTCGATGTTACCCAGTGGAAGAGATAGTCCTTGCAATAGTGAAAAACAGAATTATCAGTATTTCACCATTAGGACATGTAAAACGCAACAGCACATGTCCTACCATTTATACACTGTATCCTGCCCATAGAGCTCCTTGGGCCTACTTTAGGGGAGACATACATGTAGTAAAGGGAAGGTTTGGGCCTGGCGAATGGGTGCACTTGTCAGGTCAAAATGGCAGTTCAAAACTGCGCACAAGAAACTGCGGTGACAGGTCCGAGACATGTTTACAGGGTTACTCATGTGGGTGTCACAATCAGTGCTGCAAGCCCACTAGTATCATTTTATTTACAGGACCTGTGCACACCTGGTGCACTTTACTATGGACCTACTAATAAATCAATGTGCCAATCATGGATGAAACAATCACTAATACAAGGTACACAAGGAGAACTTGCACTTTAGCACTGGTCAGCAGTGGTAATGTGTCCAGAGTGCTGAAACCAGCAAAAACAGGTAAGAAAAGCAGAAGGCAAAAGTTTTGGGAATAACCCTACAAAAAGGGACAGGCCCACCATTTAGCATGTGGGTGGTGGCTCTGATCGTGAAGTAGTTCTTGAATGATCCATTTTTTCATTTTGCTTAGTATTTGTGTCCACAATTTGTGAGTTTGTCTCTCCATACCAGGACCATTGAGGATAAACCACCAGAGACACTTTTCTTAGATTTCACATTGCCTAATATTCATGTAAGCCCACTTAACTTTATACATAGTAATGTGGCTACTAAATGAACATTATAACTTTTTAACAGCACCTTGAGTGATGGGCCAGTGCACAGTGAAGACCTATCCTGTTCGGCTGATTTTCCGCTCAACTTTACGTATAACCCTTTGGGAGATTATATTCAGTTGTTTGAAGCCTTGCAAATCCTCCAAAGAATACTCGAAACAATTTTGATTCTTTTTTAATTCAGATCACAATCTTGAATACAAAGAGAAATAATAAAATTGCTCATTATTCATCTTGGTGTGTCGCTGTCAACTGCGGAAATTAATAAGCAAACATAAAAAACTAAATGTTTGACAGAGGATGTTAAAATTAGGTAGCAACAAATAAAGACAAGGACAACCCAAACAGGGAAAGAAAGAGGCTATCATAAACCTAAAAAGGATGATGGTACAATCTATTCCTAACTTACGTGATTCTCTGAAGATTTCTAAGAGCATAATCTGCAGTTAAACACATCTTCTCTGCCCTGATTTCCAAATGTAACAGTAAAGGTATTAAAAAGACAGAAATAGAAGTTCAAGTAGCTCCATTGAGTGAAAATCTCTTTCCAGAGAGTGGCATGATCTGGTAAAATCAGAAAATGTGGTGAACAGAAAAAAGTCACCTAGAAAATTTATAATTGCATAAAATATGAACCTCAGTTATTAAGGAGCATAACCCCTGCGAATAATGGAATACGTTCAAATAAAATTCCCCCTCAGTGAAATATAAGGAGCGCACTTACAGCCTGAATTTCCCCCTGTTTCTTCAGGAGAATTTCCAGCAGAGTTAAATCCAGAAGCCCCAAAATATGTACTTTTGTATCAGAGATCTGTGGAAATTGCCCCTTTGAACTTAGCTTGGAAGCAGCCTCTAACCCTGATCAAATAAACATAGTAACAAATCTTTGCACAAACCTAAATCTTTTATCAAGCACTGAAATCCCTTGCTTTGAGGCCTGTACACGTAGCCAAGATGGAAAAGAACTAAGGCTGGTATTCAAAGCAAGTACCTCTGTTTTCTTGGCGTTTATTTTATACCCTCCTATTTGTTCATAGGCTTTAAATTCCCTTAGAATATTTTCTATGTTTCCTTCATCTGGTTTTAAATATAGGATGATATCATCTGCAAAAAGTTTGAGTTTCGCCATCCCTGGAATGGGGGGGATGATAACAGGGTTGTTTCTAATCTTGATCACAAGGGGTTCAATAAAGAAAGTAAAGAGCAACAGAGACAGAGGGCAGCCCTGCCTCGTCCCACGGTTAATTTTGATTGAGCCTGCCTTACTTGAATTTATTATTACCTGTGCTGAGGCATCTTGATAGATATTCTGCAGCATTACAATTACATGTTCCGGGAACCCGAACATAACCAGGGAGTGTAACAGCGTAGCCCAGTTGACAAGGTCGAATGCTTTTTCTGCGTCAACCATTAAAATACATGCTAGTGTCAAATTTATGTTAAAAAATTCCAAAGCCTGAATCAAGAATTCCGTATTAGAAGCCATTGAGCGGCCTACTATAAATCCTGATTGGTCGTTGTGAATAACTTCTTGTGCAGCGCATTCAAAACGGAGAGCCCAGATTTTCATAAGGATTTTATAGTCAGAATTGAGCAGGCTTATCGGTCGATAGGAATTAATGTCCTCAGGATTTTTATCTTTTTTGACAAAAGATATTATTGTAGCTTCTTTAAATGCTGAGGGTACCAATCCTCCTAGTTTTATATGATCATATAAATACTTTAAGGGAATTAAGAGATCTTTTAAAAACAGCTTATAAAATTCTATTGGAAACCCGTCTTGCCCACAGGCTTTCGCCCCAGCCATTGATTTAATTGCCAGTGCAATTTCCTCTATAGTAATTTCGCATCCCAGTTGTTCAACCCGATTGGCTGAAATCTTTGGAATTTCTATATCCTCAAAGTACTCCTGTATTTGATTTAACCCTGCAAGATATTTAGTGGAGTATATTCGTTTATAGTGATCCACGAAGGCCCTTTGAATTAAATCGCTCTTTACAATTTCTTGGCCATTCAGGGGATCTTTTATTTTAATTATTGATGCAGATTCCTGACGTTTTCTTACGGAATTTGCCAAGAGCTTCCCAACCAGTTGGCTGTCCTCATAGACCTTTTGTTTTGGAGCTATTAATTTCCTCGAGAAGAAAGAAATCCCTTAATTCCGCCTTTGCTTGGGCCAAATGATTCGGGCATAGCTGTAATTGTAAACCATATTCTTTGTTAACCTCCCTTTGCAATGTTGTTATTTTCTGTCTCCTCTCCCTGGCCACAACAGAGGTGTAGGATATTATTTGGCCTCGAGTTGCCGCCTTGAATCCTCCCCAGACTGAGAAAGGTTCAGCTGTACCCTCATTGATTTTAAAATAGTCCGTAATCCACTCTCTAAAAGCTGTTACCCAGTTTTGATTCTGGAGCAGAGTACGGTCCAGCTGCCACCTAGACTGATCCCTGCTCGCTATTCCCAAGCCCACCACGAGTTCTATTTTCCCATGGTCTGAGAAAGGGTTTCCTCCTATCGAAGAGGCCAATATCTGGATGGATCTTGAAATAAAAAAAAAGTCGATCCTGGATGCTGTTTGGAAGCGATGTGAAAAACAAGTGTATACTTCGCTTTCTGGATTCAACGTATGCCATGGATCTATTAGTTGGTATTCGGCAATAAAGGAGCCCAGGGCCTTCTTAGTATTAAGTTTTAACTGTTTTTTGTTCTTGTTGGAGGTGTCTTTTTTTATGTCTTGTATATAATTAAAGTCACCTCCCATAATGATCTGTCCGGGAGCCCCCCTCAAGAGGTCATTGATTTCCAAAATGCTAGATACCTCGTCCACAACCTGGCCATAGTAATTCACAAAGTTCAAAACTTTTGACTGAATTTTAACACAAACCCAGAGCCACCTCCCCCTGGGATCCCTTCTAATCTTCACTTCCTCCCATGGGATTCTTTTTGACAAGAAGATAGCAACACCTCTCTGTGCTACTCCCGCTGATGCAAAAAATGCGTGAGAGAAATATCTTGGGAGGAATAGATTAGGGGTATTGGACTTTAGGTGAGTCTCTTGGAGCATTAGTACATGTGGATTTTGGGATACTGCCCACTTAATGAGAGCACCATATTTCTGTTTATTCAAAACCCCACTGACAGGATACTACATTTAATCATTTCCATAAAAACCTTATTTTCCGCCATTTTACTCCAAAATCAATTTCTAATTTCTGTCCCTGCCTAGCACTTCCGCTCTTTTTTACTGCATTTCCCACCCCCAACCCCCCCCCCCTACCCCAAGGAACCCCTCCCCTGGAATGTGGATCTTCCCTTCCTTCCCATGCAGACCACATCCCCCTACCCTCGTTGTGACCTGGGTGTCTTCTCACCCTGCATGACCCTGTGCAAACCCCCCCCCACATCAGCAAGACAGTTAATACGGTTAATTCATGCAATGCAATTTTGTAGAACACCTTCCTTGAAGAAGCCTTCTTGAGGCTAACAAAAGCCCTAGCTTATATCCATATCTTATAGATTGCTATACTTTAAGTGTTTTGCAATGCCTCGGACACTGGTTAAGCCCCTGAAACCGGATACTACTCCTTAAGCTCTCGCAGATGTCTGAGATGAGATCTCTTTGAGGAGGGATTGAGCTTCCTCGACGTCCGTGAACATATAGAATTTTCCTTTCACAAGGACTTTAAGTTTGGATTGTTGCGCGATTGACGCCTGAGCACCATTTGACTTAAAGAGATGAAGAATTTTCACAAATTCTTTTCTGCGGCGCGCCGCTATGGCTGTCATGTCAGAAAACATTCTACATTTCATTGTCTCTGTAACCTAGAATTGCCTTTGATGAAAAGCTTTTGTAAGAATTTTCTCTTTGATTCTATAGTCCGCGAAGTTCATTAGGATAGTTCTCGGGTATGCTGAATTAGCAAATCTCTGTGCCGGAACTCGGTGAGCTCTCATAATAGTTAAGTCCCCTTCAAATTCGGGAAGGACATCTCGATGTATGAACGAGTTGACCCATTGCAGCATGTCGCCCTCTTCGAGGCCCTCAGGGACACCTACTATCCTTAAGTTCGATCTTCCATCTTGGCTACGTGTACAGGCCTCAAAGCAAGATCCTGTAAGGTATTTAGGCATATATGTAACCAGTGATTACCATCAGCTTTTCCTGCTAAACTACGAGAGGATAAAAAATAAAATTAAGAATCTTCTTGCCCAATGGGTTCTTCTTCCCCTCACAGAGTCTCACTGATAAAAATGTCAATCTTACCCTTATTACTTTTTTTGTTTAGTAACGTTCCAATTAAACTGAATTCCCGTTTCTTTAAAGAAATTGAATCATTGATTAGGAGCTTCATCTGGGGTGGGAAAGCTTCGAGGGTCAAACTATCTGTAACTCAACTCTCAGCCGAACAGGGGGGTCTTGCTCTTCCGAATATAAAAACATACTATGAAGCGGCCTTTCTTGATATTGTGGCAGGTTTGCTAGGAACAAAGAATAATCATAATCATGATAGCTTCTTTTTGGAAAAAATGGTACAGGAGGCTGACTCTCAAATTCAGGCATTTTTAAAGGTGGCAAAGCTACCGAAAAGGACAAGATACAAGACTATTAAAGATTATGTATCTATACTACAGTCTTTTTTAAAAAAAAATCTTAGCTCCTCAGCTTCTCAGTTTCTAAGCATGCGAGAATGTGGCAGTTTGGGCCTTCAAATTAGCAGTAGCCACATAATGAACTGGGAAAGAATGGGATTTCGGGAGATAAGGCACTTCTTTGTCCAGGATAGAATAATTACATGGCAAGAAGTTCTGGGTAGAGCAAGTACTCCCGGGTCTTCGCTGCTTCTCGAATATCTACAAATTGCACATTTTCTACGGAGTAATATAGGTGACCATTTAGAAGTAATAAATGGGATGATGAAATTGTTGTATGAAGCCAAAAGTTGTGGGATAGGAAACTGGTACAAGAAGCTTTCATGTGAAGGACAACTCCCAATTATAGATAGCCATCTTGTGAAAATTAATGACCAAACACAATGCAACTTAACACATAAAGATTGGGAAACGATAAGTAGGTTGGATAATAGGTCATTGCGAGCCGCTAATTTTAAGAGAATGTCCTTTCTGTCTCGTTGGCTAGCATATTGGACTCCGGAGGCATTGGGAAAGAGGTTTCCGGAGCTAGGGAATAAGTGTTTTAGATGTCTAGCTGAAGGCCAGGGTGGTTGGCTCCATATTTTCTATACCTGTCCCCACTTGAATCATTTCTGGGAGATGGTCATTTTAGACATTGAGGCAGCGCTGGGGAAAACTCTTCCGCCCTCAGCCGAAATGGCCCTTTTTGGGATTTGTCATAATAGAGGGTTGCTTAAGGAGGATGAGGAAACCTTCCTTTTTATTTCATGCACAGTTGCACTATCATTAATCTTACAAAATTGGAAATCTAAAGAAGTCCCATCACACCTGAAATGGCTCAATAAAATGAGAAGGGCATGACATTTTGAGGAAGCATATTCAAGTAGAGTAGGGGCTACTAGGAGATTTGAAAGGAACTGGCACTATTTGGAGAATCTGGAGGAAGCAAGGGGGTGCCAATTGAAAACTTAAATCAGGAGTATTAAACAGTCTCGAGGCCGGGGCAAGCTGAATATAATAGGTGGGTATGCACTAGCACTTTGGGGTATTAAGCACTTTAGGGGTCTGCAGCATTTGCACTTTGGGACTGCTAAATTACTTTAGTATTGTATCATATTTGCAGTTTTAAATAGTAGAGGTTAAGTTTAATTCGACATGAATGAAAGGTCTTGGCACATGCACTTTAGAAACGAAAAGTAAAATTTGGATTCTGCATATATGCTTAGTATGTAAATTAACAGTTATATTGACTGCCCTTTGTTTTAAAAGGAGGCTGTTTTATACTCATCCTGCAACTTGCTTTTATTGGATCGACCGTATTGCACTGTTTTATACTTGTACTTTAGAAAGGGGGAAAAAATGAATTAACGGTCTGTATACTTGCACTTTAGATTGGTAAAGCAAAATATGGATTTTGCATTTTTTATCTATAAAGTAATAGTTATATTGATTGATTGTTTGCCTGACTGTTTGTGGTTTCTAGAAGAAGCTGTATTTTTCTCGTAATTTTCTCTCCATTTTTGTAAAGATTGGTTTTTATCCGTCCTGTACCTGGTTTCTGTTCGGCTCAATAAAAATTTCTAAAAAAAAAAAATGCACTGAAATCCCTGAATTATTTCCAGAGGAAAACAGCCCAATAAAGAGACAGAGGATACTATGGTTTCTCTGCAGGTAAACTCAACTAAGCTCATTGTCTTTAGCAAATATTTAACTGATTTCCTTTCCAGAAAAAGATGACCAGTCCATCATAAGGGCAGAACTCAGGTCCAGTTTGATACCATCCATTATTATGAAGTATTGTGAAAAATTTCATTTAAAAAATGGCTATGACATTGCCTGTATTCCACATTTGAAAATGCCCATAAGGGAACCTAGCCTTTAGACTGCTTCTGCCAAAAACCATGGACCCACTAAAATCAACTACCCTGACAGCCTAATTTATAAGAGAGCTGTCAAGTCTTTTTGGATATAAGTTGATTCCCATGGCAGGCTTATTACAACTGATGATCAAACTCCCTATGGATTCTCTCTTAATGAGTCTTTCTGGTCTTAGCTTTCTGGGAAATTAAACAAAAATAAAGCAAATAAAGTTTGCAAACTAACATTATAGTAATAAAAAGCTTATAGTCTCTTGAAATCTAGCTGACTTATGCAAAGAGAAACAAAATACCTCAGCTAACCTAAAACCCTCCATTCTTTGCCTCCAGGAGACCTGCCACACTACAAAATGTGTTACAAATCAATGCTTTAGTACAGTTGGTATATAAAGCGCATAAAGGAAACGGCATATCTATTCTGCTCACTAATGGCTTTTACTGGCATTATGATATTCTCTCTCTTTCATCCGAAAAAGTGCAATGTATTTGATTCAAATTTTTAGACCAAAAGTTATCCTAAATAAAGACCTGTCTTTTGCTTAATAGTTGTATCTTCCCAACCCACAAAAAGCTGCTCTGTTGATCCATATGTTTGATAAACTAGAATCAATCTTCGAGCAAGAGCAACATTTTTATATGCTAATGACATGTGACTACAAAGCTAATGTATCGAATGCTGCTTAAATGCCTCCAAAAAATAAAGATCGAGAAGAAGCACGGAAGATTTCTGCCTCCATTTTTCCAATGAAACAGAAAGCACATGAAAGAGAAAGGCTACTCATCAATCTAGTATCAGGCATCATTAGTGTGATTCTGATTAGAAGGATAAATAGGGACACTCCTGTATCATTCGTAAGAAAAGGAGCGTCAGGTAATTCCTTTATTGATTACATCATCTCAAGTCCACGATTGTTAGAACACTTTTTCACATTTTTCTGCTTATTTCTACTCTGGGAGTGATCATGCAGTCATGAGTATGACAAAGGATCTCAAACCCCACCAAAACGCGGAGTGGACGTTGGAGGAGGGTAATAGTGTAGCAGCTTTATGCTCAAAACAAGACCGGTTATACTGGAACTCATGCAAAACAAGATTATTGTCTCCTACTGGGACCAGGGTGCGGACACATTTGTAAACCCAATTCATGAATACGTGACAAAAATATCAGAATTAGTCAACAATATACAGAGGGCTACTAAGCCACTTAAAAGGAGGGAAATAATGGCAAAAGATCTGGCTGATAAGAAACTTTCTAGTAAAAACTTGTGTGGCAAAAATGTATTCAATATACAGCTACCAGGGAGAAGGAAATCCAATTATTATGGAAAAAAGAGATACATTTGTGTTGTATTAAAACAGAAAATAGATGATCAAAACTGGTCTGAACATTAGCAAGCAACTCTTATGGAAATGCATGAGTTTTATTGGAGTTAATAGAAAATTATAGAGGAAATAAACAAGCTCCCACCATGGACTCAGTTTCAACCTCGGACAGAATAGTCCAAATTTATATCTCATCTCTACTGAGAAAACGTTGACTCTAAAGCAATTGAGACCTCTTTAATTCCACAGTTTGACCTAACAGAAAGCGGGAAAGAGCTAAAAATCCCCAACAGACAAGAAGATTGCTATATATAAGAAGAGCAAAATCATCTGCAACTATAAGCCCCCAACAGATCCCAGCTAAAACCTTGAAAGAGGCACCTCAAGAGTCTGGGCCAAGCTCTTAGCACCTTTGTTCACATACTGTTATAAAACAGGTCAAATCCTGTATTCTTGGTTTGGAAGTATAGTGGTTCTACTATACAAAAAAGGGTCTTGATCTACTCCTGGAAATTATCTCCAGATCGCTTTACTTGATGCAATAGGAAAGATTTTAGTTCACAGCATCCGGGAACATCTTGAAGATTGGCCTTCTGCAAAGGGATTGATTCCATGTGTGCAAGTGGGTTCTAGAGCTAAACACTCAATAACCAATATTATTGCAATTGTGCAATCTCTGATAGATAAGGTTGTTGTGCTAAAATCCCAAATTCTGTATTCTGTTTTTCTCCATTTTTTAACAGCATTTGACAGGGTGGATAGGCCAACTCTTTGGAAAAAACGAGTTAAGCTAGGAATTCCTTTAAATTAGCTGATGGTGATTGTTGCTTTTTGATGGGTGGGAACAAAGGCCTAACTCCCAACATTTCTAAATGGACTGGCCTGGAACAGAGCTGTGTATTGGCTCCTTTATTGTTCTCATTTTATTTGTATGATTTGTCACCCCAGTTTGCAAACATCAAGATTTTTTCCTTCAAGTCTCATTACTCATGACTAATAAGTTCTGATGTAGGCAGATGTCAAAATTATTTTTTATCACACTCCAATTGGTCTTGAACATAATCCGGGTGCACCAAATTTACTTGTGAAAGATAATTAATTTCTTAAAAATAAGAATTGCTAAAACTGAAGTGATGCTCTTCAGATGGAGAAAACAGCAACATCCTTTCCATTAAAATTTAGATGGAATCCATTTGGAAACAGGGAAAGAATATACCTACTTGGGCAGAGTCTTCCCACAATCTCTTGCTAATAAGCCACACCTTTCTCATATTTGAAACAAGGCCCTTGCTCACATTGGAGCACTGAATAGAATGTATAACTCCACAGGTAAGTGTAATTTTAAGTAGTTACTGAAAATGTTTAATGTCACTATTCCACCCATTTTGTTATATGTATTGGATTACTTTGCCATTGATAAATGAACTTCCTTGAATTTGTACAAAGGGTATTTCCTCAGAAAATGATCAACTATAAGCCAAACATATCTTAGGCAGATTTTGTGCTTAAAACAGCGTGTGTAGCAATGGCAAGCATACTTAGGTGGGAAAATATTCTTCTTCATGAACCAAATGGCACTATAAGAGATTTGTTGTATCAAAAAACATTTTGTGCGTGTACAAGGCGTTTTACTCGTGATACTAATCCTGGGTTTGTTTTATCACAATTAGAATGTAAAATTCAGGACTTGCAGTTATTGTCTCCTGCTCAATTTAAGCTCAATTTATCTTAATGATAGCTTTTACTGTAGGAGCCTAAAACTGTATACGTTTATTACCGATATTGTAGTATTTACACAGCCGGAACAATATCTATACATGTCTCTAGATCACAGTACAACACGTGAAATATTAAAGCTCTATTTGGCAATTCTCCATTTGAACTCATATAAAAAGCAGTGGTTACATTTTTAAAAGGTGGGCGGTGTATGTGATCTCTGCTATGGTTGATTGAGCGCATTACTTAAAGCCTGCATTTCTTGTTTGTCCTGATGCTGCTGTTGTTCAAGCAAGGATGCATAATACTCATCCTTTGAATTGTAAATGCAACATAACAAAAAGGGATAAACTGATTAATTTTGTAATGTCTCCGCCAAATTAATTTCTATGTCACAATCTTTTAAAATAATTTATAACACTTGTACATGTCTTTTTAATGATGTTAGGCAATTTGTATTCTATTTTGAAACTTAAAATACTTTGTTGATTTTAGATTGTTGACCTTAGATCAAGGTCTAAATTAATAAAATTCATTTCTGGACCAGGGCCAGGATTTGTTCCCAAAGTAACTCTACCAAATTATTGCAGACAAACCTGTTTAGCAGGTGTTACCGATTATGCTGCAATACGGTTGAGTAAATCTTACCCATCAAGGGCATTGATTGACCAAATAAAAAAGCAACAACTTACTAGCCCCCACCAAAGTGCATCAGCATAGGTTTCAAAGTCTTCAGGCTCCACTGCACCTTGCGCGTTTGTTTCAGGTACATCTTTCTCGACAAGGTATACAAGAAAGGAGGAGAGGATAAGTGTCAAGAACCCGATGTACCAGGCAGTGATGAGTTCCTAGAAAAAAGTAGAATGAGAAAATAGGAAAAGAAAATGCAATTATTCAACCACTTCCGTTACACAAACAAAAGGCACAAGTCTCCATCCTAGTGATCAGGATAACATGTTATGTTATTTTGTTTTATTTTTCACAGGCTACGTTGGTAACATGTGCAGAGCATGTGGGTCATATTAGCCAATTAACTGGCTCTTAACAACAGCACACACGACAATTATCGAACTAGAGCACAGTGGGTAAAATCTGTCTTTAGTGATTTCCTAGTACTTGGGGTATCTTTCTTTGGCTCTAAATTCTGCTAGAAGGCTTTTCCAGACCACTGCTCCCTACCACCACATGAAGGCAGCCTTTCAATTTTACTAGATTGTAGTTGGGTGATGTGAGCAATAGCAATTTACACATACTGCTCTAATTTGCACTCATTGCAGGGAGTCCAGTGGCATGCCATTAGCTATGTGTGACAGAAAGGTAGCACTTGTGTGATAAACCCGGACATGGATATTCAAATGTGGAGCCATATTTATATCCAGGTGGAAAGAATGAATATGACCATATGCTAGATTCAATTAAGTAGCAAAAGCCTATGAACAAACCGGGAAACAGAGCTCTACTCACAATATGTTTTCAACTTGAGTATTATTTACAAGGAATCTGTGCATGGAAATCCCAACTCCTGTTTCACAAAACTAGAACCTGTGATATTCCCAATCAGAGTTTGCCCTCACAGCTGTAGAGAATACACAGGATATGCAGATTTATCCATGATCATAATTGTGAGCAAGGGGCACGCAAATGCACATTCTTACATGGTGGGATTGTACCCTCAAATTATTAATCAAGTGGAGGAAGAACGAAGAGGCTGCAATCCATTCTGCTTCCTTGAGGTAATATTAAATATCAAAATAGGGAACGGATCACTTGACCCGAGTAACCAGGGTTTGCAACACATTGATTAAAAAACCCTCATTCACGTATATATAGGTCAGTGGCGGTATATCTTGGTTTTCTGCCAGGTTTAAAAACGTGACAGCATCATCATAGGGCTAAGTTTTGTGTGCTTACCTTCATACGGAGGATGAACCACTGGTTATTGCAGGAGTGATCAGAAATGAGTGAGTTTCTAGTACTCTAGTGAAGTGGATTAAAAAAGGTCGGCCCCGTATATCCTAGGCAATATTTTAATTAGTGCGGAATAACTACATAAATGCCGATATCAATCTCCTCATGCTTTGTAAAGCAAACTCTTTTTTTCTCTCCAGAAAATCCGTTTCCATATTTCTTTCCGGACCTTACTGTGGGACAAGTATTCTTCAAGCGTATTCGATAATCTCTATTTTACCTCTTTTTCAAATTTTCAAGATACTTTTGTAATATGTTACTGCATAAATATGCAGAGGGTTAGCAGATCGAATAATGCATATATATTTGCATTGACACTTTCCAATACATTCAAATGTGGATTGAATATATATATATATATATATATATATATATATATATATATATATATATATATATATATATATATATATATATATATATATATATATATATATATATATATATATATATATATATATTAAAAATGATGTCAGGTGATTGATATACAATAAAAGGAAAGTGATATTTATTCCAATGTAAGGTGGGCAAGTTCCCTCATACTTCACTCCAAGGTACCACAACACACATTTGTATAATTCATCAAAACAATTAATTGTGTTACCATCACATACAAATGTCCATACTGTGCCTGTTTAGGAAAGCCCCCTATGTTTGTCAAATAATATAGTAATCCATGAAGGACAGCATCACCCATCAGTTGCTTACTTTGCTGTGTGCACAAATTGCTGATCCCAAAAGCTTCCATGTTCCTCCTCGGCGATCCATGCGAAGCATCCTCAAAATCTGGAGAAAACGTAAACTTCGCAGCGATGTAGCTAAAACGTTGCTTTGATTTTTTCCAACAGCCACCACGGGCACAGAGGCAATCAGGACAAATATATCTGCAAAGGAAATAATAAGGAGCCTTAAATCAGGAATAACAAGTACTACAGTTTGATGACAGAAGGATAACATTGTGGCTAGTCGAAAGGCAAGCAACCATCGGTTATGAAGGCAGTGTAGCTTTATCTCAACTTTAAGACCAACTCTCGCTCTTTTGTGGCAAAGGACCTTGTCCCTGATGAACTATGTGTCTGACAACGCAGAGCATCAATGATTTGAGAATACAACTTACTCATGAAATGAAATACAGCTTGAATACAGACATGGATGAATCCAAAGCTTACCATTTGAGTAAGGGCATATGCAGCAGCAGCCAAGCCATGGTCTGCATTTTTTGATAACAGAAAAAGTTTCATTTTTCCTCCCTCACTCCTCCACTCTATTACTTCACCAACACTCCATCCACAGGCCCATGCACACATTTACCCCCTGCTGAGCCAAATACATGTGGTAAAAACACATGTAGTGTAGAATACCATGTAGCTTTACGACTGAAAAAATGTATTCCACATGATATTTCCCCATTCCACATGGTATTACATGTAATTGCACAGAACTGAGACAATTCTAGCAGGCGGTGATGGTAAGCGGTAAAATCATTTAGGAATTGTGTAGCAGCCGCAGGACTCTGCAACTCTGAATCAGGCCCTTTGAAGGAAGAATCAATTGAAGAAGCGCTCTGGCATGACCATAATAGTAGGGTGGCATCACATAGCGAAGAGCTGATTAGGTCTCTTATCAACTCCCAGACATTACTAAGTGAGACAGGATTTGGCAAGGTTGGGTTATGTTATGGCACATCAAGTCATATATTTTATGGAATTTATTATGTCTTGTTATGTCACGTGGGTTTATGTTATGTTTCACGCAATCCTAACCTAGCAGCAATGTGTCTTCAGAACAAAGGCTAATCCTGGGACGTGGTGGGGCTGGAAAGACAGAAATAATTCAAATTACCACTAGGATATACATATCCTTACTAACATTAGGGGATCAATTGAGGACTAGAGGGCGACATTCAGGAGGAGACATAGTGGAATATATGAGTTTTGGGCATTTTACGTATACAAATTCTAATGGTAAAAATAACTTGTTTCCAAAGAAATTTTCATACTGCTTTCATTCTGCCATTTTAAGTGCCAAATTCCACTTTATTGGCCTCAAAGTGATGGAAGTCGGAGGTGGCCTTTCCTGAAATCAAATCCTGACCCATAGAGAGCATTAAGTCAGGGAGCCATCTTGTTAGTATGATAGTTTCACTTTGCAGGGGGTTCAGGTGGCAGACCATTCCCAAACAAGGAGGCCTACTTTCATGGACGTCATTTAGGGGTCGCGACCCCTGGTATGCCCCTTGAGACCCCTATCACTGCCTTTGCGATCCCAATTTCGAGAGATCACAGAAGCGTTAAAACAGGGTTTTCATGAGTTTTTTGTAAAATTTTGGGTAACCTAACAAGTGACTGGCAGAAATAAATTCAGCAGTGATGCGGAAATGCACATAAATAAAAAGTTACCTTTTGTGACTTGGATCACAGGGGCTGAGCTGATTTTGCAGCCTGCATCTCCAGCAAGAACCCAGCAGGGTGCCTTTAAAATCAGAAGAACAAACTTGCAACATAATTTGTAGTTGCTGGTTGAAAGAGAGAGGAAAAAAAGGTGCCTCGATGTCTCCCGGCATGTCTGGGAGAGGGAAAATTCAGCAGAGAACAGAAAAAAAAGTTAAGAGAGAACACGGGAGCAGCAGAGAGACCAGGAAAGAGGAGGAAGACACAACAGATAAGTGAGGCACAGAGGAACAGATTAGTGTGTGCCTTTCGTGTGGGAGTGTGAGCAAGAGATAGCTATAGAGAGAAAGAAAAATAAAGAAACAGCAGAGAGAGATGAAAAGATGAAGCAATATATGTTGAAGAGATAGAGACAGACAGGTGTGAGGGGAGAGACAAAAGAACATTTTAAGAGAGGCAAAAAAAGGACTGCTGACAGACCGATGGAAAGACAAAGAGTTGACAGGCAGAAAAATTAGAAAGGCACAATAGGGGAGACTAGCAGAGAGGGGGTGACAGGTGAAAAAGAGGCATCTAAGAGATGTGTGAGAGGCAAAGACGGAGAGTAGGAGACGGGTGTAAGAAATCTTTCTTTCCAATTATAATGTGAATGTAAACACCAAATGCAGGCTATTTGGCTACAAATGTTTACTGGGCTTTTCGCTAACCAAGTGAATTGTTTCGTGCCTTTTAAACTTTCCTTGCATTCTTATACTTAACCTGCTTTATTTACCATTTTCTTTTTACCAGTGTCCTCTATAGGTTCTAGAATAGGGCTGGGATTTCTGTAGCACTTGGGAAATTATTCTTGAATATACATTTTCTTTACCTTAAAGAAGCAAAGGAAGGTGAGGTCAACCAACACCTACACTCTGTTAAACCCATTCCAGCAGAGGAGGTAAAACATTGATTTTTGAAACCTATAAATGTAACTCTAATCACAGGAGTTGAGTATGAATATATAACATACCTTTATCGGGATACCTTTGAGTCAAGGACCTTTGGCAGTTACAGATCCAGTGACGATCCTCCTCGGAAAGCCAATTGCTCCACAAATATGGTGGTTGGAGAACAACCCCAAGATGTTATGGAGCCTGAAAGAATATAGGATTCTTATCGACTGGGCTTTTACCATAAATATGGGACAGGGTCAGTACTGATGGCTGTAATAATGATATTCTTTTTTAGCAGATAATGGGGAGCTTTCTTTTTTTTTATATATATTTTCAATGGTATTTTGCACATCACAAAAATATAAAACGTTGTGACATATAACGAATAGGAAGTTAAACGGGCGAGCCTGTAGGGATACATGATTTATACTTGTTTCTGCTCCATGTTTCTGCAACCGACGATAAACATTTAACATTGAACATATAGGTGTTTGTGTGTGGACACGCGCTACGACGTGAAGATGAGAGAGCGCAATTTGAATAAAACGTATATCCGAATCATATTTACAAGCATATCGTATAAACGTAGGAATGAAATGTATATCGTAACGTGAAATTGACACTTATAAGTATAAAGTTAACAGACGTAACCAAAGTAATATAGGAAATGTAATTGTATTTACTCTTGAACGTGCATTAGATTTAGAAGGCCCGTATTCATAGTGGGCTAATGTAGAAATGCTTACGAATGGAAGAACGTGCAAAGTAGAATTCATGTACGTGTGTAACTTTAAATGGAGAAGCGGCGAGAAATGTAACTTGGAGAAATGTGCAGAGAGCATACATAACGATGTAAAGAACGAGGATAACTTTATATTCTATGTAAAATGTATTCACTTATAAGCAAAGGATTTGCTAAATGCGAGTGTATATAAATATGTGTTAAAGGTTATACTGTGTAGAAGAAGTTTTGTAGAGTTTAGGTCATGTGTGATTTTAACCTGACTGACCAAGGGTTCGCAGGAGTGTAGTCCGCTGTTGGTAATTTAGTGGGCTCACAGGAGTCGTGAATAGACTTGATGTGAGCGTGCGAGCCAAGGAGTCTAGTTCTTGCTAGATTTAAGGTGACAATGTCGGACGAAGTTTATTGCCTAAACGTGAGAGGAGACGCTTGGAATTTGAGTCTTGTTTTGAAATGACCATTCACAGGACCAAGAAAGGTTATTTATATAGTCGTAAAGAGTAAAGTTCTGATGAGGTGATAGACTTTTGCTCCGAAAGTGTCAAATGCAATGTCAATGAAGTCACCAGCAAGAAGACGAAGATGGCGTCTAAGAAGAAGGGTCAACTTAACGGACGACGCGAAGAGACAAAGCCATGGAAAGAGCTAGAAAATGACATCATGGGGGAAAGTCCGTGGTGGGCGTCGAAGGGGCGTTCCACCCACACTGTGATTGTGTATTTTAGGGACAGCACCCCGGGGAGAAGATAGCGGGAACGGCGAAGAGCTCAGGGCAAGCAAGAGAGCAGATGACTTGAGCAGATGCGCTGAGAGAGAGATCAGAGCGCAAGGGAGCAGTAGGCCGAGGACCCTTAGAGAGCGGATGGGTAGGCAGAGAGGGTACTGTTTCTTAAACTTAAGTTACCTTTAGAGGCTAAGAGAGTTTGAACTTCTTAGGGAGTCAAACTGCTGACACCTTTTTAGGGTACTAGGAATTTGCGAAGTAGGGATGTCACCTAGTATAGAGTAGGGACAGATTTAACTTGTATTCTTTTCTTTTTAGATGACGCAACGGAACCACATCATATCTATGCTTTTAATTTGTTGATTCTGGAACTGACTTTAATTGTATTCGTTTGTAGATTGAGGTTCTTTAGGGAATATATGTTCCTTCTAGTTTCTGTACTTTTGCTGAAATTTTATCCTGAGAGGATTGTATTTGCAACTTTTCTTAATTTTATATTAAATCTTTCAAACTTAATCAGTTGTAAGTGGTTCTTCAGAAGTTGCATCAGTTTATGGGGTTCATCTAACCTATGTGAGGTTTGTCTTTTACTCAATGACAGAAAATAACCGATCCAAAATTGAAGAATGAGATTAATATCAAAGTGATTAAAAAGGGTATCAAAATCTCATTCCCCGCAGTTGGTAGCAGAGAAAGATGGTTTTCTTCTTGAGGAAGACAACCTAGGTCAGGTTTAGTTTACCCCAAGGTCCCTAGTCATCGACGACCAGAAGAAGAATCCCTGCCGAAGAAGGTGCTGACGGTGCGTCAAGAGAAAAGCAGCAGAGTCGGTCGAGAGTGAGTATAAGGGTCATGCGTTGCCAGATTGCGGTGTTTTATGTTGTACCTGTGTTGTAATGTCAAGCGGAGTTGAATGCCTGTAGTGTGATTGAGGGAAGGTTGTGAGCGCGCGCAACCGGATAAAATCTTATGTCCAGAGAGGGCTTAAGTGGTTCGGGTGTATCGAACACCCAGAGTAATTTGTCTACCATTTAAAGGGGGTCATGAGGTACCATTGATCGCCCGCAGACTGATGATAGGGGGAGTGTTTGAGTGAGTGTATGAGTAACGGACGCTGGTCGTACGTTTACTGTGTGTAAGTAACCTATCAGTTGAGGCAAGCGTCTGACCGTCAGAGGGAAGACGTTTCGCCAGTCGAGGTAGCAATTACAGTTAGACTGTGGCCGTACAGTCAGAGAAAAGTGATCGCTTGGACGGAAGTAGTCATTTTTCGGCGTATGAATGAGACGTATGCAAGACCGCGAGGCAAGCTGAGAAAGGAGGAAACTGCTGCAGAGGGGACGAGTGACGTCAGCGTAGAGTCGCGCTGAGATTGGTCGGTTGGTGTAGAACCGCGTTGGGATAGGCTGATTAGCGAGAGTCGCACAGGGATTGGTGGTTTGTCATCGGGACGTAAATAAGGAAGAGAATTAATAAGGAAAATCGTAGATTACTGAAAATGAAGTGTTTCAAACGTTTAAGGGCAATCTTTAGGAGAGATAGAAGAAACTTATATGCCGGAGAAGAAGCTCCACCAGAAGGCACACCAGCTTATCATATGGCAGTGAATGTAGGCTTACACTCGATAATATGGATCTCTGAGTGGAACAAGCTAACAGAAGGGAATAAAGAACTGACGTTCCCGAGATACGGAACGTTTAAGCTAGAAGTGTTGAACCAATTGAAAGCAGTAATGCTTGCAATGAGACCTCTACCAAGGCCAACACAGTTCGAAGCACTTAGTGCATGGTTTAGAGCAGCACACGAAAAAAGCTTAAAGAGACGCCAGGAAAGAGTGAGACGATCGGTAAAAGCAGTGCAGGATGCAAAGTGGGATGAGGAAGCTAAGAAGTAGAGAGTGCAAAAGATAGAAGCAGACAAACTGTTCACCATGATAGAGACTACGGGAGAAAAGAAACCTCTAGAAGAAGATGAGGATAGCGAGTCAGATGAGGATCTGATAGAGAGGCTATTAACAGATAGACCACCTCCGTACAACAGCGAAGTCGCAAGTCCCGTACTACAGCAAGAGGACGGAGCTAGATGGGGGGAATATAAATCGATCCCAGTAACCGAGTGGGATACCAAGAAAGATGAGGAAGTACCTCAAGCTAGTTCCGAACAGAGAGTAGTGGGAAGATTCGTGGTCCAGAAGGTCCCAGAAACACAGCATGCAAGATCGTATCAAATGCCAGATGCTTTACAAGTACCTGTTACCATAGGCCCTATAGTGTCAATCTACAACCCAGAGGGGGTCCAGCAGGAGGAACAGGCACGATGGGACAGGGAAAGGGCAGAGATGGAGAATAGGAACAACGCGATAAATCCTCAGAGGCAGATACTAGCACCGACGAGTCGGAGTACCCCATTAGATTCCGCAACGGGTCCCTGGATAGAACAAGGGGGTCAAAGAGGATCAATGGATTTGAGGGGACCGAAACCAAAATCCTATAAGGAATTAAGGGAATACCTGAGAGAATGGGATACTGCCGAAGAGGCTCGGAATAAAAGTTTAGAAACAGGAACAGAATGGAGAGACCAGGATAACAAGATCCTCTCTCATTGTGGAGCTGGCGAAAGCAGCCCGGAGTGGGAGAGAGGGAGTCAAGGAAGCAGGGGAGATATTTGCCCTACTACTAGTGGCAATAGGCAAATGTGCAACGACAGGAGTGCAGGGTGTGGGGAAGTGCCTCGCGTCACCTTTAGTGAGGGAGAACGAAGGACGCAGGAGTACCGAAATACTTTCAGATGCACTCACCATACCCCGGATGAAAATGTGCAACATTGGAATCACGGGAACATGGAGAGTCGCGAAGGGTCTCGCCATGCGTCCGGTGATCAAGAACGAAGTCATGAGAATATAGGGAGTCGCGAAACGTCTCGCCATGCATCCGGTGATCACGAACGAGATCGCGGGAACATGGAGGACCGTGAAGGACCTTACCGTTTGTTGAGTGACACTAGACAGCAAGCGAGTTACAGTGGTTTAGAACAGCACGGAGGATCCTATATCGTATCTGGAGAAACTGAGCCAAAAAGACGGAATGTAGTGATGGGGAATGGAGCAATGTTCCACCACACCCCAAGGGAAGATGGAAAAGCTTGGGATCTAGAGAGATGGGAACAAAGAGATGGAAGAAAAACTCCTCACAACTCACCTGTGCTTAGGCGTAGGGCGCATAGTGGAGGTGAGAGGGATGTAAGAGAACAACCTAGGACTGACGTACTGAGAGCTGAAATAAAAGCAAGACGGATAGATGTAATGAGTTTAAAATCAGACTTGGATGAAATAATTGACGGCACAGTAGCAATAGAAAGGTTAGAGCTGTACGATCCAGATGAAATATTGTTTTTATCTAAGGATGTTACTCGAAAAGCAAGGACAGCTCATGAAAAGTTATCTGAATTAGCAGAAAAGTATATGATAGACATGTCACGAACTAAAGCCTTACAGGCCAACCATAGGCTGAATTGCACGGATCGGGATCTAGATGAGCGTAGAACGATTGGGCTAAGAGTACACGTAAGGGAACTAATCATGTGTATCAGAATATGGAGAGATCTGGATAGATGGGAGGAAAAATGGTCCAAGAGGGGATCTGTCAGAAGGAGTACACTTGTGAAATCCCAGGATACAGACCTAATGCGAATGGAAGCTTTCCCTTTGCGAGAAATCGCGAACGGAAACTACGTTCATGTACCCTGGAGTAGGGGGGATTTAGCGGCATTCACTAATTCTTTCCCAAAGCTTAGAGAGAATCCTGTGGAGTGGTACAAGCAGGTAGAGAGATTCGTGAAAATCTCTAAGGTACTGTGGATCGATTTGAACACTTTGTTCGATATCGTGGTACCCGGAGATTTGTGGACGGCATGTAAACTTAGTATTGAATGGCCCGCTTGTGAGCCTCCGAGGGATGCCCGGACAGGCGGTCCATCAGACAGAGTCATGGAAAAATACGAGAGAGTAATAACATGGCTAAAAGAGAAAGTGCCGGTGCAGGACATAGACTGGGTTAAGATAGATCGAACAACTCAGGAACCCAAAGAGACCGTTCACGAGTTCTATGAGAGGTTACTGAAAGCATTCAAACAGTACAGTGGGTTAGACGTAATGGATCCCAAAGACATAGGACAGTTTGTGTCTAAGTTTGTTTTAGGATTGAGACCAGACATAAGCTTAATGATTCAACAGCATTTGATCTGTTGGCAAAACAAACCTTTGGATGAGATTCTGAGGTATGCCAGGTACTGTAGCGATGAAATAGATTCGAAGGCAAAGAAACTAAAGGAAAAGCTGATGTTGGTACAGATGCAAGCAGCTGGAAAGGGTGGACAGCGGCAACAGGGAACAGGAACGCCAGCAAAGAAACAGAATAATCAGAGCAGAGATGAGGAAGAAAGACCGAGACCGAGAATAGATATCGCGACCCTGAAAAAGACAACAAGGTGCCATCAGTGTAACGAGGTGGGACATTGGAGACGCGAGTGTCCTTACAATGTCGAGACAGGCGAATTAGAACAGGAGGAGGAAGAGGTTCAGAACAACGTGGTTAAGGGAGCAACAGTCCCGAAGGGAAAGTTTATCAAAGGGGGGACTCAGACTCCTCGAGCCCCGTTTCCTCAACCGCCTCGCATTACAAATGGAGGGAAAACCTATAGACAAATGCCATTGTTCGTAGGAGGAGAAGAATGCTACTACGTTGATCCTCTTACAGGGCAACGTGTGAATAGGGAAGAATACTGCACTCTAGGAGCAGCCCTGGAAGTAGATCAGAGAGGACCATACGTAGAAGCCGAAGTAGCTGGATGTCCTACGACCTTTTTGGTGGATACGGGGGCCACTAGATCCACGTTGAGATCAGCGGTAGTCCCAGGTCTGCCGATATCAGGAGAGACGATCCAGGTGGTAGGAGTCGCAAACAAGAGGATGACGAATCCTCTGACAGAACCAGTGTCAGTGAAGATAGGGAATTACAGTGACGAACATCAGTTTGTGATCTGTGATTCTAGCCCGGTGTGTTTATTAGGAAGAGATCTGTTGTGTAAACTGAATTGCACAATACATTGCACACCTGAAGGAGTGGAAGTGCAGACCAATGATGAGGATGCCGATCTCGAGGTTGTAAACTCGCAGGAATGCGTGGAACTATATCCTACCTTAACAGTGGAGGAGCTTCCACAAGACTTGAGGGAGAAAGTGTCAGCTGAGGTGTGGGATTTTACTGGAGAAGAAATAGGACTGATCAAATGGGTAGAACCAGTAAAGATCATGGTAAGACCCAATGCCAAGTATCCAAGAACACCACAATATAAGTTGACACCGGAGACGATTGCAGGAATAAAGCCTGTGATCGAATCCATGATTAAACAGGGAATACTGAAGGAGATCGTGGGTAGTCCATGTAACTCCCCGATTATGGGTTTGCAGAAGCCTAGTGGAAAATACAGAATAGTGCAGGATCTTCGAAAGATTAATAATATTGTTGTCTCATGTTGTCCAGTGGTACCGAATCCATCAGTGATATTATTTCAGATACCGTTCCAAGCTGAATGGTTCACCGTGATAGACTTGTGCCAGGCTTTCTTTTCGATTCCTTTAGATGAAGATAGCCAGTATCTTTTCGCTTTTAAGCTGGAAAATCGCGTTTTAACATGGTGTTGTATCCCTCAGGGGTATACAGAAAGCCCATCGATTTTTAACCAGCTACTGAAGAAAAATCTTGAAAGTCTAGTGCTGCCCAAGAACTCAGTTCTGGTCCAGTACATAGACGACCTCCTAGTTGCGTCAGAAACTGAGGAAGCTTGCAGAGTAGACACCATCACCTTGTTAAATCATTTGGCCGAGAACGGACATAAGGTGTCTCCAAGTAAATTGCAGTATTGTCTGACTGAAGTGCAATACTTGGGCCATAGGATTGAAAAAGGAAAACGGAAGGTGTCTCCAGACAGAATAGAGGCGATCATGACGATGAACGCGCCTAAAACACAGAGAGAAGTCAGGATGTTTCTAGGCATGGTCGGTTATTGTCGACAGTGGATAGCCAACTTCTCACTGAAGGCAAAGCCGTTATTACAACTGACGCACAAAGGGGTGAGTGATCCGGTACCATGGGACAAAGATTGTTTGATGGCGTTTTTGCAGCTGAGGGAGGACTTGTGTCGCGCCCCGGCTTTAGGAATGCCTGATTACACGAAACCATTCTTGCTTTACTGCTGCGAAAGAGAGGGATGCGCTTTAGCAGTTTTGGCCCAGATACACGGAGATGCGCGTAGGCCAGTTGCTTACTTTTCGGCTACATTAGATCCAGTAGCCGCAGCGTTGCCCGGATGTCTCAAATCCGTAGCTGCAACGGGTGTCAGCATTGAACGATGTGAGAGTGTGGTAATGGGACATCAGTTAGTGGTGTACGTACCGCATTCTGTGGAATTATTAATGACCAGGACTAAGACTCAGCATCTGACGAATAGCAGGCTCACACGCTACGAGCAAGTCATATTGGCTGCCGAGAATGTGACCCTAAAAAGATGCTCCGTCTTAAATCCTGCTACGTTGATGCCACTTCCAAATGATGTGGATGATGAAATTTGTACAGATCATGACTGCCTTGATGTGACTGAACTATGCACCAAACCGAGACCAGATATCGTAGATGAGCCATTAACTGACCCCGATGAAATTTTCTTTGTTGATGGTTCATGCGTAAGAGACGATATTGGTCAGCTGAGAGTAGCTTATGCAGTTTGTACAATCACCAGAGTTGTAGAAGCCGCCTGCCTGGAAGGAGTACATTCCGCTCAGGTAGCTGAAATTATTGCTTTGACGCGTGCCTGTTTAGCAGGTAACAAAATTTGAGTCACCATATACACCGATAGCCAGTATGGTTTCGGGGTAGTTCACGATTACGGGCAGTTATGGTCTCAAAGAGGTTACATGACCTCCTCGGGTTCTCCCATTAGGAATGGAGAATTCGGGAGACTATTGTTAGAAGCATTGCAAGGACCATCAGCTATTGCGGTCGTCAAATGTGCTGCGCACACGAAAAACGTAGATTTTGTGTCGCAGGGCAATCGCTATGCTGATGAAGTAGCGCGTTACTGCGCAGAACAAGGTTATTCTCACACCAATGTAGAAGTGGGAGGAATACAAGACAGAACTGATTTAACTATGTTGTTAGACACTGTAGATACGTGGGATGAACTGAAATGTGTTCAGGAAAATGCACCAGGTGAGGAGAAAAAGGGCTGGGAAACAGCTGGGTGTATAAAAAGTGAAATGAACTTTTGGATTTCTGCAGATGGGAGAGCAGTTTTACCGAATGAACTTGTTAGTCCAATGGCAAGGAAATTGCATGGATCAGCACACATAGGTAGAGATGCTATGGTGAGGGTATTCAGACAAACGTGGTTTAATCCAAAGTTTAGAGTAGCGGCAGAAGCAGTATGTCAGCGATGTGCGATCTGTCAGCAACTAAACGTAGGAAAGAGAACACCAGTCACATTGAGTCACATTGGGAGGTCTGGGGGGGCCTTTCAATAGGATGCAGCTTGATTTTATCGAAATGCCTAAATGCAATAGACTCAGATACGTTTTAGTGATTGTCTGTATATTTTCTAGATGGGTTGAAGCTTACCCTACACGTAGATGCGATACACTTACAGTAGCAAAACTGTTACTTAGAGAGTTGATACCGAGGTTTGGGGTGCCATCCTCTTTGGAATCGGACAGAGGAACTCATTTTAACAGCGAAGTAGTGAAGATGTTGTGCTCAGCTTTGGGTATCGATCAGAAGCTCCATTGCAGTTATCGACCAGAAGCTTCAGGGATTGTAGAGCAAATCAACAGCACAATAAAGTCCAGACTTGCCAAAGTTTGTTCATCAACATCTCTGAGTTGGCCAGACGCACTTCCAGTGGTTCTTATGAGCATACGTAGCACACCAGATAGAAAAACAGGTCTCTCTCCACATGAAGTGCTAATGGGGAGAGCTATGAGATTGCCATTGGTTCCGACTGCAGCGTTATTGAACATCACAGACGACTTGATCTTGGACTACTGCAAGGGACTATCTGATGCCATTAATTCTATGTCCCTCCAGGTCCAGGCCGCAGAGGTTCCATCAGCACAGGACTTGTGCCATGACCTGAGTCCGGGGGACTGGGTTTTGGTGAAAAAGCACGTCAGGAAGAACTGCTTAGACGTGCGCTGGCGAGGACCGTTTCAAGTCATACTTGTTACGAACACTGAAGTGAAGTGTGGAGGCCTGCCGAATTGGATACATGCTTCGCACACTCGAAGAGTGCCAACACCTCTAGAAGAAACAGCTCCTCTCTCGGATGAGAATCCAGCGGAAAGCGGAGAAGCCACAGAGGGGGAAAGCCAAGCTGTAGAGGTGATCGAAGAGGCTGAGCCTGTGTCGGAACAAGTCGTTGATGGTCAGGACACCAGTGAGACCGAAGCTGTATCGGAAGAGGGAAGTAGCTGGGAATTCGAGTCAGAGACCGAACAAGATGTAAGTGACCAAGAGACGGGTCCAAGAACAAGAAGCAGGAGGACAAGGAGTGATGAAGCTAGTTGGCCAGAACGAAGGAGAAGGCCAAGCTTAAAAGCACCACAAGAAAGTACCCTTGTCCCGATCGCTGAAGATTCAGATCAAGAAGAAGAAACTACGGATTCAGGCTCTGAGAGTCCGAGAAGATCAAGAAGGGTACGTGTGCCCTGCAGAAGGTACGCCACCCCAGAGTGGACTTATCTAGCAGATGTCTTGGGGACAGAAATCTGGGAGAGTGAGAGAAGTGAAAGTAATCGATCTCGATCCATTTGTGGCAGTGGAGATATGGATGTTGACGCCTGGACTCGAGACTGAGGGGTTACTGACTTTCACACTTCCCATACCCCCATACCTAAGTCGGATCAAAGACCTAGTGCTAAATCGATTACAGTTTCCGACTTTTGGTCATCAAATTCCAGAACAAGAAGAAAAAGTCATTCGTTTTGAACTATTGGAACTTGTTATTAAAGCTGCAGGTACGAGAATAATTGTAGATGCATAAAGACTTTTGTGTTTAAGCTATAAAGAAGAAGATAACCTAGTGCCGAGTGGAAAGAAGAATAAAATTAGGGATTACATTTAGAGGACGGAGAAGGGTTAGGGTTGTCTGTTACTAAAGATAAAGAGACATTGTTGCGAAAAAGAGACTTTTGTTGGTTAAGAGCACTTTACAGACTGAGAAAGAAAACGAAGCAAATAAAGACTTGAAAGAAAACTTTTCTTCGAAAAGGAAAGAGCTACGCTGTTTTGATAACATGGAGAACGGCAACCCAAACCGAAAAGCCAAATGCATTATAGGTACACTAATAGCAGTAGTAATTTTTCTCATAGTTACAGTAGTGACGATATCATACATAGTAGGACATGAAACTGATAAAGAAACAGCAGGTGTAAAGCCTGTAACGACTTTGAAACCTGCTCTTGTTGGGAAGAAGGAGGAGAGCAATGTTATCCGTGAAAAAGCGTTACTGGTAGATGAAGCTCGTAGATTACACGTAGACGAGTCACAGGGAAACTTTAGGTCAAATGCATATGCCAAACTATTGTACGAGTATATCGATGCCATGGAGGCCAAAGATTGCTATGTATGTATGCAATTGCCGGCTTCTGTAGATGAGGGCATCCGATATCATCATCTCCCACTGACTTATGGGATAACATGTAGTTTACTGCTTAGTATATTTTATGGTAGAGAAGGGTTCGAGTACTACTTTTCAAATTATGATTCGGTACTGCCTGAAGTCCCGAATTATAAACAAATGAATAAGTGGGACTATTACAAAAAGGAGGATAGACTAGCCAAATTCTTTCTTCCTTGGGATACATTAGATACATCATACGCACGCAGAAATAATCTGACTTGTAAGGTGTCAGAGATTGAGAAGAAATTCATAGGACAAGTAGATGATAGATACAGGAGGCAAAAGATTCTAAAAATGTCAGGACAGTGGAAAACTGATTGGACCGAAGAAGAAAAAGCACACAAGAAGAAAGGGAGCAATGGTCCAATTGCTTTGGATAGAACGCAGAAAGGAAAGTTATGTTTAACTCGAAGCAAGACATATTATGAGAGTGTATTTGTAGGTGAAGTTAATTGCGAACATGCTTTTCGATTAGAGTACTATACGAAAGATTTTATGAAAGAGATGCAAGTGATTCCTAATGTGTATTTTGTATGCGGAAGAAATGCCTATGTAAAACTGCCTGACAATTGGTATGGTTCGTGTTACTTGGCAATTGTCTTCCCCAAAATATATCATGCAAAGGATTTAGCGATCATAGAAGGAAAGGCTTCGACAAGAACGAAAAGAGAAGTAGGAGATGCAGAAGTAGTAGGAGACGTATTTGGAGCGATGTTTCCTTTGTTAGGTTTAATACTTAACGATGTTAAGATCAGGAGACTAGCTACAGTCGTAGATAGATTGTCTGCAAGTACTGCAAGGTCATTAATGCTAGTAGAAGGCGAGATGCAATCGATTAGAGCAATGGTTCTTCAGAATCGACTTGCTCTTGATGTACTATTAGCTAAAGAAGGCGGAGTTTGCAAGGCTTTGAAGGTTCAGGAATGTTGTACTTATATTCCTGATAATTCAAAACCACTTGAGAAGGTCATAAGAAACATTACAGATACATCAAGAAATCGAAGATTTGACAAAAATAAATGTTTGGGAAAAAGTAGGTTATGGAGTAGGAAAGGTTGGAAGTTGGTTTGCCAACCTTGGTAAAAGCATTGTATGGTATATATTAAAACCTGTATTAATAGTATTAATTTGCATAATTACATTGTTAGGGTTAGTAAAATTGTATAAATGGTATAGGACGAACCGGTTACAAAGATCCATGAGAGAACAAGAAAGGAGATTAGCTGCTTTACAAGATCAACAGTATAACAGTTTAAGAGCACTCGAAAGGATAAAAAGAGGGAATGATGTAACTAGTTCTGTTTAAAGGTGCTATTCAAATTGCATTTAGTGATGACTCCTAAGGGTCATCAAAGGGGGGAACTGAGAGAGCGCAATTTGAATAAAACGTATATCCGAATCATATTTACAAGCATATCGTATAAACGTAAGAATGAAATGTATATCGTAACGTGAAGTTGACACTTATAAGTATAAAGTTAACAGACGTAACCAAAGTAATATAGGAAATGTAATTGTATTTACTCTTGAACGTGCATTAGATTTAGAAGGCCCGTATTCATAGTGGGCTAATGTAGAAATGCTTACGAATGGAAGAACGTGCAAAGTAGAATTCATGTACGTGTGTAACTTTAAATGGAGAAGCGGCGAGAAATGTAACTTGGAGAAATGTGCAGAGAGCATACATAACGATGTAAAGAACGAGGATAACTTTATATTCTATGTAAAATGTATTCACTTATAAGCAAAGGATTTGCTAAATGCGATTGTATATAAATATGTGTTAAAGGTTATACTGTGTAGAAGAAGTTTTGTAGAGTTTAGGTCATGTGTGATTTTAAACTGACTGACCAAGGGTTCGCAGGAGTGTAGTCCGCTGTTGGTAATTTAGTGGGCTCACAGGAGTCGTGAATAGACTTGATGTGAACGTGCGAGCCAAGGAGTCTAGTTCTTGCTAGATTTAAGGTGACAATGTCGGACGAAGTTTATTGCCTAAACGTGAGAGGAGACGCTTGGAATTTGAGTCTTGTTTTGAAATGACCATTCACAGGACCAAGAAAGGTTATTTATATAGTCGTAAAGAGTAAAGTTCTGATGAGGTGATAGACTTTTGCTCCGAAAGTGTCAAATGCAATGTCAATGAAGTCACCAGCAAGAAGACGAAGATGGCGTCTAAGAAGAAGGGTCAACTTAACGGACGACGCGAAGAGACGAAGCCATGGAAAGAGCTAGAAAATGACATCATGGGGGAAAGTCCGTGGTGGGCGTCGAAGGGGCGTTCCACCCACACTGTGATTGTGTATTTTAGGGACAGCACCCCGGGGAGAAGATAGCGGGAACGGCGAAGAGCTCAGGGCAAGCAAGAGAGCAGATGACTTGAGCAGATGCGCTGAGAGAGAGATCAGAGCGCAAGGGAGCAGTAGGCCGAGGACCCTTAGAGAGCGGATGGGTAGGCAGAGAGGGTACTGTTTCTTAAACTTAAGTTACCTTTAGAGGCTAAGAGAGTTTGAACTTCTTAGGGAGTCAAACTGCTGACACCTTTTTAGGGTACTAGGAATTTGCGAAGTAGGGATGTCACCTAGTATAGAGTAGGGACAGATTTAACTTGTATTCTTTTCTTTTTAGATGACGCAACGGAACCACATCATATCTATGCTTTTAATTTGTTGATTCTGGAACTGACTTTAATTGTATTCGTTTGTAGATTGAGGTTCTTTAGGGAATATATGTTCCTTCTAGTTTCTGTACATTTGCTGAAATTTTATCCTGAGAGGATTGTATTTGCAACTTTTCTTAATTTTATATTAAATCTTTCAAACTTTATCAGTTGTAAGTGGTTCTTCAGAAGTTGCGTCAGTTTATGGGGTTCATCTAACCTATGTGGGGTTTGTCTTTTACTCAATGACAGAAAATAACCGATCCAAAATTGAAGAATGAGATTAATATCAAAGTGATTAAAAAGGGTATCAAAATCTCATTCCCCGCAAAGACAAAACATAGATGTGTTTGGCGGCTGTTTAGTGTTAGATTACACTCCCTTCTCTGGGTTACTAGCAGCTGGTATGCGATTGATGCTGGTTGTCTCTGATGCTTACAACACTGTGAAATAATCTGTACAATTGCACCATCTGTTCATCATTCCCCAGGTCAGAGGGACTGGCCGAGGGTTAGATTATTCCTGGCATGAAGAGACATCATATCAAAGTGGTACAGTTTTCTAAGGATCTGTTTTATGCCACTGAATCATCTCTGGGTCGGAGAGCTAATATTTCCCTAGAATTCAACTGTCTATGTATGGCAGAGACCACAGGATACATCTGGACAATCTCATGTAGCTTGTTATAGGGGCTGGCTGAATAAGTGAAAGCACTCTGATGCTTAATAAGATCTATATTAGTGCAATGTTGTCATACTTGATATTGATGCTTTTGTCCTGTCCTCGTTGGTCCTTCAGAGATTAAATCTTTGTAAGCTTTTTTAAGCTATCTGGGCAAACCACACATGGGTTTGTGCTGAGGACTTAGCATGGGTTACAGTTCCAGTTACCTTCAGCAGCAAATGAACTGGATGTAAGTGCTGAAGTATCCTGGGCTGAGTCTAATGACTCCAGCCGATTGCTTTAGATAACATTTCAGTACCCACTGCTCAACTAAAGTTTCCAGAGGCAGGTGGCAACTCCTGCTGTTCCAGGATCTTCTGCACCCTCAAGCCACAGGAAAGATGTTTCAAAGGGATGAGTAGGTTCCACGTGCACCTCAGCCCACTGTGAACCTGTGTGTGTTTACGTTTTTTGTTGAATACTGCTGTGCTCATGATAATTTGGCACAACGTGTTTTGTTAAGGTGCATTGCACATACAAATAAATTAATAAAAGGTGTTGTGTGAAGACCAGATAGAGAGACTAATCTACAGAGGGTTAACGAAGAGGGATAGCTAAGGCTCCAGTGAAGTACAATGTTATTTAAAAGTAAATCTGAAAGCTGTCCATATTTCTGTCTCTGTGCCTCTCAGATCTAAGACTCTTTCATGCAGAATAAAACAAAGTGTTCCAAATGCAAATGTAAAAGTACTTGTTCACCAGAGCTTGCAAATACATGAAAAGAGGAACAATTAGGAATAACTAGCATGCTGTATTATACTAATTAGGTGTTTTGCTTCTGCATGAATACCATATGTTTGATAAATAAACCCTTTCTGAATCACATTTCGCGTCTGTAATTGTTAGGCGCAATCTAGCAGGCTCCAGAGGCGTCCTGTGTTATAATGATGCTAAGAGCTACAGGACAAATTATTCTCAGCTTCCACTTCAAGGACCTGTCTTGGCTTTTCAATGTATTCTCTTACACCCACATGTCTCTGGTAGCTGAAAAGATACTGTGCCTGGGCATAGCGACTATGTGTGCCTTTCCCCAAAGATTAAACAGAATTGATACTTTTTATTTTGTTATTTCTGATCTTGGATTGGGCATTGGTTCATGAAAATGCCAGTGAATGTGTTAAGTTAAATGGTGACTCCGCGATCAGTTAAGCGGTCGACCCCTCACGATGTCCTTCAGCTACTGTCGCCCTCAGAGTTCTAGCCCTACTTACATTCTTGACCAGGTGTTCCCTTTTAGAATGGTTGACCAACATTCTTTACATATTCAACACATAAGGTCAACACACCTCCCCGTTACACTGCATAACACTACAATGTACGCAATCCCAATCCCCATAATATGATAAAAACAAATGAAAAAAAAGATGATGCTCTGTCAAATCAAGATGACATAACAAGAGACAGAAATAATAATCAGTCATTGCATTTACGTAACAAAACATATGCAAATGGTGAAAAATAAACATATGCATTTGAAATGCTGTCATGGTTAGACATAACTTTTACTAGGACCAATATAACATAACTACCCTTCAAAGTTTTCCCATCTCATAATCCCTCCACCACCTGGCCTTCCAACAGATCTAGCACTCTGTCTCACATCAAAGGAGGCCCGGATATCCTTCGCCACCAGTGAGTGTGGATTGCAGCTCTCCTCTTCTGGAATACTGCGTCCTGGTTTGTTACATTTAACCAACCGGGACATACACCACACATCACCATTCTCCAATTCTACTCCACTCCTCCTCACTTTCTTAATGACAAAAGCACCCATGAATCTTGACGTTCCTTTCCAGAAAAACTCTGGTCTTTTCAGCAGAACTAGGTCACCAAAGGTCCATGATATAGCTTTCACACACTTCTTCTGGTCATAGCTTTCCACATATTTCCTCCTCAACGCCACACCTTGGGCCTTGGACTTGCTCAAATCATCCGCCTCTGACAATCGTCTAGCATCATAGATTACCCCATCTATCCAGGCAGGATTAAGCTTGGGGTTGCGCACCCTACCTCTCATTCAAAAGAAAGGAGACTTGAAATTAACCGGTTTGGGAGCATTGTGATGTGCCCACCACAATTCCTCTATAACTTGAGTTAACGGCATCTTAACATCTATCGCTCTCTGCACACATGATTTGACCAACCTATTCATCTGCTCCGACAAACCATTAGTCTGAGGTGAATAAAGTTCTGACCTATGATGTACAATGGACAAACCTTTCAAAAACTCTTGCATTTCTTACAGCTTCAGTTGGACCCCGTTATCAGTCACAGTGCAATTAGGCATACCCTCTATTCAATATTCCATCTTTAGAAAATCGGTCACCGCCCTGGTATCTAACAATTTCACACACTTTGTGACCACACATTTGGACGGACATGTAGTCCACCAACAATATCAGGTAGCTCTCATTTTCAGGCAACAGATAGAAACGCCCAGTAAAATCCAGCCCAAGCTTCTTCCAAGGGTCACTTCGAACCGCAAACAATGACAGTGGACTTGCTCTTATCATTTTTGGCACATAAATTGCTAACTTTTATGGCCTTCATGACTTGTTGGTCCAGACCTGGCCACCAACACAGCACTCTCAGTCAGGCCATGGTGAGCCGCCTCCCTTGGTGACCATCATGTGCCAAATCCATCACTTTCTCTCTCAGTTTCATAGGAGGAATAACTCTTTCTCCTCAGAACAGGTCATCCCTGATCTAGTTCAACTCTTCTCTGACATTCCCCTAGCCCAGCAAATTCTCCAGGACAGATCTATAAACTGCCCATCTCTTCACAATGAACTCCCTGAGCCTTTAAGCTTCTGCATCACACTCTCTTGCTTCACACTACTCCTCTTTCAAAATGGCATCCTTACAACCCCAACTCACAAGACATGACTCCAGGCAATCTTGAATGCTAGTTTCCCCGGAAACAGGAAGCCTAGACAGGCAATCTACAACACTGTTCTTCCTACCAGAGATGTGTTCAACACAGAAATTAAACTCACTCACATCCTCCACCCACCTATTAATCCCAGGGGTAACTTAATAATCCTTTCTTGTGGCAAGTAGCTGTACCAATGGCCTGTGACCTGTGCACACCACAAACTGCATACCCCAAAGGTAAAATTGTAAATGTGTTATGGCCCATACACACACCAAGGCCTCTCTTTCCACCACAGAGTATCGTTCATCCATACCCTTGAAAGATAGCAAGGCAAAGGCAACACCACACTCAACCACACCACTGACTTGTGAAAATAATATCCCCAACCTTATGAGCCTGGCATCAGTCATCACAATGGTTCTTTTCTTCACATTGACATGCCCTAAAGTGGGCATCTTACTGATACTCTCCTTGATTGCTTTGAAAGCCAACTCACACTCTTCCATCCACTTAAATCTACTCCCCCTTCTGAGTATAGACCTGATGGGTTGTGCTACACTGAAGAAGTATTGAACAAATTTGGCTCAAATCTCACTGGATCTTTATCTAGCTGAGCAGGCGCTTTCAGAATATTCATCAACACAACTGGAGCAACAGGGGGAGTAAAAGTCAGGTCGCCACCCACTCAACAAACCATAAACAACAAGAAGCCTGACTTGGCTAGAACATCTACTCTTAAATTCACGTCAATGTTGGGGTTTACAATATGTTTCAAATACTCCCTCACAAGAGCGACCCACTATTGCTACTCAAAGTGTCAATGTGTTCTATTTATAACAAAAAATTCAATACAACATAGGACAACTCCCACCCAGACATGTAAAAAGTGTGAAAAAGGAGCGAAAGCACCTCACGATCGTAACACCAAGGGGAGCTTGCTGGTTGGTACTCACTAGCACACCCACTTATCATCATAGGTTGCTTTTTCCCCATAAAGGAAAAGTGTGTGCTCTATCATGAAATTCTCGAAAACTGAAGAATGCAAATGAACTGTCCGTGCACTATGTCACAAAGGTGCCCACTGGACCCCGTGAGAATAATTGGGACAGCTTACAGCACTGAATAAAAGTTACTTTTAGCTATTAAGCTGTACCTCATTTTAAAGGTGGGAATTGCCTTTAGGCCCATAGGAACGAATGGAGCACTATAACCTAATAGCGATTACCTAATTGAAATTGAGAATCTTTAGGAATCGCATTATTTAATTGCTATTTTCTTACATACCATTTTGTATTCCTTAATTAGCGATTACCCTAAATTAATTATTTAAGGAATGCAAAATGTATTTTTGATGCATGTGGCCCTATGAGTTTTTCTTGTACCCTCACATTGTTGGTACAATATACGAGTTTTCAATCATCCCACACTCTTATTTTCACCTTGTACACACATACAAAACGTATGCTGTCCTAACACAACATTAATTTTGTCTTGAAAATGCTTCTTCAGCAAAAGTGCTGACATTTCATAAACATCCCCAACATCACCCTCCGCATTACCAACGGGTGAGATTTCTAAACTGTCATAAATATTTCACCCCTCTACCCCTAAGTTATGTAAAAGCACTGCCTGTTTTCTGGCTGATGAGAACCTCTCACCCCCAACTGCTACCAAATACGAATCAAGCAAGTTTTTACATCTTTTCCAGGGAAGTATACCATCTCCTTTGACAGATAAATATACAGGAGATGTGGGCACATTAGGAAATTAGGAAATGATATAGCAGCAGGGCAAGCTACAATCATCCCCCATGAAAGGATTGGAAATAGAAAATATCAGATAGACAGAGAACCACTTTATGGCACCTGACACTGTTCCCCTGTCTTCCTCTGAAATGTCCACCTGTAATTGCCCAAAGACAACTCAACAAGGCAATTATCAGAACTCCAGATTCCACTTGTCAGCCAGATTGCAAGTAGTATAGAACCTGGTGCAACTCAAGTACATTGAAAGTTTCCTTGAGAACAAGTAATTAAACAACAGTGTGCTCAATAATCTAATCACAAGCAGTCATACCTTTCTGCTTCAAAGGATTGAAGAACCATTATGGGTTCATATGCATTGTTCACAGCATTGTTCATATGCCAACCAGCAACCATTGCATATATGATGATGATAATACTGAAATACAACCACCATAGCCTCTCAGACACAAATTGTATCAAGGTCAGTGCCGCGATTTGGTGCCCCACATGATATCAACAAAGTGTGCTCCACCTCCAAGTCGCAAGTCGGCTGCACTTTGCGACAACTCTTCTACTCTGCAGACGAGGCTCCACACGGCGGCAATGCAGTAACACTTACCCAAATAAAGATGGCGACGACAGGTTATGGCACGTAACTCAAATGATGGCACGAAGACTCACTCTGCCTCCTGATATCAGTGCCCTCTAGGACCGCAGACAAGGATCACACCACAGAAATGCTCTATGATGGCTTAGACCACAAGGCAGTGTTCTGGCAGCACATTACAGCAAAGGCTGATCACGACCATTATGCCTCAATGACGCCGCTTATAAATCTCAGCAAACCAGCAGTCTCCGCACTTCATAGACTAGGGACAACTGAAACTTACACAATCACGTTGGTCAGCAGATAACAACTTCCAGGTACCATATGACCACTAGTTAAATGATCTTCAAAGCAGAACTGCTCTTGTAAATAGTATGCCGCAAATGTGGATTCAGGAGTGGTTGGTGACCCAGGATGCCTGTCCCCTCTCAGGCAGATCGTTGCCACTTTGATAAGTAAAATGATGACTCTGAACTCCAGCGATGAGTTAGGAAATACTTTAATAGCAAAAGTGAGACACCAACCATTAAAAAGCAGTGTATCCCTCATGATGTTCACCAGCAACTGTCGCCTTAAAAGTTCTAACACACCTTATTTTCTTGACTAGGTGTTCCCTACTAGTATGGTTGACCAACATTCTCCACATAAGATCATAACAGAATGTCAGACAGATGGAGGTACGTGATGCCTGATTTCACCCACTAATGACATCTTAGAGTTCATTCACTCTGTGCTGCACCTATGGCCTCTAAACAACCTATTTGTTTCATGGGGTTACTTTCTGCTTCTAATGTTGCTTTCATAACAACTGAGACTAGGGGGTTGTATGGTGTTGTACTTAGATTTCCTGCTGCTCAGCCAGTATACATGAGTGTGTGTGTGTGTGTGGAATGTTTGAGTGCGTCATGACTGTGTAGAATGTTGGTGTGGCTGGTGGATTGGAAGAATGACAGTTGGAGAGAGTGGGCTGAGCAGCAAAGATGCTGCTCCTGGTGGGGTGATCAACCATCTATGAATTAGCCATTACCAACTTATCTACTTGTAACTACCATCCTGTAACTTACCAATAAACATTACCTAGTATGTTTCTTTGCTATATTTATTAGTTTGGTGCCCACTTCTTAGTTTGGGCTGTGTGGCTGCGTAGGTGTTATTCCTTATACTATGTGTATTTCGTGTTTAGCCATTCTTCCATGTTTTGGGTAGAGCGTTTCACAAAGTTTTTATGCCTTTCTTCATTATGATGCATATCTTGTTTCTTGATTGTTCGATTGTGCATTGACTTTATGACATCATTATTATTACTTATTATCTGCTCTGTATACTTTTCGGGACCTACGTTTTTTCTTTTCTTTAGGGTATTTATGGTATAGGAGCTGGTTTTCTGTCCGTGTGGGTTGTGCACACCCTTTACAATGGATATAGCCTATATTTATTGATGTGCCTTTGACACTATTCATACTAGTTTTAGTGTGAAAGGAGCAGTGTACCCCATACATACATTTTTAGTGTGCAATTGGCAGTGTTCCCTATACTTTATGTAATTTTTAGTGCGCAATGGGCCGTGTTCCCTATACATTATATTTTGTTGGTGTGCAATGGGCAGTGTACCCTATACATAAATTTTTAGGGCGCAATGGGTAGTGTTTCCCATACATTATACATTTTTTGTGCACAATAATAATAATAATCCACATTTGTAAAGCGCACAATCACCCGTAAGGGTCTCTAGGCGCTGGGGGCCGTCAGGAAGATTAAGCAAGCTATTACCCAGAGTCACATGGTGCTGGGATAATCTGCTGCTGGTGCCGGGGATCGGACCGTGATCCCCAGATTCCAGAGTCAGTCGCCCTAGCCGCGGCGCCACACCTCTTCCTTGGGCAGTGTACCCTATTCTTCAAATGTTTAGTGCGCAATGGGCAGTGTACCCCATACATTATATGTTTTTTTGTGCGCAATGGGCAGTGTACCCTATACTTGATTATTATGTACGCATTATTTGAAGTGTACTATGGGTTCCCTAGTGTCATGTACAAAGTTGTGGTGTGTAGAACAGTGTGAGTGGCTTGGAATTTACACTCCGCGGGTGTTCTCCATTCTCCAGGTCCTGCACAATGCCCTCTTTAGTGCGTGGTGTGTATAATTGGGTGACTAGTTGGGTTATACACCTCCTCTGTGTCACTTTTCTCCCAACCCTGCACAGTATTTCCATGCTTTACTTGAATTTAAAATTGTTGTAAAGAGGATAGCCCCTCTAACCTCATTTTCCATGTGAATGCTTAGATTTTTTCATCTTTGTCTCATATTTGCAGTCTCTTGCATCTTCCAATTTCTGTATTTTCTTCATTATGTTCCTAAGCTATATCCTGATTTTCTCATTTGCACTCTTTTCCTTGATATCTATCTTCACTCATTCTTCCATCCTCTGTTCTTTTGCAATCTGCACTTACCTTCTGCTTCTCCTTAGTTCCTTTTCACTATGTACCTTTCTTCTCTAAAGTTACATTGATCTGTATGCAATGTAGTAACATTTCTTCTGCAAATGTGTGTTACCCTCACATACGGTCGTAACTATTTTTTTTGTTCATTGTTTTCTCAAGGGAAGAGGATATGCTGTACTTAGAGATTTCCTGCTGCTTAGCCAGTATGCATGAGTGTGTGTGTGTGGAATGTTGGAGTGCCTGAGGACTGTGTAGAATGTTGGTGTGCCTGGTGGATTGGAAGAATGACAGTTGGAGAGAGTGGGCTGAGCAGCAAAGATGCTGAACCTGGTTGGGCCATCAGCCATCTATGAATTAGCCATTACCAACTTATCTAATTGTAACTACCATCCTGTAACTTACCAATAAACATCTACTTTGACTTACCTCTTGACTACCATCCATCATTTCAACATATGGTTAGCACCTGGGATAGAAAAGGGGAAGCCTGTCGAGGCCCCCGCTACCACTGGGTACCCCTAAGTGATATCCATGGGTCTCATGTCTGCGATAATGATCCCTATTTTATTCTTTTGCCAAAAATATTTTTAACATACGAGTAGAAGTGTAAAATATTGCAGGAAATTACAGTCAAAGGCAGTGAGTCTCTAACAAAAAAGTGTCAACAAAGTAGATTATCATTCTGGTCCACCAAAAGAGAAACCCAGAGAGAACCCTCCCAAATTAACTAGATGCACTAATGAGTGAGGGTGAACGGATAGGTGTCAGTAAAAGCATGACGGTATAGGTTATGGATCCCAGTCAAGGCGGTGTATTGAGTGTAGTTACTATAAAGTCAGAACACCCAAGCTATGTAAGGGCATATGTTGACAACAAAGCATATACTCAGCATACAGAAACTACCAAGAAAGTAAGAGATAGTCAGCCCCGAGTCATGATACGCTTTATAAACTACCCAGGAGCAGGGGCCAACTAAATATCCTTCTTAATTATATCATTATGTTTACTTGATTTCTTCATTAAACAGTTCCAAATACAATGAAAACCTAAGTGTAGAATGGGCTAAAATGTGTACCTATGAATATATGTATATATTTCCTACTAACTGGTTTAATACTTACTCATTCATTTACTCCTTCATGCACTCATTAACTTATCACTCTCTCTGAAATTCATTCCATCAATCCCTCTGTAATTCACTCAACACTGACTAGCTCAGACTACAGCCTACATATGGTTTCTACCACATTCAGGTGATATCAGTTTCCAGACAACTAAGGAGTTGGTATGGAGTAAATCAAGGGAAATGCTGGTTGCATCTGGAAGCAGACTTTAGAAGATGGTAGAATGTTGCCTGTTGGGTTCATTAGCATTTTTTGTTTGTTTGATAATAAGTAAAATATCTGTTGGTTTTTTTCTCATGGATGTGTAAAGGACAATGATCAAAAACCGAGATACCATAAATGGAAAATAAATTAAACATCTACATATAGTCAACTAAAGTTTCCTCCAGTGCATGGAGATGTGTACACACACACAGACACACACACATTCATGCCCTCTGCTAGAAATCCCCCCTCATCAGCCACTAAAGGCATCTAAGGACGACCTAGTACATGAGATCAATTGACAAATTGAGCAGTATTCTACAGCATGAAGCTGAACACCAAGGTGATCCAGCACTTAATGCCTACCGACAGTGGTGGGTAGTGGTTCTGTCAGCAGTTATGTGATGGATGGTCTCTGTAATGCAAAAACAGCCCCACCTTTTATCAGGGTGCATTGACCACCCACCAGGAAAATGAAAGTCAGTCTGCCTGACAACCCTATACATAGGTGAAAAAAAATTGTCAAACATTTTCTTTTTGTTGTCTTATTTATGAGTTTATATATTAAAGCTGTAATAACAACTCATAAAAATCAAGCAAGTGGTATACTTTGCATGTCAATGATATTCACATCACAGGAAACTGGATTTTTCTGCAAAATGTCCTTTTCCTTCAAAGAAACTCTAATGGACTGCCACCCTGTTTTAATATGTCAGAATTTTCAAAATGTAATCATTCAATTTCACTTTCAGGTGCAAATGTTCTTTTCCTATGTTGTAGCTTATCCCAAGCACAAAATATTGATGTGGCCCTAAGTTTTACCTTCTACTCGTTATGTCACTAGTCAGGTCTGTGAATGAAGTTGCCTCTGATTTTAGAGGTTTACCCTAGTTAAATTAAAAAATCACAAGAAAGAAAGCCTAAGGTTTTGGTCAAATTAGAGAGATTGTATGCTTGCACTTACCTAGCATGCAGAGTGGCTTCCTGGCAAACTTGAGACGCCCCCTCCATCCTTTGTAGCGACAACAACATCCAGCGGCCCAGATCCTTAAGGCAAACTCTGCTCCAAAGATGACAATCGCAAATGTTTCCTGCATAACAACATCAAAATACATGTTCTTATTAAAACTGTATATAGGTTAAAAAAGTGATTGGTGAACTCACAACATGCCAGTATTATGAGTATTTCATTTTTCATGCATCATGGTGACACTTTCATGAACTCATAATTAACTCACGGGTTTTCTTAATTTATCACATTGTTTGCTGTTTCTAACTCCCACTATACACATCCCTGGGCACACACATCATAAAATAACAAAAGAAATACAAAAACAGGTATTACCCATTCAACAGGCACTTACAAAATACAGTCCATTCAACTATAGAGCTAGACGAATATTTTGTTGCCCATGAATTGCAAGTCAAACACAAATTCTGAAACATTTGCCAATCCCCCACAATGTAGACGCAGGTAATTTAACCACTGGATTGAAATTTGTGAAGCAAACATCGCTTTTTCAGGAACAAGCTCAATTTTGTAGCAAATGAATTGATTTTTTGAGATCATGTACTGGATTGAGATTAGGAAATACAATGTCGCTCTTTTTTTTTAAACATTTCTTTATTGTCTTTTTCATCACATTCACTGCCATTGCCATAGCATGTTCTGTTAGGAGAAAGCCATATAGATCAAGTACAGAAATAAGACCCTAAGTAATCAATTGCATAAAGAAATGGACAACCAATGAATAAAGGAAGAGCGACCAGTAACTACAGCAAGGTCTGCAATGGACCTAGTCATGTACAAGCACGTGGCGCATGGAGGAGAAAAGGGGTTGCACTGCCTCAGTGGTGACCTATTACTCCAGGAATTGACTATTTTTCAGCAAATTTTTTGATATATATAAATGAATGTAAGTGTTTTTACAATTATATATATATATTTTTCAAACATCTATAGACTTTTTCAAGCAAACTAACATTTTCTCTAAGGACAGCCAACAGAACGCATCCAGAGCCATGTACTGCTGCGTGGATCAAATATTATGTCACAATACTACTACTGCACTTTATCAAAAGCCTTTGATGCTTTTGGATTTAGGAAAGTTTCTGTATCTCAATGATACCAAGATAGGCATTCTCCTCGCTGGTTGCACGCCCAGTGCCTAGGTACCACCAATACGCTGCCTGAGACAAGGAAGAACCTGCTCCATTGAGGCCACAGCACTGATTTGCACTCTGATGCTCCAGCAATTCAAATATCGAAATACCACCTACACCCTCTTTTCCAAGAAGCAAAAAGATAAAATCCCAGAGGATACAATGCACAGAAACATAGATATGCGAGTCTCAAAGCTCTACACCTTCTCACAGTGCGGCAAATATATGGGACCGGACCTACATACTGTGATAGAGAGTAAACCTGAGCACATGCTAACCTCAACCATCACTCTGACATTTTTTTTGTTTGACATCATCAACTACATGGAACGTTAGAACTAAATCATAGAGGAACGTGGAAGGGACACAGCCTTTACAATGTGGTGTTTACAACAACATGCCTTTACCACACAATCCCTTTACCACACAAGGGATTGCCTTTACAACACATGCCTTTACAACGCATGCCTTACAAAGAAAGGAAAGCATTTCTAAGGAAAGTGTGTATTTGTGTGTGTGTTTGTGTGTGTGTTTATTTATTTATATATATAATTTACGTTTAGCGTTTAGGGCTTAGGGGTGGGTAGGGTAGTGGTATAGGGTGTTAAGAGGACTGCCGTCCTCGCCACCACAGACGACATCCGCACCCTCATCGGCCAGGGCCATATGGCAGACCTCATCCGTCTAGACCTCACTGCAGCCTTCAACACAATCTCCCACCACACCCTCACCGCCAAACTCCACAACGCCGGCCTACAGGAAACTGCCCTCGACTGGATCCGCTCTTTCCTCAATGGCCGAACCCAAAGAATCAGACTCCTGCCTTTTGTTGTAAATAAATAGTCCAAGGAGTAGGCCATGTGGTAGTTCCAAGTAGTTCCTTTATTAGTTTCAGTTATAGTTGTAGAAGATGAAGGTAGGATGGTAAATAGGATAGAAGTAAAGATGTACAGCCCCACCAGGAGCAGTCTCCCTCTGCTCAGCCTCTCATCCTCCAACTGACGCTCTCCACCAGTCCACACACCAACATTCCATGACATCACACATTATTCTCCTGCCATGCAGGCTGAACAGAGAGAGCATTGATGTGAAGAAAGAAGAGGGGAATTAACCATTACAACATATCCTCTCTCTTCACAACAAAAGGCAATAGAAGAATAAGAAGTAAAGAAACAGAAGGAATACAAAGTCATTGCAATAATGGAATGCAATAATGCGATGAATTAAAATAGAACATAGTGCAATAATGCAAAACAATGAAATGCAATGTAATAATAATGCAAATGCAAATGTGCAATGAAATCAAGCGATAACCAAGAATTCAATGTAATGCAATAATGCTATAACAAGAAAATACAAGAAATAACATGACAGCAATGACAATGAATGCACAATGAAATATAAGCAACTTAATGGCACGCACACCATCCCCATTTCTCTCAAAGGAAGGCAAAACAAGACCTGTGCCACGAAAATACCCACACTGAAAGAGACAATACGTCACAAGCAAAAGAAAGAAGAAGAGAAACACACGCACAACATAAGTGCACCTGATGTCTCAGGCTCGCCTATGTGAAAAAGATCCAATCATCGGCAACAAAAAGAAAGATGGATAAACAAGAGCCGTTAAGTAAACAGCGAACCAGCGCTGAAACTTGACTGGACCATAACCAGAATGTATAAGAATGCATGCGTAACAACTAGTACTCAACAAAGAAGACACCAATGAAAAAAAGAAAGAAGAAAGAAAGAAGATACACCTCACATAAATAACAAGTAACGGGATACACTCACCCGTAATCAAAATACCGGGATACACTCACCCGTAATCATAATACCGGGATACACTCACCCGTAATCAAAATACCGGGATACACTCACCCGTGATAATTGTAAATTACAGGGAAACCATCACCTGTGTAAATATCAAGAATGTACAGGATACACTAATATATGTAAAATTACAGGGTTACCCTCACCTGTATAAAAATGCACTAACTCATAGAAATATCATTCAAGCAATGAGATACACTCACCCAAACATTCAAGCAGTGAGAAACACTCACCAAACTGCAATTTTAACTTTGTCACGTAAATGTAGACATTTGATAATACTCAGCACATATGCAAAAACATTGATAAATCATTACAATGAAATAACATTTTAAACAGAACAAGAATCGGTACTCAGCTTGTTAAAAATCAAGGCATAAGCGATTCCAAAACATGCCAGAAGATGGCGCACAGTGTATATTTTAAAGAATAAAGGCCGAATAATGAAAGTTTCTAAATAATACAAAATCTTATCTGTGCCAAACTGGAAATCAGGAATCAGAAAGAAGTGTTCAAATAACCAGCAGTCAAAACGAAGATGTAACTCCTTGTATTTCTAAAAGCATTTTCCATACATATCCACGGAGAGGGAACAGTTCTCAGGAAGACATGAACTGCGACCTAATCCCGATGAAATCTCTGTCTGTGGTACTGGCGCTTGATGTGTAGTTCTTCCTTCTTGAAATGGCGGCACGTAAGAAGCACTAGCGTCGGATGGCTCACGGCAGGTGCGTGCTCTCACAAACTGGTACAACGTCATAGAAGCACTGAATTCCCAGAGAAAAGAGACGCAGGGACTCATGTGACGCCAACAGCACAGGAAGATATGGGAGATAGAAAGATCACGCGACGAAGGCTCGAGATGATAAAGTGCCACACAGTCAATTCAAATGTCGCAGCAATAACGTAAGTAACTGTAAAATACTCCCACAGCGCAGAGAATGAGGCCATTTTAAACAATAAGCAATGTAATTTGAAACAGTCTGACCTGAAATAGAAGGCAGTGAGATGGGCCTGATGCTTGCTCCAAATACCATCAAACCCTGCAATTCACATTAAAGGTGTGACAGTAGAAACGATGTGTCTACCCAGTACTCATTCTCTTTTTAGAAGTGAGTGTCCCATGCAGAGTTTAGATGACTCCCACGCTAGCAGACTTTGTAGAACAACGCAAATGCAGGTATATTGTCCCACTTTGGTAGAGTAATAAATTAATGAATAGTGCCAGTCCAATCAAAATAAAAGCTGCTGCTCAAAATAGTTGTCATAGATAAAAGCATGACTCACATGAAAGATGCAGGTTTCTGTGGATGACTGGTAAGCACTGTGGCAGTCACATCTGGTCACAGGTCAGAAAAGAAGAATCTGGCACGCCCAAGTTGGAGGCTGACCGGTATCAAGGTCACTGGTGGGGCTGGGGCTGCCAGTTTCTGTAGTACTTGAATATTCACGTAGATGCTTGAAGCTTGTAATTCGTAAGTTATAATTTTGTAGTTGCAGTTTCAATGTTCCTTGTAAAAGAAAATTCAAAATCTGTAGGTTCAAGAGTCCAAACGTCGCCAAAATGTTGTAGATGAATAGTCCAAGGAGTAGGCCATGTGGTAGTTCCAAGTAGTTCCTTTATTAGTTTCAGTTATAGTTGTAGAAGATGAAGGTAGGATGGTAAATAGGATAGAAGTAAAGATGTACAGCCCCACCAGGAGCAGTCTCCCTCTGCTCAGCCTCTCATCCTCCAACTGACGCTCTCCACCAGTCCACACACCAACATTCCATGACATCACACATTATTCTCCTGCCATGCAGGCTGAACAGAGAGAGCATTGATGTGAAGAAAGAAGAGGGGAATTAACCATTACAACACCTTTCCTCTCCAAACTCACAGAGATCAATTGCGGAGTACCCCAAGGATCATCGCTCAGACCCACGCCCTTCAACGTCTACATGGCCCCTCTTGCCATCATCGTGAGACAGCATGGACTCAGCATAGTATCCTACGCTGACGACACACAGCTCGTCCTCTCCCTCACAGATCAATGGTACACCACCAGACGCAGCTTTCAGGAAGGAATGAAAAATGTTGCATCCTGGATGTGCAGCAGCTGTCTGAAGTTCAACTCGGAGAAGACAGAAGTCCTCATCCTCAGACCCACCCCCTCAGCATGGGATAACACCTGGCAGCCCACCACCTCGGCAATCCCCCCCACTCCCACGGGCCACACCCGGAACCTCAGCATCATACTCGACTCCTCCCTCACCATGACCCGACAGATCACAGCAGTCTCCGCTACGGATTCAACACCCTCCTCATCCTTCGCAAGACCTTCAAGTTGATCCCTTCGAATCCAGAAAGACCGTCACCCATGCACTCATAACAATCAGATTGGACTATGGAAATGCCCTCTATGCTGGAATCAACAAATTCCTGCTCTATACGCTTCAGACCATCCAAAACACTGCAGCCAGACTTGACCTTGGCAACCCGCAACATGAACACATGACTCACCATCTACACTGGCTCCTCGTCAAGAAGAGAATAAAATTCAAGCAACTCAGGCACACCTACAAATCCCTCCACAACACCAGAACCCCATACCTCAAAGAAAGAGTCTCCTTCCACGTACCCAAGAAAAATTTCAGCTCCGCCGACTTTGATCTCGCTGACACCCCACGTATCCGCAGAGCCAGAGCGGGCCGAGGAGCCTACTCCTACATCACAGAGACCTGGAACGAGCTCCCGCTCAGCATTAGATGTTCCCCTACAGTGCATACTTTCAGGAAGAGCTTCAAGACCTGAATCAGAGCAGCATGACCCCCCCTCCCCAGCGCCTTGAGACCCTCATTGATGAGGAACGTGCTTCTCAAACCCCTGATTGATTGATTAAAAGTGTTTATGCATGGGTAAGGGTATTGGGTAGGTAAGGCTGTAGGGTGATAAGGGTGTTTTTAGGGTTTCTAGGTGGGTAAAGGTATTAGATGGTAAAGGTGTTTGCAGAGTTTATGGTGTGGGTAAGGGTATTGGGTGATAAGGGTGTTGTTAGGGTATAGGGATTTGTAATATGGCCGAGATACCCGCCACCCCCTCTCAACACAATCCCCAAGAATTGGGAAACCGGAAACAGTTCTTGAACTTTTGGAAGGCGGGAAGGGAGTCACCCTTCCCGGCCGTATTTATTAAAATATGAAACAAAAGAAAACATTAAAATAACAGTTTCATATAATGTACAATTTCATTTCCACATTACGATGTTGGCTAACCTTAACAGATCTCTAATACAAAGGTTCTCCTAGCCGAACTAACATCCTACAAAACATTTGACTTGAAATTGTACATCCTAACGTTAAGGGCCAACGGCAAGGTCGTAACCGGTGTCAGATCCCTAAACCAGAAATACCCCCCTCACTTGTGAGAGGAGCGACCGCACAGAGGCGTACCTCAAGTGCATCTACCAATTTCCCTTTGTACTTGACGGGGGCCCCAATAAACTCGACGCCATTTAACGGTCGTTCGAGGACTCGTGTGAGGTGTCTAAAAGGTAGCGTAAACCCCCTCCCGCACCCCACACAACTTACCCATCTGCCGTCGCAGATGTCCTGGCCCCGGGAAATTCCCCAGGAGGGGCCGTAGCCCCTCCTATCCAGGAAGGGGCCTTGACCACCTTTCCTTTCCTTCCGGCGGCCTCTCCTTAGACAGGACCGCCTCCCCGTTGAGGGGCCAATTGGCCACCTCCCCCGCGCGCTCCCATCCGTAATGGGTGACGCCCCCTCATAGGGATCTTCCAATTACTGCTCACCGATCATGACCTTACCGCCCGACCAAAATAAATACGACAGTTCTACCTAAGTTACTAAGATTTACAAAGCAAAACAACATTTATTATCAAGCGTAAATACTGATCAATCCTTGTTCAAAATTACTTTATTTGCAAAACATACTGAAAATAACCAATCTTTATTGCATCGTTAAGAAATTTCACGACAATCATCACAACCTGTAAGAAAACAGAGAAAACAAAAGATACTATATCAACTGTATCTACCACGAATCGCTGTCCTCAGGGGCTGGTGGGTGGGTCAAAATTGCTCTTCGTTCCGTCTCGAGCTCACGTGCAGCGGGGAGGTGCAGCTTCAGAGCACAGGAACAAGAGGATGCTTTCTTGGCTTCCGCTCCTTTTATCCGTCTTCAGGGTGGGCGTGAACCCGCCCCCGCCTGCCTCCGAGGGCGTGGCCGGCCGCGTTGGTGTCTAGGCCAGCCCACTCTAGGGCGGGAAAAGGCACGCCCCGGCTACGCCGCTTCGGGCATACCAGCCGAGACTCGCCTCCCGCCCAAGATGGCTTCCCGGGGGGATCGTGGTACTCCACCATACGTTCGGGGGGACCGATTGGTCGCCCCTTTCCATATGGCCGAGATACCCGCCACCCCCTCTCAACACAATCCCCAAGAATTGGGAAACCGGAAACAGTTCTTGAACTTTTGGAAGGCGGGAAGGGAGTCACCCTTCCCGGCCGTATTTATTAAAATATGAAACAAAAGAAAACATTAAAATAACAGTTTCATATAATGTACAATTTCATTTCCACATTACGATGTTGGCTAACCTTAACAGATCTCTAATACAAAGGTTCTCCTAGCCGAACTAACATCCTACAAAACATTTGACTTGAAATTGTACATCCTAACGTTAAGGGCCAACGGCAAGGTCGTAACCGGTGTCAGATCCCTAAACCAGAAATACCCCCCTCACTTGTGAGAGGAGCGACCGCACAGAGGCGTACCTCAAGTGCATCTACCAATTTCCCTTTGTACTTGACGGGGGCCCCAATAAACTCGACGCCATTTAACGGTCGTTCGAGGACTCGTGTGAGGTGTCTAAAAGGTAGCGTAAACCCCCTCCCGCACCCCACACAACTTACCCATCTGCCGTCGCAGATGTCCTGGCCCCGGGAAATTCCCCAGGAGGGGCCGTAGCCCCTCCTATCCAGGAAGGGGCCTTGACCACCTTTCCTTTCCTTCCGGCGGCCTCTCCTTAGACAGGACCGCCTCCCCGTTGAGGGGCCAATTGGCCACCTCCCCCGCGCGCTCCCATCCGTAATGGGTGACGCCCCCTCATAGGGATCTTCCAATTACTGCTCACCGATCATGACCTTACCGCCACAGGCCGGATAGTTGACCGGCTATCCGGACCCCCCACAAAACACTCCTACCTAAAGGTCATGCTGTAAACTCCTTAACCATGCTATGAAGTCTCCTATGAGTAATTCGTTCCCCACCCGGGACAAATGAACACCGTCCCCCAAATACATACTGTCCCCTTTAATACAACCATGCGAAACAGAATGCAGTGTACTTGAACGAAACAATCTACTCATTTTATTATTAATTTTCCTTACTGAATGATTCAGCGCAGAAACAGAAATAGCCCCCCGCCACACTTTCCGTGGGATCATATGGGACCATGCAATTGTGCACCCTGGAACTCTTCTCGCCAACCAACTTACCGTGGAAAGCATCGCCTCAAGAAGAAGTCGTCTACCAGTGGTCACCAAATCATTGCCCCCAAGATGTACTATGACTACAGACGGCGGTGACCTTGTCCGCCCTAACAAACCCTCGAAAAATGATCGAAACTGGTCAATACAGAGCCCGCCCTTTCCGTAGAAGGACACACTGTACCCGTATTCCCCAGCCACGTGAATCATGTCACCTGCTTTGAATACGTCCGCGGCACGCCTCACGTATGAGTGGCCCACGACCCACACCTCCTTTTTCACAGCCGGCAATGTCTGACCGCTGGCCCCCCGGTGTCGGGTCGACTGGACAGTCCGCCCCGCCTCGTAGGCTTGCGCAACTGAAAACCAAACAAAAACAAGAAGCGTGAGTACATCATTACAGCTTCACAACATGTGCAACCGCACATACCTCTTATAACAGTTCGAGGACCAACGCCCCACACGTTTTACTTGTTCAACGTTCAGACCCCTGGCTGTAGCTTCCGTAGCAGCCCCTATCCGAAAGGAATGGGTCCCAAAGTCGCCGGGGTTCAAGCCTGCGGCAGAAATCGGCATCGCAAGCACCCGCTGAAACTGAAACCTCGTCAGTGGGGTGGCGTCAGCGTGTCTTAACAAGGTCCCCCCCCATGCTGCCACCCTCTGTGCTAAATATTCCTCTACGCACCCCACAGGGCACATGGCAGACCCGGGGATCCTCTGGATGATTACGCAGTCCCCGATTGTATCCTGATCGGATTTGGACCTGACAAACGAGACCGTCATTGTCTCCTCCCTGACCTGAATGTGTTCCCGGCACAGTCCCCCCATCGTATCCTGCTTGTTCCTTGCCACTAATTCGCTTACCCGCATAGCCCCATGGAATGCTAACGCAAATGCGGCTCGGAACAACACTGCTTCGTACTGGGATGAACATGTTACCGGTAGCACGGATAATAACAGGGCCAACCTATCCAGACCTATCGGGTGCCTATCGTCTACTCTGCGACCCTCAAGGCGTTGCCACCCACGTAGCGCTTTTTGCACAACGAAAGACGCTGTCGGGTCCTGGATCCCATGAGCCCTTGCCATGAAGGAAATGGCGGCCCGATGCCTCTGGGCCGTAGCTACTGACTTGCCTGCGTGACGTAAAGAGAGCAGGAATCTCACTACACACTCTTCCAGACCACAAAGCTCCCTCCCGGCAGTACCCAAAAAGGCCCAATAGGAACGGAACGCCCCTTCATATGCCTTCCTCGTCCTGGGTGCTAAACTCTCTCCCACGAGGTCTTGTAGTTCGGGGCACCGAGAGACCAGAGAGCTTCGGGAAAGGGTGCCGCCACCGGGTCCGCTGTGGGCAGAAAACCCCAGAAGGCCTGCATACGGAAACGAGAGAGCGCATCAGCCGCTTGGTTCATCACCCCCGGCACGTGTCGCGCCCTAAACAGTACATTCAGTTGCATACACAACAACACAATTTCTTTGAGCAGTCTCAGAATCAATTTGCAACGTGCTGCCTGACTATTGATACACTCAACCACGGTCATGTTATCAGACCAGAACACCACAGAGTGATCCCTAAACCCCTCTGGCCATGTTTTCAAGGCCACCAGAATAGGGAACAGTTCGAGAAAAGCAATGTTACTCGTCAACCCGCACTCATGCCACCATGACGGCCATTTTTGAGCCGACAATTGTGTACCCAATATGGCGCCAAAACCCATACTCCCCGCCGAGTCTGTCCATAGCCCCAACTCCTCGGAAGACACTGCTGGTTTATTCCAGACAATTCGACCATTGAAATCCGCCAGGAATGCAATCCAAATGCGCATGTCCTGGCGAACCTCTGCCGAGAGTCTCGTACGATGATGTCCTTTCTTCAAGCCGACCATGGACTGTGCGATCGAGCGGGAAAAGGGGCGCGCCATCGGCATTACTCTCAGGGCAAAATTCAACTGACCCACCACCTGTTGCAATTGATGCAGATTCACTTTCGTTGCACGAATACATGTCTCAGGGGATAACCTGAATTTTAACACCTTTTCTTTAGGTAATCGAAAACAACCTTCCACCGAGTCGAGCTCGATCCCCAGAAACTCGATCAAGGTCGAGGGGCCCACCGTCTTACCTGGCGCCAATGGCACACCGAATTGATTCATTAGGACACAAAATTCATGTAAGGCCTGTCCACACTCAGAATCCCCGGCTGCCCCCAGAAACAGAAAGTCATCGAGATAGTGCATAACATGTTGAAAACCTGTCTTCCTCGTGAATACCCACTGCAGAAAACAACTGAATTTCTCGAAATAGGCACATGAAATCGAGCATCCCATTGGCATACATTTATCCATGTAATAGCGACCCTGAAACTGAAAACTAAGGAGACGCTGATCGTCTGGCTGTACCGGGAGCAACCGGAACGCTGACTCGATGTCCGATTTGGCCATCAGCGTCCCGGGCCCCAGGCGATTCAACATGGCAATGGCCTCATCGAAAGATGCGTACCGCACCGAACATACTTCCGGGTCTATTGCGTCATTCACGGAAAGACCACGTGGGGCTGATAAATTGTGTATCAGCCGAAACTCACCCGGGTCCTTCTTGGGGACCACCCCTAGAGGAGAACACACAAAATTAGCAACTGGTGGCAAATCGAATGGACCGGCGACACGACCTCGAGTCACCTCTTTCCCAATCTTCACCCGCACCACTGCCGTGTGCTGTAAGACCGACATTTGATTCTTACAGTCCGGTACCCCCTGAAAATCCCCCACTGGGATGCGGAAACCATATGAAAACCCGTTCCGTAACACCCCAGCGGAAGCATGATCTGGGTATTCGCTGAGCCAAGGAATCATTGCCATGGTATCAATCGGGGTCGGTAAAGGCGCCCCTCGGACTATATTAGACCTGTTTGGCGCCTCCCTTACCACCGTTATCACCCGTTTTGGCTCTGCACATGGACTCAGGATGGGATGGCTGCCCGCACCCCCCACACTCATGTCTGAATTTGCATGACCCCTGGGGCCTGGTGCATTTGCCCCTGTTAAAATTCCAACAGATCCCCCTTTTACCTGTGTTGCCACTCGGCTTCGTGTGGAACTCGTTACCTGTACCCGTCCGAAAGGGCGTCCCAGAGTTTTGGCGGGAGGATTCCCCCCCGTTACTCCCTACTAATGGCACCTTCAACATCCCTGTACTCTCCATTTTTTGCCAAGACACAGAGTCGTAACAATCCCAAGACAACAACGGGTTGTGTTCTTTAGCTTTTCTAAACAGGTTATCATAGCAGAACCACTGATTGCCCCCATATGCCACAGAATACTCCATAATACGTGACTGATAAATGGGTAACTCGGTCAACAACTCAGGTCTGCGCTCCCCCATGATGGAAGTAAAAATTCCCCACGCTCTGCCCCAAGTACCAATGGTCTCGTCGACCTTAAAGGCGGCCATTTTTGCGCGCCAAACACTCGGATGCATGAGCTCCTTTTGACTCTTTACATGCTCGATCTCGTAATGGTCGGTAAGCAATGAAAACATGTTTACATATTTATCCGCCCAAATCAATTCCTTGACTTCTAGTGGGACGTGCTGGGCAATCTTCTCCTTTCGAGAAGGTGCAGATTCCCCCCCCCGCAATCGGCAATGGCCGCTTACCTGAAGTAGACCCCACGCTTGTCGCCGAACTTGGGCCTGCTGTACTTCCAACCGCCGGGACCTGCGGGGGAACAGGAGATGGAGTCTTCGCAGCCTCCCTAGATTCCCGCAGTTGCCTCATCACTGCCCGGGCGTCGTCAGCCGTGGCGCCCTCGCTATCGTTTCCCAACCACGCTGCCAATTGCGCCGCTAACTCGGGGGGCATATCCTCCCTGTTCGCAGGGGTGACCACCACAGGGATTGGATTCCCCTCCTTTGGCGCCGGGGTTGGCTCTTCTCGTGGCGCTTCGGGAACCGGGGTCTCCCCCCCCAAGTGCTCCCCTTCTGGGCCTCTTGCTCTTTCCACCGGGAATTGTTCCCTGTAAAGGCCGTTTCGGTCCTCCCTCCCCGTCCTTAGCCTCAACCTTTCTCTTTAGATCGGCTATCTCCTTCATGAGTATGCGGAGCATCTCCTCGGTACCGACCCGCTTTCCGACCTTCTTCGGCATTCTTAGACGGGATATCTGTAAGACAAAAAGAAAGATTACAACGCTCAAAATTGCTCTTCGTTCCGTCTCGAGCTCACGTGCAGCGGGGAGGTGCAGCTTCAGAGCACAGGAACAAGAGGATGCTTTCTTGGCTTCCGCTCCTTTTATCCGTCTTCAGGGTGGGCGTGAACCCGCCCCCGCCTGCCTCCGAGGGCGTGGCCAGCCGCGTTGGTGTCTAGGCCAGCCCACTCTAGGGCGGGAAAAGGCGCGCCCCGGCTACGCCGCTTCGGGCATACCAGCCGAGACTCGCCTCCCGCCCAAGATGGCTTCCCGGGGGGATCGTGGTACTCCACCATACGTTCGGGGGGACCGATTGGTCGCCCCTTTCCAGGATACTGGGTGATAAGGGTGTTTTCAGGATTTAGGGGTGAGTAAATTTATTGGGTGGTAAGGGTGTTCAAGAGGCCACAAATTGTATTAATTAATCCCAGTCCTGTTTTTTAGCCAAACACACCTTTGTATCATGGGACTTTGAAGTCCTTATACCTAAGGTAAAGAACAATAGGGCATATTACCAAGCAATAGCGATACTTATCTCTATTGCTTGGTTAGCGAGAAAAAACTATCGCCGAGCTCCGGCGATTTTTATCGCAGATAAACCTTGGTACTACCAAGGTTTATCGCAAATGCGATAAGAATCGGAAATAATGCCTGAATATCGCTGAAAAGTCTGCGATATTCAGGCATTACTGAGCTAATGCTCTTAGACATGTTATCCACCTACCATTGGATAACATGGCTAAGAACTGCTCAGGGGCAGGTGTTAGCTTTTGGAGATATTCGCGCTCAACGCGAATATCTCCAAAAGTTGGTAATAGGAGATAGCGATGTAAGCGACTGTTCCCAGTCGCTAACATCTTGGCACGCCCACTTTGCATGTCATTAGTGATAAATATCACTGACATGCAAAGCGGGGCCCAAAATGGTCGCTATCTCCCACTAGCTGTCGCTAACTGGTGTTAGCGACAGCTAGGTAATAGGGAGATAATTTTATCTCCGCTTTCTTGGCTTTTAAAGCCAAAAAAGCGGAGATAACCCCCCTTGATAATATGCCCCACTGAGAATAATACTATGAGATGTACACTTCTGTTGACTAGAGAAAGAGTAGGGGATGACCGTGTCACACATGCTGTGTGGCCAGGTGCGAAAGCAGCATACAAGAACCCACAGAGCAGGGTTCAGATTTTAGTACCCAGAGACAACTTAAGTGAATTGTAAAACCATACAAAAGAAATAAAAACATTATAAAGACGTTGAAATAAACAAAGGAACAGCTACTGGCTGTTCTGTCCATGTGCGTATAATTTTAAGGTGTAATACCTAAACACAATTTCATTGCCCTGAAATATAGTGGTGGATGTAGTGCCTTATGAGTCCGAGATGACAGGACCCTTACAGACTACATAGAACAGCGTTGTATGTGCAGACAGAATTCATGCTTTAAAATGTTCTGTTAACGGTTACATCCTGAGGAATAAAGACATGTAATAATAGCAAGCTCAGTGTGTGATGTAGTCATTTACATGTACCCTGGCTAGGTAGGACACTACAGTGACTTGTACTTTGCATGTCCTTAAAATAGTTTTTGGAGTATTTATATTACCGAGCTGAGCAAAAATGTGTTGTTTGAAAAGTTCACAGATGCCTCTAGCAATTTTCAGCAATTTGGGTCCTGGACAACATGCAACAGAGGAGAAACAATTGTGCTGCATTTGAAACTCTTCCTCTGAGATCATGGAATATAATTGCTTCCTGAAACTAGGCCAATGCTAAAATCTTGAAAAACAAGAGCCTATAAAGTATTGAAATTGGAGGTCAGTAGTTAAGAGTTCGAACAGAGATTGCATATATTTTATGGTCATATCTATATACTTTTATAACTTAATACCAAAAGACACATTAAAAAGGAATTTTTTTCAAATTATATAACGAAGAGTAAGGTTCATATAAGTCTCCAGAACAAGTACTATCGTGCATGAGACTGTAAGTAGAAAGGAACATATTTAATAATGTGGAACTAAATGACCTCACAATAAGTGTGCATCAAGTATATATGTGAATGTCCATCTCTTCCCCTCTCAGAATGTACACAGCTTGGGAGTTTTCTTTTGAGCCAAGTTATCCCTCAGGTCACTTCTGTAACATTGAGTGGCTTCAAGTTCCTCCCTGCCCTCCCGAGAATCTACTTCCTTCCTACATACCCTCCAAAGAATAGTAGTCTCTTCTCACTTTAGGAGGGATGCACTAGTTTATATGTAAGACTCCATCCCAGCTATGGCAGTGGCATCTCTATCTGGCTCCCTGCAAGACTCTTATTATATTCTGGGGACCCAATACATCTCTGTTGGCCTAATCTACTGACTGAAGAACAATCACCACATTTCCATTGCAAAGAAATCTCGGTAGAGGCCACATTTCAACTATCGCTGTGACTCCGATGTGTATCTTCCCTTACTGAATGTTTGAAATGTTTGGGTTGGGCTTACTGCTTCGACAGGCCTCTGCAATGCAGGATAGAAATGACAAGAGACCCAGATATGCCTTGGCACAGTCTAGAGTGAGTAACATTGCCTGCAGAGTGATACTTGCTGTGTGTCTGTAGGTCAAAGGATGGAAAAGTATGAATGATTTTCAAGTTTCAGACAGTCTTGATCTGAGAAAGATAAAAGACCTTGCACTTGCACTACAGGTCTTGACTCTCCTACCCTGGCCCTTCCGCAGGAACATGAGGACAGATTGGAAACTCAGCCCCAAGTGTTATACGCCCTGGAATTAGGCCAGTTGAGGGTCACTGGCATGCAGATTCTCAGGTCCACTGTTCTCAGCAGCTATCTTCAATAGGTCAAGAGGTTCAGAATATGGAAGCAGGTTGCTGAAATCTGCCCTAAGAATCTTTCTGTTAGGCAGTAACTGGGTTGTTTGCTGCTGGCCACCACTGATAGAAGTAACAGCCCCAGTGAGGTATGCAGGGTATTGAGAAGGGCCTGCTACACTGATCAGAGGTGGGCCTTGCTCTCAAATATTAGTCCTTAGCTAACTAGATAGGCTGAATGTTTTTCAGCAGGGTATCTTGGCATATATATTTCAAGACAGACCCTTCGTGACTTTTGAGAGCCTACACCACACACCAACTCGCAAGGTCTTCCATCACTCTAGTGATTGTCTACTGCTCCCTCCAGAGCAGGTAGGTGTAGGACATTCTTGGGTTTACCAACAAGCAAGGGACAGATCCCCCTGCCCTTGGTGATAGAGATTAAGAAATGTAGCAATAACTCGTGTGAGTGACAAGGTTCTGTATAGCTGAGGGTGGTTATATATGTTACCTGAATGAGAGCAATTAGCTGCATGTTGACATGCTATTCCATAAGGCTGTGGCCTTATAGATACATCTGATTGCTTATGCTTAGCACGATTGGTAAATTAATTTCATAGTATGCCACTTATGGCCTGATTTAGAGTTTTTCTGGAAGGGCTACACCATAACAAACATGACGGATATCCCATCCGCCTCATTACAAGTGCATATACCCTATGGCCCTTGTGATAAGGCCGGTGTGCTATTTGTCACATTTGTAATAGAGTACCCATCTCCATATTTTAAAATTAGGCTTTAAGTCTGCTTAGCAGGAATTGTAATTGGTCCTGTGAGCGAGACGTTTAAATATGTATCCTGGTTCCCCAATAATCAGTTCTGCGCACAAGCTTTATATTTGACAATGCAAGACAGCTACATGCTTTGTCACATACACTATGTGCATTGTATGAGGAACACATGTCCGATTATGTACAGATATGCCCCAATAAAGACATGTCACCAAAATGGGTGGGTTGTTGTGTAATAAAGATGCCAGTACTCTATGCCATAAAAGGCCACCTCACGAAACATTTTTGACTGGCTGTGGTACTCAGCATGGCTACCTAAAAAACCTATGAATCTTGAATAGAATTCTCATTACAAAATATCACCATATATTAATATTATGAGTAATCATCTTTTGAAAGAGGGGAGAGTTCCAGCCTGGATGGTGGATGTGACCTCTGTGGCTGGGGCATTATTTTATTTATTTATTTATTTATACAATTTATATAGCGTGCAAATAACCTTTAAACTTAAATGATTGCCTTGCTGCTATACATTGGCAATCTTCGCTTTTTACACTGGCGCTATTAAATGCCCTTGGTGGGCAGGTAAAGCAGTGCTGTTGGCACACACCTTTAACCTCAGTATTATGAAACCAGACGTGAAAATGGCAATGAATGACAAGACTATTTGTGCATGTTTGTTGTGATTCATTTTGTTGTGCTGGTGATAGGCTGTGCTGTTATAGTACCATTGTGTTGTGTGCTGGATTGCTGCATTGTGTTACTTTTGTGCTGAACTGTGGTTACTGTGTTGTGTTGTGCTCTGCCCTATTTCTTGTGATGTTATTTTGTGTTGTGTGATGCCATTATGTTATTCTAACGACTTTAGAGGTGTCATGAACCACTGCTACTTTTCTAGACAAAAGCAGCACACTCCTTTAAAATTGCGGTAAAAACAACAATTTACAACTGTGTTCGGTGGTAAAGTACCACTGCTGGAGCTCTTCAACTATTTACAACACCAGTCAGCCCAAACCTCTGGCAGAGAAATGTCCTGAATTAGTACCTGTGGTGCTCACTTTATATGACCTGGCCCCTTATTTCCCGAATGTTATTAACCTTTCAGCCAACCAAACATTTGAACAGCAATCAGTCATGAAAATGGCATATGTTGTGCTGTACAAAAAACGAACCCAATCCTGTACTGTACAAAAAACTAACCCAATCCAGCCAACTTAGAAAAATAAATCTCACTGTGTGCGAGGATGGAGGCAAGGTCCTTACTGGGTATGAGAGCATGAAGCTTTGTGCCAAGCACTGAACTTGAGCCAATCTTTCCGCCCTCCCCCCAAAAATTAACAAACAGTTCTGAGACTTCTGCTAGTATACTGGGAAGGTTACAAAAGCTCTGATCGACAACAATTGTGCACAACCTCTACACTGGAGCTGGAAACCAACTCTGCACAGGGGTTTTCTGTTTACGTTGTCTCCCACTGGAGAAATATAATTTTGCTTCACTCTTTTATCTTGATAATGCCACAATATGTGTGTACTTTCGGCCTCGTGTATTTGATTAATAAAATTATAATCAATATACGTAGTGCACTAGTATACAAAGTGCGGTAATGGAGTGTTCTAAATGAGTATGTGCATTAACTATTTTACTTTTAGCAACAGCTAAACCATCAAAATTCATCTATAGGCTTAGATTGAATTGGGGTTGTGTTAAAATTAATTTAATGCAGTGCATTCTCCATAGGTTAGGACAGAATGACTCGAGAGAGTATTGGTATTGTGCCTATAACGTGGTTAGTTGCTGTTCTAATAAATAAAAGTGTATTCATGTGCAAGAGTGCGATATAGATGTATAAGCGTATATGTATTAATGTATTTACAGGATTGAATGTGTGGTGCACAATTATATGCTTTTGCAAGTAACTTGCTAATTTAGCGTGACCGCGGGCCTTAAGCTTACAATAGGGACATTTAACATTGCACGTGACAGTTGTTTGCAATATTTTTTCTCTTTTTGCAGGTGCTAGACCAAAGCATTCTAAGTTAGTGAAAGAACATTATATTTTAGGATAGCGAGGCAGGGAAGAACTGGCAAGGTCGCCTCAGAAGTGAAGACTGGAAACTGGAAAATTATACCAGGCACTGGAACTCTTCATGGAAAATAGAAATAATGAGGATGAATAATGTGAGGTCATGTGTCTTGAACTTTCTGTGTGTTTCTTATTAGTGAACTTACCTTGTAGTCAGAGAGATGCCTTTTAGACTTTGAGAGGAACAGACCTCACCTGACTTTTAAGTAGTTCTGATGCTGACACCTTTTCTTGCTTCAGGATTAATAGGGCTTCCGTAACTCTTAGCTTAGTGTAGAGATAGCTAGATACTGCAATGTTTTCTAGTGTAGGAGAAAAAGGATCCAAACCACTTGTCCACTCATCAGACTTTGTTCTTAATCTTTTGCATTACATTTACAGAAATCTTTATTGTTCTTTACTGTATTGTAGCTGATTTGGTCTTTTAATAATTCTGTATATTTACAACATGTTTTTGCGTCTGATTTATATGACCTTGGCTTTGTGTTTATAATAAAACCTTTTTCAACTTTAAGGTACGAACTCTGACTCTTAATGTGTGGTCACATTTGGTGACACAGTTTACGGATCTAAATGTGTCAGTAAACCATTCTCTTCTCAGGCTACAACAGAGGTCCATATTTGGAAAAAGGGGACCCCTATATAATATTGTTGCACTTTCTATACATAGGGAAGAAACAGAGTTAGGAAAGGTCTATAGCCAAGTGACAAACAATGGTTAAATAATTGAATTTATAGTTTTCTGGAAATGAAAACCTAAAATGAGTGGTATATTAAGTCCAACTGTATACAGAAACCAATAAGCATAAATTATTTCTGATATAACTTTATTGTTTCTATGTATATATAAGTGTTGTTAAACTTTTATTTTCTTTATTTTCTACAGTTTTTTATAGTTTTTTGGGTGATTATTTGTTTTGGTTATATAATATTGAATTAGAAATACATAAGAGAAAATACAAAATCAATAGACATGAAACGTATATGGAGTGATGAAGGCAAAGCGGTAGACACCACTACGCGCGTTTCGGCTCTTGAGCCTTCTTCAGGTGACCGTCTATTGTTAGGATTTCAAACAGTCAGAGACTCAAAATTGGTGTGGCGTGGAATAGATAGGTCAGTCGGTAAAAACAGCTTCTCAAAATCTCAAGATGTAAAAGGATATAGTCCTATAAATTATCATATGATATTATGATTCCAAAAGGATGATGGGAATAATTCTAATTGAGATCGATGCTTATATTGAAATCTCCACAAGGAATATTTGTTATCCATCCGCGAAACGCGCGTAGTGGTGTCTACCGCTTTGCCTTCATCAAGCACTCACCCCCAGTCAACTGATCTGGGTTTAATCCATCACCGTTCTTTAGCCCACTCTGCCACCCCAGTTCAGACATGGCCATATGCAAATCAGTCTGACCCTGTGCCTCATGGGAACAGTCCAGCCCGAACTGCCAAGCCATGCCTTCCCTGGACCGGAAACAAGCTACCGAGGTCTGGTTTCTGGCATTTCAGCCTTCTTCAGCCCGGCTTGCTTGAATCTAGTTGCAAAGTGAGCAAGGGACTCACGTCTGAGCATACCCTGCCAACTTATGGCAAACAAAGAAAAACCAAAAGAAATGATGGACGGAGCGTTGACAATACAAGCACTCACCCCCAGTCAACTGATCTGGGTTTAATCCATCACAGTTCTTTAGCCCACTCTGCCACCCCAGTTCAGGGGTGGCAGAGTGGGATCAAGCACTGAAATCAACTTACCACTATAGTATAGAATTCTGGGCAACAAAAGTAAAAAAACTTAGTCTATGAACATTCACATAATGCCTTCAGATATAATGGCATGATAAAGATGTTTTGTTATAAAGAATTATATATATTTTTTAAACTCAACACTACATTGCAGAGCCTCATTTATGGAGCAGACATTTCAACATAATAAATGAGTTACAATTCTGAACCTTGGACCGAAATGGCACAGATTTGTATGTCCCTTTCTCTTACAGTACTCCTGGCTTTCTGCTTAACCTTAGGAGTAAGCCAGGAATCAAACAGCTGCAAAAAGAACAATTGATAGACAGAATGCAGAACAATGTCATACATTCACCCCCTACAGAGATCTGGGTCTAAATCCATCGTTATTTTGCTCCCCATGCCATTCCAGTTTGGACCCAGCCATTTGCAAATCAGTCTTTACCCTGCGCCCAATGTGAACAGTCCAGCCCGAACTGCTGGGCAGGTCCACCCGGACTGGAAACAAGCATGCTAGGACTGGTTTCGGGCTTTCATCTCTCATCAGCCAGGATAGCTGACTCCAGTGGCATGCAGAGCACGGGACCCACGTCTGGGCATACCCGTCCCACTCGGGTGACAAATGCAAAAAGAACAATTGATGGATAGAATGCAGAACAATGTTATACATTCACCTCAGTACAAAGGTCTGGGCCTAAATACATCGTTTTTTTGTTCACTATGACAGAGCAGTTTCCCAGGAGAAGTTCTGCAATTCATTTGAAAATTCTTCCCAGACAATGACATTTTCGCAGGCACACATTTATGCAAAAATATATACTCCAAAGTTGGGGAAACGGCACTTCGATTTCTTCTTCCACAAGGAAAATGCTGTGCCCATGAATGATGGGGATCCGTTCCATTTCCATCATAGAAAGCCTTTTGCAAGGCCAGGCATCTCATTGCATCCCATATGGGAATGTGGCTTACGTACATGTGTGAACACATACACACTTCCACGCATGCGCTCTCTGTCTTTCTCCTGCTCTCTTTCTCTAGCAGCAGTGCTCCATTGAGGAAGGACGGCTGCAGTATAAGCAATATCAGACAATATTCTATGAAACCTCAATAAGATGCACCTACTATAGTTAATCCTACCCCCAGCACTACAATATGTATGCATGGGACGCTTGTCAGGAATATTCTAGATTTAGTTCGCGGGGATGTCGAGGTAAGGAATGTTTCCAGCGTTTACTTAAATGAGACAAAGGTGCGCATTGTTCTTCTCTACTTTGGTGTCGGGTGTCTTCCGTTGAACAGTGCTACGCGGTTTGAGTGCTGCACGCTGCTGGGGGCACCTAGGGCAAAAGTGAGGCTTTTTTTCATCTCGGGCTCTTATACTGTCTGCAACCAATGAAGACATCATTCACAAATGACTGAGAATGGGTATTTCAACATGATTTGCTTTAACATGGTAAGTCAGCACCTAGCGTGTTAACCACGAGAGAAGAGTATCACCTGTCCTTAGCCGTTGGTTTAGCCGGCTTTCCAGAGAAGACTTGATTTCAGTGTTTGGGCAGGATATAAGGGGAGATTGGTTGCATATCGTAAAAACAATTAGGTTGGAATATGACTTCGGTCTGTACGGCAACTGGGAAGGGACACTGAACAGCTAGTTCTTAATTTCTCATGGTTTCTATAATGGTGATGACTGAGAGGCGTATAGCGCTACGAAGGTGTCAGCAGAATCACAGGAAGATGGACCGGAATATCCACAGGATATGGTCTGCTCTGGTAGTGGTGCTAAGCATGGCAGGAGTTCACTGAAAACCACTGAAGTGCTAGTATGCATGGGTAAAGGCTCCTGGGTCGCGCAATGTGGTTTGGTTTGTATGGGTAAGGCAATCTGAATTCGAAGTTAGATGGAAGGTATTTACAGGTCTCTGAATTCGTAGCTGCTTTCTCACCAACATGTCACGAGCAGCCTTTATTCCGGATTGCATATGTTTCTGCTGTTAACTTCTATTGACATGGTACATGTCAGATGAATTTTGTGGACCCAATATAGAGCGTTTTATATGCCTGACGATACCGGCTGGTGAGTGAGGCAAGATCAGAAGGCCCAAATTCAAGCCATATGGCTCGCAGACCAGGGGGTGGGCCGTTTTTCCTCTAGTGTACGTTGAGGTAAACCCCCCTACCAAGGGCAAGGATGGCTCTTTCCCCAATAAATAAGCAGTCACTGTAAGTGCATAGTTATGTCCAACATGGCCTGGTGCCCTAGCGATAATCAGATCAACTTTTATTCCCCTGAGAAGTTAGTAGACACAGGCTGTGCATAGTTATGTCCCACAAGGCATGTTGCCCTAGCCATAATAAGGTCACCTGTTACTAAGGGGAAAGTTCACCAAATCCTCCCATCACTGGCAATGTCAGCTGTTTCCCAAGAGGAAGTGGTGGGTAGTATTGCCAGCCACAAATGTTCCACACAAGACCAGATGCCCAGGCGACAATCCATGTATAGCAACCTTTGTTACTTTTGTCAAATTCCAGTTGGTTAGAAGCATCACGTTATGGGTTCAGCCCGGGAATCATCTTCCCCTTGTTACTTGCACATCCACGTTGGCATAAATCTAACTACAGTGATGGGTGGTACCAAGAAGATGGAATAGCGTATGGCAGGGAGAGGATTTTCTCTTTGGGTCCCCACGATTTACTGAATGTGGTGAAGTCTGCAGGTAAGGGAGGCGCTGAACCAGTCAGTCACAAAGTTATTGACTGGGTCACCCCTACGGAGGAGCAGGCACAGTCTGATACAGGCATCCAATGCAGAGTTATATCTGCTAGATGGTGTGCATTGGTCTAACAAAGGGCGCAAACTGTTCATCCAGACAGTTCTAGGGCCCATGGCAATAGGGTCAGGTGAAGAAGTGATAGGTGAGGGAGGGCGAGAGCGCCAGGAAGCTCCTTGCCCTGTGGGGTGTCCTGGGAAAGAAAAATCGTGTGGACCCTTTTTTTGGCATGTGTTGTTTGGCTTACCTATGCCTTGAATAAATGGTCAAGTGTTTCAGTCAAAGAACAATAAAAGATTACTCTGCTTTAAGGTATAATAAAGGACTAGGCAGTGATGACCAACTATCTGCCTTATGTCTTTCCATGGTGACTAAGGGGTTTGGGGTGCTTATAAGGACGTTGTTTCGCTGTGGGGAGCTTCACACTTTGAATGCACACTATGATCTGATACACCAGGTCCCTACTAGTAATTTACCCACAATGACATTATCATCATGTAATGTTCATAATCAACTGACTGCTTTTCCACTGCAAATTTACTTGAATATAAAATGTGAAATTCCACTAATAAATCAGGCCATAAGCCTGAAATTCCGGCCCTTTGTCTAAATTCCTGTTATCTTCCTGCATTTAGGATTATATGCCTACTGCATATATCATTCTCTCATCCTCTAAGCCCTGACTTTATTGTTTGCTTTTTTGTATCTTCAGTACAATCTCAGCAAGGACCAGACCCTTTGTTGTTTATCAGGATGCTAAATCTATCAGACAAATCGCACTCGCTTACCTATATAATACTACTAAGAAATGCAGAGGAATTGATAGCACAAATATGGCCACGGGCTACAATGTCGTCTTATGGTTTTAAAACGAACACACAAACCAAACTAACAAACCCTGGCATGGTTAGCAGTCACGTATCACATTAAATTACATTTACAATGTCAAACCACAGAAACTGTGCCAAAATTAATACCCAGACAAACATTGTAATGCAGTTCATAACTACATTTGGAGGTTTTAAAATGTATTAATTTAAAAGCCAACCACCGAGTTTGAAGGTAAACCATTTAATGGAGCATGTTTTGTGGAGTGAGCTACCTGGCTTTAATTCACAAACGCTTGACCTGCCCTTTTGTACTCTAAAAGAAGATACACCAGTGCTCTGGAGGAGCACAGCCAATGGGAGCCCACGGGCGAGGGGATCGTGTGGAGCATTATTTACCCCTTGCGTGCAGATGACGGCTCCCGTCCATCATGCGTCACGGTGGGCGTGTGCTGATGACGGCCGGGAGCCGTCATGACCACGCCCGCGATCGGAATGTGCCGCACAGGCGCAGAATTCCGACCGCGGGCAAGGGGTTAAAAGATTCAGGATGCACTATAATACATTACTGTCATTTAGCTCAGAAGTTTATGGGATTGATTGAAAGTTTAGTAGATGCAGGTTATCAGGAACGAGCAGATGAAGTCCTTCTAGTTTTGAGTGAATAGACATCTCTGCATGGGACATGTCACTTTTATGGCAATGTCCTGCATCGGCGCACCTCTACATCAGGCCCTTTGCCTTCAGAACAGGAGGACGCCAGCAAAAGAGCTCTCAAAATTCTATGAGTTCTGGTCTATAGATATTGTGAAAGGAATAGCCAGATCAGAGTGCTGGCACCTACATTTTTTTAAAACACTTTTTCATTAAAGGCCCATTCCTTCTGTCACCGCTGTCACCTGAGTGGGAAGGTTATGCCCAGACGGGGGTACTGTGCTCTTCATGCCACTGGAGTCAAGCTAGCCAGGCTGATGAGGGGTGATACCTCAAAACTGGTCCTACGATGCTGGTTTCCATTCCAGGGATGACCTGGCCTGGCAGTTTGAGCTGGACTGTTCCCATTGAGGGACTTGGTCAAGACTGAATTGCATATAGCTGGGTTTTACTGGAATGGCATGGGGAGCAAAAAACAATGGATTTAGGCCCATATCGCTGTACTGGGGTGAATGTACAACAATATGTCCATCATTTGTTCTTTTTGCATTTTTCACCCTGTGTGGGAAGGGTATGCCTAGATGGAGGTCCCGTGCTCTCCATGCCTCTGGAGTCAAGCTAGCCTGGCTGATGAGGGGTGATACCCAGAAACCGGTCCTAGGATGTTTGTTTCCAGTCCAGGGATGACCTGGCCTGACAATTCGGGGTGGACTGTTCCCATGGGGAACAGGGTCAAGACTGTTTTGCAGAAGGCTGGGTCTAAACTGGAATGGCATGGGGAGCAAACAAACAATTGATTTAGGCCTAGATCTCTGTACTGGGATCAATGAATGACATTGTTCAGCATTCGGCCCATCAATTGTGCCGAAAGCCCCCAATCCAAGGAATTCACCAGCCTTATGAAAAATTTGAATTTTATACCGCTCATCCACAGTCCAACCCACCTACATGGCCACATGCTAGATCAAATTTGGACACTGAATGTTCCATCCACTTCTCCCATTATTTCCCCTTGCCCATGGTCAGATCACTCCACCATCTCTTTTTCCCTTGCCCTAGCACCCCCGGTTAAACCCCCCTTCCCAAAAACACCTGGGTTCGGAAATGGGGCAAGGTAAACATGCCCTCCTTCTGTTCGGCCCTGGCCAAGACCTGTCCGGATCTTACCGGTCTGACAGCCGCCCCTCAGCTGGCCGCAATTAACAACTGGCTCACGTTGGCAGGCGACGAATTCGCCCCCCTCAAGCGTCTCTCAGTTAAACGGGCCCATGCAGCCAATCGTTGGTTTACCTCCGACCTTAAAGAGAAAAAACTTGCTGCAAGAAGGGCTGAACGAGTCTGGAGAAGAACTTACGACCCTGCCCAAAAAGCAATCTATCTGGCCGCTCTGCAAACCTATAAAAAGAGCATCCTGGAAGCAAAAGCTGAATACTACACCCACAGGATAATGGTCGCTGAGTCACAATCGAAGGAAATCTTCTCCACCGTCCATGAGCTTGCCTCATCCACCAGAGCCACAGCAACCATTCCCCCGTCCCAATCCCTCTGTGACTCGCTCAACGAGTTCTTTATAGACAAAGTCGTAAAAATTTAACACAACATCCCTCCGCCTTCCGCCACCTTTTTTGACCCCTCCCCCCCCCTCTACCGCTAAATTGACCAACTTCCCACTCCTAACCATTGACACCCTTCGTCCTCTGCTCCAACGGGTCAAATCAGGCTCACCCCAGGACTTTGCCCCTGCCTGCATACTCAGGGAAGTCTACTCAGCCTGCCCCACCCCCCTTTAACTCTCCTTAACGACTCACTTATTCATGGTCATGTTTCCATTTCACACAAATCGGCGACTGTCATCCCAATCTTAGAAAAATTGGACGCCGATCCCTCCTCCCCTTCCAATTACCGCCCCATTTCACTCCTCCCCTACCTTGCAGAGGTTCTCGAAACCCACATCACTTCTACTTTGAGCACTCACATTGAGGCAAACCATTGCCTCTCCCCTTGCCAAGCCGGTTTCCGTCCCCTGCATTCTACTGAAAAAGTGGTCATCTCAGTCATGGACAAGCTGCGTGAAGGCATCGACATCAACCTTCCGCAAGCCCTGATTCTCCTTGACTTATCCGCCGCTTTTGACACGGTGGACCATACCATCCTCCTTAACCGTGTCAAGGCGGCGGGTGTAGAGGGCCTAGCCTTTTCTTGGCTGGAGTCCTTTCTTGCTGGGAGAACACAAGGAGTCCATTTGGCTGGTTTTGCGGCGGCCTCTCATAAGGTAGAATGCGGGGTCCCTCACTTTCCCCTCTTTTGTTCAACCTTTATATTTTTCCCCTCATTTTTATGTTACAGCAACTGGAGGTCACCGTGTTCAATTACGCGGATGACCTCTAGCTAATCTTCAATCTGTCCCACTCACTTTCATCTGCCCTGAATGTCCAGACTACCATGACCCTCATTCAAGATTGGATGAACTGCAGCCACCTCAAACTCAATCCGGACAAGACCGAGCTGGTCCTGACCGGAGGTGGCTGCAGCCCCTGGTCCCCTTCCTTCTGGCCCCCCTCCCTTGGTGCCCCTCCACTCCCGGTGTCCAAAGTGAAAACTCTGGGAATCTTTCTTAATCCCCAGCTCACTGTTCACCCACAAGTCAACTCCGTGGTTTCTTCATGTTTCTTTTCCCTCAGAGTAATTAGGAAAGTTTCTCGTTTTTTTTCCCCTTCAGCCTTAAAAATCATCATGCTGGCCATGGTACTGTCCCGTATAGACTACGGCAATATAGTCTATAATGGAGCCCCTGCATACATGTTCCATCGACTACAACTGGTGCAGAATCAGGCGGCCCGCCTGATCCATGGCCTCCCTAGATATCATCGGGTCACCCCATTACTCAAAACACTGCATTGGCTTCCCGTAAGAGAGCGTGCCCTGTTTAAACTCGGCTGCCTTACATATCAAGCCAGAGCGGGCACTGCTCCCGAGTTCATTTGCTCTCTCATCAAACCATACTGCCCAGGCAGAGAACTTCGCTCGGCCCACTTGGCCCTCCTTACCATCCCCCGCTTTAAAAGGCAGAGGGCGGGCGGAGCGAGATTCGCTGTCCTGGCTCCAACCTTTTGGAACTCCCTCCCGGTTACTCTGCGCACCTCACCTTCCTACCCCCTGTTCCGGAAAAACCATAAAACTTTTTTGTTCACACAAGCCTACCCTTAATCTCTCTGCTGCTGCCATCCACTGATCACCACTAGCGCCATGAAACCGTTGGGTATGCGAGCGCTGTACAAATGTTTTTAAATTCAAATTCAAATTCAAATTGTTCTTTTTCCATTCCTTCTCATGGACAGCTTTCCTAAGTTTAGCCGCCCAAGTATCCCTTAGGTGTATTAGAGGAGTTTGCAATTGGGTTTGCTCTGCTTTTTACAACCAACTAATGGAGCACCTGCTTCGCCATCGCATATAAAGTATGAGTGTGTTGACAAGTATCAGGTTCCGTGTTCAGAGATCAGAAATTGCCCTTGTTGTTAAGAGTTCTGATTGTGTAAGATTTGAAAGGATTGAAGGAGTCTATCCTGGAACAGGTCATCTAAGGTCTTTAGACCTCCCATTTCCTATTGTGCCAGAGCTCTTTAGGTTAAGAAAGGCTGTTAGTTTGAAACAACCAGCAATGGTATGTTTGGAGTGTATGGAGATTGGGATTTGTTAAGGAGGGAAAGGAGCGCAAGGAAGCGGAATGCCATCAGGACCAGACAGGAAGGCCAAAGGGAGTCCTAGCCAAAGGAAATACCAAGTAACACATACTTGGGCAAGCAAAGTGGGCTATTGACCAGACTGATTTAATCAAGGGTATTCCCTGAAAGCCAGAGAGATAGCCATTGTAACTGCACTGCAAAACAATAGGCTTTACAATCAGGAAACTCCAAATTCCCCTGGTCAACAGAGAGCCCCATCATGGCCATCTCAAGAGATACAATGGGTAAGATAGACGGGTTGTTTGCAAAATAATAGAGCCATCTTGGCAACAAAACCATCATAGAGCTGGCAACATGTCCAATGAGTGAGAGGGGTAGTGGCCTCCAAAAGGTAACATGGCTCCATGGGGAATTTAGTATTTTGCTAAAATATTGAGTTGTAAATATCTGGAGAAAAAAATATTGGAAAAAAATCATCGATACACAGAAATATAGTGCTGCGAAAATATTGTCAAAAGTATTGTTTTTTTCAGGGACGTAATATCGTTTTTTAACAAAGTAGTTGTTTTAACTATCGTTTTCAATAATTAAGTTGTAAATAATATATTTTTTTAAATTATTGTACTCATTGTTTAAATATAGTTTGTATTTTAAGTTATTTAGACTTTTTATTATAGTGTTAATAGTAATTTATAGTGGCGTAGTAATTTGTTGGATTTGTAAGGGCTTTGGGTGGGAAGTTATTAAAGCAAAAACATACAATTCATTATTGATTTTTTATTAATTATGTAATCTGCATTTATTATGTAAATTATGTAATACTGATTTGCTGTAGTCATATGTATGGGTTGCTAGGTTTGTAGGGGGATAGAATGGGACATTAATTAATAATTTACAATTAATTATTAATGTTTCAAAAATTATTTAAATATTACTTGTGTACATAGTGTAATAATTATATCATTTTGTTATGTTTTAGGTGTGGGCTCCTGGGTTTGTAGGGGTATAGGGTGGGAAGTTAATTAAGTATTAGGCAATTAAAATGTATTGTTATTTATTTAATTGATTGTTATTCATGTAAATTGTACTATCATTATTTATTTGAGTTACATTTTAGTTTTAGGGTGCTAGATTTGTAGGGGTATAGGATGGGAAGTTAAGTAAAAAATAATTAACAATGAATAATTAATTGTTAATCATTTAATTGGTTATCAATTATGTAAATTGTGCTACACTTATTTATTCAAGTTACATTTTAATTGTGGGATGTTGGGTTTATAGGAGTCTAGAGTAGGGAGTTAATTACTTAATAATTAATTAAAAAATACTTATGAATTTTAAGTAACTATTTTAAATATGTATGTCATGGATTAGTTATTTTTAGTCATATTTTAGGTGCGGACTGCTAGGTTTAGGGTGGGAAGTTATTTAATTAATAATTGAATAAGAATTATATATTAATTGAGTTTTATCGGAATTATGTAAATTCATTAATTGCTTTTAGTTTTTTTAAATAGCATATATATATTTATATATGGGAAAAATCGTCACCACCACTCACTGGCCCTTGACAGGCAGAAATGACGGGGAGTAGACCCGGAATTTGCTGGTGCAAATATTTAGAGTAACTTTATTGTGCCCAGCGCGTCCACCATGACGCGTTTCGCTTCCTCCTGAACCTTGATCACATGACATATTTTTATATATATATATTTATGTTCTGTATTTATTTTTATCAAGAGTTTATTATTTTATCTATATTCATGTGGTTTCTCATTTATATATTTGTGTTTGAAGTGAAGTATTTTCCCTAATATTGCTTAGTCTGCAGTAGGAATAGTAACACTTTCCCTACTGTTGCGCTGTTTGGAATGGGAATATTAACATTCACCCTTCGGATATCCAAAACTTTCCCTGCTGTTGTGTAGACTGGCTTGGGAATAGGACATTTCATGTAACTTAATTGATAAAAATATTTATTTTACAATACATATTAGTTTAATTCATATTTTAAATTTATTACTACCAATATATATCCATATATAATTCAATTTTAATATGTTTAGAATATTAAAAAATATGTATTGTATAATAATTATTTAATTAATTATATTGCTCTCAATATCTACGTAGATATGTGCGTATTCCACACTATGGCCAATCTACCTTCTCCTCGCCACAGGAGTTGTAATTAATAGTTAAATAGGCTTTTGGGATTTCCAGTATTCAGGGACCCACTTCTAGTACATGTGGTTTTGATCAGACCCCCGCAGGGCAGCAGTGAAGTCTAGCATAATTGCAGGCTTCTCACAGTTCAGGTCGGGGTGGTGCCAATAGGGGAGACTGAGGACCATCACACCTTCAGGATCATCGTTGGGGGGAGCTGTGGAGGCCCTCGACACCACGCTGGCAACCATTCTGCTTCTTATCATCAGGAGAAGAGCAATCTCCTGACACTTCGTTGATTATGGCTCTGCTCACCTGGATTATGTGCTCAACTGGAGCAGCGGCTCCAAGTGGTCTCCAATATCTAACCGAGGGGTCATCTGCGAAAATATCAGCAGCCTGGCTAGATCAGATGGGAAGACAGTGATCAGCCGGGGATCCGTGTGCCCCACTTTCTGCACACCTCACAGCAGCTGTGTAGGAATTGCAGGCAGACCTTAACAGTCGGGCGACTTCCCTCACACTATGGCAGATGCAGCCAGCCGTTACAGAGTCCACCAGATTCTTTAGGGCTGATGACCCCGCTGTAGGGAAAAAGGGGGGAGCTGATGCCTTCAGTAAAGTCCAGATGCAATGCGTTGCAGGCAATAGCACCGTTAATGTGCGACCACCATGTTGCGCTTGCGCCCCTACCCCTGTGTTGGCACATACATTGTTGCTGGATGTATGACGTTATAACGCATTCGATTACAACGCATGCCTTTACAACGCGGTTTTTACATCGCAAACCTTTACAACGCATAGCGCTTTGGGGTGCTGGATAGTGAATAGTTGAATTTACTATTCCAACTCCAGTCCCCGTGGACACTAGGGAAGGTGTTGGATAGTAAATTAGACTTATTCCCTATCCTAGAGCGCCCCCCAGCGCAATGCGTTGTAAGGGTTTGCGATGTAAAAACCGCGTTGTAAAGGCATGCGTTGTCAAATTTTCGTTGTAACGGTTGTTCAAAATTGTTGCTGCTAGGGCAATCACATTGTCTAAGAATTATAACTTGTAAACAATGTATATTGTTTGAATGTAGCTGCAGCTTCCATTAAACCCATAACAAAATAAACAAAAAAAGTTAAGCCTACGGAATTGTAATATATCTAACTAATTATAAGAATGGATACCATCAATTATCCATTCTTGGGTTAGTCATTCTCAACACAATTTGATTGAAAACATTTTCAGATATAGAGAGTCTCTAGCTGGATCGCTAAAACAAAACAATTACAGAAGATTATCATGTATATGGTTTAACTATTTCTTTTAATTAACTCCTTCGACGCTCATGACGAGCTCAGCTCGTCATGATGTGCACCTCCATACACTCATGACGAGTGTACAATGGGAAAACCAAAAGGTCAGCACAGGAGGAAAATAACACTAGCATCAATGGTGTTAAACCACATTTCTCCATAAATATTGGTATCTTACATTTAACACAACTATACACAATTCATATATACAAACACAAAAACATTTTTTTCGTTTACACATATATACAATTTTCTTAGAACCAAACTCGAGGTTCTTTTGCCCCACTTATTTTACAAAAGGATGTTTATATACAATTAATCCACATAACATTCCTTCTTTCCGGATCACCAAAACAAAACCAACACAAAAGGAGTGTTCAAGGTTAACCACTTTTAACCTGTCTCCATCTAGCACTCCTTTTAAAATTATTATTTCGTCATCAATGTCATACAGATTTTTTTGTATTGGAGTCTTCAAACAATGTATGTCGACGCGTTTCATCCTCTAATCAATCCAGGCCTCATCAGGACTATGAGGGCAACTATAATTCAAACCAGGTATGGAACTTATGTAGCCAAGAATAAGAGATCAAAATTCTCTTGCGGGCAGCTTCACTCATTAAGGCTTATTACTGGGAACGCTTCAAATTAAGGCAATCGCCTCAAATGCAATCCTTATTTGTGGATCCTCAGTGTATAACCGGCGGTTGTTACTTCCACGCCAACCGAGGAATAATCTAAAGCCTCACCTCCTGATTAAAGCATAGCCCGCGTTGTCTCAGTGTAAACAAGCAACGACGGACTACCCGTACAATCGGGTACTCTGTTGTTGTTCGGTTTGAAGCATGTATAAATGAAAAAAAAAATTGTGTTTGTATATATGAATTGTGTATAGTTGTGTTAAATGTGAGATACCAATATTTATGGAGAAATGTGGTTTAATTAAAAGAAATAGTTAAACCATATAAATGATAATCTTCTGTATTTGTTTTGTTTTGGAGATCCAGCTGGAGAATCTCTATATCTGAAAATGTTTTCAATTAAATTGTGTTGAGAATGACTAACCCAAGAATGGATAATTGATGGTATCCATTCTTATAATTAGTTAGATATATTACAATTCCGAAGGCTTTACTTTTTTTGTTTATTTTGTTTCATACTCAAAGGCCTATTGGTTAATTGGGTTACCCATGTAGTATGTTCATTAAACCCATAACAATATGTTTCAGCCCATCTATGAGTAGCAATGAACAAAGCACATTACTTTCACTGAAATGTGAGATTCTAAGACATGACTAGAGGCCGCAATTCTGAGCAACATTTTAAGTTCTAATATTTTTGCTAAAAGAAAAGAAGCAGTTTGGAAACCACTGAAAAGCAACTGTCTTGTGCGTTTATTTGTTGTCCATTAGATTCTGGTAAGATATGGTGCTGTGTTTTTATTTGGTGTAATGCTGGTAGAACTATTTCTTTCAATATATTCTCCTCAGCCCCTTTACCTAAGTTTTCAAACTACGACTCCTAGCTCAATTAAGTATAGCGCAGGATTTATTACCAGTCTCTATTTTCCTTTATCGCATGTTTCTGCAGATGGTTTTCAAATCAAATTGTGGCTGGTACAAAGCTGGGATCTTTGTCACATTTTTCTTCAGTAGATACATTATTTGATGGAGATTTTTGAAGATGATGTTGCTGCATTGTGAAGGAGTGCAGACATCATAACTCTGAGTGGGGGAGGGGAGGTGTTTCCACCATGACTCATTTACTGGCTAAGACCCCCTCTTGTTCTCTTGTTGAACAGGTGTGATGTCCACCTGTCTCTTTCCATGGGATTATTATTATTAGAGTGTCTGTGTCACTGGTCATACATTCTCTCTGCATCACAATAGAGCAATCCACTATCTTTGACACCAGAAGAAAGCTGTGAGAGTCTAAAACTTGGTTTTCAGGGGCGGCCTAAGGCATGTGCAAGCTGTGCACCTGCACAGGGCCACCAAACCCCAGAGGCCACCACACCAATATATATCCTTAATATAATAATCCTCTGAGGATGGATACATATGTGAGTGGCGGCCCCTGGCAGGGATTTGGCGGCCTCCGGCTCTGTTCCACTTCCAAACACCCTGTTCCCCCCCTCTTCACTGGCCTCCGCGCTCCGCCCCACCCGGACCCCCTCTTCCGGGGCCCCCTATTTTTACAAAACTAGAGACACCCTATTTCATAGAGTCTCGCCTTGACACCACTGGAGCCACTTTTTTTAATCTATACCCAGAGTTGATTTTAAAAAGTGTCTAAGAGCCTCTTGAATCAACATGGTATTCGTTAACACAGCTCCACCGTTGGCACCGATGTATGGTTGGCATGGCACCGCACTGGCAGAGGCGTCGCATTGACTGGCATGTGAAGCCTGCAGCAGATTGCTCGCAGTGAATCCCATTTTTAGTGTATCATTAAGGCTGTTGTCATTATCCACCCACAGAAGCCGACCTCGGATATGCCTCAGAAGCCTACTGCGCTTTTACATTGTCAGGGAGGCAGGAGCATTTTTGACCAGAATGATATCTTGTTTCCTAGCGATATATTCTGTACATCTCATATTCAGCATATTTCTGCAGATTTTTTTTGGTTCTCCTCGATTTGTAAAATGACTTCATCATGTAAATTCAAACTACAAAGACGCATTAAGATGTGCAAATATACTTCAAACCTCAGCTGTGTCTCTTACAGTGCTTCTTATAAAGCAATGCTATGCATTTGCAGCCTCCTGCCGAGGACTGGTTGTTGACTGAACCCGAATTATAGGCCTGGGCAGCAGACGAGGGCCTACAACAAGGGAAAAGCCTTTAGCCCGAGGGAGAAAGTCTATTGTTATTAGAACAATCCACCCACTGAGGGCAACATTTTGTAAATTAAAAGGGGGAAAAAGAAAGCTAACATGGGCATGTTTGAGCAGAAGGGCTATACCAGCCATTATTGGCCCTCGGCCACTCCATCTTCTTCAATGATGCTCTCAACAGTTCAATGTTTTAATAGGAATTATGCCCCATGTGCTTATCTTTAATATCACTGTTTACATCGAATGCCAGTTACTAATGGCTCTCAAACCCCCTTCCCTTATAGTACGCTCCTTGTAGGGTCCCTACATTATGTAAGATCTTCCACCCTAAATCATTATTCCCTCCCTTCCGGGTTTCTGATACCCAGCACCACGTGTCCACAGGCCTTCAGGAACGACACAAAATTAGGCCTGCTGAACAATACAAATGCACTTCTTGGGTTAATGATGGGAGGCCATGTTCTCAACTCGTGTAACTCATTTATTTAAAGCCCTACTACAGTATAATTTGACAGACACATCTATGCCGCCTCCACACTGTTTATACTGATGCCACACTGAATAAACTATTAGGGCTCTGTGAACTAAGGCTTAGGTTTATTGGCAAAGACTTGTGTGTTTGATTAGAGGCTATTGTTATTGAAAATGAGTCAGAGGAGCGGTCCTCTCAACAACTTTTTAGTCCACTATTAGTTATGTATGAACTTTGTGGAGGTTGTACAGGGACTTCAAAGCAAGCTGTTGGCATCTGAAAAGGAACCGTAAGAAGTGTCTACGGCGACAACCATTTGTGCAAGAGCAGACAGTTTATACAAAAACGATTGTATTTAGACTAATCACACTAAATCCACATCTAGTCTAGTAGATTTGAATGGGAAGTTCACTTTGGACTAGCATTTCAATATCAAGGGTTACCCATTCAACACTCAAAGACTAAGAACACCCACAAAGCCTCAGTAAGTGCACTAGTTTTTCTGGGGGTGTGCCACCCAGCCTAGGAGGCTGTTGACCTAAGTCATGGATGCCTAATGGCCACATGTCATTTGACACCTCCAGCCAGTCCAGGTTGCGTATCCAAAAGAACCATGTGTTAAAAGGAAAACAGATACATGCTAGTTGAAAATGGGGGTCTCTGGTTGGCAGGTCTGTACCCTGTCCAAGTAAGTACCCTTCTCTAGTCAGGGTAAGGGGAATTACACTTCTAAAGTAACCCCTGCTCACTGCCATGCAGTTAGATACGAGCAGGTAGGCAAATCTCGGAGGCAATATGTAAAGCATCTGCACATAACACACAGAAATACAGTGAAAACGGTGAACAACCAAAATATAGAATCCAAATTATAGACAGGACAGAATATCGATTCCAAAATATAGATAGGACAGAATATCAAAATATAGTTAGTCAGAATATCGAATTTGGGGTAGGAAATATCGATTTCAATAATATCGAATTTAAAATATCGATTTCCATAATATCACTTTTTTTTAGTGTTATGTATGGTAGTATATGTGTTAAAATTATGTATTAATTTTGTAATGTATGTTTAATTTTTTTAAAGTAATGAATGCATGTAATTTAATTTTAGCGTAATTTAATTCCGTAGCTGGTTGTGGGTTTATAGGGAAATAGGGTGGGAAGTAATTTAATATAGTAAATTAAATATAAATTTGTATTTATATGTATGGATAATTTTTTGATTGATAATTATTAATTGGTAATACATTTTTATTAATTGATAATAAAATTTTATTAATTGATTAATTGATAATTATGTTAATTGTATTATTTATGTGGAGCAGGATGTGGGTTTATAGGGGAATAGGGTGGGAAGTAATTTAATTGTACTAAAGTTAATATTTATTTTTATTTATATGTATTGATAATTAATTGCTTGATAACTAACTATTAATTGATAATTAATTTAAATTAATTGGTAATTCATTTTTATTAATTGGTAATTATTTTTTAATGGGTAATTAATTTTGATTAATAGGTCATTCTTTTTAATTTCTTTTTTATTGGTATTGATAATTAATCTAATCTTCTTTTAATATTGAATCATTACTTTCCCTACTGTTGCACTCTCAGGAGTGGGAATAGTAATTTTTACCCTCCCGCTATCCAACGCTTTCCCTACTGTTGCACTCACTGGAGTGGGAATAGTAATTTTTACCCTCCCGCTATCCAACGCTTTCCCTACTGTTGCACTCTCTGGAGTGAGAATAGTAATTTTTACACTCCCGCTATCCAACGCTTTCCCTACTGTTGCACTCTTTGGAGTGGTAATAGTAATTTTTACCCCTACTCTGTCCAACGCTTTCCCTGCTGTTGCACTCACTGGAGTGGGAATAGTAATTTTTATTCCTACGCTATCCAACGTTTTCCCAACTGTTGCACTCTCACTATCCAACAAAATCTCTACTTTTTTATATTACATATATTAAATTTATTATTTTTACATTTTAAGATTTTTTACTTTATTTTAAGTATGTTTCATTTAATTGTTTTTAATATTTGATTACCTTTATATTATTTTTAATACATTTAAAAAATGTGATATTTTAGTTAACTATATTTTAGCATTCTATATTTTGGATTATATATTTTAGTACTTATCTGTTTGTAGCTAGGGATTCTATATTCTGTACTTTGATATTTTGGAGTCGATATTTTGGGCATTCTATATTATGTCCCTTAATATTTAGTCACTGAACCAGTGAAAACAGTACAAAGGGATAAAAATAGCCAATATTTATCGGTGTAAAACAAGACCAATACAATAAAAATTCAATATACAGTTATAAACATATAAATACTGCAAGAATAGCCTTAAAATACAGTTCCTTATAGTCGATAGGTCCATGCAGGGCTATCACAGAGTTGTGAACAAACAAATCCAAAAGTTCAGGCCAACCGCACAGTCCTGGGCCAGCTGTGGTATCGGTAAGACCTTCAAACAGTACCTTGGAAATACAGGGCATTGTGGACCTTGCAATGATATCCGAGGAACATCAGTTCTGGAGGTCGGTGCAGGAGTCGTCGGGCACTTAAAATCACACACCTTTTAGAACGATCTCCGTGAGGTTGAAGTCAGCAGCGCTGGCATCAGAAGACACCGGGTCTGTGGGGCAGAGCGGTGCGGCTTGCGGTGCCCTCAGGTCACGGTGCAGGCAGCGGCTCGGTGATGCCATCCAGCAGTGTCAGTGCGACCAGGGCTGCAGTGCAAAGTGGGGTGGTGCTCGTTGTGGTGCTGACAAGTCATGGTGCAGGGAGCGGCGTTGTCATTGCTGAAACCATGTCAATGACTGATGATCTGGAGTCAATGGCGCTGGAGTTTGTGGGCAAAGGCTTTAGTGTGGGACGGGGCAGGCTGTTGTGTAACTTGCAAGCACTGCCCCCAGGCCACGGTGCAGGCAGCGGCGTCAAGATCAGAATGGAGCGGCGGCGTCAGTGAGACCAGGGTGGCAATGTGAAGCAAGATGGTGCAGCTCGTGGTACCCAGAGGTCATGATGTCAGATGGCGTCAGTGAGAACAGGGTTGTGCTGCGAAGTGCGGCGGTGTTCATTGCGGTGCCTTCAGGTCATGGAGCCGGCAGCAGCGCCATTGACGGCATCATGTTTTGTTTCTTCTGTTGTAGCACAAAACAAACAGTACCCAAGGCTGTTGGCAGATCAAGAAGAAGTGATTGATGTTCCCGAGACATCTAACAGGAAGCAAGCTCTACTTCAAGCCCTTGGTGATACTCAGGAAATGATTTGCAGAAAGTTCTGTCTGGTCCTTTCACTGCCCACAACAGAGGCAGCTTATTCAAGTGCCAGTGACAACTCCTCCCACAGGGCACACCTGATTTACCTTTGTGTGAGTGTCTGGAGTGAATGCACAAACAGTCCTGTCAGTCTAAAACCAGACGAGGAATCCACAAGAAGGCAGAGGCACACTGGATGGTTAAGCAAGAAAATGCCCACTTTCTAAAAGTTATATAGGAAAAACAGTGATTCCTGTGGAATGATATACTATGAGGTTATGATACATAAGCACAATTGTAATATAGAGTGTTAGATAATGGCAGAGCGCGAAGGAACCACTAACACACCGATTCCAGTGTACTATATTTTAAGGATTTTTTAAACAATAAAGTTAGGAGTAAACATTAAACATCAAAACAACATTTGTGCATAGTGTCCCAAGTGACAAAGGGAATCTAAACCTAAGTGACAATGTGAAAATTATATACAAGATTTCCACAGTTTGTACAAGTCGACCATTATCAAAATAATTCCATGTGAACAGCAGCTATATACAATGATATGTGCTGGGAAAATGGTTCGCTTGTTTCTGTTTGTCGATGGGATTTCAACCCTCAAAACAATGTGGGGTCTATTCAGGACTATTGATGAAGGGACATTTGCATTTATGATTGCGCAGCCTTGTGAAAATTATGTGCCACGCGTGAAGAATAGAGGAAAAGGGTTTACTCACATGAGGACCCATCCGGGTACTCAATGTGAGGACAGGCTGTCAATCCAATGGGGCATGTAGGTAGGCAGTGGGGCTCAATTAATTTTATGCCACAGCCATAGCGTTATAGAATCCCTTTGTGGATTAACAGTGACAATGCACTGGGAGTTTCTTTCGGTAGAAGATTAGAAAAGTGGGACAGCGCTCCGCGTGTAGATTCAGAAAAAGCCGTGTCAGTCAGCTTGATCGGGTCCTTGTATTACAATTTTGCTTATGTATCATAACGTCATAGTATATCATTCTACAGGAACCACTGTTTTTCCTATATAACTATTACCTTGTTTCGTTAGTGAGTAGGGCGCCCCTGTTTCTCTTGCACTTTCTAAAAGTGGCATTTTCAAATACACAATTTATAATCCACCTTTACTAAAATATGTATTATTAAATTCTAAGCTCAGGGAGCCTAAACTTAATTTCTCTATCTTTCCTAATTTGAAGTTACACTTGTAAAATGTTACAAGGCAGCTCCAATGACCACATTTGGGAAAGATAGCCTTTCAATAGTGAAAAACGAAATGCATAGTATTTCACTATCAGGACTTGTACAACACACCAGCACATGACCTACCTTTCACAGACACTGCACCCTGCCCATGGGGCTACCTTGGGCCTACCTTAGGGGTGACTTACATGTAATAAAAGGAAAGGGTTAGGTTTGAAAAGTGGGTGCACTTGCCAATTCGACATGGCAGTTAAAACTGCACTCAGACACTGCAATGGCAGGTCTGAGACATCTTCAAAAGACTACATGTGTGGCTAGAACCAGCAGTGCTCCAGGCCCTCTGCCTTTGATTTACAGACCCTGGGCACTGGCAATGCACTTTACTAGGGACTTACCAGTAAATCAAATATGCCAATCAAGGAAAACCAACAAGGACGATTGATGGACATATTGCAGAACAATGTCATACATTTACCCCAGTACAGAGATCTGGGCCTAAATCCATCTTTTTTTTGCTCACCATGCTATCACAGTTTGGACCCAGTCATATGCAAATCAGTCTTGACCCTGCGCCCAATGGGAACAGTCCAGAACAAACTGCAAGGTCAGGTCCTCCCTGGACTAGAAACAAGCATCCTTGGACCGGTTCCAGGCTTTCAGCCCTCATCAGTCAGGATAGCTTGTTCCAGTGGCATGGGGAGCACGGGACCCACGTCTGGGCATGCCCGTCCCACTCGGGGTGACAAATACAAAAAGAACAATTGATGGACAGAATGCAGAACAATGTCATACCTGGCTTGGGAGTTCGGTCTGAACTGTTCCCATGAGGCACAGGGTCAAGACTGATTTGCATATGGCATGGTCTAAACTGGGGAGGCATGGTGAGCAAAAAACAATGGATTTAACCCAGATTTCTCGACTGGGGGTGAATGTATGATTCATTCAGCATTCCGTCCATCATTCGTTTACGTAGCACTTTTCACCCTAAGTGGGATGGGTATGCTTAGAAGTAGGTCCCTTGCTCACTGCACCACTGGATTCAAGCTATCCTGGCTAATGAAGGGTAATACCCAGAAACCGGTCCCAGGATGCTTGTTTCTGGTGCAGGGAGACCTGGCATGGCAGTTCCATCTGTACTGTTCCCATGAGGCTCAGGGTCAAGACTAATTTGCTTATGGCTGGGTCTAAACTGGGGTGGCATGGTGAGCAAAAGAACAATTAATTTAACCCAAATCTCTTGACTGGGGGTGAATGTATGATTCAATCAGCATTCCGTCCATCATTTGTTTGTGTAGCACTTTTCATCCTAAGTGGGATGGGTATGCTTAGACCTGGTTCCCTTGCTCACTGTGCCACTGGAGTCACGCTAGCCTAGCTGGTGAAGGGTAATACCCAGAAACCGGTCCTAGGATGCTTCTTTACGGTCCAGGGAGAACCTGGCTTGGCAGTCCGGTCTGGACTGTTCCCATGAGGCACAGGGTCAAGACTGATTTGCATATGACTGGGTCTAAACTGGGGTGGCATGGTGAGCAAAAGAACAATGGATTTAACCGAGATCTCTTGACTGGGGGTGAATGTATGATTAATTCAGCATTCCGTCCATCATTTGTGTCCGTAGCAATCATGGAAATCCAATCATAACACAATGTACAGTAGGGCACTTGCACTTTAGCACTGAAAAGCAGTGACAAAGTGTGCAGAGACACTAAACCAGCAAAAACAAAGTCCAGCATGCCATCAAAAGCAGTAGGTCAGAAAGCAAAAAGACTGGGGAAATACGCCGAAAGAGGCCAGGTCTAACTATGCCTATTATGAAATACATGGGAAAAAAGAAAGATGAAAGGTGTCATGTTTGACAAAGGACCACTTGGCACTAGGTTTAACGTCAAGGCTTTTTAATAGAACATGTTCTTAATGTGGTGTGGGGTGGCACAAGAGGCTTCTCTACTCTAGGCTTCCAGGATGTTTTAATGTCCACTTCCAAAGTGAGTTTTGTGTACCATAAATATGAAGTAAGCACTTGGGGCAGCTATCGTGTAAGTGGCCAATCGCGGAGTGTTATTAAGGAGTACATGATTACAATACATAATGTTAAGGACCTTCTGAACAATAATGAGCAAAATGGTGAGTTCATTAAATAGAATCGTTGAAAAAATATTTTAGATAATTGTTTTTGAAAGGAGATATTGTAAGAACACTGTCCAGTGAACAAGTAATCAAAAAATACGTCAAATACGCCCTCCCATCAAATATGCCTTCCCAGTCATTTTTCCAGCCATCCTTCCATGAAGGAATAATTCATAGTTTAAGATCACTGCTCCCTGCTCAAGCTCTCTTTGCTCTACTTCTGTCACTTCTTCCCAAATCCCATGGCACACCATGGCAAGAGCACCCCTCCGTAAAGATATATGTACTGGACTGCAACACCCCGCCAAAATTGCCCCAGTGAAGCATGCCTCAGATAGTAATACGAAGTGAAGAGGGGACAATGTGCAGCAACATGGAACAATTTAAAAAGCAAGAACAGGAAACAAAGATCACCTATTGTGAAGGTGACAGAAAACCTTTCATGAAGTTGGCTGCATTAAACATCTCAGTGGGGCATCAGGAGCAAGGAAACGAGGAACGTCCAAGAGTTGATGTGGCAGCATTGTTAGTGTGCTGCTGGGAGATCAAACCCCTGTAGTGCTGGTGGAGTGGTAGACTAGTAGATTTTTAAAATAGATTTCCTGAAATGCTTGGTTCATTAGCCCAGATCACAGAGAAAGATCCCTAAGTGAGTTCAAAGTAATAGTTGAGTAAAATTAAGGAAACCAACTCTTCTTTTTTCCAGTCACCAGGTAAACAATCACAAAATGCCTTGGGCTGACCAAAAACATCAGGGACACTTTAAATGGTGGCAGAGGGAGGCTGACCCAAAGCCAACTCTATTTGATAACATAAAATCTTTACAAGTAGAAGCTCATGGAACGTTTATCCTTCTTCTTCCTTTCCCATTTGGAAAGAGTTTTCCCACCCGAGGTATGCTTGTTCGATATGTTGTTTGGTCCAAATGTGGGAGCACAGGGTACATGTAAAAAACAAGCATTTACAATGCAATAGGTCTCGCAGCATTAAAGTTTGAGTTACTGGCATTGTAAATGACAATGCTTTGCATTATTATTATTTTTTAATTTGCAATTGGTATATAAACATTGTTTGTGAATGGTTAGCTGTTGCTTATGCTAAGCAAAGTTGGAAGTAATATAGCGTGCTAGTCTTGCTTGTTATAAGCATGCTGATTTAAAACGCTCTGATACCTGCGGGTAAAGTTTGCTCTATATAAAAGTGAAAACTAATAAATAAATTTAAAAAAGCCTACCTGTACCACGTCCGTCCTTATTCTGCGATGCCACATATCCTTGGGTCCCTGTACTTATTAACTGCACCCGGTTGTGGGAAACCTCCATGGCAGGAACAATGTGTTGCGGGGCAGACACGGGCATTGTAGCCACTGTCCTGTGGCTGCACCGCGGGGTAACATTGTAGGGGCAGGAAGGCAGGCAGTTGGTAGTGCTGTGCCATAGCAGTGTAGTTCTCTGTGTATGCGGGGCATGGGGGTTGCTATTGGCTGACAAGAAGTGGTGAGGAGGTGCTGGTTCGGTGTGCTTGCTTCCTGATCTTGGGCAAGCAAGGATAGTGCTGTTGTGGTGCTGAGTGATGATGTGGTTCGGATGAGTGATGTGGTGGTGCATTAGAGTGATGTGGTGGTGTATTAGAGCGATGTGGTAGTGTATTAGAGGGATGTGGTGGTGTCCTAGAGTGACGTGGTGGTGTCCCAGAGTGACGTGGTGGTGTCCCAGAGTAACGTGGTGGTGTCCCTGAGTGATTTAGTGGTGTCCCTGAGTGATGTGGTAGTGCCCCTGAGTGGTGCCCCTGAGTGATGTGGTGGTGCCCCTGGGTGGTGTGGTGGTGTCCCTGAGTGATGTGGTGGTGTCCCCGAGTGATGTGGTGGTGCCCCTGAGTGATGTGGTGGTGTCCCCGAGTGATGTGGTGGTGTCCCTGAGTGATGTGGTGGTGTCCCCGAGTGATGTGGTGGTGTCCCCGAGTAATGTGGTGGTGTCCCTGAGTGATGTGGTGGTGTCCCTGAGTGATGTGGTGGTGTCCCAGAGTGATGTGGTGGTGACGTGGGGGTGTCCCAGAGTGACGTGGTGGTGTCCCTGAGTGATGTGGTGGTGCCCCTGAGAGCACTTGAAGAATCACTTAAGAATATGACACCAGCGCAAATACAAGGGCTACAATAGAAACCAAATTAATAAGCAAAGGGAAATGTTAGCTGAAGCAGAAGGACGAAACAATGAACAAATTAGAAAAGGAGCAGCCCAGAGGCAAAATGCTTGGGAGAGCTGAGAGAAGATCTGCAGAAAGCTGCAATGTAACAGGACACAGACTCTGGCAGACGCAATGTAGGAACTGGTCAAGAAAACAGGCAACAAGAGTTCTAGTACACAGAGGTTCCAACATCAATGCACTAACAAAGAGCTTCAGGCTATGGCAGCTTATAATCAAATCCAGGCAGCAGCAAAGCCTGGGTCAAGTCACATGATTAGGCGGCACAAGACTTGTCACGGATGTGTGCAATTCTCATCTCTCACAAGCCCTGGTAGAGAGAATCCACTGCTGAGGAATAGCAGGGCTAGTCCCATTTAAAGCATTTAATAGTGGATGTTGGGTGAATGTGTGGTATGGAATCTGTCGTCCATAGAAGCAAAACTAGGTTTTCCACTGTGTCCAAGATTGAAATGGTATGCAGGAAGACATCTTACAGGGACATTGCATGAGTTCTAGTGTGATTCCTGGGCTGCAGTTGGCCCATTTACAGAGCCCCAGATGCGGAATGATAGAATCATAACAGACACAAAATACCCTTGTCTAAGAAGAAGCACTGCCCTATGCGTAAAAGGCTTGGCTTGCATTTTGGAAAGAGTAAAGTGCCTATCAGTGTACTTAACTGCTATAATCCTCTGAAGAACAACAAGCAAAGCATATGCTAGGACTTGCAATACTAACAGAACTGAAAATTGGCAGACTAGCCTGGTGCCTAGTGCAAAATTAATTAAAAATATTTTTTGAAAGATTTATTAATTTTACACTTCTGTCGTGTCCCTTCATTTGACTGGATGCTCCGTATATGTTTATGAACGTCCAATGTATAGTCAATTTGACTGCTGAAATACATGTTTACTTTCACCGTCATATCTGCAGGTAATCAGACATCTAATCAAAGTTAGAATCATTACAATCAGATTTATGAATCCTAATGCAAAATTGTTTCATCTTTTAAGATTTCAGCACACGGCTGTACTCGTCCAAACGGAGACGGATCATGCTTCTCTGTGCAGTTAAGGACCCTTTTAATGAGAAGCTTTTGGCTGAGGTTCGCAATTAGAGAGTTGGCTCTGTAAAAAAAAAACTCCTCTTAAAATACCTCTGTCAGAAGCATTTAATCTTCACACAGATCCGTTTTAAAAATAAAACGTATTTCCCGTTTACAGACAGCTACTAAAAGATATTAAAAACTCACCGCCGCAGCTCGGCTAGAACAGGAAGCCAGGCAACCTGTGTTGGGACGGGGGCGGGGCCGCAAAAAGACAGGAAGCAGACGGGAGCCTACCCCGCGCTCCTGTGCTGAAGTGCTCCTGTGCCCGTCAGCCGGAAGATTTGCTTGTCAGCTAGCGGGGCTCCCGTGCTCGTGGAGAGCCCCGCCTGCTGCTGAGAATGACCCACTGCCTGCCGAGGGAGAGAGGGACACACGAAAAGAACTTGGTGAGTGGGGTGTGAGGGGGGGGGATGTGTGCGCGCGCCCGTGTGTGTGTGCGAGTGTGTCTGTGTGTGTGTGTGTTTGTGCGCGTGTGTGCGTCTGTGTGTGCGCGTGTGTCTGTGTGTGTGTATGTATGTATGCATGCATGCGTGTGTGTGTAAAAAGAGCCCGATGACTGGTGGGGGGATGGAAGGTGAAAGTGTAGTGTAGTTCCTATTTTCCCAATAGGCCCTGCGCATTGGAATAACATAAACAGTAGTATCGACGTAGAAGTGCGGATCTTCCAGGCCTCCACTGACTATGCTAAACTTAATTGGGTTTGTTACCAACTAGCTCAGAGGTCACTGGAAACTTTCTTCTCTGAATAGGAAGTGATCAGCTTCCCTGGTACAGACAAGAAGGGATTCAGTTTTCCAACAACCGTGCAACATGACAACTTTGCTCCTCAGATAAGAGTCAACCTCTAGGGTCGTGTGAAACAATAGACAGTTATTTTACTCAGTCAGTTGTAGTGCAGATTACTTTCACAATATGTAGAGAATAGAGAGACGGGCGTTTTCAATAAAGGGTAACATTTATTGAACAGTCTTTCTTGTCGTACAAGAGAAATGAATTGCCACAATTGCAAGACTTGTTATTATAAAAAGTACGTACAGTAAGATGAGTATTGCGAAATAATACTGTAAAAGCATTGATATGGTTTCTTAGCCATACAATGGTTAAAAATGAATAAAACATATATACATTCATATATACATTAGGCTAAAATACTCAACTGGTGCTTCTAACTACGCCTACCCCAGTGTACCTGACCTAAGCCTAATACTTGGGAGGGGAGTAAGTAAGTAGCTTTAAGTTAAGTTGGTTTTGCCAAGGTTTGCTTCAAGAATTCTCTCTAAGGGTTTAGTCAACACCATACCTCTGGAATAGAATGATGGAGGTCTGGTATCTCCTTTAGGGAACTCGATATCCCAGTCACTCGCAAGAGTGGGCTGGAAACGCCGGAGCTGGATTTCTCTGCAGGAAAAAAGACAGCGTCTCTCTCAGCGCGTCGAGGAGGAGGAGGGGCAGCGTCCGCGGGCAGCTTGCATCTGCTGGGCTCTTGCAGGGGACGGCTGTTCAGCTCCTAAGTTCACCACACCATCGTTCGCTCGTTAGCAGCGATAGCAGTAGCGATAGCAGCTACGGTATCATCAGCATAACAGCAGTAACTTCAGCGAGACAGCTTCAGCTTCAGCGAAAACAGCATTTGCTTAAGGCAACATTGGTAATATTTATACCTGAAAGGTGCCTTGTTTGACGTAAGTTTTTGGACATAAGACGTCAATAAAGATGTCACTAGGAAGTGATCGTCTATCAGTGCTCGTTAGAGTTCTATTACTAATCAAAACATAGCAAGCAGGGCTTTCCCAGGTTGCTGAGTTTTTATCTTGTTGAAGAACTCGGAGTGTTAATCTAGGAATCTTAGATAGTAACTTGTGCTATGTCATTGCACTAATTAGCTGCAAAGGAAGTGGCAGAGGAAGCGATTCTGAAATGTGGCTCTGTTCGTGTGAGGCCAGAGACGAGTTTCTGAATATTGCATTTGATCGGTTATGCCAATATAGGGGCACAAGGGGATTATAGCCGTATAGGGGCATAAGGTCACAGTATCGATCAGGGTCCTAGATTAGAACGCAACAAAAGTAACCAGCGCGCGTGTGTTTCAGTCTGTGTGGTGTGGAGGCTGGCTGTGTGCGCACGGGAACATGGGCACGGCGCCGTGCGCGCCCACGAGGAGGAATCTGAGACAGCGAGGCGCGTGGGCGATCGTTGTCTCACATTCCCCCTAACACGCCAACAAAAGGTCCATCGCTATGCTAGCGCTACGCTCGACCTAACCAGCAGGAGTATTTGTGACTATGCACACATTTTTGGCCTTTTGGGTATCCACTACCAACTAAATGGCAACCTCAACAACTCTCTACCTCAGAAACCTCCACAACTCTCCACCTCAGAACAGATCTTACTTCTTTACCTATTCTGAATTTAAGTTGACAGATCAATAATGTGAATTATGATCAGCCATTTGGTCGTCAGTTAAAGGATGCTAACACATTAGGTGTCAGGTGCATTTTTCTCATGAAGTAGGTGACAAGTCCTCGGATGAGCCATTTAAAGGTCTATTAGAAAATATTGGCATTTTGGAACATTGAGACTTCCAAGTTAGGTGTGCCTTATTCATAGATTGTACAATAGGCCTTTGCTCCTGCTTTTTGCATCTCAGGCACTTCTGTATTACAGAAGGCAAGCAAGACGCTTGCTTAAGCCTTTCTGTAACACCCGTTGTGCTGGTGCATGATTTCAAGGGGGCATTTGCTCATTCGCATGGGAGCGTTGTCACATGAACATGAGGGAATGCCTTTGCCTAATGTCTCTGCTTTATTAATGACATGGATAACGAGATAAACAAGCGTTTTCAATGCACACTGGTTGAGCGCCACATAGGAAGTGGTATACACAGTCAGTGCCCTATCAAACAGCACCTTGTGGGAGGGGGTATTGGGGTGTGTGGGACATCGTGGAACCACAAGGAGGTAGGTGACCTCACTGACAGTCAGATGGTTTAAAACCTTTAACGATTTTTATTGCAAAATGATGGCTTGGTTGAGTATGTGGTATGATGCAGAAGTGGTTGTGCAAGAAGTTAGCATTTTAACGATAACATTTATGCATTGTGTGAAGAAAATGAATTGTGATGCTGGTGGGTGCCCTCACTGCACCTGCCTGCAAGGGGATCTATGCCTACTTTATATGTGAAGCTAGGTCGGCGCATTCAGTAAAAGGTGGGCTAGCAGTTTAGAGTGCCCTTTATGTAATGTGGCCCCAGAAGTCACAGAACCATTGAGTGGTCCGACACTCACAAAGGGGAAATGGCACTAACAACGCTGTCGGAACCACGCAGGTGTTTACAACGCAAGCATTACCACACATGCCTTTATTACGCCTATGCCTTGAACACACACATTGCTTTACCACGCACGCCATTAAAAGTTATTGTTGTAAAGGAATATGCGTGGTAAAGGCAGTGAGGCGCTCTACGCGAAAGAGGAATGGGCAGGGGGTGAAAGGTACTACCTGCCGGGACGAGATTTGGAGGAACAGGAAGGGTCGGGACGTGGTTTGGTGAGTGTTTTTAGGGCTGGGGTCGTTTCCAGGACTGAGGGCCAGTTTTAGGGCTCAGGGCGGGGGTGTTTTGGGGCTGGGGGTGGAGTAGTTTACAGTTTTGGAGGCTGGGTTATAGGGTTCAGCACAGAGGGACGGGGTACTTTTTAGGGCAGGGGTGTTTTAGGGCTGAAGTAGGGGCAGTTTTTAGGGCTGGGGCTGGTTTTAGGGCTCAGGGTGGGGAGCTGGGTTTTTTTTAGGCCTGGAGTTGATGTCTTTTTCAAGGCAGGGGGCCAGGTTTTAGGCTTAGGGTAGGGGGAAGGAGTGTAACCTTTATCATGCATATGCCTTTACCAATCATGTCATTACAATGAAATTATTGTGATGGCATGCATGGTAAAACCGTGGTCATTGTAAAGAGCGTGATGTTGAGGCATGCGATGTAATCACATGCGTGGTTCAGTTATACCCAGATGTGGGTCCCTTGCCCACTTTGCCACTGGATTCAAACTAGCCTGGCTGATGAGGGCTGTTAGACCAAAACCGTTCCCAGGATGCTTGTTACCGGTCCAAGGAAGACATGGCTTGGCAGTTCAGGCTGGACTGTCCACAAGAGGCACAGGGTCAAGACTGATTTGCATTTAGCTGTGTCTGAACTGGGGTGATGAAGTGAGCTAAAGAACGATGATGGATTCAACCCAGATCTGTGACTGGGAGTGAGTGTTTGAAAAGTTTCAGCACTACGTCCATCATCTCCTTGTGTTTGATTAGTTCACCCTACATTGGCAGGGTATGCCCAGACGTGGGTTCCTTGCTCACTTTGCCACTGGATTCAAGCTACACTGGCTGATGAGCGCTGTTAGTCCGAAACCGGTTCCAGGATGCTTGTTTCCAGTCCAGGGAAGACATGGCTTGGCAGGTCAGGCTGGACTGTTCCCAAAAGGCATAGGGTCAAGACTGATTTGCATATAGCTGTGTCTGAACAGGGGTGGCGCAGTGAGCTAAAGAACAATTGTGGATTCAACCCAGATTTGTGACTGGGGGCGAGTGTCTGAAGAATTTCAGCACTCCGTCTATCATCTCCTTGCATTTGCTTTGTTCGCCCTAAGTTGGCAGGGTATGTCCAGACTTGGGTCCCTTGCTCACTTTGCCACTGGATTCAAGATAGCCTGCCTGATGATGGATGTTAGCCCGAAACCGGTACCAGGAGGCATGTCTGTGTTTCAAGGAAGGCATGGCTTGACAGTTCGGGCTGGAATGTTCCCAAGAGGCACAGGGTCAAGACTGATTTGCATATAGCTTTGTCTGAACTAGGGTGGTGAAGTGAGATAAAGAACAATGATATATTCCACCCAGATCTGTGACTGGGGGCGAGTGTCTGAAAAGTTTCAGCAGTCCGTCCATCATCTCCTTGTGTTTGCGCAGTTATAAAACCCTCACAAACTGGAAAGAAAAGGGAGAAGGAATGAAAGGAAAGAAAAGGAGGTAAAACCCCCATCCCCCCTAAATCTTTCATTGTCAAAAACTCTAATAAGTTCATATTTTGTTTGAAACACACAACTTATAATTCAGTTGGAGGTGTTTTTTTCCGCATCTAACCCCATTTGACACTATCAGGGGCCCTTTATTGATGCTCCAATTGAGTTATGTATAGCACAGTTTGAGAACACCCTGTCATTAGGGTGGTAGAGATCCCATCTTTGCCCGCTACTTGGTACACCGCCTGCTGTGTTGATGGGGAATCTTTTACCTACAGAGCTCTGGTCAACAAGCAGGAAGCACGTTTTGTTTGCCAGGCAGTTCGCAACATCATGCTAGCAGCCTGTTAGGACATCGTTTTTGAATTCCTCAATGTCTAATATGAGTTTTATTTCTGAAAAACAAAATAATATCCATGATATGCAGGGAGTTCTCTCCTCGCATGTCAAGGATCTTTCTGCATCTTGCTGGATGGCTGCAGGCAGATACAACTAATGTCAGAAGGACCATCTAAATAAGGGGTGACATAACTCATGTAATTGGACTAATTACGCAAATTTACAGCAAAATTATGGGAGATTAGATAGATTTATGCAAAGAGCATAACCCAGCATTTTGCGCAATTTTTATAGTGTAAAATGCACCCTTGCATACAAAGTGGACCAAATAATGCATTTTGCATTAAGAAAGTCATGCTAAATGCAACAGAACAGGAACAGCAGCCAGCAGCTGCTCACGCTCGCTCAGTTTGTTGTTATTGTGCTCTTGTCTTTGGCTTTTGTGCCAAATTACTAATAATTACATGAGCAGTCGTAAATTCATGAATTACTTCAAGTATTCCAGTGTAATAAAATGTTTACCAAGGTCTAGTCTAAATAGAGTGGGCCCACTAATGTCCATTAGCCATCGATCCTGTATTGGGTAGGTCTTTGGTGAATGATTTCTTACTACAGTGCCAGCTAGTCCCGGCCTTCAAAACCAGGGCCGGCCTTAGGCATGTGCAAGCTGTGCACCTGCACAGGGCCACCAAACCCCAGGGGCCACCACACCAATATATATACTTAATATATTTATCCTCTGAGGATGGATACATATTTGTGTGGCGGCCCCTGGCAGGGATTTGGCGGCCTCCGGCTCAGTTCCACTTCTAAACACCCTGACCCCCCCACCCCTCTTCACTGGCCTCCGCGCTCTGCCCCACCCGGACCCCCTCTTCCGGGGCCCCCTACCTACGCTCCCTGCCCAGGGCCACCATGACCCTAGAGCCACCCCTGTTCAAAACCCAAGCAGTTCCTCTATCCAAAAACGATACATGGGAACTACAAGCCTGGCAGAACACAGCATATGCCGTTTTATGTCTTGTTACAATAAACTCTAAGTGAACCCCTAAATACCTAAACCCCACAAAAATGCGTTTGTCTGAATATTCGTTAGAATCTCTTTCCATTTACTTTTGTTCCTACAGTGTACTGTTTACTTACCACTATTGGGTCCAATATAATCGTGACACTGTTTTACAGGCAACTTTCAAATATTTAGAGTTACAATGCACACTTCTAAAATGATATACACCAAATATCATACTGGTGGGGTGCGTTAATAATAGTTTGTGTGGCTCTGGTTATTAATGGATTGTTAATTTTGTTCTAAGAGCAGAAAGACTGCAACAACATTGATTTATAGAACATAATATGCTAGTCTGGGGGCATGAATTAAACAATGAAAAATACCTTAGATTTTGACTAGATAAAAGTTAGCATTATTTGTGTTAGTTAGATGTGTCACCTACTATTTTATACCTCTCAAATACAAGTACATAATACTATAAATTATTCAGATTATTTAGTAAAGAACATAAAAGAAAGGCATATAGTTAATCCCTCCATTTTAGTGTAGTACAAAGCTCAAGAATTATAGCCAAAACATTGTAGATTGGTTTGCTGTTGTTGGCAAATGCACTGCTTTCCTAAAGTGACACACAGAAGAATATGGCTTGTTATCTCTTGTTCTAGTCTTTTCCTTAATGTGGAAATATTGCTATATGTAATCATAAAGTCAGAATAAATTCCAATTGAATGTTTTATGCATCTTCCTTTAGAAGATTGGATGTAAAATTATACTCCATAATAACATCATGGTAATGTGTGTTTTCTTTTCAAAGCAGTGAATAGGTGCACTGAAGTTAGAATTAAAAAAACGGTATTGTAAACCAATCTACACGACTTAATTTGGAAATAAAAGCAACCCATTTAGTCATATGCAAAGTTTTTACATTTTCCAAAATTGATTAAACATTTTGTGCTTACATAATCAACAGATAAATAATTGTTTTTTCTCACATTTCCCTGCACACGCGATATCAATAAATTCAAAGCTGCTTCCAGTATATAGTTAGTATCCACTACTTTATTTTCTTCTTCTCAACTATTTCTGTTCTCAGCTGACACGTGTTTCGTCACGATTAACGCAAATTCTTCAGGGCTATATCCTACACTATCTCAATGCCGAGTGCCCCTTCCGCGAGTATGCTGAGTGTTGTGTGTGTTCAGAGTCACCCCAGGGATATTGGGAACCGGACCCACATAACGGTTGAGATAAATAGTTTGAAAATCGGTTAGTCGATCTGTAAGACCTGTAGCGGTGGAAAAAAAGGAATAAATAGTGTATGAGATTAATGGATCCCAGTACTTGTGGAATCATTTGCAGAAGTTACTTATGGATATTAGATGGCTATTGGCATTCGGTTTGGAATTATCACCGACATTAAAGGAAATTGATCCACAGTAATATTAGCTCTGGGTAGATTGGCTCCCAGTTTGAGCAGCTCGGCTTGACCGGTGGCCCAGTTAACTAATACTTGGCCACTTGTTGCTGCTATATGTGACCTCTATTGTGATTTAAATGAAGCTTTTAATCGCTATACACTTTAGTGGACAGAGCGCTTTATAATCCGTTTTGGGACAACTGTGCTTGGAGCAAGTGGAGCCCACTTATTTCTGTGCTGTGGACTCATTACCAATAGGTGTTAATACCGGAATGTTCTATTGCACTCTCTGGTATTTAATATTGTCTGTCTGGATGATGACCACCAAACTTAAAAGTGCTCGAAACGCCGTTGACGCCTACATGCGGCCTTTAATGAAGATGACGCATTCTTTGCTATGTTTTGTTTTATCTTGTCCAAACTGCATATATGTAACTTTCCTCAGCCACTTTTTATGTTTACACAGTGTATTGTCTTTATGGTTATTTGTGTAACTTACTGAGCGCCATTGTTTTTCTATTGTTGCCATTATCATTGCCTTATTTAAATGTTGTATATGTGTTTTAATTTGTGAGAGGTATCACTTGTAATTTTGTCACATATTTCTCTTTATTCTTTTTCATCCTTTTTTGTTTGATTCTCTGGTATTGTTATTTTGTATTTGACGTTACAAAAGATATTTAACTTGAACCTTTGTTAGGATTCCAGTCTTTACTTTGCCCCAGGTTCAGGTCTTAGGGCTACCCCTGGCAGAAATTAACTTTCCAAAAGTGGCATTTTCAGAACTGTAATTTAAAATCCGGTTTCACCATTAATTAGGATTTTAAATTGTGATTCCAGAGACACCAAAAAATAAATACCTATCTCTTCCCATTTGGAAATTACACTTTAAAAATATAAAAAGGCAACTCCAATATTATCCTATGAGATAGATACGCCTTGTAGTAGGGAAAAACGAATTTAAGAGTTTTTAATTGCTAGGAAATGTAAAACTTGCATACATTGCATGCTGCCCTCTGGGCTGCCCAGCGCCTACCATAGTTATTCAAAAAGAAGGTTTGGGCCTGGCAAAAGGTTTATTTTGCCAGGTCAAAATGGCAGTTCAAAGCTGCACACACAGGCTAAGCAATGGTAGGCCTGTGACATTAAATAGAATACTTAAGTAGGTGACGTAATCAGTGCTGCAGGCCTACTAGTAGCATTTAATTTACAGACCTTGGGTACATGTAGTACCATTTTACTGGGGACTTATAAGCAAATAAATATGCCAGTTGGGGATAAGCCATTATTGTCATGTTTAAAGGAGACAGCACAAGCACTCTAGTACTGATTAGCAGTGGTAAAATGCATAGCGTCCTAAGGGGAGAAAAAACTAGATGCACGAAAAAATGGAGGAGGAAGACAAATGGATGGTGGGAAGACTACCCCAAGACTGACAGGTCTAACAAATGCCTTTTGTGATTTGGTGTAAATCTGTCAGTAGTTTTTGAGAAATTAAGGTTCATAACTTATAGATATCTGGATTGTTGGGTTCTCAGGAAGCTTGTAGGAATCCTGTGGGCACACAACTTTAAAAAATAGAGTGATCCGTGATGCCTTTTTCCCTGCCTCAGTAGCCTTGTTCACATGATGTGTCATGAGTTGTGGATTATCACAACAAAATTATCTAGTATTCAAATATTGGAAGAAATCATGAGTGAGCAGTGAATTCTTAGATGCGTGAGGTGTGATTACTTATTTTGCTGCAGGCTCTTCTTGTGAAGTGCTAGACCCCTGATGGTCGAAATTCGAACGGGGATCTTTCATAGTGTGTATATTGACTGAATAAATCAAAGGTTAAAGCCATGTCATAGTTAGGTGACAATGTCAATTTAAGTGTAATGTTTTAAACCAAAAACAAACCACTGAATTTCAAGTAATTATTATTCACTCACCCACCATACACAGTGTTGTAAACAATCTCAGTTCAATTGTCATCAGTTATGTTCATAATAATAATGTCACATAAAGAATATGTCATATGTGTTGCAATATGTGAGGTCATAAGCAGTGTATAGCAACGGCATGAGTAATAGTTACTTGACATAACTATAACTGATGAATTTCAGTGTTTTCTTTTTTGTTTAAAACTTTATGCTTAAAGTTACAACCCCCACAGGAAGTCAATCCATCGAACACGCAAAGGTCATGTGAGGCAGGGTTTGGCCACAGGCCACAGGCCTCTTGTTACGCATGGCCTTTGCCTGTTTGCGACAACCCACTGCAGACACTCAGGCCCTGCCCACTTTTTTTTTTTTCTGATCCGACTAGAGTCTAGATGGAGGCATCACGGGCCCTGAACTCCCACGGACTCCCAATGGAGTGCAGGGGGCCTTGCTGGCTCCCTATGGAAAACAGCAGAAATCCAGAAACACAAATAAAAAGGATTACAATGTTTTTTGATTTTGCTTCATACGGTTCCCCGACAGGGTGAAATGGGTCAGGGTACCCCTACTTCAATCCTGTATACTCTTTTTTTTTCTTCAGGACATAGGGACCTGGTTAGAGTAAAATATGAAACCCGAAGGCAAGAAGCACAACAAACAAATGAATGTATGGAAGTAGCGGGAGTCCTGAATGTATGGGAACCAAAAAGGGACAAACAACAAACACATGGGATGCATAAATGGGTGAAAACTGGTACTTCGACGAGTACCACAACAACTAACGAGCGATTGCTATGCTTCGACTCCATGTCCAATTGACCACACATACAGGATCCAGTTCTTATCACTCGGAAGTACAATAAAAAACAGAAAGATGAGCAAGCCTGTTGAGAAGTCTAGTATTCAAGTCCTTACAGTTTTGTGTCTCTTTCTCCAAAGTTTCCATCACTGACTAGCTTTTTTTGTCTCCAAATCTGGGTCAAGCATGAATCCTGACATACAGGCTTGCAATGTGACCACTATCTTGTTCACCCATTTACATGGTGTCTCAAAGAGACATCACAACTTGCTCCTGCGGCAATGAAACACACACAAAATATGTATTTCCTCCACAAGAAGATAGGCAAGGGGCCCTAGTTGTGGCAGGGACATCTTAAGGAATTTAGGGGCCATGGGCCAAGCATGTTTTGGGGGACCCTCTGAGAAACAGTTTTGAATTTATGATCGCTCTGTCTTTGGCCAGGTCACTGACAGTGCAGAGACACACTTGTCCGAATTCTAAGCGTGTTTACATGTAATATTCAGGGATAGTGATGTGTTTTCAATATTGTGCACAGCAGCTGCTCGCTAATATCATTGCAAACAATCTTTGTGACCCCCTCCCATTCATCATATGTGAGGTCCTGGTTTCATCTCAAAGAAACTATGTTATGGATGCTGCATAAAACATTAACACAACAATTATCTACAAAATGTCTGTAATAGACACACATATCACCCACTTTGAAAATAAAGCAAAGGAAAGTGGTATTTAAAACAATCAGTTTAAGAATCATAAGGACTCGACTCAGCAGAATAGAGCTGGCTCTATCAGGGGCCCCCTGAAAGGCTGGGGCCTTGGGCCAGAAACCACTTCGCCCATTCATTAAAACGTCTCTGGGTTATGGCGGAGAAGATGGGCCTTTATCATGGGCAGCCTCCCCACAGGGTACAGTCAAAAAGGACTGCCCCTGAATGCCAGCGCCTTCTCATGGTCAGTGACAGTCACCGCCCTCACCTAGTTTGGGGGTATACTTTGGGCATTTGCCTGCCAGAAGAGCTGCAAAGGGCAGGCCAAAAAAGTACATGCTGTGTAGAGGATATTGATCCCAACAATGAAGAAATAAAATGGAATATGTATGGATGACTTTTAAAAGCAAGCACATGCACACAATTATCCATAGATATACATGTTACGACACTATTCGCATCCAAACACACACAATCCAAACAATTCATCTGACTTTCACTCCAAATCTTCAATTAGAAATGTGTATAAAATTATATAGTAAACAGTAGAATTGTTGCAATGTACTTACTAACAGTAGCAACCAGTCTCCAGACGCTGCTTCATACTCCTTGAAGGTGGTCAAGATGGCTAAGATCAGGCACCCAAGAACGATCAAAAACCTAAAAATAAAAAGGGGAATGCATTCATGAGTACTCAATGCACAGGTAAGTGCAGTTACAAATGTGCATTTGTATTTGTTGAAGATCGATCACATTTTGACAACAAAATGGTAAACAGAGTGATGAACATAATAAGTTAGTGCACAGGGATTTAGGGAAGTATATAACTTAATATGAAAGTTAGAATACATGGTATACATTAAATAGCTGGGAGTAATAGGGCTGGGATAAATTATGCATGCCACTGGATTACAAATCCACACCGTAGTGGTGGCATATGACCGCAATTTTGAATGCAAGTAATATCTAATTATGACAACAAAATACAGAATTTCCCAGTGAAGTGACATCAGGAGACAAAATGGCGGAGATTGTTCGCAGTGGGCTTTTTATTAGTACATAAGGAGGCGTAGTTTGGCTGACCGAAGGCAGTGGTGCTGGAAAGTTTTTCAGAGTGGGAGTGTTGCAAACTTCATTGAACCGAAAGGGTTGTGAAAAACATTGCCCCGTCCTTGCTGCCAATCATGGTCCCAAAACATTTCTCTCACCTGCAAGTGCGACAGATCAGATTATCCAGGTACCCAAAGCTAAAGGAATGGCTGGGAGGCAGGTATTAGAATTTTTTAATTAATATTGTGTTCATAAACAACTGTTTGTTCCACTCATTTCTAAATTAGATGTGCAGCGCCACCATGTGGCAGACTGCCATAAGTGCAGTGTTGACAATTGAATGCAGAGCACCAGAAACAAATTAAGGGCAGGTGCTGAGCACCAGAAACCACCTGATTTTAAGCACTGAAAATACAGACATCTTACAAAGCACAAGTACAGCAAATGAACCATGCCTATTCAGCAGGAGAGTGGTAGGAGTGTGTTGTTTAACAGTGCATTTCGAATCACACACATAACATATTATAGCATTGAGTGATAGCGCAGCGCCATTTACAGACAGCACACTTTCCATTGAAATGGTCACTAAAATTTCACAGACATGCAGTTTTACTGATAAAGCTAGATAGCATGCAAATGATAATGTGTGGAAATCGTGTTTCAGTGAATATTAATTATTTGCACATCACACAAGTAGAATACTTGTACAGTTCACTTAAGTTACTTTACATTGTATAGCATCTGCTGTTTTTTCTTTTCACACTCCCTGTGCCCCTGCAATATCGCCACACAGTTCACAATTCAAACTCCTCTAACCTTGCAGTCAGTAAAAGGTAAGTAAACACAAGTTTCCATGTTAAAAGAATAAGCAGGCATGTGCCAGAAGACATTTGACATTTGACCTCGGTCATTCACCTATTAAACTCCAGCATGGGTATTCTGGGGATGCTACAGCACCTCCTGCACCCCTAAGCAGGATGGTGAGTGAGATAGAAAGTTTTAGTCAGGTGGGTGGAGCCAGTTTTCGAATCAGCTTGAAGAGTTGAAAGGTCAGCTTCTGTGGGGCTCTGCTGCTGGAAAAATGCAGCTGTCATTGAATGAAAGTGAACTGGTGTGGACGTGGAGTGAAAAGCGCAAGGACTGCAAAGTTAGTGTCCTTGCCACAGTAAGAGAAGGCATTGACTAGAAGATCTACCAGCAGAATATTACAAGTGTGAGGACTGCTTGTCATAAGTGTGCTCATGGAGGGTTTACCAGTATCGATTTAGAGGTAGTGGCAGATTTTTCTGATATTAGGCACCTATTTGCAGTAGCTATGCTGAATTTAGGAGCATTTTGTGTCTCAAGTGGCACTTCCAGATTTCTGTTTGAGGCAGATGTAGTTAGCATAGCACGAGGAAGAGATGACAATAGATAGATGGGTTAGAAGGCCAATAAATGGATTGTGTGCATTTTTGATGAGTTGAGCAGGAGGGATCATAGAACACACTGCTGTCTGATAGCAGTGACACAGTTGGAGATGTGAGAATAAAGTGTACAAACATGTAAAGGGAGAACATTTGAGTATAGGATAGGAGAAACTGTGGTCAAGGTATGCATTAAGAAATGAAGAGGACACAGCAAAAGCTTTGGATTATAATAGCCGAAAGAGGAATAGACAATGATCAATCCAAGCATTATGAGATAGAAAAGCTAGAGAACCAATGGAGGGTGCTCCTTTTGTGATAATTAATTCATGAGTCATGCCCTGTAATATAAAACAAGTTTTTGTGATATTTCATGAGCACATGAGATAAAATCCTATAGCACCCATATAATGGACATTCTCTCAGCCCCTTCTACCACGGAGGAGTTACAACAGGCCTCCTCACCTTTAAAGTGGTTTTATCTACAGGTAGCAAGTACTCCTAGCTCCCTGAGCCAGCCTTCCTTCTTGTTTTTGTGTTTGGACGCAAATGTCCAAGGCTATCCCCCAAAAGATCCTCAGGGAGCATGAGGGAGCCAACCTCACTGGCCATTGGGGGGACCCATTGGTCCTGGGGTCAACTGCGGTTGAGTCAATGGCCGTTTTTGGCCATCAGGAGGTTCCCCTTACAGTTATTCATGGCAGCCCGAAGGTCCAGCAGCAAAGAGCAACAAAAACACCAACGAAGAGAGAGGCGATAGAAGGTTTTAGAAGCCAGGCACCCCTTGCCAATCCTAGGGTGTAACAGCACCTCTTCGCCACTGTCCCAACCCTTCTGCAGAGCGTGCTGTGACTGTTCAAGATGGTTTCATCCAGGAGTCACTGGTCAAATCTGCTCCCATGGTCTCAGCTCCGCCCTTTGCTGACATCATCACCAGTTCCTTGCCCAACAAAATTTCAAAGAGAAGCCCCCTACTGTGTTGGCTCCAGTTGCTAGATTTCCTCATTTGTTCAATGGGTCTGGGCTGGCCCTTGAGTAGTGTAACAGGTAATTAATGGATGCAGATTTGTTTGTCCCCACGCGTCCCTCCTAAGGGAAGCACTGTTAATTACTCCTTTTGTGTGGGGCAGCCTTTGTTCCTGCTGCTGAAAAGAAATGCAATTAACTTGGTAGAGAGTAACCAAAGGCTTGATCTATGATCCAAGGATAGGATAACATAGGATAGGAGGGGATATGATAAAATCTATAGAGCACACTAAAACCCGAAGGTGTCAAAGTGCTATAGCGCAACAAAGGATTCAGCAGATTGGGATACTAAGATGAAAAAATCCAGGTTTTCAGATGTCTTTTTAATGACACAAAAGTGTCCACATCTGAGATAGCTCCAGATTTTAAACTCAGCAATTGGTCCTTGGTTTTCTGAGCAGAGATCTGATCTGTGGGAGCTCCAGATTTTAAACTCAGCATTTGGTCCCTGGTTTGCTGAGCAGAGATCTGGGGGGAGGCAGTAAAGAGATTCTTAGTAGGACAGTAAGCAAGTTTATCAAAAGGAATTTCAACTACAACAGGTGGGCTAAATTCCAGGGAGATGTTAAGAACTTTATCTTGGAAGTGAACTGCTACTTTATTGCAAAATTCTTGGGGGAAATTAAGCGCCTGCTGTGTAGGAGGTTCGGACAACTCATTTACTACCTTAAACAGCAGCTTAGAGGAGTTATTAGGTGATCACATTTTCTCCTGAGCTGAGCCAGAGAAATATGACAATTCTGGATGACCCATAAGTTGTACAGATATCCTCTTCGAACTCGCAGATTTGATATTCCCGCACAGGTCACACCCCATTGTGATATGTCCCTGGACTTTGTAGGCCAAAGTGAAGCAAAACTGCACTCTAAGGCATATTTCTCCTGTGTGCATAGAATGTCACTACAGACAGAACAGAAAATCACACTGACTTTCCCTATGAGTGTACACTAACATTATAAGGTCTACCCCAGGTCAATATCTAATCCTGCAGAGTCCCCTCTGACCCAGGCTACCTGTGCGCAATTACCAGGCAGCGTACAACAGTAGTCTCACACGTGTAGCCCTCACAAGTGTGTGCTCGCATGTGTACACGAGTGCCCTTAACCTCGCAGTGTACTTATCTTAAAAGGCGGACAAGGGCGTAAACATTCACAGTCCATTTGCCAAGTGATTACAGTGGGTGAGACATTTAGTGAGACTCATTCACAGTAAAAAGTCCAAAACCAGGTGCTCCAAAAAAGACACAAATTCTGCCGTATTCAATAGGGGGAACCCAATTGCAACAGTCAGCCTGATAGAGACTCACCATGTCAGAATCATTCAGCCAGTCACTTGACGTGCGCTAATGCGCAGGCGTCTGGCAGCTTGAGCCAAGGTTTTCCAGGCTGAAGGTTTCACAGCCCTGAGGGCATTGACTTTACCAGCCTGGCAAAACCCTGTGAGGTCCTCCTCCTCTTGACTGGAGGGAGCATCACCAACAGAATCAGCTTTCGGAGTTTCAGGTTTCAGTCATTGAAACCTCGTCACAAAGTGAGGTGGGGTCAGCAAGTCTGCCTGAAGCCAGGGAAGGTGTTCTTCTCACTGGCTGACCTAGTAGGCCATATATATGGATTGTGAAAAGCATATGCTAAAGTCAATAGTCATTTTTGTTACAAGGAATCTCAAAGATTACCATAGCAGGCAACCATTTTGGTGCTGGTTACCCCCTTTAGCAAAATCGTGGGGATAGAAGATTTGCATTGCCGGAATCTTTGACAGGCCCTTTTTAGGAGAGATAGTATTTTGCTTTGCCGACTGTAACTTTATATACTATGTAATTTTATGATTGTATGACTGAGGGTTGCCTAAGTTGGTTTTGGTGATAAGCCACTAGTGCAAAAGAATGATGGATTTAAACCCAGATCCTTGTGACTGGGGGTGAATGCCTGCATTGTCCAGCATTCCGTCCATCAATTATTTCTTTCAATAAGCCACTAATAACAGCTACAGGACTGATTGGTTTACTAGGAAAAACTATTTCTGTTGCCAGTGATCTGATTGTATAATAGGAAAAGGTATGATAAGCACATGAGGCGTAACATATGGATACCCTGGAAGTGCACAATCTTCTGCCCTTGATGGGAGTGAACGAGTTTGCAATCCCAAAGTAAGAAAGTACTCGAAAGGAGAATGTGGGTAACACCAAGCAAGCGTAAGGATTGAGGATTTCTGACCAACTTTTGATGCAAGGAGGTCCACCACGGAATATTCACATGCAGTACCATAACCTCTGCAGAACTCTTACAGCCACATGCATCAAGCGATTTTGGAGTCGCAAACGGTGCGAATCGCAAAATTCGGCCGTTTGCGATTCCAAAATCACTATTTGGGATGCATCAATGCAAAAGTACAAGAAATCGCTATTTTTTGCAATTTCAGAAAATGTGATTGCATTTAAGGAATCGCATTTTTGCGATTCCTTAAATGCAATGCATGAATGTTTAAAAAATTGCGAATTCGCAAATAGGGGGAGCAAATTAACACAAGGTTGAACCTCGTGTTAATTTGCGAAATCTTTCAAAAATGCTCAAAAATGCATTTTTGAAAGTGTCATGTTACACACACACATGTCCTTCGGACATGTGTGTGTGAAACTTGCACTTACAAAAACATTTCAAGGGTGCAGGGGGGGGGGGGCCTTTGGACCTCCCTCAGCACCCTTGAAATGCATTAACAAATTGCGATTCGCAAAATGAAATTCGCAAAATGTTAATGCCTTCCCATTGATTCCTATGGGCCTTTTGGCCCATAGGAATCAATGGGAAGGGATTCCTTAATTGCGATTAGCAAATTGTGAATCGCAATTAAGAAAAAATAAGGAATCGCTAAATAAATATCAACTTTTTGATGCATTGCCGTTTGCGATTCCTTAATTGCGATTCCTTAATTTTCGCAATTAAGGAATCGCAAAGGGCCACAATGATGCATGTACCTGTTAGCCATTACAATTGCATTTTTATAATCACGCTATCCTTTTGGTGAGGTGAAATGTCCCTCAGTCTGATTCATGCACAAATTATTTTCTGCTGCGTTGATAAAACATTTGCGTTTCAGGCCACAGACTTTGATTTGGCATATAGTAAAGTGCGGTATTTAATAGCATGCTCGACAAGGTATTGGCATACATTGAAAGCTGAATTCTAGACAGGTGTAATATTGTGGCTTTTAAATCGCCCTTTTGTGTACGTAAATTGAGTTTTAAATCACCGACATGCACACGACCCCTTTAAATGTGAATATATTTAAAACGTGCAGAATATGCATCGCGGAGTTTCTGCTGGGCGTGTACGTGGTTCTTGTCCCAGCTCTTGTATGCAGTGTTTCCACATACCTACCTATATTGGGTATGATTGAGCTGTGGCAGTATGATACTGTGGTTTGACATAAGACAAGTAACAACGTGGTCTTTCGAAGTAGAACAGGGTTTTCTCTACAGAAGAGAATGTTTCAGAGGTGCCTTGAAGAGGGGGATAAGGCGCGGAGCACTTCTCTCTCGCAAGCTTATGTCACTGGAGTCCAGCTTTTGAATTTGTGCCTCAGTGCCAGAAGGTAAGTCCTAAGTATGATAAAATAGTGTAATGAGAGGAACTGGAAGGGTTGCACAAGCAGTGCGGCTCTGAAGGGGGGAGGATAAAAGGTGATTTGCTTTATAATTCAGTGTACGTGCGAGTAGGCACCCTAACGCAAGCTCTCTGTCGCACTAAGAGATAAAACCACGTCATACATCACATGCTGTGTTGCTGGGGGTCCTTCAATGCTTCATTACCCAGGACTGATGGCAAAGGAAATGCTGAGAGATTAGAAAATGGAATTGCCGGTCAATTGCAGTTAAGATGTGGGGCTTTCTTGCCAGCATCTGACAAACCAAACATGACAGTGCTGACAAGGTAAGTCTCAGGTTATTGGCATCCGCTAATCGCACGCGGATTCCCTTTCAAGTCAGCAAATCTGCTTTGCTAAAGCTACAGCGTCTTCTCTTGTATGAGATCAGCTCTTCCTGTCTTCCATTTGAACATCAAAGGTAAAGGGAAGCATTGACATCAATTAGGGATAGAGAAGGATAACAGCTGATACCTCTGGATGTCTGTTGGTACCTCTGACATTGCCTTTCTGTTGGACTTGGCCCTTTTTACAGGGTTGTCCCCAAATGTTCTGCTTCTTCCTGCTATTTTTTCTTGACATGTTGTTGGTTTTATGACGGTGGGCACTTTACCACTGCTAATCAGTGTTAAAGTGTTTATTCTCCTTGTGTAAATTGTTATTATGATTGGTTCTCCCTGATTGGCATATTTTGATTTGCTGGTCAGTCCCTAGTAAAGTGCACTGGGTGTGCTGCGGCAGGTAAATCAAAAACTACCACTGGGCCTGCAGCACTGATTGTGCCTCCCACAGGAGTAGCCATGAAAAGATGTCTCAGACCTGCCACTACAGTGCCTCATTGCAGTTTGCTAACTGCCATGTTGTCTTGGCAAGTGCACCCACTTGCCAGACCCCAACCTTCCCTTTTCTTACATATAGAACACCACTATGGTAGGCCCAAGATACTCCCCGCGGGCAGGTTGCAGTGTATGTGAAAGGTAGGACATGTACTGATGTGTGTAACATGTCCTGATAGTGAAATACTGCCAATCTGTTTTTTCACAATTGATAGGCTATCTTTCCCCATAATACAGAATGGGGAATGCTTTGTAATATTTTACAAGCATATTTTCGCACAGGGATACGATAGAAAAATAAAGCTTAGGCTCTCTGAACTCAGAATTTAATAACACATCTTTTACTAAAGATGGTTTTTAATTTGTGTGTTTGGAAATGCCACTTTTAGAAAGTAGGTATTTTTCTTGTTTAACCATTCTGCGTGCCTCCGCTTGTTTGTGTATTGACTGTCTGGTTTTTGAGTGACAGGGGATGGGTAGGTGCATTCTCTCAGACGGCCACCGGGAGACAGTTGGGGGGATTGATGTGTGTCCTGCCTTTTCTGAATTAATCAGGGCTGGGTGGCATAGACCTGGCCTGTATTCAGGGTAGAAGGAGGAGTTCTCACTAGCACCTGAATAGGCCCGGTCTGCATTTAGAGTGGCGGGAGGAGATTTCCTTTGCACCTGAGTAGGGCCTGCCTGCCTTACACAATGCTGTCTTCATCTCCTGCCGGCCAGCTGTACCAGAGAGGAAAGAACTTGTTTGGACTGGGCTCAGAGACCCATGCAGAAAGAGAACAAAGACATTTTGGGGTATAAGTATTAGACCTAAAACTCCTGAACTTTAGACTACTTCTGGAATCAAGAGGGACCTTTGCTGAGAAGAGCTGGAGAAACTGAGGAGAAGTACTGCCCTTGCTCTGTGTCTGGCGTTGGCCTGCAGTTGCCGTTTCTGCCAGTTTCTGAAGTGTACCTGAGATTGAATGGGCAGCCAGTGATGCCCACCATACTGCTGAGGTGTAGGCCCTTTTACTTGTTTTTGTGATAACTCGTGTACCTCTGAATTTGACAAGTTGCAGTCTATGTAAGATTTTCTCTGGGGTTCTAAGCATTGGAAGCTCATAATATCTATGAGTGGTGTAACGGGCACACATGCACAAATTCATTCCATGCATTCAGTCCCAAATGCACACACTTACTCAGACTCACCCATCTGCAGGCACGCTCTCTCACACCAATCTATCACAAGGGCACATGCTGTCAACCACCATTTATAAGCACATACACGCAAAGACTTGCACACACCCATCCACACACATGCAAATATGCATACACTCATACATGCATGCAAGCACCCAAAAATTCAAAAAGCACTTACTGGGTTGTGACGGTGGCAGCACAGAGCTAGCGGGTGGGAGGAAGGAAGGCAATAGAAGGCACTGGAGACATTGAAGTGGGAATGGACAAAGAAAAAATAACTCCTCCTTTCATTGGATAACCTCGTTATCCCCCTTGTTGTAACTTCTATCCCCACGATTTTCTTAAAGGGGGTAACCAGCACCAAAATGGTTGCCTGCTATGGTAATCTTTGAGATTCCATGTAACAAAAATTACTATTGACTTTAGCATATGCTTTTCACAATCAATATATATGGCCTACTAGGTCAGCCAGTGAGAAGAACACCTTCCCTGGCTTCAGTCAGACTTGCTGACCCCACCCGACTCTGTAACGAGGTTTCAATGACTGAAACCTGAAACTCCGAAAGCTGATTCTGTTGGTGATGCTCCCTCCAGTCAAGAGGAGGAGGACCTCACAGGGTTTTACCAGGCTGGTAAAGTCAATGCCCTCAGGGCTGTGAAACCTTCAGCCTGGAAAACCTTGGCTCAAGCTGCTAGACGCCTGCGCATTAGCGCACGTCAAGTGACTGGATGAATGACTATGACATGGTGAGTCTCTATCAGGCTGACTGTTGCAATTGGGTTCCCCCTATTGAATACGGCAGGATTTGTGGCTTTTTTGGAGCCTTTTTCATACTTTTTCATTATAAACAGTTAAACCTATAATCTTTATCATTGGTTTGCGTGTCACCATAAGCAACAAAGACTTACTGTGATGGTTGAGAAGCCTTCCCAGAAAGAAACCGTCAGCTGTACTGTGATAAAAATACAAATATGTCCAAAATACAGTTGTGAAAGCAAAACAAAATCCTTACTCATAGAGCATAATACGGATTACCATATTGTGAATGGTCTAACTCCAGGGTTTTTTCAGGTGGATTAACAGCACCCAAACACTTCTCTACTAAAAAATATAGATTCTATGTAACAAAATGCCTGCCTTCAGGCTTTAGCACAGTGTTATAACAATTCACTCTTAAAAGCTGTTTGCCTTTAAGACATACTTTTCACAACTGGTAAGGTCTACTTGCTTTGTTATAACTTTCATTATAAACAGATCACATCTAAGAAATCTGACATAATCAATCAATCCGGCTGTACTTATATAGTGCTGCTTGTCACCTGTGAGGGTATCCAGGTGCTTTTCCCATTAAGTTGATAAGACCTCTACCCTTTACCAATGGCGAGTCACTATATACAGTGCAGGTCTACAGAAGCGGGCAAAAGCTGGCAACCATCATGCATAGATTTATAAAAGCATTACAAATATGTACACAAGTACAGTTAGCTAAACAATATACATCCCTTCCTATAGGGCCTAATAAGAATCATCACAGTGAAATGCAACATCCGGGGTTTGTCAGAGTGGGTGACCTACACCAAAACCCTTTCCTCCGATGGTAATCTATGATATTACATGTAATAAAACACCTTTCTATGGCCTGTAACGTAATGTGACAACAATCCACTTTTAGAGGCCTGCTGGCTTTACCATAAGCATTTCACAGTAAATAGGACAGGCTTATTGCCTTTGCAATAACTTCTCATAATATACAGGCCAGGCCTATGGCATTTGACATACCGTGTCCTTACACACCAATCAACCCTACTGCTGTTATCATTGGCTTGTCGCCAAAACCCACTCAGGCCTGCTCTACTGAGAATAAACTTTCCCACAAGGCTCCCATCAGGGATACAGTCACAGAATTCCAATTGTGTACAAACTTACAGTTGGCAAAACATAATACTATCTCTCCTAACAGGGCTTAACACAAATTCTCACAGTCTAAATCTTCCATACTCAAGGTTTGTCAGAGCGGGTAACCAACAACACAACCCTTGCCTACTAAGATAATCTCTGAGATTCCATATAACAAGTGGACTTTAATTCAGAGTATTGTGAATCCAACATTAAATGCCTAGTGGCTTTAACATATTGTTTTCAAGATCAATATGTCAGGGCTACCGTATATAGGCTTTACCATTGTCTTGCCACCATTACCATCGTAATCTCTTTGTGCTGAGCAGAAGCTTTCCACAAGACAGCCATCCAAAATACAGTCATAAAAGGGCAAATGTAAACACATTTACAATTGGAAAAGGAAATACTATCTCTCCTCAGAAAGCCTAATATGAATTATTGTAGTGCATATCTTCTATTCCCTTAGTTTGTTCGGGTAGTTCACCAGCACCAAAACCAACTACAGCAATCTTTGAAATTCATTGTAACCCTGCACTTTAGCACAGTCTAATAACAATCCATCCTCAAAAGCCTATTGTCTTTAACGCATACTTTTCACAGTGTGGAGAAGTGTGGCTCAGGGGTTAGAGGCGGCAGACCCGGAAGCTGAGATCGGCCCTGGACCAGGGTTCAATTCCCCGCCTCGACGGGGCTTGGGTTCAATAATTCCACGGACTCGATAATTCTCGCTCCGGTGCCTATAATTCCACGGACTCGATAATTCTCGCTCCGGTGCCTACTAGACTCACGGGTTCACACTCTGCGATTCTGGGCAATAGCTTGCTTAATCTCCACAACAGCCCTTCGCGGCAGGATGCCTGGCTTTCACCTTGTGGATACCCTGCTGGGGTTATCTCACAGGGGAATACCAGGACGGGTTCCCTAAGCAAGCGCTTAGATGCCTGTGATGTGGGTAATTTGCGCTATATAAATACATGTACATTTACAGTAAATAGGTCAAACCTACTGGCTATGTCATAATTTTTCAAAATAAACAGATCCAACCAATGACATGCTTTTCCCAATTACTCTTTACCCTTTGACGTTGGCTTTTTTATGGAAGCCCACAACTTCTGCTCAATCAAAACAAGAAGAGCAAAAGCCCCACTCCTGTTGATTGTCACACAGCTGCCTGGCGACAGCAGCACTATCAAGACAGGTCATGAACAGAAAAGCATAAAGGCCATTCTTTGCGAAAAGTACGTTTCTGTGGCTTTTTTAAAATTGTTTTTCAGGTGAGAGGGGCAGCAGATATGCAACAGAATGTGACTAATACGTAATGTACTTTGGTGCCTATTGGTGAATTTATAAATAACATCAGTGGGTAGCACAGGTAATATACAATACACAGTCGCTAACCCAGGCTGGGCTGATAGCATATACATGGCATGATTTGATCTATCATTTGCACCTAGCACTCATGCCTACAGTATAGGCAGGGCATGGTCTGCATCCTGGGCTGCCTGTGGAAAGGGAATGTCCTTCAGCCCCATCCTGTACCGTGTAAATACACCCCCAGTACCCAAAATCACTTAGAACAATAAACACGTGATAGGAAGCATGCATGAAAGCATTTGGAATAAAACTCAGATATACATATTTTTTGAAGAACGTTAAGTGCAGTCTGGTCACGTGACCCACGTGACCAGAGTGATAAATGTTCCAAAATAAAAATGCTGCTTCAATAGTAAATGAGACAGAGGCCTAACTAAGGGCACTTTGCTGGTCAGGCTTGAGGAGGTGACACCGCTGGAGGGGGTGGAAGGGGTGTGTGTTGGGGCAGACCTATCTGTTCATTCCATGGCTACAGACTTCCTTGCAGGGGTGCCCTGAATGCCTGCACGGAAACGTCTCCTGTGGCTGAAGATGCAAATAAAACAATTGAAAGGCAGAAAGGTGTTTTTTATTTTTTGAATACAGCTTCATTCCTTATATCTTCAGATGCTGTTAGCCACCACAGAAAAATCTGTGTGAAGACCCACGTTATTTTAACAGGAACACAAACATGTTTCACTTTGTAGCAGCAGGTAACAATTAACAATGGGTTAGGACACAGAAATCACTTAAAAATACCCCATTTGGTATGAGCAGCAGAATGCCAGCTAGAGTCAGGGCTGCACGCGAGGCCTGTGGTGTTTTCTGTGGCTCTTCTCTTGCATCCGTGCCTGGCCACAGGGGCGCTCTGCATGAAAACCTACACAGCACTGAGAGAGCGCGCGCCTGCAGCGGAAAGTGCTGCCTGCAGAGCAGGGTAGAGGGCACAGCATCCTAGCGTTGCACCCCTGCTAGAGAGGATGGGCCCAAGTGCCACAGAACGTTATTTTAGATATGGAGGGCCACCCCTCTGTTTATTGCCTGGCAGCATCAGGAGTGGGCGGGGTGGGGCCATGTGGGTCATGTAGGTGGTCAGCATGTAGGGTAGGACCTCTTTTGTGGTCAGAGTTTCCCATCCCTATAAATAAATAAAATAAATAAATAATAATAAAATGGAAAATTGAAAAAAATAGGACTGTTTTCTTTCCGCATCACACATCTGAGCGACAAGGAGATCCTAAATCGTCATACAATGACAAATTCCTCAGGAACTGGGAGTCTTTATGGTGGCGCCTGAGATGATGAAAGGACACGTGTGCCTTAGTTCCTTGCAGGACAGCTGGAATCCTGGGCAGCTGTGGAGACTGGTCTTATACGGCTTCAACTGCTCTGGAGAACAGAAATAATAGGATTTCCACTCAAGTTAAGTGAATGAGCTGGAAGAACTTTAAGTGCATTGTTGTGGATACCACCAAGGACAGCTACCCCTTTCTAGGAATGGGAGTCAGTTGTTCGGTGACCTCACCGCTGACACCTGGATTACCTATAAGCTCACCTAACCTGTGCGATCAATAAACGTGTGACACAATTTTCTCCTCAGAAAAATTGTCAGTGTCACTTATCGTGTCGCATGCATGCATCACATCCTGCTACGATTCTAGTCCTAGCAATGCTATGCAACACTACCGCTGGCACAGCAGCACCCCTGAAGACAGCGCCACACACTGGAACTCTGTGGCAAGTTTGTGTTCCAACAAGATGCAGTGACGCTCTTTTTGCTGGGAATCCATGTCAGTTGCATCCAGGTCATACAGTTTTAAGTAACCCTGGGCAAAGCAGCACGCTACGCTCGCGTAGTTTGTGAAGTTTCCGCTACTTCGCACTACGCAAATTGCACGTAACACAGTGCAAACACGCGTAGCATAGTGCAGCTGTCATTTTTTGTTTGTTCGTGGTCCTCAACATCAAGTTGGCGACCGTGAGCAAGCAAAATGACATCCCGGTGAGACTTTTTCCTCGTTCGCGATCAGCATCATCAAGTTGCTGATCGCAAGTGTGGAAAATAAACCTCCTGGTGAGTCTCTCAACGCGGGGAGGTCAGGTTTCTGATTGCGAGTGGTCGCGTATGCGTGCGACTGCTCGCGATGCGAAACTACCAGTCTGCGTGGCGAAAGCTGCCGCTCGAGTAAAAATCTACTAGAGCGGCAGAAAATGACAGCTCACACTGTGCAAGATGCCGTTTTCAATGATTGCACAGTGCCGGATGCTTACCCACACTGTGCAATCATTGAAAATGGCACTTGCACAGTGCGAACAGGCTACTACGCAGTTCGCGTAGTGCTACGCGTAGCTCGCGTAGTGCGAAGTGCACTTCGCGTAGCTACGTGTAGCGCTACTTTGCGAACTACGCCCAGGGTTAGTTTTAAGGTCTTTCTGGAGTGTTGTAAGTTCAAGCTGCCCACCTGGGCCTCTGAAATAGTAGGGAGTAGATGGTGCAGCGTTTTCGGTTTCAAAGGTAGCCTATCTTGATAACCCTTCCATGCGTCGCAGGTGTCGCTGTGGGTGTGTGCGTCGGACGGCTGGGGGCCGTCCAAACCGCACACGCATCATTTTTTTCAGCATATCCGCCGCGGCAAAGGTGCTAAAATATATTCCTTGCTTTTGCTCCTGCCAGTGCTATGCAAAAGCTGTACTTAAATCTTGTGCAAGATAAGGAAATGTACCCCATCACCTTCTTTGACATAAAAAACAGTGTTAGTAAGAGAGCAGTGAGCTCCTCACAGCCTTGGCCCCCGGATTGACTGCAATATTAACAACTCACACCGCTCCCTGAATCGTCACCTTTCTCTGAGTAAAAAAATGTAGGCCAGCTGAGCATGATTTGGGGTCCTAAATGGGTCATGGGTAGATGCATGAAACCTGCTTTTGCTAAGTCTTCTGCATTCTTTTAATACAGTTATTCTGGTTTCAGTTGCTTTCAAATTATTTAGGAATATTTTAGACAGCATCAAAACTTACTCATATATTGTCATCTTGTATTTATATTATAGTTTTTTTTTTTTTTTTACCAATCTTAGCATGAGAATGCCATCTAGGAAGATATAATACTGGTCAGCCAGAAACCCTAGATTCTTTTCAAAGGGTCAGTTGGCATGTAACATTGGAACACTGGATCTTAAATTTAAGGCACATAGTTTGGGTTTTATACACTGACGCAGCTCGCACTTCAGAAGCGTTGGATACCCCTTTCAAAACGTGTCTTGGATTGGATAATAATGCATGTATGTTTTTAAGGGCCAGGAAATGACTCTAAAACCCACAAAATCTTTATACCTCTCATACCATTGAGAACTGGTGACACTACACCTTCTGCACTAATGATGCATGATTTAACACATTTAAGCCAAAGCAAATCCAATTGGTCTAGTTTATAACTAAACACTAAAGAAATACCTTTTCTATTGGCTTAGTTCTAGATTCAATTTGCTTGCATTGTAGAGGACGCCATGCTTGAAAATACCACACGAGGGCACCAAAGCACCGTCAAAAGGTGTATCAAGCATAACTGCAGTGGAAGCATGCTTTCAAGAGTTCCTTCAAGGCAATATTTTTCATGACCACTTTTGTAAACAATATGGATGAATTTCTTTACTCAAGAGGCATTAGGGAAAAGTCTTGATTTACATCAAAATTAATAGATCTAGTTTTACAAAAAAAAAAAACAAGTTGGCTAAATAAAGGACATGCATTAGAGAGTCTTCATTTTCTACTGAAATATTTATGTGTTTGTGCAGAGCTGGTTGTCATCTAGCAACCACTTTACAGAGCTTTGCGCCTTTGCCGGCACAGAAGTAAGAAGAGTCCAAAATCGAAAACAAAGCACGAGATTAAAGAGTCCGCCCAGTACAAGATACGTTATAAATCAGTTCTCTTTGCACTTTCCTAAACTCATAACCATCACAAACATTCTACAATATGGCTTTGTTTGAGGATGTCAGTCGGTTTTGAGATGTGTCGTGACATCATTCACAGGATAGCCCCTAAGAGTCCAGCCGACCCCACTGGAGACCCTGATGAGAGGCTTTCAGTAGAATGCTTTGTGAAAGAGGCGATTTAAAGGAATTTGCTGAACCGGAAACTAAATTTTGACCAGCATTTCAGGAGGATGGAGGCAGCTCTAAAGTCTTGCTCCTTCCTTGCAACCTGTTATATCGGACGAAAATAGGTTAACAGCAAACTGGACCCATAGTCACTGGCGGCCCTCACGAGACAGCAAGAGCTGCACGTGCTCGAGGAAGGGCACGTCACAGTGGTGATGCAAGCGCGCCTTCTAAATCACACCAATGTCCCGTCACGAAGTGGGATGTCAGGACATAGGTTCTTCAGACATATTCTGCTGCAGTTGCTTCTAATACTGTTTTTAAAAAAAAAATCTTTTTATTGAAAAATCAAATCAAATAATATCACACACAAATACAAAAAGCAGTTGTGAAAATATACAATAAGAATTAAATCATATGTGGCCAATAACGAATCCTAACAGTACTTAAGGGGGCCATTTTACAAGACCCTAAACCCGGGTATCTCCATTAGGACTGTGGTCAAATTGCACAAGATTACAGCGGTTCATTGTCAACCGCGAATGGAGGTTGCACAACCATCCTCTACTTTCATTCCATGGGGCCCAGATTTTGGTCCACTTACCTGGGCCACCCCTGCTTTTGTACACCGCTCTCTCATCCTGCATGCACCAATCCATATCAGACTCCCAATCTGAGCATTTTATTTCAGTTCCACCTTTCCACATTCTGCCAATTGTACGTTTAGCCACCATGCACCCCAGGGAGACCCACAGTGGTTCAGGCCTAGTAAGATCAGTGGCCTCCCAAATATTCAAGAGAGATTTTAATATTGTTGTGGTAAATTCCACTTTTTGTAGCCTGTTGGTTTTCCAAGGAGTGTTAATGTTAGCCCATTGGCAGTGAGTTGCTAGTGTTTGCATTTGAAAGGCTGTCTCTGTTCTATTACCGACTGGGCTGAGAGGTCACCCAGCAGAATCAGAGGTGAAGCTGGAACACAATCACACTGTTCACTCGTCTGTGCACTTGTGAAAGAGAATATCATTTTAGTGGATGACAACAGTACAGCCAGGCAGGGTTGGATTGGGAATAAAAATCAGCCCAGGCAAGCTAAAAAAATGGACCCTCGTTTGCATATTGCCTTTCTGCAAAACACTGCATGGGCGAAGTTGCAATGTTTTCTTTACTTAGATACAAAAAAATGCACTGATTAGTTCACACTGGTGAAACACACCTCAAACCAAGGGAGGCCACTTCTGCTCAGGCCCCTTGCCCCAGCTCAATATCCATACATTAATGGGCTGGCCCAGCGGGAGAAACACCTCTGCCTGTTGGTAAAAGGGAGGTAATTGACGCCCATCTGCCTCCAGAAAGGCCATTCAGGCACCCACTGGGCCGCTGGCGGCATCCGAACACAGACACTGCCTAAAACAGCCCCATGCTGCCCAAAAAAGTAGTCCACAGCTGTAACTCAGATAATGGCTCCTCGGCCATTGCCCAAGTGCCCGCCTTACCAATCCAACCCTGCAGCCAGGGCTTTAAGTGGGACTGGTCTTGCCAGTGGTCAGCATCGGCAGTTCTAAAAAGCAGGTGCTGAGACGGGTCTCTATTGGGCTCACAATCTTTGCCCTCCACATCAGGGTGGAAAAATATCTTAACTCTGCAGCAGTACCACCCTTCACTTCCTTTGTTGTAATGTCAAAGAGAGTTATATTTCTTGCACAGTCTCATCATGTCAGAACTGAAGTATTTTCCATAATATGTACAACAAAGTTGCTTATCTTATGCACCTAACCACCATTGACAAAGCCAATAGTCTTGGCTTGTGGCAGGTGTAATGTTACTTGTTGTATTATTTATATGGGTGCATAGCTTGAAGCAGCAAAATACCAGTGCGTAGTAGGGGGGGCCAACTATGCTCAGCACAGACTTTTAGTATACGTGTTTTTAAGCCACACTCTTCATTGCATCAACCACGCCCTTTAAGAGCCCCACCAGTTTTTTCATCTCACGTAAATCCCTGAGTACAGCACTGTACAGTACAACCATGATATTAAGATTTACAGGAGAGATAACAAAAAACACATTGCCAGCAGCAGGTTGCTGATTCACACCTGAAAACCTGCAGCAAATTGCATCATTAGCAAGTATTAAACACGGCAAGTGCAGTATTTGCGCGAAAACATTCCTGAAAATACCCCTGGCTTGTGGTAACGGAGAGGCATGCTACCCATACTCCCCTCTAGTTATGCAACAGAAGTTCACATTACAGAAATGTACTTGGAAGTTTCCCCAACTACCACGCCTCAGCTTTGCCTTCAGCGGGCAACATTGATGAGTGGAAATACTGCGCATAAACATTGTCAAGCAACAAAGCGCATGCATCGATCATGGTGAACTATTAGAATAAGAATGGTGATTGGTGATGCAAGTAGAATTTAAATATCACTCCTAACACATTTTAGTTAAAATAAGTGTAAGGTGGCACATTAAATGTTGATTCTGTACTATACCATGACCAGCAGCTAACCTTGATGCAAATTAATCACACAAGTCTTTCCTGTCTGCCAACTGATATTATTAACTCCCTGGTTACTTTGACAGAGATGACTATCAGTACCAACACAAATATTGACTTGAAGCTGTTCAAAATCCAAGGGGTTCATTCTGAAGAAGGCTCATACACTAGAGATGGGCTGAAAAATTATAACTTGTCATATATACATTTAGGTCTCAATCATCTAGCATCTCTCAAATGACTACGAGGTGTATCATATTGTTTTAAGTCTTCAGGAGATAATGTGCAGAACTTAGTAGATGAGTGGGATGTTCGAATGAAGTGCACTTGATGCGAGTAAATCTGTTGTGAATTGGTGAGTAGTGAGGATTACGTTCTGTTATAAATCCAACAAAATTAAGCTTTGCTTCATAGACTTATGACGCATTACGATCTACGTTTAGTAACAAATACATTATTTGTATGATGTAATTTTCAAAATAAGTATAAAGAAACATTATTTGTGAGTACATTACCCATGGATTCCTTCTAATGGGACTTTCAGCAGTCTAACTCTGCAATTACAAGAGACAGCCAAAGTAGACCTCTTCTTCTATGTTGTACCACCAAACAATTTAAAATCCTTGAACGATTTTGTAGTCATGCTGTTCAGGACAAAATACATGTTACCCAGATGTATACACATGCTTAGAAAAATGCAACGATGGGTTTCAGTACCCATTATATGGATTAGAAATAAAAGTAGACAAATGAAACACTTATTGCATTGAAAACAATACCTAAAAGAATGAATAAATAACAAAATAAATTACAGCGATACTGTAAAGCTTTAGTTTGCACCCTTCTTTTTAGGAAACATTCGTATTCTTTGGTACAATGGTTGTATTTTAGCAGAACAGCGGATATCCAATATGAGATCTGTCAGATCTGTGCTTCTAATTGAAACCCATTCCAGGGAACATGCAAAGGCGGCTAAGCTGTGTCCTTCCGGTGTCTTACACACGCTCAGGGCAGGATCATTTGTATAAATGGAATCGCTCACCTGCCTAAGTACTTTGAAATGGTGAAATGAAGGCGGCGTGAGCTGCCGGTCGCTCTTTAATTGCAATTTAATGTGGCTCTTTAGCAGGAAAGGAAGTCACTGACGTATGCAATCTATCCGGGATGAGCAAGGCTCCCCTCTTCTGGTATGCTGGCAGTGTTTGCTCTTGGATAGTATCAAGACAAGGAGATTTACCAACTTTATTGGAAGCAATTTTTTTTATCACGAAAACAAATAGCAATTTGCCTGTTAAAACGACGATTTTTCTGCCTGGAACCTCTGGTGGAGGTGGTCTGGGCCTGCGAAGGTGCCTGGGAGGGAGGCTCGTAAATGTGCTTTGAAACACATCCTTTGCTTGCCACACAATCATGAGCCCGCCCTCTGCAGCTTTCTGGATTATACTTTACAGTTAATTAACACCTCGAGGCAATATTTAGCACGAGCCCACTAAGACTTTAGAATATAGCAAATAATTGTGAAAGATCTCGCAGGAACGAGCTTAGCAGAAGTGAGAGACTTCAGGCCCTAAAACCTGATCTTACGAAACCATCGGCTCAGCAAGCTAGCTCAGTGAGTTATGCACCCACTGCTAAGATGTATGTGCAACCTTCACCACAGATGTGAACTCCTTTTAAATGCCCACAAGGCCATCCTTGCTGCTTCACCTGAGGTCGATACATTAACGGCCCCTGAATTGGGTAACAGCAACCTCTATTGTTAAACACTACACAGTGGGGAATTAGTCACGAAGCACTATATACAAGTTAGAGGTTTTAAAGAATAGCCATTCCCTGCCCACAATGAGGCTGAGTTAACTCTTTAAACTGAATGGGAATGCGCACATAATACAAAAATAAACGCAATTGACAAAGGTAAATAGATGATCGGCTCTGTTGGAAAACCACGAATGTTTATGTTTTCCAAGATCTCAAAATCTAGGAGATGAGGGACGAGAACCAGTCAGGCTTTGCATCATTCAGCTCCCAGGGGTCAAAAGCTTCTCATACAGGAGGGCAGGAGCCCCACCAGGGGAACAAGAAACATTATTTGCATCAACAGAGATGCACAGCCCTCTCTTTTCTGGCATGTCCTTCCTGTCTTATACAGACCAGAAGGCATTCTACATGTAGGGAAGCAAGACCTTTGCTATACCAACCAGATTATGGCTTTCAAGAACACCAACGTTTACCCACAGATGACACCACTGCCCTGTGAAACTGCTGCCAGTGTGAAAGTGTCCTTTGCCTTTGTAAAACAATATCATTTCTCTTTGCACCAGGGTTCAATGTCATCCTTGAATGTCAAGCTGAGCCCAGGTAGAAAATGACAATATTTTATAAGCATTTCACTTCTGGTATAAGCATTATACCATTGTTATACAATTTTAAATATATTCAAATCGTATATGATGAAGCCATTCATTTTTGTAGATTTCACCCTGTCAATATGTTTTTTTAATATATTTTGTCAGTTATAAAGTGCGGTCCGCCGCTTAGTGACATCATAGTTGCTGATACTTGGACAATCGAAAGACACCTTAGGAAACCCCAAAGCCAGATAACAAGAGGAGTTACCAATACAGAAACGTTTTGATCTTGCAGCGAAACACAGCGGGATTAGAGACTGGTCACCGGTGAGTCAGGAGGACATTCCAGATCTTAGGGATCAAGACCCAGATGGATCTTCAATGCTTGGTTCTTAGTCCTATCATAGAGCTGTAAGTAAGGAAAAGGAGCCTGGTCTGAGTGATCTAGTGGGGCATAAGGTGCCTGAGGATACAAAAGATCCTTGGGGCCAGTGAGATGGTGGACATGGTGAACAACGCCACAGACCTTACAGTGGATCTGTTCTTTTGCGTGAAGCATACTATGGATGGAAAATGTATGTAACCAGGAACCCTTCCACCAAAGTCTGGATCATCTGTGGTTTGTTCACATGACCGTCTTGAACCCAAGCTAGATTGTGTTACTGTAGTCCATCCATCTGGGAGAGAACCAAGGAGCCACCACTGTGGCATGAGACCCCAAAGGGAGAAATGGAGACTATTCAGCAAACTATAGAGTTGCAGCGGCGGCTGCTATGGGGCTGTAGTGGTGAGGCAGGCCATGGGCGGTAAAAAAAAGAAAAGGAAAAAAAAGAACATTTGCCTTACCCGCCCTGCCGCTGCATCTCCTCTGTCCTCTTCGGTTGACGCAGGAAGCACACAGGCTCCCAGACTCCCCAAAGCCAATCACAAGGCTACTGTCATCAGCATGACAACAGCGTCATGATTAGTCTGAGCAGCCTAGTGTAGTGCTCAGACAGGTAGTGGGAGCCTGAGCATGTTCTCCACCCAGGCTTTGCAATACTGCCGGTTGGAGAACATGCTAAGTGCACGTTTGTTCTGCTGGTCCAAGAAGACTGGCCAAACCGTCATGCGCACTTAGAAAGTGCCTACTACTCCTCCCACTGCTCTGTGGGCAGCCTAGCCCCACCACTCCCTCCACCTACAGAGCTAGTACTGTAAAATAAAATTATGTTGTTGTTATCATTTTATATTTTCTGTGGGGCGACGCTTCTCTGCCTTAGTTGAGGGCCTTCCGCTGCAGAATAGCTAAAAACAGGTGGATCACAGAATATGGAAATCAAACAGCTCATGATCAAACCACAACCGAAATCTTTCACTTCACTTATCACCGTCTGCCTTAAAGTCACTAAATGCAGGAAAAACACTGCCTAGGTAAAGGAGAAGAAAGCAGTATTTCTCATGTGAGCCATAGTAACAGCAACTTCCGAGGCTCTTAGAAGAAACCCTTGTTAAGAAATCTTAACGTACAAAGTTCAAATGTGTATATTCAGGACTGCTCTTCTGAAGGAAGGTAAAGATCTCCCAGTAAGCTTGCTAACAGTATGAACATCTGTGTAGCTTAGTACAGAGACTTTACAATAGTGGGAGAAATGGGGGCTTCCAAGTGGAACTTCCTACACTAGCTGACTGACCTCTCCTGTCCGGTACACCCCAATCACACATAAAAAGCAGAACACGAAACAAGACTGAAGAAAGTAAGTACGGAAAATGGCATGGCACATATACAATCTTTGAGGGGGCTTGTAATTGCGAACAGAAAATGAGGTGGATCTAATCGATGTCTTGCAAAGCTAAATACGCTATTTGCTGTAAACCATGTAAGGTCTCCACCACAGAGCCAGCCAAAATCAATTTTCCATCTCTAATTTCTATGATACATGAAAGATTGATAACAGGAGTCCATCCCCCTCCAAACCGACCCATGGAGTGCCACAAAGGGATATTTCAGTTTAGCAATTCTTTCTAAATATGAAAAAAGGCTGATATGATAAGCACTTCATTTTACTTCTGTCCTTTACGTCCTGAGTTCCGTTTAACCTCCATGTCGTTCTACAGGTTATGTTCTACCATTGAGCCAGCCTGTTCCTGTTCTAACATCTTAGCAGGCATTGTTACGCATTACGCCCTCCATCCCTTCCTCGCGGTGTCGTTTGGTGACATTATCACAACTGAGCAGCTCCTGGATGATGCAAAATCTCTTTCAAAAAATGTAAAACTAGACAGATGGCAAAAGATGTTTCTGCCAGGAAGTGTTTTTATTGTTCCGGCAGTGTACATACCCAGCAAATACAACATGGTCCTACCACTCATCTAAAGAGGCAGAGACATTGTATTCATGCACTGCCAGCACACAGGTCTACAGGAAAATAGCTTACCAGCAAGATGACATTCAGGCTGTTAGTTTGTGAATGAAAAACAGAGAGGAGCAGATGGGCAACATACCCAAAACTTATGTGAGGCACAGCACCTTTACTCTGCGACTCCCATTATGCCTCCTGGATACTTCGCTTCACACCGCGGTGCAGGCAAAGTCAGCGGTTGTAGGAACCTAATGACACTAAAGTAAGGCAGTTCAAGATTCACATTAAAGGCTGATTTGGTTCTCTGGTCAGTGTGCTACATAAGTGTTTTCTGCGAATAACTTAATTAGCAATTTGGAGGATTTCACAGGTGCAAAAGTGTTTTTGCAAAAGTGTGTTTCTGACACCATCCAGAGAACCTTCTACATTATGCCGACTTCCCTGATATGAGTTGAATTTACACTAGCCAACTAAAAAAATACAAAGCATACAACAGTTTGGGGAAGGTCTTGAAGGCTCTGATTATAGAAGGTGCACTAAGCAGTAATTCCTTCCAAGAAGAAGTATTGCACTAGCTGAGATGGTGTACAATGTTGGTTGTGGGGAGTGCAGAGGGGATCATTTTCCAGAGTAAAACGTTTCTGCCTGGTGGCCAACTTCAAAGCCAGAGGGTTAGCACAAGCAGCGTGGCTTGATTCAGTCGCGCACACTTCACCCGGTGTATAAACACCTCTATTTAAAGACCAAAAATTGACACAATTCTTCAGTTAATCCAACTGTATTTTCAACCGTATTATTATCAATCAAATAATAATTTCACATCATTGTACATGACATTGCCAAATCAATCATAAAGGACATTCATTGTCATATATACATATATACATAGAACAAATTTAATCTTAACAATGTGTAAATCTAATGAAAGTAATGTTCAGCGTTGGCGCCCAATGCATTTCGGAACCAATCTGGTGCCTTCTTCAGGGGATGATCTACGAATTAAATCTATAATGGATGATGTTAGTGTCCATGGTGTGCCCATAACAATTGTAAAAGAAGCAACTGGTGTCCATGAAATGTATAATGTGTCCTACCTTCTAATGATATCGGGAAAGCTCAAAAGTCACTGTTTTAAAACGTTTGAAAACAACCGAAGACATCATAATTAAGCGCATTGTTAAGATGAAATTTGTTCTATGTATATATGTATATATGACAATGAATATTGTTTATGATTGATTTGGCAATGTTATTTACAATGATGTGAAATTGTTATTTGATTGATAATAATACAGTTGAAAATACAGTTGGATTAACTGAAGAATTGTGTTAATTTTTGGTCTTTAAATAGAGGTGTTTATACACAGGGTGAAGTGTGCGCGACTGAATCAAGCCACGCTGCTTGTGCTAACCCTCTTAGAATCACAAGGGATGACAGCCCTTGTCAGTTGCAGCACCCCATAATATCTCATAACTATAGAGGTTCAGATGTACTAGCAATAGGAGTGCACCCCAATTTAAAATATTACAACTTCAAAGCCAGGCAGAAATGTTTCAGCTATGTGGAGGTATGTTGTACCCCCCAAACACCTCACCCTTTAAAGGAGACTTATGCAGCCCCCTTTCCTAATGGGGGATTTTTACTGCGGCACATCCATTCTGCAACTGTTGTTGGAGAATCCCACATGTGTCCATACAAACAACTCTCACACTTAAACCCACACATGTTCCTGATAAACTGTGGATGCTGATTGATTGATCTGTATTTGTACCATGTTGTGAGTAGTACAGCATTTTCAGGAGGACATGTACAGGCAAATAAGGCCACAACAAGTCACCCACCATGGGAGGTCAACAGCATACACTAGTACTGATGGCATATTTATACCAGCGAAAGCCTAATGAGAGACTGCATTAAATGCAGGATGAGTGCTCTGATATGAGGGCCATAATGGTTTACTAAATGACCTACCATAACTCATACTTGTATCCAAAGAACTAGTACAAAAACATTGAATGGGCTATCATGAACAGTAAACTAGTGGTCCATATAAATGTATCTTTCCTAATATAGGCGCAAACACTGTTTATTCACAGACGAAATTGAAGGCAATTTACCTCTAAGGGCATGGTATGTTTTCAACCATGTCTGAATCCAAAAGTTAAACTAAAACTTCAAGCCATGATTTCATTGGGACATTCCATGAATGGCCTTACTTTCAAGGATGGACAAGGATTCTAAGTAGTAAGTCATTTCCTCTGGAACACACTTTACCTCCAATACTTTCAAAACCTAACTTCTGACAAATGCTGAAGACATGGTTCAAAGTGAAAACATCATTTTCCAAAATAGCTTTTGCAAAAACCACAGTTCAAAAGCATATTTTACAATAGCTTTGTTTTATTTAGTTTGATTTTTATTTGGATTATATTTGTTCTATTTAATTATCTATTCCAATTTAAACACACACACATTCCCACACACACATATATATACCACAATCTCTATCTCCAACTATATGTATCTATACATTTACATATGTATATAGTTAGCCTTTTTTGTTTTTGGGTGGCTAAACAAACCATAAAATCTCCTAAAGTCTTTTTTACATAAAAATGAATAACCTATAACTTAACTATGTGCACACACTCATATCCGTTTTATAAAAATGCCTTTGGTTATGTTAATTTGGTGTGGAAGCTACTCACGCCCCTTTAATATAAATATATATAATTCATTTTAATGTTATCTGTTTTTGGGGGCGTACTTTCCAAATCCCCCTTTTTTATGTTTTGAATATAACTCTTGTCCATATCTATCTATCTATCTATCTATCTATCTATCTATCTATCTATCTATCTATCTATCTATCTATCTATCTATCTATCTATCTATCTATCTATCTATCTATCTATCTATCTATCTATCTATCTATCTATCTATCTATCTATCTATCTATCTCTCTCTCTATCTATCTATCTATCTATCTATCTATCTATCTATCTATCTATCTATTCATATTTGAATGTGTATACACGCACATTTTCTTATATTTCATCTCTTTATTTTTGCATGTCCAGTTGCCATTCTAAAATATTTACACACTGTTCTTCTTTGAAACTTTATAAGCCTTACTTTTTTTTTTTTAAACCTCATATTGCAAAAAGGAAGTGGATAAGAAGGTATTCGGGGGAATTGACGGTCTGTCCGTATTGTGTACCTTCACTGCCCCGGATTTCTGAGAAAATCCCAGGGGGAGTTTCCCAGCTCTTACTTGGAACCTGTCAGTATTCTCCTCTTTACCTTTATCCAACACAATAATTCCAACGTTCTGGGATGAGCTAGCCCTAGAGCTACTCGGCAGAGATCCAATCCTGCCAGGAAATTATTGTCTCCGCTTTAATCATTGGTAAACAAAAAGAAAAAAGAAAAAAGAAAAAAAAGACAAAAACAAAAGGAAAAGAAGAAAAAGGTCAGACACAAACCAAGTTGTCACTCAGGAGTGAAGAAGTTTACCCATATCTCCCAATACTGCATTCTTTTTATACTATTCCCTTTCCTATCCAACCTACACACTTTAATAACAGAATTTAACCAGTCCTCAGATGACGGAGGTACCGGTTTTATCCAATTTATACAGATCTCTCTTCGTGCTAATGATATCAGCACAAACATTAAGTTTTCCTGAAGTTTACTTAATCTGATGGTATCTGAACTAATCCCAAAAATAATTAAAGGTGTACTTACAATTATTGGGATTCTCATTAGTGCCGATAGTGTCTTACCAATCTCTTGCCAAAAATGCGCAAGTGCCTGGCAATGATGAAACATATGGATATCATCTACCTTTTCTTCGCCACATATACTGCAAGTTTTTATCGATGCGCCTTTAAAGCTTGATAGCCTCTTTGGAGTCCAGTACGCTCTATGTATTGAGAACAGATGATTTCTTTTTAGGGCTGCAGGTTTTACACACGCCCAACATACTTCTGATGATTTTTTCCAGATCATATTTAAACCAATATCTTTGTTAGTAAGCTCTCTTCTCCATATTTTTTCAGGTATTGATTTGTCTTCTTCTCCAGCTTCAATTAACGCCCAATACCATTTTGATATCTCTTTTATTATTGTAGATTCCTTTGTCATTTCTTCTTCAAATTTTCCTGTATCTGTTATTCCTTTTAGTATGGTATTAGCCCAGCTCTTTAATTGATAATATTTGAACTTCGACACTTTCCCTTCCTTTATTGTATGTAGGTGTTCCCATGATATTAAATCATTTTCACATAGAAGTTGTCCCCACTTTTCAAAACCTAATTGTCTAAGTACACTAGATAATGCATCTTTGAGGCATTCTGGTGTTCCAGGTGAATCCCAAATTGGGGCCATATTACTATAATATGGGATCTTCAAGATGCTTCTAATCTGGGCCCATAGTTTGACCTCATTATTTAACAGCTTCAATTTTACTTTCTTAAAAAATTTGGGATGGCCAAATTTGAAAAGGAAATAGTCTTCTCCATTTGTAAGATGCTGCAGAAAATTTGGGAATTTACCATGCTTCATTAGCAGCGTTCTAAAGTTTTTGAACTGAAAAGCTCTACAGTATTCAATAATATCAGGACTTGCAATGCCCCCTTGTTCCTTCCTTCTCCTGAGTTTATTCCACTCAATTCTTGTGCTTTTCTCCGACCAAATAAAGCTGGATATCTCTCCTTGTATCGTCTTAAGGGCTGCTTTTTTAAACTCCAACGGAATCGTATTAAAAAGATACGTGAATTTGGGGATGATGGTCATTTTGACTGCGTTTGATTTGCCCAAAAAGTTTAGTGGTAGACCGGACCATGTTTTAAGAAGTCTTCTCATTTCTTTTACTACTATATTTAAGTTTAATTGTGGGATTTTATTCAGATCTTCAGTTAGGGTGATCCCTAAGTATCTTATTTTTTCCTTTGAGAAAGCTGGTTTTGTGGTACTATTCCAACTTATTGCCTCTGTCTTGCTGTCATTTATCAAATAGCCTGAAACCTTGCCAAAGTTATTCATTGTTTCTTTAATTGCTAATTCTGAGTTATTGTAATTATCCGTGAACACCATAAGATCATCTGCATATAATGCCACTTTCTTTGCCCAATTTTGATATTTGAAAGGTGTTATTTGGGTATGATTTCTGATCGAGCAAGCCAAAGGTTCAATATATAAATTGAAAAGCAATGAAGACAAGGGGGAACCTTGCCTCGTGCCCCTCTGAATAGTGATATTACTTTTCAAACTCCCATTCACTATTATTTTTGCTCTAGGGTTTGTGTAAATTTCCTTCACCATATGACCAAAATTACTTCCCAGGTTATTTTTCTCTATGATGTTATTTAAAAACGGCCAATTCACGCGGTCAAAGGCTTTCGCCGCGTCATAGGTGATAATCGTGAGGGGTAACTGTTCTGATATGGCTACATCGATTGTCGCCAATAATTCATGCGTTATTTCTTGAATTTGTCTGCCCTTTATGAATCCCTTCTGATCCTGATCAATCAAATTCAGCATTAACTTTGATAATCTTTTTGCTATTATGTTCATAAACAATTTGTAGTCGCAATTAAGTAATGATATTGGTCTGTAGGACTCACAAGACTTTGGATTTTTCCCCGGTTTTAATATAAGACTTATTGTGGCGTCGTTCCACGAGTCAGGGATCTTTTCATGCTCCACGTAAATCTTGTTCATGACCTTTGTCAAATGACCGATTAATGTCTCTTTTAAGGCTATGTAGACTTCATTGGGTAGGGCGTCAGGTCCTGCCGCTTTCCCCTTCTTTAAGCTACATATGGCAGCTCTAACTTCCTCAGATGTTATATCGCTATTTAAGAAAACAACTTCCTCTTCCGTTAATTTTGGCATTGTTATTCCCTCTAGATATTCCTTAATGTTCTCAGTCGTTGGGTTTGTTTCTTCTTTGTATATTGTTGAGAAGAAGTCTGCAAATTCTTGTCTTATTGAGGCGTCGTCTTCGCATAAGGCTGATTGATCTTTGGTATATACAGATAGTATAGTATTCCTTGTCTGGTCTGTTTTCAACTTCCAAGCGAGCATTTTCCCACAGCCTTCCCCATATTCGTGTTTAGCCAATTTACTGTTCTCCCATTTCTCTTGAACTATATTCTCCAAGTAATCTGTTAAAGCCTCTTTTAACTTACAAACCCTCTCAGTTAGTCTTTCTTTAGAAACCGGTGATGGGCTGGCTCCCAGTTGTGTTTCTGCTTCCTTAATTTCTGCTTCCAATTTTTTTATATCAGTTTTCCTTCGCCTATTTTTATGTGCTCCCAAACTGAGTAAATGTCCTCTTATTACTGCTTTATATGTGTCCCATATAATTCTTTCGGAGGATTCTTCACCATTGTCTGCAAAATAATTAGTTGTGGTTTTAGCAGTTGGTCCACACTTTCTTCCGTTGTTAGGATTGATTGATCCAATGTCCATCTAGTTGGTGTTAAGCATTGTGTTAATGACAGTTTTAATTGGACTGCCGAGTGGTCCGATAGGTGAGCTGGTTGATGTTCAATACTTTTAACCTTATCTTGAAGTGAATTGCTTATTAAAAAGAAATCTATTCTAGATTTATGTCCTAGTTTTTTATTATGGAAAGTAAACGGATATGTTTTTTCACCTTTTTGCATCCACATATCAACTAAGTTCAGATCTTTTTTGTATATCCCCAGCCATTCACTCATCTTTGGTGAATTCCTTTGTTTAGAAGGAGGTTGCCTGTCTACGGTCGGGTCTAATATGATGTTATAATCTCCTCCTACAATTATTGGGGCTGTGGATGTTAGTAATTCTGAATATAATTTCTTGAGTGCAGCCAGGTCATCAATGTTTGGGCCATAATATCCTGCTATCATAAATGTGGAACCCTCTATCCCAATTTTAGCCATTGCCCATCTTCCCTTTCTGTCTACCTCTTCCGATTCCAGTTTAGCATTCAGAGATTTTTTTATGATAATTGCCACCCCTTTTATATTACACTCTTGTGATGTATGAATGCTTGAGCCAATCCAATGTAAGTTTGTCACAGTTTGATACCACTCTGATTTTATCAAATGAGTTTCCTGAAGAATAATTATCTCGCTTTCTACCTCTTTCAGATACTCCAGGATTCTTCTTCTTCTCTTGGGAGTTCTAAGTCCATTGACATTCCATGAGAGTATTTGTATCATCTTTTCTCTCGCCATTCCGTTTTAAAAGGAAAGTGTTGATTGAAAATAAAATTGAGAAGGACCATCTCGTCCCCATCAAAAACCTTTGTTTACCAAATTTGAGGTTATTTTTTTGTTTTTTTTCCCCTATTTTGCTCCCCACCCACTTGCAATTATATCTTACATGATTACTGTACAATGCAGGCCTAACGTCCCACCCTGAGGAAGCCTCCCTTTTTCTTTTTTCAGGTGGTATTTTCACCCTTTTCGTGCTCCGTATCACCAGCTATTTCGTTACACATTAAATATTTGTTATGCCTGCACTTTCCCCTTTCATTTAAATTTTTTAGGCTTTTTAGTTTATTTCAGGTTAAAATTCTTCTTTCTTCTTTTTTGCAACCAAAGAGTTATTCAGTGACCTATTCTAATTTCTCCTACTTTCTCATTAACCTTTATTAATCTTGTCAATTTCGATTTGATCTTTTATTTGCTGGATGAGGTTCTCTACCTCTTTCGGCTCCCTTAGATTGTGCATTTTATTTCTCCACATTATTCGTAAGGCAGCGGGAAATTTCAATTGGACATTTGCGCCCAGACTTTTTAATTCTTGCATGTATTGCCCCAATTCCCACTGTCTATCTTGAGTAGCCTTACATATATCCGACCTGACGCGAAATGACCAATTGTCTTTGTTGAAAGGTCCGCTTTTTAGTCCTTCATTAAGAAATCTTTCCTTCAGGGAATAGGTCCTGAAATTTATTAGTATCTTCCTCGGGGCTTTTCGATCTTTACTTTTTCTGAAAGGATCCCTGTGGACTCGCTGAATGTCTGTTGATAACTCACTATCCTTCGACCAGGGGAAGAACTCCTCTAATAAGGATATGACATACGATTTTATATCTGGCCCTTCCATATTTTCAGGGATATTCAATAATCTAAGGTTATTGCGTCTTCCCTGATTCTCCAGGGATTCAAGTTTTTCCTTGATTGCCCTCTCACTGTCTTTTATCTGCCGTATCTCCCTTTGGTTTAAATCTACTTTTTTGATTAAAGAGCCAAGTTCATTTTCCACAGCCGTTATTCTTACTCCTAATTCATTTAATTTCTGGTCAAGGTTTTCGACTACTTCTTGGATTTTAGATTGATTCTCTTCCGATATTGAGAATTTCTCTCTCATTTCCCCCAAAATTTTGTCCATCATTTTATCCAAGCACGTCCCCATTATTTCTTCCATTTTGCTTACACCCGTCTGATCCGTGTCCTGCTCCCCTGGCAACAAGTCATGTAGTTCTACGTCCTTTTCCTTCTCAACTTGCTGCCCCGCCGCTCCCCTTTGTTGCTCTTGTGGGGTTATATCAACTTCAGCTTCAGCCTCTTTCTCTGTGTGTCGTGTCATCGAGTTACTCATTATTGTTTTTAGTATTGATTGGTGTAATGTCTGTGGTGACCCGACTGAAGTTGGGGAGACTTTTTGTTGTTCTCCTTCTTCTTCTTCTTCTGTGCCTTCCTCCAAGTACTCTAGAGCAAGTATCTCTTCTTCTTCGTCCTCACCAGTAGGTTCTTCACCCTCGCCTCCACCTTCACCTGGGGTTGACGTAAATGTAGATGTTGAAGTACTCTCAGCTAAAGCCTCCGCCGCGGGCTGTCCTCCCCGTATCTGCAATACTTGTTGCACTTTAAAATATGATCTTAGGGATGGTGTTATTTTAACTTTTTGCCCCCTAATTTTCGTTTTTGAGACTCTGCCTTTAATACTCTCTGATAATACGTCCAGTCGCGGTAGATTTCTTTTCTTTGTACATCTTGGGGTCACACACTTTTTCTTCTGGACTGACAGTATGTTTTGCTTGGGTAAATTCCGGCTTCTTAAGCAATAGACCGATCTACTAGTTTCCTCCTCTTTTTTGTCTAGTATATCTGAAGGTACTGCTTTCTCTGCCAATAGTTTTTTTGACCTAGTAGTATAGGTGAACACAGGGGTGAACTCTTCTCTAGTATTTTTAGCCTCCAGACCTTGTGTAATAACAGCACCGTACTCTCCAGCTGGGGTAAGTTCTTTGGAGTTTAGGCAATGCTCTTTTTTTTCCTCCTCCCGTAAAGCAGTGTAGGGTAATTTAATTTGAGTTAATTTTTTATCTTCAAGAACCACCACATTGCTTCTTTTATTCATCCAGTACCAGTCATTTAAAGTTTGAGAATCTTTATAATACTCCTGGTTTTTATTTATTTTCACACTTAGGATGTCTGAATAATTAGCTTTATCATATTTATTTTTATTTGTTGTGCCACTTTGTATACTCCGTGTATTCTTGTCGTTGCCTGTTTCTTTGTAACTGCTGCTCACCTCTTTGCAGTCTCTGAGATTGATGCCGCTAACTCTGCTTCCTCTCCCCCGGAAGAGGAAAGTGATTCCACCAAGCGCCCTTCTACAGCAACGGGTGGCGTCTCTTGCTCTCGCCCAGAGCTCCACCACCACCGTTGCATGGACGCCGCGCTCCCTCTGCTCCGGCATGCGATTTTCTGCCGGTCGTGACTGCTACACTCCTTGGCTGCCGCCGAGATCCCGACAGGCGTGATTCCGGCAATACCGTAGCAATGCCGCTGGCCCGCTGCATCCACCGCGTCTCCGACTCTCGTCTCGTCTCGGTGAGTGTCTCTCCTTAGGCTCCTTTTGGCAGCGACCTTCAGAGAGCTTTTTTTTTTTTTTGAGCGCTACGGGAGTATTGCTTCTGGGGGGGTATTTCAGGTTAAATAATTACATAGTTTATCGGACATCGCAGCAGTCCTACCTTGACCAGCTCATTAGTAGCTGGAAACACGGCTGGGATCGCCCATTGCTTTCTCCGGGGAAGCGCTGACATCGACTTGCTTGCTGGCGTTTCAGGAGCTCGCGGCCGAGCGTCTTAGCCGGCCGCCATCTTCCTCTCACTCCAACTTTACTTATCTAGAAGCCTTACTTTTGCTTTTGAAGCTATGTTGACAAATTGCAAATAAATAATTTAAGCAATTTTTTTTTCCCATTGGATACATTTTCTAATTTGACCTACGAAGTTGTGTAAAATATATCTTTTTAAAAGTAATTTTTAGCTGGAAAATTATGTAATCACCTGATATCCCCTAATTTTTCAAATGTTCGACTGTCAAGCACACACAAGATAGAGAATGTAATTGAGAGAATCAAAAACGTAAGTAAAGGCAGAACCGGTGCTTCTTATCTGCGTTCCATACTTACATATGCACGCACAAGGAGAGATATCACAACATGTCTGATACAATAGAAAAACTATTTTTCAGAGTGGACTCATGATATTTGCATAATTGGTGGATCAAATAAAATGGAGATGAGGAAAATAGAATTAGGTGAGGCAAAACGTGCAATACAAACTAAACATCTTCAGATAAGAACATTATTATATCAAGTGAATTCAGAGGCGGGGGGGGGAATAATATAGATCTACGAAAAAACATGTGTTCTAAGGAAATAAAATATGCTGTGGTGCACAATATTAAAGCACGACTTCCAAGGTCACCTTAAGCCCTTGGTCTGTGACAGGGATACAAATCAAACTGTTTTAAAATAAACAAGCATTACTTTTGCTGCCCTTTTGAGGCACAGCAGACCAGCATGCAAGGCACAGAAAATTAAGTCTGGCCAAGAGGGGCACAAAGGTTATAAAACTGTCCCCATGTCCTTGATTGCTACTGGAGGAAAGTAAATTGGAAAATGTACAGAAAATAATGGCACCGAAGAGTAAATATACAGTAACAAAAAGGACTACCGCTGGGTAGAATTTATAATGGAGTGGACAGAGACCTGCTATTTATGAACATTTACAGAACAACTGGCGAGATGTACAAATCCCTTTAGAGGGGGTAGATCCTGCGATTCGCAAAATCACAGGGTTTGTGACCATAATTTTTTTTTTGCAATGTAAAAAAAACTTGTCCATGAGTGGAACAGCAAATCCAGGAATGGATGTCTGCTGCGCTTTGCAGATCTCCATTCTTCCATTTGAAGTCACTCACCGGGGCTCTCTGATTGTGACCTGCAAAATTAATATTCATTAGACAGGCCGTGTTGTGGCCTCGTGTTGTGGCCACTAGTAATGAGCCAATTTACGATCCACCTTATTAGAACATAGGTCGCATCTCAAGCTGCACATCAGTCTAAAACCAGTGAGTGTGCAAATTGCACATTCCGGTTTGCGAATCAGGGTGTGCACATCTGGCCATGTGTATCTAGCAAACACAAATAAATAGCAGGAGAGGCACATTGTTATGAAACTGCACGCTATTTGTCACCCCTTTGCCATCTTAGCTAGATAAACATTTAAAGTGTTGTAAAATATTCAAAGATTGAATATTTCAAATTAGCAACCAAAGTTCATAACATATTGTGCCAGCCATGCATCCATCATGTGATCATGCAGGGTCCGACTGGGGCACACCCTGCTCATTTACTGGTCTGTTTCTAACGAGGGCCTCAGATGGGTAAGAATTGACAACAGTTATTAGTGCATACACGAGACAAATCATAAATGTAATTATAGCCATTATCAGGGCTGTCAACATTTGAGGGGAGGGAGCTGTTTTAGCCAGGTTCTTATTGACAATGCTGTCCTTTTGAACAAGGTCCTCATGCACCAGAGGGGGGCCTGCATTGCAATAAGGATCTGGGCCCCACATAGGCTTCCATCAGGCCTGAATATTATTAACCCCTTCGATGCTCATGACGGAACCGTTCCGTCATGACCACACCCGCGAATGGAATGTTCAGCACCGGGGGAGAATCGGCGCCGCAGGCAAGGTGTTAACAATGCAGTCATTGTTATCACCCAACATAGTGAACCTCAACCTACGAACAGACTCAAACCTGTGACGGTAACCCAGAGCATGATTCACTTATGCAGTTTTGCATTGCACACGTGGACTCTCATTATGAAAATTATCTTAACCCTCAAGCTTGACCCATCTAGTCTTTCTTCATGGACAAAGGCAGCGGCAAAATGGAGAAAACTAAGGCAACAGAAATAGCACGTAGAGCAGACAGTCTGAAGATCTGAAGTCAAAGAAGACATTTGTTTTTTACCTTTTTGTCAAACACACAAACCTTACTTCACTTCAAGCCCAACACGACACCAGGCCACATCAACATGCACAAGCTCAACACGACACCAGGCCACATCAACATGCACAAGCTCAACACGACACCAGGTCACATCAACATGCACAAGCTCAACACGACACCAGGCCACATCAACATGCACAAGCTCAACACGACACCAGGTCACATTATCAAGCACAGAGACTTAGAAGAGGACATTGGAACATACTGCACACAAGAACAACATTCAATGCTGCATACCCACTGGTGCATTGTGGGACACACAGCCAAGATGTATCATCACATGGTTGATATCATAGTTAAGGATTCTACAAACAACATCTATGTGTGGTTTCGCAGCCAATGGGTAGAGTCTGCCACCTTTTATCACATCTGTTTGCTACCTTGAGCTTGCAGCAAGATGTTCAGTTTGTTTAAAGTGTGCAATTTTTGTTCTATCCGTTCTGAAGTCACTCCTGGAACATTCAGCAATCTGATAAATGTCACTTTCATAAAAATTGCTTAGTATGCGGAAGAACATAAAAGTTCACAGAAGTTATACAAGCATAAATTGTTTTCAAATGAAATGAGGGACTTGTGGCACAATACTTAAAAACGACTATTGCATATCTGCCAACTTGAAGATCAATCTCACCATGTGAGGAGGAGGCTGGGACTTGAAGGGGCAGGGCCTTGTGCCAAGAAGTATCTGAGAGGCACTTTTGAACCCAGCCCTCAAACTCGCTCCTCCCTAAAAAACAAAAAGCTTGCTGAGGCTGGTGCCGATGTCCTGGGGTGTTTTCACGCTCCTTAAGGGACGTCAGACATTCAAAGCCTCTGAAAACGAGTGGAAAAAATTTATTTACAGTCGTTTTCATCTAATTTTCCCTGCCATTGTGTGACATCAGCTCCTCAACAGGAGACCGAGTGATGGAAGCCGATATTGTGTGTCACACGGTGGCACCGTCTGAGTTGGCAGTTGAGTTGATACTAGTGGGCTTGCAGCGCTGAATGTGCCACCCACCAAAGTAGCCTTTTCAAACCTGTCTCAGGCCTCTGCCATTGCAGGATTCCCTGATAAGTGTTTCAGCGGTAATTCCTGATATGAGAGGAGCAGCTTGGTCAAGTTTGGTATGTTTGGAATAGTAATAATAAATGCTGCGCAATGGTGTGCCTGCCTGATGTGGATTGCATGTCTGGCTTTGGAGTGACAAGGACCGGTGAGGTGGGTGGCCCCAGGGAGGGCAGGGTGAGTCAGCGCTAGGCGGAATAGGGCATCTGAATTTGGAGTAGTGGGAAGAGTAGTCCCCTGACCCTGAATAGACCTGTGCCTGCCTATGTGAATGCTGGTTCCGCCCCCCTGTGGTGTGTCTGATGGCAGAGGCCCCATCTCACAACCATCCCACAACCCCCCGAACCAGTTAGGACTGGTTCTTCCCAAGCCCTGTGCCAGGGCAGACAAAGAGAATGCTGGTAGGGCTGTGACCCCATGAATATTTTTGTTCCTGTTCTTCCCTGTGACGTGGGGGCTCGTTGCTGCTGCTGGGTCCCAGGTGGAACCGCCACAGGGGACTGCCTCCCTACTGGAAGGCCCTGTGGGCTGGCCTTCATTGGCCCAGGCTTGTGCCCCCCTAAAACAGGACGCAGAGAGTTCTGGGACCCTGCAACGCTGAGCTGCGACCTACTTGGAGGGAATTCCGGCATGAGGATTCCCTTGCAGTGATACCTTCAGAATGGGAGCCCACCACACATTGGTACTTATTACGAGCGGGAGCCCACCCCGCGTTTATGCTAGAGAAGCGGGTGCCCACCCCGCATTTGTGTGATTTTGGCGGGAGCCTCCCCGCTGTGGATACCACCGTTTTAGCGGGAGCCCACCCTGCATGCTGGTGCCGTCATTGGTGGAGCGGGTGTCCACCCCGCATAGTGTGCAGCCTTACCAGTGGGTGCCCACCCTGCTGTTGTGTTTTATGTTACGGCGGGAGACCACCCCACACTGTGCCGCAAGAAGATCACCGCCATGGCCCAAGATGAAGGAGAGAGCCGCCGCCTCCTCAAGCAACCCAGAAGCCAGGCGGTCTTGTCTGGTTGTGGGCAGGGCCTAGAGGCCAGAAGCGGAAGGAGACTACGCTCCTAATCGGGACGGCCGATGCCAGGGGCAGAAGACAGGCGGAGGAAGGATACAACATGGTAAACCAGAGTTGGGTACAAACACAAAACTAAGGATGCAAGCCATCCAATGAGGAGAAGCAAGCTGAAATAGACAAGAAAACTACACAACCATGAGCAAGAAGCAGATCCAAATCCTGTCCTACGTATATTCTAAAGTATTGGATACAATTCTGTCTGTGACAGACATCTAAACCTGTCTGTAGCAAGACTTAAAAAAAAAGTACTAGAAGAGATCAGTTACAACAAAATCATAACAAGTTATTATTTTTACATTGGTCATTTGAGACTTGCTTATGCAGTGCAGGAGGGTACAGATGAAGAGGAGGCAGTTGTTTACAAACAATTAGAGAGGCATGAAGCAAGTGGGAAGTGATGGGGACAGATTCAAAGTTAGTGCTGATTGCTTCGGTCCTAAAGTGTACCAGTGACAACATATAGGGTGATATTTTACAAACTACTACTCTTACAATGTTCTAGAACAAGATCGATGGGTGCATATAACACGTTAAGACATATTTTGGAGTCACTCTGATGAAAAACACATTATTGCTCGTACACTTGCCTTATTTAAATCACGAATAAATAAATATATTTCAACTGAGCCAGATGCAAGGTTGCTTGATTTTGATGCACATACTAATCTGGGGTGATAGCATTGAAACCATGAGACACATCAGGCCAGCGTGAGACTGGCACCCACTGCGGCTAGTTGGAGTGGTTCAGGGGTCTGAGTGTCATCCATGTTTGATTTAGAGTTCCAAGCCATCTGAGACCCAAGATAATTCCTGCTCCACTTTGAATTATTAATCATGCTTCACATTATTCTAAGCAATTCAATAGCACTTGAAAGATCCAACCAACAATGGAGGCAGAGCCGGCGCGAGGATCCTGCCGCTGAGGTGTTATCAGCCGGGCGCAGGGCTGATACTGATGAGTCCACACTGTTTGCCCCTCCTCTTCTTCAATAGTTGCACTGATATGCTTTAACCATGGAGTAATTTGTGTCTTTATCTTGTCATGGTCTGTGGAACCCCCTCACTATCTCTCCAGTTGAATGATATGGTACAATTTGTGAACAACAGAGCTTTGTTGTGTAGAACTAAGAGTGAAACTATTGCTCAATACACCTGCTATGAATATGAACAACATATAGTAAATGCATTATTCTCTTGCCTGGTAAGTGACGAGACCTGTATTCAATGTAATTTGTTTTGTGAATAGAGAGCAGGACGTGCATGTAAGTTTTACAAATGAGATTGCACATATGCGCTCCACCCTTGACTTCTTAATATATCCGGTGTTTTTGTTATTGGATGTTCACGGAGTAGTGATTTAGGTCCCATTCCCTTTCTCCCTGCCTTTCTTTCATGCAAAAATACTCATTCGATTTGATTCGCCATGAGTAGGAATCTAATATTCATTGTTGTTTTTTAATGATCCATTCTAATGTAATATGGTCACATCCAATCTGAGTTGGTAAGATTTTAAAAGCTGATCCTCTGTACCAAGCTGGAATATTATTATCTACAAGGCTATCTGCAGCATCTAGCTAGTCTCTCTGCCACTCCGTTGGTTTTTGTTGCACAGTAGGAAAGTCTATTGAAGAATACCAATGAGTGATTTCTCCATTTTGTTCATCCTTAAAATACTTCTCAGAACTTTTTGTGAGGGTAACCTTGGGTTCGAGTTTTCGTGGCAGTGACTCCAGTCATTCAATCGCAAAGATTTTTAATCATTGTTTTGGCGATACATTTGAGCTAATAAATGGAAACTTCTATGAGCCTACTACAAGGACCCTAGATGTAAAAATTCAAAATATTAAAGCCAATGACATAAAATTAAATGGAAAGAGCAGTGAGATTAGCAAGGCATATTTAAGGGAACAGGGCAGGAATGGTCTGAATAGTGAATCGGAGCAAGAGAAGAAAGTTTGAGAAATTAAACGGTTATGTCTATTAGAAGTACCGTTAGTTAAAGAGTTCCTGGTACCCTGGACCAAACCCTTATTAGCTTCCCCAGGACATTTGTACATTCTTGGTAATCAGACCTGGCAGTTTACAGTGATTTGTTGTCCTGAAGTACCACAATCTTACTTAGATATAACCCTATGTGCCGGGTAAAATGTTTGTGAGGACTACAAGTGAAATGATGATAGGCATTGGTGGCCTTCTTGCCTTCTTTGTCAGCATCATTTTGGCCAGTGACATAGTATGCCAACTTCTTTAAATTTCTTACTCCTGATGGGCAGTCCAAGATGGCACCCACCTACGACGTGTCTCACGCTCCTCCGCTTGCCCACTGCAGAAAAGGTGAAGTAAGCTGGGGTCAGCGGGGCTGGGAGCCACAGTGGAAGCCCGAACGACCTCCTGCAAGATACCGATGAGTGGCTTCAGCTCTGGTGGCAGCCATCAGAGATGCTGGGATCAGGTTTGTGGCTCGCTCCCCAGCTGTGCTGAAGCAAAATGGCCGCCACGACTTAGGAGATGGTGAGCAGCATGCACCCCTGAGCTGTAAGTAGCTCTAAGAAGGGGTCGGCTGCTCCTGGATGGACACTTGTGGGGAGGCTGCTGGCTGAGAGGTTGCCCTGGTCGCAAAGGGGTGTTCTCCCCTCTATAAGTCTGGGTGTAGCCATGCTCTGAGGACCCTGCCCAGGGATTGAATGGGGCCTCATCTGAAAAAGTGCTGAGGTCTGAATCTGTACAGTGAAGCCCCTCATATAGGCTCAGAGTACTCCCTGCAACAGAGAGCGGCCTTCGTCCTCCTCAGTTGCACTACTTGGCTGGCCTTGATGCTACTTACTAACCTTCTGAGACTATATATTCCTACCGACGCCTGCACTTGTGGGCCTCTGTGATGCACTCTGTCCCCTTGTTTGTGGTACTAGGTGCTTTTGCAGTTAATGCCATATTGGTACTTTCATTGTCAAATTATTCAGCATGTGGCTAGGTCTAAAATTGAGATGCGGACCAAGCAACTGCCGTTGGCTGATATTAAAGCAAGCATTCCATCCATCACTTTGTTTTGATGCATGTTGGGACGGAGGGATGTGGGGAGTTGGGGGAGGAAGATTCTGGTTAATTTTGTAACTCATTATTTTGTAAAAGCCTAAACTGCTATAGGACCCATAATGCAATTATCGTCTCCATTTGTATGACTCCATTTGTATGATTGGCCGCGAGATACATTATCCAACCTCTGATCCGCAGTGAAACCATTAAGGACTGAGGTCTGCAAATTAACTGACATTCTGTTGATCCTATTAGCTTTTTAACAGTTTTGTTGGATACCACCTCTGATCTTTTTGATGTTTGTCTTTTGTCTTGTCTAAATCACAATTCTATTTTAAGTTCTTTTAAGTTCCACGTCCTTTTATTTCAAGTTGATTACTAGATCTGACACTTTTACACAGCACTCAGCAGTCCCCCTTAAACGGATTGTTCTGCATCCAATAGATGTCTTAGGGCTGCTCTTTCTAGATGTCCTAGATGTAAAGGCAAGATTGTTTCCTGCAAACCAGATTATAAAGCAGCCCAAAAATGGAAAGGATTATTATGAAATCAGATGTCTGTTCCAGATTCTGATTCCATATGTTGTTGCCCTGTGACGAGGCGTCGTCCCAATCACTTCCCCATTTGACCTTTTCTGTAAGTTTTATAAACCTGTTTGAGATTTTTAATTCTTAAAGGAAGTTGTTTTATTTAGTGCAAGTCCACTGTAATGCCTTTACAGATGCTGTCTGATTTGAATGTTTGTTATGCGACAGGGTATTTTTCTGAAATGGGTGTTTAGGTAGCTTAACTCGTTGTTGTTTTAATGTACGTCTTCGATGCAGCTAATTATAGTATTTTAAAATGTGTCTGCTATATTGTAATGCTTACTGGTGTGCCTGTTTGTGCTTTCACGGCATGTGATCCATTAATTGACTGGTGTGAGATAGTTTAAATGACTTTTCACACGTGTCCGAAGCTGCACTACATTTTGCGGTTAGCATGATGCACTCTAATTAATGTCCATACCACTTCTTATTGACAATCATCTCATTAGTTATGTGCAGCACTTTCAGCTGAAGATCAGACAATAGATGCAAAGTGAAGAGACAGCCCTTGAGATGCAGCTGGATTCCTATCTTGTGGAAGGGATCCAGACACGTTCTCGGTTTTCTGTCAGAATAGCCAACACATCCTCTGGCAGCCCTCTCATCTTGTGTTTCTCACTGCAAGAGGAAATTAGCGATACTTCAGGTCCTACCTCTTTACATCCTACACAACATGCCAGCAGTTTTAGACGAACCTAGGGGAGCCAACACATATTATGTGTTAGATTGGACATTTTACAGGCTCAACAACAGGTGAGGTTATTAATGGCAACAGTATCATTCTTTGAAGGATCATCTGAGTGCAAAACCGCTGAGATACAGCAATCATGTGTTAAGTTTTCGACTGGGAGGATTTCTAGCCTTTGGCAGGCACAAGGGTGCGTAATTTGAACGAATCACAAAATTTTATGTTTTAAAAATATTCTTTGTTCAAGGTTTCACCTATAACCATTCACTCTCCTCTTTCCTACTGGTTCTGTTCATTGTTATTCATGCCAATATCATTACAAATCTAGTTATAGCACATGTTTCTATTTCCTGGAGACCACCAATGCTGTGCAGTCTGTGTCAGGGACTGACACTGTTCTTACTGTTGGATAACGGAGGGAAAGCCTTATTGTCACATCATTCTTGCTGAAACTTGAAGCCACTTTGACACGTCAGCCATCACATTCACCTCAAAGCTCTCTCCCATTCTGGGTACAGCTCTCAACTGGTCTTCTACTTCTTCTCTCCCATGTGATGATATTCCCCAGAATTCTTCTCTTTGCTGACCTAACTGCTCTTACTAACTGCTTTGGATGTGAGTGTTGTATTACTTATGCAAACTATGCCTAAAGCCTCCTCCACCTGAATCTGGGTCTGGCAGTCACTGACCATGGGTTTTCTCTTTGCATGCCAATCACCTTCTGCTGTATGAGTACTACATGCCTTACATACATGACCATGAAGACATCCCTGGTATTCATGTTTTTGTTTGATGTATGCGTGCTTCTGTATTTGTTATATTGAGTTGAGGTTCACATAACAAATGGCTTAGCCCACTTTCTGATTCAGTGGAGATCCACAGCCGTCATAAGGTTAAGAAATGCTGCTACAATGCCTGTTGTCCACCTCAGCCAATGTGCACATGCAAAGCTGGCTGTGCTTGATGTGCAAATCAGCATGGTGAGTACTGTGGACAGCCAAATTGTGGATGCTGTATTTGGTATGATAGGCTATGTGCACGTTGAGCATATAGTAAGTGTCACTAACACACATTCTTTGTGCAGAATGAGAGCTAAACACAACTAGCGAGCCAGAGGAATGTATATATTTCTAATAAAGTAGCATGTATGCATGAGAAATCTATATAGCGCTAACAAACCAAAACCTAGGGGTCTGTACAGGGTCAAAAGCAAGGGTGCAGTCATTAAGTGGTTTAGAGAAGCTGAGTTCAGAAAATGGAAATAGACAGTACTTCTACTTGTTGCAGTGTTCTTAAAAGAGAATAGCCTTCCTTCAGCTCTTTCTCTAACTAGAGTAGGGTTTGTACAGTTTTGATGGATAATGGAATACACTTTTGGATCCCCCATGCATAAATGAAGAAAGCCAATTGCCTAGCTTTTTTATTTTCTTATTTGTTTCAAGTCTGATGTTGCCAGAGAAGGTCACTGAGAAAATCGTCAACAAACAACTGACCCGCTACCTCGAGGAGAACAGCATCCTTGCCCCATCGCAGTCCGGGTACGGCAGCAAACACAGCACCGAAACCGCCCTCATTGCCACCACCGACGACATCAGGACCCTGCTTGACAATGGAGAAACACAGCCCTCATCCTCCTGGACCTGTCTGCCTCCTTTGACACGGTGTGCCACTGCACACTGTGAAGACACCTACACAACGACGGGATCCAAGAAAAAGCCCTGGGCTGGACCACATCCTTCTTCTCCGGCAGAACTCAGAGCGTCCCCCCCCCCCTTCTGCTCCAATGCCACCGAGATCATCATCGGCGAACCCCGGGGCTCTTCCCTCAGCCCAACACTGTTTAACATCTACATGGCACCCCTCGCCCATGTTGCCCGACAGCATGACCTCAACATCATATCCTACACCGACGACACACAGCTGATCCTCTCCCTCACCAAAGACCCTCACACTGCCAAAACCAACCTCCACGAAGGAATGAAGGCCGTCGCCGAATGGATGAGGAACAGCCGACTGAAGCTGAACTCGGACAAGACTGAAGTCCTCATCCTCAGCTCCACCCCTTCAGCCTGGGACAACTCCTGGTGGCCGACAACACTAGGAATAGCCCAGACACCCACTGACCACACACGCAACCTATGGGTCGTCCTCGACTCCACCCTCTCCATGATTAAGCAGGTCAACGCCGTCTCCTCATCGTGCTTCAACACCCTCTGAATGCACCACAGAAAATTCAAGTGGATCCTCACCAAAACAAGAAGAACAATCACCCAGGCCCTCGTCACCAGCAGGCTGGACTACGGAAACACACTCTATGCAGGAACATCGGCCAAACTCCTGAGACAACTGCAACACATTTCAGACGCCTCGGCACATCTGATCCTTGACATCCCCTGCCGCAGCCACATTACACCCCACCTGAGAGACCTGCACTGGCTCCCTTTCAAAAGAGGGTAACCTTCAAGCTCCTCATCCACGCACACAAAGCCCTCCACAACGCCGGCCCAGCATACCTCAACAGACGACTCAGGTTTTACACCCCCACCAGCCAGCTCCGCTCCGATGGCCTTGCCCTCGCCACAGACTACCGCATCAGAAGAATGACCGCCATCAGTAAATCTTTCTCCCACCTCGCCGCCAAGACCTGGAACCCCTCTCTACCAACCCACGGCAGAACTAAGACCTACTGGCCTTCAGAAGACTCCTCAAGACCTGGCTCTTCGATCAGAAGCAGCACCCCATCCCCCCCAGCGCCCTGAGACCCTCACAGGTATGTAGTGCACTTTACAAGTGCCTTGACTGATTAATTGATTGATTGTCATGGTTGTGGATGTGCGGAAAGCCAACAGAAGCCGTAAGCTTATCATCCAGATAGGCAGGGGTGCCACCAGTTATATATTAGTAGATGATGTATCTGGTTTTGAAAGGGTGCAAGCCGGCACAAAGGACTAGTGAAGTTCCATTTGGATAAGGAACTATGGTATCACTGTCCTGTCTTTCCATGCTCATGCAGTTGTGGTTATGTTGCCTAGCGGTCAAGCACAACCCTGTGCATAATTGGAATGCCAATGGTACAGGCCCAATGTTAGCTCAACTTCTAGTTGGACAGTATCCTCACTACATGCAGCTCCGATGGTCCCTTCCTATGTGCAGACAGAGCACGTGAGGCCATTGTGGGTGCAGTGGTATTAGTTCTCAAATCCTTTTTGATCTCCACCATATTATGGGGCTGCACTGTACTTGCAGTTAACCTCACCTCATCATTACAAATTAGGACTTGCTAAAGACGTCCTACTCTTCCTCCACAACAGGGTCCTGTGATACAATCTAACTACTATAGCAAAACCAATGTGCCACAATTTGAGCCAAAATAAACATTTCAAGTGATTAGTCAGTGACAGCAAACTTCTGTAGGGTTCTCTCATCACAAACATTCGCATGGCACCCATTATTAAAGACTGGGCTAGTGAAACATTGATGTATCTTCTTTTAGTATTATCCCTCTGAATTTATCGCTGTATATAGTAGAATGGAAATTAAACCGAGGCAGTCCTATCTTCACTTCTAAAATGTATTGAACTGTACCACGCATCTGTTGAACTACAACCATCCTCCTATAGGGAAACATCATAAATGCTGGCTACCTCCAGAAAACCAGGATACGGCTGTCCTTTTAAAATACTTTGCTGCCTGTGTAAATTTTAGTTAAATCTGAAGCAAGAAAGATTAGGCAGCCACATTCTGAAAAGTAAAATTTAATTTAACATATTTGCAAAGATTAAAAAATCTTCAGATCACGCTTTGTGGTATTGATTACTCTGGTGATAAATTTGCTTTTCCTACCCATGCGTGATAGTTTTGGTCAATGGTCTCCAACTATTTCTACAGCGATAGCTACTTCCCACCAACGAAAATTGTCCTGAGCTACTATCTACAGTGTGGGTTAAATAAGGGTACATAAAGACCAAGCAGCTTAATCTCTACAAGTGTAGAACTTCAGACCTGGTCTAGTGAGTTTGCAGCATTAAGGCGACAAGAGCTGGGTCAGGAAAGCTTTACCTGGGAGTTCCTCTATGGACCAGTTTTGCTCATCTTGTTTATGAATCACCTCTGATAACCGAGTGTCTAGTTGAAGCTTGTCATGCAATATATAGCATTGCCTTGCAATATATAGCATGGTCCAGCATTAGTTTTGAGAGGCAGTGCGAAATATACTTCTATTATTCGGCTAATTTCCCTGAAGTCAATTGATGCACATAAACAGGGACATCAGAAAGGTGTTCTTAATTTATACATTGCTGTCTTTTCAAGGATTATATTTTGTGAGTTACATGCAGGCTTCATACCTGCCTACAAGTAAACATATTCAGCCAACACCCCATGCTCATGAGTGCTCCTGAAACAAAACAAAAAAAACGGAAAACGAATCTATGAGCAGATGGAAGGATGAATGGAACGAAACTGAGAGAATGAAAGAAGGGAAGGAGAGAAGAAAAGGAGAAAGATGAAGAAATACAAATCAGAGACGGAAACATGAAAAAAGAGAAAAATTACATGGAAAGTGGTGAAAAAAGGAGACAAACAGAGAAAAGGATAACAATGAGAGAATGAACACAATCAAAGAAAGACTAATAGTAGGAAAGAAAAAGGAGAGAAACAAATGAGAAAACAAAGGAAAATGAAAGAAAAAAAGGAGGGATGGGGACTGAATGCAGCAATAGAGAAGGAAAATTAAGAGAAAAGGAGAGAGGAAATGGAAAGACGGACCGAAATAAGTACTAAATGGTAACAAGGAAAGAAGCAAAAAGAAACCCTGAAAGATGAGGCAGGAAACAAAGAGAATGAGAACAAAAGGGAAGGAGGAAAAGAAACTACTGATACGTCCAGTCACACACCCATGAAGCCACTCACACACCCAGTCATAAACTCACATAACCAATCACACACACATACAACTACTCTTACACCAACTCACACGCCATTACCACTCACACCCACTCACACACCCATGCAACCACTTACACACCCACTTACAAACCCATACAACCACTTACAAGCCCATTCACACAACCACAACCACTCACACACCCAGTCACACATCCATACACCCATTAACACACTCAGTCAAACACCACTACAACCACTTCGAAACCCACTCACACACCAGTACAGCCACTAACACACCCACTCACACACCCATACATTCACTCACACACTGATACAGTCACACAGCCACTCAGATCACATATGTTAAAAATAGTATCATGCATTAATAGTACACCTAGTATACTAATTTAACTTTCATAGTAGGTTAGTAAATATGTTTAACACTCACAAACTCTTAGAAAACACTTACACTCACTTGATGATGTCATCAGTGATGATGTTACTGACCATGTCATGTGGGATATCAAAGGTGAGGTCATAAGTAGTGCCTTGCGAGGGGGAATAAGTCCTTTCGGACGAATTCCCAAACCTTATTTTGCTTAAAGATGGCTGGTTAGAATATTTAGAATCCCAAGTATAGCTCCGATAGGGAGATCTTTGGCAAAGGTGCTATTGACACACACATCATATGGAAATTCACACTCTGGTCCATAACAGCTTATTCGCCCAAAATCATTTGAATAAATAGGCAGACACTTGTCTGCACACCAAAATGTAAACCAGCAACAATGAAGCCATGAAAATAGCAAAAGCTTCACCATACAAAAAAGGGTATCAAATCATGAGATGTTTAGTGCAATTGGATACCACTGGAGAATGAGTTTTTACATTATTAAAATTACATAAGACCCATCAGTGCTTCATAATTGGTTTTTGATATGAGGAGTGATACACTGAAGTCAAAATCTTTTGTTCATGTATCCAGTTCACTTGAAAACAGAATCCATTTGGCGTATTCACCCAATCTATGGCTCCTCAAAAGATGCATTATTATCATATGAATTTTAATTTGCAGGTGTACTTATCTGCTTCTGAATGAAGAAAAACATGTAGAGACTGCCATGAAAGACTACAAAGCCTATTTGCTTCATAAAAAGTTTTGAAAAATTGGCAACAATATTATTCTCCATTGTACTTCCATTTATTCTATTCAAATCCAAAATGCGCTCTCAAATGAAAAATAGCATCCCATTTTATTTGCATATGCATTCTTTAGCTTTAAATATTTTTTGAAAAAATGTGAAATTGTCTCAAAATGCGTTTAAATGTAAAAGCAAGCTATTAATTGAATTCAGTGATGAAAATAGAAGGAGCAGCTGCATGATGCATTCAAAGCATAATTCCGAGCCCCATCGCCTGCCAACCAGGGCTCGGTGTTGGCTTTGTACCGTGGCTGTTAGGGCATTGTTCCATAAAGCAGCTACACAGACTGATGGGAAGGCTGGCATGACAGGAGGAATCCGAAATTAGAACATCCATGGGAGACATCTTTTTCCCTGGGATTTAACCGATTGTTGCCTTCTCTGCTATGCCCTGTTGTGCTCGAGGATGCTGATCCTAAACATTTACAAGGTGCAAAAGAGATGAAACTAGAATTTGACCATTTGTTTTTATAATATGAAAAATTTAACCCCTCACTCTCTTTGTTGCTTTATCATTACAGATTATGCAAGAGATTTAAAAATGTTTTTGGCGGACTTTCAGATGAATATCTGTCTCTTACAGCTGTAAGCGTTGCACGTCAAGCTTTAGAATCTCCCGATTCCAAATCCTAAAAATGGAGCGATGGACACAATTGCTGTCAATCAAAATCTCTGATCAAAAGTGAGGATAATAAAGTAAGCACCCTGTTGTATAGGAGCAAATGGCTTATCAAAATAGATAAATTACAAAGGGGTTGATTCATTAAAGACCGTAACTAGGTGTCACTGGCCTACAGCAATGATTTTCCTCAAGTTTCTCACATTTATGGTTTTAGGAAAGTAACTGCACCAAGAAAAAGATAAAGGGCCAGATGCATGACCATTTCGTTTTGCGAGTCTCTAATTGCGATTTTTTGCGACTTGCAGTTTGAGACTAGCAAAATGAAATGTACTAATGTGTCTCAGACACATTAGCGATTCCCAATGGGGTCGCAATTGACCTGCCTCATCAAAATACATGAGGTATTTCCAATGGGGTCACAATTGACCTGCCTCATCAAAATACATGAGGTATTTCCAATGGGGTCACAATTGACCTGCCTCATCAATATTCATGAGGCAGGTCGCAATTAGCGACCCATTGGTATTGGGCAATAACACAGGGATGATGGCCTTCTGAGGACAGCAGGCCACCATGTCTGTGTTTGCTTTTAAATAAAACAACTTTTAATTTTTTTAATGCAGCCCATTTTCCTTAAAGGCAAACAGGGTGCATTTCAAAAAGAAAAATGAAATGTTTGTTTTTTAAGGGTAGGCAGTGATCTCTGGCACTACTGCCTGCTCTTTAAAAACATTTTCGCTGCCAATAACAAAGAGGAGGGGGTCCCATAGGGACCCCTTTCCCTTTTGAGAATGGGTAACCACCTACTTGAAGTAGGTGATAAACTGAGATTGTTTTGTGACTGCATTCCAGTTGCAAAACAATCATACATCCGCCTGAGACATGCTATTAGGAAGGGACGCCCCTTCTTAGTTGCCAGTCGGTAATTTAATATTAGGGTTAGTACATGTGAAAAGTCTATTTAGTGGTCGCAAATGGTCCGATTTTCTGTTTGCAACACCTAAAAGCCATTGTACGTCTGGCCCAAACTCTTTTCACAAAATTGTAACCCAGAATATATTCCCACTAAAATCCATTTCATTTGAAAAACCATTGGGAATATTGTTGAAAAACTACAAATTGCAACTTTGTCTTTATTCACCACATTCCTAAAGGTCACATCACCCCCACCACTATAATTATTTTTGTCAGTATTCAACCTGTAGTTTTGTAAGAGGTAAGTACAATATACCAGTGAATTTTCTGCAGTTGTGAGAAAGGTTGGGAAAATTGTTAAATTCTGATTCTAGGAATCTAAATACAAATACTTCTCCTGAAAAAATGTGATTTGTGATTACAAAGTGTCAATCCGGCCATAGTGAGGATGTAAGAGCAATGTGTTTCATCATACTGCATGTTAAAGCACTGACTGTTGCTCTTTCATGGCCTCGTAAACAGAAAGCAATATTAGCGCCCAATTCCATGGTGCTCATTTTCTCACACTAGGGGCATGTGTGCCTGCTTCTTGTGCCCCCAAGGCCACTTTGGTATTACAGAAGGGGCTGCACCTGAGTGGAAGGGTTTCAGAAGAGGGGCAAGAAGGTACACTATTGAGAAACTGGGCACCACCAGAAACTATGCCCAAAACAACCTACTTCATGTGTAAGCCATGTTTCGACAGCTACCTTACAATATTTATTCATGAAACGTGTCAAACTAGACCTAGCGCTTGACTGGCGGAGGGTGCAAACTTCACTAAATTGTGTGATTCATTCCATAACCTCTGGCATGTTGGTGAACTGATATTCATCCAATGCAACCCTACAGAATGGTTTTTAGAGCAATCAAACTGTCTTCAGCAATAATGTCCAGCAGAAGCAGCTGCTACCAGCCAGTAGTGGTGAAGCGGGGGGTGTCAAAGGTTAAAAAAAGAAGAAAAAAACACTTTTCTTCAAGGTGGCTGCCTCTTCTCCGTATTTTTGGGCCTGCAAAGCAGGAAGCACCCAAGCTCGCGACTCCCCTAGAAAATCACAGCGCTGCCTTGAAGCAGTGTTGTAGTTGGTCTAAGCACCGTGGTTTGGCGCTCAGATAGGGAGTGGGAGCTTGTGCATGTTCCCCACCCAGGTGGTGCATTACAGCCGGTGGAGAACATGCAAAGTGCTCAGGACTGTTTTCCCGGCCTATGACGGCTAACCAAACCGCCATGTGTGCTTTAGAGTGTGCTCACCCCTCCGCCTCTTGCACTGAGGGAAGCACAGCCCCACCCAGCCCGTACCTTTACATAGTCAATAAAGAAAAATAAAATAATAATAACATTGTCATTATCATTTCATTTTTCCTGTGGGGCGAAGCTCCTCCGCCTTAGCGGAGGAGCCGCCCCTGATGTCCATTGTACGTCCGGGAAACCTGGTTCCACTGCAGATATTTGATTTATGCACTATTTAAATTCATGCTATGTAAATTTATCTAATAAGTTTGTTATCAGGAATTTGTTAAAGCGCAACTACTCACCCGTAAGGGTCTCAAGGAGCTAGGGGTGGGGGGGTGCAGGTTCATGGAAATGTGGCACAGATCCAGTTCTCTTCAAACTATGATGTACACCGTTGCCTAAACTTGAAATGACTGCTCTAATGCTGCCAGCTTCTATAACCTGTCCCTGTCACCAACATTGAGATGAATCCTGGGGATACTCTCTTTCTGCAGGAAAAATACTGTTAGAAATGGGATTTATGGTTGGCTCTGGCTTGCGCCAAAGCTAGGCAGAAATCGCCACTCTAGTCAGGGTAAGGGGGAAACACACCGTTGAGAACCCCTGCTCACCCCCTTGATAGCTTGGCACAAGCAGACAGGCTTTGAAGAACCAGGTTTTAAAACCCAGCGGCGCCAGGGAAAACGCCCGATGTCTTCGAGTTCCCCTGCCACGGCAAACAGAGACGCAAGACACTTCTTGATGACGTCAAAGACCAAAATGTATTGGCTGCAACCAGGAACAGAGGTCTACGAAGCACACACAGGTGGTTCGCTAGAGACTGCACAAATTCAATGAGCAAAGCATGGTCTTTTATGCCAAAAATCACATTCCAGGCTAGCATCAATTACGTACAAACTAACCAATCACAGAATGATATTTCAAAAGTAGCGCATGACGACAATCCCATTTTCCGTTATCCAGCCCACCAGAAATGACCAAGCACATTCCAATATCCTGTTCCATCAGGCCGGACAAACCCATCGTAAAACCTCAGCCCAAATCAGTGATTAGGCCATAAAGGAAGGAGCAGAAACAGATGAGAAGCAAGATAGGAAGGTGGGTGCAGTGTACTGTAAACGTTGGCATGTCCTGCTCTTTGATCTTTATCCAGCTGCTTAACAAGGAACTGGCTCAGCGAAGTCAGTCTCGGGCAAGGGAGTCAGTTCGGCCAGGTCATTCAGGAGTCAGCTAAGGTGTACGTGTCCCAAGGACTCGCTAGGCCATAGTCATTGGCCTATGTGAGGGCAACCACACAAAATGGCTGCTGTACACAAAATGGAACACGAGGGTTCAAAATGAAATCCCTGAATACATAGTGTTCTCATTAATCAATTATGACAATAACACTCGTACACATCACACTTCTAATTTGCAGTCCGCTGATACCAAAATCGTCCATTTCCGACGACCTTTATTGAACGAGTTCGGAACCACCGAACCACAGACCCTCAAACTACGGAACTACAGCTTATGTCCAAGGCAATGTGTAAAGTATTTGTACCAACACTCACAGTGATATAGTCAAACACCACAAATGGACACCACTCAGTTTACTTATAAAAATAAAGTTATCCTTATATAGAGTTAGGCAGATAAAAATGACATAACACCAATATACATCATTAAACGGTTTTAAAAGAAAAATATTCTCTTGTAGTGTTCTGTGCAATCCTTGTAGAAACAGTTCACTTTATAAATGTTCTCTGTGTAAAAGAAACTCACTGGTAGGAATAGGGAAATTGACTGAGCCCTTCTGCTTGGGCTCCCGCTCTTAGCGTGATGAGATTCACTTTACCAAATGTAAATAGGGTGCTCCTCAACAATGACGCTCCTGGTGTAGGGAGTATCACTGTAAAACGGGGCTCTCAACAACAAAATGACCCCGCTGTAGCACGGAATGAGCCACCCTTGTTTGCTCACTTTACTTTTGGACAGTCACCCTTTTCAAAAGTGCGGGTGTGCATCCGACACAAAAAGGACACTGTCTTTAAATATTTTCCCCTCTTAGGTGGAGCCCCTTTTTTTAGTCCGGCCAGATGACTCCGTGGTCAGAGTTGCCACACCATGCCCCCGCAAAGCGTTAAGTACACCAATAACAACCAGGCGACGGGCACCGGTACCGCAGCTCTCTTGATGCCAGTACGGGGCTTGCAGATCTCTTTCAAATGAAGCTGCCACAGTCCCCTGGGCTGAGGCCAATTTCTACGCAGTCCCCGGCAGCCCCTCCGAATCCCAACCCACTCTAAGCACACTCACGCAGCAGTACGGCTGGGATTGGTTTACCTGGGGTGCCGGTACCGGGCTGCTTTTCCCTCTGTCGTTCCTTCATAGGCCACAGCTGATCTCCGGGATGAGGTCTGGCTGTCGGAAGACGCCTCCTGCTTCCTGGACTTCAGTGCGGCTCCTCCTGTTGACAAGCCCCTCGTTGCCTAGGTGACCCTTCGCTTCCTCCTGATTTCAGCGAGGCTCCTTCTGGCGACGAGCCCCTCGTTACCTAGGCGATGCGCCGCGCTGGGTCCAATCACAGCACGACTCTGCGATGACGCTACGGACCCATTCTCAGCTGCGGTGATCTAGGCCAGGGAATCTCACTGCTCTTTTCTTCAGGAGGACCCGGTCCCAGGCAGGCTGCGGCGGTAATTCTTTAGGGTACAGAACTTCTCCTGCAAGTTGTGTGGAAATAGAAATTTTTACGTGGCCAATGTGTCCCCTGCATGTACCCCACGTTTAGCGTATGTTCATGTCACCCATGCACTTTCCCTCTCATTCCTGTAAATAATAATGCCTCTGCATTTCCGTCCCATGTTAGAGTGTCAGTTACCAAGCCTTCCATGAAAGAAACGTTAATTCTGCACTGAGGCCTATGTTGCCCATGTTGCCAATGTATTTGCATGGTGCACGTTTAAAAGTCGAGATGAACCCGTTTTGTGGCTCAGCCGAGCCAGGACCCGAATTCAGGCCTCATGCCTCCCAGACACTCTGAAAGCTGCAGCTCAGCTATGTATCCCTGACCTCTCGCATACTTTCTGCTCACCCGAGAGGGGCCCAGTCCGGCCTGCCAAGACAGTATTTTGCTCACAGTTATCTGCTCTGCTCCACAGAAACACATTCCTGCCCAGGGAAGAAGGTAAACAGAACCCGTCCACAGAGATAGAGCCCAGCCTTTCTGTCTCCATTTAAGTGATTTACAGATCTCGCATCCACAGAAGGCCCATGGCCCCCACGCAATGCACGAAGAAATATATGCACACACTGGCTTTTAGTGATGAGCAACCTTTGCTCGAGCGACCTTTACTTCAGACCATACATCCTCCAAACTTAAGATATCAGATAATACCAAGCGTGCAGGTCGTCCTGACACTCAAGGCTTCTCTACTAGAACGAAAGTCAGCTCCCCCCAGCTTCCCCCAGTTACACGTCAATTACACGTCATGACCAAGTGGCGCACACAAGTAGGGTAAAGGTTCCAGCTGACCGTGCAGACCCTCTCCATGTATCCACCCACCTATGACACACCTATGACTCCCTAGGGGAACGCCCACGTGTACGCCTTCTTACACGCCCTTTTGCACGCCCATGTGCTCTTATCTCTCTCTTTCACTTGCTCTGCCTGGAGCGCTCCGCCTTCTCTATGTAACATAATGTATGTTTAATGTATAAATAATGTACTCTGTGAATAAAGTTCAGAAGACCCTTCCTGAACCTTTGTGGTGATGGAACCCGATTCTCCCTTAACTCGAGTTACTGAAATAAAACCCTTTTGAATCGGACACCACGGACTCTGCCTCTCATTATATGCATGACCCTTTGTTTAAGTATAGAAATTCCGACAGGGTAATATTTTATTTACCACATAATCTGGCGCCCGAACAGGAACTAGTCCCCTTCCCCACGCGCCGGCGATGTAGGTCCAGCCCTTGCCCCTTCTACAGCCGTGACGGACTTCAAAGTGTACACGCCAGCGGGACTTCCTGCTTACTCCCTCAGGCCCACGGAGGAGACGGACTGCGACCAGGCATCCACACGAGGCGGTGAAGATTGCAGATCATCCCAACCAGAGCCCAAGCCGTGATAGAGCAAGGTCCGAGGTTTCCAGAGACCCACCTGTTCCGAGCACCGCAGTCATGCAGTATTGAGTTTCCGAGGCCTTCAAGTTCTGCATCCCGGTGAGTACCGTTATTAGGGGCGCATAAAGTTTCAAGACGTGTCTGGTCACACAGGCACGGTAAAGACGGGTCCATTTCGGTGGGCACAGTAAAGACGTGTCTCTTTATGAGACCGGTATGGTTGTACTGTATTCCAGTGCATAAAGTTAACGGTTTTCAAGTTCATGTTTTCCCCATGTATCAGTCAAAATGTATCTGTCTTGGTGTTTTAGTGTTGTAGTGTGAATGGTTGTTTCAGTCAGTCTATTTTAGCGCATTGTGTTTTCATTACGTTCGTTTCAACATGCCACTGTTTTCGAAATTACGTCAGATAGGGACCAGGAAAGGGATACTCGAAGAGTCAGTTCCCGTCCCGCCTAGAGATACACCTGGTCATTTTATGTACCATAAACATGGGCTAGATGCCATATTGTTTTTAGACTTGTGGGTAGATTACACAAAAGATTTAGAGGAGAAGTACAGATGGCCTGCTTCAGGAACATGGGATTCCGAATGCATTATGAAAGTAGAGGAAGCGCTATGGAAAAGGAAAGTAAGACCGTCTCAGAAAGATGCCATTGAGTTATGGCGTAAAGAAGCGCATAGGAGAGCAGAGAAAGAATTCTACCAAGCAGGGAGAAGTAAACAAGTAGCGGAAAAAGCCAAAGAAAAAGAACTGCGGGAGGAGGGGGAACGGGTCAAGGCAAAACAAGCTGATAGAGAAAGAAATGCCCTCGTTGCTGGTATTTATCCCGTCCTTTCAGAAGAACTAGCTAAAGTGACCCCTTCAGAAAAATCCCGTAGGTCGCATACGCCACCACCAGTAACCTTTAGAGTACGTAGACAGAAGCCGACAGCCTCTGAAGCTTTTATTTACTCCTACCTAGAAGAGCCCGCACCGGACTATGTAAACGCAGAATTCCCTCCGCCCCCATCACAGGATCAGCTCCTCCAGATGCAGCTTCCGCAGGTCGTAAAAGACGACGTAGGTGCCGGGGCAGTGGGAGGGGGGCCACCGACAACGCCACGAACACCGCCACTGACACGAACCCCGCTAGGGCTAGGGCCACCACAAACGCCACAAATGACATCAACACCATATAAGTATATTGTAACAGTCCCACGTTGTATATATGAACCAGTACCAGGAGAGGGTGCAATGCTCGTGTTTTCACTAAGATTAAGACATGCCGTCGACTATTTGATCACATTGCCAGGCATGAAGGAACACCTAGATAAAATATACGATTTCATTAGAACGGGAAAGAGACCCGAGAGTATAGAAGAGGCCATGGAACAAAGAAAGGTGGATGTTAAGAACATGATTTTACGTTTTTTGATTAACTGTCTGATCAGGGAACAAGACCAACCAGACAGGGAGGTAAAGAAAGGTTTGACGGATTGGAGTGACAACAGAGCTGCCGGTCGGCATGATAGACAGGGACAGACAGAAAGTATGTACAGAAAAATACGAAAGGCGATTATAGAAATACACAAGGAAGAGTCTGACGGGCAGTATGAGTCATCAACGGAAGATGTTGAGCCAGAAACCGAGGAAAAAGATAAAATGAATTACGTAGGCAAAGCGCGACAGTTTGACAGGCCCAAGTGTCTCGACTACCGCAAACAGGGACATTCTATAAAAGAAAGATATTCCCTTGAAAATTTGTTCCAAGCTACTGAAAACGCATTGAAACGACGGGTAGAGAACGAGCGATCCCACACCCCACACGAAAAGGAATTGGCCCGGTCAGCCGTCCAATGGGTGTCTAATTCTAAGATATATAGCAATGACATAGTAGCCCAGACCTTTTTGAGTCTTCCGCCGAACGAACAGCGTTTGGCTGGTATTTACATGGTTCAATATTTGATCACGTTGTATGAGAGTCAATATTCTGATCCCGGTCCATTGTATAAATTACTGGATGATATACTTCTAGAAAGATGGACAGACCTAGGTACTGAATTAATTATTGTTATTCTGGACCAACGACATAAGTATTTACATTCTCTGACCGCATGCATGCTTCCCGCCCCACACCACGACAGAAAGAACTTACACATAGACAGACAGAACTCCCTACGAGAGGTACATCCTGTCAAAAATACAGCGGGTGAGCTTCAACGAGTGTATGTTTACACACCCTTAACGAAATTAGAAATACTGGAAATGAAAAAGATGCTGCCCTGCCATGATAAAGACCCGGGGGGGTTCCACCGAGAATTAAAAGACATTCTCCGCATAGGGGATTACACGTACGCTGACATTATAAAATTATTGAAAGTACTGTTGCCTGCTGGTATTTACGAAAAGCTTAAAGAAAAGGACTGGGAGGTGGGAGAGAAAAAGTTAAGTTGGGCAGAATTGGAAGCAGAGGATAAAGGCAGGGACCCTGGTGTTGGTCTTGGGGACAAAGCTAAAGCACTACCTGAACTCCTAATACAGGTTTTGCCAAGACTATTGATTACTAAAAAGGAAGATTGGGATGCTATTTCGGCCTATAAACAGAAACAAGACGAGGACACAAGTGATTTTTATTCTAGATTTGAGAAATGTTTTTCTATTAATAGTAGCCTTAAGCCCAGTAGTGAATCATATCCACATCTTTTCGTGAGCAAGTTAGTAGATAATTCCTTACCCCTGATCAAGAATAGAGTACTGAAGGTTGAGAGTACTTGGCAAGCAAATAGCCCTTCACAAATGTTGCAAATGTTACAATATCACCAGAACAGAATTAGAGAGGAACAGGATCATGAAAAGAGACGCATGAAAGATACGAAAATGAAAGTGTTGGTTGCCCAAACGGTACCAGCTAATACGAACAAAAAGGGCACGACACTTGTTAATGGGAACTGTAATTATTGCAAACAGCCAGGTCACTTTGTAAAAGATTGTGCTGTCCTGAAACACAATATAGCTACAGGCAAGACAAAAGAACGACCGCATCCTCCTAGGCAGAATAGCACCCCACAGAACACACAACAGACAGTAGCGAATTTTCCACCCCCACCACCACCTGCCACACGACATGCCACCCAACAAATGTACCAGTACACACAGTCGGATTATCCAGAATTCCAACAGTTTTCATGAACCAGCCTAGAGAGGGAAGTTGGCTTGCCCCTCATTGAGGTTCCTGTAGATCAAGAGGGTCCCTATGAACATAGTCGTGTATTGGGAAAAGACAGAAAATTTCTGATTGACACAGGGGCGAGCAGAACTACCATCAGCCATGACGAGGTTCCAGGGGCACCCCTCTCAGGCTCACAGAATGTTTCCCTGGGATTTTCAGGAAAGCCTATTGTTAACGAAGTGTCAAAACCAGTTTCCCTAGGGGTCGGTCCATTGTCACGTACCACAGACTTGCTACTTACTAAGTCATGTCCAGAAAACCTGCTTGGTATAAAGACATTGAAAGAACTAGGAGCAGTTATATGTTGTTCTCCGGAAGGAGTACGACTGTTCTTACGTGATTTTAAGGGACATTATGTGTTGAAAGATTTTGACCACAGACTCCAGAATGTACCACAGCACTTATGGGCACAAGGTCCGACTGACGTAGGTTACATGCACATTACACCACACAGTGTCACTCTCAAAACAGGAGTAGTATTACCACGAATCCGACAATACAAGTTACCACCTGATGCCGTAGTAGCCTTACTGAAAATTGTTGACGAACTCATTGCACAAGGAGTGGTAGTAGAGACTGACTCGAATGTATGTAATTCACCTGTCATCCCTATTCTTAAACGAACAGACCCTAATGCACCACCAGTTTACAGACTAGTTGTTGACCTTCGAGAATCGAACAAATGTGTAGTCCCTCTATACCCAGTGGTCCCAGACATTTCTTCATTACTGACTGCTATTGATTCTGAGGCAACGTTCTTTACTGTAATTGACTTGAAGAATGCCTTTTTCAGTGTCCCAATTCATCCAGATAGTCAGTACCTCTTCGGATTCAGTTTAAATGGACGCAGATTTAAATTTACGAGAGCTCCCCAAGGTTTTACAGAGAGTCCTAGCATTTACAGCCAAGCATTAAAGAGACAACTAGACAGTATTCATATGCCTGCTAACACCGCACTGCTCCAGTATGTAGACAACATCCTAATTACAGCACGATCAGAACCAGACTGCGAAAATGCATCACTGACAGTTTTACACTTCCTGGCAGACAAGGGGCACAAAGTGTCCCCTTCGAAGTTGCAATTCTGTGCACAGCAAGTGGTGTACCTTGGACACTTGCTGTCCAAGAGTGGTAGACAGCTGACACAAGAACGTATTCAGTTAATTGCTAACCTTTCACAGCCCAAGACACAAAAGGAAGTACGGGCCTTCTTTGGCCTCACTTCATACTGCAGACAATGGATTTCCCAGTATGCCTATCTAGCAAAACCACTCATACAGTTGACAACACAGGAGGCAGCGTCTTCGACTGTCCTCCCTTAGACACAAGAACATACCCTGGCATTTGAAGAATTGAAAAGAGCCTTATGTCAAGCACCAGTTTTAGCGACTCCCTGTTACAGCAAACCTTTTACGCTTTTTGTCACTGAACGAGATGGAACAGCATTATCTGTCCTCACACAAGATCAAGCAGGAAAACACAAGCCCTGTGCCTATTTTTCTAGTACACTGGATCCAGTGGCCCAGGCTCTGCCTGCGTGCCTAAAATCAGTTGCAGCAACAGCCCTAGCTATAAGACAGAGTGACTCCATAGTGTTGGGACACCCCCTGACAGTACAGGTTCCACATGCAGTGAAAGTTCTCTTGAACAGGACACAGACACAGCATCTGACTGTAGCGAGACTAACAGGATATGAACTGACGTTATTCCAGCCACACATAGAGATCAGACGATGCAATACTCTCAACCCTGCTACACTCTTGCCCTCAAGCACAGTAGACACTGCACCACATGACTGTGTGGAAGTAATAAATACAGTGACGAAACCAAGAAAGGACCTGACAGACATTGCACTGCCAGACCCTGACCTGACACATTATGTAGATAGTTCATGCATGAGAACAAGCTCAGGAGAGTTAGTGGCCGCATATGCCGTGACCACTGATACTGAAGTTATAGAGACACAAAGAATAGACACGCTGTCAGCACAAGCAGCAGAGCTCATCGCTCTGACACAAGCCTGCATAGGAGGCAAGAACTTGAAAGTGAACATTTATGCAGATTCACAGTACGCATTCGGTGTTGTTCATGATTTCGGAGTATTATGGAGGGAGAGAGGTTTCCTGACCTCTCATGGGACTAAAATTCAGCATGGTCCCCTTATTCAGGCTCTGTTAGAAGCAATACATCTACCTACAGCCATAGCAATTCTGAAATGCAAAGCACACACGAAAGTTACAGACACCATTTCCCAGGGTAACGACCTGGCAGACCGAACGGCTAAACTTACAGCCCAGACACCAACTGACACGACAAAGACAAAGGTACCATTACTGACAAACAGCATGACAGTCAGGGATCCTTCACAAGATGTGCTGGACATACAGACACATGCCACTCCAGATGAAATAAAGAAATGGACTGAACAAGGAGGGGTCCAGACTGACCAAGGTTGGATGACTAAAGGCAAAGCTACATGGTTTCTTCCAGACTCTATGGTACAAGTCATCATAAACACAGCACATAGTCCAGCACACTTAGGGGAAAAGGCAATGCTAGACAGCTTACAGAATATCTGGTTTAACAAGCACCTGCGTGCAGCAGCGAAACAGAAAGTACGCACCTGTATGATTTGTTGCCAGTTCAATCCAGGCAAAGGCATTCCGGTGGAACAAGATGGATTTCATCCTCCTGGAAGTCCTCCAGATGGATTATATCCAGATGGACAGATGTAGAGGTTACAAGTATGTCCTAGTAGTTTTATGTGCACTATCTAGATGGACAGAAGCGTACCCAGTCCCAGATTATACTGCTGTGACCACCGGCAGGCAATTGGTACGTGAGTTTTTCCCCAGATACGGATTGCCCCGTGTTGTGTACTCAGATAACGGTCAGCCCTTTTCCTCTGAATTAATGAAACAAGTTTCCCTTCTGTTAGGATACCAGTGGAAGTTTCATTGTGTACGACACCCAGAAGCAGCTGGACTTGTCGAGCGCCATAATCAGACACTTAAGACGAAATTAGCAAAAGTCTGTGCAGAAAAAGGCGTGGATTGGATGGTAGCCTTGCCGGTTGCCCTCTTTTACATGCGTATGGTAGCCCATTCCAGAACAGGCCTATCTCCTTACGAAGTGGTTTTTGGTAGACCACCGAATATGTGGGGTACGCCTATGCCTAAGAAAATTACTGATGTTGACAGTAACATGCTGACAGATTACCTGGCTTCCTTGATGTCTGCACTACTCTCTTGTGGTTCACAGGTTGCCGCCGCCTTCCCCGACAACACCCAAGTCAAGGAGCACACCATCGTCCCTGGTGACCTAGTGTACATTCGAAATTTTGATCGTTCAAGCCCCCTTGAGCCGTGCTGGAAAACACCGAAATTAGTACTGCTGACCACGAGGACTGCCGTCAAGGTCGAGGGACGCAGGAAATGGCTGCACGCACAACACTGCAAGAAATTTTTTGGAGACTCTGGAACTTTGATCAAAACTAAAGACAGTCCCGATAGTACAGACTCTAAGCCCCCTTTGCTAGAAAAGACTCCGCAACAGGAATATAGGTCCACATTACGATCTAGTAAGTCAGACAGCGTTTAATTGTTTAAGTCCACTAGGTGGTGAATCGGTTAGACAGGTTCCTGACATGTATAAGATCGTAGACCAGAATAGTAGAAAGAGAGAAATGAAAGAAAAGTACTGCAAGATATTACGCAGTAGATGTATAGTAACTCTGATTTTTATGTCTCTTCTGTGCACCACTATAATATGTATCAGCTTGGCACTACATGTTTTCTTTCCTCCTATTTCTTCACGTATACACTCTTCCTTTAATGACACTGTAGAGCACAAATTCAGTGATTTGCCACCTCATGAACTGTCATATCGACTAGCCCTGCGCAACAATACTTTTATTCGAATGTTGCACCGTTCTCATCAGACCAGCAAAGTAACAAATTGCTGGGTATGTGGCCGGCTCCCACCTTATCAGAAAACGAAGGGAGTTCTGCCCCTTTTTCCTTTTCCGTTCTCGCACAATGGTTCGTGCGGAGCATGGTTTGCTTTAATGTCATCACTAGACAGAAAATACGCAGTTTCCCAGGGCGATTGGATATGGGGAGATTTGAATAAAGTAATGAATGAGGCTTGTTTTCCAGATGAAGACGGTCTTCCCCAAACGAAAGGGACCGATCTAGAAAATGAAGTGTATGAGCAAGGAAATGCTTCCCTTAACTTTATGATCTTGAATGTCCAGTCCGAGAAAAATACTGGTCCACCGTTTATATCAGTCCTACCAGTAAAAGGTGAATTGTACGTTAAAAAGAAAGGTTCCGTACACTTGGGACACAGTGATTGTAATACTGTAGTCGAGTTTACTGATAAAGGAAAGTCTACTTTCAAAGCTTCCCGCCATTCCTATTTCATTTGCGGTCAGACAGCCTACGTACGTCTGCCCTTAGACTGGGGTGGGACATGTTATATAGTGTTCCTGCTGCCACCTGTCTTTCTAGCCCCATCCCATTATCATCGAGATTCACGATTAGAGCATGTCAGACACAGGAGGGAGACCGATTCCCCAGTGATTGATCAGACTGAGACAGCCTGGGAGCAATATACAGATTTCAATAAAGGATTCTTTTTCTTCATAGGTCCCGTCCAAAACAGTAAACTAATACGCAGGTTAACAAGAACTCTAGAAGCAGTAGTGAATAAGACTGCATCTGCTCTGGCGAACTTGACCGAGGAGCAGTCTGCGATCAGACTTGTTGTTCTTCAGAATCGCCTTGTTCTTGACGACATCCTGGCAGATAGGGGCGGGGCTTGTAGAGTGATCGGCTCTAGTTGTTGCGTGTTTATTCCAAATAACGCGCCATCTGTGTACGCAGCAATAACAAGGCTCCACAAGATAGCTCACGAGATACATGAAGACCCAGGCACATGGACTTGGTCCGGTTCGCTCTGGAGTGTAATATCAGCATGGGGATGGAAAGTGTTGTTGTTCCTAGGAATGATACTGCTTATGATATTCAGCTGCTGTCTCTGTCTGCAATGTGGCCCGGCGATTTGCGGCTTGTGTGCCACTGCCTGTATTCCCCATCCACGTATACAAAAGAAAAAAGACGAACAAATGATGCTGTATGATCAGATATACGGTCTCATGAATATAGATGTGTCCTGAAGGGCACAGTAGGGGACAAGGAGGGAATGAGGAAATAGAAATTTTTACGTGGCCAATGTATCCCCTGCATGTACCCCACGTTTAGCGTATGTTCATGTCACCCATGCACTTTCCCTCTCATGCCTGTAAATAATAATGCCTCTGCATTTCCGTCCCATGTTAGAGTGTCAGTTACCAAGTCTTCCATGAAAGAAACGTTAATTCTGCACTGAGGCCTATGTTGCCCATGTTGCCAATGTATTTGCATGGTGCACGTTTAAAAGTCGAGATGAACCCGTTTTGTGGCTCAGCCAAGCCAGGACCCGAATTCAAGCCTCATGCCTCCCAGACACTCTGAAAGCTGCAGCTCAGCTATGTATCCCTGACCTCTCGCATACTTTCTGCTCAGCCGAGAGGGGCCCAGTCCAGCCTGCCAAGACAGTATTTTGCTCACAGTTATCTGCTCTGCTCCACAGAAACACATTCCTGCCCAGTGAAGAAGGTAAACAGAGCCCGTCCACAGAGATAGAGCCCAGCCTTTCTGTCTCCATTTAAGTGATTTACAGAGCTCGCATCCACATAAGGCCCATAGCCCCCATGCAATGCACGAAGAAATATATGCAGACACTGGCTTTTAGTGATGAGCAACCTTTGCTCGAGCGACCTTTACTTCAGACCATACATCCTCCAAACTTAAGATATCAGATAATACCAAGCATGCAGGTCGTCCTGACACTCAAGGCTTCTCTACTAGAACGAAAGTCAGCTCCCCCCAGCTTCCCCCAGTTACACGTCAATTACACGTCATGATCAAGTGGCGCACACAAGTAGGGTAAAGGTTCCAGCTGACCGTGCAGACCCCCTCCATGTATCCACCCACCTATGACACACCTATGACTCCCTAGGGGAACGCCCATGTGTACGCCTTCTTACACGCCCTTTTGCACGCCCATGTGCTCTTATCTCTCTCTTTCACTTGCTCCGCCTGGAGCGCTCCGCCTTCTCTATGTAACGTAATGTATGTTTAATGTATAAATAATGTACTCGGTGAATAAAGTTCAGAAGGCCCTTCCTGAACCTTTGTGGTGATGGAACCCGATTCTCCCTTAACTCGAGTTACTGAAATAAAACCCTTTTGAATCGTACACCACGGACTCTGCCTCTCATTATATGCAAGACCCTTTGTTTAAGTATAGAAATTCCGACAGGGTAATATTTTATTTACCACAGTTGTACCGGACTAAGCGGTGGTGATCTCGCCCCCTTTGCTGACGGCCTCCGGTAGTGCACAGGCACGCACTCTTGAGTGCTGGAGGAATAGGGCAAAGGCACGGCATGCCTCACCTAGCCCCGCTGTGTGCCAATTGCACCCAACTCTAGAATCACACGGGCAGGCAATCTTCACCAAAAAGCACAGGCTGAGCGCAGAGACGCGCACACAGCTCCTTGCACAATGTTTTCTTGGGAACCTTGATATCGCTGCGTTCCCAACAGGAGCCCAAGTCTTTTCAGGCCCTTGGAGACTCTTTAAGACACAGCACACAGCAACGTATGATCATCAAGGGGGTGCGGGGGAGCACAGCACGCAGCAAAGTCCCCTTTTTCTCTCCTTCAGTGGAAACAGCAAACTGCAGGTCAGCCCCAGAGAACACAGCATGCGCAATCATCCTTCTCAGTTGGTTCAGCTGCTCTTCTTTTGGCAGAGGTTCCTCTTGATTGCAGAAGTCTTCTTTGGCAAGCTTTTATGATCCTGAGTTTTAACAGGAGGCCAGCTCTTCCCAGGCCCTTGGAGACATTTATTCCTGGACACAGCACACAGCAAAGCCCTTCCTTCAAGCAGGAGGGGGAACACAGCACACAGTAAAGTCCTCTGTCCCCTTCCTTAGTAGTAACAGCAAACTGTAGGTCAGCCCCAGGACACACTGCCAGGTCAGTCTTCCTTTCCAGTCTCTCTAGCTGATCTTCTTTGGCAGGGATTCCTCTTGTTGACAAAAGTGGTCTAATTTTACTGGGGTTTCAGCTCCTACTTTTATACACCAAAAGTCTTTGTTCTTACATGTGTGAAGGGTCCAGGATCTCGTCCAAACCAGTTCTAGGTGCCCTCGGCCAGTGCATGTCCTTTTCCTTTGTGAGTGTGGGCTAGGGCCATCAGACGCACCACAGGAGGTGGAGCCAGCATTGTGGATGTCAGGCACAGCCCTATTCAGACCCAGGTGCTACTCGTCCCCACCACTCTACATGCAGATGGGTCTATTCAGCCTAGTGCTGACTCACCCAGTCTCCTTGAGCCACCCCAGCCCCCGTCACTCACAAACCAGACAGTCAATACACAAACAGGCAGAGGCACACAGGAAGGATTAACAGGAAAATAGCCACTTTCTAAAGGTGCTATTTTCAAATTCGGAATTTAAAAATCATCTTTCCTTAAAGATACGTTATCAAATTCTGAGTTCAGGGGTACCAGACTTCAGCTTTCCATCTTGCTCCTATGGGGAGATATGCAGGAACACATGGGGCACAGCATTCCCCACTCTAACCTATGGGCAAGATGGCCTTTCAATAGAGAAAAACGAAATTGGCAGTATTTCACTATCAGGACATGTTACCCACACTAGAACATGTCCTACCGTTCACATACACTCCACCCTGCCCAGGGGGGCACTTTGGGCCTACCATAGGGGTGTCCAATGTGTAAGAAAAGGGAAGGATCAGGCCTGGCCAGTGTGTACACTGGCCAGGACAACATGGCAGTTAGCAACTGCCCACAAGCACTGCGGTGGCAGGCCTGAGACATAATTTTAGGGCTAATCATGTGGGTGGCACAATCAGTGCTGCAGGCCCACTGGTAGCATTTGAATTACCAGCCCTGGCACACCCAGCACACTTTACAAGGGACCTACTGGTAAAACAAATATGCCAGACATGGATAACCAATCACAATAACAATATACAGGGAGAGCATATGCACTTTAGTACTGATCAGCAGTGGTAAAGTGCCCAGAGTCCTAAAGCCAACAACCACAGGTCAGGAAAAACAAGGGAGGAAGAGGCTAAAAGTTTGGGGATAACCATGCAAAAAGGGCCATTTCCAGCAAATACATTAAGTCACACGCATGTTAACTAATTCTATGTTTTGTACTTAAACTTTTGTTAGTTATGTAGTCGTGTTGTACAATAAACTGCACCATTGTGATGCCCAAATCACTACTTCCATTTTCAGCAATTAAACATTGCATTCCTAAACCTAATGAATAACTTCTGTCCCTTTTAATTATATTGAGAATCTCTATGCAACATCAGGTGCATTATTAATTAACATTTTAATTAGAAAAAGATGTAGGGAGCTTCAACAAATCCACCTTGCAATGTAACTCAGATGAGCAGTGGCCGACATTACAGTTGATCACATAAAAAAGAAATGTCATCCATTTGGGTGCTGCATTGGAAGTAGTGTAAGGACAGACAGCAGTTTCTGTAAAGGCATGGCCATTGTTTAGTATTTTTCAAATAAGTTAAATATATGAACAAATAAGCACCTTTTTACTCTTGTGATTTGACCCACCTACTTTCAATGGCGCTTTACCTTTTGTAGGGACATTTTGTTTTAAAACTCCATGCAGTTGTCTTGATTTGTTTTATTGAGTTGGGCTTTTTTAACTTTTAAATTGTTCATATTGCATTCTGCCTAAGCGATGGCTACCAGGGGTTGAGCAGACATTTTCCCGGAATTGTGTGCCAGACTAAATATACTTATTAAGCTGGTAGAGCATCACCCCCTCACAAATGAATAGCCCAATCACTGACATCTTGAAAGTTATCCTTTAGGTCCATTAGAAACGTTCCAGCAGACACATTTATATTTTGCCTTGTAGGACTTCTGTTCATCAAGGCAACACAAATAGTACTTGAGGAAGATTGATCATGAGACAAACTTGATCTGTGTCAAGTAATGTCTCCCTCCTGGAGTAAGCTTGAGTGGCGTCAGGGATCCTAACCTCGCATGGAATTCAGTGGACGTTAACTAGCCCTGCTTATAATGCATAAATGTTCCTGTCTTCGCCTCTCTTTCTTCCTAAAATCACCTTACCTGGTCACTCTCAAGAGCTTTATACTCCACTACTGGTTCAAATGTTGGGGACACAACCACGTTTCTGTCAGGCAGTCGTAAGTACAGAAGCTGGAGGGTAAAGTTAGCGTGAGAAATACCTTCCTTTAAAGCTCTTTCATTGAGACCTCCATTCCAAATACATAAGCCTCCAGACTATATAGGGGCATAAGTGATAATACACAGGAAACCAATAGTGCCCTCTTCACTGTAAAAAAAACAACTTTTGAAGAAGAAAGAGGGAGCTTTAGTTGGGTCACAGGTACTCCAAGAGTAAATAAACTCAGTGGGCCCGATTCACAGAACTAACTTAAGACAAAATCCTAAACTTACTACTTTTGGTATTCATAGAAGTTAGGATTTTTTCTTAAGTTTGTCTTAAGACAGACTTAAGACAAACTTAAGACAAAATCCTAACTTAAGACTGTCTTAAGTCTGTCTTAAGACAAACTTAAGACAAAATCCTAACTTCTGTGAATACCAAAAGTAGTAAGTTTAGGATTTTGTCTTAAGTTAGTTCTGTGAATCGGGCCCAGTGTCATTCTTTAGATAGAACGGGTTAGTTGGTGAGAATACAGAAGATGCCACAATACACTAGGGATAGCTTTAAAATCAAAAATGTGAGGAAGCAGGACAAGGCTTGTTGCCATCGAGTATGGCTGCATCTCTGTGACGCTCCCGAAGCAGAGTAAGGCCTGAGCCATAATGCACTATCCACTAATACCCACTGCTCCCCAGTGACATCCAAGAGAAAGGTAAACACCTGAGAATCACCAACCAACAACAACAGGTGTCCGTATGAAGGCTGTTGTGCTGAATCTGTGGTGCCTTGAAATAGAGGGAGTGACCTCGCCTGTGCCTTCCGACTGGACCTGCCAGGCCGGTGTGCCAACTTGGATTCAAGCCTGCCCCATCTACAGACACTGTTATGTCCTGAGGTGAACGGGGGTACCAGCAGAGAAGGTGAATGCCCGGATACCACCCACCAGCTCCATTGATATCACTGATAGCTATCTTTTGGAACAGCTACACTGGGATTGATAGCGCCTCAAGAGATGCACTGGACGCGGCATGGGAGTGCCCCCACCATAACCCGCTTGTGTGAATGTCACATACCTGCTGACAAGCCGGGATCAACACAAGAGCCTTACTGGCACCAGGGGACTTTTACAAACATGAATAAAGGTCGACAGCCTTTAGCAGCACAGCATCCACCTTAAATTGGGCAAGAGTACTGCCCATTTAAGCCCATGAGAGGTACTCAGGTTCACCTTTTGACATAGAAGGGGAACTGCACTCATGACCAGAACTGAGGCTGTCTTACTTTGGAAAAGGGCACTCTCTGTGTGTTTCTCTGGGAGGATCTGGGATTGCTTTTCAATTCTGGTGTGACGATATCTCCAAGGTCTTCTTGCTCTGCTGTACTTTTCATAAGCCTAATATTGCTGCACAACGCTGCCTCATCTTTGCCTGCCACACGACATCTGCTTGTTGAGTGTCATACAAGGTTGAACTAAGCTATCATTATTTGCACTCTGGTCTTACTGCAGCGTCACATGCCTGAAACCAAACCCAAACCAGCTAGACAGCTATTGTCGCGGTGATCACAGGTCCACAACCCACTCAAGTAAACAAGGTAATGGCTACTGCCCCGTATGCCCCAGAAACTGTCCTAACCACACTGGTGAAAGAGTTGGCAGGAATTAAATTATCAATTGCTTCAGAGAACTAAGCCATCAGGGCCACAATCGTGGAAATGACACCTGTCTGGGGAGCGATAATCACCTACATACCCCAGAACACATCTCTAAACAACAGAGTCTCAGATCTAGAACAAAGATCTAGACAATAACATGATACTTGTTTTAGCTCCTCGGTGTACCTGTCATTGACTTTGTTCATCGATTGTTGATAGAAGATATGCTTTTCATACTATCCAAAGTGATAGAATTCCGCACACTGTATCTGAGATTGTTTTTGTTATATTGCAAATTTCTGACGAATCCTATACTTTGACTGGTTGGATTTGAAATGTAATAAACAAATGGGACAGTGAAAGTAAAAATTTACAATAGGTGCCTAAGTGCTTTCCTGGCACACCTAACAGTCGTTAAATCTAACCTGTAAATGTGTTGCCAACAGTAATCACACATTACATCTAATTTGCATACTAATGCCATTATAAAATGATAACTCTGGCTCTAAGGCCCCAACACAGAATGTTCCTCGTATTATAAAAAAAAAGCATTTGAATCTGATTTAAATGCCACCTGGTGATTGTCAACCGTTTTTGCATAAAAAGCTGCAGCTGAGCCTGAAACCCACAGATCCTTATTTACAGAATCTTTAATCGTGTGTTTTTTGGACTCACAGAGCACTGCTCCTGTGGAAAATCCGCCACATGGTCAGGGATCTGCAGCCAAGTGTATTTTGGGGAAGGAGGCAGAAACATAGGTGTTCCCCAGTGTCTCGGGAGCTGGCACTGCCAATGTGGTGAACACCCACAATTCACCGGCAAGTATTGGCACACATTGACAACGCCCTTTCTCGTACTCATTGCACTTCTAAACTCATGTTTACTTGAAATATACACGTGTTCCATTTTACAGGGTCAGTTATGGTCACTTATAGAACAGGAAGTTGTTTTTTGTATAGAACTTAATACAATTTATTTATTTATTTATTTACAGGTTTGTACCGCGCTGGCTTCGACTCCCGGAGGAGTATCTCCGCGCCTTTGGCTCCTACCACATAGATTTAGGGGAAGAACTGTAGAGCAGTTATTCTAGTCTAATGTTGGAATAAGAACGTCTTCAACATCTTTCTGAAAGGGAAGTGTTCAGCACATAGCCTAAGAGATATAGGGAGACTGTTCCAAAGGGAGGGTCCTGCTACAGAAAGTGCTTTAGCTCCAAGTCGGGCCTTCTTTGCTCTAGGTACACACAGAAGGCCTTGTTCACTAGACCAGAGAGTCCGGGAGGGTATGTAAGGGATGAATCTGGTGGCCAGGTATGCAGGGCCCACCCGTTGATGCTTTTATGCAGTCCCTTTCCATTTTATTTAGGTCTCCGCTGCCTGTTGTCTAAGACTTATTGTTGGCAAAACCAATATTTATAGTGGCCTTGTGCCAGCCCAGTGCTCCCCAAAGTTTGGCTTTTTATTCTCATTTGTATGCTTCTTATTTGATATCTTTCTTTCCTTCTTGTGTTTGCCTCAGCCCCGGAGCACAGCTTCTTAAACATCCTATTGACTGGATGACTTGTATCCTTGCCCTGCTCATATTCAGGGATCTACTTGTTTCTTTTAGCACTAGTAGAACTAGATGTTCTTTTTTTGCTCTCCCCCTCAAAGGCTTCAATATCCATCCCATGCACACTCAGTGTTGCCTCCCCAACATTCTTGTCATAGTTATTTCTAATGTTTTAATTATCTGGAGAATGATTAGCTGCAATGTGCTTCTAGGCCACTCTTTTCGCAAAATGCGCAGTTACACATGTTTAAATATTTTTTTACTATTTTACGTTTCCTTCACATTGGCGTCCCTCCATCATGATGCCTACGTATGCATACACAATGTTGAATGAGCGTGTACCCATTATCGTGCTTTTTTCGGATGGCAAAAAGCACTGGCAAAGCAAATAGGTCTGCACTGGTAGCCAACAAGTTGACTTTGCCAATGTTTGTTAAGTCATAAATAACCATATCAACCTAGGAAGGATGAAAGGCTAATTGAGACAACCACATTCAGCTTCATGAAATGCAGGTCACAAAGATATTACTAGCAATCTTTCAACAATCTGAGTCATACATTAAGTTTCATTAAGCAGCCTACTGGTAGCATGCAACACCCTGCAAATCACTATAAATAAATACATACATTTCATCCTATGCACTATTACTGATAGTACAGCCTATGAATTATGTCTATGAAGCAATATTATTACTATTGTTTTTTATTATTATTAATCATGCTAATAATAATAATAATAATAATAATAACAATAATTAGTATTATTATTATTTTTATTATTATTATTATTATTAATAATAATAATATTATTAATATTATTGTTAGTATTATTATAAGTATTATTATTGGTAACACTCATATTACTAATAATACTAATAATAATAATACTGATAAGAATGTTAACAATAGTAGTAATACTAATTGTAATACTAACCCCTTCCGTGCGGGGGTAATTTCCCCGCTATGCTGGGGGGCCTGGGCACGCGCAGCACCCCCATGCTCATGACGAGCTCAGCTCATCATGAGGCACGGCGCTTGTGTGCTCATGACGAGCTGAGCTCATCATGACCCCACCCGTTCCCGTGGAACGCTCAGCACAGCAGGGAAATTATCCCCGCATGTGAGCGTTCCACGGCTCAAGACGAGCTGAGATCGTCATGAGCACCGGAGCGCCGTGCCTCATGACGAGCTCAGCTCGTCATGAGCATGGATGAGGTTAATAACACCAATAATAATAACAACAATATTAATAATAAAATCAACATTACTAATAGCGATTTGTTTTTCTAAAACTATTTATTTTAACACTGCATCATTGCTGTAACAATAGTTGTTAGTTTCGCCCAATTTAATGGCGCACAATTGATTGACCTCACTGTAGCACTCTGGGATTGAACCTCATTAGCGGCCGCTCACAGAAGCCGCTAGAGGTGAGAGTTTCACTTCCCGAGCCATCCGCTTGCGTGCTGTACTTGTATTGTGCCTGACTGTGCGTAGTTCCAGCTGAACCCGGGCTCCATCGTTTTGCTGACTGTAAATCCTGTTGTAGGGCAGGGCAAACCCTGTCAGTGCCCTTCCACTTTACTAGTGGCTAATAGTCAAGGGGCTGAGCTCAGCAATGAAGTGCTAAGTAATCCCTCCAGAACAGGAAATATATAAACATTGTCAGTGTGATCAGATTAGGGAGAGACTGCATCTTTACAATCCTTCTCATCAAGTTATCTTCTCCAGGAACCGTCTGCCAGGGAATGCTTAAAAGCCAGATTATATTTCCCTCAGGCATAGAGCATAGGAAACATCTCACATTATTATGTTTTACTGGATAATTAGTTCACTGCATTGTTACAGTAATAATTTCAGTGCTGAAGACAAAGTAATTGATATACAATTGGAAATGATATTCTTGAAAGCATGCTGCACAGCATGCAGGCGTTACACATTTTCCAATCCTTATAGAACCAAGCCATTACCACATGTATGCGCGACTCCAGTCTACTACATATGAACCAAGGGGAGAAGGCGTACAGCATACGGGATTAATAAAGAACATATGGTGTGATTTGCAAGGAAAGATAAAACTAACGAGAAGAATCAAGAATGATTATTAAAATATGCATTACCAGCAAATTATGATACAATGGGTAGATAAAACATTGTAAATATCTATTAAGGAAGGGTAATGGACCTCGCCTTCACCTATAAAACCTCAAAGAGGGAAAAAATAATAATAACTGGAAGTTCTTCAGAGGACTATGATTCTGAGGGAACAGCAAAAATGTGTTGGAAGGAGATGGAGTTCAATGGGTAAGTATCAGACTTTACCGCTAGGATATCCGGATTTGCATCTCAGATTTGCCACTTGACAAACTTGGTAATCCGCGGCAAAACAGTTTGGCTGAGATTCATGAAGTAATGCATATGAATTGTATTTATTGCAAACATTAACTTGCATCTTCATTGAAATCTTGGCAACAATATCTGATTCTGGAGAACAAATCATTAAATGCAACCTCATGGAGTTGATACGAAAACTACTATTAAAATGTAAATTTACCTTGTTCATATTAGGCAATGATTATCTTCAACACACAATCTAAAACCTACATACACCAAGGGCTTCAATTTCAATTTAATCATCTCTATAAAAGGTTTTGCTCTCTCCAGGATGGAAGGATCATTCTTGTAATTCGTTTGTATACAATGTAAAACTTTTTGCCATCCATAAAAAGACATATCTTGGATTTGCTGCTAAAAGAATTCATATCAAACATATTTGTTGGTATCAATGTTGCACTACCTGTTGTGTGAGTTATGGATTGAGCTCCTTCACCATAACTAGAGAATTGCAGTAGTTTTAAACTTTTAATTCAGAACAATAACTACACATAATGGGTGTTTAGATACATTTCAAAGTGTACATAAGGTGTTATAACCAAACTAACTACAACTTCACTTTTAAACTTGTTGTTTGCAGTGAATGTTTGGGTTATTCCTAACATATGCTGCATCCAAACCCCTGTGGGTGGCCACCCCGCTCTGTGCATAGTGTGGTTTGGTCCACAACGTATCTTCTGCCTATGCCCTGTGCCCAACACTCTGCAGGGAGTCAGGGGTTTACCACATGACCTGCTCCCAACCCCACACTGGGGCAAAAAGGCTGTGCACATTGGGGGCTGGCTACAGGGCTGTAGTCAGGCCCTGAACCCAGCCTTCTGCAGGCAGCCAACCGTCACGTGCCAGTTGGCCAAGTGAAGCAGTAGTGCATTGAATTCTTTCTTATTTTCAACTTTTCGTTACCATAACTTGAGATTCCTGTGCTTTATTCCTGTAGGATTCGTGACTCCTGCAATAAAAGTTACATTTTGAAAATTATTGTTAGGAGGAGCCTTTTTCGGGTCCCCCAAAAAACAGGGTAAGTGATCCTGCCCCCTCATGCCTTTTTTCTTCTTATTTTTTCCCCAACACCCTCCTCGCTGCACATTTTTGGGTATTGAGAGCCGTAACAGAAATTTTTCTTGTGATGGCCAGACAATCAGAACATGGTGGATTGGTGAATCCATAGCAAAATTGTGAACCTGCATTGGATGAACCACCCAATCATGTTCTTTATTTTTAATTGGATTCGAGATTCTCCATGTATTTGAGAATCTGTGAATTCTCTAAGGATTAATGTTTCAGATAACCCTAACAATTAACCGGTTCAATTAACCAGTTCACGTCCAGATTGAAACACTTTTTTGTCACAAACTACTGCACAAATTTACACCAAACTATGTAAAATCACATCCCTGAGCAAAGTTCTATTGACATGCCAAGGTTGGTGTAATTCCGGTCAGCCATTTTTATTTATCGAAAGGCAAACCATTCGATGGGAGTTCAAATGGCAAAGGTACATTTTTGTTCCCTCCCTATTTTTAGGTCCCCGCTTGAAGGATTTACACACAACTTTCCATGAAGAACTCAAAGGGAAAGTAGCTTTTTAAAAACAAGTTGTGTGCAAATTCTTCACATGGCTTCGACGTTATTAAGAAAACAAAAAAAGCTTTTCAATTCAAAATGTGACTTAACCATAACTATAAAAGCACTGTCACCGTCTCTGTTAAATAAATGTACCTTTATAGTTGGAGTTTCCGTTTGCATAAGTGTATTTGTTTCTCGCTATCATAACTCTAGCAGTTTGGCATCTCTATGATAAAGAACGTTTGCCCTATAAACACCTCAAAAATAAATTAATATAATCATATCTGAAAAGGCCGGAGTAGCAAAATCATTGTCAAGTGCAAGAACTTAAACAACTATATTTGAAAGCATGGCTCTCAATTTTTTCTTGAGAATCGGAATTATATAGGGTTGTGCAAGATATAAATTTCCAAAAGTCATATACACACCATTTACAAGTAAGTGTCAGCACGCGATTACCATTATAGACCATATAGTAACCAAGGTCAGAGTTTTGAAGGCAGACCCTTGAAAGAACCTACACACTGAGCATGTCATTCCTGAATGATGTAGTACAATGGATGAGTATGTTGAGGACATGACAGGGTGGATAGGCAAATAGGAGAGGATTGGATGAATAGCCATCTTTGAATGTAAGGGAAGGAAGAAGTGTATTGGAAATATCAGCTCTACATGTTTGTCATCTTTGATACTTGAAGAATTCAAACCACTGCTCTGTTGAATCAATTCTACCTTTTTGTCAACTTTGATTGCTTGGAGAATTCGATCCACTGCTATGGTGAATCCACTCTACATATTTGCCATCTTTGATCACTTAGAGAATTTGATCCACTGCTATAGTGAGGTACAAGCCAAGGCATGTACATGTGCAGAGCTCACTACACCTCTTCAACTCTGGCAGCTACCAGTAGATAGTTGCCATGGCAGATGGAGTATATGAAAGTGCTTTGTCACAGGTATGTTGCTATCTCAAAGGAAAGGCACATCGCAGTGGCACCCGAGTTCTGGGAAATCCCCAGGGATTCCCTTGCAGGAGCCACGCATGCACACTATCGGCAAGAGAATCTTTGAGAAGGACTTAGGTAACAGGGAGACATGCATAAGATGAATCCCAAGGACTACCTTCCTTGGGGTGCATTTGCACTACATGAGAAATACCTGCACCTCAGGACCGCCTCCTCAATTCGGTAATTCAGGAAAGGACTCAAGACCTGGCTGTTCAAATGAACAGATCACCATGTATCAACTCCAGCACTTTAAGTCCCTTACGGGTGATTTGCTGCACTTTATAAATCCTTGATTGATTGACAGAATCTAAGGGATTCCCCTACAGAGACCAAACACATGCAAAGTGTAAATTCACTTTTGTACCCGGCAATCCCTGGGATTCCTCATTTGTCAGGGGTCCCACACACTGCGAGGAAAGTAATCTTTGGAATTACCAGAGTGCCTGAATATTCAGAGGTAAAGGAAGCCGACTCTCCCTCCCCCGGACGGAGGAAATCCCTAGGGATTCCACTGTTGTATGCATACATTCAGAAGGCAGATGAAGAAATGCACAGCCATTTTTTGAGTCCCACGGAATTGGAGACAGGGAGCTACCACGTGCCAGGAGCAGGCAGGCTCCACCACCACCGCTGAACCATCTTTGAGTGAATTGTGGCAATCAGTCCTCACACAGTAGAGTATTGCCGGCCACTTGAGGAAGCAGGGATAATGCTATCTGCTTGGCAAATCCTCATTGCCAAAAGAGGGGTGGATGGAATGGGGCAAACACCACTCTTCGTCAAGTTTTAATTGAGGGTCTTTTTGTCTTTTGAGCACCATATTATTGAGAAGTGAACTGACTATATTTTCTTAAAACACCTACTGAGCACTTAGTAAATTATCCTACTATGGCTTTATAGATGGAATCCTTATTTCTATCTGTTCTACAGCTGCAAATAAACCCATTATTGTAGAAATAGTAACGGACAGCACTCGTTGAACTCCAAGTGTACAGCAATGTAGGAAACTGTGTGTGTGATTTAGTAGCACAAATATTTGTATCCACTTTTAGTTGGCATGTATTACAGCAGTAATAGCACGCTGTTCAAAATTGCGATATTAAGAATCTGAAAGTCAAGGATTTGACACCTACATAAGATGGTTTGGCTCCTGAATATCATGTTCAGGATATCGTGGGATACGAATATCGTATACTAAAAAATCGAGGGACAAAATATCGAAAGGTTTAGTGTGCACATATTTTTTTATACCTGACTCCACATGTAGGTATCTTTACGGTATATGAATATCTTCAAGGTAAGTAGATGTGAAGTTAAGAATAGTATATGCCTTCTCTCTGTGAGCTTACCTTTCAGCATTTTGTCCCTCAAAATGTTGCCACGATATTCTTGTACTCAACATTCATGAGTACAATCCATAAGGCTAGAGCTGCACTATTGTGTGACCCAGAAACATGCTCCCAGGTCAAAGCAATCTTTGCCATCTTTCCCAACACTGCCACTTGGAGCACTTTGATTGTAACAGTAAATGGCATAATAACGAGCATCTCCCTCCCCCCTTCGGACAATGTTATGTTATCTGTATTTGTAAAGCGCTCTATCACCTGAGAGGGTTTCGCTGAACAGTGACAGAGACGTAATGATATTTTTTTAAAGCATTACAACAGTTATTAATTGTTCACCTAGTTTCTATTCAACTGTGTGTATAATGTTCAGTGCTATTATGTGTGAGATAACCATGGCCAGCTGAACTGGTCCATGAGGCACAGGCTGATGCAAGATACTGTCAAATCGCAGTTCAGGCTTCAGAGTAGCAGTAACTTTGGATAGGTGTGCCAAAGCTAAAGGTCTGTGGCCATCTTACCCTCGGTTATGCCTTCCTGCTTCTTCTTGTTCATCATCTTGGGTCAAAGAGCACTTCTACTATCCCTTGCATTTCGGTGGATTGATGTCCATGAAAGCCACACATGGAAACAAAAGAGAGCATCCTTCCCTATCCACTATGGGCGTAATTTGTGAATGGTAAGTCGGCATATGCCTATCATGACTGCCGATAGCTTCCAAGGAGGGGGGAATTACCATCGAAAATGAGAAAGTACCAGACCTCTTGGAATTGCATCTCGTGATCAATCAATCAGTATTTGGAAAGCGGAACTGCTTCATCCATGAGGGTCTCGAGGCGCTGTGATGCAGCCCTGGATGGTATCTAACAGTCAAGATGTGTACTAAAGAGACGTATTCAGCAAACAAGTGAGTACATCCTTAAAACCTTCACAGGGAAATCTTAGACAAACTCCTGGTGCAGTGATTTCTGCATCCTCACCCCCAACCCTTCCCTTCCCTGAAAGCAGAACATGCAAAACTACATAACATCCAATATCATGAGAAACAGCTGAGCCAGGGGTTTTACGCTGTTTTCCTCAACGGCCAATTCTCTGGAGAAGATTAGATAATGGCCTTTTAAATATTTAATGAGCACCGAGTCTCAGCCACTGTCCCTGTGTGCTGAAATCTGCTGGAAAAGGCAGCTTCTGGTAACACAAATACCCTAACTGGGGAAAACCATCTATTTATCGACAAAAGAAAGAAAAAAGGACAGGAAAAAAGAAAAAGAACTACAGCATGGCAGCAATCAAGAGCGAATTAACATTTTAGTGTGCCCCAATGCCACTCTGAGGGTGCCCCATAGTCCCAGCGTGAGTTCTGCCGCACTGGGTTTGGCTGGTGCCTCAGTGTTCCTAGCAGTTCCTTCGAACCTCTTTCATAGTGCCCTGCTGATAACACTGCGGTGCCCTTCCACTGTGCCTCCATATTGTTCTGCGGTATGCCCGAGCTTACCCGAGGGTGTATACCTATGATCAATCGCTAGTGATTCATTATGCTTCACAGGCTCCCAATGGTGTCCCCTGTGTGAAACCCACGACACTCCACAAGGGCCACCTTGCTGAGCCCTGTAACACTCCCCTGAGCACCAGCATCCCAGACTTCCTCCAGCACCCACTCGCTGATCTCTGGTGTCCCACTGTGCTTTGCGCTCCACTCTCAGCGCTACTGACCCCCTTCCCTTAACTGCATGACAGAGAGAGAATGAGTGGAGATGGGGTTCACCCTAAGAAAGTTTGCATTCACCAACATCTGTGATCCCGGGCACAACGAGATTCAACATGAGGCGCGATGAAGGCACACACGGACGCGGGGTGTCAAGTGAAGCTACTCCACAAATGAACATGACATCCATCAGGCCAGCAGCAGCGACGGTGCTGGAACAGCCCAAGAGCACACAGCGCGTTGGCTGATTCACCACAGTTCTAGCACTGGGGTAGGAGTGAAGGAAGAGATGATGCATCGCCTTGTTAGTTTGATTTTACTTGTTCCCTCGTAGAGTGGGAGAGAAGGCGGGAAGAGAAATGGCTGAAGAGGTTAGAGTGTGGGTGGGTGTTAGCAAGGCCAGCAAACCTTTGCCTCCTGCAACTCAACCATTCCAAGCCTAACGTCCCCTTGAACTTTCCTTCGATCAGCACCATAAGCTGGACAGCAACTCCCAATCCACATTAAACTATTCACATCCGAGCAACAGAGCACCTGGAAACACACTATCCATTTCTGTTGTCATTCTTGGAATCCATCTATAGGGTCACGGTAAAAACAATCTCTCTTCTGCTGCTTTGAGACGTCACCTTTCAGTGAGAAATCCAACTGCAGCTTTAAACACTTTCTCGGACACCAAAACGTCAAAAAACAGAATTAGCTACAAAGCAGTAACAAATGCATCCAAACTTGGGGAAGTAAAACGATGTTCAAAGAATACAAATTTACGACCTTTGCTCTGATAAAACTTAGTTCAGCAGAGCCGTTTGACCATAACTCAGTGCTAAATCAAACCCCTCTAGACCAGTGTTTAATTTGAGCCGGTGGTTTTGGGCGTTCAGCACCAGCACTTATTAGCACCGGCACTTGTGACAGTCTGCCACATGGTGGCACTGTCTGCCAAATTTGAGTATGAGCACAAAAATAGCTGTTTATTAATTTAATAAACATTAATAATCACTTATTCTTGGTGCTACCCAAGCCATTCTTATAGCTTTGGAGGCCTTGAAAAGTATGAATTGTCATACTAGTAGGAGTGTGATGGTCAGTAACTGTGTTGGTACTGCAATTGGCAGCGACGGCATGGGTACTGGATGGTGCTGGCTGCCGTGTCTTTCTGACGAAGGTCCTGGCACTTATTGTTTTACAAATGAACCACTGCTCTAGATCCACCATCAAATAAAGCCTCAGTTATGCAAGGCATAAACATTCTTCATCAACCAAATAGTAAAACAGTCACTGAAAACATTGAACTTAATATGAACACACCTAATGAAAGTGGGCACCAACAAATAAACCAACAGCACATCACAACAGTTTTTTTGCACTCATATCCCACCGACACGATCATATATCTATGCAAAGGCTCCTCAATCAGCAACATACTACCAACCACAATCCAACCTAAGGTACCACTAATCTTTGAAAGCAACACATATAAAGAATGATTCCTGCCTACTCCAAACATGCTCTCTAACTGACTATCTCAAGTAACTACCATCCCATTGACGGGCTCTCAGTCACACCACAGACCACCGATAAAAACATTTGTTACCAACTTTAGGCACACAGCCTTCTTGGCCACCATATTCTAACCAAAGCCAGGGATTTGGACAACACACTTGCACTAACTGGTAAGGGTGATGCATGCCTTCCAGTACACATGAGCTTACTCCCTTAGCTCTATTAGGGGAAGGAGGCTTGGACTTCTCCCTGCCCTTTTATGTGTATCTTTAAGCTGAATGACTAGGATTGGGTTCGATCCTCTCCAGGGGGTAGATGTATCAACATACCCTTTTGCGATTTCTAAATAACGATTTTTAAGGAATCGCTATTTAGAAATCGCAAAATGGGATGTATGTAGGAAATCGCTATTTTTTTGCGATTTCTTAATCTTCCTTATTTGCGAAATAAGGAATAATTTCCCATTCATTCCTATGGGCCAGGAGGCCCATAGGAATGATTGTGAAATAATTCTCAATTTGCGATTCGCAATTTGCTAATCGCAAATTGAGAATAATTTCAAGGGTGCAGGGGTGTCTCAAGGACACCCTGCTGCACCCCTGAAATTTACATGTTTGTGCATATGGCGCACATACATGCCCTATGGGCATGTATGTGTGTCACATGCCACCTTCACAAACGCCAAATTGTGCATTTTTAAAAGAATTTGCAAATTACCACCAACTACAAGTTGGTGGTAATTTGCGATTTCTTAACCTAAATTTGCAATTCCAAAATGCTACATACATAGCATTTCAGGAATCACAAAATTGAGATTCCTTAAATGCTTAAGCAAAATAAGGAATCGCAAATTTTAGCGATTCCTTATTTTGTGAATTTTTGTTACATGCCAAAACATACAAAAAGACCGTTTGTGATTCGCAAACGCCGGAATTCTGCGAATTCTGGCCTTTGCGAATCGCAAACGGCTTGATACATCTAGCCCCAGATCTCTCCGGATATCATGTGCAACCATCCACCCTTTCTCTGGTATCCTTCAACATCGAGATCTGTCTCCTGATGTGACCAGTACATCCTTGACCACTCCGATGCTGACATGCTTTATGCAAGCATCACCAACTTACTACAAATACAGAGTTCTAGACTCCTGCCTGTTTCACCCCAAAATGGATGCAGAGGAGTACCTTGAAATATAATTTAAGAGAATTGAAGCACTGTTGTTCCATGTCAAATGTGTATCCGACCCCACATCTATCATAACTCTGTCCCTAACACCTGCTCGGTCAATTAACTCCATTAACAGCCCGGGGGCAGAAATGATTCGCCATCAGTCACGATATCCAATGAGGATCAGAGTTCATCAGCAGCACCGATCCATGGCCACCACAACATACATCTCTCTCATCCCACATGGGCAAGAGCATTGAACGCTACCACCAATGTCCCACTTGGCTGCATTGGGACACAGCACTCCAGCCATCTAGCGCATTGAAGCAAGAGTATCGCGTGGAAAAACCAGGCACTTAGCTTGACAGACGCTTCGAAACACAACAATGTCTCCTGTCACTGCACACATCATCTTCAAGACAATCTGTCTCCCGCACATCACTGTGAAGGATCAAAAAACTCCTCATCTAGAAAATGCAGATCGACAGTCCTCGGCATGCATCTGACAAAACACAGCTCCAAATACCCAAGGCAAGGTATCTTCTCCAAAGCCAATAGGGTCGCCGCGCGAGGAACAGCGAGACACAGCGCTTCCACTCCCTCTCATCACTCCTTTTTCATCAGTGGAGTCACAAGGGGAGGGCCTCAGTTCCTGCCTATAAGAAGGGCTGTTTCTTAATGAGGCAGCCAACCACAACCACGCCACTAGAGGGCGCTACATGCGTGTTTTGCTTCAGGCACAGTACGTTCTTCTGGACAAGCCTGTTTCTTCTACTAAGAAGCAGCTTGAAGAAATTCATTGTGCAGTGGTGCATTCTGTTCATCTTTTAAAAGTGACACACCGTAAAATACTAAAATAACCGCTATCCATATTCCATGGCCCAGCAGTTACTCACCCTCCAAGGACACTCACACAAGGCTGCCATACTTAATGAATGTTCAGTAAAGCATGAATGTAGCTGCAACTGATTGATGTGTTGAATATTTAAGTGTATGCTCTGCATTCAGCGGCATGCAGCTCCAGACACCCTTTGATGCATCCCAGCCTTCATGTTTCTTATTACTGTACAATGAATATGGAAAAAAAAGAATCTACCACAATTCAGCACATATGGTCTAACCATTTCCACTTGCAAAAAACAAATATTTCTCTGAATCACCCAGAGCCCTGGAATGTGGGATACAAGCAATCACAGAAGTAATGGGAACACACTAAGGAATCATGACTGGGTGTGCACTGTGTTAAACTTCATAGTCTTAGTAGAAACCCGTCCACCTGAGCGTGAGGTGGTACCTTCCTCCTCAGTAAAGTCATACAAGGGAGCAGCCGGAGGCTTAAGATAACCCCCCCTTTGAAGCAAGCCGGTGAATCCGCCCCACCTTAGAAGACTTCCATTCACACTTTCTCCCTCCGTTCAACCCACTGTTGAATCCATTCTCTTGCCCTTCCATCTATCCATTCATCCATCTCTTCTTACTTTCGCTTTTACGTCCACTCATCTATCCAACTATACTTTCTTTAATCCATTCATCTTTCAAGTATACATCCATCCGCTCACCCATCAATATATCCACGTATCTATCATCTTTCCACCCATGAATCATTTCTCTTCCTCTCTCTCATATGTTCACCTTCTATCTATCCATTCTTCCATCCACTCTTCAATCCATCCGTTCACCTTTCCTCTATGCTTCTAATCATCCTTTTCCCCTTACATTCTGTCCATCCTTTCACCCTGCCATCCATTCATCCTTCCTTTCACCTTTCCATACGTTCACCTTTTCTTTCTTCTTCCCTTCCCAGTTGTCTTCCTTTATTCTTTTCTCCCTCTTCTTCCTGCACTCCCATGTTCATTCACTCATCTTTTTTTTCCCTATTTTTACATTTACGTTTTTATATCACACTTTCTCTTTCCATTTTGCTGCCTGTTTCCCTATTTTCATCGTTTCCCTTTGTTTTCTTCCCTCTGCATTTCAGCCCAAGGACCACAGCCCTCTCTCATAACACTCCTTAAGAGTGCTATTTGGAGCATGTGTCTGCAAACCTGCCGACAGCCAAGGTCCGTGAATGACGAATTCATGTTTTAGGGGTGTGATCTCACCAGCCCGTGGCACCACATGGCACCTCTGCTTAAGTGGGTGCTTCTCACAAGGGGATGTCACCGAAGCAACTGTCATTTATTTGCGACAAGAAACCTTGGTTACCACTAGGGTTAACCATAAAACTTGAGAAAGGCCCGCATCATGTAGGTGACCTGAGCCCCACAAAAGCTTTTGAGAAATATGTGAGTAGCCATAAAAAATATCTGAACACAAAACCGATCTTGTAAAACCATAAAGTTCACATACATTAAAGAAAACTACGGTAAAATTGCCCAGAAGCCTGAACTCCTATAAAAATAGCAATAACATTCAAACTAAATCTGTGAGGACAGGACATGAAGTACCCAATAAAACTTGACAAAACGATGATGTAAAAACACCCAATCTCTGTGCGTGAGGGTCAGTGATGTAGGGGCCTCCAGGATTGCACATAAGGGTCAACTGCTGGAAACTGGCAGAAGCAAAACCGCTCCAGTCTTTGCAATGTGCACTCGAGTAACGCAGAAAGAAAATCAATTATCACACATTCCAAAGCAAATGGTGAAAGAGCATCTTTCACATCTTTTACCTCAGTTATTTCCTCTGCCTAATCTAGTTAAAGAGAACATCTCATGGAAGGGCCATTTGGGAAGTGGACTTGGTGAATACATTAATGCCCAACTTTACTTCCTGCGAAGATCATTAAATAATCAACTTCTAACTAATACACACATACATATTAGGGTGAATACCCGGGATGATGCCAGTTAAAAGGCACGTGGAGGCTGCAAAAAACTAGCAGAAGAGCAGTACATCTGTGTAGAGGCAATGCACAATGGAAAATACAAGCAAAGGACATTTTGTGTAAAGACAAAATATCACTATTAAGGCAGTATCACAGTTATGTCCTCTTCAGCTCTTGTCTCTTTTACTTCAACACGGGACCAGAATACCTGAACAACCGCCTGACCTTCCACCAGCCCCCCAGACACCTGCAGTCTGCCTCCTTCCCGGCATCCATCGTACTCGATCCAGAGGACGCTCCTTCTCCCACCTCGCTGCAAGTCCTCGAACGACCTCCCCATCCACCTCCGAACCCCTACCTCCCTCGTCGAATTCAGGAGTGGCCTCAAGACCTGGCTGTTCGAGTAGCCCCACCACGCGCAGCGCCTAGATACCCTCAGGGTCATTAGCGCGCACTACAAATACTGATTGGTGGATTGAACCATGAACTGCAACCAGTGCTGTTTCCCCTCTGTATTCGCTGACGCATTCACCAAAGTTTGTGAGGTCAGAGGGCACACTTTGTATTGCCGATCAGACAAGTGATATATAAACTGCAAATGTCTTCCTTCAGTTGATATATTTTATATTAAGTCACAAAAGAGTGTCATTTCCAATTGTTAATTGATTGTCAACACCTGCTTAGTGAACAATGGTTGCTTCATCAGGGCTTTGAAGCAATTTAATAATGTATCAAAATATAATTTTCAAGATTAACATTTGAAAAATTAACATATATAAAAATGCCATGTATTGTTTTTAATTTACTTAATATCCTCCTGGTTGATGATAACTGGCTCACCACTAGTTATCATTCATTACACAAATATTTTAGGACTTGTTATGATGTTCATCTATGGAGGCAATGTTGTAGAAAATTGTTGCCCATATCATTTTTCATGTATCCTAAAACTGAAAAACGCTTTTGTTTTTATTTTATTTTGGAATCTTTTTACATGACATACACTTTATTGTTTTTTATATGCTTTATTTTTCCATTGCAACCGCATATTTTGATACATTATTAAAGCATATTTGTCACTGATAAAATTTTAGCAATATGCCGTTCAAAATTGATAGAATCATCTAACAACATATTAAAAAGACTGTGTCCACAAAGCAACTCTCTTCCTCACTCTCTCATCTACAGGGAAGTGCTTAGTACAGTCCAGTGAACGGTTAAGCAATTATGAGTTATTTTGCATAGACCATATACAGCACCGATGCATTCTTGATTCACCCTACTTCTTAGAGTTTGCTGTCATAAATGTGTCAAAACTATCAAAGCTACTCACATACCATGGAAGAATGACACTATCGGGCTTCCCTTAGCATGACATATTTCGAGGTATTTAAGCCCCTGCTCTGCTGAATCCACACTGTTACAATACCCATGTCGACAGTCAGATATAATTCTGCTTGCAATAAATTCCTCATTGAGTATTGACAGTGGCTTCCCAAATATCTTCACCGTAGCATTCAAAAGTGAAATTGGAGATAATTAGCTGATTTCAATAAACCATTAAATACATACAGGAGTCCAAGTGGGTATCCTGAATTGACCCAGAATTCAAATCTTTTCTGGGCCTGAACCAGCTAAAAGCATCTCAAGAGGGTAGGGTAAACGTGTCAAAGTGACAATATGTGCAGCATTACCACAAACACCTAATGTATCACCACATTACCGGTACAGGCTGCTATAAAGAAAAAGCATTGTTCAGATAATAGTCTAGACTGGTGTATATATAAGGAAGCTTCATCGTTGTGCGTTGAATGTTCTGTGAGTGTCAGCATCTATGTTCCGCTCTGTCAGGAATAACAGTGGAGAGAACCACATTTGCATCAATAGCGCCTCATCTTATTCCATGCCATTCCTTGGATTTATTAGCAGTTGCACCCACTAACTAGATTATCCTGCAAAGAGGAAAGCTTACCTACTACTGAGTGAGACTGACGAAACCTTACACAATATAGGCCAGTCCTCAGCCATAATTGAAAATGACCTGTGTTTCATCTCTGGATTTTGGAAGCAACTCTACTGTGACATTGACTTTCATATTAAAATACATATACGGACTGTTGGACTTGTCCTTATCGCAGGGTCCTCCCAAATATTTTACCTTCACACCTCATGTTTTCTGAATTTGTATTTTTGGCGTTCAGGCTCTGTGCATTTACAACTGTTAACCTGTGCTAAACTGCTTGTGCTCTCTCCCTAAAGCATGAAAAAATTGGCCTACACATCAATGGTATAATTGATTTACTTATCTTACTAGCACATGGTGCTACATGTGGCTGGGGTCTGTATTTTAAATGCTACCAATGCATTTGCTTTATAGGTAAACAAGGGGGACCCAGTTGGTAGCTGTGGACCATGGGTATCAGTTATTAACAAAAACAAAGGTCCTCAGCAAAAATGGAGTGACAAACTGGTATCATATAGACCACAATAGGCTACTATATATTTTCCTTGCCCAGCCGGACAGGGAATTTATTATAAATCAATTCAGGAATTTAGAGTTAAATACATTCAGCAAAAACATTTCTTGCAGTAAGGCACAGTCCTGTACCGTACTGGAGAGGTAAGAATAGAGAGGAAGGAAAATAAAGGATTGAAGGGAAAAGTGCTTCAGGCAAAAGGAGTGAGCGATCTGGGCACTGTATTGGAATCAATATGAACAAAGTTTCCCAGAGTAGTACATACAGAAAATAATATACAATGATCAACAGCATGACTACTAAAAGGAGTCAACGTTTCGATCCCGTGCTCAGATTAAAATGGGATCATCTTCAGGACTTAACATTATGTTTGCCTGGTTAAACAATATATACGCCTCCTAAGGGGATAAGCGAGGTTTCAGGGCGTAAGCGAACACTGTGTGTTCTGAAGAGGCTGAGGAGCCCAGGTGGTGGTGCTCCTGGTGCGCAAGGCGTAGGATGTCGCTGGTGGCACCAAATTTCATTGGAGATAAGGACTATCTATGCGTCCCAATTGGGCAGTCCTGGCTGCGCTGGCTGCGATGCCTTCTTGCTTAAGGTGCGGTCGGTAAATAAACGCGATCCGCAGTTCTTAGAACATTGTCTGAGCGGTAGCTGGCCTTGATGGGGCTACGCCGTTGGTTCCACGCCGTATCGGGAATATATAAATCATTATACCACCCATGTGAGTAGGACATTTAAAACATGTCTCAGGCCCAACATTGTAGCCTGTAGTGTAGTTTTAAACTGTCAATTCGACAGGGAAAAATAAACCTTATGCCTGGCCAAAACCTTCCTTTTTAAAACATATAAGTGACTCTAAGGTAGGCCCTAAACAGCCCAGAGGCTGTTTAGGGCAGTAGGACATGCATTTTCAAGTTTTACATGTCCTGGGCTTAAAAAAAACCTCCTAAATATATTTTTTACTACTACAAGGCCTATCTCTTCTAATGGATGACATGGGGTTACTTTATTACATTTAATAAGTGCTAATGTTTGATTGTGAAAAGATTGGAATGTGAAGTTTAGACTTAAATGAATTGTAATTTAAAATCATCTTTAATCATAAAGTCACATTTTAAGTCACAATTCTGGAAATGCCACTTTAGAAAGTAGCCATTTTCTTGTACTAACCATTTGTTGCCTGAAGCCTGCGTCTTGGGTCACATGTCCATGAATAGCTAGGCAGTTGGCCTTGGTGTATTCCTCCCAGAAAGTGAGACAAAGGGGGATTAGGTGCTGGTAGGATGGGAAATCCTGCGTGAGGAGGAGCCCTGCACCATTTACATTTCAAGAAGCTACCTCCAACACACACAAAAATGATCTTGACACCAGTCTTTTCCACTCTAGATTACTTGGAGCCTTGACGGGGGAAGCAAGCACTTTACAGAACCAGATGTGGAAGTAGACAGGATGTCACCCCACTTCAAAAGCTGGCACCAGGTAAAATATTGGACCTCCTGAACCACCTTTTTTCAGTACATTCCTGGAACTGTGGAAGACGTCAGAAGGACTGCCTTGCACTCAAGAGGACTGCCTTGCTGCTTGCTTGAGGCCTGCCTTCTTCCCCAGAGGAATGCCTTGCTGTTTGAGGCCTACCTTGCTACTTGAACCCAGGCTACCTAAATGACTCCGAAGGTCAGTTGGCTGACCTCCTGTTCAGGGCCACAGGGATACAACAAGCTCCAGAGTGCTCCCTGCAACTGCCCAGCTGACCAGCTGAACTGGACCTGCCTGGAACTGTAACTACACCTGCCTGAGCCCTGTTGGCCTCTGCTGGAGTGAGTTCCTGATCCCCAAGAGATGCCTTCCAATGTTTTGGGCCCTTGGCTGGCATCATAGAGCTCTACTTCTTGTTTAACTAAAGGTTCCATCAAATCCAGCACAAAAATGACATAAAGTCCCACACAGTCTCTGCACACAGCTGAAATCTTCATCAGAATTGACACGGAGCTACGCAAAGCTTTGATGCACAGCTGAAAGCTTCACTGGAACCGATGTCAAGCGACGTAAAGCCTCACTGCACTGCTGAATGTTTCAATGGAACCAATGCAGAGCAAGATAAAGCCCATCAATGCCTCACTGCACAGCTACATGCTTCATTGGAGCCCATGCCGAATAATGTGAAGCCCCGCAAAGCCTCACTCCACACCCAAAGGCTTCATCGGAACCAGTGCAGAGTGACACAAACCCCTGCAAAGCCTTGTCGCACAGGTGATAGCTTCATTGAAACAGACGCCGAGAGATGTAAAGCCCTGCAGAGCCTTACCGCACAGCTACAAGATTCATTGGAACATACACTGAATAACACGACCCCCCACAAAGCCTTGCCACACAGCCTCATCGGAACAGATGCTGAACGAAATAAAGACTCGCAAAGCGACACTGCACATACCGCGAATATGTGAAGTTACAACAAGATCAAAATTATTGCGGTATGTAACATCGCAGTTTTTACAACGCAAGTCGTTACAATGACTTGCGCTGGAGGGCGCTGGACTTATGAGTAGTAAGATTTACTATTCCAACACCAGTCTACGTATAGTAGGGAAGGTGTTGGATAGTAAAGCCTACTATTCCTAAGGTTATAGCACCCTCCAGTGGAATTCGATGTAACGCTTGCGTTGTAATGCCAGCGTTCTAAATGCATCATGGTGTAATCACCGTAATGTACAGGATGTTTCCCACATACCGCGCGCCAAGGACATAAGGAACAATCCTCAGCAGGCCAATCTCGGTTCTGTGCCTGACCTGCGCTCCATCACAGTCAGCCTGAACTTGTAACTTTGTCCTTGTCCAGAGTGAAAAAATACTCACATTTACTGCTTTCTACTTCTTGGTGCTATTTCTATTTAAGCCTTTAAAATTCAATATCCCCAGTCCTACTGATTACATTTTTGTTGTTCTGGTATCATTTTATTTATTAAAAAGTACTCTATTTTTTCTAAATTGGTTTGAGATTTCTCTTGTGTGTTGAGCGCTCCAGGGTTTAAATATTAAAAAAAAACAGGAAAAATACATTCAATAATTAATATTACAAAAATATAGAATATTGGAATAATTAAAAAAATTATAAAAACATCATAGCTATAAAAATTAGCTATTAAAAAAACGTAATAATTCACTTAAAAAACGTAGGTTTCAAACTTGTTATAGTTAGGAATTAGCATATAAAAAACCTTTGAATTTCACTGAAAAAACCATAGGTTTGACACTCGTTATAGTTAGGGAATATCATTTAAAAAACCTTTGAAATTCATTGAAAAAACCATAGGTTTCACACCAGTTATAGTTAGCTGAACATTTTACTCATACAAAACCATTGAAATTCCCATGTTATAGTTAGTTGGACTCGCTATAGCTCGCGCGTCCGCAATCCACTGCTGATGATGTCAGTGACATCACTGATGACATCACTGATGACATCTCAAATGACATCACTGATGGCATCTCAATTGACATCACTGATCACATCACTTATGACATCATTCATATGATAATACGATGCACCTCCTCGCACTCTAATCTAACCTTTGATACACCCAGTGTTAAATACAGACTACCATTCTTGAAACCATTGACACACCAATACCAGTTACTACATATGCACTCACTGATTCCTAGGTCTACACACACATCCATTCATTCATCCATACAATCACTCATACATACAGTCACTCATCAATACAACACTATCATATGCACTCATACACCTATACAGACACTCACACACTGCCACTCATCCATGGAGTTACTCACACACCTAGTCAGTCATGCAAAGAATCAATAACACTCCCATTTCATCATCTATACAGTTATACACACAACACCTTACTTATTCAAACATATGCTAACACATACTTACTCTCTTATACAATCACTGATACAAGTACACATTGATCCATACAGCCACTTGCACAATCACTGGCACTCATGTATAGTCATTTCTATATGCCAACTCTCACATGCACTGTGTTTTACATATGTACTTACTTGGACATGTAGCACTGAGATATACATTCCCTCACCAACACACACATACACACAGTCAACCACCCATACAGCTGTTTCCACATGCATTCTTGAACCCATACAGCTAGTGAATCAACTGCTCACACATCTATGCACAGAGTCACACACCTCCCAGCCACCCACACACACACTCAGCCCCACATACAAATACTTGGGCAACCAATCAATAACCCATATAGCCACTCATACTGATCAACACATGCAGCAGCTTACACAACAACAGACATACTGATGCACACATTCAGACAGTTTATTCACTAACCCATGCATTCAGTACGAAATATTTAATCACTCACTCATACAGTCAGTCATGCACCTACTAAATCCTTCATCCAGACACTTATACATCCACTCATTCTTCAATATGTAAAACATATTTAAACTTTACAGAAACACACAGTCACTGGATGATGTCATCAGTGATGTCATCAGTGATGTCATTTGAGATGTCATCAGTGATGTCACTGACCATGTCATGAATGATGTAATATGTGACATCATCAGCAGTGGATTGCTGGCGCAAGAGTTATAGTGAGTCCAACTAACTATAACGTGGGAATTTCAATGGTTTTGTAAGAGTAAAATGTTCAGCTAACTATAACTGGTGTGAAACCTAAATTTTTTTCAGTGAATATATATATATATATATATATATATATTCACTGAAAAAACCATAGGTTTCAGGTCATATATAGTTAGGAATTAGCATTTAAAAAACCTTGCAAATTCACTTAAAAAAACATAGGTTTTAGGTCATATATAGTTAGGTATTAGTATTTAAAAAAACGTGCAAATTCACTGAAAAAACCATAGGTTTCAGGCCTTATATAGTTAGGAATTAGCATTTAAAAAAACATTGAAATTGCTCCTATATAGTTAGTTGTACTAACTATATTTCGCGCACAATGCAAACCGTTGCTGATGATGTCACATATTACATCATTCATGACATGGTCAGTGACATCACTGATGACATCACTGATGACATCTCAAATGACATCACTGATGACATCTCATTTGACATCACTGATCACATCACTGATGATATCATTCATGTGATAATACGATGCACGTCTTTACACTAATATAACCTTGCAGGAGGAGAGAGCGTGGATATATATATATATATATATATATATATGTATATATATATATATATATATATATATATATATATATATATATATATATATACATATACCCACACACACCGGATGCACTTTACAATGATAAACTATGAACTGTATGTGGTGACTAAACGCTAATAAGCAATGATTTATGATGCACTACAAGACAGATTTTATGATGAAAACACAGATGCCTCTTGGGATTTGTAGGAATGTAGTCTGGTCACGTGTTGAAATGTATTTAGTTCACCTTTGTCTTGGGAGTGTATACCTCTTTTCCTGTGCTCAAGGCGTGACTGCCGACATGCGTAAGGAAAGAATACATATTTGGAGCCACTTTTGAAGCAAAAGAAACGTTGTGGTGCATCTGTGAATTGGCTTCAATGTGTGTGTGTGTGTGTGTCTTTAAGTGTAGAAATGCATAGTCCCGGCCCTGTGAAATAAGTGTCGCTGCTGAGCACCGGAAAGCACCGACACAAATGCTGTATCACAATCTTTTGCAGTGTGGTGATGTCTATTGGTAGAGACGATAAAAATAGTCTGGAATCGGGAGAGTTTAAAATGGGTCTTTGTTGTTCGGGTGGTATAGGTAATGGTTGGTGGCAGAACTGGTTGTTCAGTGCCACTTACAGGGGATAGGTGGTTTTGGCACAAAGAGGAGGAAGGCAGTCATTGATGACTGTTAGACGGAACAGGGCGAAGAGGTATTACATGAATAAACAAAAACTGCATGAGTTTAATGGGGGTAGGGAAGCTAGACTGCTGTGGGAATTGGGATCCGAAACTGTTTCCTCCCAAAATGCAAAGGAAGGCGCAGCAGTTAAATGGAATTGCTATTTCAACTTTAATTGTTATATTTTGACTTATTTTAATGTTCCCAAAAATATTACAAATAACAATAACTGTAAAGCTCCCCGCCGGCTTCATGAAATTACTGTAACAAAATGTGGAATTCATTCCCATGAACGCGCTTCTGAATACAGTTATCACGCCGCACAGCCTCGCTGACTAGCCAATTTACGAGAAACTGCATAACACATTATATTAAAATATGCTGCTGCCGCTCTGAGGCCTGGTCTCAACACCTTCTGTGGTGATAGACGCTGGCCATAAGGCGAGACAGAGGAAAAAGCGAGGGATCATTCAAGGTCCCATGCTTGCTGTAATGAGTTGGCAGCTCTGTATTTCCATCTGCAGCAGAACAACACATTGCAACTACTGTCCCAGCTATGTATCTGCTGGTCTACTTTTAGATGTCTGGTAGGGATGGGGCACACTAGATAACAGACACGGGGATCCTGGCCGCGCGCACTTTGCAATGATTCAAGCTGAGTCTACATTTCTGCAGGAAAAAATGTCAATTCACCAAAGCCCTCAAGCCTTCACTCTCATGCTAGGCTGTTTAAGGTAATATAGAAACCCTGTGTTGTAAACCAGTAAGCAGATTAATAGCTTTTACGGGTTTGTAATATAGTACTCATACAGCTGGGAGTAATGCAACGTGGGGATCTTGCTTTCTGTTACGCATCGTATTTTTTTTGCCTTATTACCTATGCTGGATCAAGATAAGTGCTCAAATTAAAAACTTTCTGCTTAGAGGCTGAGTGGCTTTGTGGGTAATTAGCAAAACAATTTTCAGTGCTTTCAAAATCCACTGAATCACTTTCAAAAGCGTGAATATGGTCCCCGCCATCTGACAGACGTGATTGAGATCAGCAGCCGCAAACTCAACACACACGGAAATTACATCACCAGTCTAGAGACCAGGGAGTGAAAGGAGGAGGAGACCAGAAACCAGATTTATCCTCATACGCCACGGGTTATGGATTGACATCCAGGCATAGATCCATCTGGTTCATCCTCTCACAACTTGTGGAAGATACAAGATGCAGGTCTTGGAGGAACACCTACCCTGCAAGTAACCAGGGCTTCAGCACCCCACTAAGACAATGTACCTGCTACATTTGAGTAAATGGTGCTCACATCCTTCTGTTGTATTCTTCAATCCCTCCTCTTGCACACTGCTCCAGCGCATGTTATAAGGACCTAAACGGAAACGATTTGTGTGTTTTTCCAATTTTCAGAGATCTGACGGGCACTCAGTTGTGTCATCTAGATCGGGGCCACTGTATGAAGGCCGGAGAGACAACCTACATGCAAAAGAAAACGAATGAGTTCTGAATGTCGTTTGTACTTTTCGCCCTTGGTATGAACTGGAGTCAGTACACAGCCGCATATTTTGACTCGCTCATGGAACACTGGGGCTCTGCAAGGTTCTATGCTTGATCTTCAACTATGACGCCACCCCTTGGTGAGACTTACGTATGCACACGCTCCCAAGTATCATTTGAAAAGGCAAACTGGTCTGCTATGTGCTGCTCTGTCACTGCTACATTTGGATCCAAATATTGGCACACACATTGGACAGACAAGCTTTCACTGGTGACACGCTTCACTTCATTTGTGCAGTGAACAGCAGGCTGGCACCTGGCCCAGAACTCAGCATCCTTGGAATTCCCTTAATATTTGTCACACAGTATGCTGTGGCCTCGTTTTCCATGATGCCCGTTTCTCCTGTTTTTGTTAAATTATCTGCCATGCTTTCCATGCCGCTCTTACCCAAAATGGTGATACTATGTGAAGTATGTCAGCGCTGCCAGTGGGAGCACTGACACAGTCAACAGAAGGGATACAGGTCCCATGCAGCTGAGAAACAGCTACTGCATGTGTGGAATGTGACTAAGCAAGTTTAAACCAAACGATGGCCTCTTAACTGGCATTATCAGTGAAACGATGCACTCTGGAACAGTTCAAAACAATACATTATAGTTTTAGAATGAATTACAAAGGCTACAGAGCCATTACACATGCCCTCCGCATCTGCTGCTGTTCTAAATATACATTTTTAAGAGGATCTGACCCAAGTGAGGAATCGTATTCCCTGTACACAGGCATTCACCCAAACTGCAACCCACTGTGGGAGCAGTCACCTCATTAGAGCTCAAGGCAATTTTATTTACATTTCACTGACTAACAAGTAGCACTTCATTAATAAATGTGCATCCAGGAACTTTTATACCTTTTAGTGGAATGTCAGAATTGTATTATATGAGGTGACTGACGATGTAACACCACAACAACTTGACTGCTGAGTATGAAAGAGCCTAATATAATATCTTTAGAGCAACAATAACAAGACAAACATATTGGTCAATGTCAGTGTGAGCAAGAGTCGTTCTGTAGATTTGAGCATCCAAGAACCACCACAGCAGACCATAAAAAGCAGGTCCATACCTTGACTCAACCATTGGATGCTTTTCCTCAACCCTGAATCTAAAAAAGAAACTACTTTCGCTCATATGTTCCACTAATTGCACAGCAAGAAGATGACCTGACCACAGACTTAATTGTATATGTGTAAATAATGATATTTATATAAATTAAACCAAATTAGAAAGCAATAGAGAACTGTCTATTCAAAGGGCGATGGGAAAGTGTGTTGGGAGAAAAATCAAGATTATGAATATCAAGCTGAGATTTACATCTTTGAAGTGCATTGCATATATTTATAGTCAGATTAAGTGATTTTGCCAAACATAGAGGCCTATTAGGATGGCGGACGGACCTGCGTCCATCCGCCACCCCCGAGGTGGAGGGACCGTCCGCAGGGGCAGCGGCGTTCCCTCCATAGGAATTAGGATGTGACCGCCACCCTGGCAGTCACATCCTGTATATTTAACATTGCGGCGGGTGCTGCTTAAAGCAGCACCAGCCGCAAAGTTAAAAAGGTTAAAAAGTTAAAAATGCATGCAGGCTCGGTGCCTGCCGCTTTGTGCATGCACATGCAGAGGGGTACCATAGGTACCCCCATGTGCAACCCCCAACCCCCCTACATCCTAGGAGCCTGCAAGGGGCCCCCAGAAGGAAAGGTCCACATGCTTTTCCACAGCGGAATATCCGCCGCGGAAAAGCCTGTCTCCGCACCCATCATAATATGGCTGGCGGTGTCTTGCAGACACCGCCACCATATTGAGGTCCACACCCCGCGGATCAGCAGCGGACGGACCTGCCATCCGCCGTTGATCCCACCGCCATCATAATCTGGCGGTGAGTGTTTTCAAGGAATCCGTATCCTCCGGGCCGGCGGTGGCTTCCACCGGCCCGGAGGATGCGGATTCACAGGCATCATAATCGACCCCATTGTATGATTTCAAGTCGCATGTTGAGGTCGGGATTTAAACCCAGGTCCAAGGTTTGAAGCGCAACCATTAGCCATTAGTCGTCTCCCCTCCCTTTCACTTGAACACTAATTTACAGCTTCACCATCTTAGTGGAGCACGCGGTCACTTCAGAGGATGAGCAATCACATCATGAACAGGACTTTACCACCAGGATAGACAGCTCTGCAATTTAATGACTTTGAACAAAAGACTAACTGAAAATGACCATATACTGATGACCACTGACGGAGCTGACTTGATCATGGAGATTATCAACGTTTCATATTCTCAAAATTGAACTTTGTCATTTAGTCCCATTTCAGCCATTTTTCTTCTAACTGAATCGAAGTCCTAAATTGCTTGTGTTAATATTTTCTGCTAACAGGTATTTTAATGCAGATGGTATATAAATGACTTTTCGGAAGTGCAGCTAATTCATTTTTGTAATTTGGGACTTTACACATATATTTATGTCTTTTTATTTATAAATTGTGTAGATTGTGCTTTGTTAAGTTGAGGTATTCACTACTAAAAGGAAACATTGCAACACTGTGAGGTGTGTTGGATTTATAGAAGTCAATAATCACCTTTGGGGGTAGTTGTTTTGAGCCTGACTTTGCCCTTCGGCAAGGGCTAGAAAAAGAACTCCCCAGTCCTCTTGCTAGCTGAAGGAAAACACAAACAGCAGATAGTAAAACGACCCCCACCATAAAAAAAAACCACAAACCTAAAGCTCTGCTAAGGCTGCCAAGTGAAGGTTTGTGAGACATTGTATGTCTAATAAGAATACATCTAGGAAAGTTACAGTTGGAAAACAGCATATCGCTTGCTCTTTGGTGGCAAAAGTCTGCATACTTTTTTTGAGTCTGAAAATATTGCGAGTTTTTGTCACCTCTATTCTCCTAGAGAAATAAATAGTTTTTATTTTATTTATAAAGTGAAAACGTGCCCCTAAAATCAGTGGAGAGAATGACATAGCAACAGGATAAGTAGAAAACATGTGAGTACAGAGAGATATGCAGATATGTTTACGATTATAAACAGAGATAAATATATTTTTCTTCAGATCGACAGAAGAATGTGTAATGAACATACAGGCATAGTGAGTTTTGCTGGTTTGGGAGTCCTTGAATATCTGGGACCTGATTCTTAAAGCCATGTGTGCACTAGGTTCAACTTAGGGGCACAAATAGAATGATTTACCAGCGTAAATTAGCGTATGAAATTTGCAAAACATTACTTTGCACTTGAAATTGATTTACTTCATCAACTAAAGTGAGTAAATATTCACAGATATGAGTTCCAGGGTATCCACAACCATTTTCATTGACAAGTTCCATCTAGCTAGAGATTTCTTCCACGCAGGAGAAAAGCCCTATCCAGAGGGGAAAGAGGAAGGGAACACCCCAGAGTTTGCCACAATGTGGTCAATGGGGTTTTTTGATGATGAAAAAAATGTATATGTGCAAATGCTTACAACTGTGAGTACTCCTATTAAACTATGACTACGGCAGCACCCTGGGAGTATTTCTGTACCTTTGTGAGAACACACCCTACACTCTCCCCTAAAAAACAAGTTTATTCAAAACTTAGGTGTAAATCTAAGAGATAATATGTACAACTGTTTTTTTTTTCTTAATCAAGCCTATGTAGTTAATAAGAGGAGGAATGGGTAGTTTTATAAATAAGGGGTACGCATGGAGGATAACAAAACAGAAAAATGTTCAAAGCTGCCTATAAAAGAGTAATATTAAGGTGAAGTGAGGTGAAATGTGAAAGAATTTTAATGATCTTACTTACATGTCAGGTATTTCTCAAGCCCGTGACCTGGTACCCCTTTGGATTTAAATCAACAATTTAATAATTTAAAAAGGCTCATTATGGTAAACGTAAAGACATAAGCAGGTTCTCTTTTAATAACTTTCTATACCTTGTTAATAAATTGGTTCCTTATATACTCCGAACACAGGACAGGAAACCTTTTTGAAAAGCGCCATTTCAGAGACTCTTCAATCCCCTAACTCTCTCCTGCTTCTAGGGGGGGACCTCAATCTGGTGATGGACAATAACATGGATAGATCCGGACATAGATACAGGGACACAGGCACCCTCTCCACGGCAGGCAAGGCTTGGCTACACGAACGGGGTCTGGTGGACTTCTGGAGGGCCAAACACCCTGGGACATCCCATTACACCTTTTACTCACACGTGCATCGCACCTATGCCAGCTTCGATCATTTCCTTGGCTCCTCTGACTTAGCCAATAGCCTTACAGACGTCTGCATTGTACCGGCAGCTATCTCCGACCATGATGCTGTTGAGCTACTACTCACGATCCCCAAACCTAGCCGTCCCCCTGGGACATGGAGGTGGCGTGAAACTCTCTTGCAGCGCCCAGAGGTTACTAAGCAACTTCACAAGTGTATTGCCGACTACTTAACCATAAATGACACGTCCGAGACTTCGGCCTCAGCCCTGTGGGGTGCCCTGAAATCGGTGGCCCGTGGTGAACTCATCGCGATCGGGGCAGCGGAGGCTAAGGTCCGTAAAGCAAAAAGAGAGGAACTCACTACCCAAGTTTCTGAACTCGAGAGGGTTCACAGTTGCACCGGAGCCCCACGGGTGTGGAGGCAATTGAAAGCTGCCAGGTCCCAACTGGCCAGCCTAGATAAGGACAGGGCAGAGTTCGCTGCTCTACACCTCTGCCACACATACTATGTTGGGGGGAACAAGACCGGTCGCCTACTCGCAAGCGCGCTGAAAGCCAAATCCCAACGCTCGAAGATCTTAGGCCTCAAAGATGGGAACGCCGTGGAAATTGACGGGGAGGCACAGGTAGCGGAGGCATTTCGGGGCTTCTATGCCTCTTTGTACTGCGCCGACACTGTTTCGGGCAAAGACATCGATGGCTATCTGGAGACTGCGGAGATCACCGCACTGTCCCCGGCGAGTGCAGATGCCTTGGAGGCCCCCATCCGTTTGGATGAGGTGATAACGGCTCTATCTCACCTATGCCCCCTCAAATCCCCGGGGCTGGATGGCTTCTCAGCCGCCTTTTATAAAACCTTCAGCTCGCTACTAGCCCCCTGTCCTCACTCGGCTTCTCAACTCCTTCGGTGGCACCGGCACCATCCCTCCGGATATGCTGGAGGCTGACATTGTGGTGCTGTCTAAACCCGGCAAATACCCCACGCACTGCTCGGCGTTTCGCTCTATCTCCCTCCTTAACTTGGACCTGAAGCTTTTCACGGGTGCTAGCTGCTCGCCTCCGGCCGTGCCTGCCTGGGATCCTGGAGCCCGACCAATCGGGCTTTGTCCCGAGCCACCAATGTAGTGATAACACCAAACGGATCCTCCACCTGATCGACAAAGCCCATTTCCAACTCAGCTCTGCTGGCCATTGACGCGGAAAAAGCATTTGACTGGGTGGAGTGGATTGGGCCTTCTTGCGGAGGGTTTTGGCTCGCTTTCGGTTAGGGGACCGCCTCCAATCCTGGATTGCAAGCTGCTATCACCGTCCTTGAGCGTAGGTCCGCCTGGGCGGTCTACGCTCGAGCCCCTTCGAGATCCAACGAAGCAGGGGTGCCCACTCTCGCCCCTTTTATTCGCGCTGTCTGTAGAGCCGCTAGCGCAAATGATCCACGACAACCCCAACATCCATGGCATCACTTTTGGTAGGGAACCTCAAATGATCGGCCTATACGCCGACTACATCATAGCTGCCCTTGACCGCCCAGACCGCTCAATTCCTGCAATTTTGAAGGGAAATAGAATCCTTTGGTGGCATATCAGGCTTCAAAATAAACAGGGGGAAATCACTGATACTGCCCTTGGGCAGAAATACCTGCTCCTCGCGGACACACCATAGTATGGTGAAGGCTTACAGATGGCGCACAACTTCCTTACTTGGGTATTACCCTCGCTTCCTCCACGGACTCGACGGTTGCCCTCAACTACGTGACCCTCACATCCCAGATTCGAACTGACCTCGCGCGGTGGTCCAAACAGCCGCTCTCCCTGCTAGGGCGAGTTGCGGCGGTGAAGATGTCGGCCCTGCCCAAGATCTTGTACATCTTCCAAACTATCCCAGTGCTACCTCCGGCTGGCACCATCGCAACTCTACAGGCTGCCCTTCACCACTTCATCTGGGGGGAGGGGGAGAAACACCCGCGCTTGCACAAACAATTGGCATACCGGGGCATGGATGAGGCTGGTCTTGGGATCCCCAACCTTCAGCAGTATTTCCAGGCCTCCCAGCTCCGCTATTTGGTGGAGTGGTATCGACCGGAATCTGAAAAACGGTGGTTGTTCCAAGATAGAGCGATGGCTCGGACATCCCTTTGGAAGATCCCGTTCCTTCTCCGGCACAAGAGGCCACGATATCTCCAGAGGTCACCCATCACCCGTACTATCTTGCGGATCTGGGACACGGTAGCCGTTAAAAGGGGCCTGATGACTTTTCCCTCCCCGCTCACTCCCCTCCTAGACAACCCGGAGTTTCCACCGGGCACTGACCCCTGCGCCTTCTTACAGTAGCGCGGTACGAGCTGCAGGTCTGCAGGGCACCTTTTCGATCTGCGGGGCTTTCTTTCCCTCTCCGATCTGTCTCAAGGAAATTATGTTGTCTCCCCCCACCTCTTCCAATACTTTCAACTCCGGCACTGGCTCACACACCCGGACTGCGCTCTTCTAGTTAGCAGACACATGACGGCTTTCGAGCAATGGCTAGTAACGAAGGAATCGGACAAGCACCTCATTTCGGAACTATACAAGATGCTCACACCCCCACTTACACCAGATAGGGCGGCGGGACAGAAGCGATGAGAAGCGGAGCTGGGGAGAACCCTGACAGACCGTGAATGGAGTTACATATACTATAGAGCATCCCACACCACACGCAACACCGCAGGCAGGGAGGCAGCGATAAAACTAGCCCTTTACTGGCACCTTACCCCCGTTCAGCTCAACAAGGAGAATCCAACTCGCAGCGTGCTTTGCTGGAGGGGCTGAGGGGAGCGTGGCACCATGACTCATCTCCTCTTGGAGTGTAGAGAAGTTAGGGACTATTAGAAGGCGGTCTTAGACGACATAGATAGTACATTCGACACTAAAATCCCGAGATTCCCAGCTTATACTATCCTAGGCCTCCCCAATGCACTTACCTTCCCTTTGAAATCAGCCCAAGGTCGTCAAATGGGGATCGCCATGCAAGCTGCATCACAACATGTCCTGTCACTCTGGGGATCGCCCACCAGACCCACTCATGCGGGATGGCTGCATAAAATCTGGCTACACTCACACAGTCTGTGGCCCCGTTCCGAAAGGTCTGGCTACCACTACTAGCCCTCCTCTCAACTGAATTCAACGAAATCACATGCCCAAGATATCTGCGCTTATTATGCCTTACAGCTAACCCACACGACCCTCCATGACTCCATGGATAGTTGCACTGAACGAGCTATGGGCATATTGGCGACTGCTTTACTGATATGGCACACTGGTTGGGGTGGGAGGGGAGGGAGTTTTTTGGTTTCTGTTTTTGAAGTTTTGCTTCTCTATCATGCTCAGCACGTGTGGGTCTTGCATCACACTTCTTGCCTGGCACATGTACCCTATATGCAGTTTGCTTTGTGGAGAAGGCCTGCACGTCTGTCTCAACCGATATCTATATATGATGCCCTCCCATTGCACTGTATTGCCTGTCTATGCTTTTGAAATCAATAAACCAAATTTTAATTTAAAAGACGTTGGGGCTGGATAGGTCACACCAGGGCCGGACTGGGAACCAAAACCGGCCCTGGCAAAGTGCTCGGCCGGCCCCCCTCCCCTCCCCCTGGGGGGAAGGGGGCGGGGGCCGCGCTCTTTGCCTGGGCCGGTTTTTGGCCGATTTTGTTACAGGGCCGTTTTTGCAGCTATGCTGCAAAAACGGCCCTGTAACAAAATCGGCCCCCAGGGGCCCCAAACCGGCCCCCACCCGTGCAGCCCACCGGGGGATTGCCCGGTGCAATCAACGACCAGTCCGGGCCTGGGTCACACCCTCCGCAAGCCTGCATCAAACACTACCAAGCAAGCCCTCGCCTGGAACCCTCAAGGCAAAAGGAAAAGAGAAAGACCAAGGAGCACCTGGCTTCGAGGCCGACTGCAAGGAGATGGGTTACACCTGGAGTCAGATTGAACGGAAAGCCCAGGGCATAGGTGGCTGGAGAGTCCTGCTGGATGGCCTATACCCCAGGAGGAGGAGTATGCATAAGTAAAACAGACTCGGCCTTCCATCTTTCTGAGCTCATGAATTGGTTAAGTGCAGTGTGAAGTGCTCTATATAAAATATGTACTATTATTACTCATTCAAGGTGGGTATATTTCCTGACTCTTCCGGTTCTGGCTGAATAATTGTGATGAATTATTATGCTCCTTTCTTTATCTGAATACACGTTTTATTTTTTCTATCTACTACACTATCAAACATTGGAAACTCAAAAGAGAGCATAGATGTACATTAGTTAGAGCACTGGACCACCGATGATCCGTGATGTGCATTTATATAGATAGAAAAAACTCGTGCAGCACCCAATCACATAAATAAAAACGCCGTTTTCAGAGTCCAGATATGTCCTTTCCTCACGGGTCAGAGAGGATGGGTGGGGCCAGTCAGGATGTTCCGTATTCCTCGTCTGCTCTCTGAGGGTCCCCGAGGCGCTAGCTAACAGCAGTACCGGCTACTCACATCCACAGAGTGAAACCAAACTCGACAGCAGCACCTGACACGCGGCACCAGCTCTATGAAGACGCACGAGGAGTCTCTCGACCGAAGGCACACGTCATATCGCGCTTCGATGGGCCTCCATGGCGACCTGCTTTCTGCATTTATGTCCCCGTGGCATCGATGTGCTGACAATCCTATTTCCAGGCGCCACTCGTCGCGGCTATTCATCTTAATTCATTTCCCAGAAACTCCGAAGCAGGCCTCGCTGGAGTTGCAGAGGCGAGACAATGCTCCCGGGAGCAGGCCGCCTCCGAGGCCACAGAAATAGCGCGCAGTGATGAATCATGAGAAAATGACACGTCAGGGAATCCCCTGTCTTCTCGAATGGCTGCACACATTTTTCCAGGCTTTCCCCAGGTGTAACAGCAGATCGCTCCTTTGTCGTGTGACTTCTCTGGGACAGCCTGGGTTGCCAAATCATTTAGACAGAGGAACAGATCTGCCTTTAGTTCTTTAGTTTCTTATTTTCCCCAATAACAACGTTTGCCATGATCCTGGAAATTCCCACGTACTTTCCTGCCAGCTGCTGACCAAGTATTTGCTCGGCTTAATTTAGAAGAATTCCGGATTGGAGAAAGAACAATACCATTATCTTGGCATTTCAGACGTTCTTTAGGAAGGGTTGAACTGTAACCCATAATGCGATGGCATTATCTTTGATGGCTGGACAGACTTGTGCTGGGGAGGACGTTGTAGCGTCCTGCTGGGCACGTTCTTGTGTTCCACCCACACTGTGCACCCACCCATCACAGGCGTCACTGGTCAGGTGACCCTGCAAATAAAAGTGTGTCACCCCATTGTTTTTTTTATAGATTTCACTGAAGCAGATGAGTGTGTGTGGTTTCTAGTTGTGGTCCAGTTACTTTATAAGGGTGTGCCACATCGTTTAATATATTGCTTTTAGCACAGCAACATACTAAGACTTGAAAGTACAATAAAAAAAAATCAGCATAATAGATACCTAACAGGATATAATGCCACTCTTGGGTTAAACAAGAGTGTATTTTAGCCCTCTATGTAATTAGTATTTTTTTCAATGATTTTCTTTTCTCACTTGAATCACATCAGAACCAATCTTCCACAGCTCGGACCAATTAGAAATATTACCCTTTTCTACACCGATCATCTTTTATTATTACATAATTTCTTGCTGAATATGCAAAATACAATCAATTAGGAATTAATATCAGGAAAAGCAAGACACTTTCATTTGGTCCTGAAAAGGGCGTTTGGTTTGTTAGCAACTGTAGACTAGAGATTGCGCCCAGATACAGTTACCTAGGTGGAGTGATTGACAAACAGCTGCCCAGGGGCTACATTTTTTTTACACAATAGACTTGATGAACATTTTACTGAAATTTAAAATGTGGAGGAAGTCATGTAACTCCAGTGATCAAGACCTACAATTCCAAAATCAATCCAGTGGTGGTTTGCAGTGCTCATGTACGGCTCTAGGCCTATCTAAAAGAAATTAAAAAAGTCGAAACTCGTGCTTGGTGCAGGGTAGTAAGGCTAAACTGGAGCAGGCTAATTCAGGTGCTTCAACTTGAATTAAACAAAAACTCTTCCAACGTGTAGGCAAAACAGTTGGCACATTCTTGGCAGGCTACGCTGATCCATTCAACAACCTGTACTCATACTAACTGGATCTATTGAGAACTAAATGCAGGAGTACAGGTTTACACAGCCGTTATACAACAAGGTATGAACAATGTATAGGCATTTTAGGTCTGGCTTTTCAAGAGGAAAGACTGAATAAGTCAAGGATAAAGAATAAAATCAAAACTTGGTCTCACCAGACTGATCAAGTATACATAGCTAATAACATCTCTTTCAAGAGCTACTGTAATCTATGGAGAGAGACATATTCGCTTACAATGCACCATCAATGCCAACCACCCATCAGAGATGAAAATGTTGTTGCAGTGGAAATGTGTTCTCTTTCCAACATTAGAAACGAAGGGCAGATGTTAATAGATACCTCTTGACAAGAGGCAGGTGTAACTTCTGTACATCAAGCACAGAAACATTTGCACGAGACTTTTTTGCTATGGCATCAAAGCTTTGCAAAGTAAACATCTGGGACCATGCCTGGCAAATTCGGATGAGGAAGGTCTAAGGCTATGCTTTTTGGATCCCAGAACGCGGTGTATATGTAATCAGTTGTGGCATTTCTTAAGGAATTTGTCAAAAAATTGTGTTTAAATGAAAAAGTCCTTTAAATGTGCATGAATTGTTTTAAACTTAACTAACATTAATTAAGTTACATTTTGGCTCATCTCTTTCTTTGTAAATGTCCCAGACTTCCTACACCCCTTGCCACCAGTTGACACAGTCATGACGATCAACTGGCAGAAACATGGGGGAACATCAGCCTCTAAAGGAACAATTGCTATTACAGCCTTTGTATTCACTGCAGCCACAATGTCTAATCCAATCTAAAAGCCTAGGAAGCCCATCCTGTTAGTGCTCCATTGCATTCTCAGACATCCATCTCTGTACACCGGGTCCCCGCACTCTAGATGGAGCCTTAAAATCACACACAAAACATTCATCAGTCACACAACACAGTTAACCACCAAGCCCCCACACTAGTGGCAGGCATGTGCTACACAAATACCACTAAAAGACCAACAGATGTTACCTGAAGGTCATAGAGAGCTTTCATCACAAAATAAGAAATAATGTCCATGATTAATCATCTGAGCACAGAGTCTGAGCAGCAGCAGCACAGCCATTCTCTCTCACTGTAGGAACAATTTTCTAATTATTCCCTCATCAGCTGCCTCCCGAGAGATGAAAGTCTCAGCAGGCAGCAAAGAGTGAAGGCTGAAAGCTGGTGGCTTCCCAGACATTTATGATACGTGAGTTGCCTGATGATAATCCTGCATGAGTTTCAACAGCAACACAAGAGCAGCCTTCGTAGGTGGAGTGCAGCCTATTGATGCACACTGACAACCAAAATGGTACAGCAGGGACCTGCTGTTTAATTCAAAGGAGAAGTGTGCATTCATTTTCCTCACTAACACCAATAGCTCAGTAACAGACAAGCATGTCTGGGAACAGGTGCCATTCTGTGAAGTGGTATCTCATTGGACTGCAGGAGGAGGATTGTCGGGCTCCAGGGAAACCATTACCAATGAAACAAGCATTGGAACAGCGAATAGAGCTGACCTTGATGTGCTAATGCATGCAAACCGTGTTTGTACATGCCTGTGTCTCCATGCATTACTACATTAAAGCAAAAGGTCAACCGTAATGGTTTTGCCAAAGCTTGTCTTTTTTAGGCAACTAACTGTGACCCAATTGTATGTGCGTAGGACAGTGCTTAATTTGAGCCAGTGGTTTTGGGTGCTCGGCACCAGCACATAATTGGGAACACCGGAATTTAGGACAGTCTGCCATATGGTGGCTCTGTCTTTATAATTTAAACATGAGTAGAACAATAGTTGCTTATTAATCCAAAATATATTAAAAACAACTAAAATATGCTGCCCAAATCATTGTTACAGCTTTGTGGGCCTTGAAGAGTTTGAATTGTCATCCTTGCAGGAGTGTTATGGTTAGTAGTCATGTAGGTACTGTCGCTTGTAGGGGTAATGTTGGTTCAAGCTGCAGTGGTCTCCTGATGAGGGCCCTGGCACTTATTTTATTACAAATTAAGCACTGGTGTGTGTGGGTGAGAGTGTGAAAACATATATGTCTTCAAGGATGTCTAATGGATGATTCCTCACTAAAACATGAAAGAAGCCTGGTTAAGTGAAACCCAGATCTGTTGACTGTGTGTGTGATTGTTTGATTGGTTCAGATGCTCCGCCCATCATCACCCCCTTTTGTACCTTTTTGTTCGCCATAAGTTGGCAGGGTATGCTCAGACGTGAGTCCCTTGCTCACTTTGCCACTGGATTCAAGCAAGCCGGGCTGAAGACGGCTGAAATGCCAGAAACAGGTCCTCGAAGCTTGTTTCCGGTCCAGGGAAGGCATGGCTTGGCAGTTCGGGCTGGACTGTTCCCATGAGGCACAGGGTCAGACTGATTTGCATGATTTTGTCTGAACTGGGGTGGCAGAGTGGGCTAAAGATTGGTGATGGATAAAACCCAGATCTGTTGACTAGGTGTGAGTGTGTGATTGGTTCAGATGCTCCGTCCATCACCACCCCCTTTTGTACCACTTGGTTAAGTGAAAGAACACACAAATAAATTCTTCCCTGAAGGAATAGATATTACATATGTCATTTAACCCACACGGTTTTATTGCAATTTTAAAACGTAAATTAGTCCCTCATCCACTGTAATGCAAGTACTCAGTAAGAGGCAGAATGATACATCAAAAAGCCAGAAGCATGAGGTGTGAGGGTAATAGTACTATGTGTGCAGGCAAAGTCCACATTGTATATTTTAAATCTTTAATAAAAGATAGTAAAAAATAGTCCTGCCGACAGTTGCGCTGTCAAGCCAGACCTACAAACAGAGTAAACAAAGGGCACACTTGCATGAACCATCACCCATACATCAAACACAATGAAAACAAGTGTTTCTAGGCACGTTTGGTTAGATAAAACTCAGTAGAACCCTTGTTCATAAACCTGCCAGTAAATGTAAACATGTTTGTAGATTTTAGTGTAGTCTTATAAATACTTTGCACACCTGATAATCAATAAGTGAGATGTTATAGACATTGTAAATTATGATAATGTGTTTTAGCACAGGAAGCAAAATGTTCATATGCCAATGGGCTTATTGATGACACCCTGTTTCATGGTAGTTAATATGCTGCTCTGTATTCGACATATAGGTTGAACTCCATACGTTAGCTTGATTCATTTCTTTGTGAGGCCCAGCTGTGAAATGTGAACTGTAGCTTTTTTTAGAATGTAATTTTCAAGTATCGTGGAATGATACTTTATTTCCTTCTCTTTCCTTCTTTGTTTCCTCCTTTCCTTTTTTCTTTCTCTTTCATTCTTTGTTTTGTGCCTGCTTTCATTGTTTCCTTTTTTCATTATTTTTTGTCTCTTTCATGCTCCCATCACTTAGTCTCTTTTTTCTTTCTTTTTTTCTATTTTTACAGTAGTCTGTGGTTGGGGTCATTCACATTTTTCTTCCACCCTCTCCGGCATGCATTACGGGGAAATGTATCAGCCCATTTCAGTCATTGGCTGACTTCCCTACAAGTAATGGCATTCCGCCCTTTCACAAGTAACACATCCACACCTTAGTTTATTTCTGTGCCAGGGAGTACCATGTGTTTTTTGAGATACAAAAAAAAACCTGTAGCAATATTTCTTTAAGATTAATGAGGGCCCGGTATATTCCCAGACAATAATATTTTATAAAAATCACGACAGACAAATCACTAATTGCTAATATCATGATAATGTCATTTTTATTTCTGTTTGCCAAACTTTTACAGTTTTTTGTTTCTCCCTTTTTTTATTTTCCCATTAATTTTCTGCCATCTCACTTTTTATTATGCACATAGTTTTATTATAATTTCTTGCATAGCTCCTTAGCACCAACTTAGTCAACGAACACAACTTACTAGGAAAAAGAAAAGGGTGTGAAATTGAGAACAATCTGTGAACATACAATACGCTTGTTTTGGAAATATAGAATTTGTTGTCTGTTCCCATTGGACTTTTAAGGAACTAGACTGCTGTTTTTTTTACGTTGACTGAAAGCAGTCGATCAGGTCTCGTGGTAACCATTATCGACAATTGTTATTTTGTTCAGCCCTTTCCATCTTCTTTTTCCATTTTATTCTTCCATCCGTTTTCTGCCATTTCCCTTTCCATTAGGCATATATCATTGTATTATCATTTGTTGAGTAGGTTCCTAGCGCCTACCTTGGCTATGAATGCATTTTGGTGGTTAAAAGAGAAAGGGTTGAGAAAACATCTTTAGCTTGCAATGCCCTTGTTTTGGAAATATGCAATGTCTTTGTCTGTTTACCCTCGGATTTCTTTACTCTAATGGAATTAGACTGCTAGCTTGTTAACATCTGAGCGAAAGGCAGCTAAGCGATTCTTACTGCATGTGTTTTACCTTTAACCCCTCCCATGCTCATGACGGAGCCGCTCCGTCATGAGCATCGGCTGAGCTGTGCTCATGACGGAGCGGTTCCGTCATGGCCCTGCCCCCGCGCCAGCGCGGCGCTGATTTCGTGCCTGCGCGGCGCGTTCTATTGAGCGGGCGGGGCCATGACGGAACCGCTCCGTCATGAGCACAGCGCAACCGCGGCTCGTGACGGAGCGGCTCGCCCCCCCCCGGAATTTCCGCCGCAGCAAAGGGGTTAAACTTGGTAACCATTATTGACATTTAATTTTTCAGTAAGTCCACATTGAAATACACACAGGTGGCACAATGCTGTTTGCAGCATGAGTTTTTGCCACTCACATATAGGCCACAAACCCAGTACAGGCTTGGGATACAGCTCTGCCACATGCTTTGGCCTACTCATCAATGCTGAAATATGCCACCCCTTAAATATTGAGAATAAGAACATGAGCAAAAGTGGCATGTTCCTTGTGTATGCGAACAGCAGGGATGGTATTAGTGTCTTCAGTTTGGCTTGGAAACAGTTACATTTTACTAATTAACGAAAATACAATTCTGTAACGAATATAGATTTCATATACAAATATACCTTTTTTTCCCAATGATTTAAGAAAAAACATTTGGGACAACTGAGAAGAAAATGCCACAGATATTAAAGTGAGGACAATAAGCTATGCTTTGCTGTTCTGGACAGAAATTTAGATAATCTGATAGTTGAACCTAAAAATGCACAGGTTTTGAAAAGTAACAAGGCCTCCAATACAAGCAAAGTCAATTTCTTGCTAAATTTCACATCTAAAAGAGTGACACAACTGTAACAGGAATTCCGTGACCAACAGTGTGACTTAATTAATGCAAAGATTGTTACTATTTCCTCATCTTTACAAAACGATGGAATTCACTCAGCATCAATTGACCTACTAATAACTTCACTGACCCCAAGATCAGATATTCAATGGTTTTGCTCCTATACTGATCACAAAAGTCATCTCACTTATTAAACAAAAACAGGGCAAACGTTCTTCGTCACACCCATGTACTGGGAGGTTTGTAAAGAAAATGGCGTAAACTGTTTCAACTCCAGTTATAGAATTCATGGACTTCCTCTTGAGTACAGAAGCGGCGTGAAACTCTCAGAAAAAAGGTGTGAGATCAAAGTACTCAAAAACTTAAGACACACCTGCTGAATTATCATCCAATTTCTAACGTGCCTTATCTGTTCAAACATGAAATCAGCGATAACTACCGAGCTACAGGCATTTATTGAAAACGAAGGTCTTCTACCAGGCAAAGTCACTTAGTTGATTTTACCCGCGTGGTAGATGACCTGGAAATGACTGCAGAAGAAGACATCTAAACTATTATCCTATTTGAGATTGCAGCAATTTTTGACACCCTGGACAATCACATCTTCTATCATCGAAAGTAGGGTTTGGTAGTAAGGTCCTTGACTAGAACTCATCATTACAGGACATGGGGCACTGACACAAGGCTACTCTACCTCTTCTCCAGTTAAAATGACATGGGAAACCCCACAAAGCTTCACCACTAATTCCTTTTCAATCTCATATGTGTACACTTCCTGATGCCGATCTTACTTCTGATTATAGGCATCATTTATATATCTATGCAGACGATAAAGAAATGTAACTGAGATTCGGCCAGTTCAGCCATGGTCCATACATTGAAGTCCTGTTTTGAGGTGCGTGCCATCTGGATGCAGTGCTTTCTTTTAATAGTTTGTAATAATTATTTTATCGCAGTCAGCTAATATCTGAATTAAAGGCCAATTAAATCGTATGCAGAACACTCATGTGCTGAATCAGAAGTTCTTGTACATGTGATGGCACTGGATGTTGGAAAGATTTGACTGGATGCTTTATCTATCATTTTGATGCTGTATTTAATAGCGCTGAACAAGAAGGAAGGCAGGAGATCACCTGCTCCTTCAGGAACAACATTCGGTTCGAAATGCTTTATTCGGTATATAAAAATATAACCATATAGCAGACAAGATAAAATTATACATTGTAATACATGTAGAAAAAAAATACAGTGTACTATTTTGATTTTGGCCTTTCAAAACTGTACAAGGGCTTGAGGTTATTCTCCACAGACAAATACATTTAAAATCATTTTAAACCGGTGTACAAAAATCACATTGTGATAATTCATGCCAACCTAGGGATAATTATTTGTAATAGTTCCTAATGGTACAATTTAAGGCTCATGGAAAATATAGTTCCTACAATAGTCCAAGAATAAAAATGCAATTAAAGTGCCCTGTGCTAATAACAATAACAATAAAACAATATACACTTATTTCATTTACTAAAATGTTTTGCAGTGGAATCAAATAACTCATGGTCATACAATAATTGATTTCCTTGCAGGTACAACATTCAGAGCAAGGTCATTTTTATGACCAGCAGAGCAGCAATCATGGTCCTATTTTCGATGGTGAATGGGGTCTCCCAGAAGTTTCTAAAGCTCTGGCTATTTTTGGGACACTCACCAATCACCTGGCACACACAGTCTTACAAAAGCTAATCTAGTCCTGGGTTGTGGCATCCCAGTCACTTTAATGTAAATGAGGCATAATCAGTGCCAAAGACTTTTCATATGATGCCTTGATTTCTAAGAGTTCAATTTGTTGAGAGTTAACCTCTTCGCCGCTAATGACAAGGGTAACTCGTCATGGAGTTTCCATTGATTTCAATGGAAATTACATTGAAGCACCAGAAGGACCATAGCATCCAAGTGGTTAAATCCAATTAAGGCATTAACAGACACATGTTTAACAATTTTCTAGATAAAGCATAAAGCTCATTATTAAAACATTAAGAAGTGGGTTTCTGGAGATATATATATATATATATATATATATATATATCTTTCCAAGAATTTCTCCACAATTCACGAAGAAAATGCAGGACACCCAGAGCTCTTGTGAAGGTATTTTAATCACAGCAGACGGAAAAGGTCTCACGACGCGTTTCACCACTTAAGGCTTGATCACGCTCGCCTCAAATGTGCTGTCAGCCATATTTAAACCCACAACACCACGTGTAAGAACATTCAATGCAACAAATGGACGGACATCTTTTAGCGATGTGCGCGGACAGGAAATGATTACAAGTTATCATTATACTACATTTTAACAACCGTAAATTCATTGTTATTGATGTAGTCGATGAATAACCCATTAATAATGATTATTATGCGTTTTAACATTCAGAAATGAAAAAAAGGGAAGAAAATTAACATCACCTTAAAAATTCCTGATTTAAATACCGCCACATTCTTAAATGTAGTGACACCAAAAAACCACTATTAACACAGAACAACGCCGAATAAGCGGCATTCCGCCGTCAAATGCATCACTAGCCGTGATTGGTCGTATACATGTAAACAGTGTTACCATTGGTCGCGTTGTTACTATGGTACCTGTAAACATCAACAAAGATCTTACTAAACGGTAATGTACCGTAGCGTGTCTGTTAAAGAATTGCAATAAAGACAAAAGACGGGCATAAACCAATTCGTCCGGGTACTAACACGTATTCCAAGTTAGTTATATGCTATACATGCATCATACAATACCGCCCCAGTGGGCATGCAAACATAATACCGCCCCAGTGGGCAAATAGGTAGAGATCCGAGGACAGCTGTATGGTCAAGTCCCATTGGAATGTCAAAGCAATGTCCATCATAGTGTCACAAAGTTCACAATGTCATCACTCCGTCCGTTGTTGTGCATTGAGTGAAATCTAAAACAATGAAAGTTTATAATATTAAAATACAGTTGAAGACCTCTGACATATTCACAGTTGTCAAATACATTTATTCATGAAGATGTATTGCCAATTCTTCACTTGTGTTTAACCCTTTAGGACTGAGGCAATCGAAATCAACAATGTATTTTGATTCCAATTTTCTCAAAGACAGTTCTCTGTCACCTCCACGTATACCAAGATCTACTGTGTCAATAACCACCATGCGGACCAATTTCTCATTCTGCATGTGTTTCTCACAAAAATGTCTTGCTATGGGGTATTGCTTGTTGTTATTGTGGATCGCACGTAGATGTTCTAAAACCCTTTTCTTGGCTTCGTGTTTGGTACTGCCTACATACCACTTGTCACAAGGACAAATTAATATGTAGACGCTGTATGGTGTATTGCAGGTAAGGTGTTTACGTATGGTGAACTGTCTATTGGTGTTAGGTACTGTCAAAGACATACAGTCGAAACTTTGTTTGCAAGCCTTGCATTTGCGACACCGCTTAAAGCCCCCTTCATGTCGATTATTGTTAGTCACACTAGAAGTGACATAATTGTGGCTTAACTCACTCTTCAGAGATCTACCTCTCCGAAAGGTAATCTGGGGATTATCACTCACATGTTTTTTGAGATGTGTGTCGGTCAGCAAGACATGCCAGTGTTTTTTGAAGATGTTACGAACTTGGTTTGCTTGCCCTGAAAAGGTTGTGATGAATCTCACTTTTTGTTCATCAGATTCCACTATTCTGGGGTGCAATAATTCCTCTCTGTTTTTGCCTTCAACGCGTTCTTTAGCTCGAAGGATCATTTGTTTTGTATAGCCTCGACAAAGAAAACGTTGGCACATAATCTTGCTCTCTTGTTCATAGGCAGCTTGAGTGTTACAATTCCGTTTAGCCCGGAGAAGTTCTCCGTAGGGAATGCTACAAACCAAATTTCTGGGGTGACAGCTGTTAGCATTTAGTATGCTGTTACCCGCAGTTGGTTTGCGAAATAGTCTGGTATTAAGTTGTCCATTAAGGACCTCTACCTTTATATCCAGAAACTCCACAGTTTCTTTACTGGAATTGCCAGTGAGAGTTAGATTAAGAGTGTTACAGTTCAATTTGTCAATGAATTCAGACAGAGAGGTGTCACTGCCACACCAAATGAAAAAAATATCATCGATATATCTCAGCCACAGGGCAACGTTGTCAAATTCTGCCATCTCCCGGACGACCTGCTCCTCCCACCATCCCATGTATAGATTGGCATAGGATGGCGCAAAGCAGGTCCCCATGGCTGTGCCCTGTGACTGTCGATACAAGATGTCGTTGAAAAAAAAGAAATTATTTTTGAGACAAAAGTCTATCATAGACAAAATCATTTCGGAGTGTCTCAGATAGGAAATTGATCGGGTTTTCAGAAAGTGTCTAACAGCTTCTAAGCCAGACTGATGTTGGATGCTGGTATATAGACTGTTGACGTCTAGTGTGACCAGGATGTAATCAGCCTCCCAATGTAGACCATTGATAGTGGTCAAAAAATGGGTAGTATCCTTGATGTAAGACGGTAAGGCTAGCACATATGATCGTAAATAATGATCGATGTATTTGGACGTGTGCTCTAAAAGCGATCCAATCGAGGAAACAATAGGGCGACCAGCGGGTGTGATGGGGTTTTTGTGGAGCTTGGGAAGAAGGTACAATATTGGTGTCTTAGGATGGGCACAATACAGATATTGGAACTCTTCTCTTTCTAACAGTCCCTTATCTTGCCAATCAACCAATAATTCCCTGAAAGCTATATTAGATCTTGACAATTCATCACAATTGACTCTACAATAGCATTCAGTGTCACTCAATTGGCGTAATCCCTCTTTCAGATATTCTTCCTTATCTTGCACCACCACATTTCCCCCCTTATCACTCTGTCTGATAACAATGGTATCATCATTTTTGAGATTGTCCAGAGCCATCATTTGTTCCAATGTCAAATTTTTACTATTCCAAGATGCCTTTTGGTAACGGATTCTCATCAGATCTTTCAAAACCCCTTTCTCAAAGATCTCAATTGCATCGCATTGAATAGCTGGTAGAAAGATAGATTTAGGTTTAAATTTGGAACCAGGATTGATTCCAACATCCATCCCCCAAGTATCAGGGTCCAAAATATGGTTCCCAGCATCTGAGTTGGGATCAATGATCTGTAACAGTTCTAAATCACTTATATCAAGATTGCTTATAGTGGTTGCAGTACTCACAGTTTCCACAATCCTGGGTTTCGTCTCAAACCATTTCTTCAGCTTGAGTTTCCTGGAGAAAAGGAACAGGTCAATCCGGGTGTCAGCAAAGTTCATATTTGAAGTGGGGCAAAAGGAAAGTCCTAACTCCAAGGTGCTCTTTTCGACTTGTGTCAGGACTCTTTGCGAAAGATTAACGACTGTTAAATTCATTTCGTGTTTTTGCTCCGTGTCGACATTCCCATTGGAGCCTTGTTTCCGCCTTGCCCTCCTCTTTTTGGCTTGCTTGTTCCGGTGGTTCCGCCTCTGTTGCCACGTCCTCTTCCCCTTTGCGGAGTCGTATCCTGGTACGTTTCTGCCCGAGTTTTGTTCAACATCTGGAACTGAATTAAAAAGTTGGGGTTTTTTGATACCCCCGTTGCCACATCTTGGTTGCCCTCAGTATTGGATGCATCCGACAGATTCCCATCCGAGATATCACTCTCCACCACTTCTTTAACTGGGCTCATTGGTTGAATTGCTAAGCCTGTGCTTTTGTCAAATAGGTGGTCATACTTTTTCTGGAAAGTCAGAGTCCGACCACATGCATAGTCTTTATAATCACGGATAAACTTGCGTTGCTTTTTGGCTGTTATTTCCTCCTCAAGTTTACCCATTTTTGTGGTTAATTTATTGAGGAATTCCTCTAATGCCTCTTTTGACATCAGCGCACTAATTTCGGCAGTTAGTTCGTCTATTTCTGCAAGGATTTTCGCTCTATCCTTTAAAGCATATTTCACTAATATGCGCATCATCGTCATTGAGCAGGATGCCGAATTGTCTGACCATTCCTGGAGCATATCGGCATCAGGATCCTCATATGTGATCCTGATGCCGATATGCTCCAGGAATGGTCAGACAATTCGGCATCCTGCTCAATGACGATGATGCGCATATTAGTGAAATATGCTTTAAAGGATAGAGCGAAAATCCTTGCAGAAATAGACGAACTAACTGCCGAAATTAGTGCGCTGATGTCAAAAGAGGCATTAGAGGAATTCCTCAATAAATTAACCACAAAAATGGGTAAACTTGAGGAGGAAATAACAGCCAAAAAGCAACGCAAGTTTATCCGTGATTATAAAGACTATGCATGTGGTCGGACTCTGACTTTCCAGAAAAAGTATGACCACCTATTTGACAAAAGCACAGGCTTAGCAATTCAACCAATGAGCCCAGTTAAAGAAGTGGTGGAGAGTGATATCTCGGATGGGAATCTGTCGGATGCATCCAATACTGAGGGCAACCAAGATGTGGCAACGGGGGTATCAAAAAACCCCAACTTTTTAATTCAGTTCCAGATGTTGAACAAAACTCGGGCAGAAACGTACCAGGATACGACTCCGCAAAGGGGAAGAGGACGTGGCAACAGAGGCGGAACCACCGGAACAAGCAAGCCAAAAAGAGGAGGGCAAGGCGGAAACAAGGCTCCAATGGGAATGTCGACACGGAGCAAAAACACGAAATGAATTTAACAGTCGTTAATCTTTCGCAAAGAGTCCTGACACAAGTCGAAAAGAGCACCTTGGAGTTAGGACTTTCCTTTTGCCCCACTTCAAATATGAACTTTGCTGACACCCGGATTGACCTGTTCCTTTTCTCCAGGAAACTCAAGCTGAAGAAATGGTTTGAGACGAAACCCAGGATTGTGGAAACTGTGAGTACTGCAACCACTATAAGCAATCTTGATATAAGTGATTTAGAACTGTTACAGATCATTGATCCCAACTCAGATGCTGGGAACCATATTTTGGACCCTGATACTTGGGGGATGGATGTTGGAATCAATCCTGGTTCCAAATTTAAACCTAAATCTATCTTTCTACCAGCTATTCAATGCGATGCAATTGAGATCTTTGAGAAAGGGGTTTTGAAAGATCTGATGAGAATCCGTTACCAAAAGGCATCTTGGAATAGTAAAAATTTGACATTGGAACAAATGATGGCTCTGGACAATCTCAAAAATGATGATACCATTGTTATCAGACAGAGTGATAAGGGGGGAAATGTGGTGGTGCTAGATAAGGAAGAATATCTGAAAGAGGGATTACGCCAATTGAGTGACACTGAATGCTATTGTAGAGTCAATTGTGATGAATTGTCAAGATCTAATATAGCTTTCAGGGAAATATTGGTTGATTGGCAAGATAAGGGACTGTTAGAAAGAGAAGAGTTCCAATATCTGTATTGTGCCCATCCTAAGACACCAATATTGTACCTTCTTCCCAAGCTCCACAAAAACCCCATCACACCCCCTGGTCGCCCTATTGTTTCCTCGATTGGATCGCTTTTAGAGCACACGTCCAAATACATCGATCATTATTTACGATCATATGTGCTAGCCTTACCGTCTTACATCAAGGATACTACCCATTTTTTGACCACTATCAATGGTCTACATTGGGAGGCCGATTACATCCTGGTCACACTAGACGTCAACAGTCTATATACCAGCATCCAACATCAGTCTGGCTTAGAAGCTGTTAGACACTTTCTGAAAACCCGATCAATTTCCTATCTGAGACACTCCGAAATGATTTTGTCTATGATAGACTTTTGTCTCAAAAATAATTTCTTTTTTTTCAACGGCATCTTGTATCGACAGTCACAGGGCACAGCCATGGGGACCTGCTTTGCGCCATCCTATGCCAATCTATACATGGGATGGTGGGAGGAGCAGGTCGTCCGGGAGATGGCAGAATTTGACAACGTTGCCCTGTGGCTGAGATATATCGATGATATTTTTTTCATTTGGTGTGGCAGTGACACCTCTCTGTCTGAATTCATTGACAAATTGAACTGTAACACTCTTAATCTAACTCTCACTGGCAATTCCAGTAAAGAAACTGTGGAGTTTCTGGATATAAAGGTAGAGGTCCTTAATGGACAACTTAATACCAGACTATTTCGCAAACCAACTGCGGGTAACAGCATACTAAATGCTAACAGCTGTCACCCCAGAAATTTGGTTTGTAGCATTCCCTACGGAGAACTTCTCCGGGCTAAACGGAATTGTAACACTCAAGCTGCCTATGAACAAGAGAGCAAGATTATGTGCCAACGTTTTCTTTGTCGAGGCTATACAAAACAAATGATCCTTCGAGCTAAAGAACGCGTTGAAGGCAAAAACAGAGAGGAATTATTGCACCCCAGAATAGTGGAATCTGATGAACAAAAAGTGAGATTCATCACAACCTTTTCAGGGCAAGCAAACCAAGTTCGTAACATCTTCAAAAAACACTGGCATGTCTTGCTGACCGACACACATCTCAAAAAACATGTGAGTGATAATCCCCAGATTACCTTTCGGAGAGGTAGATCTCTGAAGAGTGAGTTAAGCCACAATTATGTCACTTCTAGTGTGACTAACAATAATCGACATGAAGGGGGCTTTAAGCGGTGTCGCAAATGCAAGGCTTGCAAACAAAGTTTCGACTGTATGTCTTTGACAGTACCTAACACCAATAGACAGTTCACCATACGTAAACACCTTACCTGCAATACACCATACAGCGTCTACATATTAATTTGTCCTTGTGACAAGTGGTATGTAGGCAGTACCAAACACGAAGCCAAGAAAAGGGTTTTAGAACATCTACGTGCGATCCACAATAACAACAAGCAATACCCCATAGCAAGACATTTTTGTGAGAAACACATGCAGAATGAGAAATTGGTCCGCATGGTGGTTATTGACACAGTAGATCTTGGTATACGTGGAGGTGACAGAGAACTGTCTTTGAGAAAATTGGAATCAAAATACATTGTTGATTTCGATTGCCTCAGTCCTAAAGGGTTAAACACAAGTGAAGAATTGGCAATACATCTTCATGAATAAATGTATTTGACAACTGTGAATATGTCAGAGGTCTTCAACTGTATTTTAATATTATAAACTTTCATTGTTTTAGATTTCACTCAATGCACAACAACGGACGGAGTGATGACATTGTGAACTTTGTGACACTATGATGGACATTGCTTTGACATTCCAATGGGACTTGACCATACAGCTGTCCTCGGATCTCTACCTATTTGCCCACTGGGGCGGTATTATGTTTGCATGCCCACTGGGGCGGTATTGTATGATGCATGTATAGCATATAACTAACTTGGAATACGTGTTAGTACCCGGACGAATTGGTTTATGCCCGTCTTTTGTCTTTATTGCAATTCTTTAACAGACACGCTACGGTACATTACCGTTTAGTAAGATCTTTGTTGATGTTTACAGGTACCATAGTAACAACGCGACCAATGGTAACACTGTTTACATGTATACGACCAATCACGGCTAGTGATGCATTTGACGGCGGAATGCCGCTTATTCGGCGTTGTTCTGTGTTAATAGTGGTTTTTTGGTGTCACTACATTTAAGAATGTGGCGGTATTTAAATCAGGAATTTTTAAGGTGATGTTAATTTTCTTCCCTTTTTTTCATTTCTGAATGTTAAAACGCATAATAATCATTATTAATGGGTTATTCATCGACTACATCAATAACAATGAATTTACGGTTGTTAAAATGTAGTATAATGATAACTTGTAATCATTTCCTGTCCGCGCACATCGCTAAAAGATGTCCGTCCATTTGTTGCATTGAATGTTCTTACACGTGGTGTTGTGGGTTTAAATATGGCTGACAGCACATTTGAGGCGAGCGTGATCAAGCCTTAAGTGGTGAAACGCGTCGTGAGACCTTTTCCGTCTGCTGTGATTAAAATACCTTCACAAGAGCTCTGGGTGTCCTGCATTTTCTTCGTGAATTGTGGAGAAATTCTTGGAAAGACATTTCATGCCTGCCGGTGGCCTGGCGGGACCGCCCTGTGACAGCCGTACTTGTTTACCGGCATTTGGGGAGAGAAAAAAAAAATATATATATATATATATATATATATATATATATATAGGCAGAGTATGCCCAGACGTGGGTCCTTTGCTCACTTCGCCATTGGATTCAAGCTTGCCTGGCTGGTGAGGGGTGTTACACCGAAACCGGTCCCAGAATGCTTATTTCTGGTCCAGGGAGAACATGGCTTGATACCAACATTCAGTATTTTTGGGTCCCCAACACTACTTTCAGGGAGTGGTCCAAAACTTGGTTAACCTTCACTTTAGCTAGAATTTAAAGACCTGTGACCCAAGTGTGTTCCATTTGCCCAAGGCATAATACACTTGTTTGTTCATTTGAGTTAGTCAGCAGTCTGCCCCCTTTAATTACTGATGTTATCCTCCCATCTGAGTATAAAACTATTGACTCACAGCCACTGAAATTTAAGGTCACATTTTAAGGATTCAACCACTGCCACTCCTAAACCAGGAGCAAAAGGAATCCATACAACTGCTTTGTTTCCACCCCAGAATTCTGAGACACTTTGTTTTACTTTTGCAGAGTTACTGTATCACTCATTACCAACCTGCTACTGTATTTCCCTCTATGGACAAGTTTTCAGTGTTCACTATTACCAGGATTGCAACTAGTAAAGGGTTGTTATCACCTTGCAATTTAATCATATTTTGGCCAGTGACAGCAGACAATCCATTCAATATTTTCCTTTGTGCACTGGAGATGAATGGTGAGCGGTATAGTCCCTTGACAGACTTTGAGGCTCCCGCTGAACTGATATCAAAGTTAAGAAGTAAAAAATAGCAACAGAGGAGTAAGACACATTTGGTCCGACAAATATCACATATAATACTCACACTCTTAAAGGTTTTACTTTAAGCATTTTTGCCATACTGAAGTCAATATAGTAGAATTCCATTAATCATAAATCGGAGCACAAAGCTCAATTAAAGTACAGAATTAATCAGGAACTCAGTAAAGTTCAGATCAGCAAAATGCAGAGCATAATGAAAGAGAAATCCAGCATAGATGTGCCTTCTAAGGTAAGCAGAAATGGTTGTCTCCTCTCATAGCACGAAATTACACTTGTATAGGGTTCGGAACAAAGGATTTCATACATTCAGTACAAGTACATGTTTCACAGGTTCTTAATCAATTAGAATAAGGCAAAAGAAGAACTGTACAAAAAAATAGGTCAAAAGAGACACATTCCAATAAAATCCAGACAGAGTTCTCATTATTATACTACATGGAGTATCTCACAGGCGTCCACACATGGAACATAAATTGTTACAAAGTATGTGGTTTCCATGGGACGGCTAGGTTAGACCTTAAGTAGGTACATTTTGTTCAGAACAGTCTGTGAAAGTCGTTGTGTTTCTCATCAGGGTGCATTTGGTTTTTATTCTAGTTAAGTGCTTTCCAAACTGTGGGTCATGACCCACCGGTGGGTGGTGGGTCAGAAACGGCAATACATAGAGATGCCTTTAAATTCTGTATTTATCTTGTCATATTTGCTGCGCTTCAAAGACAGAAATCAAACAACAGGCTGTGTCTTCTGACAGATTTCTGCTTATCTTTTTAACATGAGGATTGGTGTCTTCAAACATTTCGCACTTTGCAGTCAGAAAAAGAAAAGTGAAGTAAATTCTGTGACAATCTTCCTGGGGTACAAGGAGAGTGAAAGGAAAGGATGTAGGATGTAATTTTTTGTAACATCAAACAAAATAAAAAATACCTGTAAAATGTGAACTGTACACATTCAGCTGTTAGGAAAGCAATTCAATTAGCTATAAGCATGAATGTAACACTTTTTTATGCATTTTGCAGTATGATGGCGAGAAAGACTTTTATAGGATCAAAAAAAACATCAAGACACTTTAGCTGGTGCTGCACAAAAGATAAATATTCAGTGATACCACATTTTTCCACAATATATGTGTGCGCAATATGGTTTTAGCAATGAACTGTACATCTGTACGAGTTTCATGGACATTTCAATGGTGCAGTCTGTAATGCTCCCACACAATGCCTGAGTCAAATTTAAAACTAAGTGGCCCTGGTAAGTTTGTAAATCTAAAAATTGGGTTGTGGTTCTAAAAAAATTGGGAAACACTGTTCTCGTAGGACAGGGAAATGCAAGCCTATTCATGTGATACAATGAAACGTTACAGAAAAAGATGGCTTCTGAGGCCTAGTTTGTCTAAAGTTAGCTCAAGTATGGGTGTTTTATCACAGCAAAGCATTCTGCAAACATTCTAGCAAAACAGCTTCCTCACAGGCGGGTCATGATTCTACAGTGCTGAGTTTGTATGGTGGCACGATTGACAGCCACATGCATCAAGCTGAAAACGGTCGCAAACGGGCAGATTCTCAGAATCTGCCCCTTTGCGACCAGTATTTTTGTATTTGGGATGCATCCTCCCAAATGCAAAAATCGCAATTTAAGGAATCTCTAAATTGCGATTCCTTAAATTGCGATTACATTTAAGGAATCCCAAATCGAGATTCCTTAAATGCAATGAATCAAAGTAAAAAAATTAGCGATTTCGCTAATAGAAGTAGCAAATTACCATGAAGTTCAACTTCATGGTAATTTGCAAAAACTTTGAAAAATGCACTTTTGTGCATTTTTCAAAGTTTCATGTTGCGCACACACGTGCCCTAAGGGCATGTGTGTGCGCAACATATGTGCACACATCAATTTCAGGGGTGCAACAGGGTGTCCTTTGGACACCCCTGCACCCTTGAAATTGCATTCTCAATTTGAGATTCGCTAAATTGTGATTCGCAAATTGAGAATGTCTTCCCATTCATTGCTATGGGGAGGTATTCCTTAATTGTGACTCGCAATTTGCGAATCGCAATTAAGGAATATTAAGAAATCGCAAATGTTTTGCGATTTCTTCATGCGTAGCCTTTTGCTATTCCTTATTAGCGAATCCTTATTTTTCGCTAATAAGGAATCACAAATGGCATTGTTGATGCATGTGGGCCTAAGACTCAGAAAGTTGACTATTTTTGTACTGGGGTAAAATTAAACCATATTTTGTGGTGCTCAGCATACCTCCTGTAATGAAATCCACAATAAAGAGCTTTTTCATTTGGAAGGCCATACTTTGTGTACTGGCTCCTCCACTTCATTGCTCCCACACTCATTGTTCTACAGTTCGGATACACGTACCCTTTTAGCTGGGGTAGAGACAAACATGTTAGATTCTTCCCGGTATCATGCCAGCATCATACAGTTGCTTGAGCTGCTTACGGTACAAAAGACATTTTTCCCTACTCAATCCAGCCTTCTAACATATTGCCCATTACATTTCTACAACCTTTAATGATTGTAACCCCCAACTACTCCCCCAAAGCACCGGACAACTTCACATGGACTGCCAAAAGGCATCCCGTGTTTCCTCCTAGTCGATGGTACAGTGCTGCTGCATCCTATTGCTCTGCTCTTGTATGGACTGTAAAAAAAGCATAATGGGAAGTAACCTGTGGCCCGAGGCTACAGCATGGAAATTTCCCTCACTGCATCCTCTCTTTTACATGATTGATGGCATCATTACCTTGTCATCAGCAACAAAGAACTCATATAAGTTCACAGTGCCCAGCATGAAAGATGCCTTGAGCCTCGCCAGTAGGTAGTTATAGTTAGGATCTACTTTCCAAAGGAAATCCGCAACATTCTATTGGGAATAACTTTGGCGCCGGTGGATGAATCTTCGTGAATTTCTCAAAGTAGGTGGCCCGCTCCGCTCCTTCCCTGAAAATGTGGGGGGGGGGATTCGTCAAGCGGGGGCCGAGATAAAAGGGGGGTCCCAAAACGTGTTTTCTCCATGTTAATTTCCATAGGGCGGTCGAACTCACTTTTAGCCCGAATGGCTGAATGGATTTCCACCAAACTTGACAAAATTGTAGGGACTGGTAGCCCGATGTGCCTTTGCTATGTCTCAAGATATGTGCTCCAGTGGATTTTGAGTAATTTAGGTCCAAAAAAAAATATATATCTATAGGCGCGCCCCGGTACGCGCACCGGGGAGCGCACCGGGCATGCTACGCGACCTGCGCACGGAAAGCTGATTGGCTCTCGGGTGTCTGTACACATTCGAAACAGTCCGGAGCGGCCGCCATCTTGTGTCTCCGTAGGATCGAGACACAAGAGGTGGCAAAAACAAAGGGGGAAATGACCATAAGGGGGCAGAGTAGACCCCCCCTGATCCCCTAGGTTTGATGTGGGGGCTATAAAAGGGCCCCGCGGGGCAAATTTAAAAAAAAAAAAAAAACGATTTGCGCGGGGGGAGCGCCCGGTACGCGCACCCGGGAGCGTAGCATGGGGAAAACCCAGTTTATTCACTGCGTCATCTCTACGACCCTTTCTTGCGTCAATACACCCCTTTTGCATACATTACACCTGACGTAGGTATAATGTGGCGCAGGGGTTTTACAAAGTGAAGCATCTACCTAGATGCGTCACTTTGTAAATATAACTCAATAAGGTGCATGTTTTATGCTGCTGATGCGTCACAAAAAGTGACGTACCGGTGGCGTAAAAGTGACGCATGGCCTTATAAATGAGGCCTTCAGTCTTCTACTCATGCGTCATATTAAATATATGACGTATTATGTCGCAAGTACTTACAGATACGTCAGTATTTCAGACGTATCTGTAAGCGCAAAAGTGATGCATTGCTGGAGTGTGTCACAAAAATGATGCAACTCCAGCAATGCATCCTTTCACATGGGGCCAGGCCCCATGTGAGAGGGCCTGCACGCCTGCTGTGAAACAGGCGTAAGATTTGGGCGCAACAGCGTCATAAAAGTGACGCAGTGATATCTCATAGATTTCACTGGTTCACCTCTACGACCCTTTCTTGCGTCAATACGTCCCTTTTGCATACATTACAACTGACATAACGTATAATGTGGCGCAGGGGCTTACAAAGTGACACATCTATCTAGATGCGTCACTTTGTAAATATGACTGAATAAAGGCATTTTTTACAGACTGGTGCGTCACAAAAAGTGACGCACCGGTGGCGTTAAAGTGACGCATGGCCTCATAAATGAGGCCTTCAGTCTTCTAGTCATGCGTCATATTTTCTTTTCTTTGAATATCCACATTCCCCATGTTCACTCTCCTTCTCCTTACTTTCCTTCCCAACACTCACCTTTTTTCAGTCCCCCTACTTCACTTCCTTTCTCCTCTCATACCTTTCTGTTCTTTCTTACTCATTTTCCTTTCCATTATCAATGCACTCCACTTCACTTACTCTTTTTTCATTTTTTTAAGAATATAGCTCTTTGATGAGAATTGGAGGTAGTTCTGAAAAGAACTTTTTTTTTCTTCTTTTTTCTTTTTTTAGAACAAAAACAAAAACAGGGAATGGAAACTGCTCAACAGGAGCAAAAAAAACTAAAAAAGTTAGGGCTGGGAACGGCAGCGATGGTTCTCCAATGCTCGAACCATGAGCAGAACACTTTGCTCCCCAATGGTAAGTAGCTGATCGCAGTATCTGCATTTCAGGACGCCTTTGTTGAATGCAGGCTGAATGTTTGGAACCAGCTCTTGCGATCGCACCCTCACTGAAGTAGTTGCTCCTCCGGTGGATGTAGAGGTCCCATCACTGGGAACCTCTTGTGCCAGAGCCCTGACACTTTCCCGGGCAAAATTCTGGGGGTGCCTCCTCTCCACATGGCGAAGCATTGTGGAGTTCCCAAAAGAATATTTCTTAGTGGGGTCACCCCATGACAGGACTGTGTGGCAGATCCTGCACTCCACTTTTGGAGCATTGACCTTCTTCTGGTCATCTGGTATGGAAAATAATTTACAGATGAAATGCTCTTTGACTTTCGGCTGAGGTGGCTCTTCATCAATTAATTCAGGCTCATCTTCACTGCTGGATGGTCTGGCAGCCATGATTATCCAAGAAAGATCCAAGAGCAAAAACACAGGTCTTTCAGTCACAAAAGTGAAAGAAGAAGTGAAGGAAATGGGTGGGGATTTCATTCTTTGTAAAAAAAAACTGTTAGCAACCAATGAAAAGTGTTATTTTAAGGTCACATGACTTGACGCGCTGACGCTGCGCGCACCGGAGCGCTTCCGGGGGCGCCTACGTGGCGCGAACGTAGGCGCTTCCGGGGGCGCATACGCGGTGCGAACGTAGGCGCTTCCGGGGGCGCTTACGCGGCGCGCCGAAGTGACGTTTTGATAGTTTCACGGAAATGCAAAATTATTTTAATTTCCTTATTCAAAAAAACTGCTTTTATATGTATGGTACTAAATGTCTTGCGTTATTATTTACTTTTCATTCATATTTTTTTACACGAACGCAAGTAGCGCTCTGGGTGCGCTTTCCGGAGAGCTTACATGTGCGCGGACCCAGAGCACCCCAAGAAAATATGATACAAAAAAAAAATATATATATTATTAAAAAAATAATACTAATTAATACTCACACAAAACAGCAAATTAAAAAAAATCGTAGGTTACAAACTCGATATAGAAAGGAATTAGCATTTAAAAAACCTATGAAATTCACTGAAAAAACCATAGGTTTCACACCAGTTATAGTTAGGAATTAGCATTTAAAAAACCTATTAAATTCACAGAAAAAACCATAGGTTTCACACCAGTTATAGTTACCTGGAAATTTTACTGACATAAAACCATTGAAATTCCCACGTTATAGTTAGTTGGACTCACTATAACTTGCGCGCCTGCAATGCACTGCTGATGATGTCACATATTACATCACTCATGACATGGTCAGTGACATTACTCATGACATCACTGATGACACCATCCTTGTGACAGAGTGACAGACCTCCTTTCAGTGTAATGTAACCCTTGAAACACATATTCAAAAATAGAAACTAACATTTTCAAAAACATGGAGATACCCATACCAGTTACAACAACCAATTCAGTAATTCCGCCATCTATATACACATCCACTCATTCACCAACAGTTCTATATAGTCACTCATACATATACTCACTCATCATATGTAGTGATACACCTATACATCCTGTTACACACCGACAGTCATCCAAAAGTTACTCACACATGCAAATAAACTATTAAACATCCATTTATTTGCATATACAGCTATACACACACTACCACCCTACTTCTAAGGTAACTTACACATACTTACTCTCTTAAACAATCACTTATAGAAACACATACTTATTTAAACAGGAACTCTTACAATCTCTCACTCTCACATTTACTCACTTATATACATCAATACTCACATATACTAGATTAAAACATATGTAGTTACTGATAAAAACACTAGTGAGACAGTCATTCACTCACTAACACACACATATACACATTCATCCACCCATACAGTCCTGCACATAAGCTGTCTTCAAAACACATACAAACAGTGAGTCAGTCATTGATGCATCTATGTGCTAAGTAATACCCCCACCAAACCATACAGACACTCATACTGATACTAAAAAAAATCTAATAACCCATATACACACACATGTAGCTACTCACCAACCCATGCAGCCACTTATACAAAGTGAAACACTGATACAAACATTTAAATATTTAAACATTACTCGCTAATATATGTATTCACTAAGATACACTTAATTAGCCAGTTAATCAATCAAATTTTTTTTTTTAAACATCTATTTAGACACTTATTTGAACATTTATTCTTCCATCCACCTTTACAAATACATATATAAAACATATTTATTTTTCAGAAAGACACACATTCACTGGATGGTGTCATCAGTGATGTCATGAGTGATGTCACTGACCATGTCATGAGTGATGTAATATGTGACATCATCAGCAGTGCATTGCAGGCGCGCAAGTTATAGTGAGTCCAACTAACTATAACGTGGGAATTTCAATGGTTTTATGTCAGTAAAATTTCCAGGTAACTATAATTGGTGTGAAACCTATGTTTTTTTCAGTGAATATATATATATATATATATATATATATATATATATATATATATATATATATATATATATATATATATTCACTGAAAAAACCATAGGTTATAGACCATATATAGTTAGGAATTCGCATTCACAAAACCTTATTTTACTCACACAAAACCATTGAAATTCCATATATAGTTAGTTGCACTAACTATATATCGCGCACCCGCAATCCACTGCTGATGATGTCACATATTACATCATTCATGACATGGTCAGTGACATCACTGATGACATCACTGATGACATCTCAAATGACATCACTGATGACATCTCAAATGGCATCACTGATGACATCACTGATGACATCTCATTTGACATTACTGATCACATCACTGATGATATCATTCATGTGATAATACGATGAACCTCTTCAGACTCTAATATAACCTTAGATACAATCAGTGTAAACAGACACTCACAGACTGTCACTCATCCATGGAGTTACTCACACACCTAGTCAGTCATGCAAAGAATCAATCACACCTCCATTTCCTCAACTATACAGTTATACAAACTTTACTTATTCAAACATATACTAACACATATTTACTTTCTTATACAATCCCTGATACAAGTTCACAATGATCCATACAGCCACTCACACATTCACTGGCTCTTATGCACAGTTATTTATATATGTCAACTCTCACATGTACTGTGTTTTACATATGTACTTACTTTGACATGTAGCACTGAGATATCCATTCACTCACCAATACACTCATGCACACAGTCAACCGCCCATACAGCTGTTTCCACATGCACTTTTGAAACCATACATCTAGTGAATCAACTGCTCACACATCTATGCACAGAGTCATACACCTCCCAGCCACCCACACACACACTCAGTCTCCCATACAAATACTTGGGCAACCAATCAATAACCCATATAGTTACTCATATAGCTACTTATCAACACATGCAACAGTTTACAGAACAACAGACATAATGAAGCACAAATTAAGACAGTTTAGTCACTAACCCATGCACTCAGTAAGACACATTTAATCACTCACTCATACAGTCAGTCATGCACCTACTAAATCTTTCATCCAGACACTTATACATCCACTCATTCTTCAATATGTAAGACATATTTTAACTTTACAGAAACATACAGTCACTGGATGTTGTCATCAGTGATGTCATCAGTGATGTCATTTGAGATGTCATCAGTGATGTCATCAGTGATGTCACTGACCATGTCATGAATGATGTAATATGTGACATCATCAGCAGTGGATTGCGGGTGCGCGATATATAGTTAGTGCAACTAACTATATATGGAATTTCAATGGTTTTGTGTGAGTAAAATAAGGTTTTGTAAATGTGAATTCCTAACTATATATGGTCTATAACCTATGGTTTTTTCAGTGAATTTTCAAGGTTTTGTAAATGCTAATTCCTAACTATATATGGTCTATAACCTATGGTTTTTTCAGTGAATTTTCAAGGTTTTGTAAATGCTAATTCCTAACTATATATGGTCTATAGCCTATGGTTTTTTCAGTGAATATATATATATACATACATATATAAACATATATCATCTGTATATCTATATAAATACAAACATAAATGCATGCATACATATACTTATATGCATACAGATGCATGTTATTTACATGAAAGTTGAAAAAACACTAATAAAAGCAAAGCTAAAAAGCCACCTCATTACAAACAGAATGGCTTTAACTTAAACGAGGGCGAGATCTATTGCATTTTCAATGCTTGTTTACTTTGGTTCCATCAAGAAGGCATTCAGATGTGTCACACATTTGCCATAAATTCTGAATGTTAGCACTCTAGTTGCACATTAGATCACTGTAGTAAAGCTACTGCTCACCAGGGACGTCTGCTGCTGGTATTCCAAGTGCATGTTTCAGTCTGCATGTCAGAATTGTTTTAATGAAATAGAAGAGGATTTGAGAAGTCACTCAAAATGATCCCTAATTTTTCTTTCTGAAGCACTAATCATACTTTCTATGGCAAAATTAACCCACTCATGTTGTTCCTTTTTAAATTGAGTGTTTTCAGACTTACCACTTCATTCCAATCAAGATGGCTTCTGGTGTGCCATACTTTTGTCATAAGTAAGACTGTTAGCGCTCTAGTTGTTCTTTAGAACACTCTGGGACATTCTGTCATTGGGCTATACTTGGGGTACATCTGGGTGATATTTGGGCTACATTTAGGCTCTTTTGTCTCTGGTGGCCATCTTGGGAGACTGTATGTCAGAATTTTTTAATGAAATTGAAGAGGGTTTGAGAAGTCACTCAAAATGTGCCCTAATTTTTCTTTCTGCAGCACTAATCATAATTCATATGGCAAAATATACCCCCTTATTTTGTTCCTTTTTAAATTAAATGTTTTAAGATTTACCACTTTATTCCAATCAAGATGGCTTCAGGTGTGCCATACCTTTGTAATAAGTAGGACTGTTAGCGCTCTAGTTGTTCTTTAGAACACTCTGGGACATTCTGTCATTGGGCTATACTTGGGCTACATCTGGGTGATATTTGGGCTACATTTGGGCTCTTTTGTCTCTGGTGGCCATTTTGGGAGACTGCATGTCGAAATTTTTTAATGAAATAGAAGAGGATTTGAAAAGCCACTCAAAATGTGCCCTAATTTTTCTTTCTGCAGCACTAATAATACCTTCTATTGCATAATATACCCCCTCATTTTGTTCCTTTTTAAATTAAATGTTTTAAGAGTTACCACTTTATTCCCATCACGATGGCTCCAGGTGTGCTATACCTTTGTAATAAGTAGGACTGTTAGCGCTCTAGTTGTTCTTTAGAACACTCTGGGACATTCTGTCATTGGGCTATACTTGGGCTACATCTGGGTGATATTTGGGCTACATTTGGGCTCTTTTGTCTCTGGTGGCCATTTTCGGAGACTGCATGTCAGAATGTTTTAATGAAATAGAAAAGGATTTGAGAAGGCACTCAAAATGTGCCCTAAGTTTTTCATTCTGCAGCACTAATCATACTTTCTATGGCAAAATATACCCCCTCATGTTGTTTCTTTTTAAATTAAATGTTTTAAGAGTTACCACTTTATTCAAATCAAGATGGCTTCAGGTGTGCCATACCTTTGTAATAAGTAGGACTGTTAGCGCTCTAGTTGTTCTTTAGAACACTCTGGGACATTCTGGCATTGGGCTATACTTGGGCTACATCTGGGTGATATTTGGGCTACATTTGGGCTCTTTTGTCTCTGGTGGCCATTTTGGGAGACTGCATGTCAGAATGTTTTAATGAAATAGAAAAGGATTTGAGAAGTCACTCAAAATGTGCCCTAATTTTTCATTCTGCAGCACTAATCATACTTTCTATGGCAAAATATACCCCCTCATGTTGTTTCTTTTTAAATTAAATGTTTTAAGAGTTACCACTTTATTCCAATCAAGATGGCTTCAGGTGTGCCATACCTTTATAATAAGTAGGACTGTTAGCGCTCTAGTTGTTCTTTAGAACACTCTAGGAGGCTGCAGTAGAATACAAAGGAATCAACTGACAGTCTCTGTCCTTGTTGGATGTACATGTTTTACTGAGAATGTCAGACTTCATTTTCACATGACTGAGAAAGATAATGTGAATTTACAGAAAATATGCTTTCAGTTTAGCTTATAGATCCCCTTCCAAACCACTGTGGGAAAATCATGAGATATTAGTTTTCTTTCAAACAATATTCATGATATCACAGCAGAAGGTTTTTTCACATGGTAAAATCACCTTAGAACCCACCACAATTCCTAAAACGAGTATGGTACAATCAACAAATGATTTATAATGTAACTAAAGTCCTAAAACCCTCTATTAACTACAATGCTTTTTAATGAGGTGCTATCATGTATATTGGTCCCAAGATGGCTGCCAACACTTCTTGGATGAAGTGCTGACAGCCAATCAGGTCAGATGTGTGGTTAGGCTCCGCCCAGATATATATCTTTTTTTTAACCTAAATTACTCAAAATCCACTGGAGCACATATATTGAGACCTAGCAAAGGCACATCGGGCTAACAGTCCCTACAATTTTGCCAAGTTTCGTGCAAATCCATTCAGCCGTTCGAGCTAAAAGTGAGGCCAACCGCCCTATGGAAATTAACAGGGGAAAAACGCGTTTTGGGACCCCCCTTTTTTCTCGGCCCCCCCTTGATGAAAACCCCCCAAATAGTCAGGGGCTGCTCAGAAACAAAATCTTCCATTTTCCTGAAAATTTCAGCCAATTCCGTCCACAAACGCCAAAGTTATTAGACATAGGATTCTCAAAAATCCCATAGAGAAAAAATCCTAACTATATATACCTACTGGCGACCGCCAGTAGGTAATATATATATATATATATATATATATATATATATATATATATATATATATATATATATATATATATATATATATATATATATATATATATATATATATATTCACTGAAAAAAGCAAAGGTTACAAGGATGTTATAGTTAGGAAATGGAAATTCACTAAAAAAACAAAGGTTACCAAGACAATATAATTAGGCCCAGGTTTCACTCGTACAAAACCAGAGAGATTAGCTGAGCTTACTATGACTCGGCCCCTGCAATGAACTGCTTATGACCTCACATATCACATCACTCATGAAATAGCAAGTGACATGACTAATGACATCTCAAAAGACATCACAGATAATCTCTGTATCTATCTGTCAGGTGGTGTCTAAGTGGTTGTATAGGTGTGTGAGTGGGTACATGAGTTTCTGTAGAGGTAAGTGATTGGTTGTCTGAATACATGTATAGGTGTCTCAATGTCTGTGTGGGTAAAGGGGGTGTGTAACTGCCTGTATAGATGAGTGTGTGGGTGAGTCAGTGGCTCATTGGGTTAGTGAGTGTGTGGGTAAGGGGCTGTATGTGTGAGTGAGTATGTGCATGGCTGTGCCGGTGGGTGAATGGATGTTTCAGTGGTATATGGATGTGTAACTGCATATGTGAAAGGCAGTTAAAGTGAATGTTGGAGAATATGAGTGACTGTATGTGTGACTGAGTGATTGTGAGAGTGGCCATATCGGTGAGTGTATGCTTGTGACTATATGGGTGTGTGAGTATTTGTTAGTATCTGTATGAATAAATGAGTTGGTGTATGTATAATTGCATAGGTGAGTAAATTGCTGTGTGATTGACTTTATAAGTGAGTGAGTAGGTGTGTAAGTAGCTCTATGAGTGACTGAGTGAGTGGCTGTATGGGTGTATGAGTAGCTATTTTTGTGGCTGTATCAGTGAGTGAGTTGGTGTATGAGTGGCGGTGAGGGTACCAGAGTGGATGTGTGTGTAGACCTATGAATTAGTGAGCGGGTGTGTAAGTACTGGTATGGGTGTGTCAATGGATTTGAGAATGCTAGTGTAGAATTTGGAGTGAGGGTATGAACAGTTATATTAAGGTGTGAGTGGATCATGTCATCAGTGATGTCATTTGAGATGTCATCAGATATATCACTGACCATGTCATGAGTTATGTAATATATGAGGTCATAAGCAGTGAATTGTGAGGGTGCGAGTTATAGTGAGCTCAGCTAACTATAACAGCTGGATTTCTCTGGTTTTGTACAAGTGAAATATCATCCTAACTATAACGTCCCTGTAACCTTTGTTTTTTTCAGTGGTGGGGAACAAGGGCGTGCCTCTGACAACTTCTCAGCAATCTTGCTGTGTGGGACTTACTGGCGGTAACAGGAGGGGTAGTTGACCCCTTCTCCACCACTCTGCAAACACGCCTCCTGGTGCAGTACAAGTAGTGGGATGACGTCCCATTGGATAATGAGGGTCCTTGCGGCCAACTACACCCCCTGTTACCTACAGCAAGTCCCACACAGTGGGTTTGCTGTGATGTTTTCTTTGGCCACGTCCCCTTTCTCCTCCACTCTGCAACTGTACCTCCTGGCAGACTACTAGTTGGGGGATGAAGTCCCCTTGGCTGTTGACGGTCCTTGGGGGCCAACTAGCCCTCCTATTAAATCCAGTAAGGCCCACACAGCTGGATTGCTGAGAGGTGGTCAGAGGCCATGCCTCCTTTCTCTAACATGCATCTGGCACACTCCTGCGTTGAGGAAGAAGTCCACATTAGTCCTGAGGCCCTTAGGAGACAAGGGGACATCCTCCCCCCACCAGCAGTGCACCAAGAGGCACGTTTGCAGAGTGGTGAAAGAAGGGGGCACGGCCTCTGACCACTTCTCAGCAATCCAGCTGTGTGAACCCTACTGGAGGTAACAGGTGGCCTTGTTGGCCCCTAAGGACCCTCAGCAGCCGAGGAGACTTCATCCCCCAACCAGGAGTGTGCCAGGAGGCATGTTTGCAGAGTAGTGGAGAAAGGGGGCGGGCCTCCAGAGAGTTGATGGCTTTTTCTTTTTTAGGAAGGAGGCTGTATGGCCCCACTTCCCTGGGCCACTTTCAGCCCCAAGGACCCCATCCCCGGGGCAAGGCCATTTTATTTATTATTTAAATAGAGGAGGGGGAGCCTCTGGGCACCTCTCCCCAAGCCACCCAGAGCACACACTTTCTGCACTAGGGGCCGTGAGGAGAGCCTGAGGATCCCTGCGGGAGCTCCTGTGGGAGCCGGCATTGCTTTGATACAGAGGGAACTGCTAATATGTAGTTCCCCAAAAGTGCTCCTTAATGTCCTGCGTGGACCTTGTTGGCAAATATTCTACTTGTGGTGGTGCCCCGCACAGCTGTCACCCAGAACACAATTTTAATTTTAAAATGTTCCAAGGGTCTAAAACAGGGGTACTCAAAGTACGGCCCGCGGCCCAGTAATGGCCCGGCAAGCCTTCAGTGGCGGCCCGCGGACCTTGAGACACATCGCAGCTGTGTGTGTTTTTTTTTTACTTCAGCAGACACCTCGGGGAGCAGCAGTGCGTAATCAGAGAGACTGCTCTGTGGGGGCCAGGCGATTCCAGCCACAGTCAAGAGTGGAGCTGCAGGGGCGCTAAGAGGTTAACACAGCCTCATTGACAAATAAATGGTCGTTTAAAGACCTGTGAAGTACTGGGTTGCCCGGGAGGCTGTGTCAGCCAGGCTGACACACAGGGAAGGGGGGGGGAGGGGGGAGCACAGCAGGAACTGAGAGCCGGGTGAGGTGGTAGGGCAGAGCAGGGAGTGAGAGCCCGGGTGAGGGAGGTGGGAGGGCAGAGCAGGGAGTGAGAGCCCTGTGAGGTGGGAGGGTAGAGCAGGGAGTGAGAGCCCGGGTGAGGGAGTTGGGAGGACAGCAGGGAGTGAGAGCCCGGTGAAGTGGGAGGGCAGATCAGGGAGTGAGAGCCGGGTGAGGTGACTGAGGGCAGCAGGGAGTGAGAGCTGGGTGAGGTGAGACAGAGGGAAACAGCCGTTACAACGCAACTATTACAATGCACTACTATTACAACACTACTTTTACAACGCAGGATCCATTACATTGCATGCCTTTACAACGCATGACATTACATATCAGATGCTATTACAACGCATGTCATTACAACGTAAGTATAGGTAAGTATATAATTTTATTTTATATTTTATTTAACATTATTTAATTAATATTAAAAATAAATAAATATATTAATTTATGTTTTTTATATTATAAATTTAATATATTAATTTAAATAATTTTAAAAAATAAGTATGAGTATAGGAGTATCTTTTTTGGGGTACTGAGGTATATGTTTTGGGGTGTTTGGCTATTTTTAGGTTTCAGGGCTGGGTTTGGTTTTTGGGGTACAGGGGTATTTTTAGGGTTCAGGGCTGGGTTTAGGTTTTGGGGTGTTTGGGTATTTTTAGGTTTCAGGGCTGGGTTTGGGTTTTGGGATACAGGGGTATTTTTAGGGTTCAGGGCTGGGTTTGGGTTTTGGGGTACAGGGGTATTTTTAGGGTTCAGGGTTGGGTTTGGGTTTTGGGGTACAGGGGTATTTTTAGGTTTCCGGGCTGGGTTTGGGTTTTGGGGTACAGGGGTATTTTTAGGTTTCAGGGCTGGCTTTGGGTTTGGGGGTGTTTGGGTATTTTTAGGTTTCAGGGATGGGTTTGGGTTTTGGGGTACAGGGGTATTTTTAGGGTTCAGGGCTGGGTTTGGGGTTTGGGGTACAGGGGTATTTTTAGGTTTCAGGGCTGGGTTTGTGTTTTGGTGTACAGGGGTATTTTTAGGGTTCAGGGCTGGGTTGGGTTTTGGGGTACAGGGGTATTTTTAGGTTTCAAGGCTGGGTTTGGGTTTTGGGGTACAGGGGTATTTTTAGGGTTTAGTTTTAAAATAAATCTTTTAATTTAATTAAAAAAATTATTTTTGTTAATTTTATTATTTATTAATAATAGTTATTTATTAATAATAGTTCTTTAAAAAAATTAACTTAAAGTATTATATGTACAAAATAATTATTTAAAAATAATTTAATTTTTTTAATTAATTAAATTTAAATTAATTACATTTTTAAAAAAATAATATACTTACCTATACTTACGTTGTAATGGCATGCGTTGTAATTGCATCTGCTATGTAATGTCATGCGTTGTAAAGGCATGCGATGTAATGGATCCTGCGTTGTAAAAAATGCGTTGTAACGGTGTGCGTTGTAAAAATTCGCGTTGTAATGTCATACATCCGAGACAGATAGAGACAGGGACAGACGGAGCTAGATAGGGACAGAGACAGAGACAGACAGAGGCAGAGACAAACAGAGGCAGAGACAGATAGAGGCAGAGACAGACAGCGATAGAGACAGACAGCGATAGAGACAGACAGCGATAGAGACAGAGAGAGAGACAGACAGAGAGAGAGACAGACAGAGAGAGAGACAGAGGGAGAGAGGTAGACAGACATAGGGAGGGATGGAGACAGACTGAGACAGACAGAAGAAGAGAGGGAGACAGAGGTAGAGAGGGGGACAGACAGAGGGAGACAGACAAGGGGAGGGAGACAGACAGAGGGAGGGAGACAGACAGAGGGAGATAGACAGAGGGAGGGAGAAAAACAGACGGAGGGAGGGATGAAGACAGACAGAGGGAGACAGACAGAGGGAGGGTGACAGACAGAGGGAGGGAGATAGACAGAGGGAGGGAGACAGACAGAGGAAGGGAGACAGACAGAGGAAGGGAGACAGAGGGAGGGAGGGAGACAGAGGGAGAGAGGGAGACAGAGGGAGAGAGGGAGACAGACAGAGGGAGAGACTGAGACAGACATACAGAGGGAGGGAGACAGAAAGACAGAGGAAGACAGACAGAGGGAGGGAGGGAGACAGACAGAGGGAGGGAGGGAGACAGGGGGAGGGAGGGAGACAGAGGGAGGGAGGCAGAGGGATAGAGAGAGACAGACAGAGGGAGACAGACAGAGGGAGGGAGACAGAGGGAGGGAGACAGACAGAGGGAGGGAGGGAGTCAGAGGGAGGGAGACAGAGGGAGGGAGACAGAGGGAGGGAGGCAAAGGGATAAAGGGAGACAGACAGAGTGAGACAGACAGAGGGAAGGAGACAGAGGCAGAGAGGGAGAAAGACCGAGGGAGACAGACAGAGACAGACAGACAGAGGGAGGGAGTCAGACAGAGGGGTGGAGACAGAAAGACGGAGGGAGAGAGACAGACAGACAGAGGGATGGAGACAGAAATACAGAGGGAGACAGACAGAGGGAGGGAGACAGACAGAGGGAGGGATGGAGACAGAGAGAGAGAGGGAGACAGACAGACAGAGGGAGGGAGATAGAAAGACAGAGGGAGACAGACAGAGGGAGGGAGGGAGACACACAGAGGGAGGGAGGGAGACAGAGGGAGGGAGGGAGACAGAGGGAGGGAGGGAGACAGACAGAGGGAGGAAGGGAGACAGAGGGAGGGAGGGAGACAGAGGGAGGGAGGGAGGGAGGGAGGAAGGAAGGAATACAGAGGGAGAGAGGCAGAGGGATAGAGGGAGACAGACAGAGGGAAGGAGACAGAGGGAGAGCGGGAGACAGACAGAGGGAAGGAGACAGAGGGAGAGAGGGAGACAGACAGAGACAGAGGGAGGGAGACAGAGACAGAGGGAGGGAGACAGACAGAGGGAGGGAGGGAGACAGACAGAGGGAGGGAGGGAGACAGACAGAGGGAGGAAGGGAGACAGATGGAGGGAGGGAGGGAAGGAGACAGAGGGAGGGAGGGAGACGGAGGGAGGAATGGAGACAGACAGAGGGAGAGAGGGAGACAGACAGAGGGAGAGAGGGAGACAGAGGGAGGAAGGGAGACAAAGGGAGGGAGACAGACGGGGGGAGGGAGACAGAGGGAGGGAGCCAGAGGGATAGAGGGAGAGAGACAGAGGGATTGAGACAGAGGGAGAGAGGGAGACAGACAGAGGGAGACAGACAGAGACAGACAGACAGAGGGAGGGAGACAGACAGAGGGAGGGAGACAGACAGACAGAGGGAGGGAGACAGAAAAACAGAGGGAGACAGACAGAGGGAGGGAGACAGATAGAGGGAGGGAGACAGACAGACAGAGGGAGGAAGGGAGACAGAGGGAGGGAAGGAGGGAAGGAGGCAGAGGGAGGGAGGCAGACAAAGGGAGGGATGGAGACAGACAGAGGGAGGGAGGGAGACAGACAGAGGGCAGACGGAGGGAGGGAGACAGAGGGAGATGGACAGTGGGACACAGATGGAGGGAGACGGAGAGAGGGAAGGAAAGAGAGGGAGGGAGACAGAGAGAGAAAGGAGGTAAGACAGAGAGAGACAGAGGGAGACAGAGAGCGGGAAGGAGGGAGCAAGAGAGAGAGATAGAAGGAGGGAGACAGAAAGAGGGAGGGAGGGATAGGGAGAGAGAGAGAGAGAGAAAGAGATGTGTGTGTATGCTGGTCTGTTGGCCCAGTGGATGAACGCGTCAGCTGCAGGGGCATGTGTTCAACTTCATGGTCACAGTTTTTTTTTTCTAGCCCCTTTCCCCTCCCCCACTGACCCCGCCTCCACCGGTGCGGCCCTCGGCCACAAACCTCACTGTAAATTTGGCCCCCGAGAGAAAGTTTGTGAGTACCCATGGTCTAAAATGTTACGTTTCACCAACCTATAACATCACATTTGTTTTTTTTTCAGTGAATATATATAAATATACAGTAATCCATAAATTACTTCCATTTCACAGTGCAATTCACCCCAATTATGAAGCTTGTTCTAAAGTATTGCAAGAGATGGGGTATAACTCATATTTACATAGTTTCAACTCAATATCTGTGCAATGCACACATTTGTATGTACACATACTTTTGAACCTCATTAAAACCTCCCCATTTGGATGCTTTAGAATAGTTATCCTAAAGATTATGAAGTACTCGGTGCCACAGCAATTCTCTGGAGCAAGATTGAACAACAATACACGAATGAATCATAAATTAATTTTAGTTTCAATGCAATTTGCAATTAAGAAATCAATGTAATAAAATTAAATAAGAAACATAATTTATTGTAAAACAAATTGCATTTGAGGATGAATTCAATCAGCCTTGACTGCATCTGTGTGTGCGTCATAGTTCATGGTGCAATTACTGCAATATATGTGCAGTCTGCATCTCCAAGCAGCCGGCACAAAGTATTCAGGACACCAACCTGCTTTCAGGTCCTTTTCTAAACCACAAGGCTCGTCTACAGTTACTAAAGACTGAATTCCACAGAACAGGCAGTAAAAATGTTTTTTTCTCCACAATGTAGCAAGGACAGAATTGTAGAAAGTGTATATCAGTTTCACATAACATCTCCTGCCTTCGACAGGGAGTTATCCATCTCTGCGCTGCCCCCATGTGCCCGTAATTTATGTAAGCAGATACTGTGACGCATAGTACAAGGGACAAACCCATAATTTACTCTTCCTGCATTAAATGACAAAAATGCATTGCCTGTCTACCCAGGGCAAGCAAATCCACTTTATATAGATGCCCAACCTACCTCTTAAAGCAGCATCTTTAGACAGTGGAGACCCATTGCATTCCTAATTTCCTCAGCTCATTCTGGATTAGGTAAAATAGGGGATTCTGACTACTGAGGAGTCGACAGTATATGTTTCGGTATTTGTAGGTTCAGAGTGCTTTAGGATTTGACCAAGTATATGGGATATTGGTTCCTGGATATATAGCTCTTTGTATATCAGTGTCATGATGTACTACTGGAGACCAGAAATATGTCTTTTAGGACTGTTTATTGACACTCTTATCATGGATTCTGCAACATTTTACAATAAGGTTCCACACTGGTAGAGCCCTCATTCTCTATATTTGCCTCTACAGGCTACATTTTCTTCTCGGCAGGTAACCGCATAGGTTACTGGATTGTCAGGTGCCCTCACCTGACCATGATTATGGCATATGCACTACAGCAAAAGATGCCAGATGTGTTACCTGCAATTCTTTTTCCTTCTAGAGAAGAAACCCCCCAAAGTGAGGATTCTGTGTGCAGAACAACATGAAAATGTACCTAATGCACAGGACATTTCTTTCAGTTAAGTGTCAAGAATTATTTTTCCATTGCGCTGCCAGGGACCTCCAGGCCTCTCATTGTGGTCTAGAGCAGAAAAAAACCAGTATTTGAAATCCTGCCCTAAATAGAGCAGAGCATCAGCCATTGTGACCCAGCAGCCTTGTGGAAAGGTGTGGCTCCTCTGCTACATACCTGGTGATTTCCCCCTGTCCTCCAAAAATGCAGGATAGGTGGGGTCAATTTACAATGGGGTACCCCACTTGATAAACCCTAACTGAGGCTCTATGTCTTTGGAACCTCCGCACTGCTCCACTGACTTGGACCATGAACCTTACTGTCATTCCAAACTCTGGGCCCAATTTAGGGATGACTATGAGTTTGGTGGTCCTTGAACCATCAAACTCACGGTGGCGCGGTCGTTGGGGTCCGTCCACCACCACACCGGCAGTCTGACTGCCTTATTACAACTTAGGCAGATGGAACAACATTGGACAGCCGCAACCACCAGGGAACAGCATTCCTAGCAGTTGTACAGCACTTAGGGGCTCACAGTATGCTGGCGGTGCCACTGCATCACCTCCATACATATTAAGAGTTTCCTGGCTGCCAGTGGTCTTCCACCTTATGCCATGCATGTTGGTGCATGCCCGCCTACGTGCATGCACCTCCAGTTCCAGCACGGCAGGAACTTCATTGTCCATGCTGTGCTGGAACATGCCCTGCAGCATTAAGGCTCACATTTGAGCCTTTCTACTGCACCGCCACGCAAACGCCATGCCGCCTGCCCACCAGACCACTATTTGACTCATAATCTGGTGGGCGGGCAGCGGTGAGGTTTGGCGGTGCAGGGCAGTGGAATGCCGCCCACACCGCCAAGAATCATAAATAGCCCCTTAGAATTATGTGGACAGATATTCCATCACACACATTACAGGTATCCTGTCTGCCTTATTAAAAGTACATTATATCCTAATGCACTTGCAATAAGACAACTGGGATACAAGTCACGTTTCTGATGGAGTACCGTCCTGTCAAACTCAATACCAGACCCTCTGTTCCCCATGTAAGTGATTGGGGCAATCACAGACCTAACTAGTTATAACAGGTGTGTGGGAGATTTTTGCACTTTCCAGGTCAAAGTGGTTTAGCTTTTCTGAGAATCCAATCAATTTTCTTTTTTTAATGTTTGAGCAATGTCATATAAACATAATATAACAATTTGCAAGAGTAATGTTTCCTCATTTACATGTGTTGATTTTATATATTAATTGTTTTTATGTAAGCATTTGTTCTGCATTTAAATTGGGTAAAAAGCTTAAAACATGTTGCATTATTATAATCTCACTTTCAAAATAAACAAAGTAAAAAACAAAACAGAAAAAGAAAATTGTGTTGTTAGGATCTATTGCGTGGATTTTAACTTCCACTGTGGACAGACCCCTGCATTTTTTCCTCGCCCTCCATGTTACTTAATAGTTCAACGCCTTAACCCCTTTACCAATCACATGTGGTCGGGTTCTAGTCTTCTTGCTTTTCTGCACATGGGAATATCGTTTTTATTTGTCTCTCTGTGGAGGTACTCAAATAACCCCTAATAAGCAATATGTTACTGTCAAAATAGACAGTGAGATGTGCCAATTTCAAATCCATGGGTTGTGTTTGTGCGGGACCCTGCCTGCCAGCATCTTGGTCACCCTGTTGCTTACAGATCAGTGATCAGTGTTGTTTACTCCTTGCAACAAAATACAACAAAAGCTTCTTGAACATTTATGCCTCTCTTGTAGCAGTACTTATACATCCAGACCACAATGCAAAGATGTATGTGATATTTTTAGGCGTGTGAGGTAAACTCTGTTCCGCTGGCAAAGTTTGCAGAGCTTTTGCCACTTCACGTTCCACTTGGAGTGCGGAACTCGGCAAAAAAAACAACGTTAGCCGCCAGCGGAGCAAAAGTTACAGGCGCGCTCACCGACTCACTCATATTTGATTCCACTCAAGGTACACCTGTGGGTTTCAATGCCCTAAAGCATTTTTTTGATTTTCAGCAAGATCTTTAGCAGCCACAGACCACATGCATGGTTTTGACATCTCTGCCGGCAGAGGAGGGCGGCTCTCAGAATCCTGATGGCATCGATCATGAACTGACACGAGATGAGGAGCACGGCACACCTGCTTCTGTCCTGATCACTGCAACAAGATGCCCGGATGTCTTTTGATCGTGGAGGGGTTCAGGTAGGCTGATCACCACTGAATGATATTGACTAAATAATAAAGCCTCGCCTGGCTCTGCCTGTGGAGCACAGGAGGCACCAGCGGGTACCAGGAGGCAAAGGGACCCGGAGGCCTCTATCATCACCTCTGCGTCTGGGCGCTCAAGAGTCCTCACGGGTCATGGCCTCGGCACTGGAGTACCGAACTCCACTGCAGTACTGACTGACACAGTACTGAACAACAGAACCTACTTCTGGAGGCAGAGCCCTGCTCATCACCTTGACACTGGATCTCTGCTGACCCCCCTCCCAGTACTAGATCTGCAGTGGACACCTGCTACTGAGGCTGATTACCCCAGTACTGGTTCTACGCAGAGTGGTCCCTGCAGGTAAGACTGTGGAGTGGTAGGTCTGGGTGGGGGACAGACGACCACAAGGGAAAATTAAATAGATAATTAACCTTCCCCGCAACAGTTGTTCTTGGTTCACTTGCGACCCCTGCAGCCCTCAGAGTCCCGTACATCCCTGCGGTACTGCAGCACCAATGAACAGTTGATTTGGAGTACTGGTGACTCCTCGCAGATGCACAGCCAAGCAGCAGAAATCCAGGTCCGGACACCAGGAGTCCGTATTGAAGGCCCTGCCATGGTCATTAGGCTGGGCCCACTGGTCTGGGGGGTGCTGCCCCTGCTCAGCCGGACCACTCTGGCCTCAGGGATAACAAGGACCTCTTCCCGGGGGCCGGGTTCTGGCAGTTCAACTGGGGCCAGGTGTCGAGGTTGGCCAAAACTTGAACATACGGAGATGAGACCAGGCAAAGCCGACCCTGAAGCCACTCCATTGGCTAAATCTATCCAGCATTTGTTACAGAATTAATGTCAGAAATAAATCATTCACCCCAAATTAACTGCAGCAGCCTGATTACCCTCCATGCCAAACTGGTGCATTTGCCTTCATTTGCAGGTACACTTCGGTTCTGCAGACTTGGCATTGAATAAAAACAATGCTTCATAAAGAAAAATAAAGGAAAGAAAAAAGAAAACAAAAGAGAGCAAGAGTAAAAGCGAGAAAGGAAGAGAGAAAGGGAAAGAAAGAAAGAAAGAAAGAAAGAAAGAAAGAAAGAAAGAAAGAAAGAAAGAAAGAAAGAAAGAAAGAAAGAAAGAAAGAAAGACAGACTGCTGTTGAAGGGTTCTGCTTCAATGATACAGCACAGGAAGTGTCTGGAATTACCAATGCAGAATCCAGTCAATTGCAAAACATAAGAAAGGGCTGGTGTAATTTACGTTGATCAAAGTGATCCAACCAAGACATGCCTTTGAAGTGCATAGTATATCAAGTAACAGCATGATGATACATGTTTGGGCTGTGAGTGGCTATGGTCACAGCTTGGTGTAATTCTCTTTGGAGCACTCTCAGTTTGCCAGCATCTTGGTTCATGATTCCTTCCTGTTCTTTTAATGTAAACCCTTTTCTTATTGGCCCTCATTACTAGAAGCCTCTTAATTCCAGAGGGCTGTTGACAACTTACCAGCCCCAAGAGAATTATGAGATCCAATAGTATACCCCAGGGGGCATATGTACAGGCCCCTATCGCCACTGTAACGTCACTTTTTGTGATGTTCCCATGGCGATTGGACCTTACCTTATGTACAAGGCAGCGTTAAGCCACTTAAATGTGGCTTAACGCTGTCTTGTACATTAGGCACTCTTTCACGCTATGTTTAGCGTGAAAGGGGGGTGCAGTGGGTGTTGTGGTGGGTGTTCCACCGCAACACCCATTGTATTTGACACTGCCCCCTATGTACAAGGGTGGCATACATAGGAGGCAATGCCAAAATTAAGAGCAGGAAGGTGGCAAAACGAGGAGAAATGCCTTATTTCTCCTCATTTTTGCTTTTTCCATGTGTGCTGCCTTGTCCCTTAGGCCCATTGAGGAATTTCTTTTATGGACAAGGTTACTATTACCCTTGAAATATTGAGTGAAGGGACAATCAGTTCTTTTAGGGTAATTTTGTTAAAGGTCTTTCCAACACTAGGTAAGGATTCATTTTGCGACATTTGGAGAAGCATTACAAGAGATTACTTGCTGAATAGAATTCAGGTTTTAGTTACATATGAAGCACAAACGCAACAATGGCATGGAAAGTTCTACCGCTAACCATTTCACCTAGTATGCAGAGCACAAGTGCACTAGTAGTTTCTATACTGTGTCATAATATTATGCTCCAGTTACCTAATCCACGCCAGTATCCATAGAACATGGTATACAAAGGGCCATTTTAACACACACCCTCCGCAGTTAAGCACAGTTGCCACCATAGTTTCCACACTGCCCAAGGTGTACAACTAGCTGGCCATGCCAATTTTCACAATGCAACAATATGTAAAGCCACCTGTATATCCAGTGCCGTTGCTGTCCAGTTCCCACATTGTTCCTATCAGTAAATCATGGAAGTCCTTGTCATTGGGGGCATACATGTAAGACGTATTCTGCTTATAGGGCTCTCAGACACTCTTAACCCCTAGGAGCTACCTTCCTTGGTGATGGATCGTGCTCATTCCTAGTTACTGGGCAACACAAACAGGATCACTCTATCCCAACCCACAGACACCTTCCCTGCTCCCTCTCAAAGTCTGAATTACATTCAAACCATGCAAAAAACATGACAATCTAGCTGAAAATGCCCAATCCTGCTAAAAGCAAGGAAATGGAAGACAAGAGGGACTGGATGCTGTCCTTCGTAACTTCTCTAGAAAGACCTCATCCCTTCCTCCCACTGGTCTTCACTCTCCTCGTCCTCAGTAAAAAGTTAAAGGCCCTCCCCTTTTCCGTTCACCATCCTCGCTCGTTCTCCTTCACCCTCCCTGCTAATTTACCACCCCTACTTACCTCCCAAGTATCAAAATGAAAGGCTTCTGTATTCTAAACCCAATGCTCCATTGAGAGCTAGGTGTAATTTTGGGACAATTATTGTCCTGAATCCACTTTAGTTCACCCTCGCATCAATAAATCCTCTGGGCTATTTCTACAGGTTATGCATGTACCTGAACTGTGAAAAACACATCACTATTTGGCAGATCTGTTTATGCAGAATAATAAAGCCATGAGAAATAGCTGTTTTTTAAGCATGGCTTAAGCGGGGTAGGGCTCAGTTACTAAGCAACAAGCATTGGCTGGAGGAAGAGCAACCTCTAACAGGTGGTTTCAGGTCTGACAGTATCCTGTAGGACTATGTCCGACTGTCCACATTGTCAGTCCAGCCTCGCTCTATAACAATATTGATTGTTTAGGTGGGAAATACAAGCAGGAGGATCTAAGCAGACAGGACAGTCCACAACATACAGAGTGCTTTACCGCCCTCTTGATCAGATTAACCTTTTCATTAAATAAATCCTCCGGACATGATGGCAGACAGAAGGACGAGTAAACCCTCCAGGGACAGGTGTGTTAAGTTGATGAGAACATATGTGGAAACTATACTCTGTCTTGCAGGAATGCATCTTGTACACTATGAAATGGGAAGAGGCATTATATTCTGTGTATCATATATCACATAACCTTCCAGTATGATAATAGTGGGAATACATTACAGATGGTAACACTACAAACACTGCATTGATGTAAATTGTATTTGGAGCAAAGCCAATCTAAAACGATGTAAAGCCTGTATCTGGAGTGTTCGTTTCCCTTTGAGGTGCCGAAGAATGTGTCATGTTTTATGTTTGTCATGTAATGTTATGTACTGTTAAATTTAAAATTGAGGGAGGTATCTAACGCCACCTTTGTACATACTGCCTAGTGCAGCATGACTAGGAGGACAAGGACTGTCAAGTAAAAGGAATTAAAGGTGAAGAATCTCTCTGGGCACACAGTATGTCTCGCGCATTAACTGTCCGGGACGCCTCAAGGGGAGGCAGTCGCATTGTGCAAGCTTCCAAGATCTGTGAAGCCATCTCGACATGAGCATGATGGCCTATAAAATGTCTGCCCTGAGGGTCTGAACTGTTATCGCGAGGCCTCCTGTCCGCTCACATCTTTAGAGAATTCCATGTGAAGGATCAGCCCGTTACAAAGGTAGAAGAACACTTGTCTGACATAAAGAGATAAACTTTCAAGGTCAATCAACAATTCACGACGGGAGGAGGCAGAACGGGCGTATTGACTCCTCGGAGGTGGGCAGTGGAGTAGAAACAAGAACATCCATTCCCCAGTGTTTACACCGATCAAAGCAGACTTCTGACTTCAGACAAGGTAGCGAGCGCTGTGTTGCAGAGGCGCGCTGCGTGTTTTTACCGCGTTTTAAATATTTTCCTAGCTGTTAATTGATTGGTGTGCGCGCAGTCTGTTGGGTAGCTTAAAATTAGCCCTCTTACACGCACCGTAAATTGTGCCCCCCACCGCCGCTTGGCGGGCTTGGTTCCCGGGGTGGGCGCCATATTTGTTTGGGGCAGAGCAGCTTCATTTCGCCAGCGCTTACTGCGCATGTGTGGGTGAGGGGACGCCTACTAAATGCTCCTCCCTTCCGTAGCGGGATCGGGGAGCGGGCGCGTCCTCGCGTGGCCGGAGTTGTGCCAGAGTCCTGCCCGTCTGCGCCCGTCTGCGCCCGTCTGCGCCCGTCTGCGCCCGTCCGCGCTGGACGTGGCTGGACTCTGGCCCCCCTCCTGGCCGTACTATTTCACATCATGCGGTGCTACACCAGAGACAGTCTGGTTGCCATTGACAGGTCTCGGACGACCTGCACAACACCTAGGGTGGACCCCCTATGCGGCCCGTTTTCGTGTGGGTGCGGATGCTTCTCCTTGTCCGCCCCCGTAAGCAGGAGCCGCAGGGACGCTCCGCGTGTGCCCCTAAGCCCGTTGCTTAGTATTTGTATTTGGAATCTTAATGCTAGGTCGCTTGTTAAGCATCATCTTGACATCAACGATCTGCTAGGCGGGGAGTTGCCTGACCTATTCTGTGTGACAGAGACCTGGCTGCAGGATGCCGACACGGCCATTGCCAATCTGGCCTTCCCGCCGGAATACTCGGTATTCACCTTGAATCGGACCTCAAGAGGCGGTGGAATAGCTCTTGCTGTCAAATCCTGCTATTCCTGGACGTGGCATGGGCAAAAAATCCCGGGGTGCGAAAGCGCCCTGTTTAAGGTTGCCATTACATCTAACTTCACCCTATCGGGACTAGTGATCTATCGGCCCCCGGGGAGTGAAGTGGCCTTTAGAGCAGCGCTACCTGGCGCCATTAGTGATTTGGCTACGGGGTGCTCCAATTTTACCATCATTGGAGACTTAAATCTGCACTTTGACAACTCCAGCAGTCCCTCAGTATCCAGTTTCTTGGCAGACCTTGAGGCGCTACAGCTGATTCAGTTGGTGACGCAGCCCACCCACTCAGGGGGTCACACCCTTGATCCGTTTTTTACCAATCTTACGGAAGCCTGCGTCACCAGCTACACACCCCTGGCATGGACTGATCATTATTTGATACAGATCCACTGCCCTATTGTGGCTATTCTACCTAAGCCAGTGGTGTGCTCGGTTCCAAGACGACGCTGGAACAAACTTAAGCTGGATGAGTTTTTCCACCTCCTATCGGCTGACCCGTTTGACGTCTTGGGTCCGCCTGATCAGGTATATGACAGGTTTAGCGACTGGGTCTCTAGGGCCCTGGACACCCTTATTCCCTTGGTAACCTGCAAAACTGGAACTGGCAAGGCCAGCCCCTGGTACGACGACTCACTGCGGGCTCTGAAGGTCTCTTGTAAGCGCGCAGAGCGGGCGTGGCGTAAAGCCTACTCCAGCTCAAAGAAAGCTCTATATCTGTCAACGGTATGTAGAACTCGTGCCGCTTTTTATGCGGCACAATTCAGGAATAGCTCGAACCCGTCTAAGGCTATCTTCAAGGTACTGAAAGACCTCACTGCCAAAAAAGTCACAACATCACACCAGAGCTCTGTTGAGCATTGTGAAAAACTGGCAGAGTTTTTCTTGGAAAAGGTGAATGCCATCTATCGAGCCTTTCCTTTGGTCGCTCCCTCGGCGAATCCACCTTTTAAGCCACTACCATCTGAGGGACTACATTCTCTACCTTTGCTAACTTCTGATAGCCTAGGCACTTTGGCCCGCAGAGTGAAGTCTGGGTCCCCAGAGGATCCACTTTGCCCTGAAGTGTTCAAGGACCTAGCGGTACATGACACCTCACCGCTTTGTTCCTTGATCAATTTGTCACTAACATCTGGCAAAGTTCTATTGAAGTGGAAGCGAGCCATGGTTCGCCCTATTCTTAAGAAACCTAGCCTGGACGGGAGCAAGCCGGAGAGCTATCGGCCTATTTCACTCCTGCCATGGCCGGCTAAGGTGATGGAGGCGCACGTAAATGCTGTCCTCTCGGAACATCTCTGCCGAGCAGATATCCTCGACGCTACGCAGAATGGGTTTAGGGCAGGTCATAGCACGGAGACGGCTCTGCTTTACATGGTGGAGCACCTTCGCTCCGTGCTTGACGCGGGACAAACGGCAGCGCTTGTGCTATTAGATCTAAGCGCTGCCTTTGACACCGTCTCGCACCCTATCCTTCTGCTGCGCCTAGAGGAGGCTGGTGTCACCGGCACCGCTCTAGAGTGGTTCCGGTCGTTCTTAACCAACCGGGCCTTTAGCGTGACCGTCCCGCCTTATCAGTCCAAATTCCATCCGTTGAACCTGGGCGTCCCCCAAGGCTCCTCGCTGAGCCCTACGTTGTTTAATCTTTACGTAAGGCCGCTAGCTGAGGTTGTCAAACAATGGGGTATGACCATGGTGTCATATGCCGATGACACCCAGCTAGCGTACACGATCAGCGGGGATGCCGAAGTCGACGCCCCCAGGTTTCAACAAGGACTGCGGGCGGTCGCCAGCTGGATGACATCCAATTGTCTTCAGCTAAACGCTAGTAAGACCGAGGTCATGGTATTTGGCAGACAGCCGGAACTGTGGGGAGAGAGATGGTGGCCGGGGGAGCTGGGTCCTGCTCCCATCCCAGTCGCCGAGCTTAAGAACCTCGGGGTCTGGCTGGACCCTTCCCTTACGTTTGTATGCCACACCAAACGCACGGCTGCATGCTGCTTCGGCATCTTGCGTGGGCTCCGTCCTGTGCTAAAGTTCTTCGATGCCCCCACCAGGCAACTCATGATCCAAGCTACTGTCATCTCCAGGCTGGATTATGCGAGTTCCTTGCTGGCCGGTTTGAATGTGGCAGAGATCGGGCGCTTACAGAGGATTCAGAACGCTGCAGCGAGAGCGGTGGTAGGCCTCCCAAGATTCTGTCCTACCTCCAGCACCCTACGGTCACTGCATTGGCTTCCGGTGGCCCAGCGGATCCAGTTTAAGGTCCTCTGCGTCGCCTATAAGATCTTGAAGGGGTCCCCGGCAACGATCCTTACGGCCCTCCTGGCCAATTACATCCCAGCGCGACCCTTAAGATCGGCAGACCTCGAACTGGCCGTTGTGCCGCGCTTCAAGCGAAGTAGGGCCGGTGGACGCTCATTTCGAGTGCGTGCAGCTGCTCTGTTGAATTCCTTACCCCCGGCAATTCGCGCTATGAGCGATTTGCTTTCTTTTCGTCGCGCGGTGAAAACGTTTTTATTCCCCTAGTTGTATACTTATGTTGTTTATTGTTTAGTTGTGTTGTGCAGCTGCCTTGTCGGGCGCCAGGACGCTCCTTAGCTGGAGCATCTGTGCGCCAAATAAAAATCGCATAACGTAACATAACTTCTCCCTGAGTCCCGGACATGGCATTTCTGCCGCGACTACAAAATGCCACTTGTTTGTGTCGGGCAGGGGCGGCCTTATGCATGTGCAAGCTGTGCACCTGCACAGGGCCACCAAACCCCAGGGGCCACCATGCCAATATATATCCTTAACATAATAATCCTCTGAGGATGGATACATATTTGCGTGGTGGCCCCTGGCAGGGATTTGGCGGCCTCCGGCTCTGTTCCACTTCCAAACACCCTGACCCCCCTCTTTACTGGCCTCCGCGCTCCGCCCCACCCGGACCCCCTCTTCCGGGGCCCCCTACCTACGCTCCCTGCCCAGGGCCACCATGAGCCTAGAGCCACCCATGTGTTGGGTGTCCACATTGTATTTGTTTTCTTAGGTAGCATAACACGTCATATCAAGGCAGCTAGCAATAATCTCTAGCATTGTCCTTTCTTTTGCAATGCTCATAGCCGCCGTGGTGTCGGTTCTCCTGCTCTGCCCCATCTTTCATTGTGAACCGTCTCCTCCCCCTTCCCTGTGTGGCTACTAGACACCATTCAGCAAATATGATTGGCTCATCAGCAACCTAACAGATTGGCTAGAGCTGCAATACATAGTATTTTAACAATCATAACAAATTGTTTTTACTGAGGATTTTACACAACAGTTTTCCTCTTAATACCAGCTGTCACAAAATCCAAATTAATGGTACTCAATCTATTAAATTAGGAAGGATTAAATGCTTCATTGGTAGGGTAACCAGGCGCCATAGATTTGCCAGGACAGTCCAAGTTTTCAGCACTTGTCCGGGTAAGATTTTTAGCAAATTTGTCTCATATCCCGGTTTTCAGAGTGGGTCGACTGAAAATTGAGCTAGGTGCATTTTTGCTGCAAAGAAGGACTAGTTAGCAACGGTTCTCAGGAAACAATTCAATTAACAGTTGTGCTAGAGGGTTTACAAAATGTGCTTTATTTATAGGGAAACATCCTTTACATCGCAACTTTCACAACGCAAACCATTACAACGCATTGCGCTGGGGGGGCTCTAGGATAGGGAATAGATTTAATTTACTATCCAACACCTTCCCTACTATCCACGGGGACTGGAGTTGGAATCGTAAATTAATCTATTCACTATCCAGCACCCCTCAACACTATGCGTTGTAAAGGCATGCGTAGTAAAAGTTGCGATGTAAAAGCATGCATGGTAAAAGCATGCATTGTAATGTCATACATCCTTATTTATATCCTCAGTGCCTCATCTGTTTTTCTAGGTTGATGCTCGCTGTCATTTGGTGCCCTTTGGCTGATAAAAAAGATGTAGTCCTTCTTCTATTTTAATGAAATGTGATGTTTTTTCTTTTCAGGTTGAGCCTACGGCGCTTCCGCTGCAGGATCATCTGTTGTATGTACTTTGCGAGCTTTGGAGTATTGCCGTAGGACTTGTCTGCTTCCGCTTTTTTTGCTTCCTGCTTAGGGCCTTTTTTTTTACACAGCGTCTCTCCCAGGCTTTTCTGCGGGTGCATGTTCAGCTTTGGCACTGTATTTTAGTACATTTTAGCAGCTTTCTTCTCTGTTGTTGCTATCATCCTTCAGCCACCCCCCTCTGTTTGTTCCAGTGCCTACCGGCCTCTCTCCAATCCTGCTTTTATGTCCTCTGAGTCCCCGCAAATTGTTTCTACTTCGGCCCTGACGCCAGCGTATTTTTAAATTGCTTATTCTTGTTTCCCACAACTCTTCCGTGTTACTTTGGATTTGTTCAATGGACTTTGAATAATAAACAATTTTACAGAACAAAAAATAAAAATTAATTCGGGTGTGTCACATGACCCAGAAATAGACGCTCATAGACCGTAAATTACGCTTATGCCTAAACGAAGCAGACACAAAACAGCGGAGAGGTGCTGCAGGGGCGCAATAGGCCCAAAGGAATGAGCAAAGTAACAGAGCTTCCGCAATGTCTCCTGTTCATTAAATGAGAAGCAGGCTTTAAAGGGTTTAGGTTGCGCGTGACTAACTATTTTTAAACAGGAGAGGGTGAGCAAAGTCAACAGACATGGTAGACGCATATATGCTGTGCACATTTATTCAAAAATACACAGACTCCTAAGAGAATTCTGACTTCCATTCCAACCCACACAATTCCACTACACACCACATAGAAACCCTCCATAACATATAATAAAAGGCATTGGCATTCACAATGCCAATGGCTCAAACAAAAACAAAAATGTGAGACCTATTGCATTTCCAATGCTTGTTTATATCTAGCCACTCTCTACATTGGCTCTGGCAGGATTCAAACTTGTGACTCGCAGGTCACACTAAACACATTAAAAAAATCTGGCTGCCTGCGGGGCTTTTCGTTAAGGATAGGGCGACACCAGATTATAAACACCCTAAATGATAAAGGAATTCTTCTGCAGGGCTGGCCCTACAACAGATCTTAGCAGGAAGCCCGTATGTGCGCACCTGTCACATCCTGTCTGGGTACCTCAGCACAGTGACCAGGCCATGAACACCTTGTCCCCCCCCTCACAAATATCACCTATTCAGTTGCTAAATTGGAGGAAATAGTCCATAGGAGGGAGCGAGCTGAGAGAGAGTGTGAAGTAAGGGAAAGTGGAAGTCAATTGGAGAGAGGCTAGGGAAAGTTAAGAAAAGATTTCATAGCCAGTAGAAATGTAATGAACCAATGAAAACATGATGTAAGGCAACTCCCAAGATCAGAAGTGTGCGCCTCTCTAAATCTTGCCAAAAAAGCTGGACCTATTCTCCTGCACTCTGAAATGAAATTTGCTTAGTAGAGCGCATGGCTGCCCAAAAGCGTCCCAGCGCTTGCTTAGGGAACCCGTCCTGGTATTCCCCTGCGAGATAACCCATTACTGGGCATCCCCAAGGTGAAAGCCAGGCATACCGCTGCGAGGGGCCGTTGTGGAGATTAAGCAAGCTATTGCCCAGAGTTACAGAGTGGGACTCCATGATTGGAATAGACACCGAGGCGAGAATTGTCAGGCCCAAGACCCGCCGAGGTGGGGAATTGAACCCTGGTCCGGGCCAGATCTCTGCCTCAGGTCTGCTGCTCCAACCACTTGAGCCACACTTCTCCACTCTCACATACTTACCCAAATATTTCATATGTAAAATGAACAGATTGCAAAGGAAGATGTGTTTTGCAAGGGCAGCCACAACACTTAACTGGTTAGAATGATTCACTTAAATAAATATAATAGAATTCTACGGCGCACTGTGAAATAACTATCATTTGTAATCATTAGAAGAAATTAAACTACTATTAAATACGCTGAAGTGAAAAATATGTAAAGACGTAAGACAGCACCATCATTCCCCATAAGTGGTTCTGAATAATTGATCAAAAGAAATTAAAGGCCCATTTACTATCAAAACAAAAGCATTCTATTTCTGAAAGTGCAACCACCACACATGGATGACTATATTACATCGTCAGTAATCAGCTATGTAAGGTATGCCACTGCATGTTTGTATGCCATTTGTCTTATTACTGCATGCCACTAATTGGAAAGGATATTGGAACCTCAGCCTGTTCCAAAAAGCGACTCCAAAATGTAAGAGACATAATTAATTTATCATGTAATACAGTCGCGGCTTGTACTGATCGAGGAAGGCGGGGCGGCGCGTGAGTGGGTTTATAAAATAAAAAAAAGCACTTACCTTATAAGACAGCCGACTCTCCTCCATTGTCGTTGTCATCTGCTCAACAGGAAGCACAAACAGGCTCCCCTAAGCCAATCACAACGCTGCAATGCTGCACTGACAGGCAGTGGGAGCCTTTGCATGTTCCCCACCGGGCTGTTCATTGCAGCCTGGTGGGGGACATAAGTGCACATGACTGTTTGGCCGGCGCAAGAGCGTCGGCCAAACCGTTAGGCGCACTTAAGTGTACATATTTCCCACTCACCTTGCTGGCTGTGTTGAGAGCCATGCACCCCCCGCTCCCAAACCTGCTTCATCACCAAAAACAAAATAACAACATTGTGTTGTTATCATTTCATTTTTCCTTCTTTACACTGCTAAAAGCAGTGCGGCAACGCTCCTCCCCCTTAGCGGAGGAGCTGCCACTGATGTAATATGAAAGCTGCACCTGGTAGTTACTTCGTCCTCCAGTCTTAACCTTCTTTTACCCTCCTTGATAAAATGTCACATACTTTCACCCTTTTCCTTGAAACTTGGCCATTGCCTATCATAAACCTGCGATTGTATGGTGTTCGTATGGTGTATGTAAGTTCGTAAGTGCCATGGCCACACTATGAAAAACTGCAAATAAATAAATGCAATAATCGTTCTGTGTGACTTATTTCTGCCACTTTATCACCTTCATCTGTTTGCATCTGTATGTATTTAGTGCTGTGATACCTGTGGCCCACCCTCGACAAAACCTCACAAACTTAGATCGTCCATATACAAAATTACATTACCCTATTACTTTTGCAAAAGCTGTTATTCTAATGTGGGCTGCATGCTGGGGCTCACAGCTTCTACTTATATAAATGTCTCAGTTGCTGACGACAAGCAACATAATTTTTCATTAATCTTGTAAACTACAGAATTACTTGCAAGAACAATCCATCAAATATGCTCACTGGGTAGCCGCGTTTTCTTAACCCAATAACTCCAATCTTGCTCTCCATCAATGAAGGAGCCTAGCGTTAGAGGTCATTGGTTTTTGCTTGCTTAATCCATCTTTCCAGGGATATTAAATGACTGCAACCATCCGTAGCCCACGTTTTTAGCAAAAATATCAGATCATGGCTAGAGACGCGTGCGGCCCAGTTATCGTCATCCTTTTTGCTGACTACTCCGGCAATGTTCCAGAAAATATTTCTAACCTGAAGGGTGGTGTCAGGTGGCCTGGTCAGATCACCCTTGGTGTTGCCCGCCAGGGTGGCAGCGGGATGCCAAGGACTAGCAACTTCCGAGGGGGGTCCACAGTGGCCACAGGGAACGGGGAGGAAGGTCATGAATTAGTCAAAACCTCCCTTGAGCCTTGCCCTTATTGCTATCAAAATGTCGGTCAACCACTAGTGGTGGACTCACGGAGTTGTTAGAACTGTTCCCAAGTCAGTCCACATCGGTCAAGCTCCCCAAGGGGCAAAATCGATTCTGCACTCGAATGTTCTAGGAGTGGCAGTGGGCTTACGCGAGACCCAGTACGTAGTCCAAGTTGTCTAGGGTGGTACAGCGAGCAACCATAGTACTATAAAAATAGCCAAGTGGTAGGATCTTGATTTTGTAGGGCTTATGCCGGCCTTGGGAAAAAGCCCCAATTAGGTGCCCAGCTGCTCTCGGGTTTTGGAAAGACATGATGACTTTGACTGCATCCATCCCATTGTGAATGATGAAGATGATCTGAATTTATAGAACCAGGAGATGCCAGTGCACTTTATGGTAAAACAACCTTTGAGGACAGGGGTCTTGTGCTGATAATATTCAGCTTTAGCTTTAGGTGGTAAAAATCTGGGTTGGACGTCTGGGTGGATTCGGCCCCTCAGCTTTCAAGTTCAAACTAAGAATGTGGCAGAGACCTGCTTTGGAATTCTGCAAGGGCTCAAACCACTGCTAGGCTTTTTCGAATCGCCCACTCAGCAGTTTATCATCCAGGTCTCCATCTATCTAAACTGGACTACGCGAGTTCACTATATTTGGGGTAAAATAAGACTGAGATTCTGAGACTTCAGAGGGCTCAGAGTCAGAACACGGCGGCCAGAATTCTGCTCGGCCTTCCTAGAACTTGCTCCACCACATGTTCTATCCGACGACTTTACTGGCTGGCGGTGGCCAGCCGTGTGGAGTTCAAGTCCCTCTGTATCTCTTTTCAAATTCTGAAATCTTCCTCCGCTGGTATTCTGGCCAACCTGCTCCTACCCTACACACCCACCCACCAACTTCGGTCTATGTGACAACATCTGGCGGCTGTTCCTAGGGTGAGAAGGGTGCGTGCCGGTGGGCATTCCTTCCGTACACTGGCAGCCAAACTTTGGAATTCTCTTCCACTGCGCATCGGACATCTGACCAAGTATTTAGTTTTTCGCAAGGCACTTAAAACTCAGCTACTCCCCATGCCCTAGGCCCGGTGGTTCTCGTCTGTGTCTCCATATCTGCTGCTGATAGTGCTGGGACGCCCCTTTGATGGGGCAGCTTTGCGCTCTACGAAACTTCTTAACCTAACCTAACCATGAGTATGGTTGTCTAGTGCTTTGGCGGTATCCTGATGGAATTGTGGGTGTTGTCAACCTCCCCATGATAGCCAACAATGTAGATTTAAGGAAGGTTGCAAGGAGTGTCATACAAGTGTTAAAGAGGGCCAGCAAAGGAGAAAATTCTTTGGGTACATCACAGGTTATGCTGCACGTTTTGCACCTGATGGTGTGATTTGACTGGGAAAGTCGTAACCACCAGAGTTTTACTTAATCCAAACGTGGGGGGCAGATTTGATATGGTCCACTGTGTCAAAGGCAGCAGACTCAAGGTACACTTCAACACTGCTTGAGGATCAAGGTCATTTGGTGTCTTAAGAATGGACAACATAGTAGAAGATTGGTCGATTCCTCATTGACTAAGAACAAAGTCCAACAAATGGCAGAAAACTAAGAAGAGAAACATTTGAACACCAAGATAACCAAATTCTAGAGCGATGATGTCACAAGGTTTTAGGTCGAGGACCGTCATACTGCATAGCAGTGGGTGGAGCCCGAGATTTAATGTTTCTTAGAGGGGGCTTGGAACCCGCCCCTCTTCTCCATTGGCTGGCCTAGTAAATGCTGGCCAGCCATTGGAGGAGAGGGGCGTCACTCCCCTTAAGCCCCGTCTTTTTCGGATTCGGGGCGTGTTTTTTGGGTTCTTTCTATCTGTGATGTCATCCATCACTCAAACCTAAAAACACGCCCCTGATTCCGAAAATATCAGAGCTGTGCGGCAGCCATTTCTGCCCGACCGCGCATGCATGTGGAACCCTATTCCTTCAGCCTCCGTAAGACCCAGTGCTATGCTACCTTTACACGGAAGCTCCAACCCTTCTATTTAAAGAGGCTTGGGCTGAATCTCTGATTCCCACACACTCTGCTGCATCTCGCGTTTTCTGAGCTGGCGGCAAACATTTAGGCTCATGATTGAACCAGGAACCGGAGTGATTTGCAGTGCCCAGAAAACTTTCCTGACTATGCAGCAGCTAATGCAGCAGCTATGTAGCTGAGCCGTGACCTCATGCCCCCCCCCCCCCCCCCCCCCGGCGGTCGGCTTTGTTCAATGCTGCGAGCGGGGTCCGAGTCGGGTTGCTGGAGGCCGACCCTCGACGCAGGAAGTGCCCAGCATAGCCCAGGTACATGATTTTAGAGCTCTTGAGGTAAGCGAGGGCCCGGGGGGTTCCATTCTCTTTCCCTCACTCTGCTGGCTCCCAGAGGCGCCCACGCGCCAGTTGTTTTAATCCGTTCTCATGTGAGGCTCTGCCCGGGTTCCTTCTGGGCTGCCCTGACTTCAATCGTGACTCCCTCGGTCTGTCATGCTAGCCTGCAGAGGCTCCAAGCAATTCCGAAATCTCCCAGATTCTTACATTCAATTAGTCTCATCCAAAAAAGTAAGGTTTGGAAGTTCTGGATAACTGAGTAACAGTCTGAAAAAAAATGCCTGCCCCTCTGCCCCCTTCCTGTCCTACTCTCAACCCCGAACTAGACTTCCTCTCTTGCAGAAAGTAACACAACACCGTTGCAAGCAACAGGTAGAAAAGTGCTGCCAGCCTCCTGCCAAAGTGGCTCTGGGGCCCTTGCCTCCGTTCCAGTCCCTGTTCCCCACATACAAATACTGTGTCATGGTGCCAGCAGCGACTGCTACATATGGGCGCCAGACCGTCGACCCAAAATGTACAGCTTTTACATGGAAACAAATGCTCTCATGGGTCGTTTATTTGCATGTAAACGCGGACTTATCCCATTGCCAGCAGCAGGTGAGGGCTCCAATGAATGGATTGCGCATGTGTCAGACGGGGGCTGATACGGCACAGCCTTACACTGGCACAATACATATCTGGCATGCTTGCACTGGCTAAGGCAGTGCAGCGTCCCCGATAAATAATGGAGATTTAGGGTTTGCCAATTCATGTGCCCTCTTATCCTATCAGAAATCGGAACAGAGAAATAAGGTGTACCTCACACTCTGTTCCGGCTTCTGATTCGGTGAAAGCTCGTCTGTTGTCCAGAACCGTGGGACTGACCTGCCCGTCAGATTAAGGAGCAGGTACATTTTATTTCTCAGCCTCCAAATGTTGTGCATTTGTCTCTGTGTCTCTGCCAGGACTGGAGTGCATGTGTATGCCTGTGTGAATGTCTCTGTGTGTGTGTGTGTGTTTGTTCATGCATATATGCTTGTATGAGTGGGTGCGTGCTAAAAGGTGTGCGTGCGCAATTTGGAAGAGCCTGTTCGGTGGGTTGGCAAGGTTGGGAGCCGGAGTCAGAGTTGATGGAACTGTTAATGCACTGTGTGATTTTTATGCAGTTAGCTAAGTGAGGAAAGCAAACCTGCTGCTGCAGAAGAATTACTATTTATACCAGATTTCTGACTGCTACTTAGGAGCATTGGTTCGCTTGGAGAGAGGTCTGCCTTCTTTCCTGTACCTGTACCACAGTAAACGTATATCAAATGAAAATAGAGACTTTGGCCAATACACCACTAAATAATTATGTTTACGAGGAAGGGGAAAATTTAGACCCAGGTTTATTTGTCAGGAGGTGTTTTGAGAACTGCATGCCAACCATGTCTCATGGATGTATGACAATACAACGCATGCTTTTACCACGCATGCTTTTACATTGCAACTTTTACAATGCATGCCTTTACAACGCATATTGTTGAGGGGTGCTGGATAGTGAATAGTTTCATTTACTATTCCAACTCCAGTCCCTGTGGATAGTAGGGAAGGTGTTGGATAGTAAATTAAATCTATTCCCTATCCTAGAGCGCCCCCCAGCGCAATGCGTTGTAATGGTTTGCGTTGTAAAAGTTACGATGTAAAAGCACTGCGTGGTAAAAGTTGCGTTGCAAAGGATGTTTCCCATGCCTCATTGTTTTGGAGAGTTTTGACGTGGAAAAAATGGAGGAAAGGGAATATTGAAATTTGCAATCTGTGGAGAGGCCCAGTTAAGGAAGGGGTGGGGTTCCTTCGTTTCTACATACACCATGGTGTGTGTGTATGCAGAAACGGATGGATGTGTGGGTAAGTGCGTGCACGCCTGCGTGCCATTTACTTACAGGAAATACACGGAGATCAGAAGTGCCCAGAAGCCCCACCTCGAGCTGCCAAATATCCCCTTGGCTTTCATTCACAGCGTGAGTCAGAGGCCGCAGCCATGTCTGCGCCGTGTTTACCAGCCTGCCGCTGTATTTGTGTGTGCATGGGTGTCTGTTCCCTGCTTGTCATCCCAGTTTTTCTGTGCCTATGTGTGTATGGCTCTGTCTGTGTGTGTGCGTGGCTCTGTCTGTGTGTGTGCGTGGCTCTGTCTGTGTGTGTGTGCGTGGCTCTGTGTGTCTGTGTGTGTGGCTCTGTGTCCGCAAATACTCTCCACTACTCTCTAATGCTCACCTATTGCCATTGTAAATGACAATACCATTTATTTATGTTTAAAAAAAAAGAAAAACAATGTCATGAGCAATGCCAATAGCTCTACCTTTAATAATGCCGAGACCATTGCATTGTAAATGCTTGTTTTTTGTTGCAATATCTTGGGCGAGGTCAAAGTTGAGATCCTGTGCAGTGTCTTTGTGTTGATAAGGTATCTTAGCTTCGTTTGCAGATGAAAGCGATGTTGTTTGCTGTACATCGTAACCATGTGTTTTCTGCCTAACAACATCTTAATGCCCCTTTATCTGAGGTTCAGATTGGGGCAGAGAGAGAACGTACCACAAAGCTGTCAACAAATGGTAATCTATTGTGCGTTATGAACAAACAACCAATCTTTGTACAAGAAGGATACATAGCAGAATATTTTAGATATCTGGTGGCACTGGTGAAAAAAAGAAATCAGGGGACAAAGGAAGCGTAATTAATGTCATCAAAACCTAGAATTGCAAGTTCTGGCTTCTAATTCACAAGACAATGCATGTGTAAACTACACAGTTTTCTTTCTTTCGATGAAAATGTTAAAGATATATTTTAGGAAGGTTAAATCGGGTCTGGTGGCTCAGTGGACTAATGCATCCACTGCAGGGGTCTGTGTTCGACCTCAATGTCACAGATTCAAATCCTGGCGGGACCACTCAGCCTTTCATCCATCTGAGGTCGATAAAATAAGTCCCATTGAGTTGGGCAACAATAAACATCTGTTATTCAGCGCCAAGATGCCCCGTCAGGGGTGAACGTGCATTTTACAAATACACATGTTATGTTATGTTTATGTTATGTAGTGCAAAGATAATAAATAGTTATTTTCTGTAACTCATGGTGTTGGGTTTACATAGTAAACTGTTTTTCGTTGCTTTATTTGCTGTCTTCAAAAGTGTGTCTTTTTGTGAAAACAAGGTGACCAACAGTTTCTCTTTGCAATACATGGTTTACAACAGCAAACTGTTGGAACTATATTTTGTTTGTCATGGGATACTAATGAATGAACAAACTGGATGCTGAGTTTTGTTTATTCGAGGAGATTCTTATCTTTAGAGAAGAGAGAACGGGATTGGCCAGGGAGTCCAGGAACTTATTTTAAATGGTTTGCCATTGGTTAAAATGTATAATACTGAAAATCAGATTTTTTGTTTCATAATAATATTTTATACAATCTGAGTTGACAGTACAAAAGAACTGACAGTTTAGGCAATTGCTCTTTGTGGACTGGTGCTGCTGTTTTTTTGGACTTAGCGCACTGAGGCACTCCAGTCTAGTTCCAGTCCACGAGTTTTGACTCAAACATGGTTTAAATGGCTAATCCACAGTTGGCAAATGTAACTTTCCACAAAGATTTTGCCGTTTTGGGTTTGACTGAGAGGTGTGCACTGTGGAATAGTTTGCAGAGATGCAAACAGGATGTGCTGCACAATTGGGAAGGTTAGCTTTTGGGAACTGTTTGCCCATTGGTCAAGGAGTGTGCATGAGCCACCCTCAACCACTTGGTAGTGAACCGAACAACAGGACAAAAGTAGCATCTGAAACACAGTCCCTCGGAACACCATCTGGAACTGTGAAAGAACAGAAAAGGACTGGACCTGCTGTCTGTAACCTGTGTGGGGTGTGAAGTGCTGCACCCACTCTCATGTGTGCCCAGGATTAGTTAGTGGACTCCAATTTATTTATGTATTTGTGCGATTTATAAAGCGCGAACAAATGCCGAAGGAGTCTCGGCGCTGTGGACGAGGCAGAAAAGAGGAGTTGAGAGGGTTAGTTATTGATTAAACAGCCATGGGTCTTGGGTCTGTTGGCTTATCTCCTGTGTTGTTATAGGGACATAGCCTGCAAAAGGCCTTTTTCCTGGAATTACCAGTGCACCACCTACAACTGGAACTGGATTGGACCTTCTAGAAGGTCTCTGCTGGAGTGTGTCCTGGCATTTAAGTGCTGTCTATGAGGTCTAGGGAGCCTACTGAGAGGACCTGTCCCAGAAAGTTTAACAAGTTTAGGCTTCCAAGATCTTCAGAGCTTCAGTTGGACCTCGCAGCAAAGGTATCTTATTTTGATAGCACTGTGTCAGATACAGCTTCAGGCTTGCCCCAGTGGAAAGTTTTGAGCTTCAAAAAAGAGAGTACATTTTAAGGTAGAAATAGCGATCGGGCAAAGTCACAAAAAATATCCGCCTGACGAGAGGACTTTAGTTGCCGTGAAAGTTGAATCCTCCAACTCTGAGCTTTTCCTGCCAAAACCAATGTTTCAATGGGACTTCTTCACGCAACTATGCAGATTCGAAGGGACTTTGTTGATACACCCGGCAACCTTGCACTGTTGAAGGATTTCTACTTCCATAAAAAAGACTAGGCCAGAAAGTGAAAACTTTGTCCAGGACGACCGACTTGGTGCATTCAAAGTCCACTCTATTGAGGTCATCTTGAACTAGCACCTAGGTCTCGGTCAACCAAGAACAGAAATTTCTGAGCGGCATTTTTTTTTCTTGGAAATTCTTGCATTAACAAATAAAAATGTCATATCTCCAATCCCCCTTGTTGTAATTTTAGTCATGTTGGTGTTATTTTCCATATTACAATTTTTTTAATTTTTAAAAATAGGTTATGGGATCTGTAATGTGTTGTGTTAGGATTTATTAACTGTTTTATAGTTCGTAAATACTTTGCACATTTTCCTAAATTAAGCCTGCCTGCTGTGTACCAGAACTACCGGGTTTGTGTGTTACACCAGGCAGGATTTTGGGGCTTATTACTTGGATAGGGCTCACATTCGCCCCATCTTATAACCAATTTTCCTATAAATACCTCTTGTCTCACCAACAATTGTCTTTCTCCAGTTATTTATTGTCATGGGTCAGGTGCCATCTAAATGCAGTCATCCAGCATTTTACGAAAACTATAATTTACCTCTAATATTCCATGCTGAGTTACGAGATAGTTTCATAAGGAAGAGTGAGGAAAGCCTGCAGAGTGAATTGTGTTCCTGCAACTATAATAATATATATGATTAACTTTATAATTCTCCATTTGAAAGGAGTGGAAAGTACATCTAATTGAATATATATGTTATGCTATCTGCACGTTTACCGTTTTTAAAATGCCACATAAAGCCCCATCAGAACATTACTCTTGAAACATCACACCATCCAAAGAGTACACATTGAGTGCATTCTTTTTTTTGGGAAAGAGCCTCTTGCAACCTTTTTAAGGTGGTTCTTTGCATGATGCATTGATACTGGCTGAGACTTTCAAAGAACAAGCTACTGGACACTTAGGAATCAACCCCCTATACTTCCTAATTGCAAAATTTTAGGTAACATACTAAATACCAGAAACAGACTACATGACTCGAGGCAACATGTACATCTTTAAACATAAGATAGGTGGTCAATCAATTTTTGAGATGGGCATGAATGTTTGACTCTTAGGTTTTAAAAACAATTTAAAACCTAGAATTTGCACAGGCAGCCAGTAAAAGGCCCAGCAGGTCCAAAGCCAAAGATTAATGGTGGTTTTCTTGGCAAATGTGTAATACTTCTGCAATTGGTGATCAGCTGAAGAGAGTGGCCCATAAGCATGAGGCTCTCATATCCTAACCATGAAAATATGATTGCTCATACCAGATATCATTGCTACTGTCCATAGATGTTATGGCCACTCATGTTCTAAAAGGGCCAATGCAAGAGATCCTCTCTTATGTATACCTTGTCATTGGTGCCAGGGTCTTCAGGGCCTAAACCTCCAGCTGGAATTCTTGCCCTTGCTGTTTCCTTCAATTGAAACCTTCCACCTACATTTATGGAAATCTCAGGTGGTGAGACTTTGCTGTACTTAGGATAGGCACGGCCTCTGGAATTATGTGTTTGTGCGGCTGCAGCATTTTCTGCATAATTATAGATTTGATACATTTGCCACTTAATCTTTCATCTGCTGCAAAGTCCACCGATGTTAACACAAAAAAATTACTACTGCCAACAGATCAAAACTTCCAAAAATGTAGCCCCTATGCAAAGGTTCATTGGTCATCTTTCAGTTGCTTATTACTGCATTTGGATGTTAAACTGGTACTAATGAGGTGAAAGCTTTGCTCAAACAGTGCTAATGTATGAAAAAATAGCAAAATTATGCACTAATACTATCACAAAATGTGCAGCATTAAGTAGCATAATTTGACTTTTCTTGTTGCATAATTTAGCCAACCCTACCACATAATTTGTTTTTCCCTTCCGTATAATTTCAGAGGCACTAAGTGCAGTTGTTTATGGAGGCAATGAGCATACACACTGATGGCAGAAGAAACCAAGTTCTACAAATAGGGAACAAAGCATTGAAAATCTGCAGGCTGAAAATGCACCGTAGGACTGTAAACGCATTGCTTTGCCAAGACGATTTTTCTGCTTAGCACCCTTGTGATTTTCGTGCTGTGTACATTACTGGCCCTTGGCAGTAATTCCTTTATGTAATTACAGTGGTCTGTTGGTTCTTTGCTGGAGATGGAAAGAAAGGGGTGATTCTATCAGACTTCCAGTGCACTGAAGATCAACACATTGAATGATCCAATTTCAAGCACAGTGGTGAGAAAATTGCATCTTAGCAAATATCTTGTGAGACTGTGGAGATGTGGCACTAGCACAACCCACCCTCTCTTGTACGCTTGGGCAAAACCTTAATGAATTTCCCCCAACAGGGATCAAGATGAGAGACTTTTTTTTATTAATCCTTGTAATTGCCACCGCATCTGCACGAGAGCTCTAGAATCTAATTTTTGTTCATGCTACCGCTAATAATAATAATAATAATAATAAAACATTTTTAAAGTGTGCGGCTCCCTCAAGCTTTCCCGGCGCTACACAGACTACAGCAGTGGCCACACAGCTGACAAGTATTATACCTGCTTGAAAAGCCATTTTGTAAGGCCTTCCTGAACTGGAGTTCCAAATCAAGTTGACACAAGCATGCTGGTAAAGAGTTCCACAATCTTGTGGTCCTTATCGAAAAGGATCTACCCCCTGGATGTGCCTTAGCATAATGTGGGATGCAGAGCAGATGCTGGTGGTTAGATCCTAGCGTCTGTTCCTGTTGATACGGCCTGAGCCGACACTTAAGGTAATCTGGGCCTCTATCATGCCTTGCTCGAAAAGCAAAGTTCAAAGCCTTGAATTCAATTTTCCTAGCTACTGGGAGCCAATGTAAGGGTCGCAGATGTGGTGGTAAATGCTGCTGGAAAGGGACCCGGTGAATCAGCCTATGTGCGACGTTTCAACCATCTCGGAAGCCCCCAACAAAAGAAAATGTTGTGGGATGCCCCCGGTAGGCACTGGGGCACTCCACTATTTAAAAAAACAAAACAGTAAAACATTTCTGTCTCCTGCGCAGTCCAGGGGCTGGTGGGGAAACAGGAGCCGGGGAGCTCCCCCCTCAGCCTATATCTGCAACCAAACCAAAGCCACTCAAGGCCGTGCATGGTAGGGTTTGGCTGCCCATGGGAGGATGGATGCAGGACACGGCGACACATTTGGTAAATATATATTATTTTTCATTTTAAAAAACCTAGAAATTAACTGAAAAAAAACAAAGGTTCAAATGATGGTATAGGTAGGTATAGTAATAATATCTTACTTTGCATTAAAAAAACTTAGGAATTCAGTGAAGAAAACAAAAGTTAAAGGGACATTATAGTTAGGTGAACATGTCTAATACAGCATACCATTTTAAATTGTCAAAACTGCTGACATTCACCAGTTATATTTATCATAAGCAACTATAAACGTGCCCTAAATTATATAACGCATGCCCTTGCCATGAACTGATAATTGCTTCACATGTTACATCGCTCATGATATGTTCTTTGATATTATTTACAACATCCCTGCAACATCTGAAATGACTTCACATCATCACTGGTGACAACACTGTGCATGGCAGGGGCTCAGCCTGACTAGTGAGACAAAATGGACTCAGGCCTAGGTGTGAGCTTCATCTACCAGTTACAGGGTAGGCATCCCCCGAAGCTCAGGAAAAGGCAGACCACAGCTCACACCGGCCATCCTGCCAAGGAAGGAGACACCCTCCCCACACCCAGAGGCCCTTGTCCACTGCCTGGGAGCAATACAAATTTCACCACATGGGACCCAACGGGAGTCAGGTGAAAGCTGGATACTGGCATGAAAGCCTTTGGGTTTTAGGCAGTGATAGAACTGGGGGTCTAGTTGGCAGAGGTAGGTACCTTAGGCCAAATAGGGACCCTTGCTTCTAAGTCAGGGAAAGGAAGGACACCTTCCCAGATAGCCCCTGCTCACCCCCTCATTAGATTGGCACGAGCAGCCAGGCTTATCTCCAAGGCAAATGTGTAAAGTATTTACAACCACGCTCTCAGCAACCCAATGGTAACATCACAAATGGACTCCACATGAGTTTCATAAAACAATGATATGTTTATATAAAAAGATATACGATGAGACCACACGATAAAAATCCAACATATGCGTATTTGTAATATTTCTCCTGGACGGTTATTGGCCAGCCAGCCCTTGTAGGTTCTGGTGGTATAAATGAGCAGTTCTAGATGATCCAATGCAGTCCTAATGCAATGCTATGCAGTTTGTAATGCAAGAATCAGGCCCTTCGCAATGTAAAAATAATGCAGTTCGTTATGCAACAATCAAGTGGTTCATGACGCCAAAATAATGCAATGCATAATGCAAAAATCAGGCAGTTCGTTATGCAAACTAATGCAAAGCCTAATGCAACAATCAGGCAGTTCGTAATGCATAAATAATGCGTTGTGTAATGCAACAATCAAGCAGTTCATTATGCAACAAAAACGCAATGCGTAGTGCAACAATCAGGCAGTTCGTAATACAGAAATAATGCAATGCGTAATGCAACAATCAGGCAGTTTGTTCTGCAAAAATAATGCAATGCGTAATGCAACAATCAAGCAGTTTGTTATGCAAAAATAATGCAATACATAATGCACTCCGGCACCGATCACGGTGCTTTAGATGGTTGTTTTGCCACTCGTACTGACTCGCGGTCAGCTTCTGCCATCATATGCCACCAACACGGGTATGGTATAAACTAAAGTGCATCTCCACACTCTTGTCCCGGTACTGCCACTCCTCGGCAAGTACAGGCCGCGATACGAGCTTGGGCAGAGGCTCGTGCTGCAAGAATTGGAGAGGCAAGAGCATCTCTGTCTGAGCCCATACCCCGCTCAGGCAGCAACACACGTCACCTGGGGGGTCGACCTCGATCTCCTCTCCACTTCTCGTGACATGGGCCTCCCATGCGACTTTGTTTATTCCGAGCAATGGAACTTGGCCCCTCCCCTGACGGTGTTGGGTCGAGGTCCCGCTCTGGCAACGGCGAGCTCCGGCCAGCAGCACAGCTCCTCTGGGGATGCCGGTCCGGGCCGATGGCGATAACGAAGATCTCAGGCTGCAACCGGGCACACACCCACAGCGTTGCTGAGACTCATTTGAGCTTCGGCTGTGCTCGATCACAGGGCAATTTTCACAAAGGTCTTAGGCTGCAAAAAGCACATGCACACAGCGTTGCAGAGACTCACTTGAGTTCCGGGTGCACACGATCACAGGGCAATCCTCACAAAGGTCTCAGGATGCACAAAGCACACGCACCCAGCGTCGCTGAGCCTCACTTGAGTTCCGGGTGCACACGATCACAGGGCAATCCTCACGAAGGTCTCAGGCTGCATGAAGCATATGCACACAGCGTCGCTGAGACTCACTTGGACTCCAGGTGTACACGATCACAGGGCAATCCTCACAAAGGGTTATGGCTGCATGAAGCATACAAACACAACGTGGCTGAGACTGGGTTGGACTCCAGGTGCCCACGATCACAAGGCAATTTTTAAAAGGGTTTCAGGCTGCAAAAAGCACACGCACACAGTGTCGCTGAGACACACCTGGAAACTGTTGTATTGCTGAGTTTCCACAACAGGGAGGCAGTTCTCCTCTGGCCCTTGGGGTTAAGTTACTTCAGGACAGAGCACACAGCAAAGACCTTTCAAGCAGGGGGAGACAGCACACAGCAAAATACCTTTAGCCTCTACTTGGATAAATCAGCAAAGTGCAGGTAAGCCCCAGAACACACAGCAAGGGTCAGTCCTTTCCTTCAGTCTCTTCAGCTTTTTCTTCCTTGACAGAGTTTCCTCTGGACCATGAAGTACTTTCAATCATTTTCAGTCTTGATCAATACAACGTTCAGGTATTTCAGCTCTCACAGTTATACCCCTCAAAGTCTTTGAAGTCTTTGTGTTCAGGGGGGCACTGACCCCTGTTCAAACCAGTTCCCTGCCAGTGACACCTTATTCCTTTGATAGTCGGGATCTGGATCCTCAATCACTCAACAGGAGATGGAGCCAGACAGTCAGGCCACAACCAGGCAGAGACTTACAGAAATGTTAGAACAAAAAATACTGCCACTTCAATAGTTTCTAAACACACAATGCAAAAACCACCTTCACAAAAAGATGTGCTATTAAATTGTCAGTTCAGGCACACTAAACTTCAACTCTCCATCTTAAGCCTTTGGGAAGATAGGCTGGTAACATATTACATAGCTTCCCCATTCTGTCCTCTGGGCAAGATGGCCTTTCAACAGTGAAAAACGAAATGGTGAGTATTTCACTGTTAGAAAATGGTACACACCTCAGTAAATGTCCTACCTTTCACATACACTGCACCCTACCCAGGGAGGTTCTTTGGACCTACCATAGGGGTGTCTGATGTGCATAAAAAGGGAATGGTAAGGCCTGGCAAGTGGGTGCACTTAACAAACTGCACACAGGCACTGCAGTGGAAGGCCTGAGTTCTCTCTTTAAGGCTACTTGTGTGGGTGGCACAATAAGTGCTGCAGGCACACTAGTAGTATTTTCATTACCAACCCTGGCAGACATAGTGCACTTTACTATGGACTTTACTAGTAAGGCAAACATATCATTCATGGACAACCAATTACCATTACATTTTACAAAGGGAGCACTTGCACTTTGACACTGATCAGAAGTGGCAAAGTGCCCAAAGCATCTAAGTTGCCAACACCATGTCAGCAAAAAGGTCTAGGAGGAAAGCAAAAAGTTTAGGTAACTGTAGCCAAAAAGGGCCACGTCCAACAGGCAGGGTAATCTCAACTTTCTAAAAGTGTTTTTTTCAAAATAGTAGCATAAAATCCGACTTGCGCATTAAGGGCCCGATTAGGATCGCTGTGAATCCGCATCCTCCGGGCCGGCGAAAGCCACGGCCGGCCCGGAAGATGCAAATTCATGGTCGCCTTCCGACAGCGGCGTCAGCAGTGTTTCACGCGTTAATGGGTGTCCACCGGGGGAATGGTCCATGCCGATTGGCTTCAGCTGGGTCACGTGGCGCCTGAATGGGAAGTGGGACACCTTGTATACTAAGTGTTGGGACGAGATAAATATATTCAGAGTGATGAGAATTACGGGTAAATACACAAATCTTTGCAAACCACAAATCAATGGAGGGATGTGTTTTTAAAGGAAACTAGGAAAACATTTTCATATTGAAGAAAACTCTTCGGCATAACAGACTATGGCTGGGTTTCAACTGCACCAACTCTGAGTAGCAGCCTGGACTGAAAATCTAGAACTGTAAGAAGGGAAACTGAGAAGCCAGGGCTGCTCCTGCTCTGCCCCTAGGATTGAACATCCCCACAGGGGCTTACTTACAAGCGCCTTGTACCACTGTTATGTCACTTTATCCCATGTTAAACGTGAGACAAGGGGCAAACATTTACAAGCCCCTTACGCCGCTGGTATGTCTCTTTTTCCCCATGTGAAAAACTGACACACCAGCGGTGCAAGGAGCTTGTAAATAGGGCCCCCCGTCTCTTCTCCAGTTCTGCATGAAGTTGAAAACTGCTCGATTTGAGCAACTTCTATTCAGTGGCGCCCACCGCGGCTCGAGGGTGGCAGGGCGGAATATATATATATATATTTTTTTTTAATAAACACTTACCTTGCCACCGGGTCCCACGTCTCTGCTCCAGTTCTCCTCCGTCGGACTCCAGAAACAGGAAGCACAGCCAGGCTCTCCTGAAAGTGATAAACACCCAGGCTCCCCTGACCCAATACAAAGCTGCAATGCAGCGTTGTGATTCGTCTAAGCGTTGTGGTTTGACGCTGAGCCAGGGAATGGGGGCCTGGGCAAGTGCTCTAGGCAGGCTGTAATGCAGCCTGCGTGGAGAGCAGCGAAACCAGGCATGACTGTTTGGCCGATCCCAGAGGGCCACCGAAACAGACATGTGCACGTAGGAGGGGGCAAACCCCTCCTCCCCTGCCCTGTTCCGAGAGTAGAGTAGCCCCGCCCACAAAACAGCACGGAAACATAAAGTGATAATAACTCAAAGTTATTATCATTTTATGTTCCCTTAATTAGCACTGAGTAAAAGCGGTGTGACGATGCTCCTCCACCATAGCAGAGGAGCCGCCACTGCTTCTACTCACAACGCAATCAATTGGCTTTTGAACCACCCCAGAAGGGCTGCCTTTCTGTTTTACTTGTCTCCTGCTCTCCCTACATACCTCTCATACTCTTCATCACCACAATACTCCCTTCAACTTTCAAATCTCCATCCTTACTGCTTGATCACTTCCCTTTCTTCTGCGTCATTCACTATACAGCAAAGTTTTTTACTTACAGCAGTGGTTATTTCAGCCTGTGGTTGATGGTGGGGCCCACAGGGACTCACTTTTGGGGGATCAGCATTAATTTTCCTCATTAGGCATTTAGCCAGAGCAAGGAGAGGGAAAACACATAAGGGTGGAAGAAGCAGAAATAGGAAGACAGAAAAACTATGACAAAGAGAGAAGTCAGGAACCTGCAAGAGTGAGATAAAGCAGCAGGAGTGTATGGGGTGCATTAAAGAAGCATGAGGTGGAGTCAAGACTATGCAGCCTTGGTACAAGCTTCAGAGCAAAACTTTAGACCCCAGCAATTATGCTTTTACAAATTAAGTACTGCGTACAGCTCTCTATTCCTTAGTAGCTAGGTTTTCGTAATATAAGTGATGTACACACAAAACTGTTTTTTGGAGGTGCTTAACCGGTCTCTGGTTACAGATAAGGGGGGTATGGATTTTATCACCAAAAAGAATAACAACAACAAAATCATACAGCCAGGCAGGGGTGTAACAAAGGCCCCCACAGCCCCGCGTTGTGGGTGGCCCCCAGTCTTACCAATACTAGAGGGGCCCTACTAGTGTGAGTGTGAGGGGCCCCTTCAGAACATTATGCAGGGGGGCCCTCTCACATTTTGTTAGGCCTCTTGCTGCGACTTGGGCCTGAGTATTTTAACCACATGGGTGCTGGTGACGAGCTGAGCTCGTCATGAGGCACAGCGGAGCTGCACTCGTGACGAGCTGAGCTCGTCACGGCCGTTGGAACGTTCGCACGTGGGGTAATTACCCCGCTGTGTTGAACGTTCTAAAAACGGGTGCGGCCGTGTCGAGCTGAGCTCGTCATGAGTGCAGCTCTGCTGCACCTCATGATGAGCTGAGCTCGTCACCAGCACGGCCGCGCCGCGTGCGGCCCCCTAACCCCCGCACAGTGGGGGAAAACACCCCGCAGCGAAGTGGTTAAAGTGATCTTACCAGTAGGACTCCACAGCTCTCATGAGGCTTAGTTTAAACATTACCTCTGCATGCCCACCTCGTCACTGAGGTTCGTTTGCATGACTAACACTTGGGTGTTTTCTACTTTCCCTACACAAGCGCCACTCTCCTCCAGTGTTTCTTAGATATTGTAATGTCACACTCCAAGGAAACGGTTCATCCTCTTTACAGACATGCCCTTTGTTTCGTTTGTGCTGAATGTGCAGAGAGTGATAGAGAATGAAAGTGCCAGTCCCAAGAATGCTTTAATTTGAGCAGCTATCTGGACAGCAACCTTCTCAAAGGCGGCGTTGTCTGAAGAAATCCCAGGCTCTGACTCCAGTTAGAGGATACTTCCCTTCCACCCAGGGCCAGACTGGGAACCAAAAACCGGCCCTGGCAAAGTGCTCGGCCACCCACCCCCCAGGGGGGGTTGGGGGTGCGACCGCGCTTTTTGCCAGGGCCGGTTTTCGGCCGATTTTGTTACAGGGTCGTTTGTGCAGCAACGCTTCAAAAACAGCCCTGTAACAAAACCGGCCCCAACCCTTGCGGCGCACCGGGGTATTGCCCGGTGCCCGCAACGGCCAGTCCGGGCCTGCTTCCATCAAACCCAGCTGCTCCGAGCCTCGGCTCCGCGTGGAAAGTCAAGCCTCTGCCAACGATCCAAACCCTTTCTTTCACCTGGCAGAAGAGCATCTGTGGAGGCATGTGTGCGGACATGAGAGCTGGAGAGATGTGGCTGTGAATGCAGTGTGAGAGGTGTGACTGTGAATGCAGTGTGAAACGTGTGCCTGCAAGTGCAGATTGAGATATGTGGCGCTGTGAGTGTACGGTGAGAGCTGAAGTTGTGACTCCAGTATGAGAGGTGAGCCTGTCTGAGCGGAGGGTGAATGATGTACCTGTTCGAGTGCTGAGTGAAGTTTGAGCCCATGTGAGTGCAGAGTGACAGCTGAGCCGGGTGCATGCAGTGTGAAATGGGGGCCTCTGTGAATGCACTTCAGACCTTGTGAATGCAGGGTTTGCCTCTGTGAGTGCCTGTTGAGATGTGAGCGGATGTTCATGCAGGTTGAGTGGTCTGCATATTTGAGAGAGGAGTCTGTGTGGATGAAGGGTGAGAGGCTTACCGATGTTAGTACATTGTGAAAGATGAGTGTGTGACAGTGCATGGTGAGAGGTGAGCCTATGTGAGTGCATGGTGAGATCTGAGCTCTTGTAAATGCATGGGTGCCAAGGAGAATGCAGGGGGATATTTTAGCCCTTGTACATGCATGATGAGAGATAAACCTTGGTGATTGCACGGGGAGGATGTCCCCATGTAAGTGCACAAGGAGGGGTGTGCCTCTATGAATGAGTAGTGGTCTACCCATGTGAGTGCAGTGAGAGGGGTGCCTATGTGAGCAGAGAGTGAGTGATGTCAGTGTGTGTGTTCAGGGTGAGTGGTGTGTCTGCGTGAGTACTGGGTGAGTGGTGTGCCCACGTGAGTGCAAAGTGGGAGGCGTGCTCGCTTAAGTAGAAGGTGAGTCATGTGAGTTTAGGGGGAGTGTGTGACCGTGTGAATGCAGGGTGAGAGGCAAGCCTGTCTGAATGCATGGGAAGAGGAGGGGCTGGGGGACTGCAGAGTGAGAGACATGCCTGTGTTACAGAGTAGCCAGAACATTTGAATATCCTACCACTTCAAACCAAAGCTCTGATGGCACCAAGCAAGCCCAGCAAGTGAGTCCCAAACACCCTAGAAGTGCTCCTCTGTCTCTTCCATCCTAGCATCTATTCATTCATCCTTTTACCCTCTCATCCATCTTCTGCTATCAATCATTTCACCTTTACATTCTGCCATCCATTCGTTATTTCTTCCAACTTTCAATCATTCACCATTCCATCCATTGGCCATTTATTCTTCATCCATGCTCTACGATTTTCATTTGCTCTACCATCTTTTCACCCTTCCTCAGATTTCCATTAACTCTGCCATCCATCCATCTTCTAAAAATTCCCTTTACTCTGTCATCGTTTCATCCACCCATGTGTCTATCCTCTCACTTACTTATCCTCTCACATAACATATGTATTTGTAAAGCACACGTTCATGCAGAAGGGTATCTTGGCATTGAATAACCAGATGTTTACCCAACCCAATAGTATTCATTTTATCGACCCCAGAATGATGAAAGTCTGAGTAGACCCCTGGGATTTGAATCTGTGACTGTGAGGTCAAACACAAGCCCCCACAGTTGACGCATTAGTCCACTGAGCTACCAGACCCACTCATTCACCTATCCTCTCACCAGTGACATAACAATAGCTTATACGACATTACTCTCATTACACCGAAGTGCTATAGACTTAGAAGGTGTAATATCAGCATCTGCCGTGCAAACCACGTGGCTTCGGCGCTAATTTATAATGAATCGCGGATCCCAGCCATCTAGGCTGGGCCTCATAAATGTATAATTAGCCTCGGTGCAGAATGTCAAATCCCATTTAAAGAACAAAGAGCTGATTTCTTGCCACCAGGCCTCTGCTAGATTAAGGCACCCGTATCTCCACACGGAAAATGTGCACATATTCGGTAAGGGAGCACTCACGATTATTCCCCGGTAAAAGAACATCAGCGTTCACTGCAAGTGCGCCTTTTTTATTGGAAATGTCAACAGGGCTCACGCGCGCCACCCCTCCCTGAAACAGCCTTGCCTCGTGACGCGAGACTGACAGGTTTCCACCTTAATTGAAGCCGCATGTAATCGCCTGCTGTGTATATTGACAGGCATGCCTATGATATGTATATTTCATGACTTCGTCTGTTCAAGCATTCCGAGTCCAAGGCCCTCAGACGAACAATTTCAAAGGTTTGCCCTTCCAGAATACTTGTATTTTTCCCGCAATCACCCCCCACCCACACCACCCCATTGTATTGTTGCAGACTGGTACGAGGGGAATGCAATCCTTATTAATTCAGTTAAACAGCACCTGACGGGCACAATGCTTTCCCACTGAAGCAGCACAGCTTAGAAAAGCATTGGCAGAGCCAATAGGCCGGGTTTTAATGGACAATGCAAATAAACTGAGGCATTCACTAATATTGTTTACATGTGATGCACACACGTGCTTTTTCTATCGAATTAAAATCTGTCCTATTGGCTTTGCCAATGGTAGAAAACAAATAGCAAAAAGGGTTGATTTCTATACGCAATGCATATAGGTATTAACGATTGGAATTTAAGGAACTAAGGGCCAGATGTATCAAAGGGTTTTACCCATTCTGTTTCTATGGGAAATGTGTTCATACATATCGCCCACAGTGATTATTGAGTGTATTCCCTATCTAAGTGAAAGAATAGCAGTGAACCCGGTACTGTGCTGGTTGAACTGCTGGCTTAACAAAGATATACCCCTCACTCATGCCATATTAAAAGAAGCCCTAACATTGGATGGTAGGTTTAAAGTTCCGTGGCTGAAGTATATAAAGGACTGCTTGTCGGCGATTGGCCGGACTGACTTATTTTTAACTCCAAAATCGATCACGAAACCCGATGTTATTTTTGTAAAAAATGCCATGCTAACACTCAGGTTTACTGACAGGGAAGAGGTTGAGCTACAGAAGGACAGTGTTAAGAAACACCTACTACTTAAAACCTGTCAACAAATGGAACCTTACTTATCATGGCCCATGACTGGCTATGAACGCTACCTGTTAACAAGGTTCCGCTTTGACTTATTCCATCTCTTATTGGCGGTACCAAGTGGGGCTCATCGGGGTGAGGTGTTGCCAGCTTGCGGCTGCGACGGGAAGTCTCCGCAAGATCTGGCACACTTTTTATTCATTTGTCCTTATTATTCAACACCCCGGAAACTTTATCCTAAACCCTGCCTCAAAAAACTGAACTTCGCACAGATTAAACTTGCACTTTATTACCTCCAACTATTGAAATGCGATTGCACTTTATTTGTTTGTAATTTTCTGAAATCAGCAATCACTTTCAGGAAAAGTATGGATGGATAATTATGCTGCTAATGCCTTGGGCATTTTTATCTTTTATAATGAAATTATTTATTTATTTATTATATTTTTTTAAATGCTCATGCTGCCCGCTGCTTTTTTCTTTCATATTGTTTATAGGACCCTGTATTTGACAAATGATTTATCCGGATTGTTTTTAATTGTCTGTTGATGAAATGTACTTTTATGATTGTAATGCTTACAATCGAATAAAGATATTTGAATTGAATTGAAATTGAGTGTATTGTTTATAAGTAAAATAATCTTTCATGCATCCTGAAGGAGAACTTTCTCGTAGTTCGAATCAAACACCAAATAGCATGTGGTGAATGAGTGATGCTCCTCTGGGTTCAGCATAAGCCCACACTATGTATATTTTAAATAACCTTTAGCAATACGTCACATGACAGGTATGCTACCCAGCCAGACCAAAACAGGGGACAGCCCAATGCACCCTTGTCACAGTATCCCTCTTCCCCGTCACAATCCTTGAACAAGGAAACTGAATTATATCAAATAAACATCAACTTTGCATTGCCTCTCCTTTTCGCATACAAGCCCCACACCCTACTCTGGGGACATAAATACATTCCTTTACTGTCTCTGACCCTTGGTTGTCGATTTCCATGCAAACCCCCGCATACTGAGACATGCAGGGTTTGCTGCTCTCTAGCTCTGCTGTGCCTGTGGAGGGTTGCTACCTAGTTTCAATCATTCAACACTCCCACGTTTAGCAAGTATAATACAATATGGCTTTGAGCAAAGCAAAGCTCCCAGAGGAACCATCAATAATAGGAGAAGCAAGCCATTTTAACCCTTGATAATTTTTTCTCCTGTGCCATATTGAAATGGGTGTTTTCTGCCAAGCGAGCCACGTGAGTTATAACGTACATTCTGTGCACTGGCAAAGAGAATGTGTTTTTCCCTGGTTCCATGTGGATTTTTAAGTAACCTGATTGGCTGTAATAAAAAATTGCTGTTGGAGCGACCATTACAGGATATGAGGCACTGAAGCCTGTGTCCTGTAAAAAAAGTCAGGCATACATAAGGGGGAAGAGAGCATCCTCAGACTTCATGGTGTATGGGGAGAGTTCCAGAGGAGTGTATAATGCCCCTAAAAGTCATCTTTGTTTCATCACAAGATTGCAGATACATCCAATGGGCCACTCTGCCTTTCTTGGAGTCATAAAAAAATAATTACATGTATCCTGTACATCATATGGTAATGTTATACACTATAAGGATTCGAACTTCGCCCATCTTAAACTTTCCTGCTAGTCCTCATTGCAGCTTTGTTGAGACATCTGGCTACCGTTAAACAATTTCAGCTGCACTACCACTCATCCTGTGTTGCAATGTAAGCCTTTGGTAAGTAGGATGGCACTGTGTGTTTTTCCCTCCCCATAATGATCCTGGAGAGCTGACTCAGTTCACAACTTCATTCCCGGTTCATGACTTGGATAGCCTGACCTATTAATGCCATCATGCTTGTAGTCTGCAATACTTGATCAAAGGCATCACTTCCTGTTAGTCCTGTCAGCCTTAAGGTGGTCTTCCCTCAATTTTTTTTATTTTTTTGACTTCACATTTTGCTACATTTTTTTGTTGGCCTTAGGACTCGTAGCACTTTACCACTGCTAGTCAGTGATAACGTGCATGTACTTCTTCCCTAAACATGTGTGTAATTGGTGTATACCTGATTGATATATTTAATTTACATGTGAGTCCCCTGTAAGGCGGTATACCATATACCCAGGGCCTGTAAATAAAATGCTACTAGTGAGAACGGGCTGATGAGAGGTGTTACCTCGAAACCGGTCCGGTCCTCGGATGCTTGATTCCGTTCTAGGAAGGACATGGCTTTTGTAGTTCGGACTGGACTGTTCCCATGGGGCAACAGGGTCAGAGCTGATTTGCATATCGCCATTGTCTAACCCAGGGTGGTGTGGAGTGCAAAAAAACGATGGATTTGGGCCCAGATCTTTTGACTGGGGGAATGTGTGACATTGATCCACATTCGGTCCATCACTTGTTGTTTTTGCAATTGCCGCCCTAAGTGCGCTGGGGATGCCCAGACGTGGGTCCCAGGCACTCCACACCACTTGGAGTCAAGCTAGCCGAGCTGATGAGAGGTGTTACCTCGAAACCGGTCCGGTCCTCGGATGCTTGATTCCGTTCTGGGAAGGACATGGCTTTTGTAGTTCGGACTGGACTGTTCCCATGGGGCAACAGGGTCAGAGCTGATTTGCATATCGCCATTGTCTAACCCAGGGTGGTGTGGAGTGCAAAAAAACGATGGATTTGGGCCCAGATCTTTTGACTGGGGGAATGTGTGACATTGATCCACATTCGGTCCATCACTTGTTGTTTTTGCAATTGCCGCCCTAAGTGCGCTGGGGATGCCCAGACGTGGGTCCCAGGCACTCCACACCACTTGGAGTCAAGCTAGCCGGGCTGATGAGAGGTGTTACCTCGAAACCGGTCCGGTCCTCGGATGCTTGATTCCGTTATGGGAAGGACATGGCTTTTGTAGTTCGGACTGGACTGTTCCCATGGGGCAACAGGGTCAGAGCGGATTTGCATATCGCCATTGTCTAACCCAGGGTGGTGTGGAGTGCAAAAAAATGATGGATTTGGGCCCAGATCTTTTGACTGGGGGAATGTGTGACATTGATCCACATTCGGTCCATCACTTGTTGTTTTTGCAATTGCCGCCCTAAGTGCGCTGGGGATGCCCAGACGTGGGTCCCAGGCACTCCACACCACTTGGAGTCAAGCTAGCCGGGCTGATGAGAGGTGTTACCTCGAAACCGGTCCGGTCCTCGGATGCTTGATTCCGTTCTGGGAAGGACATGGCTTTTGTAGTTCGGACTGGACTGTTCCCATGGGGCAACAGGGTCAGAGCTGATTTGCATATCGCCATTGTCTAACCCAGGGTGGTGTGGAGTGCAAAAAAACGATGGATTTGGGCCCAGATCTTTTGACTGGGGGAATGTGTGACATTGATGCACATTCGGTCCATCACTTGTTGTTTTTGCAATTGCCGCCCTAAGTGCGCTGGGGATGCCCAGACGTGGGTCCCAGGCTCTCCACACCACTTGGAGTCAAGCTAGCCGGGCTGATGAGAGGTGTTACCTCGAAACCGGTCCGGTCCTCGGATGCTTGATTCGGTTCTGGGAAGGACATGGCTTTTGTAGTTCGGACTGGACTGTTCCCATGGGGCAACAGGGTCAGAGCTGATTTGCATATCGCCATTGTCTAACCCAGGGTGGTGTGGAGTGCAAAAAAACGATGGATTTGGGCCCAGATCTTTTGACTGGGGGAATGTGTGACATTGATCCACATTCGGTCCATCACTTGTTGTTTTTGCAATTGCCGCCCTAAGTGCGCTGGGGATGCCCAGACGTGGGTCCCAGGCACTCCACACCACTTGGAGTCAAGCTAGCCGGGCTGATGAGAGGTGTTACCTCGAAACCGGTCCGGTCCTCGGATGCTTGATTCCGTTCTGGGAAGGACATGGCTTTTGTAGTTCGGACTGGACTGTTCCCATGGGGCAACAGGGTCAGAGCTGATTTGCATATCGCCATTGTCTAACCCAGGGTGGTGTGGAGTGCAAAAAAACGATGGATTTGGGCCCAGATCTTTTGACTGGGGGAATGTGTGACATTGATCCACATTCGGTCCATCACTTGTTGTTTTTACTAGTGAGAACGCAGCACTGATTGTGCCACCTGAACCTTTCAAAACCATCCTAGGTCTGCCATTGCAGTGCCTGTGTGCACAGTTTACTACGATTTCGACTTGGCATTTAAAACTAATTGGCAAGCCTTAAACTCCCCTTTTCTTATATATGTCACCCTTAAGATACTCCATGGGTGGCCCATAGTGCAGGGAACTATGTAAGTAAAAGGTAAGATATGTACTTTTATGTTGTGCATGTCCTGATAGTGACAAACAGCTTATTCTGTTTGTCACTACTGTGAGGCCTACTCCTCTAATAGGTTAGCATTGGGAATTCCTTAATAGACTTTTAAATTGTAATTCCTGATCAGAGAGAAGTAGCTTTTTCATGTTTCATTTAGTTTGAATGGTATTGTTAAATCCTACTTACTGCTGAAATTGGATTTAACATTACTATTTAAGAAATGCCACTTTTAGAAAGTGGACATTTCTCTGCATTTACTGCTCTGTGTGCCTGACAGCCTGTCTTCAATACACATCTGGGGTGGGTGATAGCTACTCTTTGCGCAATCCCTATTCTCAGCCACAACATAGGAAGGATAGGTGTGTCTGAGTACCCATCTACATACATCTTCATTCTGATGGCCTTGCCTGGGCAGGATGGAATGGAGGGGCTAACATTTCACTTGAATAGGTAGTGTCCTGTCCCCACACGAAGGGCGGATTTACCCCCATAGATGGCCTGAACGACAGGACTAGGATGAAAGGGAAACCTGTGCATTTCAGAGAGCTGCTTTGAAGCGAACCCCACATCAAAGACACCCTTGGGTATAAGTACTGGGTCTCAGACACTTTTGGATTTTGAATTGAACCTGTCATTAGGACTGCAGTTCTGCTTAAAGGACTCATCTTTGGACTGCAGACTTGGAAGACCCGCTTTTCTCTTGTATTGCCTCTGCGGCCTGCTGCTCTCACTCTGTGTAAGGAGAGCTGGACTCTGAAATCTCCAAGGTTTGTTGGCTTGCCTACTGTTGTTGAGACTCTGGGAAATAAAAATCTCTGCCCCTGCTCCTATGCCTGGTTCACTGGAAGTGGCCCAGATACTTGCAACATGGATTTTGATGCATCTCCTGTGTGTGTGTAACAGAACCAGTGCATTCGCCCAGTTGCAGAAGGAAAATCGACGCATCAAATCAGAAACAAAGCTCTGCCTCTAGAGATCAACGCATCGGGCAGCGTATTGCTGCAGCTGCAGCTGGGTGAGATCGGCGCATCCCCTCGACTGCGTGGCGAAATTCGGTGCATCGCTCGTCACCTCTCAACTCCGGCATCCGTCTTCCGAACTGACGCATCATCATCACTGCGTGGAGAAGATCGACGCATCTTGCTGTTTGCATCCAGGAAGGGTACTTCGTTCACCGCGCCCTGCATGGGTCCTGTAGCCGGCCTCCGCTTCCACAAGGTCAGCCCAAACTCTGACTTTTCCCCGGTCCAGCGTGATCTTAAGTAACCTTTTTAGAACTACTTGCTTCTAAGCTCTTTACTGCACCCATTCTTTTAAAATTCAATATCTGAACTCCTGAACCTTGGATTTTTGTCATTTAGGTTATGTTTTGTTTATAATATAATATTGTATTGCCTCTGCGGCCTGCTGATCTCACTCTGTGTAAGGAGAATTCCTTAATAGACTTTTAAATTGTAATTCCTGATCAGAGAGAAGTAGCTTTTTCATGTTTCATTGAGTTTGAATGGTATTGTTAAATCCTACTTACTGCTGAAATTGGATTTAACATTACTATTTAAGAAATGCCACTTTTAGAAAGTGGACATTTCTCTGCATTTACTGCTCTGTGTGCCTGACAGCCTGTCTTCAATACACATCTGGGATGTGGTGGGTGATAGCTACTCTTTGCGCAATCCCTATTCTCAGCCACAACATAGGAAGGATAGGTGTGTCTGAGTACCCATCTACATACATCTTCATTCTGATGGCCTTGCCTGGGCAGGATGGAATGGAGGGGCTAACATTTCACTTGAATAGGTAGTGTCCTGTCCCCACACGAAGGGCGGATTTACCCCCATAGATGGCCTGAACGACAGGACTAGGATGAAAGGGAAACCTGTGCATTTCAGAGAGCTGCTTTGAAGCGAACCCCACATCAAAGACACCCTTGGGTATAAGTACTGGGTCTCAGACACTTTTGGATTTTGAATTGAACCTGTCATTAGGACTGCAGTTCTGCTTAAAGGACTCATCTTTGGACTGCAGACTTGGAAGACCTGCTTTTCTCTTGTATTGCCTCTGCGGCCTGCTGCTCTCACTCTGTGTAAGGAGAGCTGGACTCTGAAATCTCCAAGGTTTGTTGGCTTGCCTACTGTTGTTGAGACTCTGGGAAATCAAAGTCTCTGCCCCTGCTCCTATGCCTGGTTCACTGGAAGTGGCCCAGATACTTGAAACATGGATTTTGATGCATCTCCTCTGTGTGTGTAACAGAACCAGTGCATTCGCCCTGTTGCAGAAGGAAAATCGACGCATCAAATCAGAAACAAAGCTCTGCCTCCAGAGATCAACGCATCGGGCAGCGTATTGCTGCAGCTGCAGCTGGGTGAGATCGGCGCATCCCCTCGACTGCGTGGCGAAATTCGGTGCATCGCTCGTCACCTCTCAACTCCGGCATCCGTCTTCCGAACTGACGCATCATCATCACTGCGTGGAGAAGATCGACGCATCTTGCTGTTTGCATCCAGGAAGGGTACTTCGTTCACCGCGCCCTGCATGGGTCCTGTAGCCGGCCTCCGCTTCCACAAGGTCAGCCCAAACTCTGACTTTTCCCCGGTCCAGCGTGACCTTAAGTAACCTTTTTAGAACTACTTGCTTCTAAGCTCTTTACTGCACCCATTCTTTTAAAATTCAATATCTGAACTCCTGAACCTTGGATTTTTGTCATTTAGGTTATGTTTTGTTTATAATATAATATTGTATTGCCTCTGCGGCCTGCTGCTCTCACTCTGTGTAAGGAGAATTCCTTAATAGATTTTTAAATTGTAATTCATGATCAGAGAGAAGTAGCTTTTTCATGTTTCATTGAGTTTGAATGGTATTGTTAAATCCTACTTACTGCTGAAATTGGATTTAACATTACTATTTAAGAAATGCCACTTTTAGAAAGTGGACATTTCTCTGCATTTATTGCTCTGTGTGCCTGACAGCCTGTCTTCAATACACATCTGGGGTGGGTGATAGCTACTCTTTGCGCAATCCCTATTCTCAGCCACAACATAGGAAGGATAGGTGTGTCTGAGTACCCATCTACATACATCTTCATTCTGATGGCCTTGCCTGGGCAGGATGGAATGGAGGGGCTAACATTTCACTTGAATAGGTAGTGTCCTGTCCCCACACGAAGGGCGGATTTACCCCCATAGATGGCCTGAACGACAGGACTAGGATGAAAGGGAAACCTGTGCATTTCAGAGAGCTGCTTTGAAGCGAACCCCACATCAAAGACACCCTTGGGTATAAGTACTGGGTCTCAGACACTTTTGGATTTTGAATTGAACCTGTCATTAGGACTGCAGTTCTGCTTAAAGGACTCATCTTTGGACTGCAGACTTGGAAGACCTGCTTTTCTCTTGTATTGCCTCTGCGGCCTGCTGCTCTCACTCTGTGTAAGGAGAGCTGGACTCTGAAATCTCCAAGGTTTGTTGGCTTGCCTACTGTTGTTGAGACTCTGGGAAATCAAAGTCTCTGCCCCTGCTCCTATGCCTGGTTCACTGGAAGTGGCCCAGATACTTGCAACATGGATTTTGATGCATCTCCTGTGTGTGTGTAACAGAACCAGTGCATTCGCCCTGTTGCAGAAGGAAAATCGACGCATCAAATCAGAAACAAAGCTCTGCCTCCAGAGATCAACGCATCGGGCAGCGTATTGCTGCAGCTGCAGCTGGGTGAGATCGGTGCATCCCCTCGACTGCGTGGCGAAATTCGGTGCATCGCTCGTCACCTCTCAACTCCGGCATCCGTCTTCCGAACTGACGCATCATCATCACTGCGTGGAGAAGATCGACGCATCTTGCTGTTTCCATCCAGGAAGGGTACTTCGTTCACCGCGCCCTGCATGGGTCCTGTAGCCGGCCTCCGCTTCCACAAGGTCAGCCCAAACTCTGACTTTTCCCCGGTCCAGCGTGACCTTAAGTAACCTTTTTAGAACTACTTGCTTCTAAGCTCCTTACTGCACCCATTCTTTTAAAATTCAATATCTGAACTCCTGAACCTTGGATTTTTGTCATTTAGGTTATGTTTTGTTTATAATATAATATTGTATTGCCTCTGCGGCCTGCTGCTCTCACTCTGTGTAAGGAGAATTCCTTAATAGATTTTTAAATTGTAATTCATGATCAGAGAGAAGTAGCTTTTTCATGTTTCATTGAGTTTGAATGGTATTGTTAAATCCTACTTACTGCTGAAATTGGATTTAACATTACTATTTAAGAAATGCCACTTTTAGAAAGTGGACATTTCTCTGCATTTACTGCTCTGTGTGCCTGACAGCCTGTCTTCAATACACATCTGGGGTGGGTGATAGCTACTCTTTGCGCAATCCCTTTTCTCAGCCACAACATAGGAAGGATAGGTGTGTCTGAGTACCCATCTACATACATCTTCATTCTGATGGCCTTGCCTGGGCAGGATGGAATGGAGGGGCTAACATTTCACTTGAATAGGTAGTGTCCTGTCCCCACACGAAGGGCGGATTTACCCCCATAGATGGCCTGAACAACAGGACTAGGATGAAAGGGAAACCTGTGCATTTCAGAGAGCTGCTTTGAAGCGAACCCCACATCAAAGACACCCTTGGGTATAAGTACTGGGTCTCAGACACTTTTGGATTTTGAATTGAACCTGTCATTAGGACTGCAGTTCTGCTTAAAGGACTCATCTTTGGACTGCAGACTTGGAAGACCTGCTTTTCTCTTGTATTGCCTCTGCGGCCTGCTGCTCTCACTCTGTGTAAGGAGAGCTGGACTCTGAAATCTCCAAGGTTTGTTGGCTTGCCTACTGTTGTTGAGACTCTGGGAAATCAAAGTCTCTGCCCCTGCTCCTATGCCTGGTTCACTGGAAGTGGCCCAGATACTTGCAACATGAATTTTGATGCATCTCCTGTGTGTGTGTAACAGAACCAGTGCATTCGCCCTGTTGCAGAAGGAAAATCGACGCATCAAATCAGAAACAAAGCTCTGCCTCCAGAGATCAACGCATCGGGCAGCGTATTGCTGCAGCTGCAGCTGGGTGAGATCGGTGCATCCCCTCGACTGCGTGGCGAAATTCGGTGCATCGCTCGTCACCTCTCAACTCCGGCATCCGTCTTCCGAACTGACGCATCATCATCACTGCGTGGAGAAGATCGACGCATCTTGCTGTTTCCATCCAGGAAGGGTACTTCGTTCACCGCGCCCTGCATGGGTCCTGTAGCCGGCCTCCGCTTCCACAAGGTCAGCCCAAACTCTGACTTTTCCCCGGTCCAGCGTGACCTTAAGTAACCTTTTTAGAACTACTTGCTTCTAAGCTCTTTACTGCAGCCATTCTTTTAAAATTCAATATCTGAACTCCTGAACCTTGAATTTTTGTCATTTAGGTTATGTTTTGTTTATAATATAATAACCTATATTTATAAACCGGAGGCTTTTTGTGGTGTATTCATTGTGTTACTGTGTGTGTTTCACAAATACCTTACATATTGCCTCTTTAGATAAGTCTGACTGCTCTGTGTGAAGCTACCAGAGGGTGAGCACAGATCATCTTATTGTGTATCTAGTGTACCCTCACTAGAGTTCCTGCCTGTGCTGTATGCATACCTAAGACCTCAGCCAACCAGGAATCCCATTTCTAACAGCTCTCAATTAGGAATTGTCTCTAGGAGGGATTGAGAGAAACATAAGTGTTGCAAGTGTTGCCTAATTTGGAGCATACCGCCCTTACACAGAGCCAGTTAGATGTATTCACCAAGTACTTTACACATTGCCTCTTACGTTAAGGCTGCATGCTCTGTGCCAAGCTACCAGAGGGTGAGCACAGGTTATCTTTTAGTGTGCATCTAGCTTCCCCTGAATAGGATTGTGGCTTCTGCTGGGACAGGGTGCATACCTTTGCCAACCAGAAACAGAAACCCAATTTCTAGCAGCCAGTTTAACAGATGTTGGGGAGCACAAGTACATTACAGATCCATTTGTCTATAACTCCAATTTATGTAAATTTAGATGTGACCCAATCTCCACCAACCTCCTAGAGATGAAAACTACAGGTTGGTCTAGGCCCTCCTCATTCAACTGTGAAAGAACAGCCCAATGCCATGCTCTGAGACATCAGTTTGCACAATGAATTCCTGGGAAAAGTCGGGGCCTAGAGCAGAGGGGGCTGGGCACATGGCCTGCTTTAGTGAGTTAGATGCTTTTAGGCATGCCTCCGTCCAAAAATTATTTCTGGGCTGCGTTTTTGAAGTAAGCTCAGTCATGGGGCAACAATGGCGTCATATCCCTTGACAAGACTCCTGTAGTAACCAGTAAGGCATAGGAAGGCTCTCACCTCAGTTAGGGTTTTTGGGAGCTCCCAGGCCATGATGGTTTCTATCGTAGCCTGGTGGGGCTGCACCTTACCCCTGCCCACCGGGTGTCCCAAGTACAACAAAGACCTCTACCCTATCTGGCACTTACTGGCCTTTATGGTCAGGCCAGCCTTTTGCTGGGCCTAGAGCACTTCCTGCAGGTGAAACATGTGGTCCTTCCATCTGTTATTGAAGACAGCAATGTTATCCAAGTAAACAGTACAGAAGGCTTCCATTACTGGTTCACCAGCCTCTGAAAGGTGGCAGGGGCATTCTTAAATCCAAAGAGCATCACTGTGAATTAGTAGTGGCTCTCTAGAGTGGAGAAGACTGACCTTTCCTTGGATCCTTCCATTAGGGCGATCTGCCAGTTTCCTGAAGTAAAGTTAAATGTACTCAGCAATTGGGCGGTCCCCAACCTATCAATCAGTTCATCAGCTAAGGGGATGGGATGAGTATTAGTCTTGATGACTGAATTCAGCCCCCTGTAACTTGATTTCTGGTGCAGTGCCCAGCGTGGCAGCTCTGGTTACCGGCACCACAGGCTTGACCAAGGGTTACTAGAGGAGTTCAATAACCCTTCACTCCAGCATCTTAGAAACCTAATCTTTGATTCTAGCCTTTTCTTTATCGGACAGACCATAGATTTTATTCTTGACAGTGAGGCTGCCTCATGCGTCCACATCATAGGTACACAGATGGGTAGTCCCAGGAGTGAGGAAGAAAAAAGAGGAGGATTGTCCCATCAACTAGTGACAATCCCTCTGCTATTCTGAAGCCAAGGTAGGGGAAAGGTTTACACCTTCCACTGGCTTATCCTTTTCTTTGGAGTCTAGGAGGACAGGGAGAGGTTAACTCTCCTCTTCCTCCCCCTATCTGTTACCAACAGCATGATGACTTTAGGCCTCTCAAAGTGAGATTTAAGGCAGTTGATATGGAGCACCCTCTGGGAGTGCCTGGGGGCCTTGAGATCCACCATTTACATGATCTCCTCCTTACTCTCAGCAATCTCATACGGCCCAGTCCAAAGGTCTTGGGAGTCCCGGGCTCCACAGGTTGCATCACCCACACTTTCGTCCCAGGCTGGGATTTCACAGGGGTAGCTGGTTGGTTGTACCATTGATTAATTACCTCCTGGCTGGGCTCTAAAGTTGTCAGAAGCTAGCTTCCATAACTTGCCCATCTGGCTTCTGAAGGCTAACATGTAGTTAACAACATCTTGGGGGGTTTCTTGGGAGCTTGCTGCTACCCCTCCATAACCAGACTAAGATGTCCCCTTACAGGATGACTATTTAAAAGTTCACAGGAGCTAAAAGGGGCTAAAGCCAACCCCCTTCTGTGATACCTCTCTGTAAGCAAAGAGCAGGCATAGCAAGAGTATGTCCCACTTATGCCTCATGGTCTCAGACAGGCCCTCGATCATGCCTTTCAGGGTCTTGTTGAATCTTTCAACAAACCCATTGGTTTGTGGATGGTATGTGTTGGAGAACTCATACATGACTCTTCACTCTCTCCACACTGACTGCATATAAGCAGACATGAAGTTGATGATCCTGTCAGACACCACTTCCTTGAGGAAATTCACTCAGGTAAAAATCCCCATTAGGGCTTTAGTCACTGCAGGTACAGTTCTCAGAGGGATGGCCTCTAGGTACCTTGTGGCATGAGCCACCAGAACCAGGATAACCCTGTTGCCAGAGGTTGTCTGGGGAGCCATGGATCTTAAAATGTTGATGCCCACCCTTTCAATGGCGGTGCCAACAACAGGCAAGGGAGTCAGAGGAGCTTTCAGCTGCTGTCCTGTCTTCCCGCTGTCATGGTAGGTGAAGCAAGTCCTACAGAAGGTGTCTGAGGAAATCTTCATCTGGGGCCAATAAATGTGGGGAGCAAGTCCTGGCCTAGATGCAATACCAGGGGTATCTCATGAGCAGCCTCCAGGAAGAAGGCCCTGTAGCTTTGGAGGTCCACCAGGTCCCATGCACAGGTGCATTAGGCTCACTTTACATGGGCTTGATTATCCTCACAGTACATCCAGAGACTGCCAGATGCATCACCTGTTGCTTGGGCGTTGGCCTGTTGCCTCATGCCCTCAAAGGCTGGGCACTCCTTCTGTGCCTTACTAAAGTCCTCCCTGGTGGGTCCTCGTTCCACATGCCGTCCAGCAAGTTCAAGCAGATCTCCAAGGGACGAAATGTCCTCTCCACTGGGCTCCGGGGTAACCTCCTCTGGCACCCCATCAACCTCAGCTGGGAGACATTCAGGGGCTAGTGTCCCATGCCCCTTGCTCTTCCTTCTCTTGGCACCTGCCTGGTGGCCAGATTGGGAATAGGACCCTTTCCCCTGTGGACTGTTTTGGGGACCTTGTGAGAACTCCTTTTTCGCCCCCTCCTCTTCTGGTGGGAACCCTGACCACTCTTTTGGGAGTCCCCCACAGATGCCAGCTTGGACACTCTGGTGCTGACCCAGATGTCCCCGTCCTCAGCAAGCATCCTAAGGTCAGTCAGCTTGCTATCAACTAGGTGTTGGTAAAGCTCTGGAAACCAAATATCTAACATGTGCTCCTTCAAAATCAAGTTGTACAGCCCAGAATAATCATCTGCCTTGCTGTCCCTCACCCAGCCCTTCAGTGCCTTACTGGCATATTCATATAAAGACACCCAGGTCTGTGAAGAGATTTCGTGGCTGCCCCTGAATCTCTATCTATACCTGTCAGGGGTTAACACAGCAGACCTTCCCCCTGGCAGAGTTCTTTGCAGGTCCAGTAGTGTACTGAAGTAATAGGGTCAGAAATCCAGCACTTATGCTCAGCTGTGCCTTTGAAGTGGGGGTGACTTCATCTGAGGTGCACCGAGGCCTTCCCTCCCAGCTCTGGCTCCAGACTCACTCCAGGAAGTATGCAGCCCTTTGTGTCAGGTTTAAGAGGCATCTCCCCCTTTCCCTCCTGCCCAGGATGACCCATCAAAATGCGGATGGCCCATAAGTCATATTTAAACGCTCTTTGTATGTGGCGGTCTAGAGGGAATGCACAAAGTCCAGCTGTCACCCAGCCCAGACGTGTATTACAGACAGGCTGCAGGCTCACAGGGCTAAGGGCAGAAAAATGCCATTGTTAAAAAATTGGCATTTTTAAAAGAGCAATGATGAATTCAACTTTAATGGTAAAGCGGACTTTTTGTTACCATTCCAATGATATGAAACATGATAAATCTACTCCTTCTCAATCAGGAATTACAGCTTATATGTGTAATAAGGAATTCCCAATTTCAACCTATGAGAGGGGTCGGATTCATAGTAGTGAAAACAAATGTGGATATTTTTAACTACCAGGACTTGCAAAACGTAAAAGTTCATGCCCTACCTTTTGATTACACAACACCCTGCCCTATGGGATACCTAGAGCCTACCTTAGGGGTAACATATGTAATAAAAGGAAAGTTTAAGGTTTGGCAATGGGTTTTAAAGCCAAGTCGACATGGCAGTGTAGACTGCACACACAGGTTATGCAGTGGCAGGCCTGAGACAAGTTTAAAGTGCTACTTCTGTGGGTGGCACAACCAGTGCTGCAGGCCCACTAGTAGCATTTAATTAACAGGCCCTGGACACATGTAGTACATTTTACAAGGGATGTGTAAGTAAATTAAATAAGCCAATTGTGCATAAGTCAATCAAACCATGTTTAGGGGAGACAGCATATGCACTTTACCACTGGTTGGCAGTGGTAAAGTGCTTGGTGTCCTAAGGTCAACAGAAAGAAATCAGCAAAAATATGAGACAAGCAGGCAAAAGGTTTTGGGAAGACCACCCTAAGGCTGTCAGGTCTAACACTGGGCCAAATATTTCCAATCGAGAGTTCTGATCATCTTCTTGAATTTTTTTAAAGTACTTTATATTTCTTCAAGATTCCTCAGATGGCACCGAAACCTGGCTATTTTGAACTTTACAGAGTTTAAATTGAAGAGTATCATCAGCCTATTATCAGGAGGGATCTTCTAATAACCATTGTGAAGCACAGACGTTGGTGGCTAGGGATCTTTGTATATCATTTTGGTCTGGAAGATTGATGGTATAATGCAGTGGTGTAAGAAAGGCCCCCGCAGACCCCACAGGGGGTGCAAGCTCCAGGGGCCCCCTCAGCACAGTACCCTCACCAGAAAGGCTCCTGAGTGAGTCTGGAGGGGGGCCCCTCTATGTACTTTACAAGGGGCCTCCTCAAGTTTTGTTACGCCACTAGTATGATGAAATACGTGCTGGGGTGCTGGATAAAAATCATGAGCAACAGCTCAAAAAAGGATGCCTACAAAATACTTGCAAAATCCAAAATGAGTGCTAAATGTAGGAGGTATTAGCAGACAGCACTGAGAAAAACAGCCAATCAGTCTTCGTGGAAGCTACTTGTGCAATGGTCCAGTAAACATCACTGAACTCATTCTTTTCCTCCATCACATTACAATGTATTGACTTCTAACAGTTTCGTTTATTTGCGGACTACGAAATTAGAGCTCTTATTTCCAGATTCGGGGTTTTGCATGCTCTCTCTGTGATGCTTTAAAAGGTGCACTTCCAGGAGAAGGGCGGGATTTTGCTTACATAGTAGAAACTGACTAAACCAGATGGCACCATTACTCTCACATGCCTGGCCCTACGATTCAACTAAATTATCCATGATCCAGGCCACAAGGACCAACCTAGTTGTATCAAGGGAAGCCTTCATGTGACCGCCGTCAGATGGCTAGTTGATATTTAAGAGACTCCATCAATCCCAAACAATTGGCATAGGCTTCACAAGCTGTTTTCCAATAGGGAACGGCAATTCTAGAGGGAATGTGATTTTTGTTCCACATGCCCACGATTCTCAGATATCATAGGATGGCAATTCATTGACGTCCTCTGTTGATCCATGACACACAATCACAGCAGTAACAAATACCCAAACAAGACCTGGGGATGCAATACCACAAATCACTCAGAACAGTGAAGGACCCTGGTGGAGCAAACATTGCAAAAAATGGTGCCACACTTTGGCTGGGGGTTAGGGTGGTCAAGTTCCAGCTTCAGTGATCCTAAGACAGTAAACATTTGCTTCCCTGGTTATTTAGCTAGCTCTACGTTTTGTAAATATGATTTATTCCTGAAAGGGACCAATGATAAAACGCAACCAATATTTCTGAGATGATGGGGAGAAAATGTATGTTCAGCCGAGCCCCTGTGGTAGGTCCTAACAAGCCCGTTTATGAATTGTTTATGGAGGTTAGAAATGACTCTAGGTCCTACATCTATCTCACTCAGGAACATTGACAATCATTTCGTTTATCAGTTACCATGACCCAAAATGTTCAAATAATGCTCATTTTCCTGATAGCTGCAGAAACACCACTTTATTTATCAGTCAGTGCAAAGCGTTTGCAATGTTCAATGCTGCTGTAAAATATAACACAGAGAGCGGTGTACGCGTAGGCTGCCTGAATACAAATTGCCGGAATGAGAGTTAGGCTTCCGTAGTATATCAGGATTCTATTAGCACGAAGTCAGTCTACATTTCATTCCGCTGGATAACGAGCAATCTTTGCAAAATTTCATACTTCAGTTTAATTGGTTTGAGCTGTCCTTATTTATCATACAGTCAGCTAAAAAGTGCGACAATGTGTATTGTAAGGCCTGGCTGTAAATAGATTTAGCTGTCTGCCATAGTTCATGTCATCAGCTCCATAAACATACAGAGGCAAGGGCTTTGGGTCCACCACCCAGAGCACATTTTGAGTGAGGCCGGAGGAGTATTTCTGATTCACCATTAGTTATTGGCTATTAGGTGTGTTATTCAGACTGCCTAAAAAGTGCTTCCCGTTACAGTGCATGGACGATCGATTGGATAACCCATGAACTGCAATGGCGGTCCGCTGGTGCACCTGAAAGGTATTTACACACTCCCAACTGTTGCTTCTGCACCAAAGTGGATTTTACCCCTAAAAGTGATTTTACACCTAAATGTAATCTGTGCTCTCAAAATCTTACCCCACTCAAGCTGACATTACACTTCAATGTGCTATAAGCCAAATGTGTTATTATGTACACCTTGTAAGCCTAGTGTGACCTCTTACTACCACATTTCTCTTCATACAAAGTGGGCCTGCAGCTGTGATACCGCACCTTTGCTGACTTTGCACCAAGGATGAGTCTACAGATAATGGGGTTTCAACACAGTGTACTTTTTGCTTATTTTTCCTCCTAAGTTTGTTTTGCAGCAAATGTGCCTCCAAACACCTGCTGGTGTAACAACAAGGATGATTTTCCACCTAAATATGGTTTGTGCATACACATGATTTAGCGCCAAAATCTGGTTTTACATCCGAGTAGAATTCTTGCTTGGGCACATTTATGCAAAGACCCTTTGATGTTACACCAACGGTGATCCTGCACCTACATGTGATAGCAGAAACGTGATAAAAAGTAATTTAGCACACTAAGATGCATATTTGCTCAAATGTATCACAATGCAGCTCAGCAGCCAAAGTTGCTGCAGGGTGTAGCATGAGAGGGAGAGAGCAGGAAAGCTCCATATCTACTAAGTTGAGGTACTGTTTTGCTCCCTCCTCAGACCTGATGCACAAAGAGGCTGTCATTACCACGCACACACCCTTGCACCTCAGTGCAAATTTTAGTACAAGTGTGTGTGTGTAATGTCTAGAATAGGTTCAGTTCTGGAAGGATAAACTATTATGCTTAGACTAACCTTTAAAAATGTACCTACTTTGTATATGTGCTGTACAGTGCAGCACATTCGTATGTACCCCCGGACTTGAGCAACAAGGGCCGTAGAACTGGGTCATCTTATGGGTCTTCCACTTCTGAAGAGAATTCTAGAGACTCAGACTCTTCAAATCAAGGCAATTTCCAACAAAGAGCCCGAGGTAAACGATACCAAAGAAACTGTAGAGGAAATCAGAATCAGAACCAGTCATGGTGGCAACCGGCCCCCTGGCAATTTGGTAACCCCATGTTTCCTCAACAGATGGGTCCCTTCCCTCAACAGATGGGCCCGTTCACACCACCGCAATTCGGAGGTAGTTTCGGTGGCCAGCCGCCTTTTTTAGGGTTTGGCCGTGGCAGATCCCGAGGACGGAGAAGAGGCACACAACCACAGGTCCATTTCAGCCCGCCGTCCACCTCAACGAGGAATTTGAGGAGCACAACGACAAAGAACAAGACAACGGGACCGGCAGAAGTGAACACGGAGGCGGGCTCGTCATCAATTTAAGTTCACATAACATCACTCCTATAGAAGAGCAAGTCCTCAATAGAGGTCATGGTTTTGTGCCGACGGTGAAAAATAATCACTTTGAAACCAATGTAGAAATTGCAAAGTTTGTTCGGAAAGTTCGCCTACAGTTTTTCTTTTCCAAATCCAACCAAAGAGAACAAGACCCAGAAGATGTGAATACAGGTCTAAAGAAGAAGTCTACATTCAACCCTGGATCCCACATGGTTCCTGTACAAGTACTTGCATTTGAACAGGCCATAGAGAAAGACATTGAGACTTTATTCTCGACAGATAAAGAAACCTTCTGCAACTTTTCTAAAGCTGAACAAAATGCTTTAAAATCTTTGACTGCCAATAATAAACTTACCATCAAACCGGCAGACAAAGGCGGTGCGATTGTCTTAATGAACACCAGTGACTATCGCACCGAATGCTTGTGACAGCTAAACAATAGACAAGCCTACTGCCCTTTGGACCAAGATCCCACCACAGACATGCAAAAGACAATACAGGAAATGGTTGAGGAAGCCTTAACAGAAGGCTGGGTTACCCGACAAGAGGCTGCCTTCCTCTGTACAGAACATCCCGTTATGCCCTATTTTTATTGTCTCCCGAAGATGCACAAAGAACAAAGGCCTCCACCAGGCCGGCCAATAATTTCAGGCATCGGATCCATTCTGGAACCGCTTTCCACCTTCGTTGACCACTTTCTGCGCCCCATGGTGCTAGAAATGCCCACTTATCTCAGAGATACAACGGACGTGTTACGTCTCCTTTCTGAGATTGAATTTGATGTAGAAACTGACCACCTTGTATCATTCGACGTGGAGTCGCTGTATACATCTATGCCCCAAGATGAGACCCTGGAAGTCATTTCTGCTCTCTTGAGGGCTCGAGATTTGAATAGCATTACACCTGTCAGTTTCATCATGGACTGTGCCTCCTTGGCCATGAAGAAAAACTTTTTCAAATATGAGGACACAGTTTATCTGCAAACGTCTGGTACCAGCATGGGGAGCATTTTTGCTCCCATCTTGGCAAACCTTTACATACATCGCTTTGAACAAGAGCATGTCCTTATCAACACCAATCCGTATATCACCTCCATAAAAATGTGGAAGAGGTATATCGATGATATACTAGTGATATGGCGAGGGACACATGAAGATCTGATGACATTCCAGAACTGGCTGAACAGCAGGAACAACTTCCTTCTATTTACTGTAGAAGCCAGCAGAACTGATATCTCGTTCCTGGACTTAAGGATTTTCTCCACCCCGGAAGGCCTACAATCCGAGCTTTACAAAAAAACAATGGCGAAAAACTCATTACTCTGCTTTGATAGCCACCATCCTAGATCTCTTAAAGAGAACTTGCCCTATGGACAATTTTTAAGAGTACAACCAAAGAAGGCTATACAACACACTCAAAAGCCTTACAACAACAGCTCGTGTGTAGGAAGTATCCACCCAAAATGGTACGTAAATCGATGAAGCGAGCCAAAAATAACAACAGACAGGCCCTCCTTGAACCCCCTGTGCCTAAAACAACATCCAACAGACTCGCGTGTGTCACCACTTTTGGTACTTTATCGAATGATATTCAAAAAATAATAAGAAAACACTGGTCAATACTCAATTCAGGGCGTGAAACCATAGGAACACCACTCTTTTCTTTCAAGAGGGGTCCTAATCTAAGAGGCCGCATTGTACACACAAGACCACGTAACATCATACCAAGGGCTCTTGGTACTATTTGGAATCTTCCACCTGTAATAGGACATCATCCGTGCGGTTCATGCCAAGCTTGCCCTCAAACAGTCAAATCGCTCGAAGTTGACATTGGCACAAACAGACCATGGAAGCAAGCAAAGTTTACCAACTGCAATAGCAATAAATTTATTTATCTTATAACTTGCCCCTGTGGTTTAAAGTATGTCGGGATGACTACTCGAAAGATAAAGATCCGTATCTCCGAGCACAAAAGCACGATTCGCCGCAAGAGACAGGCCACTAAACTTACGAATCACTTTTTAGAAAAACAACATGATCCCACTGCTTTTGTGTGGACTGTGCTTGAACAACCCTACATCCCCTCTCATGTTACAGATTGTACTAACTTTCTGATGCGCAAAGAACAGAAATGGGTTTTTAAGTTGGGCACCAACAGGGTCGGACTTAATGATGACATACCTTGGTCCGTGCTCTAATTATGCCATCTTCATCACTATCATAAGATGAAGGCAACAGCACTAAAGACTAATAGATGGCCAATACCACTTGAACGATCAAGATTACATCAGTGACAACCTTTATATATTATATATGTATATAAGTTGATTCTGATGAACAGCTTAAATCAAAAATAGCCATTCTCATGAATATGTCATTACGATAACTAAATATTAAGGTAAACACACTGTCTGTACTACACCTGCTAATCGACTCTACAGGTGACTGTAACTAATTGACATTTCCGCTTCCGATTTCAAGTCTAATTGTAATTCTGAAGCAATTACTCGCCAGACATAATATTGTTTTCAATACAATAAATAACTGTTTCCTGGCAACCATGAATTTACAAGTTTATGACCAATAGGCATCCACAATACATCATATAGTCCGCTCACATGACCATGTAGGACCTATCACAGTCCGTTTTTGTCCTCACCAAAACCTACCCGTAATAAGCTTACCGATTGGTCTACCCGATCACCTGACCGGGCTTGGGCCAATCAACAACAGGCTTTTAACCGAAGCCTCCACACTACTCCGGTACCTCCCCACCGGCTTGGAAGGTGGCAACGAAGTACCGACGGAGAGGTAGGAAGCACGAAAGGCTTGTTTACTTGCTTGGCGGTTCTCACTTAAATGTTTGGCGAGTTCCTAACTCGTTACTGCGCCTGAGACACAATTGTCGGCAGTACGCCAGGGGTACTACTATCACTAAATGCTCAGCGCTTTCGACTAACGCCAGCAGGTTGCTCCTTCGCCATATCTTTATAAGTGTACAACAATAGATCCCAGCGCTTTGGCGAGAAAGACCTTTTGAACACCAATACCCTCACTTCATTTTGAATTACCCATGCATCGGTAAACTAACTCTTAGCAGCACGTGGCTAATGAGTCCACCTAATTTGCCGTTTTTGACCATCTTCATAGAACTAAACGATTTGACTCTTAACAACTGCAAGTATATATTCCCTCTACTTTCTCAAGGTAGTATTGGTTTGCATCTGTTTTAACTGCTTAGGGAGGCGATGACATTTCTATGTTCTTTGCTTCATTCCAATAGAGCGGTGCTTCCCTCGAGTCCTGAGCCGTTGCCAGGCGGGGTGGAGCCCTCTACTTCGACTATAATGGTAAGACGAAGTACATAATGCCCCCTGCAAGCATTACATCTTAGTATCTTCATGTCGATAACCAAAGAGACCAATGTGTTTATTATAATAAGATATATTATAGCTAAATGTGGACTAAGCACACGCTAACTCTACCAAAGCTAATGTGGTCATTTTACTGTTGTTTCTCTTTGTGTTTTTTCTCCATTAGTGACATGCATCAACTGCGAACTAAGACGACACCTAGGGATCCAGGTGATCTTTTTTTATGTCGCAGATTGCTTTATATGTAGTCACACTTTTTCTAGAATACACTTCACTTTTTATCTTTGCAGTAGCTGTATTATAATCTAGGTCCTGATGAATGCAATGGACTCTGTAGTCCCCAGATTTGCTGAAACATGTTGACCCCTATTACATCCTGGTAAATATTTGTTTAATTTACCATTGCTGCTTTTTTAACATTGGTGGAGCGAGCATATCACAGAATAAATACTTTCCCTGCTCCCTCACCCAATTTTATTTTCACTGAGCACTTTCTTTCACTTGCACTGCAAAGCAGTCACTCTCATCTTTCCAGCCAATGAATGGCCTGTGACACTCTAACCATACTGGGCACCACTAGGTTTACAAGAGGTATTTACATCTTACCTTCCATCTGAAACCAGTGGTGTACCTCTTACATGGTTAACAGGAATCCCAAATGATGAAGGGCGGTTCCGAGTGGTGACTGATGGGTATCCTGTTAGGGATCACAAGGTACCTATCATTGCTTTCTCTATCTCTATGTAGGGATTCTTACTAAACTTCTCTAGCTCAATGTACCACATTTAGTTTCTATGTTCAGACCCTCTGACACTTTTGTGTTCTATATATTACTTAGGGAATGTGTCTCTGTATGGTCTCTAAACTCCCTTAGGCCCCCCCAACTTTAGTTTTTTTCTGTCCAAGAGCAGCTTCTGAGCTGCGGGCCTTTTGTTCACAAACAAATCTAATTTGTTCAATCCAACAAAAGGTAGGTTTGTAACACTCTTGACTGTGTCTGTTGATGCAGGGCACGCGTAGGTACTATTGAGAGAAAAAAAATATATATATATATACAAGACAAAGAAAAAACCTTCAATGATGGCAGGGAATCATGGGTTAGCTTTTGGTGAAGAAGATATACAGCGGGTTCTCAATGAACATCCAAACCTTTTGGACTCTATCCCTACAGTCGTTAGTCACAACACTGACGACTGGGGTAAAATTTTGGCTCTAAAAAAATCCCAAACCCGTACTACTTTACACGGAGCGATCATGGCACAATACTTGAGAAAAAACTGCGCTCCCTCTGGCCTAATTGTGACCAACGCCCCAAGCCTATTCCTCACAGATAAAGAGTTCTTAAAAAACTGGTCCCTCGTAGCCTGGAGGTGCACTAGGGATTGGTTAGTGTTAATCATACAAACATCACAACGAATAGCGGACACAATTCTCATAGAAATACAGGTCCTTGAATCCCAAATAAAGACAACTTTAACGAGTAAGCTCTTTAAACAGGGTCAAGATGAATCGAATAAGAACAATCAAGAATTCAAAGAATTTACCCTATTCACAAAAATGGAGAAATTCAAGAAGGATCTTGAGAAATTTAGCTTTGACAAGGTGTACCCCTATACAAGCGATTCGTATGTACCCCCGGACTTGAGCAACAAGGGCCGTAGAACTGGGTCATCTTATGGGTCTTCCACTTCTGAAGAGAATTCTAGCGACTCAGACTCTTCAAATCAAGGCAATTTCCAACAAAGAGCCCGAGGTAAACGATACCAAAGAAACTGGAGAGGAAATCAGAATCAGAACCAGTCATGGTGGCAACCGGCCCCCTGGCAATTTGGTAACCCCATGTTTCCTCAACAGATGGGTCCCTTCCCTCAACAGATGGGCCCGTTCCCACCACCGCAATTCGGAGGTAGTTTCGGTGGCCAGCCGCCTTTTTTAGGGTTTGGCCGTGGCAGATCCCGAGGACGGAGAAGAGGCACACAACCACAGGTCCATTTCAGCCCGCCGTCCACCTCAACGAGGAATTTGAGGAGCACAACGACAAAGAACAAGACGGCGGGACCGGCACAAGTGAACACGGAGGCGGGCTCGTCATCAATTTAAGTTCACATAACATCACTCCTATAGAAGAGCAAGTCCTCAATAGAGGTCTAGGTTTTGTGCTGACAGTGAAAAATTATCACTTTGAAACCAATGTAGAAATGGCAAAGTTTTTTCGGAAAGTTCGCCTACAGTATTTCTTTTCCAAATCCAACCAAAGCGAACAAGACCTAGAAGATGTGAATACAGGTCTAAAGAAGAAGTCAACATTTTTTTTTTTTTTTTTTAAATTTCTTTTTATTGTTGCATCATATGGATCATCAAGAAAAGCAGTGTGGCAATCCGGGGGGGGCGTCAACATTCCGCAACCCCCGGTTATACGCAACTTTTGAACACAGTAGCATACGTTATTTATCATGATAAGATCATTTCGTGTTCCAACTTTTCACCCCAAACCCCCCCTCCCAACTTCCACACTGAACATCCCCGGGCAACTGAGAGGCCTCTATCCGAGGTCCCCCTTCCCGCCCTTCACCTCCCCCCCCCCCAAACAACTCGTCCCCCATACCTCCCCCCACCCCCCGGATCTCATGTCTTCCACACCCCACATGGCAGAAGCCGTAAGCATTAGTTCGACTCATCCTCCGGGTCCTCCAGGTTCAACAGGTGCAAAACATTCGTATATGGGACCACCTCTGTGGGTCATACCGTAACCCTCAATTTCCCCCCCCCCCCCTCCATAGTGCACCCCCCTATTCGAGTCCGTGATAGTGCCTCCACTTGGCCCATATTTTACGAAATTTCCTCGGGCACCCCCTCGCTTTATACGTAACCCTCTCAGCTGCCATGTACATGTCTAAGCCTCGCCTCCAGTCATCCAAATTCGGCCGTCCTGGTGCCCCCCACATTCTAGCTATATCTCTCTTGGCGACTACCAGCGCCAACAACAGGAAGATAAGTGAGTATCGTGTGACATCCACCTCAGTCGACAGGCCCAGGAGTGCCAGCCTAGGGTCCCTGGGGACGCCAACCTCCAGAACTGCTGATAATTCTGTGAAGACCTCATTCCAGTACCCCTGAATCACGGAACAACCCCAAATAATATGGTAAAAATCACCCTGAGGATGTTGGCACCTCAGGCAGGAGGCATCAGCGGCCCTCCCCATCCGGAAGAGTCGTGTCCTATCAAAGTAGGCCCTGTGGAGAACCTTGAATTGGATGAGGCGAAGCCGTGATTTGATGGCCACCTCCCTAGGGTGCATGAGGATGAGTTCCCAATCCAGGGTTTCAAACGTGCCCACATCACCCTCCCATCTCTCCCTCAAGGCCTGTAGGTCACCTAGCATATTGTTTGTCAGTGTTTTGTAGATCATGGATACCGCCCCTCTGTGTATCCGCTCCTGGAGCAGGCGCCCCTCAAGTGGTGCATACTGGGGAATGTCAGTAAGGGAGATGTTCTGTGCGCCCCACGCATGTCGCAATTGCAGGTATCGGAAGTATTGTGAGTTATGAAGACCAAAGTCCTGTTGCAGTGCCTGGAAGGTTTTCAGCTCCCCCCTCGCCACGACATCCCCGATCGTAGAGATGCCAATGTCATCCCACTGTTTGAAACCCCTCAGTTTGTGGAGTTCGGTCAGCCAGCTGCAGGACCACAGGGGGGTTTGCCGGGTGGGTCTATTTTGCCATCCCATTTTCACCGTAGCTCTACGCCACGCCGTTAGGGTGATTCTAGTTGCCGGGAGAAGCCTGCGACCCCCCTTACCCCCGTATAGGAAGTGTAGCACCGTCTTTGCGCCCCATTTGGATTTTTCTAGCGCATAGGTCGGGTGATCTGCGGGGGCATGTATCCACTCGTTGACCGGGGCCAGGTGTTCAGCCCAGTAGTATGCCTCTAAGTTGGGTAGCGAGATGCCCCCGCTGTATTGGTGCCGCTGCAAAGTCGTTAGTGCCACTCTCGGTTGTTTCCCCAGCCACAGGAAGGAGCGGAGGTCAGCGTGTATTTTCGATGTAGTTGCAGCTGGCAGCGGGTAATATTCGTTTTGGAGGGCGTATAAGAATTTTGGTAAAAGGATCATTTTATACAGGGCGGCCCTGCCCAGGATGGTGAGTGGGAGTTGTCGCCATCGCTCCATTTCCGCCTTCGCGGCCACCAGGATCCTGTCAATGTTAGCAGTATAGGAACGACGGGCGTCTCGGGTGATGAAAACCCCCAGATATCGGAAGCCCTCTGTGGTGTGCAGGAGCTGTTCGGGCAGGCACTCCCCTCTAGGGGCCCCCTGAGGATCGTAAATGACCGATTTGTGCCAGTTAATGGTATGGCCGGCCACTGCCCCGAAGTCTCCCAGCTCCTTAAATAGGGCAGGGATAGTCCTAGTCGGCTCCGTGATGTACAATAAAACGTCGTCAGCGTAGAGGGAGATTTTCTCCTGGTCCGCGTCCGACTCCCCCCAGTGAAACCCCCTCACGTCCCGGTTGCATCGAATGCGAATCGCCAGGATTTCAATCGTGAGGGTGAAAAGCAGTGGGGATAGCGGGCACCCCTGTCTCGTCCCCCGCTCTATCGCAAACTCTCTGGATAGCCTTCCATTGACCCTCACCTTCGCTCTGGGGTTCGAGTAGAGCAGCTTCACCCATCCTAAGAACTTAGGCCCTAACCCAAAGCGTTCGAGCGTGCCCATCAAGAAGGGCCAATGTACCGCGTCGAACGCCTTCTCCGCGTCCAGGGAGAGGAACCAATGGGGTTCATCCCTGTCACAGACCTCCTGGAGCCAATTGTGGGTTCGCCGTAAGTTGAGTTTGGTGGCCCTATCCGGGAGAAACCCAGATTGGTCCGGGTGCACTAGCTCTGGAATGACCTGTCGTAGGCGTCGCGCCAAAATAGTGGCCAACAGTTTGGTCTCGATATTAAGGAGGGAGATTGGGCGGTAGGAGGAGCACTCCTCCCTGGGTTTATCCTCCTTATAAATTGGGACTATGGTGGCTAGGGTCAAATCTGGAGGGAGCCGCCCGGCATCAAACGCCTCGACGAGCAATCCCTGCAGGTGGCGCGAGAGGAGGTCTCCCGTCCGTTTGAAAAATTCCGCCGGAAAACCGTTGGGGCCCGGCACCTTCCCAGGCTTCAAAAGCGCCAGCGCCTCCGTAATTTCGTTAAGTGATAAGTCTGCCTCCAGGGTCTCACAATCCTCGGGGGTCAACTGCGGGATTTCCATATCTCCCAGATAGGCCCGCACTACCTCCGCTCCCCCTAGGTCTCTAGCCCGATAAAAATTCTCAAAGTAGGCCGCGAAGGCCTCCGCCACGGAGTCATCTGTGGACGCCCGCGCGCCCCCTTGGAGCCTGATCTCGTCCACCCACCTAGCAGCTCTCTCCCGCCTACTCAGCCAGGCCATAAGTTTCCCTGATTTATCACCCACATCGTAGAGACGGTGTAGGGTGGCCAAAGCCTGCGTGCGTGCCTCGTTCGTTGCCAATTCCCTGTGAACCTTCTGGGCGTCAAGCAGTTTCCTAAGGTCCAACTCACTCCCCGTGCTATGGTATTCGGTCTCTAGAGACAGTATGGTCGCCTCCCCAGTTGCAATTGCCTCATCACGCTTCCTCCGAGCCTCACCCACCCTAGATTGGAAGCGATCCCTCAGGACCGTTTTCATGGCCTCCCACAACGTAATCCTGGACTGTACGGAGCCCTCATTTTCCGCCACATACACTCGGATATCCGCCCTAATGCCTCCCAGAATTTCAGGCGTCTGTATGTCCCACGCCGACATGTGCCAGCGGGCCCGTCTGCCACCCCCGTCCCGCCCTATGTGTGCAAGCAGAGGTGAGTGATCTGAAATGCCCCTCGCCCTATACTCAGCCTGGTCCCCCAACGATAGCTCCTGTCTCGAGGTGAAGATGTAATCTAATCTTGAGAAGACTTTGTGTGCCCCGGAGAAGAAAGAGTATTCGGTCTGTGTGGGGTGGAGCCATCTCCAAACATCAGTGAGGCCAAGCGTGTCCATCTGACTTGCCAGTGCCGTGTCTGTTGTTACTGCATGGGTGTTGCCGGACCTATCTCGTGCCGTGCACATCACATCGTTGAAATCCCCACCTATAATTTGGACCGTATCAGCCGTGTGCAGTAGTATGTTAGTGATCTCCTGCAGTGTGCGCGCCTGAAGTTTGGGTGGGGCATAGACCGACAGTAGCGTATACCTGCGCCTCCTCCAGGTCCCCTGCACCCCCGCGTACGTCCCCTGGGGATCTAACCATGTGCGCGTGGAGGTGAAAGGGGTCGTTTTCCTGATGAGTATGGCCGTGCCCCGTGAGTCCGTGGTGTACCCCGCGTGTGCTAGTACTACGTATTGGCCCCGTGCCAGAAAAGCGCACTTGTTCCCTCTCAAATGCGTTTCCTGTAGGAAGATAATGTCTGGCGCCGTTCGTTTAATGTAGGCCGTGACCAGGCCTCTCTTGATTTTGGAGCCCAGGCCGTTCACGTTCCAAGTGAGCACCTTCACCCCGGGCCCATCTCGAGACGGTTCAGTTAGTGTACCTGCCATTGTGTTGCCTGATGTGAGAAGTGCGGCCCCCCCAGACTCCGCTGCTTGGGCCATGTGTATAGCGATAGGATAAGCGCACCCCAGGGCATGGGGCCGAGTAGTCGGGCACACATTTGCAATGATGGAACCACACCTTTCTCCGGACTTCTAAGCATGACTCCCCCCGCATCCCCCCCAAGAACAACCAAACAACATAAACAAACCCCCATCCCCCCCACCCCCACCCCACCTACGCCACCCGGCCATCCCGCCCGTGCAACCATCGACGGTTCAGGATACCAGGGAGCAAGGTCTGTCGCCCACCCTCCAAACAAAACCCACCTAGTGGGTACCTAGTTGTCCAAAGTCACGTTGTAGTGCGGAGTGTTTCCACCCCTCAGAGCAAAGCAAAAAAGTACCTGTGCGTCCCTGGCAGGGGGACTGCCAGAACAGATTCTCAGGTCCTTAGCCCCTCAGGAATGCGAATCTTGTGTCTCAGGATCAGTACCTTCCACGGCGTGTGGCCCACCCTGTTCCAAGTCGTGGATGGCCACGGCCAGTGGGTGGAGGGACGGTTCCGTGCGGTCTTCCGCGTCCGATGCAGACACTTCTCCCTCGTGGTCCGCGCCATTGCCAGACCCGTTCAGCAGACACCGGAATCTTGATCCCCTTTCTGGGTCCCGTGCCGCTGCGTCGCCTGCGTCTCCCGTTCTCCCACCAGCGGCACCCTGGCGCGATGGATACGGGTTCCGTTGAGATTTCCTGTCCACTCGCTGTTGGCGAGAGCGCTGCGATCCACTGCGAGCACGTTCGAAGTTAGCTGCCGCGAGCTCCTCCCGGATCCTACGACCTTCCTCTTCCGCCTCTCTCAGCAAGGGCCGTTCCTCTAGCCAGTGCCAGGCCTCCTCCGGTCGAGCAAAGAAAAGCGATTTTCCCTTATAAAGAACCTTGAGTTTGGCGGGAAAGAGAAGCATGTACGATATGTTCAGGGACCGCAACTTAGCCTTTACAGTATCATAGGAGCGCCTCTGCTTCTGCACATCCTGGCTATAATCGGGGAATATCATCACAACCGTGTTCTCAAACTTAAGTTCCCCCATTTTCCGGGCCTCCCTCAGGATAAGGTCTCTGTCCGCATAATTCAGAAATCGAGCAATTATCGGGCGGGGTCTCGCTCCCTCCGGAGGCCTAGCCAGGAGCGCCCTGTGCGCTCTCTCGATCACGAAGCACGAAGAGAAGGGTGCCTGTGGAAACATGGTCCTGAGCCAGGAGTGGAGGAAGGCCGCCGTATCGTTCTTCTCGATTCCCTCCCTCAGGCCCACGAAGCGCAGGTTGTTTCGGCGGGCTCTGTTCTCCGCATCGTCCACCTGAAGGACTGGGTTCTTTTGGACCCAGCGGTGCCAGGGCACAACACCTGAAACCTTCGTGGGTAACCTGTTCCGGCGTACAAGTCACAGAGACACGGGACACTTCCTTCGGCGTCAAAGAGTCAAGGTTTATTTACTGCAGGGAACACAGAAATCACGGCAAGTACAACGCGTGCTACTTGTGGAGACTGCTTCAAATTGGTTATGTGGATCGCTCCTTTTATACAGTTCTTACCCATAGGCTAACATTGAACACAAAGGTTTACAACTTAGTTCCCACATCTAGCTCCCAGAGGGGTCGCTTTGGTCGCTTTGAAACACATAAGGTCCGGAACATAAGTGCGGAAACATTTGGCGGTTCCCAACTGTAAAAACCCATCTTCCCACCATTAGCAAATTCCAATCAGCAATCAAGTAGATCGAAACAGGAACGAAGACAGGTGCAGAGGAAGACGGAGACAGTGGGGAGATCGGAAAGGGTGTAAAAGGGGAGGTGTCGGGAAACACGAGATACAGGCATCAAAGGGACGTGCCTAATGAGATGCACGGCTGAGACAATAAGTCCGTGCGGCAAGATGAGCCTCGATCGGCACCACCTGCCTTACAGTAGCAACCCCCTCGTCATAAAGACACTTTCAAAGGACATGTGTCTTCCGCAAATATCTTGGGAGTCCCAGGGTCGCGAAGCGGACAGCGTCCGTTCGCTGACTACTTGAGGGCAAGAGACAAAATGGATGCCGTATCTAAGATGGAACCCGTGGGTACAGATGAAAAGCCCACATAACAAACGAACGGTTTAAGTTAGCACAGCGAAACTGCGCACACTTACCAAACTCGTCATTTGCGGTTCATAGATACCAGACTCGACCATATTCGTACGAGTCGAAAACACCACTTACAATTGTCACGGAACCTCACACCCGCCACAGTAGTTGTCTGTGGGAGGCCTGTAGTTCCGCCATATCTTTCTTCAGTGAGGAAACAGACTCCTCCGTCTCCGTAATCCTGGTCTCTGTTGCGCCCACGCGGTCCGATAAGTTCCGAAGGTCTTGACGCAGCAGTAGGACTTCTGATCCCACCTCTCCAATCTTCGTTTCAAGGGCAGCTCTGGAGTCCTGAATATCAGTCCTGGAGGCCTGGATCGCCTCCAGGAGCATGGCGGTGACCGCATGCGTGTCCCGCGCCCCTGCGGCCATATCCTTGGGGGTCCGGGTGGTGGTGAAGGACTCAATAGACCCCTGCCTGGTGGAGCGCTGTGGCGGGTTCCCTTTACCCATTCTGAACCCCGGGGGGGGGGGGGGGGGGGCCCAATGCCCGCAGTCCGGCCGCCGGGAGACCGGGTCAGTGTTGCCCCCGAGGCTGACCCCCGGGTCTCGCCAACCTCCGCTACGATGCCCGCACCTCCGCTACTTCCAGGCGTCGCGGGCCAGGCGCCTCCCCCCGAGCCAGGCCGTCACCGGGTCCCCTCGTGTCTCTGGGGGAATAGGGAGGCAAGATGACGGATTGCGCCCGTGTGGCACCGGGGTCCGGGATTCCCACTAGGGCTCCGTGTGTAGAGGCGGTGGGGGGGGGGGGGGGGGGGGACTACCACCCCACAGCCCCGTGTAGGCCCCGGCGGGACAGCGTTGCGCTCAGGCGCGAGCGCCTCTTACTTGGCTCCCGTTCCAGGGAGAGCGGTCTGCGGCCAGCAACTCCAGTCCCCGGCTCCACAGGCCCCAATCCGCCACCGCGGTCCGTCAGAGGGGGGGGTTCTCAGGCGTCGGTCGCCGATTCCGGAGCAACTGCACTCACGCGGGAGGGGAAACGGTCCGCCCGTCTTCGTCGCAGCCCTCGGGCCGCGTCAGCTCCGGATCCCGGCTCCGGCCGCCTCCGCCATCTTAGGCGCCTCGGGTCTCTAGGGAAGGCTCTCGAGCAAGTCGGTCTCCCCACAACGGGAGGGCACACCGGAGGAACGTGCCTGCACCTCCTACCTCCGCCCACTCCTCCGCCGTGTTTTATTCCGAGGTTTGTAGGCTAAGGACATAGAAATCGCCGGATCATAGGCAGCTCTGCCGGGAGCGTTGCCGAGGCACGTCTTACTCCGCCATGCAGCTAGCCACGCCCTCAAGAAGAAGTCAACATTCAACCCTGGATCCCACATGGTTCCTGTACAAGTACTTGCATTTGAACAGGCCATAGAGAAAGACATTGAGACTTTATTCTCGACAGATAAGGAAACCTTCTGCAACTTTTTCTAAAGCTGAACAAAATGCTTTAAAATCTTTGACTGCCAATAATAAACTTACCATCAAACCGGCAGACAAAGGCGGTGCGATTGTCTTAATGAACACCAGTGACTATCGCACCAAATGCTTGCGACAGCTAAACAATAGACAAGCCTACTGCCCTTTGAACCAAGATCCCACCACAGACATGCAAAAGACAATACAGGAAATGGTTGAGGAAGCCTTAACAGAAGGCTGGGTTACCCGACAAGAGGCTGCCTTCCTCTGTACAGAACATCCCGTTATGCCCTATTTTTATTGTCTCCCGAAGGTCGTCATGAGCAAACGAGCGCCGTGGCTCGTGACGAGCTGAGCTCGTCATGAGACTCGAAGGTGTTAAGAGCAGTGCAGAGGAAAAATAAAATGATAATAATGGAACTTTATTATCATTTTATTTTTCTAGGTGTGGGGAGGGGTGGGGCTGGTCAGAGCAGGGGCCAGAAGGAAGAGTGATGAGCACACTCAAAGTCTGAATGACTGTTTGACCAACCGTCTTGGGCCAGCCAAACAGTCATTTGCACTTTGCACGTTCCCCACCAGGCTGCATTACACAGCCTGGTGGGGAACATGCACATACTCCTTATACCTGTCTGAGTGCTGTGCCAAGATACCCAGACCAATCACAACGATGCATTGCAGCATTATGATTGGTTATGGGGAACCAATCACAATGCTGCATTGTAGCGTTGTATTCGGCTTAGGGATCCTGGGAGCCTGGGTGCTTCCTTCGACAGAAGAGAGGCAGCGGCTGGTGACACAACAGCAGGTATGTTTTCTGTCTTATTTCTTTTTTTTTTCTACCTCCCTATGCTACCGTTCCCTACCAGCCGCCACTGTACAGATCCCACAACACATTCTATTATCATCACACGCTCAAGGGCTAGATGTCCTTCACACAATCAAAGATGGGTAGGTCAAAGATCAATCTACACAACAACCTCAGGAAAATCACTTGCTCTCAACCTAGTGAGCCATCTCCTATACCACACATCAAAGTTGTTCTCCTGAACTGCAATTCTGTAGTCTAACACAGCTTTGAACTCTGCCCCATACAAGATTTTGATATTGGCAATAGTGCACTGATGGAAACTTGTTTGTGCTCATCCTCCACAACGGAAAACATCTTCTGCCTTGATATATTACAAATGATAGGTGGGCACAGGGTTGCTTTCATCAACAAGAAGTTCTATGAATGCATAATGATTAACTCAATCACCTTCTTGTCATTCGACGCCGCACTGCAAAGATTACAAACATGGAGTTGAATAAGCATGCCCCCCAGGTAGCAAAAATACTTTTATTGATTCTTTCCTTGATTATAGCACTGCTATACTCCTGTCCACTTGTGATCAGCTTTTCCTTGGAGATTTCAACCTCTACTAGGAAAAAGAAAAAGACACCCTGCATCCTCCCTCAAATCATTCGCATCATAGAACTTTCTACAGAATTGCACCATCTCAAGCCGTAGCATAGACTAGATTTTCATAAGAAACACCACATACAAATCTTTAATGCTCTCGAATTGGAATCCTTATACAATGTTGGCCTTCCTATAAAAACCTTTACCCTGAGCGAAACTTTGGATGGAAAAGAAAAACTCTGAATAATTCTTACTCATTGACAACGAGAAAAGCAACATGTCTCATTTCTGCTTCTGATACACCTTAAGGTTATACTGTTCATGTCTGGGTTTGCATGAGTTAGAATAAAAAGCTAGGCCTATTAGCTTTGCCAACACTTGTTTTATTAGGCCTCAAGATAAATAGCGAAATGTCTTGAGTTTTTATGTTGGTTTTGGTGTTAATAGTATTGCAACACACTTGTTATCAACAGCTGGATAAATAGGGCATGATGTACGAAATCCATTTTTTCCATTCGCCCTTCTCTAGATGGGGAAATAGATACACTTTGCACAGGAGCAGATTCATAAACAGAATCAGTAAATGGGCAAAATCTGTTGCAAATGCTCAGTCTGTATTTTGTACATCCAAATGGTCTGGATGCACAACTGAACTCACAGAGACCTATGGAATGTCCATGTGACTTGTCATCTTCTCAGTCACAAAGGTATGATTTTATAGTGAGATGATATAACTGCTACATTTATGATAAGTCCAACATAGGCTTAGACAACACTGGAGCTAAGGTATTCATCTCACGTTTAGGGCATTCTCATCAAATGCATGTATACAGGTTCATGCTTTCACCATAAGATGTCATGATCTACTACAGCTGTAACAGATCGGCCTGCTTGTCTGCACAATAGAACCTCAGCTGAGGGTTAGGTGGCCTTTACATTTGTACTGCGTTTTAAGACATGGCATCATGTTAAAAGTGAAATCCACAAATACATTCAAGATAAGTATAACAGGGTGCATTTGGATGTTGGGTGTAGGATCCAGTATTTAAAGGTATTGTGCTGAAGGATGGATATAACTCAGTGTAGTTCTTCAACTGTGTACAAAAACTCCCACATTTTTGGAATGATACATGCTTAAGTAAATAGTGAAGCACTTTGAACACTCATATCACAACAGTATTGTATTAAATTTTTTATATTACCATTTGACTTGTTTTGAAAAAATTGAACATTAAAAATATTTCTGAATGTATGGTTCAAATATTTGCCATATTTATTCTAACAGTTTAAAGACAGGTTACTTCTTAGAATGGGGACACAGAGTTATAAATTTAATACTCGAAACAACTTTAATTTAATATAGATTTTGGTAGAAACAATTACCTTTGGGAAATACCCTTGGTGCTCTTTTTGCTCATTTCCAGGCAACATATTTTGTTTCAAGCAATACACACAAAATAGTAGGTGGGTGTCAAATGCTATGGAAGGAGTTTTAAAGGCTTATTATTTTTTTTACCTGTGCTGAATGTACCCCGTTATAGTTCTGAATTCCCTCTGAAGAACTAATTCAGTTTCTCATAATTAATGGAGGTCTTTAAGATGTTTTGCTTTGCACCTTCCAGCTACCTAAATCTTACAATTTGTCATAAAGCTACCGTTTTATGTTGACCAATAACCATTACAAATCCAGGAAAACTAGTTCACATATGCTGAAATTGAAAAATAATAATTGGCCATGAAGTATCTGTTTAAAATGTGTTGGCTGCATTTCAATCAATACTAATCAATTTAGGTGCTGCTATGCTCATTAAAGAAGGCTATGTTTTTCCTTCTAGTCTTCTGTTCACATCCGTTCAATATTGGATCTGGCTTATTTTGCCTAGACTCATTGATTCAAGGAAAAACATACTTTGTACAATTTGAAACACTAAGGTGTGTTCTCTCGGTTAACCTATATACCACAAATGGCGTTATTCTGCAAACAAATTCCAATTTACTGTTAGTGTAGAGTTACCAGGGTGATATATATCAAAACTGTTAATGTTCTAAGTGTTCAGCTTTTATGACTGTGGTTTATGGCCGTGCACTGGTACCCCTCTGCAGCTCCAAACACGAGAGGAATTAATGATGGATTATGATGTCAGCTAACCACTTACTGTAGCTCTACATAGAAAATACATGTCAATGAAAATGGCTTTATACAATGCTGAGCGAAACCCAGAACTTTCCATCCTGTTCGTATTTGTAATAGCTGTAAACAGCAGTTAACTATATTAAATTATATTTAGGGCTCCCGGTTTTATGGTATTTTGTTTTTACATTTCCAGCTGTATTTATCCATTTTTATTTTTTGGCCACCTTATTGGTATTTATCTATATTTTTATTGTGTTTTGAGTATAAATGTAGTCGTAAAATTGTATTTTTTCACATTTATTTAACTCTTGGATGTGCACTCATACATGGATGCCTGTTGCGTTTTAACAAATTAAGCATCCACATATAACAAAACACTACACTCACAGGTATATATTAGCATTATACTACCAATATATTTTAACATATGCCTATATTTAGGGAATCTCCTCCTGTTTTTTTATCTCCTCATGCTATCTGATCAGTTGCTGTATATATATATATATATATATATATAAATATATATATATATATATATATATATATTACCTACTGGCGGTCGCCAGTAGGTAGTTATAGTTAGGATTTTTTTCAATGTTAAATCTCAAAATTCTATTTGGAATAACTTTTGCGCCGGTTGACGAATCTGCCTGAAAATTTCCTGAAAATGGCCTCGCGGCGTTCCGGTCCTTCCCTGAAAGTTTGGGGGGGATTCGTCAAGCGGGGGCCGAGATAAAAGGGGGGTCCCAAAACGCGTTTTCCCCATGTTAATTTCCATAGGGCGGTCGATTTCACTTTTAGCCCGAACGGCTGAATGGATTTCCACCAAACTTGGCAAAATTGTAGGGACTGGTAGCCCGATGTGCCTTTGCTATGTCTCAAGATATGTGCTCCAGTGGATTTTGAGTAATTTAGGTTCAAAAAAATATATATATCTATAGCAGCGCACCGGTGCGCGCACCGGGGAGCGCTCCAGGCGCGCCACGCGAGGTGCGCATGGAAAGCTGATTGGCTCTCGGGTGTCTGTAAACATTCGAAACAGTCCAGAGCGGTCGCCATCTTGTGTCTCGGTAAAATCGAGACATAAGAGGTGGCTAAAACAAAGTGGGAACTGACCATAAGGCGTCAGGGATAGACCCCTTTGACCCCCTAGGTTTGATGTGGGGGCTATAAAAGGGCCCCGCGGGGCATTTAAAATATTTTTTTTTTTTCCTTTTGCGCGGGGGAAGCGCACGGTGCGCGCACCGGGGAGCGGCCCTGGGAGCGCACTATGATGAAAAAAGGTGACAGAGTGTTTAAAAAATGAAGTTTTGATTTAGAAATTGGAGGTAGTTCTAAAAAGAACTTTTTTTTTTCTTCTTTTTGTTGTTTTATATTTTTTTTGTGTTTTTTGAACTTTTTGTACTTTTTTTGGCTTTTCAAAACAGTTTTATATATTTTTTTGTATTTTTTGGGGGGAGAAACAAAAAAAGGGAATTGAAACTGGCTCAACTGGAGCAAAAAAACAAAAAACCCAAAAAATTACTTCTTTTTGGGGCACTTGTGATTATCACCTGCAAGGACGATGAGTTTCACACTTTGTTCCCCATAGGAGATAAGTTTGCCACAAGCTTTGCAAGTAATTTTAAAATCAGCAAACCTCGGCTGAATGCAAGGCATCACTTCAGATGTTTCTGGTTGCGAGGAAGTGGGTTGGTTTCTTTGGGAGGGGGTCCTTGATGAATGGGGGAGGTTACTGGCCAGTTCCCGGAACTCTGCACGAGAGTAGTTGTTTGGATGCTTTCTTGTCATGTGCCGAATCATGGTATAGTTACCAAAAGAATATTTCTTATTTGGGTTGCCCCGTGAAAGTTCATCATTGCAGATGAGGCAAGTGACTTTTGGCGCATTCACCTTTTTTTTCCCCTCTGGAATTGAAAAAAACTCCCAAATGAAGTGTGGTTTGGGTTTATAAGGTGTGTTTTCTTCAGGCAGCCATCTTCTTCTCCCCTCCTCCTGTTCCTCTTCCTCTTCCTCCTCCTGTTCTTGACCACCAACATAATTTGGAGCTGGTCCTCTTGGTGGTTGTGGTGGTGGTGGTGGGGCAGATGCACCAGCTGATGCTACTAATGAAGCCATTTTATAGTACAAAATATTACTCAAAGAGCAAAAAAGTAGACAGAGCAACAAACAGGTCTTCCTCAGTCAAAGGACAAAGTCAGAATAAGGAAAAAAGGTGGGGTCTTTCATCATTTAGAAAAAAAAACTGTCCTGAACCAATGAGAAGTGTTATTTTCAGGTCACAAGACCAGGGGCTTCATCATTATGAAACCAAAACTGTTATGAACCAATGAAAAGTGTTATTTTCTGCTCACATGACCCGACGCGCTTACGCTACGCGCCCGGGGGCGCGCCCCGGGTCGCGCAGCGTAAGCGCGTCGGAAGTTTACGTTGTGCGATCGTATTCGCTCGAGTACTTCCGGGTGCGCTTACGCCGTGCGTATCACGCGGTCGCGGCTACGCGATACGTCACGATTATGTTTTCGTTTGCGATATTGGCGCTTACGGGACGCTCCCCGGAGCGCGCCCCGGGGCGCTTTGTAAAAATACGCTTTTCGGGGCGCTCCCCGGGGCGCGCTCCGGGAGCGCTCCCCAAAATAATTTTTTTTAAAAAAATTGGGAAAATTGTAGGGACAGGTAGCTCTATTCTGAAGTGGTTTGTAAAAAACATTAACTTTAGAAAAATATGTATTGTGCTACATTGGGCTTAATATATGTTAGAGCCAAAATGTAGCCCAAATGTAGCCCAAAGTAGCCCAATGTAGCCCAAAGATGGCCACCAGAGATCAAAAATTGAAAATGTAGCCCAAAATTCAACTAGATGTAGCCCAACTGTAGCCCAATGAGAAAATGTACCAGAGTGTTAAAAAGAACAACTAGAGTGCTAACAGTCTTATTTATAAAGTGAAACTTATAGTTAGGAATTAGCATTAAAAAAACCTTTGAAATTCACTGAAAAAACCATAGGTTTCACACCAGTTATAGTTAGGAATTAGCATTTAAAAAACCTATTAAATTCACTGAAAAAACCATAGGTTTCACACCAGTTATAGTTAGCTGGAAATTTTACTGATATAAAACCATTGAAATTCCCACGTTATAGTTAGTCGGACTCACTATAACTTGCGCGTGCAATGCACTGCTGATGACATCACATATTACATCACTCATGACATGGTCAGTGACATCACTCATGACATCACTGATGACACCATCCTTGTGACACAGCCACAGACCTCCTCTCAGTGTAAAGTAACCCTTGAGACACATATTCAAAAATAGAAACTGAAATTTTTAAAAAATGGACATACCTATATCAGTTACAACAAGCAATTCTGTACTTCCACTATCTATATACACATCCACTCATTCACCAACAGTTCTATATAGTCACTCATACATATACTCACTCATCATATGAAGAGATACACCTATACATCCTGTTACACACCGACATTCATCCAAAAGTTACTCACACACATATTCACACGTGCAAATAAACTATTGAACAACCATTTATTTGAATATAGAGTTATACACACACTTCCACCTTACTTTTATTGAAAATTACACATATTTATTCTCTTAAACAATCACTTATAGAAACACATACTTATTTAAACAGGAAATCTTACAATCTCTTACTCTCACATATACTCACTTATATACATCAATATTCATATATACTAGATTAAAACATATGTAGTTACTGATAAAGACACTAGTGAGACAGTCATTCACTCACTAACAAACACATATAGACACTCATCCACCCATACAGTCCTGTACATATGCTGTCTTCAAAACACATACAAACAAAGAGTCAGTCACTCATGCATCTATGTGCTAAGTAATACCCCCACCAAACCATATAGACACTCATAGTGATACTAATAAAAATATCAAATAACCCATATACATACGCATGTAGCTACTTATCAACACATGTAGTCACTTATACACAAAGTGAAACACTAATATATGTATTTAAATATTTAAACATAACTCACTAATATTTATTTTTCAGAAAGACACATATTCACTGGATGGTGTCATCAGTGATGTCATGAGTGATGTCACTGACCATGTCATGAGTGATGTAATATGTGATGTCATCAGCAGTGCATTGCACGCGCAAGTTATAGTGAGTCCGACTAACTATAACGTGGGAATTTCAATGGTTTTATATCAGTAAAATTTCCAGCTAACTATAACTGGTGTGAAACCTATGGTTTTTTCAGTGAATATATATATATATATATATTTATATATATAATATATAAATATTATATATATTATATATATAATTAGGTCAGACTTTTCACTGAAAGGCCTTTTTGTTTTTTCTTATTACAATTGGTGCAATTTGACAAATCTACATAAAACTTTAAAACAAGTGCATTCATTTTTGTGGCGAATAGAAGTGTGTGAAAAGTGATTATTCCCATTTTATCTTCTATAGGAATTATTGCTCTGTTCTACAGTAAAAAAAACTTCTGAACAGAATAATACAAGAATTGGCATGAAAGCAGAACTTCACTCAAGGAAGTGCCTTGCTTGGTTTGATGCAAATCTGTTCAGTAGTTTGGATTAGGAAACTCTGTTGCATGCACCTGAAAGGGTTGAAAAGTTAGAGATACTGATACCGTTAGTCCACAAACTGTCCTCGATCTTGAATCAAAAGTAATTTAATTTGTTTTGTTGAGGTAGCTTTTTCCTTCATTTCACATTTTGGGTCTTCAAACTCTAACCCTAGTTCACTGACCCAATGGCTCTGATTGGCTATAAGAGAACATGTTCTCTTGCAGCTGTTGTTACAAGGTGCAGACCAGGGTCCATGTGTCCTGAAATATTAATATGAAAGGTCATATAAGAGGGTGGGGTAAGCACATCCTGACCTCAAAGCCTTAGTATGGGGGATCTAAAGCAGCCCACTACAGATAAAAAAACTCCTCTTTCAAAGACAATTGTGTGGTAAAGTTCACAAATACCAATAAAGGGTTCACAGACACCGACAGACACAGTTTAGCTCAGTCTGCTGTGAACAGTCCTGGTATTTAGAACACGGGCTATTACACTCGTAGACCTACGTAGGGTTCCACGTAAAGGTTCATGATCTTGGTGCATGGACAGCGGACTAATGTATTGTGTTGTAATATTCTCAGAGCATTTACCACCCTATATGTGGGGAACTGACGTGCTTGCCTACATGGGAAGATGCTACACTGTCTGAAAGTGTGTGGTTGCATGTGTGAGGTATTTATTTTGATCCTGTGGGAAGTGTTTCCCTGTCATGCATGAGGTCCACCAATGTGTGCTCATTAATCTCATGGACATGCAGTGGGTCCACTCCCCTGGTCTGCAGTCTCTGTATTGAGCTTGAGGACCATCATGGCTCTGTTTTAGGTATAACCACGGTCTGCAAAATAGACAACACATTTGGGGGTCAAATAAGGTTAAAAACTACAATTTTACCAATAAAAAGCTTCACTTGGTGGGTGATGGCATCAAATACAATTTTTAGGGGGTCATTCATAGTGCACTCAACGTGTTTTATAATGGATCGGATTCACAGATCTGGGTAGGACCCCCTCTGTAATCTGTAGACCTGCACCAATTCCATTAATTTCAAAATATTTTAGAGGGCATTTCTGAACTTTTTGTGGGCTTAGAGCTGCAGTAGCTCCCACTATATCAAAAAGTGCCTGTCCCATAGCAATACGAGGCACATCCATCAGTTTGTGAGCAGCAGGAGAACTGAGTAGCTGGGATTTGGTGTGACTGCTAGTAACTCACTCCCAACAATGATGAACAGTGATCAGAATGGCACCCTTTTTTAGTTTAACCCTGTGTAAAAAACATGCACAATTTTCCCAAGAGTGCGTGCACAGTTTAGGAAATATTGTCACCATCCAAACTACAGGCTCAGTATCGTTCACAAACAGTACTTACTATTCAGCCAGAGATTCAATATTAAACCCAGTTCCACTTGATCTCTCCACCCAAGAAATTCTACCCCTTTCACAGCCACATATAACTTGATGTCCGTTTCCCTCTCTTTAAAAATAATCTCTGCTCTACAGAAAACCAGTGGTTTGTCCATTGAAAGCTTCCAGTTTAGTGTGATGTTTCTAAATCTCTCAAATTAAGAATATCTCCAAATTAATCTAGAAATGTTTCATCTGGCACAATTGTCAATTATGTCCCAGAACCTGCCATCAGTGTGACCCCCAATATTTGTACCTAAAACTTAGGTTTCTTGGGAGTCTGTCAGAGACTGAGAATCCATTCCTGAAACAGTCAACACAAAACTGTAGGGCATATTTACGAGGAAATGGTGCAGTGTGGCGGCACATTTTACAGCGCTGCGCCATTTCAAAAACACAGGGATGCGCTGCGCAGTGCTTTAAATGGAAATACACAAGTGCAGGCGCCCACTCATCAGGGTACCTGCTTGCTTCTGAGTAGTGCAGGTGATCTTCCATTAAATGTATTGCAGCCGTGCTGAAAAGTGCACATACTGCCCCTTTCAAAGTAAAGAAGTGCAGGTAGTCAGTACCGGACCGTACCTGCTCATTTAAAGCATTGCTCTGCAGCATGGAAATATGTAATGAAAGTTCTTTTCACTTTTTCTTTGTTTGACTGTAAAAACTATTGATATTGACCAAAAAGTATTTAACAAGTACAAGGCAGCAGCAAATGAGAAAGCACTGCTGTGTAAATGTATAATCATTCTATAATCATTAAATAGCTTAGTCCACAAATCGGTACTGCTGATTCCGTGAATAATCATGTGCATTCACAGAAATATGTAGAAGTTCTACAGTGTGTGCACATCAACAGGCAAGATAAATGTGTGTGTAAATGACACTGGACACACAGACAATAACCAGCAAATGACTGTATTGTGAGCACATCACAGAGAATATGAATGGCACCAATGTGTGCACATGACAGAGCAGAACCGATATGTGCACAGTCAGTGTATAGATATTATGCTCATTTTGATCTAATATCTTGTGTATGTGTCACAAAAAGACTCACAATAAATGTATTGATTTATTTTAACGTTTTTATATAGCGCAGACTTTACCCGAAGGTGTCAGAGTGCTTTACAATAGAACACGTTACTCTACATAAAGACTTCAGAATACATGAATTACATAACACTTGCAAAACAGATAAGCTCTAAACTCACATAAGCATGGTAGTAAGTACATATGTATATCAGATACTAGCGGTTAGAGTTACATATATACAAGTTGCATATTCCCTCAAGATTACATTTTAAGGAAAGTTGCAACGATTATGGTTGGACACTTATATATTTCATATTTACAGAGACTTATCTTCTTGCCATTGCTTGGGGTTCTTGCATAGATGGTTCAGGCAGGCCATCAGAGAGCAGGTGCACTGAAGGGCAGTGTTCTTGGGCCTAGAGGGATCTCAGAGCTGGTGCTGGCCACATCACAGCGATAAATAAGTTTGTGCTCAGGACATTTCTTTTGTGTGCACGTCATAGCTGACAGTACAGTCATTTGCATGTATAACAATAAGATTCTGGTACTGATGGCAGTTTTTAATCACCAGAGAAGGTGTGCTCTCCAACTGTAAAGCAGGTAAACAACAACGCTTAATGTGCATGTCCCAATCTTCCTCATATTAAGCAGGCACGGCCCGTGCTGGGCGTTATACTGGGAAGGTGACGTCAGGCAGGGGAGGGTCAGGGTGGGGGGTTGTAAAATGCGGCATATGGACCATTAAAGGTAAGTACCGAAAAAAAAAAAAAAGAATTTCGTTGCCCAAGCTGCATCGCCAAATGTGATGCAGCGTGGGCAACATTTTTTTTTTTTCGGTACTTACCTTTAATGGTCCATATTCCGCATTTTACAACCCCCCACCCTGACCATAAGAAGGGAACACTGCCGGTCATGCCAACTTAATGGTTTCCTGCTATTCAAGCTCATATCTTCAGCCAAAGCAAAAAATGTGGAATTCAGACGGAATTAAGACCTGAATTAAACAGGACTCTATTAAAAAAAAAAGAAACTATGAAAAATGTATTCTAAAATCTATGTATTGTGTGTATTTATGTTGCTCTGCATTGTCTTTTGAATTGTGCTCAGTGATATGAGGATGTGTACTTAATTAGGCGGGTTCTAGACCCAAAGCTTATACATCTCTTCTTGAACACGCCAGCGCCAAGGTCTTAAACATTGTGCTTATGACTGTTTTGCAACCTTGGCCGCCACATACATTCTGTTGCCTATGTGTCTGAATATTTTTTCTAGCACAAATTGGCTACATAGCAAAGGTATCGGATGGGAGACATGTTCCTGCAGAACATTCCTTGGAGCATTCCATTTGAAACAGTCTCTCTAAGTTGAGTGTGTATACAGTTAGTTATCTCCTTTTTAGGTCTCGGCTAGGCAGCGCATACGCTGTCTTGTTGAGAGATGCTGTATATAGTATAGGGGGAAGCTCTGCCCACTTTCCGCCTATCTTTTTGATTGGCGCAATACTAAATGCTGCATTTTGATTTATTTATAAAGTTTTATATAGCGTGAACTTGATCCCGAAGGATATACAATTTGAGGCAATTAAATAACTTTCCACCCTATTCCCCTATAAACCCACATCCCACTATGGAACTAACAATGCAAAATTAGAACAAATAAAATTTAATAACTACTTAAAATTTTACACAAAAACAAAGGGAACTTAACCTCATAGATGCTATTAAACATTCCTCCCCAGTGCTGCGCTGTCCATTGGAACTAGTGCTGAATGGACGTCCAATGGTCGTGTGCAGCACTGGGGAGGTAGTGCTGCCGTCGGCCAATGCACCGAGGCAGCACTTAAGGGGTTAATCCCGCCTCCTGTTGTAATTTTTCTCCTTCCGAGGCTATCGCCCCATTTCTTCCAAAACAGTTTTGTTGCCCTGACACTCCATGTTCCCTCCCGTAGTCCGTAACTTCTTGTTTCTCTTAATCACCATCCTTTCTAGGTTTAGGTTCACAAAGCTTACGCTATCTGCTGCAGACCTATATTTTCCAATACGTAACATATATTTAGAGTGGGGTTGAGTCAGCCCCAAGCTAATGATTTGATGTGTACCTCAGGTCTCCACTCCTGAGTCAATGACTTTCCTTCCTATTCTTGTGTCTGTCCCGTCAAGGGTCATGTCAGTCTGACAGTCTTCCCTGACTGACTGCATGAGTTACATTCTACCATAAATCGAGGACATTGGATTCTTTTTGTTCCTTCTTTCCCTTTCAACGCTCCATGGAAGTGCTTATCTTTCTTTAGTCTCTCTCACCAGTCCGATTGCGTCTCTTGACATCTGTGTAACCCCCCACACACATACACCTCACACTCTATTTAATACCCATGCCACATTTGCAATTTTTATTTTGTTTATTTATTTATTTTTTTATTTAAGACGGCCCAGAAGCTGTAACGTGTTACTAAGCAACTCGCTTTCTTTTTGTGTTGCCCTGCACTTTGTTTTTTAATTTTTTTATTTATTGTTCTGAAATGGACATCAGCCATGTATGTAGGAATAGTAAATTAAGAATGCCAAAATGGCACCTGGTGCGTCACAATGCACGTAAACATATGCATCATGATGCACGAGCACTCAGGCATATGTATCAGCGTCTGTCTTGCAATGGCTTCATGCACCTCCACACATCAGAATGCAGGCTCACACAGGGGTCAGACTCACATGCGTGCGCATTGGCTGCTATCATGGTGTTTCTTGAAACTCATTCCAAGATGGCTGCTCATATGTCAGCATGTGTGCACGTAAAGCTGCATGCATGCGTCTGTGTTGTGTTGCACTGTTGCCCATTTTGACGTTAGATAATGCCAATCAAAGCATACATTGACAAAGCCAATAGCAGAAACATATAGGCTTTGCCACAGCTTGTTTTCATTTAGCTGTCCTTGACATGATGTGTAAAATTTGATAATAGCTGACTGCAAGTTCTGTTTGCCACTGCGTTTCTTCGGCTTGAAAATACCCCACTCCACTTTGGTGCTTGAGGAAGCAGGCAAATTCACTTTATATAAGGAAGCTTCTAGATTCTGTTTCTAGTTCATTTCATGCTGAACTCCTTCCCTTTGCACCACAACCGGGTATCAACCATGAAAGCAGAGAATTAGGTCTGTCAACAAATGCTAGAGGAACATATTTTGGATAAACATTTGGCAAAAACTTTGCCTTAATATAATGTTTATCATTATCCTTTCTATTATTGATTGTAATGTGCTGTCTTTTGAAAAATTGCAAGTTCGTAGAGCTCATAGTATTATCAGGGGTACTTCTAGGTGGTTGTTGGTCTCCCTTCTCGGGTGAGCCCACCTCCACAGTTGCGAAGCGGTGCAGAAGTACAGTGGACGAATCAGAGGAAGAGGGATTTTTCTTTCCTAATGACACCAATTAATGACTAAGTACTCCTAGATTATTGGAAATGTGTCAAGTTGCATCCATTAACATCTTCATATCACTACAAGGTTACAGGCGCCACAGATCAACCATCTTTCGGCAAGCACACCGCTACATGCTAGCGCAGTCGAGTGCAAAAGCGACAACTGGCGAGGTTCAACCTGGGAAGAGGACGTGAATCAAAGCTTCAGATCACACCCTTCCCTGCCTCTGTGGACACATGGACGCCTGGTTGGATTTCATCAGGGCCAGAATAACACCTAGATACAGCGACCGCCCATCAGACCCCACACGCAGCACACACAAGGCCATAACTGCAGTGCTTGCCCGGCAAGGCAGGGAATCAGAGTACGGTTTCGGCAGATGTGTGATGGCACCCAGAGGTGTGACATGCTGATGAGCCAGAACGCGCTATTTCTTTGAACTGTGCTTTTAAAATTAACTCTGCTCTGAGAATCTATTTTGGAAGCAATAGTGAGAAGCCTTGAAGGATAAACACAGAGGAACGTACACTGACAAGATCAAAAACGGAATAAGATTAGATGACATTTGGTAAAGCTTCTTTATAAAAGATCTGTGCAACTCATCAAGATCAAAGATTAAAATTGTAAGGGAGGCCCATATTATGAGTCCCGCTTTAGATCTTAGCCGACATTGGGTTACAAAAGCGCGAAGTTGTGCCCACACACAGGCTGACTCACAATTATTTTGGCCAAAATTAGAAATCTGTATGTCATTGATTAGACATGAAATTGGTGTGGATATCAAGCATCACAAATATCAACATTAGCATGGATGGAATTCTCGGTAAGTCATAAGACTTCCATGTAATGCCTATTAGGTTAGCTTAGTTTCACATAAGCCTCTTAGCACTAAATATATATATTTCATAGCCAGCAGAAGCTCCCCTGTCAGCAGCTGCAAAACTCGAACAATAAAACGATAGTAAATCAGGTTTATTATTGTTTTATTTTTAACACAAACGTGTCTTGGGGTGGAGTCAGACGATGACTGGGTGGAGTGGGAGTTTTGGGCACTGCTGTCAGTGCGTATGCCGGTTTGGCCCGCCATCTCAGGATGGCCAAACTAACATGCGGACTGCGATCCTTGTCTTCAACCCAAGCTGCATTGCCAGGTTGGAGACAGCAGGCAAAGGCTCCCAGTCTCTCTGGAAACTCAAATAGATTGCTCTCAGGCCAATCCTGATGCTGCTCTCATGCATGACAGCAGCATCAGGATTGGCCGCATGGAAGTCTTGGAGCCTTTGCAGTGCAACAGAAGAGCACCAAGTCAGCGATGCGGTGAGCAGAATATAAGTGGTTTTATTCTATTTATGTTTTTTTCATTGTCATCCGTCATTCTCCCTGCGCTGCCACTCTGCCCTGATGCCAGCAGCCACTGTCAATACCATGGTATCTGGAGGGGAAAAGACATACATAAAAGTTGATGAGTTGATGCTAGAAAGCAAATAGACAGGGTTATGGAATAAAGGTCAGGTGTTTAACAGTTTTCTAAAAAAAAGAGTAAAGAAGATTCTGGGAGGAGATTCAAGGCAAGCACTTTCAAATTCTGGGAGTAGCAACAGAAAATACCCTGTCACTGCAAAAAAGAAATTCTAGATTTGAATATCCGTAGGCTCAAACACCTCCTTTACAATTACACCTGTGGATTGTTCATAAGGGAGGAGAATGTGAAGCAGTAATTGTGGCAGAACTGGGTATGCGTACTTCCATGTTTTTAGGTCTCGCCTGTCGATGCGCATGCGCATCGAGCAAGGCGAGAGTATTGCGAGTTATCCACTCTTTGGCAACACTGCAAGGAATCGTGGCGATTCCTTGCAGTGCCCGTGACTTTTAAGGTCAATGCGCATGCGCATTGAGCTTATGCGCATGCGCATTGACCTTAAAAGCGCGTGCGCGTGCACGTCCGTCTCCTAACAACACACACACACCCTCTCCCCCGCTCCGCCCCCTCCCGCCGTGTCGCATTTCTCTTTCTCCTCCCCCTCCCCTCTCTTCCTTCCGTCTAACGCACCTCTCCCCTCTCCGCCCCCTCCCCGCTCCGCCCCCTCCCCTTCCCTCCGTGTCGCATTTCTCCTCTCCCCTCTCCGCCCCCTCCCCTGCCCGCCGTGTTATTTGTTTATTTTATTTTGTCCTTCGGACTCCTATGGGTTTTCGCTCTCCCTGTGTATACATACCAGTGCGAACCCCTCTGTGCGACACGCCCCTTCCCCACCTCCTCCCCCAGACCTATTGGACGATTCCACGTCACCTGGCCTCGCCCCCTCTCTACTTCCTTCCAGACATTTCTGGTCTCCCTGACTACGCCCGAGGCTCCTGACTGACCCGGAAGCACTCCATACACGTCCAGAGGTATGTGTATCATCAAGGCTGCTACTTTGGCTACTTGCGCTGGCCTCGCAGTCCTTTGACCAGTACCTCTCTCTCTCCCCTCAGATTCAGTATCGGCCATTTCGGTACCCCCGTGGATGTACCGTACTTTCAACCGGACAGAAGACATCGATTTTTGTCCGCCGGATCCACGTCCTTACCTACTACCCTGTTGCGAGTGGCTACAGAGACCAATCAGGTACACTGCCTCTAGCGCCCACCTCCCGTGATCACGCCTACCTGACCCAATGTCCTAAACCCCTGTTTCCCCACAGATCACAGCCCCCTCTGATGTGTGTTCGAGCCACCGCCGAGGACTTATTCACTACCGATGCCTCACAGGTATATTGCATGCAAGCGCCGCCATAATACCAACCACCCCCCTCCCCCCTATCAGCTTTCCACCTCCTCCCTTTGTTCCTCTACGCACGTGTCCCAAAGTTTTTTTTCTGCCTGTATTTCATAGCCTCACTTATGGCCCTATCTACTATTAGTTCTCCTACACGCGCTTTTAGTCTGCTCTGTAGCAGCTATCATTCCCCAACCTGCCATCAATTTCACAACGCGTGCTGCTTACACGCAGTTTAGTCCTGCCCATGTGCTACTCAGAGTACCAGTTGTTCCCGTACCTGTCATTTAACCATGCTACGTGCGCCGTAGACCTGTGCTTAGTCACGTTTATTCGCAATTTTTTTTGAAAGAGTATCGGGAACGACGCTCAACATCCTCTTGATTCTTGATGATGTCCTTTGGTGTCAGTCTATGGACCCAGTAGGGAGGCAAGTAGGAATCTATTTAGTTGTCAGTTTTATTTTTTATTCAGGGTTGTTTTCTGGGCGATTTTGACCGGGGTTTTACAAAATTGTTACAGGGCATTAACTTTTCTAGATTTTGAAAGTTGGCCGTTTTCACCAATTGCCGGGTTTGTTCAGCATTGCATAGTGACTGTTGGTATGTAATGTTTAAGAGTGAGGTTTAGAATATGCCAATGGCAAAGTTTGGAACTTTCTGTTTGGGGACACCCCTCACCCTCAAACCCTCACTCACCCACCCTCAACCCCTCACCCTCACTCACTCACCCTCAACCCCTCACCCTCACTCACTCACCCTCACCCACCCTCAACCCCTCCCACTCAACCCCTCACCCTCACTCACCCTCAACCTCACCCCCTCACCCCCTCACCCTCAACCCCTCACCCTCAACCCCTCACCCTCAACCCCTCACCCTCACCCTCAACCCCTCACTCACCCTCACTCTCACTCACTCGCCCTCACTCACCCTCACTCACCCTCACTCACCCTCACTCACCCTCACTCACTCACCCTCACTCACCCTCACTCACTCACCCACTCACCCTCACTCACCCTCACTCACTCACCCACTCACCCACTCACCCTCACTCACCCTCAAACCCTCACTCACCCTCAACCCCTCACCCTCACCCACCCTCAACCCCTCACCCTAACTCACACTCACTCTCACTCACCCTCAACCCCTCACTCACCCTCAACCCCTCACTCACCCTCAACCCCTCACTCACCCTCAACCCCTCACTCACCCTCAACCCCTCACTCACCCTCAACCCCTCACTCACCCTCACCCTCACTCACCCTCAACCCCTCACCCTCAACCCCTCACCCTCACACAGTGCAATAGGTCTCGGAGCATTTGAGTTAGAGCTTTTAGAAATGTTTATGGCTTTTTTTTTTAATTCTTTAGCATTGGCTACAGGGAACAAAAATGCTAAAGATTTACAAAAAAACCCATAAACAATTCTAAAAGCACTAACTCTAATGCTGCGAGACCTATTGCATTTCTAATGCTTGTTCTCGGTATTCCCACTGACAGAACTTTGTTTTTCTGATGGAGAAACACTTTCCTGTACAGCACTATGAAATAAGGGTTAGTTTGTTTTTTCTTTTCCACCTCATTTGCACACACGCTCCATCTTAATTTTGAAGTAAATCGACATGTGCACATGAGATGCTAATAAACTTTGATGGGTGTGTGAATGCCCACATAGACACAAATAATGTGGATGTTCTCTCTACTCATAATTGTCCCCTATTTTCTATTCCTTGGAACACATGAATGAATGAATGAATTACGCACTTGTATAGCGCATGGCTACCCGAGGGCATCCCAGCGCTTTTAACTCTTTCAGACTCCGAGATTCAGACAAACAGGAAGGTCTTTAACAATTTTCTGAATCTTAAATGATTTGTTTCCATTCTAATTGCTTCGGGAAGCGAATTCCAAAGATTTGTGGCATGTAGGGAAAAACGTCTCCCTCCTGTACGCACTCTCCTTGTCTTGGGGACCGCTAACAGATTTTTGTTGGTGGATCTCAGGGTCCGCTTGGGAGCATATAGGCAGAACATGGATTGAATGAGCACAGGTCCAGTTTTATTCACTGCCTTATGTACCATAGTCAGAGCTTTAAATTCCACTCTCTGTTTCACTGGTAACCAGTGAAACTGGCGCAGACCAGGCTTAACGGATGATCTGCGCGGGACATTCAGCAACAATCGTGCTGCACAGTTTTGTACTGTCTGTAAAGTTTTGATTGTCCCTAGTGGTGCACCGAGATATAGTGCGTTGGCGTAATCCAATCGTGTGAGGATCAACGCTTGCACCAGGATCTTCCTAGCTTCGAAGGGAAGAAGCCTAATAATTTTCCTCAGTAGCCTGATGTAGGCAAGGCAGGTACCTGCAACCCTTCGTGCCTGTACTGCAAAATTAAGAGCAGGGTCTAGCCAGATCCCCAAGCTTTTAATTTTTTCTTTTGGTAGAGGAGACTGGCCAAGTCTAGAAGGCCACCAACTTTCCACCGTGGTGGGTGGGTTGTATCCCAGCATCATCACCTCCGTTTTTGCGCCATTTAACTTTAGGAAGGATTTGTCCATCCAGTCATAGATCTTATCCAGACAGGTGGTAAGATTTGCAAACGGGGCGGCTTGGGAGGTCAGGGAGATGATGAGCATGGGATCTTCTATGCTGAACATGGGCCTCTCTACAAGGTCATCCCCAAGCAAAGTTTTTGCCTTCCCCCTCCGGTTTGCTGATTTCGGTTTTGTTGGCTTTTAGGACTGCTAAGCAGTGCTAAATGGCTTGTGCTCTCTCCTTTAAACTTAATAAAAATGGCATACACCCAATTGGCATATTTAATTTACTTATAAGACCCCAGTAAAGTGGTACTACAAGTACCCAGGGTCATGTATGTAGGAATGGTAAATTAAGAATGCCAAAATGGCACCTGGTGCGTCACAATGCACGTAAACATATGCATCATGATGCACGTGCACTTGGGCATATGTATCAGTGTCTGTCTTGCAATGGCTTCATGAACCTCCACGCATCGGAATGCAGGCTCACACAGGGATCAGACCCAGATGCATGTGCATTGGCTAGTATTGTGGTGTTTCTTTAAACTCATTCCAAGATAGCTGCTCATATGTCAGCATGTGTGCACATAAAGCTGCATGCATGCGTCTGTGTTGTGTTGCAATGTTGCCCATTTTGACATTTGATAATGCCAACCCAAGCAAGCATTGACAAAGCCAATAGTAGAAACATATAGGCTTTGCCACGGCTTGTTTTCATTTATCTGTCCTTGACATGCTACTAGTGGGCTAGCAGCACTTATTGTGCCACTCACTAAGGGGCCGATTAGGATCGCGGACAGACCTGCGTCCGTCCGCGACCCCCGAGGTGGACGGAACGTCCGCAGGGGCTGAGGTGTTCCCTCCAGTCCAATTAGGATGTGACCGCCACCCTGGCAGTCACATCCTCAATATTTAACATTGCGGCGGGTGCTGCTTGAAGCAGCACCTGCCGCAAGGTTAAATATGCATGCTTCGCATTTGCATGCACAAAGCGGCAGGCACCGCGCGGTGCCTGCCGCTTTGTGCATGCAAATGCAGGATGGGGTACCATAGGTACTCTCCATGTGCACCCCCACCCCACCGTCACCCTGGGGGCCCGCAACGGGCCCCCAAAGTAAACACCGTATGCCTTTCCACGGCAGAGAAGCCACCGCGGAAAGGCATTTGTTCTGTCCAATCCTAATATGGCTGGCGGTGTCAGTTAGACACCGCCTCCATAGTAGAGCTTTTCCGCCGTGGTCGTAAGACGACCGCGGCGGAAAAGCGGCGGACGGTCTTCCTGACTCCCCAGCCATCCTAATCTGGCAGGGGGGTCTTTGAAGGCTCCGCAGCGGTTTTTCCACATCCTCCGGGCCGGCGGCCACTTCCGCCTGCCCGGAGGATGCGGTAAAACCGCAATCCTAATCGGCCCCTTAATTAGCCCTTTAAAAACCTGTCTCCGACCTGCCATTCTAACCTTCAATGAGCAGTTTGGAACTTCCATTTCGACCTAGCAAAATAAACCTTTGGCCAGGCCTAAACTTCTCTTTTTAATACACATTCGCCCCTACAGCAGGCCTAAATAGCCAATGGAGCAGGGTGCATTGAATTAAAAAACCTTCTTTTCCATACCCTGCAGCGAAAGCGCAAGGTACATTTTTACCGGTGTTCACTGCATTGGTTGAATGTTGGGAATAGAGTAGATATAATCATTTCTTGGGTGTTTTGGGAATTTTCTTGTCTAATTTCACACGGGCACAGAGTGACGTGGCGCTCCTAAGCAATCATAAAACGATTTTGCTGCAACTCTTGGAATCAACTAGTTAGAGCGGCTTCTCTAACTTCAGAAATCAGGTAGACAATAAGTTAGCGTTACGCATGAGAGAGAAAGGCCGTTTGGGTTGATGCTATTGTTGCATCATTCATTTATTTTGTTTTTAAGAATATCCTGACCATTTGTACGAAGCCCTGATGAGAGCCCCAGTACCACCAGCCTGGGTCTTGAAATGCGTTGGCATTTTGAGAGGCATTTAGATAAATCTGAATGTGTTGAGTGTTGGAGGGAATTTGATAAGGATTTATACATTATCCTTGAAATATTTCCATTGAAATAATGCGTTTGGTCCATGGAATTGGATATTCACATGATTGTTATTTTCATGTATACGATGCAAACTTTAAATGTCTTTTGTATTTGATTAATGTATATATTAAATAGATGACTTCGCTGTTTTTGTACTTTGTTGTAAATAACCTTGCATTGTGTGTATGTCCAATTGTGTCCATGATTGTAGGCCATTGTGAACTATTATATATATGCTGTGTTTTATGTGTTAATTTGAGGAATATGTTTTTCTTTTTCAGTCATTTGAAAAACTTTATTCAATCAATTTAAAGACTATTTAAGAAAAAGGAATGGTTTAATAAAAATTCAATTTGAACGGATAAAAGAGTAGTCTGTTCGTCACTCCATTAGTAATAGGAGTCTAAGATAGTATAGAGCCAGGTTGTTGTTTTGTGTTTTGGACTTTTAGAAAGTTGACATTTTCTTGTCCTAAAAACTTGGCCCCTTCAGTCTGTATCCTGGGCCACATACCTGGGTGTAGTTGGCAGTTGACCTTTGTATATTCCTCACCAACAGTATCGCAATAGAGGGCCTGAGTGTTGGCAGGATGACACATCCGGACTTGGTGGAATGGCGGGCAGAGCCGTCACCTACCAGACTTGCACTTTGAAGGCACTGTTCTAGCTAACATACAAATAACTTCACACTAGCCTATTGTGCCCCCAGACAGACTGACCCAGGGTAGGGAAGCTGGAAATTCCAGACACTTCTGTGGGGGGAAAACTCCAGAGGCTTCTCCCACTTCAAAGGGGGCACCAGGTATAAAATGGGAGCCTCAGATCGACTCTTCAGTACACTTCTGGACCTGTGGATGCTACTGAAGAAGGACTGCCTTGCTCCCGGAAAGACTACCCTGCTGTGTGAGGTCTGACCTGCATGCTGAGAAGGAAGATTGGACCGACTGCATTCATCCCAGCTTAAGTGACTCCAAGGGTCAGCTGACTGACCTACTGTTCTGAACTACAGGGACACAACAATATGCAGAAGCCTTCATGCATCTTCCCAGCTGGCCTGACCTGCAACTGGACCTGCCAGAGCACTGCTGGCCTCTGCAAGAGTATGTCCCTGATTCCTAAGAGGTGTCTGCCCATAGACCCTTGGCTGGCATCAGAGTGCACTCCTCTGAGCCTACAAACAGAGATCCAAATATTTTGGGGTTTTTTCAGCCATGAATGGGCCCATTCACACCAAGATCTTGCCGCCATCAACGGAGAAGCTCCGGTAAACCCAAATCTTTGCGCTACAGCAACCACAAGTGATGACTGACAACGCAAGATCTGCACTTCGTGTTACAACATCAACTGCCCGCGGTGACTGAGAATGTGAAGCTCCAGCAACTACAGTCTGCGACACTCAACAGGGTCTTCACACTACAACTATGACTGCCCACGACACCCGGCCTGCCCTTCAGGCTACAGTGAGATTTTGCACACTCTCCCTGCTCCTCATAGCCTCCTCCACTGCAAACAAGACTCTTTGTGCTGGACTTCAGACGATAACTTGGTTCCTGTGTCTGGTTCGCCCTCCATCACGATCAGCATGAACCTGTGACTTTCACACGATCTTTCATGACCAGATAACCGTATGTGGCGCTTAGTGCTTTTAAGCGCTATACTTACCTTAAATCTTTAAAATAGCATATTTCAGGTTCTGTCAATTGGATTTTTGTCGTTTTTGTGTCAAATAATTTATTAAATCGTACTCTATTTTTATAAATTGGGGTGGGAGTTTTCTTGTATTGTATATTCATGTTAATACTGAATGAGTGCTGCATAAATATTGTACAAATTGCCTTTAGGTTAAGCCAAACTGCTTTTGTGCTAAGCTACCTGAGGGTTAAGTACAAGTGAATTTTGAGACTTTTTGAGGTTCACCCTGACAGGGATTGCGGCTTGTGCTTCAGAAGGGCTCGCACGTCCCTCAACCAGAAAACCAATTTCTCACAATCCATGTAAACATTTCCCTGCCCTTGCCCATAAAGTTAGTACTGCAGAATATGGCTGTGGATGTTTGAAATACCAAGTTCAGTGTTTATCCGTAAATGTCTGCAGATTTTCAATGTGTAGATCAAGATTGCCCGTTTGTGACTGCAGATGTGTTTTGTGTTACCAGTTACCACGTGCAAGTAATATGCACACTAATAATTGGTAATTAGCCTGAAGAAATCCATCTAATGAATATTCTAAAGAACATTTAAGGTGATAGAATCAGATCTTTGTCTTCTGAATGCTGATGGTGCTTTATGGCTGCTTTGCATAGAGGATGCTGATCAAAAGCTCATTAAAGATTTGTTAACATTTCTGGGGAATTCCCAAATAACGTTCTACATTCTGAAATCGTAGCTGATTTGTATATTTGATGAGTGCATATTAATTCAATGTAAAAGTATTATTTGCTGATAGTTTCTGGAATTAAACATTTAAGACTTAGGTTGAAGTTGCCTGAAGAAGGAATCAACAATAATTAGTGTCAAAGATAATAGGTCTGGCGATTAAATCAAAGTGCATTTCGATTGCATGTGTGTGTTGTGTGGATGGGTGAGAGAATGAATGCAATAAATCAGTTTATACCTAAACAGGCTGACAGCCCGTAAGTGCCTCCTCCTCTGCAACTTCCATGTAGAGACACAAGCCCACTATTGGCTATGTTCTCTCAGAGTAAAAACACATGAAGCAGCAGCTCGGAAGAGGATAGAGGAATGGCACTTACACTCCGCTCACTCAGTTTGCCCTTTGCTTTACACTCGTCACATCACAGCTACTCTGCATGGATGCACACTGCTTCTCTATATTCCAACAAAGAAAGGCTTGATCAAGTACATGTGCTGCCCACTTCCTCTCATGCCAACTGATGCAGTGCTAGGAGCATCAGCAGACTGAAGTGACAGTGGAACAGGGAGGAAGGAGAGCAGACAGGAAAGTGAGCAACCAAGTAGGTGGTTAAGTAGATGACCATTGGAGGTATTGAAGGCAATTGACATCATGCGAACAGGATCCCCCATATCATGCGAGAACCAGCAGGCACTAACATGCCACAGCATTGAGTTGGAAAAAAGGCTGAGAAGCGCAAGGCACAAGCTGGCAGAGACAGTCAGAGGCACAGCAAGCATGAGTTTGCACTCAAACAAAATAGCATGCATCATTGTAATGGTTGCCGGCTAACCTCTTAGATGATAATCTTGTCCTAACGTTCATGTGGCAGCCATCTTCTATGCGGGGAATAACCTCTCAATTTAATGTGTTTTGCCAGTCAGCCATTACAATGATCAGAAATCCATTCTTGCTGTACTTTGCTCCAATATGCTGGCTCAGCATCATCACTGTGCCGTCCATTGCGATGAGCCAAAGTTTGTTAATTACATTCCACCACAGCAATGACAAAAGGGGGGCAATCACCCTCCTGCATATTGCAAAGAAATTAAAAGAGGAAGTCACCAGGACATCCTTATAATGGCAGCCCTGTGAGTTCTAAAATGGGACCAACACTTAAATCCATATTTGTAAAGCGCAAGCTACTCACCCTTCCGGGTCTCAAGGCACTGAGGGCCTTCGTGGAAATTAAGTGAGCTATTGCCCAGAGTCACATGGTGCTGAGCTGAGCTGCCGCTGGAGCCAGGGATCAAACCATGAACCCTGTGCTCCGAAGTCAGCTGCCCTGGCCGCTGCACAACACCTCTCCACCTCCACTTAAAACTATCCAAAAACTCAGGATGGCTAACACAGAGCTCCTGCCTGTACATCTTGTGTAAAGTTTTTAAATGTTTAATTTCATGGTTATGTTGTGTTAGAACTGTCTCCCCTAGGGTGGTCTCCCCCCTTCCAACACCTTTTGCCTTCCTTCTACATCTTTTCTGATCTGGTTTTTGCTGACCTTATGAAGCTTTGCACTATACCACTGCTGACCAGTGCTAAAGTGCATGTGCTCCCTTTTTGAAAGATGGTAACAATGGCTCATACCCAATTGGCATTGTATGCCCCTAGTAAAGTGGTACTACATGTGCCTGTAAATTAAATGCTACTAGTGGGCCTGCAACACTGGTTGAGGCACCCACTTAAGTAGCCCTTTCAAACATGTCACATGCCTTCCTTTGCAGCCTGCCTGTGCAGTTTTTTAACTGCCATTTCGGCCGGCAAAATAAACCCTTTGCGTGGCCCAAACCTTCTTTTGTAATACATATAAATCACCCCTAGCTTAGGTTCTTAAGAGCCTACCGGGCAGAGTACAATGCATTTAAAAAGTAGGAGATGTAATTTTATGTTTTACATGGTCTGATAGTGAAAAACTCCTAAATTAATTTTTCACTACTGCAAGTCCTACCTCTCTCATAGGATAACATTGGACTTACTTTATTGCATTTAATAAGCTGTACTTTCCAAATGAGAGCAAGTAACTAGTTCATGTTTGGTGTCTTTTGAAAATGCCACTGTCAGGAAGTTTACATTTTACTGCCATTTACTATCTGTAGCCTTCCCCAGGGTCACATGACTGGATGTAGCTGACAACTGGGCTTTCTGTATTTTGCCTAGAAAGCCATACACAATAGAGAGCTTAGGTGTGCCTGGATGGGCCATCACTGGCAGAAAGAGAGGGTGGAACTGGGCACAGCCCTACTTACACTTGAATGGATTGTGTCCTGCTCCACACAAAGGGCTGCATACCCCGGTAGTTAGTCTGGAGCCAGACAGGGAAGGCAGGATGCCTGAAGACATCAAAGGGAAACCCAGAGAACCATCTTCCGCCTTCCAGAGGAAGGGTACCAGGTAAACTGTTGAGTACACTTCTGGACCTGTGAATGCTCTGCCAGGAAAAAGGACATCAGTGGTGCAGAAAGGACTGGGACACTGCTGTACTGTTGCCATGCTAGACCACTGCCTTGCTTGATTGCTGCCTTGCAGTGCTGACCTGCTGCTCTCTTGCTTGGGTGAGAAGGACTGGACCTACATCTGTTGAGCTCAGGACTTCAGTGTGACTCCAAGGGCTAGTTGGCTGGCCTACTAACTAGAGCCTCAGGGACAGAAGGATCTAATGACCTTGAACCCAGCACCTAGCATCTGCCATCTGTGAGTTCTACCCTGCCAACTGGTGCCAATGCAGGCCTGGACCCTTGGAAGAGGGCCTGAAGGGGCTCAGCCGGCATGTCTGTGGACCCGGCAGAACTGATGCATCTCCCCAGCTGTGCGGTGCAAAACCAAGCACAACCTACAACTCACCTTTGCTGCAAGGGTCTGCCTGATGCAAAGGGCTCCACATCGACACCACAGCAGCATCGTAACAATTGCGTATGCGCAGCTTTCCTGACACAGGCCCTCACTTTTATTGTCAACAGCAGTTCCTCATTTCCGAGCCTCGCAGCTCCTTGAAACTGGTGCATCGCGTCGACTGCACAATGCATCCTTGAAACCTGACATTGCATGGCAAGCCCTTGTAGAGAGGATCCTCGACAACGACACAGGACCTCGCATTGCAAATTCACTGCTCTTCATTCCCGATGCATAGCCTCAGCTGCACGACGCATACTCAGTGCGGGACTCTGCAACCCTCCACAAACCAGGATTGAAGGTACTCTTGTTCAGCAGTGGCGGCTACAACTATAAAAATATGTTGTGGGGAGAGTGCAAAATTCACCATATTTAATGCTCCCCCGGGTGAGGCACTTTTCTCCCCATATCAGCGTCCTGGAGCAGGAATGGGAAGAACTTCCTTCCTGCTCAGTGGAACGCCAAAAACCAATCCAGGAGTTACTCTCAGCATGAGAACAGATCCATGATTGGCGGGATCAGGCTAACCCAGCGCTCATTTTGAGGCTGGAGCTTGTACCAGCATCTCCCGGTTGCTTCACAGCCATGGGATTGTAGGTACTCAGACTTTCTCGTTATAGAAATGCAGGTACTCAACACCGGACAGTACCTGCCCATTTAAAGCACTGTCTACAATGTTCTGAACCAGGGTATGTACCATTTTTTGTAATAAGAGCTACGTATCTCGAATGAAAATCAATCTGAGCTACTAACATTGTTTTAATAGTGACCACATCAGACAAGATAACATTAATGGCAACCATAAGCCAGATGTGAGCAGTGATTGCTCAGCTCATCATTCATGGTTGCCAGCAGTAATGTTAAAAAAAAAAACACTGTCAATGCCTCTACATCGGTAATACTTAAGAGCCGAAGCTGCAATGCCCCCGGTGCCAGTGTAATAATATCAGTAATAGTTCACCCAATCGCATATAAGTTATTACTTAGATACCAGCTTTAAAGATATATTTTTAATACAAATACTTTTCTCAAAACATCAACTTATAAGGTCTGAAAATGAACATATTTGCACCTCAAGAGCTCGCTTTTACATTAATTCAATCAAGCAAAAGCTTTGGGGTTAGAAGCCCGGCCTGCTCGCAAGAGAACTACTTCCTTCCAGGTGGCCGGAGAGCTAGCAGGTGCTCAAGAGCTACTCGTTGGAGAAGACTGTTCTGAACTAACAAGGATTTGATTACTCTTGTGGAGAGGTTTTGCCCAGCGCTTTATAGCACATGACCCTGGCACACTGACTGCGAGCCATGCGGAACACATGCACATTTTTGGCAAAGGTTCGGAAAGCATTTTTGCAATAATACATTTAACCAAAAAGAAACCTGTTTGTTCCCTGGTGAACGAACAAAACAAAAAACAGATTTGAAATTTGCCTGGTAAAATGCATATACCTTTGAATTAAAAAAAAACAGACCAGATATGATTGACTTCGCCTTGCTACAGCTCTGAATGCTGATCAGACAAGCAATGCAGGAGGCGAAGCACAAAATCACACACAAGGCCTGACAAGATTCATACTGAAATACTCTGCCACTGAATGTAAGTGTGCATTCATTTTACTCCTGCTTTAGAGTCAAATTCACAGCTCTTGCAAAGACAAAATCTTGAAAATGTAATCGAATACCATCAGTAGCGCCTGTACCACATTTCAGACTTTACTGGATCTGCATGACGCCGGTGCAAGTCAAGTCATAGACGTCTTAGAGTATCAAATGATTTCCCTATGCGAAAAAGAGCACTTGCACTTTTAGTTTATGTTTTTCTCTATGGAGAAGATATCTTCCCAGTAGAGAAACAAATACCTCTCCACCCCCATGAATTATAGAGGTGTTCCTTCCACAATCCAAAAACCACAAAGGGACACTGTTCCTATCGCAGGGTGCAAACAATCACCCTTGCGAAAGGGTGCAAAAAATCACCCGTGTATTTGAAAGGAAAAACAGAAGAAAAAAGATATCCTAGGTGAAGGGGACCCACTAGTAAAGTGAAAGCACACATTTTGTCTTTTGTTGCCCTCACACACCCCCGGGGGAGTGTCATGCTTCATCATCGGGCGTTTGCTCCTTGTAGGGCCGGCGCTGCAATTCCCTACAGGTCCCCCAAAGGGTCTCTTTATCGGCGATCTTTTCTTGAACTGCAGGATGGTGCATGCAGGTGTGAGGGGTTTGGGTCCTATGAGGGTGAAAAAAAGTGTGCGTGCCTAGTGATGAATCAGTTGATAAAGGGTAAACATGCAGCGAATGTTTAGATTGTGTACCATTAGCAGACTTAACTGAGGTCATAGGTCGACATGTTTCGCGCCAGCGTCGCCTTAAGAGTCGGTGGTGCTTCTTCAGGACCAGAACTATAAAATTGAAGTGCATGTGAAGCAACCATTTAAAATACCCTTCTAATCAACCTGTATACCTATAATCTGGCTACAGCTGCATGAGGAATACCGCTCCTGATCAGTACCTAGGAAGAAAAAACACAATAGGCCACAAATATGAACATCAGTAACAACTTGATGCCACAAGATGTGCCACGACTGTGTGCACATCAATTACACAAAAAAGAAAAGATAGACAGGCACACTAGACAAATGAATACTCAGTGTAGCCCATACCCAATGCAGTGTGACAATCAGGGTCTATATGGGACCCCATGTACGTGTTACTGTGTCATCTAATTATCGCATGGATAGTCACTCCAGTGATCTAATGTGTGCACCTCATGCTCTAAAGTAAATAAGGTAGTGTCTACGATGGATACCATGAAAATCAATGAGTCTTCAAGAGCGCTTACCTCCTACTGCTGAGGGAGTTCCTCCTCTGGTTAGAGCAATGAACACAATCCACCCAGAGTATGCATTTACTCCTGCTATTTGAGGAATACATTGAGTGTTTTCAAGAGAAGAAACTACCTGCATATTTTTGTGAATTCCCATAAATCTGTGCATATTATGAGTGTCCACTCATTTTTACAGACACCCATGATGGAAGAACTCCAACCATCCTCAGGCTACAGCAATTCCACCATACGGGTGGACTTCTTGTTTGCGCATGCCACTGGAATGGAGAACCCACCTTACTGATTCACTCTACCCGATTCTGAAATGTCATAATCACAACTTACCAGAGCTGAATGCCATGAGCAAGGGTTAATTTCCAATCTGGAGTCTCAGAAGGCTTGATTCACGAGCATCTCGAAAAAGCTGGACATCTACTACTGAAGCTCACTACAATGCTTGCATCACATTTTGGATCCTTGTAGTGTCAGATCACAAACAACATGAACCTAATACAGACAGATGGTACCCCTCTGATGACAAGGCGGGATGTCAAAGACAACCGCAGACATGCTGTTTTGGAAGGTCTGTAGGTTCCTCCAGTACGGGAGGAGCATCTCGTTTCTATAGCTGGACAGACTTTGTGGGATTCAGAGCATGGCGCCCAGCCATAGAGGTCCATAGTAATCCATGTGGGTTGTGTAGTAACGCGGACCGAGGTCTGCACTTGTGGCTAGATGTAGGTAAATAGGTTTTACCGATTCTAAAATACCGAATTTTACTGATTCGGTATTTTGGAATCCGTAAATCCTATGTAGTTAATTAATCGGTAAAAAATACCGAATCGTTAAGATTCGGTATTTACCGAATCGGTAATTACCGATTCGGTATTTGCCATTCTTTCCTATGGGCCTGGAGGCCCATAGGAATGAATGTCAATTACCGAATCGGTAATTACCAATTCGGTAAAATTGGGAAAAATTCAAGGGTGGCAGGGTGCCACTTTGACACCCTGTTGCACCCCTGATTAGTGCTGGTGTGCACTTGTGGCATACATACATGCACTAAGGGCATGTATGTCTGTCACATGGCACAGGTGTAAATGCACATTTATGCATTCACATAGGAATTCCTTATTTACCACCAACTAATAGTAGTTGGGAAATAACAAATTCTTAAAGCCCAGAAGCACTGTTTACAGTGCTTCCTACATCTCATTTACCGATTCGGTAAATACCGAATCGGTAAATGATGATTCGGTAAATACAGAATCGGTAAATACCGATTCAGTATTTACCGAATCGGTAAAATAGCCTCCTACATAGGAAAAGGCTTTTACCGGTCGGTAACTGCCGATTTCGGCCGTTACCGATTGTTAAAAATCCTACCTACATCTGGCCCTTCATTCCTTGTCCAGGGGAGTTGGTTAAAAATACAAGACCTTTACTGGGGAAAATGAATGGCATGGTTACCACAGGTTACAGAGAAAATGGTCTGTGACCTATATTATGACCTTGCTGCCACCAGGGTCGGTCCTAGGAGTTTTGGGGCCCCGGCAAAATGGAAGATGTTAGGTCCTCTCTAATTAGCATGTGACAATACAAGAAGTGACATCACAGAAATTGGAATAATAGAACTCTTAATATTTTTTGGCATCACTGATGTGACCTAGTCCTTTCATTTGAATCTTGTACTGCTGCATTTATGATGGAAAAACAAACAGACAAGTTCCAGGGGCAAGAAATAACAGCAGAATGAACTACTTAGGTATGGTATAAAGAAGCAACTTGAGACCTGCTTTGGTGGAAGTCTGTGCGAGTTAAAGTTGTCATTAAAATCACTTTTTTCTGTACCTGGGAAAGAAAGTTTGATGACGCACTTATTTTGGAACCTTTAGTCAAGCCAGTTGTGAGGTTAAGGCAGTGCACAGTTTGGGTGTGAGGGTGTTCAAGCAAGTGTGTGTGCTTGTTGCAGCAGTGTACCAGTGCTGTTTATTCCTACCGCTACTATGAGAGGAGAGTTCAGTCCTTTGTATCCTCTGGACAGAGAAACAGAGTCAACAATTGGGTTTTGCCTGGAAATGAATGCTGGACTGCTCAGTTTCTTGGCTAGAAACTTGAAGTTCACCCCTTACTAATCACTGGAGAATTGGTCTTATACTCTTGGAGTCATTAGGAAGGTATTGCACCGCGTTGCTGCAGAGATGTTACTAAAGAGCTCTTGCTTTGGTGGAGGATTGCTGTGACGGACGTGGCCACTATGGGGAATGCGTTATGGGTGTGTCAGCTAGTGAGGCTTAAAATGTGGAGTCAGACTTTGTTTAATGAGGCTTTGCAGAAAGCTGCAATACGTTTGCCATTTCTGAAGGCTAGCACTGGTTGACAGAGGCCACAAAGGAGCTTTTACCTGCAGCTTTCTTAAAGACGGTGCTGAGGATACACTATTACACTGTTTATTATGAACACCTTGCCTAGAGCTACAAACACAATATGCATCTCAGGCACAGCTCTTGGCATTATAAGGCTCTCTCTAGAACCTTAAACAAAAAAAATTCTTCAGTTTACAATTACTAGTGTAACATTCAAAAAGCAGTTGGGTGTCACTCAAAATGTCAGATGTGTGATGTATAGATGCCACAGGTAAACACACGGCAAATACAGTACTGGCACACATATGCAAAGTAGTAGTCAGAAAATTAAAATACCTCCCACTGTGAACCAAAGCTCTATGGTACCAAGTAAGCAAAGTAAGTCATCATAACCCTTTCCAGAAGCTCTTTTGTCTCTTCCATAAAGGATCTAGCCATTCATCCTTCCATCCACCAACTGATATCCACCATTTCACATTTACATTCTGCCATCCAATCATTTTTTTCATCCATCATTCAGTCTTTCACCATTCCGTCCATCCGCCCATAACGAAACCTATCCATCCATCGCCAGATCTATCCATCCTCCATCCTTCTATCCTTCCATTCATCCATCCATCCATCTATCCATCATTTCACTCATCCATCCCTCCATCCACCCTTTTAATCATCCATTCATCTATCCATCCATCCTTTCACTCACCATCATCCACCCTTTTATTCAATCCATCCAGTCATCCATCCATTTACCTTTTCACCAATTCAGCCACCCTTTTGCTTACCCATCCATTCATCCATCCATCCATTTATTCACTCATCCGTCCAGCCATTAACCCTGTTCAATACCATCTTCAACTTGGGTCAGTATCCAAAACAATGGAAAATGGCAACCATTCTCCCTCTGCTTAAAAAATCAAACCCCAATCTGAGGGATTTGAATACTTAAAGACCCATTTTGCGCCTCCCCTTACCAGCAAATATGATTGAGAAAGCTTTGAATGCTCAACTCAGCCGTTCCTTCAGACTAACAATGTACTGGACCCAACACATTACGGTTGAACACAGCACAGCGCTGGCCTTGATTAAATCCACAGGGGAGGTAAGAGAGGCCGTGGACCAGGGAGGTGCAGCAGTATTGATCATGTTGGATCTTTCAGCAGCCTTCGATACGGTTCCTCATAAGGTTTTGATGGACCGTTTATCAGAAGGTGGGGTACAAGGCAGGGCCTGAAACCTCCTGAAATCCTTTATTACTGACAGATCACAAATGGTGGATTTTGAGAAAGATAGGTCAAAGACTTTTTCCCTTCCTTGCAGTGTACCTCAGGGGACTTCCCTTAGTCCTACACTTTTTAATGTATATGTGTCCCACTGACGGCCCTGATAAGATAATTTGTTTTCCAATTGACATCTTATGCGGATGACACACAAATAGTGCTGTCCCTCCAGCGTGGCCAAGAAGCTGAAACAGGATCAAGATGTGATGACTGCATGAAAGCCATCTCGGGGCGGATGTCCTCAAACTGATTGAAACATAACTCTGGAAAAACAGAGGTTATATATTTGGGAATAATTTGACCCTCGGATGCCTGAGTGGTGGCCGGAAGAATTGGGAATTCTCACGGAACCGACTAAGAAATTAAAGAATCTGGGGGTCATTGTGGATAACAGTCTCAGTTTCGGGGTTCAAATAAGTGGGGTTGCTTCTACATGTTTCTTTCTCCTCAGAAACTTGAGGAAAATAAAGTTCCTTCTTCCAGAAGACAGTCTTAGGACAGCGGTTACAGCACTCATTATGTCATGGCTGGACTACTGTAATAGTCTCTACTTGAACATCCAAAAGAGACGTATGAACAGACTCCAAATCGTGCAAAATGCAGCAGCCAGGCTGTTGGCGGGTACACCTAGGTTTGTCTCGGTCAAGAAGGAACTAAGATCTCTTCATTGGCTCCCAGTTAAACATTGAACGTAATTTAAAGCCCTTTGTATGGTTTACAAGGGTTATGTAACTGTTACCACAGATTTTTTACAACGCATTCCATTACCACGGATTTTTTACAACGCAGGTCATTTTACAACGGATACCATTACAACGCAATACACTACAACGCAGATACTATTACAACGCATACCATTACATCGTAAGTATAATTATAGGTAAGTTTATCTTTTTTTTAAAACATTTATTAGTGGTATTTTGTTATGGGGTACAGGGGTATTTTTAGGTTTTAGGGCTGGGTTTGGGTGTTGGGGTACAGGGGTATTTTTTGGTTTTAGGGCTGGGTTTGGGTTTTGGGGTACAGGGGTATTTTTAGGTTTTAGGGCTGGGTTTGCGTTTTGGGGTACAGGGGTATTTTTAGGTTTTAGGGCTGGGTTTGGGTTTTGGGGTACAGGGGTATTTTTAGGTTTTAGGGCTGGGTTTGGGTTTTGGGGTACAGGGGTATTTTTAGGTTTTAGGGCTGAGTTTGGGTTTTGGGGTACAGGGGTATTTTTAGGTTTTAGGGCTGGGTTTGGGTTTTGGGGTACAGGGGTATTTTTAGGTTTTAGGGCTGGGTTTGGGTTTTGGGGTACAGGGGTATTTTTAGGTTTAAGGGCTGGGTTTGGGTTTTGGGATACAGGGGTATTTGTAATATATATTTACAAATAAAAACATTTAAATTAATTGTTTAATTTTTTTTCTATTAATTAAATAATAAATAATTACATTTAATAATTCAAAAATAATTATTTACATTATATATTAATATTATATACTTACCTATAATTATACTTACGTTGTAATGGTATGCGTTGTAATAGTATCTGCGTTGTAGTGTATTGCGTTGTAATGGTATCCGTTGTAAAATGACCTGCGTTGTAAAAAATCCGTGGTAATGGTATGCGTGCTAAAAGTACGCGTTGTAACATCATACATCCTTTACAAGGCTCTAAAGGGAACTGGCCCTGACTATTTGAGACAGCGGTTTCAATGGTACATTCCCAGTAGATTCTTGAGCTCTAGGACAGCAAAACAAGTTACTGTTCCCTCAGCAAAATAAAGCCAGTTTGGGTGGTAGGAATTTTACTACATGTGCCGCAAAGCTCAGAACAATCTACTGTTCCACCTCAGAAATGCAACCGATCTCCTCTCCTTCCGGAAAGGGCTAAAAATCTGGTAATTTACGTTATAGGCACTTACTCAACAGTAACCATTTAGGCAAATGCTCAGCGCCAGGACACCCTAGAGTAACAGTCGTGCTTGAGAAGTTATTTTAACATAACATAACTCATCCATCCATCCTGTTGTCCATCTCTCCACCCTCCCTTTCACTCATCTACCCATCCATTCTATCACTCATCCACCTTTATATGCATTTTTTCATTCATTCATCTACCCATCTATCCTGTCAATCATCCACCCATACTTTCACTCATCCATTCAGTCTCTTTCACTTTCATCCCCTTTAACTCAGCCATCAATCTTTTCTCTAATTCATCTATCCATTCATTGACTCTTTCACTCATCCACTGGCCCTTTCGATTATCCATCCATCCTTTCACTCATCCATACAGCCACTCTTTCACTCATCCATCCATCCACTCTTTCACTCATCCATTCATCCATCCACCCTCTTTTTCTCTAATTCATCCATTCTTTCACTCATCCTTTCTTACATTCACCCTTTCACTCATGTGTCCATCCATTCAGCTTTTTACTTATCTAATCATCCACCATTTAACTCACCCATCCACCCTTTCACTTCTCCATCATCCACCCTTTCACTCCATCCATCCATTCTGCATTTCTCTCATCTATCATCCACTCTTTAACTAAGCCATCCCTCCTTTCACTCATCCATCCACCCTTCCACCAATCCAGCCATCCATTCACCCTTTCACTTATCCATCCTTCCACTCACTCACTCATTCACTCACTCACTCACTCACTCATCCATTCGTTCTCTCATTCATACATCCACCCTTTCTCTCATTCATCTATCTACCCTATCAGTCATTCATCAATTCAACTCCAGCCCCACTGTAAGGCCTCGTTATGATGTCGGTCGGACTGCCACCGACCGTTAGATAGCCCTTCGGTCCGACTGCCAGATTTCAATACTGGCAGTCGGACAACAAGCATTCGGAGGGGAGATCCCGCCTCTGTGGGATTGGAGAGCCTGACGGGGTGGCAGTTGGTATCATAGTCCATGAATAACTGCAGTGCCGAGGCAGGTACCACCGTCAGGATTCCGATGTCCATTTCCAACAGCTTTTCATGGTGGTCCGACATCCGTGAAAAGGCTGTGGGAAAGGGACTTGGGGGCTTCAAACAGGGTCCCCGTCCCTCGTGACCCACTGCAAAGAGGCCCTGGGGGCACATGTAGTGCCCCCACTCACATCCATGCACCTTGTGCCATGCACCAAATAATGCACGGCACAAGGTGCATGGATGTGCACAAAGTGCTCTATTACACTGTGGCACAAGATGCCGTGTAAAAGAGCACTTTCCGACCGGCAGTGTGGCGGCCTTATCCTAATGCGGTAGTCAGACTGCAGACTGATTGTTGGGCAGTCTTCTGACCGTGGCGATAGCGGTCAGCGGTCCGACCGCAGACTTCATAATGAGGCCCGTAGTTCTTAAAACAAAAGGGGATTCATGACACCCATGCACATAGGCAATATGAAACTTGGAAGTCATGAGTCATGTATGATGCTCATGGCCAGGACGTGAGGTGACTGTGACATGGTGCTATTTCCTTTTTTGTTGTGTTTTATAGCACTTATCTTGGGCCAAGTTCTTTGAAGCTCTTAACACGAGTATCAATTACATTACAAAAGGTCAGATTTTTTTTTTAAGGCATGGGGAGATTTAAGGGATTTGCCCAGTACCACAGGATTTAGAGCCAACCCCAGACCTTATATCTGGTTCTCCAGTTCCATTAAACTACTCAATGTGCTGGGAGGCCAAGGGAACTGAGTTTCATCCCCTGGGCTTCATATCCATAGTGTAGCGCTGTGAGGCCGGGTGAGGCAGGGTCGGGTCCCTCCCCTAAGAGAGGGCCCGACCCTGGGCCTCGCAGTAGTGGATATTGGCTGCAAAGTACAAGGAAGCAAGACCCATAGCTGGACTTGCAGCCTAATCCAGTGCTTCAAGCCATGCCAGTCTGATCTGGCTGTTCCCTCCTCCTCTGACCCACCTTTCCTCGCCTAATAATGTCCATCTAGTCCACGGAACAAAATGGATCTCCTTAAAGTTGTAAGCCAACACAATTGTTGATTTTGCTGCTCCCGACTTACCCAAACACTGTTTCACTCCCGCCAACAACTGTGACCCTAGGACCACGAGTTCATGACTTCTCACCCAAAAAATACATTTGAATGTGTTGGAAATGGCCCTTTTTGCAGGGTAACCCCAAAAACATTGCCTTCCTTCTCCTCTTTTTTCTAACCTTGTGTTTTTTGGCTCGAGGATTTACGTGCAGACATGATTGGCATATTTAGTTTACTTATAAGTCCCTTGTTAAGGACCCAGAGCCTGTAAATGAAATGCTTCTAGTGCGCTTCCAGCACTGATTATGCCACCCTCAGAAGTAGCCTTTCAAACTCGTCGAAGGCCTGCCATTGCAGTACCTGTGTGCACAGTTTACTGCCACTGCAATTTAGCATTTTAAATTACTTGTCAAGTCCCAAACGCCCCTTTTATTACATATTAGACACTCCTAAACTAGGCCCTAAGTAGCCCTGAGGGCAAGGTGCTATGAAATTAAAAGCTAGGGCATGTACCTGTATGCTTTGCATGTCCTGGTAGTGACAAACAGCCTATTTTGTTTTTCACTAAGGTGAGGCCTACCTATCTCATTGGGTAGCATTGGAGATTCCTTAATAATCTCTTAATCTGTGATTCCTGATCACAGAGGAGTAGCTTTTTGATGTTTCATATGTTTGGAATGGTATTACTAAAGGCTACTTACTGGTGAGGTTGGATTTAAATGTACTATTTTATAAATGACAGAACGTGGATATTTCTCTGTACTTACAGCTCTGTGTGACTGACAGCCTTTCTCCAATACCCGCCTGGGCTGAGCTGGGCTCGGTGACAGCTACATTTGTGCATTCACTCTAGCCAGTCACAACACAGGACACTCAACAGCCTCTTCATTCATCTGCATACTGATGGGTCACCCTGGCCAGAAGGGGGGAGAGGAGGTAACACGTCACTTGAATATGTAGTGTCCTGTCTCCACACAAATGGCTGATGTACTCCCCATAGCTAGGCTGGAAGACAAAACTGGGCCGAAAGGGGACCGGTGCACTTCAGAGAGTTCATTTGAAGACACCCCCATATCAAAGGCACTTTTGGGTATAAGTCCTCGGTCTCTGACCCCCATCTCGTCTGACACTTTTCAGACATTGCTGGCTCTACATCTGCACATTGCCAGTAGGACTGCCACTTTGCCAACTGCTTTTCTATGTTGGCCTGCTTCTTGCTGAGTGCTGTGCTGCAGGAGGGACTGCCTCTGCGACCTGCTTTTGTGTGCTGGCCTGCTGCCTGCTACATTTTTGCTGAGCTGAAGCGCTAAGTGCTCTCCAGGGGCTTGCTGGCTTGCCCCCTCTTTTCACAATCTCAGGGCCATTAAAGGTTTTTTCTCTGTACTGCTGCCGTAGAACTCTACCACTTGTGAGTCCAGCTGCTCTATTTGTGACAACGGTCAGCACAGGTCGAAGCCTCAACCTGTCTTGTGAACGGGGCAAGCACCCAGCTTTTACCACTGATGCCGCAGTGCCAAAGGACACACTTCCAGCACAACCCTGAGATCTATTATACCATGGTGTGCAAGCCCTGGTGCCTTCCTCTACACAAGATGCTGCAGTGCCCCGGCTAGATACTCCAAAGGTGACTTGAGTCTCGTCGGTACACGCCGCCTGAAGATCCAGGACTTAGCTGTTTCCCCACACCCCAATGTAGACTGTTTCTGGGCAACGTTGGACCCCACCTACTCCCAAGAAGCAAACCACATCTTAACTCACCTAAAGACAGACTTTGTTTTCCCTGAGAAAAGGTACTTTGATTCTCGAGACCTGTGAGGTCTCTATACCCAGTCTACGCAACATCGCGGGCGGCTGGAGAACATTGAGTACTATGGGAAGTATAATGTTTGTGCTCCTAACATGAGGAAGTTCCTTTGTCTTACTTTCGTATTACTGTAAAGCACCTAAAAGTAGCGGCTATACTTATCGCACTGTGATTTTTCCTGCATATTTCGAAACCACATATACTGAAAAGCATTGATTGCAATTTTATCATTTTGGTCTTGTTTTGTTACCAATACAGGACGGTATTTTTATAAACCTATGTGGAGTCTTTTTGAGATGTATTTATTTTGTTACTGTGTGTGTGTTACACAAATACTTTACACATTGCCTCTTTTGATAAGCCTGCCTGCTCTGGGCCAAGCTACCAAAGGGTGAGAACAGATTATATGATTTGTTTATCTAGCTTACCCTGAATAGAGTGGTGGGTTCTGCATTACCAGGGTGTATACCTTAGCCAACCAGCAACTCCATTTCTAACAGCATGTGATCAGATGGGGAGGGGGCACGGTAGGAGCTGGTGGGCTGACTGATATTGTGGCTCTTCATAGGGAATCAGGTTCCAACATTTTTGTTCTGAGCACGGGCCTGGGGGGCTGTCCACACTGTCGATGCCTAGCGCCACCTCAGCCAGTTACTGCACAGCCTTGACTGAGGGAGGAGAAAATGGGACACATTTGGGAGTACCCTCACATCAAAGCATACCTGTAATGTAAACAAATCCAAAATCAACACTTTTGAGCGCACGGGGGGTAAAGCACAGTAGGGTCCAGATAAAGGTGCAAGGCTATGGAGGGACTCATTTCCCAACCCATGAAGAGACCATAATTGTTTGGGGTACTTTTGGGAGGTCCCCAGACCACCACAGAGGGCAATAGTTAGAAATCCAAAGCTGAAAAAACTGGGTTGTTTAATAATTCACATGGGAAGGTCATAAAATTGTGGCTAATCTCATTCCATCATAAAAGTACCACGAGACTTCCCTTTACTGTAGGTTACGGTTAACGTCAGTGACAAAATATCAGCTCAGGGTTTCATCAAAACTGGGGAGAGTGCCTTGGAAGCTAGAAGGATGATCAACGCTCCTCGATTGTCAGAACTATCTTGTTCACCTTTCCTTACTAGCTTCCACTCACAACACAGGCTGCAAATAGAAAGTGCAAATTTCGCAATTGGAACCTGTAGCTAGTTTTGACAGGTGAGCCATCTTTAGCTCTCTTTACAATGGTTACTTCCAGGTCGTCTCTACTGGATCCATTTGCTGATGGAGGGGGGTTTGGACATCTCTATTTCAGTAATAGAGAAATTATGGATGCGGCCAGGGGCGTAACACAGGTACTGCGTTACCCATGGCCCACAGCCCTGCCTTCAGGGAACAGACGACCCTTTAAGGGGACTCAATTCTATCCAAGGTAATGAACATCTGTGAGATATGAAAGACTCATGGGCTCCAATTTACATTCTGCAGGGGAGGCGGGCATCATTTTGCATTTCATCACTGGTTCCTAATGTCATGGAGAGCTTCACTGTCACTAGAGAGGATACTGTTGTCTTAGTTATGGGTATTGTTTTCTGCAGAGCATCTGTCTTTCAATGTGAACAAAATATACCACAAATACATCCAGTAGGTACCAGTTGTAGCTGGCCATGTCAAATTATCAGGAAATGCAATCAGTTTTATATTTAACTTAAAGCTCCTTAACAGCTTAAGAACTGGTTCATTATTAGGAAAACACATTTCAATTGAATATCAGAAGTTTGAGGGGGGCGTATTACGTTTTTCCCACATATGAACCATACACACACATTTAAAATGACAGATAGTGTTATTTTTCTCTGAGTAAAATATTTCGCTTGAATACCACATTTGAGAGAATTGTCCTACCTTCATAGACGTCTCGGACAAGTAGAGAGAACATTTGAACTCTGCTGTGAGCAACACATTAGGAGCCAAAAACGAAATGAAGCTTTCTGGCACAGAACCCACCTGAGACAAGGCCACTCATACGACACTGTCTATCACACACTGTTGATCAAGCCGCCCATTGAGACCAGCTGCCTTTGAGAGCCACATCAATGATGCAGAGGCCCCTTAACACCATTTGAGAGATGAAGCTCAGCCGCCAAACCCACTTTTCTCTCATTTGAATACGACATCCGAGCGGTAAAAGCTCATTTCTATTCTATATAAACTTGTTTTCAGGAAAAGAAAGTACAGATTTTAACACCTACTAACAGTAGTGGTACGTGGTATAGAAAACCAAAATAAAAAACGACAATCAGTCTTTCTGTTGAAAAAGTGCCAATGCATCCATAAGTCCCAACTCGCTGAAGTGGCCTAGGTGGTGTGTAGCACATTATAAAACTCCTATGAAAATATTTTATGACGTATGTTTCTTTTATGGAGGCTATTTCTGCAGAAACGTATGTGGGATGAAAGGTACCGCTGTTGCCACGACTGACAGGGTGCTCGCCGGACGCACAGCCTGGCACTGGATGTCTGTGACTGCTGACGTAAGCACTGCGAGGCACTGATTCAAGGCTCAGAAGGGGACGCTCGACTGCTGACGCCGCACTCTCTGAAGGGCAAAGGTCACTGCTAGGATCGAAATGGATCGAAGAGGCGGCTTTGGGATGAATGCACTCCTTCGTGCAGTCTGAAGTGCACTTAATTTAAATTACTTAAGATTTTTCCCCCACTGGGCTCCTTTTCGTTTGTTTCAGCACCCCAGACCCCCTGCGAGGCTCGCCGGAGTCACAGTAAGACATTGACATTGGAAACAACGGGGCCATTCCAAGGACTTTGGGATATGCGGACGATTTGTACCTGATGAATTTGCGGAGGTTCCGGTATTTCACAGGAAAATATTACCAGATTGGTGGTGTAGGTACAGGGGAAACTGCATGTTTCCCCACATTATGTACTGAGAAACAAACGATTACGTGGTTCTTCCCTACAGGGCTCGAGTCGGGGTACCATGCCGGTGGATGACGTCACCCCACTTATTTTAGCAGAAGCTCGATAACTGGAGAAAATGGAGCCACGCATTCACTCTTTGGCCTCTCTGGGGCGAGATCGGAGGCTATTCAGAACTCTGCTTACGCGCTGGCTTATCTGATGCAATCACATGTAAAGGGGGAGCGAGGGGATGCAATGAGTCTGATGGTGCAAGCCACCTTTTGTGACGTCACTTCCTGTTGTGACGTCAGCGTCCCCCCACTTCTGTTTTTTACGACTTGTGCCTTGCCTACAAATAATATTCAAATAAATAAGTCACATCAACAATGCAGCATGCACTAATTGTAATTTTAATTGTATTTATATAGTGCGTCCTACACATGACAATGCGTCAAAGCGCTTTTTGTCGAGTAGCCCGCTACTCCAGAGCCCAAAAAAAGATTAGGGTTAGATTAGTATAGGGAGATATAAGTTCATTTCAGTGGTGGGCGTGCTAGTCTGTTAGATTGAGTAGGGTAATTAAGAAGAAGGAAGAGTCTAGGTGTTATTTGAGAGATCATAGTAGTAAGATGAGGGTTGGATGAGTAAAAGGAGCCATGCAGAAGGGAAGAGTCTCTAGAAAGGAATTAGGGAGATAATAGTAGTCATATTATGGTTGGCATAAGTCAAAGGAGAGAGACGTGAGAGAAGTATTTAGAAAGGGTTGTTTGGGAGATCATAGTAGTAAAATGAGGCTTGGGATGAGTCAGAGTGGAAGTAGAGGATATATTGAGGGAGGTGTGGGGTGAGACAGAGTAGTGCATTGGAGAGAGTCACATTATTTTTTAAAGTAATAAATATATAGATACATAACTACATAGTAAGGGTATACATGTATAAGGAAGATAATGTATCAAGATTTAAAGTTGTGTTGTATAGACTCAGACTTCCTTCTCCTCTTAAGTTTTCCCCTATCCATGCCAGAATCTTGTTAACTTAGGTATCAGTGTTTTGTACAATAACACCGATAAACCTAGCTTTTCAGAAGCCACCATACCTTTATGTGTTTTAGAACACAGGAAGTAGCACCATGGACCCTAAATGTCCCTAGGAAGTTGTGTCACATGACCTTAACCCTGAAGGCCTAAGAATAATTGACACAGCTGGAGTTCTGTAATAACTGCATGGTTAGTGTAACACAAGACAGAAAAATGACCATTTTAGAAACCACCTATAGTAGGGTGCTGGCATGTAATACATACCTTGAATTCTAGTGGGTCAGACCACTTCTAGATGGGCTCGAGAATGGGTTCTCTCACTGAGAATTTTTTGGAGGCAAATAGTGTATTAAAAAGCACATTTTGTCAAATACGTTTGCTAAAAAGCCACAGACCTTTCAAGGTGTGAAATCCTTGAGGAGTTCACCCCATTGTTTCAATTGTGCTATGGATACCCCCTTACATCAAAAACCACCTCCATTGTGCTAGGGCCAGAATTTTGTAAGGGGTGCCCCACAAATGCCAGGAGTGCCCCCTTATGCCAAAAATTGCCAGTATCAGAATTTTGCAATTATTGTCATCATACAAATTGTGTTACTGGTTGAGGGAGGTGGAACTCTACTCAGCAGCAACCACAATTACTGTCAGGTTTGAGTCACAAGCAAACTCCAAATTCACCTGTGTGTAACCCTCTGCTTGACACAAAAGCAGTCTGACTTAACTTAGAGGAAATGTGTGAAGCACTTCAAACAATAATTATTGTGAAAACACAACAATTTAAAAATAATAGAATACAATTAAATACATTATTTGGCACCAAATCAACAACAATCCAATCAGTAGAAGCAGAGATATACAGTTTTGAAGATTCAGGTAAAAATTGTGCAAAGCGCCAACTGTGGTTATCCAGTCACGCCGGACTGGGACACAGCACAAGTTCAGGACGACCGTGGATTAGATACAGGGACCAATTTAAGCCAGCTAAACAAAGTGTATTAAATACTGGTGGCAGAGCATTGCTAGATCCTGCGTTGAGGATGCGTCATGCAACAGCGGCTCCGAAGAAGCTGCAGGATGCAATGCCAGGTCCTACGTCAGAGATGCATCATGCAGTGGTGGTTACGATTAAGCCATTGGCTGGGCTTGCACCTGCGTCATCATAGAGGATGGAGTCAAAGAAGGCTTGTGATGCGTAGTCTTGTTTTGAGGATGCATCATTGAGGAGCAGTTCCGTGTAGCTGCGGTGTGCTGTGTCAGAGATACATCACGCAGCTAGTCAGGCAGAGCACCTTCAGACCCACTTCCAAGGGTCCAGGACTGGGGTGGCCCCACTTGGGGGGCAGGACTCACAGGAGCCAGAGTACAGGTGCTGGGTTCAAGGTGGTTGGAGCCTTTTCTGTCCCTTAGGCTCTAATCAGGAGGCCTGCCAACTAACCCTTGGGTCACTCTGGTCGTCCTTGGTTCAAGATGCACTCAGGCAGCGGGGCAGCAGAGTAGACGATCAACAGCATAGTAGTCCTCCTTGAAAAATTGTAGAACAGCAGTCCTGAGTCTTCCACAGGTCCAGAGGTGTACTAAAGAGCTGGGTGTGAGGGTTCACTATTTATACCTGCTGCCCAATTTGAAGTGGGAGAAGGTTCTTGGGGTTTTCACCATCAGAGGTGTCTGGAACTTTCTTCCCTCCTTCCCTGGTCCCAGCTTGTCTGGGGACACAAATGACTAGGTTCAAAATCCTATGTAAGTGTGCAGGGCAGGGCCTTTATGATGTGCAAGTGCAGATGACAGCTCCTCGCCTTCATCAAGTCAGAGATGGCCCATCCTGCCCGTACCTATTTCCCCTTTCTCTCACTGTCTGTGAGAAATACACAAAGATTACCTACCAATTACACCTAGTCATGAGACCAAGGACACAGGCTCCAGGCACTAAATGATTAGAACATGAAAATGTCAACTTTCTTTAAGGGACATTTTCAGTATTATGAGTTAAAATCCATCTTTACCATGAAAGAGGTTTTTAACTTATAATTCCCTAAACACCAAACTCTACATTCCTACCTGCTCCCAATTGAAAGTTATCACTTATTAATATGTAATAAGTTAACCCAATATTATCCTATGGCAGAAGCAGGCCATGCAGTAATGAAAAACTAATGTATGTTTTTCACTACCAGGACATGTAAAACTTCAAAGTTCAAGCCCAATGTTTTAAATATACTGCACACTGCCCTGTGGGTGGTTTGGGGCCTAACATAGGGGTGAATTATGTGCATTAAAAAGAAAGGTTTAGGCCTGGCAAAAGGTTTATTTTGCCACGTCGAAATTAAACAACGGGTTCAGAAAACAGGATGGTGAAGGCAAAATGTTTGGGGATGACCCCGCTGAACGGGTCAAGTCCAACAGTTACCCTTATCTCAAATTACCTCTAATACATTAGGACCAGTATTTTGCTACTTGTTACCCCCCCCCCACTTCCCCTATATGTCATAGTTTTCTTCCCTTACGCCAAGACTTATCTCCAATGAGTTAGCAACAGCATTTTCCATAAGTGCCCATTATGCCACGAATTACCCCCAGCATGCCAGTACCAATATTTTTCAAAGGTGCCTGTCATTCTAAGTATGCCAGTAGCAGTATTTTTCCATGGGTGCTTCTAGAAATCAGTGGGCCTGGGCTAATGACAGACAAGCAAGCATAACACCACATTCTCACTCACACTCACTTACATTCACTCACTCACATACATTCTTACTCGCACTCCATCATTCATTCTAACTTGCACTAATTTATTCTCACTATCTTGAACTTGCTCTAAATCACTTTTTCAATCATTCTTACTCTGACTCATTCATATACATACTTATCACTTGCACTAACTTTGCCAGTTTTAAGCAAGCTCACGTATTCTCAAACACTCACTCACTCATTCTCTCTCCTTCATTCACACTAACTCTCAGTCACATTCATTATAACTGTCACACACATGCTTTCTGACTCATGTGCACTCACTCTTATTGTTACTCATACTGACTAGCTCAAAGTCACTGCCACTCCATCTTACTTATGCTTACTGACTCCCACTCACTACCTGCCACAGACTCTCATTCGTTCTCACACTCACACACGCTCACACATATAGACAGACACTCGCAAACACACACTCTCTCACACACACACTCACCCACAGGCATGCAAACTACATAAATTGGAAAAAAACCTTTTTACTTACAACATCTACCATTGAAAGCCTTGGTCTATATTCTGGTGCTCCGTTTTTTGTGTATTACACTAATAGTGAAAAATATAGTAGTATTCACTATTATTGTAATGAAAAATGGGCAAAAACAAAGGTGGAACATGACGCTCGAAAGGGTGAGCTACTCCTTACTTCCTGGCACTGATTTTGCTGCCTCTGAGGCCAAATATCGAAGAAGCAGTGCCAGGGGTTACAAGGGGTTACAGCTGCGACCCCTAGTGACCACTAAATCCATGGGGATCAGGGTGCTCAGTGCACATAAATGACTATGGGCCAGATGTAGGTGGCCAAATACCGGTCGGTAACGGCCGATTTCGGCCTGCAATGCCCCTGCCAGTTATAACTCTGGCCTGTTCGAGTTTTACATCGACATGAAAGAGTATTCCTTGCCAGAATATGAGCTGACACTGTAACTTATCTCCAACGGATTCAATAAAGATCCTTTTTAACCTGATATTTATATTGCTGGAACAGTTATAAACGTTTCAGTGCTTTTATCATACATTCACGCTTTTAATCATTTTTTCCCTCTGTTCTGGAAGGAGTCAGTGGCATTCTAAATACATTTCAGTCTTTTGGGAACCATAAAGTGTGCAGATTCTCTAATTTGGCATCAATTGTATATTAAAGTACTCTTTTCTCATTTTCTCCATCAATGTATGCCAAAACTGGGCTGTGCATGGAGTTAATGCACTGGCTGCGTGTAACAAGTAAGTGTAGATCATTATGTGTGAAATCCATGCTGCAGTGACAAGGGTGCTGTAGAGCAGGATTGAAGTAAACAGACAGAGCCGCCAGGGCGCGCTGCAGGAAGCTGCAGAAGAGGCTTGTCTGCTGAGTTTGGAACTGAGATGCACTAAGAGAGATCCAAGAGGACGTCAGAGTGGGGTCTTCCACCAGAGATTTGTGATCTTTGAGGGGCGGAGAGTACAATGTTAGGAAGAATCCTGATCGTGTTGTGGTTTGGACCTCTGACTGTTCATGGTGCAAGTGTTTAGGATATACCCATTTTGAGCTGGCGTTCAGCTGCTTTTTATTCCTCTCCTGTCTATCCTTAGTGGTTCTATGTCAATTGATATGGGGTCTTCCTAGAGTGACTGGGATGGTTTACTTGTATGGATGGCCTGGCTAGGGTGATCTTCCAGGCTGATCCCTGAGTGGTCTTTGTGGGCTGTCCTGGTCCTCTGATGCTGGTTGCTCTACGAAGGGTGCTGGACTGTGAGAAGTATAGAAGGTGGTCCTTGTGCAGATTGTGGAGCAAGGCTGCATTGGCCGGGTCAATTGCTGATAGATACACCAATTCACAGGATGATTTACGTGATTGGGTGGTATGTAGGTGCCCTTTAACAGTAGCTGATTAGGTATTAGGACCTCATTTGAGTTGGGGTCTTGCCCTTTTCCTTGCATGCTATACCACTGCAGCCTCCTCATTCTGCCAGGGAATTTGTGTAGCCACACCACCCTTTTCTCTCGGAATACTAATTCTCCAGAGCAGAAATGTTACTGCAAAGGGCTGTTGGTCTTGCCTCTATGAAGTTTTCCTGCCTTCAGAAATAGTTATACCATTTCTTGCTCTGTGGCTCAATGTATCCTACTCTCCCTATCTTGCAGCCTATAGTCTACTTAGCCTCTTCTCTTAAGAGACAATGTCTGCAACCCTTCTTCCATCTGATGCTGCCTTAGCTTGTGAATGACTTTTCCACTTCATCATGGGTCTGGTGTTTTGTGCCCAGTGCTCTTCTTTTATTATAATGTAAATCCTGAAAAGACCCATGAGCCAATGTCAAACTCCATTTCTGTGGCTATTTGTACCAGCCATTTGATGGCCATTCTTCCCAGACACTCACTGATAGCAACCCAGAGATGAGTGAGATGAGCAGTGATGAAGCAGCTACACTCCCAGAAGGTAGAAGTCCTTGGGCTCCCTTACCCGGCAGGTTGGTTTTGCATGTCGGGGTTTCTTACTTTGAGCACAACACGATTTAAAGGATTGCAGCCAATGATGGTAACTATGTTTGATTATTCAATGTTTATTACTGTTATAATGAATCTAACCATTTGTTGGCCGTACCAGCTCACATTTAGATTCAACACTTAACTTAAATTATTTAAGTATACTCTATATGTTTTTGAATGATATCATTAAGAGTATTTTTCCTTGTAAAGTTACACATGCTTATGACATGTATCCACCACATTGCATAAATGATTTAAATAGCTGTTATGCGGCCTCAAAGGCACTTAACATTAACATAATCACCTACAAAGCACATTAAACAGAACTTTGTTCAAGCAAGCAATACAGTGCAGACACATCATATAGGGTAGAGCCAATGCGCACTCTTCACTGAATAATGGCACACAAACTTCAAACAAAACATGTTAGATGGAACACCTCACACACATCCAACACTGCATAGATATACCACTTAAATAAATATTAGTGCACCCCCAACAGCATTCTCTCATAGCATCATCACTCTCAGCAGCCACCCACATCAATCCAGATATGCCAAGAGAAGGCTACCTGTGTTCTACAACACCACCCAATACATCCTATGAATTTACACACATATATGCCTGGCAGGCAATGCTCAAGCCAGATAACTGAGTTAACACAAGTATTTTAGCTAAATTATGTACAACAAAACATTAAATATCTTCTCAATGTCTGCTACTTAAGCTAGAATCTGCAATGCAATTCTTAAACCCAGAGGAGATATAACCAAACGCGGTTGTTGCTGCATGACCACTTGTAGGTGCACGTTATAAATATATATTGCATTACACAATTATTTTGAAAGTATGTGCCTCAAAATTGTCCCCTACCATTTTGACTTGAGGTCCTGACAGACTGTGTGTTTATTAGAGAACATCTGTACAAGAATGTAAAAACTGAAATGCTGGAATATTATCTACCTACCTATCTATCTATCATTCTATCTGTCTATCATTCTATCTATCTAGCTGTCTATCTATCTTTCTATCTATCTATCTATCTATCTATCTATCTATCTATCTATCTATCTATCTATCTATCTATCTATCTATCTATCTATCTATCTATCTATCTATCTATCTATTTATCTATATGTCTGTCTGTCTGTCTATCTATCTATCTATATTTAAAGTGATGTTATAGGTAGGTGAGAATGTCAGTTTAAACACAATGTTTTAAACCAAAAAAACACAGAAATTCAACAGCTATAGGTATTTCAATTACCTGTAACTCACGCCCGCCATGCACAGTATTGTCAATGATGTCACTTCAGTTGTCATCTATAATGTTATCAATGATATCACAGAACATGTCATGAATGTTGTAATATCTGAGGTCATAAGCAGTGCATGGCGAGGGCGTGAGTTGTAGTTACTTAAAATAACTATAAGCCCCCCGCTGCAACATGTGCCAGAGGGGTCCCTACACAGCCCACTTATACTTTCTTTTTTTGTCAGTCCGATGGCTATATTTGTTTTTTGAAGTTGCATGATTGTGAAACTTTCGAGTGTCCCGCAAATCCAACCATTCAGATATACAACGTTTTTTAACCTTAATTTATCAAAAACTACTATAAGGGTTACCACCAAATGACAAAAAAGCTTGCTTTCTGTGCCTACATCTAGCTTTCTGCCAGAAGTGGTGTAATTCTGTTCAGCTGTTTCCCCCTTTTTTCTGGCTCCTGCTTGACGGTTGCCACAACAATTTTCAGGAGGCAGATTACATTTTTTGGGCGAAAGCTTCATGAAGATTCCTCAAATGGCACCAAAGTTATTAGCAATCCGAAAAATCAATATCCTATTATAAATATGTCCTAACTATAACTACTGAGTTGCAACTGCCATTCTGTAAAATATATAATGAGTTGGCTGCCTTCAAAATATCCCTCTAATATGAGGGCTTTAAAACTGTTTGTTGCTGCTGTTTCTAGCCATAAGGGTACTCAGTTGCAACTTGTGGCATTGAGCATTTTCTACTGTAGGTGTACAGTAAAGCAGGCTTCCTCCATATATTCTAGCCCCAGTCTATGCCCCAACTTGAGTGCTAATAGATATTGCCGCTGCTCACTGTGTACCTGTTTTTTATGATGAAGTACATGAGCATTGCTGCTGCCTCTGCAGTGTCAGATCTTTAAAATAAACCTGCACTGATACAGCCCACATTCTTCCTAACCTCTATGTCTGAGGGACATTTTCAGTTGTGGTTGTGCCTGGGCATTTTGGGCTTTGCCTTGCATTTGAGGCTATTAATGGGCACAACATGATCAGCATTCAATGTCTGATCTCTGGTATGAGATGGCTGAATTCCTGAACTAGCATGATGGCAGCTTATTATTATATCCTTGATAATTAAAATATACCGCTATTAACTTTTGATTAGTTTAATAATCTTGAACTTATTTTTATTTTCCAAATAGTTTAGTTTTTTTTTATCTTCATTGATGTCACTTCCTGTGATGTCCTAAAGGTCAAGTGACTAAATTCTGCTCTGCCACCAGGGCCCAAGTATGTTATATCACCACATGTAATGTCACTTCCGCTATCCCTGACATTTTGGTGAATCAACTTCAATTCCAGGTATTTATGTATAGCTGTACATGTTTAAATGCAAAGGTAAAGTTCCTGATTCATGAAGGTAAATGTTCACTTTTGAGTAAGTTTAAGATTGTTGGGTATTCACAAAGGTATTTTACAAGTAGTATTTTTGCGACTTCGGAGTCTCCACACATAAAACAAGCATTTGCAATGCAATCGATCTCGCCTTTGGGACCTTATACATATTTTAGCTATGCAGCACATTAGCCTGGGTACTGAAACATCTACTGTTCTTTAACATGGAGGGAAAGTAAGCACCAAACGGTGTGACATGCCAGGTATGGGAACAAATAGAGAGAAATATTTATTTTCAGCGTGAAATGGTATAGTCCAAAGCTCTGTTTTTAATATAAAAGCAGGGCCTTTGGTGGTCATAGCACTGAAAATGAAAGATTTGAAAAAAATATTATTGGCTATGGGTGCTAGCGGAATACAATTTCTATGGACTGGAATCTAGAGAATGCAAAAGTGATTCTGGTATTTTACTGACATCTGCTGGTCATTTTCTATCAAGAAAGTTGAATAGAGGCAGTTGCCAGAAAAATATGAAAAAGAAAGTTCTTCAGCAGAATGCAATTCTGGTATTTTACTGGCCACTGCTGGTCGTTTTCTTTATGAAGACAGTTAAATAGAGGCATTTGAACAGAAAGAAAAGTCCCCAAGCGGAAGCAGACAAGTCCCAGGGCTGATCTCCAGAGCCCACAAAGTACATACACATATAAGTATATACTAACGTATATACTAAAGTATATATACTAAAGTATATACTAAAGTATATACAAGAGGTCTTGAATGCTCGACCTAAAAATAGGATTGTCCTATCTTTTTATGTGTAGAGAATCCACAGTTGTAAAGAGACTAGTAGTAAAATACATTGTGAATAGCCAACAATCGTAAACTTACACAAAAGTCTGAGTTTCGATTTGTGAATCCGGCCCACAGTCAATATGTGGTCGGAGGGGTAGCATGGATATGAATTTAGAAGTAAACTGAAGATGCAGCCGAACCAGAGGGCACACTTTTTGACTGTAATATGACTTTCTGGTTCTGTTCTGTTCAACTGATTGAATGTATGCACTTTTTATTTGCCAGTCCTATGGCTTTCTGTTTCTGTTCTGTTCAGATGATTGATTGTATGCACTATTTTTTATACTTTGACGTTTTGCACGTGATTTTGTGTGCATTGTAAATGCAATTGTGTGCAAATCATGAATCAAAATCTACGGGCTGATTTATAAATAACAATCTTTTATTCCTCTGGACTTTTACTTTAGGACATAGAGAGGACCAATCAGAAAACAAAGTTGTCCAGTGAACCTCAATCCGCAAATGAAGCATTCCTGATAGATGAACAGCATATGAATGAATGCCTACAATTAGCAGTAAAACTAAGGTAACGGTTTGTACGGCACTGAGGTGGAGTACGTTAAAATGTGCATGCAGTTGTTGCATTCCAAGGCCACCTGTAATAACGGCCACTTTCGAAACTGTTTTTGAAAAAATGCTCACCTGCAGGTAAAATTCAACAAAGATTGCAAAGCATAGCAACATTTGCAAAGTGCAAAGTTTGTAAAGTTGACAGTAGTTCACTGGCAGTATTTAAATTCTGCTTGTCCAATATTACTTGTTCACATTGCCATCATCCTAATCTCTGTTTTATGGGTGCCCTGCCCTACGTCATGAGCAGCGCTCTGTAGAAAACCACTAAAATGAATGTCTTAAGAATAGAGTTGCCTAAAACCAAGCATTAGCAAACATATAGGTCTTAATTTAATGGGCTAACACATTAAAGTCAGCAGCAGGAGCTTATAGTTGTAAAGTAGTCCTTCCGGAAGTTGAATATAAACACACGAGTGAAGGTGGAAGGATGTATATAGAGAGGTCAGTAGCATTCTGTGAGAGATGACTACTCCACTCCACTGAGTTGAGCCAAGAAGTTATTGTCAAAGTCTCAAGCCACTGAAAGATGCTGGTCGGAGAAAGCCAATGGTTGGAGGGGGTGGACCCAGAGTCTTTTGTAAGCATTCGCTATTCTGTCAAAACACAGTCTTACAAATCTGATGCAGAATTTGTAATTTTACATACCGTTTTGAATTGTACAGAGGTTGCCTCTGCACCTGTGTTCTGAATAATCTTTTCCTTACATATATTATCAGTGCAGGATAGAGGCCATGAAGAAAGAGTTTCTGAAGGGCTGATAATAGCATGTTCTCTAGACCATCAGCTGGCAGATCTCCATTCCCACATGTAGCGCATGCATAAAAGCTGTTACACCTCAACTCGTGAAAATGAAATAGAGCAGAATGCCTATGGCATGTGTGAAATCACAGGTTTAAATATGTTTCAGCTTCCAACCAGAACTAAATACTGCTTGCTGAATGTGACCCTAATGCTGTACATGACTGTACTATGCATCAGAAAAGTAATGAGATGTTATGCTTCCTTTCTTGATTTTGTTCTCTGTTCTGAACTACAAAACGTAATAAAAAAAGATTAAAAAAAAAAAATATATATATATATATATTTTTTTTTAAAATATTTTTTTTATTTATTATTTTTGTAACCTTGCCAAAACTGCAAAGAGACTGTAAATACGCAAGAGAGGCTCAGAGTGCTCTTTTTTGGAAAACCAGTCCCGAGGATCGAGGGACCTGGTGTTGGAAAAAAAAAAAAAAATATATATATATATATATATATATATATATATATATATATATATATATATATATATATATATATATATATATATATATATATATATATATATATATATATGTTTCAGCTTAAAGTGAAATTTACAAAAGCATTTCACTTGTCGTGTGGCAAGTAAAAATGACTTTAATTTTAGATGGCTCACATGTACATATCTGCACCTCTGAAAATCAGACTGTGGGAAATTGGGTTGTTGTTTGTGGGGGGTGAGAGACCTTCTCAAGCAACAACCACAATCCTTGGCTGGGTGATCTACAAAAGTCACTAACTTAACCTGTGCATAACTTTCTAGTTGCTGGCACAAAAGCAGTCAGGAGGGATGAAGGCCAAACGTTTGTGAGACTACTACATGAGAGTGTCAAGTCTCAGGCGGGCTTTCATTGAAAGTCGTTTTTCAGGGCTTCATGTGCCCTGCCGAAATCTGCACTACCACCTCAACAGAAAAAGGTGGGGTTGGAATGCCTTTATATACAATTTTTGATCATCAGTTTCTTGTCAGAATTTAGAGAGTTAGTTTGGGAAATCAATCAATTTTCCTAATCTTTGGCTCGGCTAAGTGAAAATTTGTACGGGACTTCTTCAGCCAGGGCTCAATGTTACCTCAAACATCAACTCATTCTCTGGTTGTTCCTACTCCTATAGTCTTGTTATTCTGTCTCTAGTTGCTTGATTAAACATCCCTTTATTCACGCCATCGTAACAAACGGGCCACATGAATGTGAAATAGCCAAAATTACCCTTCTCTGACAATAACTTAGATTGAAAATAAATCACGATTAGGCATACAAATAGCCCTCGTATGATTAGACGTAAGACTCCAAACCTGATTTTAGTGGTCCCTGGCATACTCCAGGCAAAGATTAGATTTTCATACAGTTTTTTGGCAAACACAGGAAGATCAAACACTATGAGCTTCTTTATTTACTACAATCAGGAATCAAATTCTGCAGTTTCAGAGTTGAGATATTTTTGAAATATCACAATCAACTATTGTTATCTCTTTGACATCGAAATCTAATTTCCATGTGAATTCTTCTCTTTCCCCACAATCCCATAGAATATGGCAATATTGTTATTCATTTTGACTTTCTTGACTGTGTTCTTTAAATCAAGTCTATTACCCAGGCCCTCTGGGTCGGTCACCCCACGCACCGAGCTCACTCCTCCGGGTGTGAGTCCAATGTGCCCCCGCTGCCGCCAAGTGCCGCCACTGCCTGTTTGCTGTGCCCCTGGTTCCAGGCGAGTGCGGTCGCTGCCCGCAGCGGTGCCCCTGGTCCCCGGCCGCTGCCTCGGGTTGTGCCCCGCCTGCGCTGCCTGCTCCTTCTTCTCCCTGCTAAACTTTTTCTCCGCCGTAGTTACTGTTTGTAGCCTGTATTTCTTCCTGTGTTTTTTCTCACCCACGTTGTCAGTCTTTCCGCCGCAACCCGCTGTTGTCCCCTGTCTCCCCTTGCTGAGCCCAGCCCCTGCCGCGTTTTCCCGCCACCTCCCCGCCGCTGCCCCCCCTGCGGCCCGCCCACTCCCCTGTATCACCCTTCCCATTCGCAGCCCCGCTCCCGCCTCCCAGCTGCTCCTCCCACGCTCCGCCCCCCCACTCTCCTCATATGGCAGAGTGGCTAACGCGCAGCGTTGACGCGCAGCGGGCGCGCCGTAAGCGCGCCGAAGGTGCGCCAAAGGTAAGCCCGTCTGCGCCCATCCACGCCTGGACCATGCCCAGTGCCAGGACCCCTGGCCCCCGCAGACCCCAGCCCACCCGCCGGACGTACAACGCCACCACCCTCAACGCACTCAACGCCGGCCGAATCCCAGGATGCTACCGAGCCACCCCGAGACGCACCCACGGACCCTTCTGCTGCAACTCCTGCAAGTTCACCTGCATCCGGACCTGCACTACTCCAGCACCAACCAAGACGAGCAACAGCAGCAGCCACATGAAATGCATCCTGCTCAACACCCGCTCCGTCCACGGACACGCCGTCGAGCTCTGGAACCTGCTTGACACAACTTCACCAGACGCCGCCTTCCTCACGGAAACCTGGATGACCGCCTCTTCAGCGCCCGACATCGCCATCGCAATCCCAGACGACTACAAGATCATCCGAAGGGACCGCATCAACCAGACCGGAGGAGGTATCGCCATCATCCACAGGAACGCCATCCGCATCACGACCAACACCGACGACACCCTCGCACCCGCCGAGCACCTGCACTTCCAGGTCCACATCAACCCCAAGACCACCCTCAGAGGCACCCTCTTCTACAGACCCTCGGGACCACGCACACAATTCAGCGAAGACATCGCCGACTTCATCAGCCCGCACGCCCTCCTCTCCGCTGACTACATCCTCCTCGGGGACCTCAACTTCCACCTGGAGAACAACAACGACCGCAACACCACCACCCTGCTGGACAACCTCGCTAACCTCGGACTCAAGCAACTGGTGACAACCCCCACCCACTACGCCAGACACACACTCGACCCCGTCTTCTCATCCAGCAAGGACATCGCCTTCAGCCACGCCACCGGACTCCACTGGATGGACCACAGCTGCGTCCACTTCAGCTTCAGAAGGACCACGATCCACCACCACCAGCAACAGGTTGCACGCAGAAGCTGGAACAAGCCAACCAGCTCGCGATCTCCCTGAGCATGAACCCTCCCACCAGCGCAACGAACCCAAGCCAGGCGGCCACCAACCTCGCGAAGTGGATCAGCAACTGCGCAGACGACCTCGCCCCTCTGAAGACCCCGCCAAGCAGACCCGGTAGCAAGAAAGCCCCATGGTTCACCAACGAACTCAAGAGCTCCAAGAAGAACTGCCGAGCCCTCGAGAGAACCTGGCGCAGAGACCCAACACCGGACAACATTACTGCCCTCAAGCTCGCCACCCGAAAACACCACCAACTCATCCACGCCACCAAGAAAACCGCATTCAAGAAACGACTGGAAAACATCGCACACAACAGCAAGGAACTCTTCAACATCGTTAAAGAGCTCTCCAACCCCAACGCTGGAAACAACGACATCACCCCTTTGCAAGACCTCTGCAACTCCCTTGCCTCCTACTTCCACAACAAGATCGCGGACATACACAACAGCTTCAGCACTCAACCGACGCATGCCACGACCGAACCACCGCCCCCCACCACCACCCTCCGCGCCTGGACCTCGATCAGCACCGAAGACACCGTCCGCACGGTGAACTCCATCCACTCCGGATGTCCTACCCACCCCTGCCCTCACCACGTCTTCAACAAGGCCGACGCTGTCATCGCACCCCACCTGCGGGACATCATCAACACCTCCTTTGACACCGCTACCTTCCCGGAGAGCTCGAAGCACGCCGAACTCAGCGCTCTACTAAAGAAGCCATCAGCCGACCCCACCGACCTCAAAAACTACCGCCCCATCTCGCTGCTCCCGTTTCCTGCAAAAGTCATCGAGAAGACCGCCAACAAACAGCTGGCCGCCTTCCTCGAGACGAACGGATCCCTCGACCTCTCGCAGTCTGGCTTCCGGGCCAACCACAGCACCGAGACCGCCCTGATCGCAGCCACCGATGACATCCGAGCACTGCTTGACAACGGAGAAACAGCAGCCCTCATCCTCCTAGACCTCTCCGCGGCCTTCGACACTGTCTGCCACCGTACACTAGTGCAGCGACTCAGCAACGTCGGAATCCAGGAGAAGGCACTGGAGTGATCATTTCCTTCCTCGCTGGAAGGACACAGAGAGTCCGCCTCCCCCCGTTCAGATCTGAAGCCACCGAAGTCATCTGCGGCGTTCCTCAAGGCTCCTCGCTCAGTCCAACCCTCTTCAACGTCTACATGAGCCCCCTCGCAGACATCGCACGCCAGCACAACCTCAACATCATCTCCTACGCCGATGACACCCAGCTGATTCTCTCCCTCACCAACGACCCCGCCACCGCCAGAGCCAACCTTCACGAAGGGATGAAAGAGGTAGCCGAATGGATGAAGAACAGCCGCCTGAAACTGAACTCGGACAAGACGGAAGTCCTCATCCTGGGATCCTCACCCTCCGCCTGGGACGACTCCTGGTGGCCCCCCGCCCTAGGCAGCGCACCCAAACCAACAGACCACGCACGCAACCTGGGCTTCATCCTGGACTCCTCCCTCTCCATGACCAGACAAGTCAACGCCGTCTCCTCGTCGTGCTTCAACATCCTGCGCATGCTACGTAAGATCTTCCGGTGGATCCCCACCGAGACCAGGAAGACGGTCACCCAGGCCCTCGTCACCAGCCGTCTGAACTACAGCAACTCCCCCTACGCCTGAACCACCGCCAAACTCCAGAAGAGACTCCAGCGGATCCAGAACGCCTCAACACGACTCATCCTTGACATCCCCTGTCACAGCCACATCTCCGGGCACCTGAGAGACCTGCACTGGCTCCCGGTCAACAAGAGAATCACCTTCTGACTCCTCACCCACGCACACAAAGACCTACACAACCAAGGCCCAGGATACCTCAACAGCCGCCTCAACTTCTACGCTCCCAAACGCCAGCTTCGGTCGACCAGCCACGCCCTCGACGCCGTCCCCCGCATCCGAAGAGCCTCCACAGGGGGACGGTCCTTCTCCTACCTCGCCGCCAAGACATGGAACTCCCTCCCGACCCACCTCCGCCTGACCCAGGACCACCTCGCCTTCAGGAAGCAACTCAAGACCTGACTGTTCGAGCAGTAGCGGACCCCCCCTCCCCTAGCGCCTTGAGACCCTCTGGGTGAGTAGTGCGCTATATAAATGCTTTGATTGATTGATTGATTGATTGTCCTAGAACTTTTCTTTGTATCTTTTTAGTTTCTAAACTCTAATACACAAGGTTAAAAATATAAAGACATTTATACATCTTTTTTTCTTTTCCTTACCAAGGAAGAAGGTTTTTCATGAAAAATCTGTGCTTTCCAGTGAACCGCCATAACAATAGTAAATCTTTGTGAATGGTAATGTGCTTACTCCACCAAATACATTACTTTCCATCCTTTTTGCTTGTCCCATTCCTAGCATTATGAACATGCGTTCCATGCCACAGGCATGGTTCAACTATCCAAGCAAAAATAATGCTGACACCCCTCCAGCATGCTGTCCTCTGTATGCAAACCCTTCCATTCTAGAAAAGGAGGAAATTACTACATCACATCTTGTTTTTTTGTTCTGTTGGAAAGACAGAGTTGCTGCTTATCAGTATAAGCGAATTTTAGGAAAGAATCTATTTTTTGAATTGCTATATTTATCATTTTTAAACATTAGCAGGGAGCTGCTTATGCATTCTCCATCTCCTTTATGTCACCCCGTTTCAGTCAACCTGCCTTTGAAGCTGTGCTTGAGCGGACTCAGCTAACGGCGCCGTTCTGGTCCTGCATTAGTGGACCTTGCATAAATGGATACATGGATTCTCTTTCTGGTTGTTTCACAGAGGGTATATAATTAGCCTCACCTCTTGTTTACGGAGCATGCGCCTTACTTTAACATGGGGGCTTTAAAGCAAGGTTTTGGCAAGACACAATACTTTGTTGCCTCCGGATTGCATTAAATCAGGAAGTACTTGATTAGCCCACGGCGGCAAAGGAAGCATCTTGTCGATAACACAGCATGTGTCAGTGGAAGAGACTGATAAAACCTTTTGAATATATACTCTGTTTAGGATGAGATTCTAGCTAATTGAGCCTCCCAGAAAATGCTCCAGGAAGGATCTACATGAGGAGGAAATGTGCTCTGCCTCCTCTGCTGCTGGGGAGCCAGAGCAAGCCCCAGCTACTGCTCAAGTGCCCTCCTTATAACCTCATGCGCGTTAGCGGAATTCCGCTCGCACGCTGAGATTTTTTAAATCGCACTTTACGTGACGAGCTGGGCTCGTCATCAGCGTGCGAGGAGGCTACGCCATGACGAGCCCAGCTCGTCATCAGCCTGGAAGGGGTTAAATGATTCAGCACATGATTGAGAAAGCAGTGAGAGAGGCTGTTGTGGCCAGGGAAGGTTCAGTGGCTGCCAGATCCTCAAGAAGGGACTTGACTCAGGTGGATGGGGGTGGCATTGAAGAACATAAGGAAGGTGGCCGCATTATACAAGATGCAGAATAAATATTCAGCACAAAAAGGCGTAAAACAATTCTTCAGGTTCTTCATCACTCAAAATACATCTTTCTTCTACTCAAACATCTTCTCAAGTAGAGGACAAAAACGTCTTCACTCAATATCTGAGGAAGGAGCCTGAGTGCTGACCTCTAGATGGGGTAGTATGCAACATCCTCTTGCGTGAATGTAAAGTAGAGAGATACCCTTTCAAGATTTTTATCCAGAGGATAGCCCCAACAAAGCTCTGCTGATGAAATTCCTTTAACTGTTAAAGTTGATTCACTAATTGGCAGGGCTTTCATTTCAGGGCACACTCATTTTCCAGGAGCCCCCTTCAACAGATTAGGTGGAAAGTGGAATTTGCAGTGAAGAGTTTATATCCTGCAAATTTGAGCTAGCAAATAAGCAAAGTATATGCAAATTATACAATACTATCTCGTCCGAAAGGTTTTCAGGCAAAATGCTACAGGAAACTAACTTCATAACCACCATCTCCTTGATAGAGCAGCTTTTTCTTTCAGACATGTCTTTTGATTCATTATGTGCTGCTGCTACTGCTGCATCTGGGTCTTCATTTGCAGCAAGAAGATACATATGGATGCAGTCATAGAGAGCAGATGCATCACAAAAAGCCTTGCTCTGAAACTAAGATTTATGGAACATAGCTGGAAGATATAGTCAATAAATCTGTAAAAGAGAGAAAGTTGAGGGTACCAGTATGAGCGCCCGCCATAGGTCATACATTCGGAACCAGACATGTGTTTGGTCCTTCGAGTACTCCAGAGTGTTCCAAACAGCCCTTCACAGTCATGGCTGGGTATCCCTTTTCTCAAACAAATCAGAGTGCCAGCTACCTGCTACATTTAACCCTCCACCGTCAAAAGAATGACTATGTCCTTGTCCCTACTGATGCTCCAGAAGCAGGACGATTCAAAATGATTTTGAGATTTAGAAAATATCAATTCCAAACACTTAGGTCTTGAAGATCATAAAAGGATTATAACAAATCAAAGTGCTCAGAGCCTCTGGCAAACTTCTTTCTTCAAACTCCATTACCGCATTGCAGCTTTCATTAACAAGCTCTACAGAAAGAAATCAAGAACTTGTTGAGTACAGTAGCAATTGTTAGTGGCCCAATATCAGGAGGTAGTCAGTTTTCCATCCTCTTCTTGATTTATAATATCTACCAAGTTCAGGAAAGTAGAGTTTTTATTTGTTCAGAACCTTTGGCAATTCTGGTCATGGCTGGTTTCCCCCATCTGCTACTCCTATCGTGTCTTACAAGGCATCAATAAGGGTCGCCCTGGTGTGCTGACGGCAGACCCACACGAGAGATGGATGCTATTGGGCAGTTTATAAAAGTGCCTTAAAGAAAGATGTGTTTAATGCGGTTGCTTGGATACTTCACATATATCAATGAATCACTATTGTTTGCAGTAGAAGGACATTTTCTCTTCCAAATTTGGTGCTTATGATTTGGAGATTAAAAACACTGGGTCATGATTCACAAGGGCCTCCACAGTTGTCACGGAGGCCCCTCAGTCATAAGGGAGTCTCCGTAATCTGGGCGACATAGCCGCAATGAGAATTCTCATTGTGGAGATGCCGCCCGAGTGCAGAGACTCCCCCATGACTGGGGTCCTCCGCCACAAGTGCAGAGACCCTTGTGAATCAGGCCCTGGGTGGTCATCATATTTTACATGTGCCATATCTGTTTTGATATGTGATGTAGCTGTGCTCTGTTGCTTCCTACTTGGATATAAGCTCATACGTTTAGGATTGGGATAAGGAAAACCGACAAGAAGTAATGTCCTGGTTACTTACCGGTAATCTTCATTACCCTCAGTTCTAGCCTTCCACCTCACAGTCCAATTTGCTACCCTCCCTCCCAAACATTATTCAGATGTAATGAAGTGAGGTGGTAATTCCCCTTCTTTCTAGAAGAAAGGGGTTTGCTTATAGAGGACACCATGCTGGAGGGAGTTCAGTATTGGTTAGGTAGACAATGTCTGGGGGGGGAACAAACACTCATAAGGTTAGTACTGTGATAAGAATACTTGGTCTCTTTTAATGGCTCAACTACACAGGCCTGAATTTCTGCTCATAATACACAGGAGGCTGTTAACAAAAGGAGTCTTGGCACACATAAATGCATTTGCAATTGCAGGGAAATGACAAAAAAGAACCACCACCGTCGCTGAAAAGGTCAGATCCGCCAGAAGGCGTATGGTGCATATGGCTTCAGGCCGAACAGTGTGCACCAAAATCCCTGCCTGGGAGAATCCGGCTGGTCATGCCTGTCGAGCTCCAGATCTAGAAGTGATGGCGGAGCAGGACCCCAGCAAAATGACCAAAATTAAAGATTATGCTGACATTCACCTGAAAACCTAAACATCAACTTTCTAGGAAAGGGACAGGGCCTTGGTCAGGCAAGAACAGAGAAAGAAGACAGATAGCTGATATCATGAACATCCATTACAAGTGACAAATTTAAAAGGAATACATTCACAGCAGCCTCTAATGAAAAGGGGACAACTAGTGATATCTCCCATTTCCAGAAATGCGAGTTAAGAGTCAATAAACCTGCAGCCATCTTAAAGGGTGATGCCGCTGGAGCTAATCTGGAACAAGCCAGAGGAAATGATCCTGTATTCACTCTTGTAGCTGCAGCACCAACGAAATCAAGTTCACCAGGCCAATCGCAGTGAGCACTTCGAAAACATGGTTGACTTGTTGAAGAACTCTAAAGATCTATGCGAGTAATGAGAATACATTTTTAGGTCTCGCCTGTCGATGCGCATGCGCATCGAGCTTGCGAGACTATGGGGGCTTATCCACTCTTGAACCAACTTGCAAGGAATCGTGGCGATTCCTTGCAGTGCACGAGAAATTTAAGCTCAATGCGCATGCGCATTGAGCTTAAAAGCGCGTGCACATGCCCCCAGCCGCCTGCCTTGCCTACTCTCTGTGTCACAGCCTCCCCCAGCTCCGCCCCCCCACTTCTTGATTGCACGGCCGCTAGGCCGTGCCTCCCCTACTCTCCTCCCCCCTCCTCCTCCTACTCTCCTCCCCTGCCTGCCGTGTCGCACCTCTCCCCTCTCTCCGCTCCGCCCCCTCCCCTGCCCGCCGTGTTACGGTCTTTGCAACTCCCCAGCCATATGTTCAAACCCCTCGCACTCCAGGCCCCCGCTCCGCCCCCTCCCCGCCGTGTCGCATTTCTCCTCCCCCCTCCCCTTATCTGCCTTCCCTCCGTCTGTTCCCTCTCCCCGCTCTGCCCCCTCCCCTGCCCGCCGTGTCGCATTTCTCCTCCCCCCTCCCCACAGAAATGCCCTCCGTCTTCCCGTTCTCCAGGCTAGGAGGCTGCAGATCTCCCGGTTTATTATTATTTACGCTTTCTCCCGCTTTTGAAGACAGTGCTGGAGTTTGTCTCGGTTTTCACCTTTTCAAAGATGGCCACCATGATGATAATATCTTTAGGAGTACAGCTAAGCGGCACTTGTACATCTATGGAGCTTATTGGCTCATTGTTCCGGGTATTTCAGTGGGCTGGCCCATGGAGCCATGTCTGACAAAGCTGATCTCGGGGGCCCTGTATACAGCTTGCACACGAGGTAAGGAGCGTTTCCACGAGGTGAAGTGTTGTAGGTGCAGCCTCTTTGGCTAAGCAAGTCTTAAGATGACTGTCTGCCCTTAGTAGTAATGGATTTAGACATGTGTATTCCTTGCCATTCATTTTGGGATATCGGTAATTGACCCACTCGATACGAGTGGAAGAAAAGGTTGTGCACTGCTTGGCCCTGTACACATTTATTATAGACACTTAGTTAGAGTAAGTATACATAGGCATATATCAGTGAACATTGGGAGATTGCAATTGCAGCGTGGATAAGTTTCAAGTTATGATTTTTTGTTCCTCACTTTGTGTTGGCCATTACAGAGTTGGTTAGCGTGTTTTTGGACCTGCCCCTGTAGTTTAATTATTACTGCACAGCATTAGGATTCCAGCGCAAGGGGCAGGATACTTGGAGGCTCCCCATATCTTGGCCGCACTAAATACTTACCCCATGCCCACCGCCGGCTTAGGACTTTCTAGGACTGCCATAGCTCTGTGATGTGTATATGTTTTTACTAGATTGTTTGGAGATACCTATATGGAGGAGTTCATCCATCTAAAACTCGTCCCTTCTGCTTTTGAGTTTAGAAAATTATGAGTGCTAAGCGTGGCATTAGCAATTCAGGTAGCGTCCATGGATTTTTTCTACGTCTTATAATTAGATTTCCTTCTTGTGCTCACCACTAAACGCTAATCCGAGTGTCACTGCATCAGCTGTGCACTGAAAGCTAGCCCTCTGCTCGCCTCTTCCTGCCTCAGCCCTCTCTTTCTTTTTCCACTTTTTCCTTCTCTTGAAGCCACTGTCGTCTCTTCCACCCATCCCCTCGCAGCGCCTTCTTCCTCCTTTCGCGCACTCTGTGAATATTTCCTGCCACCCCCTTCCTCCACAGATCATTCCACTTCACCCTCGCCCTTCATTGGGCACCTCGTCCTCTCCTCATACCCTCCGCCCGCCGTTTCATCTCTCCTCACCTACCCCTGCGCCTTGCTGATGCACCGTGACTATTGGCGCCTTTACGACGAGGAGTGACTTACGTCTGTTTTTCTCTGGTGGGGATCAGTAACGGGCGGATTATTAATATTTTTTGTTGGGTGCGTGGGGGGTAAATACAACACACATTGCATTACAAATGCTATAGGTGTCACATTTGCAAAAGTTAAAACTATTGACATTGTAACTGACAAAGCTATTAATTTTGCTACTTTCAAAAACAACACATAAATAAAAAAAGTGTCATTTACAATACCAATAGCTCAAACTTTACTAATGCGAGACCTATTGCATTTCCAATGCTTGTTTTGAGTGAGAGGGAGATGTAATGTTGTGACTGGGCTGAGCGTCAGGGCAGTGGGACCCAGGGGAAAGGAGACCCTAGCTGCGGAGGTGGAGAGGGGAATAGAAAAAGGAAGAGTCAGTCATGAGAATGGTGGGCTAGAGAATTGATGCTCTCCTCCAGGTACTTGAATAAAGGAATCTAAATACATGCTCATGTGTCGTGGTTACTCCTCTGCACCTTCACAACACAACAAGGTGCATGCTGGTCCCCGGTGTAGCCAGGCCAGCATCCTCATAAACATCGACTCTCAGAAACATGGCCTGATGCAGCATCCCTGACTGCCTGGGACCCATCCTTTTTGTTTGCAAAGCTAATCAGCAGTGACACGACTGTGCTTTGATTTAAGCACTTGGTGTGTGTGTACGGATTTAGTCAGTAAATTATTTCTTTCATTTTTTTACCCTATTAGAGAAGCTGTTTGCAGTTTGTTTTGCAAACACATTGCTTGAGATAAATGCAAGCTGCTTAGGTAAATATGCCCCGCGACGGTAAGACTCAGGCACACTTTAATATGAATAAGGACGATGAATTCAGCAATGTCTCTTGTGATGCTGAGCAATCAGGGACTCCTTCAGCCACAGAGCAATCCAAGCTTAAACCGAGATTAGACTCCGAGGAGCCAAACACTTCACAGGATAAATAATTTAGATTGTTAAGAATAAATTGACCAAGTGGTTATGAGCATCTTAAAATAGCCTCCGCTGCAAGGCTATTAGCCAGCAAGAAGCAGTTATTAACTTGCAAGCAGCAGTCATTTGTCTCCCTCCATCATGCTAATGCAAAACCTAATCAAATGAGGATTTCCTGCACGGATTTGCATCATCAGATTAAGGGGACAGATTCTGTGCTTTTCATATTCCTCCCTCAGGGAAAACCTAAGGTGAGGTTTCTTGAAATTATACTGGATTGGGTGCGCAGAACTGTGTTTCATGATGTAAGTGATGTACCAGGCATTTTCGAGAAAATGGCAATCTTAACTTTTGTATGCAAATGAGTTTATGACAGAAAAATACACACCAATACTTCACTTGCTTATAATGCTCATAGGAGTTTAAAACAAATTGTATATTTCAATTGTTAATGTATGGCCTGTCTGCAATCAGGAATGCTTAGACCACAAATGACAACCAGGTTCAAGAAGTCCCGAGACTGGCACAGGGGAGTAATCATTGCCAAATATTTGCTAAACTGGAGACCAAATGTGTTATCAAGAGGCAGTAAAAACAGACTGACTGGTAAGGCTACACTTGAATTCTTCACAACTGGGCTGTGTTTTAAAGGGACTAAAAATATTAGTTTAGTTTGAATGTGGTTACGAACGTAGGAAGCAGATACAGCACTCAATGGAAAGACCATTGTATATATATATTCTCGCATCTCCCAAGCACCGCAAAGGCTGCGGCGTACATCATGACCTCAACACCAGATAATACAAGCGGACAGAGTTTAACCCCTCCCCTGCTGATGACGGAACCGCTCTGTCATCAGCTGCAGTGCCACTGTGCTGATTACGGAGCGGTTCCGTCATGGCCCGGCCGCCGCGCCTGCACGGGGCGTTCTATTGAGCAGGGCGGGCCATGACGGAACCGCTCCGTCACGAGCACAGCTCAACCGCGGCTGGTGGCGGAGCAGTTCTGTCACCAGCATGCTGCCGCCGCGCGGCCGCCCCGCCCATGTTAGTGCTGCGGCGGAATAGCTGCCGCAGCGAAAGGGTTAAACACATGGAAATAAACCGGCAAATAAAGCGCAGCAATTCAGGCAGAAAAGGGACGCTAGCCACGCTTTAACAAGCCGTACTCACTAAGTCAATGCAGGACGCAGCGGCAATGAAAGACACGAACATACCAGGTCCTTACAGAGTGCTCATGCGCAGGAAGCACTTCTACCTGCCACAACACCTCTTTCCTGTCCATCTGAGCACGTACTCAGAAACACTCATGCAAACACATACACAAGACAAAAACACAGAGGATGAAGGTGAATTCTCTAACAAAAGGCCATACATTGAAGGTACCAGTTACACACCTTGTAAATAATGATTTAGCTTAATTTGAGGGAGTTTAGGAAAATCCTTGATATGATTTGAGAATGTACTTCAGTTACAGAAGACACATATGTATGTTATATTTCTCAGTTTGGGGTAAGTACCACCTGTGCCGAACAGCTCTAAAATCTGTATGTAAGTGAAAGGAGATCCATATGTGTCAGGGTAAAACCACAGCAGCCTTGTGTGGGTGATGCAAAGTTAGAATTAACCAAACAAATTCGAATTATCTACCCATATTACCCATACACTGTGACCAAAACTTTGTACAATCGCAGTCAAATTCTTTAGATTTCTTTTCTTTAATTGAGAAAGGATTAAGATTAATCACAAACATGAAAATATAACCAAAACTACTGGAAACTGTTCACTGTCCTCGCTAACTAAACAATATCTTGGACATGGAGATTTAATTAAATCTTTTAGCGGCCTGTCGTGAGGACATGTACTGTACCAATCTCATGATGAGAAATAACATCAATTATATAAATGTAACATAGAAAAGGTGAAGGTAACATACTAGCTACATACCATTATTTACGTTGAAGTACCCTCAATTGTGAGTACGATGTTAGAGTACCGATAAATATGAGTAAAAGCAGACAAAGCATTCATGAACGAGGATGCACAAGTCTTTAATTTTGCTTGGAACATGAACCACTAATGAAAAAGCCAAATGAAGACTATCCTTTCACCACTGTATTTAAAGTAAGGATATGTAGGTTTTCGCTTGTCAGACCACAAACCCATATTCAAATTACAGTGATGTAAATGTAAATGTAAATGTATTGGCATTTATATAGCGCACTACTTACCCGTAGGGTCCCAAGGCGCTTCGACCGCTGCGAAACCCTTCCTGGCTTCCCTGAGAGATGGTCCCTTAATGGGTATCTCCAGGGTGAGACCAGGCATCCCCGGCGGTCTGGTGGGGCCGTTAGTGAAGATGAGGCAAGCTAATGCCCAGAGTTGCCGAGTGTGATCGCTGATCAGAGTGGGCACCGAGGCGAGAGAATTATCGAGTCCGCTGACCCTGGTCCAGAAACCTGCCGCGCCAGGAATCGAACCCTGGTCCCGGGCCGTCCTCTGCTCTCGGGTCTGCTGCCTCTAACCAGTGAGCCACACTACTTCACGTGAAGTACTACGTGATGACGTTTTCCCTAATGATCCATTATTTTAGCTTCACAAGTATAATTTATGAAGTATATTATTTAATGCATCTATTAGGGAAATTTAACCACCGACATTTGGGGCGCAAATGTATAATATTCTGGCTTTGCTTCAGTGCACCAAATACACTCATCATGCGCGCTACAAAGGGCTATGCACAAGGAGGACGACAAACACTTCCATATTCATTTGCATGGAATGGGATTCGGATGTGCATCTCATCAAGCACCCTAGTGAATCCAAAGTACAAGGCCTACAATAACAGCAGGACTCTGCGACTTGCTGTGTGTGCAGACCATCGGCATTGCAACAACTGCCCCAGACCATGGCCGTACAAGAGTGGTTACTACCTGGACCTGGCAGTCAATGCTCATTCAATACTTTGTAGCCTCATAAGTACTAAACATTACAGATACATCCACATGCACATCACAAGGATGGCAGGAATCCCTGCTTTGTGTCATTTACTGGATGCATTAAAGTACTCTCGTGCTCTCTTCCTCACTGCCTGAAGAAAGGGAGGCTTCTCCGAGCAGCCATGGTGCCACCCTAAACTTAGTATATACACAGCTCTTGTCACATGCTCCCTTAAGTAGGTTCCAGTTGGGATGAAGAGCTGAAAAAAGCTTGTTGGCAATATCGGTATTTCTAGATGATTAAAGATGAAGAGTTTTACAAGGGTTAGAAAGGAAGACACCGCAATTACAGAGTACAGAAAGAGTCTATCATACAATCTGCCAGGCAGTAGACTCCAATTACAAAAAAAGCTGCGCAAACTAGCAGAAACCAGTGACAGAAGGCATCTGAGGACGAAGATATCCACAACGAAAAATAAGTTATTCAAAATCATTACAATACATCCTTCCTAGACCAATGGCTCCTTGTAGGAGTTAGAAGGTAGAAGACATCACAAGAAAATGATGGAGCACCATCTTGGACAGGGCTGCTCTGGCAATACTCACTGGAATTACGAACATCTTGGTTAGGAGTGGATATAAACCTAGAAACATCACAAAATAAAATGATGGACAGAGTGTTGAAACTTTTCAAACACTAACATCCAGTCACAGATCTGGGTAATCCATCATTGTTTCATTATTTTACTTGCCACACCACCCTAGCTTGAAGCCAGCCATATGCAAATTAGTCTTGACCCTCCTCCCGCTGGGAACAGACCACACCGACCTGCCAGCATCATGTCACATGTAATCTCCCTCCTCATGAAAGGCTCTCTTCTCCGCTGGATGAACTTGGAACTTACGTGCTTGTTACTTCGGGCTGATTGATTGCCCAATGTACCTCTATCCTGGCTGACTCGAAGAAGTCATTTCCTTTGCCTTATGCCTAATCCAGCTCTTGGCATTAACAGTGGTTCTTACCAACCCTGGGTACCATTGCTACATTCCCCGTTCGGACTCACCCAGTTCCAACCTCTTGGCCAAAATATTCATTCTGGAGATGCTTTCAATTATACACTAGCAATTTAAACTGATACGTGTAATCACGTCCTGATGATGATCTGAAATCAGACAGGTCAAAAAAGGTCATACTTACACCTTCCTGGGCTCATAACATGCTCCAAACTAATTGTAGTATCATTGTTCATGTTATGTGCTAATTTTAATGACACCTTTTTTCACTGTCACTTTACCACATGCCTCACTTGTGCCGTTCACTCCTTCACGAGAACTATATGTGCACCGATTTAATTACACCTGCATTGCTTTCAAGTATTACCTGTTGAGGCTTTGTTTCTTGGTGCTAAAATATTCATTAGGCAGGCAGTTTTATTTAACCCTTGTGAAAGGGATATTTTTCTATTCCAAATTGCTTACCCGTTTGCAAACCAGTGAATGAGTAACTTGCACATGCTGGTTTGCAAATGTGTCTATGCGCATCGGACCCTTATATGTAAATACAGCAGGGCAATATCAGTTTAGAGGTAGTTTTAATATTGGACGACCTAGGTCCTAATGCTAGTTTGAGTCAGGACGGCTCCTAGAAATAGAAGTAATCTGAGCAGGCAGGCTAACCAGGTGTTGGGCAATTAGAAATATTACGATAGTGAATAATCAAACGTCACATCACTCTGTTATCTTAGTTTCCTCTTTAGCGCTTTATTTCAGGCCAAATGAGAGGCAACAAAATGAACCACATCTACTAAAAAAAATGTAAAAACACGAAACTAGTACATCAGGATGGGTTCAATAAAGAAAACGAAGACTCAAAAGATACATGGGTGACGAGCATGGCATGTTATTTTGCAATGCAACTAGTCATGGAGTTATACGGTGATCTATTAATACATACCATATTTACCACAATAGGATTAGGCTTAGTAAACAGAGTTTTATTCATTGTTGGTATTTGCGAAGAATCGATCATTCTTCCAAGTCAGTCAAACACAGGACATGTATTTAATGTGGAACAACCTTGGTACAGGCCTATACTAAAGTCACAACAGAACTCATGTAATCAAGAGAAATGCTGCAATGGTGGTGTTTTACAAAGGCGTAATTGCGGGGTCGCCAGGTGTTGCAGCTGCGATGCCTGGCCTGCCCTTTGCGCCCCCCTAGCCTCAGAGGTGGCAAAACAGGTGCCAATAACACAGGGGCGGCTCTGTATGACTTTTATCATTATACTAATGGTGAATAATTATTATTCACTATTACTGTAATAAGAAACTGATCACCTGATCGTCTCAGCTTCTACACCCCCACCTGCAGCCTCCGCTCTGCCAACCTCGCCCTCGCCACAGTCCCTCGCATCCGGAAAACCACTGCTGGCGTTAGATTCTTCTCCTACCTCGCTGCCAATACCTGGAACCCTCTCCCTACAAGCCTACGACAGGTCCAGAACCTGCTGGCCTTCAGAAGACTTCTAAGGACCTGGCTTTCTGATCAGTAGCAGCCTTCCCCCCCCCCCCCCCCTTCCTCCCCCCCCAGCGCCTTGAGACCCTCACCGGCATGTAGAGCGATTTACAAATGGAATGATTGATTGATTGATTGATTGATCACACTTATCCGGAGCAGGACATTTGGTGGCAGCTGCAGAAAGTAAAAATGGTTTTAAATGTATGCTTGCGGGTACCAGTGCATTTATGTGGGAGAGAGCATGAGTATTTTTTGAGCATGTGTGTCTGCATGTGTTAGATATGTGTGTGTGAGAGAGTCAGTGACAGGTAGTAAAAGAGATTTGGTGAGATTGAGTCCCCAATTTACTATTCTTTGATGCAAGACAACACTGCACCAAAGTTGTTGTGCTGCCTTGTGTTAAAGAGGGAGAAAAAAATGTGCCATGTCTATTAAGGTAAGGTGTTTTTTTTTATCTCTCCTCCACTGGCACCCTTTTGGCAGCTATGCACCAGTGCACACATTGAGCTATAGTCAGTGCCACTGGAATTATGTGGGGGTTGATGGTGAAATTATGCAGCAGGGTTGAAATAATTATGTGGCAAGAAAAGCCAAATTACATGGCATAATGCGGTACATTTTGTAATCGTATTACTTCTTTATTTCATCAATTTTAAACTCGGTAACACTGTCTGTTGCACCTCATTAGTACCAGTTTAACACCCGAATAGTGCAATAAGCAAGAGAAAGGTGACCAGTCCAGCTTTGCAAACGGCCTCTCACTGTGCAGCAACACGTGTTGCTGCATTTTTAGTAACATTTGCACTGCTAGAGCTAGAAAAAAAATGTTTCATGATGAAATCTGCAGTTTATGCATCAGATGATGGATTATGCAGCAAATGCAACACATCTGTGTGTGAAAATCACCACACGATCACTTAATTCCAGTGGCCCTGGCCATAGTGCATAGGTACATGTATTCTCTGATGCATACGTTTTGTACAGGCAGGGCTTTCCTCCAATAGAAAAACTAAGCTTTAAAGCTTTCCACACTCTGTGTGCTGTAAAATGCAGCTACATGCCTTATTGGAAAAACAAGGTGCATAGGATTTTGGTGCAAATTCTTGTCTATCAAGGTTTATAGATAGGGATTTACATCAAAACCCATGGGTGGTTGCATGGGAACGCTCATGCATCACCCAAGGACTGGCCCTTTGACATAAAGCAATGCAAAGCAGTGCATAATGCAACTTCATGTTACTTTGGGATACTACCCAACAAAATCCTGATTTACGTTGATAATAAATCCATCTTAAAACTTTGCATGGGGTTTGCATCACAAGGGTGACGCAAACCCGACGCAAAGTGTTAGTAAACCTGGGCCTGAGTATCAGAAAGTAGGAGTGAGAATGAGTGAGAAGTGAGTGAGAATGAGTATAAAGGGGTGTAAGAGAGTGTAAGGGAGAATGACTAATCGAGAATGAGTTTGAGAATGAGTGAGTGTGAGTGTGAGTCAGAATTATGTTATGCTTGTAAATTTGTCTTTAGCTCTGCCATATTGAAGGTTATGAGTGTTATAGAGACATCTAGGGCAAAATAATGGTGCTGGCATACATGCAGCAATTCTCAGCATGACAGTATTGGCACTGTCACACTAGGGTTAATTCTTGACATAAAGGGAACCATAGCTAAAATACTAGTACTGGCATATTAGAATTAATTCATAGCATTTAGAGGACCCATGGAAACATATTTGCGTTTTTGAGGAAATTCTTGGCAGTGCCAAAATGCTGGTACTAGCACAATGAAGGACATTTTTAAAGGTGGACAACCTGGCATATGGGAAAGCTGCAACGTGACAAAATGCGGATCCTGACATACTGAGGTCATTTTTGAAATAATGATCACCTATAGTATATGGATGGCATAATTTGCAAAATTCTGCACAGGCATATTTTATGTCACTTTTAATATAAGGGGGCACTCATGGAACACTGGGTATCCATAAGGAAATGCTGGCTTTGGTACAATATTGGTACATATTGTTGACATATGGGGGAACCAATACCACACTTTTTGTATCAACTCCTGGGGAAGGCCAAATTTCATTGGCTTGAAACATTCTGAATATTGCAAGAGTGCCCTTTCAGCGTCTATGGCATTTTAGCAAATTTAAGCAAAAATTATGCTTTAAAAAGTAGTATTTCCCCCCATTCTTTTTTTCAAATATTTTAAGGCGGGAGAACCCTTCCCCCAAAAGGAATAGGTTTCCTCACTTTGCTCACTCACTGCAATTCAGGATAAGATCAAGTCAGCCCCATAATATAGGTGGTTAATAAAATAGACATTTGTCTGTGTTCTGCTGCTATATTAATCATGCAATTATAATGGAATTACAGCAATGTCAACCGTTGGGATGTTGTCATGTCACATGCCTTTCTGGATACAAATTAGGGTCAATGGTCATATGCTGTCACGTCCTGTGATGTCATTAAGGTCAAAGGGTATGGGAATTTTGTTCTTAGTCAGGGGCAAATGTCCCTGACGAAGGAATGTGGAACGCAAGCTTACTCAAGAATCAGCACAACACGCTGATTCTTGAGTAAGCTCGCATTCCACATGGATTCCTTCGGACACTCTTAGCTTTTTTTTCTGATTACCGGTACCACGACTTCTAATTCGAGTTTCGAGAATTTTTCAGTAACTCAACATTTACAACATAATTAGAGCACAACTGGCTCACTCCTCATTTACCCGTTTGACACAGCCTGTATTACGTGTCATGGTTTGCCCCTGACAAAGGGACCTTTTTGTCCCGAAATGCATCGGGCCGTACGTTAAAAACAGATGAAGAGTTGAATAACTACGTTCCTGTATCATCGAATACTGTCAATGGAATTGTGCACAGCATTACGAATGATTAAAGTCATGCATCTTTAAGCATTGAAACTTTGTTTTACATTATGAACGTTATTATTTTACATGCATTGATGTATTTATGTACAAATTGAATAAGATGATATAATAAACAATCTCTTAGCCCTCGTTTATTGATTTAAAATAAGGGTTTTTTGGACAAAAGCCAGTGAACAGTGCATGGTACCTAGCAGGTTTTCCTTCTATATCTATTGTTTTCCCTTACTAGTTATCCGTCTTGACAGCTGATACAGTACCGTAGCACCAATTATTTAATAATATAAAAGATTAGTTAACATCAGATTAATACGGCGTGCACCTTCAATCCAATAATTTACTTGAAGCTATTGATGCATATCTGAAATTAAGACCATGGCAACATCGAGTTCCAACCGAATTTGTAATCAATTTGGCAGACTTTGCTTTAAGAAAATAATATTTCAATGATGTAGATTTTTTTTTATCAAACAAAGGGGACTGCAATAGGATGTCCCTTAGCTCCAGAGCTGGCATTGTTGTAAATGGCTTAATTTTTGAAGAAAGATTCCTTCACAAGAACAATACTTTTTTCACACCTCAATAAAAAGATGTCTAAGATACATAGACAACATCTTTTATGTGTGGGCAGGAGAAGAAGAGTCCTTGGATCGATTTCTATCTTGGCATTACACCAGATCTCTGGATATTAAGTCCTGCTTGAATAAAAACAAGAAACACATTACCTTCTTGGATGGTGATGTTTTTGCGGAAGGAGAAAACCTTCTAACAACGTTACATAGGAAACTTACCAGACGCAATTAAGCTCTTCACTACTCCTGCTTCCATCCGTGAAGCTTAAGAGATAACTTGCCCTATGGACAATTTCTAAGGATAAGACAGAACTGTTCATGCAAAGACAACTATTCTCTCCATGTCAACAACTTAATTACTAAGTTGAAACAACCAAGATATCCCCGTAAGCTGTTAAAAAATTCAGTAAAACGAGCCTGGTTAAAAACAAAAAGAAAACTGCTTCAGAACGTCTTGTTTGTGTCTCAACATTTTGCTCACGAACAAACCAATTCAAGAAAATAATTCGACAATATTGACATCTACTATTAATCTCGGATTCTTTGTTTGAACTATTTGCTTTAAAAAAAGATTAGAGCACTGGGAGCCAGATAGAACACGCCTACACTTCAGCACCACCACCAAAAAACAACTTTGGAATTTTCCTCCCCTGGAGAAGCATCATAAATGTGGCACTTGTGGTGCATGCCATCAGACCATTGAAGGCACATGTTTTCAATGTAATGACATTAAGAGGAAACACACTTCATTTTCGAATTGTAAAACAAAATATGTGGTTTATGGAATAATTTGTCCATGTAAAAAACTTTATATAGGAAAGACAAATCAGGAAATCAGGCAGAGGATCAGACAGCATAAGTGGAGACTGCAAAAATATTACTGCTGCATCACTTGTTAATAACTTCATTCAAAAACAACATAAAGTTGATGCTTTTAAATGGACAGTCCTGGCATCTACACAACCTGATCTAAGGGGAGGTGACGTCGAACGAAGGCTGGGTTGAAAAGAAGCCTATCTAATACTCTGTTTCAACTGAACTGCAGAATCTGTGAAATATCTATGGAACCTTCACTTTGTTTCACTATGCCATGTCTCGTGGATAAATCCTGTCGCTATTTTAACTACAGGAATCCTATTGGCCCATCGAACTGCCATGATTAAATGCGAGTTGTTCGCTAATTCCTTCAAAATAAGTGTCCAGATACTCTGCTCTTACCCCTGCCTCGCCTACTACACCTTTGGGATACCCAAACCAAAATACACACCAGCAAGCTGAATCCAATTTCCAAAAACATCATTTGTCATGAAGAGACTATCATCCCCACAATGTATCACTTAGTCTCTTTGCCAATTGTTCTGAATCTGACCTATACGAAGGAAATTGCTCAATGAAAAAAGCTCGTCTTATGATGTACCTTTAAATGACAACAAATGAACGACGAGTTGCTGCAACATTGTCGGTGTTGGTGGGATCACGATGCAAGAAGGGGGCTTGTAGGAAGGACCACTTTGAATGCGAAGTAAATCGCCGTTCCAAATGAAATGAACACTAACTGTGTCTGCCTTCCAATGCACATAACTTTGGGACATTGTTTCAACTGTGCTAGCTGCAAACGTGAGAATCTTGAAAGCATGACGTCTTTCTTTAAAAATCCTTCATTTAAAAAATTTAAAAAAAGCTCCTGGAAACAGCACCAACAACCTTTACGCTGCTAATGAAGCGTTGTGTCTTTATTAAAATTAAGAAGACCCTAACACTTTGATGATTATTGGGCTACAATGTATTCCCATCCACGAAGATGCAGCGCGCGGCCCGGCCTTTGCTTAGATGCCGCACGGTTGATAATTAGGACACAAAAAACCAGCGCACGAGTAAGTAAGCCTCTCCACCATGCAAGCTAATTTCCCACCGGAATCTGTCACCATCTGATGTTCATGCTAAATACTTAAGAGCTAGGAAAGGACTCATGCATTCATCACTTTTCTAAGGCCCAGCTGTGTACTAAGGAACCGGACTGCAGCCGACAGGGCTCTACTTAGTATAAATAACCAAGAGAATAAAATAGCCACTGCTGCTCTACAATATCTGAGTTCAATGAATGAAAATAAAACATGCTAATTCAGTTGCTGTTCACACGCTGCAAGCTCTAGCTATATTGTTTTTTTTAAAAATCACTTCAGATGATCAACCACTATAAAGATTGTTTACCTCACTGCCAAGATCTTAGCCAACCGTATTGGCCTATAAGGCATAAGAAAGTAGGCAGCCAGATTGAGCCATGAGGTCTAATACAGAAGGGTAGATACTTTTTTCAGAAAGCATCTAAAGGTTCTCCCCATTTTTTGGGTGTTACAGTGCCCCACAGTTCAATATCCTGACGAGAATCCTCAAATAGATCAGGGTTCGAAATGCGTCAAACAAAGTGGTATAGTTATACCCCTGGTGTTTACACTTTAAAAGGGACCCCACACTATTGTTTCAGTAACTTGAGGCTCGTTGGTTCTGTAGAACGCGTGACCTGGGGAATATTTATGTATTGCTATTTTTTCATGTTGTTGGTACATTTCCTGTCTTGTGTCAAACATTTCGTCGACATTGGTGAGTTAAGTTATTTTTCAGTATTATTTGTTGAGCAAAAAATGCGTTTGAGTATTTATGTAATCTTTTTGTAATGCTTCAATGTTAATGACAGTATTTCACACCGATTGGGAGAAATGTGTTTAAATTCGTAGTGAATTAAAAACTGTGACTACGTTGATTTAGTCTCGTGACTACATAATACAAACATTTATTTTTTATGAGTAGTGGCAGTACTAGTGTACTTGGGATATTGTTCACTTCTGCTAACTCTGGCATCTTGTTGAATCGACAACCATGGATTTGTATTTCATAGACAGGATTAACACACTGAACAAAATATGAAACATTTACCATGCTCACATACATATGGTGCTTAAATTAGTAGTCAATATACATATCTTTTTTTAAACCAAGGTAGCTCTACTACAGCTCACTGTGTAGGTAAGTATGCTAAATAAGAAAATGCACCTTCAGACATACAGCTGACATGTTTCAAACAGAAACATGGTTTATCACGAATGCGACACCATGCATGCCATTACAACGCGGTCGTTGCAAATACTGCATTGTTACAACGCAAGTCGGAACAATGACTTGCTGTAGGGGGCTGAAGGTGTTGGAGGTAAAATCCAATACCTTCCCTACTGTTGCACAGACTGGGGTTGGAAGAGTAAATTAAACTATTCCAACCCCCCCCTCACCCCCACCCCTCCCCAACAGTGAGGCGTTGTTCAAACTTGCGTTGTAATGGTATGCAAGGTAACAACCGCGTTGTAATGGCATGCATGGTAAACACATGCGAACTAACGTGACATATTGTTAAATAATGTCTTCAATCGTCTTATTTTCAGTGATGAAATTTAACTAGTTCATGTTGTCACTATGTGTTAATGGAAATCATAAGGAAGGGTGCAAGCTAATGCATTTTTTTATATATATTTTGTCACATGAACATAGTTTTTGTAACGGCCTAATAAGCATGAAGCAGTAACAGAAAAACATTGTCTGTTTACTATTTTAGCTGCAGATACAGCTTGCTATTATCCTTTCTCCCTAAATTAGTACGCATGGCATGGTAAAGCCAGCTGAGAGTGCGTTTGCCTCCAGTTGACTTCCCCTCCCCCTCGAGGCGCTGCAGCCCGAGATGGCGTCTTTGAGGAAGGTTCCAGAGGGATTCTTAGATCTTCTATTCGATCTGCGTCATTTCTGCCGCCGGAGACAATACATTTCTAACACAGCATACAGAAGTGGCGCAGGTGTGCTTGGAGTGACTTAAAAGGAAATGGAAAGCACGTCAGTCCCCTCTTCACTTTTTCAACATTGCTCATGCACACATGTCAACATTGTAAAAGCAGAAAGTGAGCGGTTAAAAAAAATAATCAGTGGAATGTATTTTCCCGATTGACATACAGCTGGTACAATTTTAGGTTGAAGCCAGCGAAAATTAGCCAATTTTTGGCTTAAAAAATCTGGAGTCTCCTGCCTTAAATCAGGTTTGTTGGCAGGTATGCTCATGTGAGTGAAATGCTGCAAGCAGTCACATGCACCAGTGGTAGCAAGGCTGTCTCACAACATTTACTTACCTTCTGGGAAGGGTTGAGGTGGGTGACATGTTGCAGGTGGGGTGGCACGATGGAAGGCTACATTGGTGTTTTTAGCAGTACCAATGTATTCACTGGGGAACTTGGCAGCAACTCACTCGAGAGCACAGCACAGACAATATTACCCAGTATTATACACCCTGTGGTTTGTTTTTTTACGAGCCTGTGGTTTATTGTTTAGTACAAGCCAGTAAAATATTGGAGAAAGGAGTAAGATCTGATATATTCCCTCCTGAAACATAAACATAAAACAGCAAACATAGGAACAAGTCCGTTTAAAAATATTTGACTGTTGCCTCAATCATTTGCGAATATTTATTAATGCAAACAGAGGCAGGAGGCTCGGCTAGGTTGGTGACTGTGATAGATGTGCTCTGGTGAGCTCTGTCCCTGGCCCACCTGTAATCCGACATGTATCGGCCGGATCAGAGCTGCTCTCACCCCCGAGACCTGTGGGGGTGACCAGGGAGTGTAGCGGGCTAGGCCATTCGACAGACTGCCTGGATAAACTACCCGGCAGGGAGCTGGCAGAGGATGCTGGTGCCCGGACCCTGCACTAGGCTGCAGTGGTGAATCTGTGGGAGTGATGGCAGTGGTTCTGGTCTTTAAGACCCTTCTGCAGGAGCCAAGGACTGTTACTGCCTCTGTGTGTCGCCCTGGTCGCCAATCCAAGTGGAACAGTAGATGGACGGAGATTACACTTCGGCGGAACTCGAGCGATGGTGATTATCTGGGAGCTGTGTGGGTTGAGCTGGAGGTATGCACTGGGCCCAACGCAACATTGCATTGCTGCTGTCCTCCTTGTGAGTGCTGCGTCAGCTAAAGGGACATTATTGGGGGGCGAGAACCCTGGCCCTTAACCTTTTTGCCTGTCCAAATGGGATTCAGCTAGGATAAAGGACTGCCTGGAACTCTGTGTGCATGAGGGCCCTCTACTGTTGTACCAGCGATATGGTCGATCCACACCCCCTTGGCCGTTGTTAAACACCGGCGCCTGGGAGTGAGATACTGCCAATCCTCAATCTTTGGGCACACATGTTCCTATGAAAACGCTGTGGTCTACTCGTTTGGGTACACTGGACTGGGACGATCTTCGGGACTTGAAACCTGGCTGCTCATGACTGCGCTCACAGTGCCTTAACCTCTTGGGCCCAGGGCATTGGTCTGTGGTGAACTGGAAGGCGGAATCTAGGGCCATCTTGCTTTGGCCTGAATCTCTACTTGATCTGTCTGGTCTGTTACCGGTCGCGGCTTGCTTACTTTTTGTGGTGGACAGGGGAGTCCATGAGAGTGACTCTTGATCAAACTGTCAATCTGAGAAGTATCCTTCCACACCTTAATACTCAGCTGTGACTATGAGGGTGGTGTTGTCACCTACCTGCCGCAACTTCTTGCTCAATGTTATCATGCCCTTTTTCCTACTGCCCCACCCAGATGACATGATGGTGAGACCGAAGGCTGCCAAGAGCCAGAATCTGGAACTCCTATATGATGCACCACCACCGGTATCCTCGGATCAGAGCATGGATGCAGTGGCATGTCTCAACACCACCCTCCGCGGCCACTCTGCTCAGATTGACAAGGTACTCCAAGCTATATAAAAAACTTCCTGAAGGCCAAGATTGATAATCTAGCTGGAAGTCAACCTGCTCAGGGTGGATCACTGCAAATTAGTAGAGCGGGTGGATGGCACTGAATTGGCTCTGACCTCCATGCAGCTAACTCTACTGACACTCAAGTCCCAAATACGGGATCTGCAGACAGAAATTACATCCCTTCATCGATGGGCGGCTGAATGCGAAGGGATGTTTGCGTCAGAATAATGTTCGATTCTAGGTTTCCTCATAAACCAGGTCCTAATGTGGATTTTTTTCTTGGAGGACTGGCTGGTGACAATGGCTCTTGAGGGCAGAGTGACGAAATTCTTCTCTGTGGAGTGGCGCACCGCATGCTAGGCAGACCACCGCCTCCTGGAGCCTGTCCTCAACCAGGAATTGCTAGCCTCCTAAATTATAGGGGAAGAGACTTGATCTTGCAATTGTTGTAATCCAAAGGTCCCTGGCGATACAAGAGTGCAACAATACCGGCATATCCGGATTTCACGGTGGAAGTGCAACAAAACCGCAACTCTTATGCTGCGGTTAAGCAGAAGCTTTGTGATCTGTCCCTGAAATATGCACTGCTGTACCCAGCCAAGCTCAAAGTTGTGTATGCATCTCAACTCAGTTCTCCTCCCCTGAACAGTATGGACCTGGCTGCACGCTAAAGTTTGACAAAGGATAGCAGCGCTGTCCAGCTGGCTGATGAGTGGATAACATCTAAACTGCACGGTCCATCTCCCCGCTTTGGAACAGTGTTCAGGGAACAGGTAGAGGCAGTGAAGCGGGCTCTCATCTTGGGACATATTATTTTACGGTGCTACAATAGCGCCCCTCGGACACTAGCCCAGTGGCAAGCAGTTCGGGGGCCTCTTCGGAGACAATGACCAGGGGACCCGTCATAACACCCAGAATGGCAGATGACCTAAATTGATGGCCATGTTTTTCTTCTCTTCTTTCATTTTGTTTTATACCTGCCACTCGTTTACTTGGCTACCTAAATAGATGGCTACACCAGTCGAACCCAGGCCAGCTGACAAGGCAAAACACCATGGACAGAACCCTGCATTAGTGTGCCACGCACCGTAGGGCTTCTGATATGGACTGGATTTGTTGGATGGGTTCTGTTCTTATTTGTATTGTGGGTATTTGGGTGGGCGGTCTAGTCCGGGGACATGCAGTCTTACTGGCAAGGGTGGGGTTTTCTCTCTCTCTCTCTCTCTCTCTCTCTCTCTCTCTCTCTCTCTCTCTCTCTCTCTCCTTTTATACTAATTTTATTTTTATACTATGTTGCATATGAGAAGTGGATTCGATTGTGCGGCTTTACGAGGGAGGACACTGTCTACAGTAGGCTACCTTTATCCTTTAGTTGGCTGTTCTACAACTGGGGCCCTTACAGAGATGCTGCGCGGCTCAAAGGCATGTTGATCCTACACACTATTACACATGGGTGCTCCAATACACTACACTGCTCCCCATTATAAATTGTTAATATGGGACATGTGCGGCATGGCCAGCCCTTCCAAGTTCTATAAAATACAGGCATATATCAAACGATGTTACGTCCATGTTGCGATTTTCCAAGAAACACAACTTACACATGAAGAATTAGGCAAGGTGAGGGCAAAATGGAAGGGACAGGTTTATTGTACTGTATAATTCAGCCTATGCGAGGGGAGTACCGGTGTGGATAGCCCCAGGAGTCCCATATGAGGTGGATTCCCACAGGATTGATGAAGGAGGGTCGTTCTGTGATTCGGTAGGTCATCTGGATAGGCTGCCATTCACAGTGACAACCTACAATGGAGTGGATGTATTTGTCCCGCTTCCGCTGTCAATGGGCCCCTGGCACCACCACATGATGACCCATGGGAAGGAAATTGGTGGGAGGGAATCCATAGACATGGCAGCTGATCTGGAAACTGCAGTTTTCCTGCTAATAATGTCTTGTTTTATTCGCTCTATTTGCCTAGAGTTCTCGCTGTTATTAAGACTGCACATAAATATTATACTGACTCAAATGTATGTATTTTCCTTCCCAGTACGTATGGTCCCCCAGGGAATTGGGGGCTGCAGATGACCTGCGATAATGTTTTGATATGTACTGCTTTTCTATCTATGTTAACAAATCAATATAATACATTTTTAAAAAGCAAACAGGGGGAATAATTGTCTTGTTGCAAAAGAATCCTGACAACTTTACACAAATTATTTTTCACCTAACTGCTCTTGGATAATCTAGAATAGGCAAACACCAACAAATGGCTGGTATTTTTTTCTGAGAATGGGGGCAAACCTAGTAGGTGTTGATGTGTTCTCAGGCTGGTTACGTCGTTACCTTGTACGGGACTTGCTTTGTCATCTATGCTCAGAACTCTTGTTTACATTTTGGTACTTGAAGTCCTTTTAATCCCAATATAAATTCTGAGCTAGGAATACTAGAATGCAAAGAAGATCCTGGATAAGCTTCTCACATATGCACCTGAGAAACGTAAGAGCTCTGACTCTCCTGCAGGAAGAGGGCTAACAGAGCATTAATGTATCATACACACTTTCATTATTAGAGGCATTGAATAACAGGTTTTTATTGTTACCCAAACAAATGATTCTTTATTAGAACTGCCAGGATTTAAACTTGTGGTGAGGAGTCCAAACAGATCCACTGATCCACCTAACTCGGCAGAGATCTCAAGTGGAGTTGGCATCTCTTACCCCCCTTATTGCCATCTTGCGTTTACCATAATATTCTTATACACCGGATAACTCAGCGATAAGGGTAATCGGCCAACCCGGTATGCTGTCCCGTATTCACTTCATAAAACAAATGGATAGCTCACCCCAGTGTGAGCCAACAGTTCTAGATTCATGTCACAGACACTAGATCCTCAGAAGCACAGTATATATTTGTCTGGAGCACTCAGTTATAACCCAATCTGGATACACCTTGTTTAGCATTTGAAATTGGTACTGCTCTGAAATATTGCACCATTGCATCATGAGTGGTGCTTTCTTGAATTGCCACTATTTACACTATGGTGACCTGTGTTTAACTGTTAATTTATTCTTCACACCATTTACATTATTTTACTCCAAGACTGAAAAGTTGTATTAGACTGGCTTCTTTTTGTTCTATGAGTTACAGAGGTTGTAGAAGAAAGGTGCCTTTACCTTTAAAAAATTGAGAAACCCTCAATTCATGCCCTGCTTTGGCTCCTAATTAGAAACATAACTTTCTGCGAGTTTGGGAGACTGATTTTCAGTTGAGTAGTAAAGGGAATCCTTTCAAATTCTGGAAGAATTGCTAAATCTAAAGGCAAATCTGCTATCAGAATTTCTACCATCACAGATATATTGTGGTGCGGAAAATTTGCTGGTGGATTTGCCTTTAGATTTTAGCATTTCTGAAACATTACTTCCTTTATTGCCCACATCAAAATCAGGCTGCAGTATGTTGAGGGAAATCTTCATCGCCAGGTAACATTATTCTGGAAAACATAGCTGTTGACTATAAACCACAGTCTTCAGACGATACTATATAGGGAGAGGTGTGGCGCCGCGGCCAGGGTGACTGACGCTGGAATCTGGGGATCACAGGTTCGATCCCTGGCTCCGGCGGCAGGTTAGCCCAGCACCATGTGACTCTGGGCAATAGCTTGCTTAATCTTCCCAACAGCGCCTTGAGACCCTTACGGTTGATTGTTCGCACTTTATAAATGTGGATTATACTAACTTGACTGATGTCAAAATTAGCATCATTCTGGGGGTGGTTTCTTCTTTTGGGTGGCAAGCCTCAACATCTGCTAATCCATGAAGATAAAGCTCTGAACACTCAAGTGTGTCCTAAGCGTTATAATGACTGGTACTCCAAGGTAAGACTGCAACGGCGTCTCCTGATTTTGCCAGGTCTACAGAACCGTTAGTGAACGGTTTTATGTCAGAATATTGAGCACACAATGTTGTGCTACCAACATATTGTGAAGTATATAAAGGTAAGAATAGATTTACTATTCTTAACTCTATTTCTATGTACCTAAATATATATACATCTCACTGAGGCACACATTGTGGAATGAAGTGTGTGTATAGTAAATCTATACTTATCTTTCTATGCTTACATTCATAATATCTTTAAAGTTCCTATTCTGGCTATCGTGTTTTTGCAGCACAATATTTAAAACTCATTAATCTGATAGTGTACCACAAAAAGGTATTGCATCGAGTAATGTTACTTACTAGCAAGACCTCAAACCCAGTTTTTCGAAGATACACAACTGCATTTTCACTTGTCAATTTTCTTTTCAGTTTCTCCAGAGGGAGTACAATATTCTCAGTGAGAAACCCCTTTCCTTACACAGTAATCAACTTTGGTGGATTCATTTCACTTTCTCTGACTAGCTGGGGACATCCTAGCTTGCCAGGAATTAATCTCTGACCGTATCCTAGATGAGAATGTGCACACCGCAGATTTATCAGTACCCACAACCAAACAAAGCAGCATTACAACTCACCATAGTGAGCACATTTCCTTACATGTAAAATTACACCATATTGCTACAAGTTTATATGTGAGCAAAATATTTTACTCATAAATAAAGTGAATATAGTTCCACTCATTTTTAACATGCTATTTGCGTCTGTAAGATTGGCTTACACATGAAAATTGACTTCTTTTTCAAGTTCAAAACCACTTTTGGAATCCAGAAATAGGAGTTGGGAACTCGTAAAAAAATTTATACATTTGACGTTTTTTGTGTGTGTAAGTCTGTTACATGGGACTTGGGAGTGACAGGACTGGAATGTCCTGTGAGTCTGCACACACCCAGAGGCATACGAATCTGTATATTTACAAACTCCTATCCAATAATTTTAAACCCAGCTAAACGCCCAAAAATAGAACTTTTTACATCTGGGGAAAGGGAGCTTAGAGGAAGGAGTATCTCCTTAGGGTGGAAAATATTTACCCCTAGGAAAATGTAAAGCAAAAAAATTGCACTTGTTCAGCAAATGAACAACTATATAAATTTATATTTGCTCATGTGAAAATGGAATTAAAATAGTTTTCAAGAGTATGCATAGAAACTTACAAATTCAGTCCCCATCCTAAAAACAAATCTATTCTTGGGTAACTGGTTAGTTTTGGGGTCTCCATAGTGGACCTGTAGGAGGAATCAGTGGCAGATTAAAACTGCGATCAACCAAAACAGTATGAAAAGATTTTTAAAGTGACCATCTATAGAAAGCTGTCCCACAACAGAGAACAGAGCTATAACAATTAAGGTCCGATTACGATGTAGTGTGGAAACAGTGCTTAATTTATAAAATATTAAGTGCAGGTGCTCTCATTTTTTTAGGATGCCACACCCACTCCCAATGGCTCCGCCCACGTCCTCCGTGGCTCCACCCACTTCCGTTATTGGCTCCTCCCACATCCACAAGGCTCAACACATCAGAGCCACCTCCTAACTCCTTGAGGTCTGTAAGAAGCTGAAGACTTGGCTCTTCGCATAAGCACCTAGGGGACCTCACACCTGCACACCTGATTAACTGTCAGACGCGCTCCTGTAAAAGTAAATTAAATTAGGAAGAAGATGAGGGACTTTACAATGCCCATCATAACAAAGCTATTGAAGGAAAAACTATGTCAGGCACACCTGGTGGCATCCAGACTGTATTGCCTTTTCAGAGCAAATCCAGGAGTTTGCAGGGCTCACCTGTACACCTCCTTCCTGGCACTGCGAGGATTGCTCAAGTACTGTGGTGGGCACCTCCACACAGAGCTGAGTGATGAGGCATACACACTACTGAAGGCTTTTGCTTTACATACTACTAAAAAGAACTAGTCAGACAGGATTACACACACTATGCTAGTGTCTTTTTGCATCACCATTGCCGAATGCAGATAGATGGCACTTGTGCAACCCTTGCATTGCGTATCGACTGAAAGACAAGTGCAACATTTGCACAAACTGATTAGTGCAGAAATGTATTGTGCATCGATTGGTCATTCTGGTGTTTTAATATTTCTCTTGCAGAGAGCGCCAAAGCAATACAAAAGTTTAACAATGAAATGCATAGATGTGAAAACATTTGAAAACTGAGACCAGATTACATTGATGGCACCAGTACAGTTTTGCACAAGTTTCTTGCTAAAAAGTGGCAAGTGGCCTCCACTGTCTTCAACCCAACACATGCTAAACAGACCGCATAAAGTAAGCGATTAAGATAGGGACCCAAGTGAAAATAAAAAGAGTGTTGAGCGCAGCAGAAGAATGATGCCGCGCTCCTGCAAAAATAAATTACATTAAATACATTTGTCAGTGACAAATACGACAACAATGCATAGTTGATTTCACTGCCACCCTCATAATCGTACGTTACTTTTGACTCATGGGTGGCGGCAACACATTGCTGGCTCAGGGGTCCACTTCTGGTGGATACGATGCCCCCAGCTCTCCTCTGCAAACGCAAACCACTGTCCACGCTGGTACTTGGCAGGGCTGTGTTGTGTCTGCAAGCACAAGGGACATGGGGGACCGGCACAGCCGTGACGTGCATCGTGCATCGGGTAGCGCGGTCCATGAGGAGAGGACTCAAGCAGTTGCACGCCTGCATTCATGACTCGGCTGCACTGGACAGCAGTGCTGGGCGGGCAGGATGTCAAAGGAACTGGCACTACTCCACTGTCCCGATGACTTCAGAAAGTTGTGCGTTATATGGAACACAGGTCCTGACCTCAATGAAAGCTTTTGGCAGCCGAGTGATTGCGGAATACATACAGCATAGGAAATGTTTCAACAGACCCACCCGGGCCATGCAGCAATGCACATCTTCAGCTTACACCTCTATTGCATGAGAGGAAAATCCTGACGCCATGCTCAACTGCCTCCTGCAGCAGCTGTTTGTGTTACAGAAAATTCATATTTATTTTTCAGATGCGGCCTCATTGTGTTATAATTATAAACTTACTTGAGCTAGAAGAATTCAGAGACAGACGTTTCCCCGTCCATCTGGAGGCAGCGGGCCGCACAGGGACCCCCGCCGGGGGTGCACAGTTCAGCTGCAGCACTGACTGCTCTGCAGAATGATGCACTCTGCGGGACTGCATCAGTCTTCGTCTCCGACCCCCAGATACTGGCTGCTGACACACTCCTCGTCCCCCCACTTGGCCGCAGTTTAAATTGCGCCACTGCCTGCGATCGTCATCAATGCCTCTTCTTGCGAGACCCTAACAGGCAGTAAGCACAAGACTTGACCTCTGCTTCTTACGCGCTCGGGTAGGCAGCCGGATGTGAAGTCACTTCCGTCCCGCCCGAGCGGCGACGCAATAAAACACAACCTGACTGGGGCAGGCCCGCCTGGGTGTCAATAGTAGCTATTGGATATACTACCGTCAGGCGGGCCGTAACCTCAGGCTATGTGGTGACACAGAGGCGCTGCGGAAAGTAAAAACAAAGTTATAAATTTTAGCACTCTGAGCCCGCAGCTGCTGCCCCGAAGAGCCCCAAGCCACAGCCACACAGGCCACACGGAATCAGTTTCAGCGACAGCGCTTGTGTTTTGATAGCTAAACTGGAACTATGCGTGAAAATGCATTTAGCACCACACTGAAATGCGGTAGACCCGGCCCTGAGAAATAAGTGCCGGTGCTAAGCACCGGAAAGCACCGGCACAAATTAAGCACTGTGTGGAAACCTTCCACTCGACACAGTCTCAGATTCAGGAACAACTGACTCGCGATCAGCGGTTGCGGCCGACCGATTACGATGCAACCAAAAACTGTTCAGTCGGAGTCCTACTGTTTCCCATGGGAGCCCGTGTTCTGCCCGACAACCGGCCGCAACACAGACTCCTCTGGGGAAATGGTGGGTGTGCAGAAAACCCTGCACCCTGTCGCTGGCACCCCATTGTGCCAGCCACACACTGCATTGTTTTGTAGGGAGTGTCCCTAAGGTACCCCCTCGGCCACCAACTGGAGGCCTCAAGATGAAGGTGAGCTTGCTTGGGGCCCCCAAAGTCACTTTCAGACAGCCTTTCTGTGTCGGACAGGCTGACTCAGAAAGGCTGCTTGAAATCATCATTGTAATTGCGCGGTCAGAACGCTGTCCATAGAGGTGTACGATTCGGTTCCTACCGACGCGGATACTCCAAGAACCAGTAAGAACCAATTCGGAATCCCACTGAGGTCTACTCTGCCTTTCATCCTTCGGAGGTCGATAAAATGAGTGCTCTTTCTGTTATGCGAGCGTAGCTCTGCAGCACCGTTTGTAAAGCGCCTGGGCACTTTGGAAAGAGTGTGCCCAGAGCGGTGGCACCAAGCTGAGAACAGATGTGAATGCTGGGACCAGTATGCCTGAGAGGGAGGAGGACGTCTTCTCTCAGGAGTTCACTGATATTTAACCACAATGTCAGGCGCCCACTTTGGGACAGAGCGCTGAGCTCACAAGCACGTGCCTCTTACCTTAAAAATGTGCGGCATGCGGGGGAACATGTGGCAAAAACAGTTTACAAAGACTAAAATATATATTTTAAAAAAAAAGAGCACAGCATTGCCACCAATACACCGGGCTTAAATGTGGACAAAATCGTGTTTTTCCCCACTTGAGATATGCACCACTTTCGTGAAACGTGAGTGTAATATGTGAAATACTCCTGGGCTGTTGTCTGCATGAAAGCTGAGCTCGACCTGTACCCTTGCATGCAAATCCCAGGCTGGACACCAGCTCCAACTATCTCCCATACAGAAGCTACAATGCACAGTGAGGTACATAGTTTGTGTAAGACATTTTCAGCTGCAGGAAAAAGAAGAACGAGACCGTCTCCCTCTTCCTGCCACACTGAAGTGCAAAACTGCGCCCACGCCCAACTCTTCCACAAATACCCCCAGTACCCTGAGATACTGGGGCAGCGGTGTGGACAGACACTAGATCGATTGAGGCGAGGACAGTGGTGGTGGTGGGTAGCAATGGATGTTAGAAGCACGGAGACCCTCAGCTGCACAGTCACAGCTCACAATCACGCTGCACAAACATGCTGCACAAGCAGACACAAAGAGCTGACATAAAGTAGCATCCCTTGGCACATGTTAATACAGGACCCCATTATAAATAGTAGGAGTACTCGTGAACATGTGACTGTTAAGCAGCCACGGCCAGTGTAGGGCGTGCCACTGGGTGGTAATGTGGGGCGGGGGAGGGGCAGGGTGGTGGAGTGTAAAATGCGGGAAACGGATGATTTCAGGTAAGCAACGGGAAAAAAAACGAATGTTGTTGCGCGCGCTGCATCGCACTGTAGTTGGTCGGTGCTGCTTCCGGCCGAAGGGAAGCAAAACGGAAGTGCTGCATTGGAACTAACCATAAGCCCGCTAACAAAATAAATGCCACAGTTAACGAATGGCAAGCGACATGAGAAACTACCGGCAAGAGGCAGAGTTTCACCCAGTATACAGATTACGTAATGCCTTGTAGAGGCAGTGCATGTGCTGCCTATATGCTAGAACTAAAAAGGAAGAGTTAGGCCTGGCAAAAGGTTTATTATGCAAAGTCGAAATGGCAGTTTAAAACTTCACATACAGGCTGCAAAGGCAGGCATGAGGCGTGTTTACAAGCCAACTTAAGTGGATAGCACAATCAGTACTGCAGGCTACTAGTAGCATTTTATTTTCAGGCACTGAGTACGTGTAGTACCACTTTGCTAGGTACTTAGGTATAAACTAAATGTACCAATTGGGTATAAACCTTTTATACCATTCTACCATGTTTAAAGGAGAGAGCACACGCACTTTAGCACTGGTTAGCAATGGTAAAGTGCACAGATTCCTAAAAGCCAACAAAACATGTTTAGAAAACAGGAGGTTGAAGGCAAAACGTTTGGAGGTGACCCTGCAGAAAGGGCCAAGTCCAACACTGATCTTCATTGATTGTTTTGAATATTGCTACATAAATGAATACTAAACTTTCCTTATATTTCAATCATGTTGTCCTTTCTATAAGTCTTAAGTGTTGTTCAGTTTTATGCGTATTTCTATGTTTAACCATGTGTTTTAGTCTATTTCTTTTGTTTTTGCAATTCTTTTGTCTATCGAGATTATTCTCTTCGGCTACTGTACCTTGCTATATAGTACATTTGAATGATTTGAAGAACAATGTTTACTTTTCAGAAAATACCAACCTTCCACTGGCACCCTAAAATCCCTTCACCATGTACCTTACTGATTCCCCTCGACCCTCTCGTCTTTTATTTTTTGAATGGTTACACTGACAAGAAATACCCTTCTCTCCCTCAACACACACAGACATTCATTAGGATACATAGGCCTGCATCTAGAAACATCTGGGTATTCCTTAAAGACAAACTATTCACATAATATACAGTTTCATCCAAAGAAAATCTATGTGGAACCCACTTACACAACCTGTAATTATCGTGAAAAGCTGGCATGGATGCAGACTTCCCACATAACTTACGCTGGGCACCTCTGCTTTAGCATCCCTCCTAGTACATTTTCATTGTGCTGAATTATGTTTTCAGCATTTTAGATCTTTACTTACCAATAATCTCAATATTTACTACCCTCATCCACTTTCAGCGGCATAAACAAGAATAATTAACTATACGTGCTACATATAATGCCTCTCAAGTGCCCTAAGAGTACAAAGCACCTGTCACTATTCGCACTTTCAATAGTCAAACCTGTTTCAGAAAAATTATATTAATGCAATGTTATGAGTATAATTAATCTCTACATTGAAATCCCATAATGACATCTCCACCGTTTATTCAACTGTGGAGATATTATCTGAGCATGCTTTGTAGAACACAACGTCTCTGCTCTGCATTTGTCCTTCATATTATACAGTTACATTTTTTTGCATTTTATTTAATACCTTATATAATTAATTATATGTCAGCTGCTTCACAAATCCTTATGAAGGATGCCCTAGCTGAGGGCTGTGTGGCCTGCATGTCATAGTTTTCGTTCCAGGAAATAGCATCTGAGATATTCACCTGGCCGAGTTCTATACATTTAAAATCATTGTGTTGGCAGGGCAGCAACAACTGTTATTCAAGGCGCAACACAACAAAAAAGCATGGTGGCAAGCACTCCACATGTAATATATTATTACCAGTAATCGGCTACCAAGGCTGAGTGACTTTACTGTGCGTGGTCTATGAAATGATGACCTGGTCATAGACAATCAGAAGCCACAGTCACCAGTCATCAATGCATGCAGAAGATCACACGCCTATGTGATTAATGGGTCTCATTCATGGATCAGCCAGATATATGTGGTCTGCTAGTTGTCAGTTATGTTTCCTATGTAAATCATACTCCGTTTGACCTTTCAATCAATCAATCACAGCATTTGTAAAGCGCGCTACTCACCCGGGAGGGTCTCAAGGCGCTGGGGGAGAGGGGTAAGTTACTGCTCGAACAACCAGGTCTTGAGCTGGACCTTTGAAGTGATGAATGCACTATTAGCAACACCGGGCCAAGAGGTCGGCAGAGCGGGCACACCAAACACCAAACGTGCTTCTTCCCCCACTTGTAATTTGAGTCGGGAAGTTTACACTCGTGGAGTGCCCTCTGGCTCTACAGAATACTTTTACATGGAGGCCCAACTACCAAGAGGCTGCCAGTTCACAGAGAGAGCCGACTCACCTTACTTGGGGCAGGATGACCGTCACTCATTGTTATTGCTTGTGTCCGTCATACGAGGGAGAATGGTCCCCACATGCAGAGAGGAAACTCCCTTCACATAGGGCCATTTGTTTTTTTTGTTCAGAGAAACGTTTGTTTTCTCTCAGCAAAAATGTCTGTTGAGATGGTACTTTTTTTTTTCATTTCAAGAGGATTTTATTGAGAGAAATAATGATCCAAATAATATCCAACAAAATACAAAGAGGCGATACATTCCAATATGAGAAAAAACTGTGAAACCATGGGTAATATTTGATCAATAACAAGCTCAATGTGAGTAAAATTGGAGAACAGGCACCTAAAATGAGGGTAATGAATTGAGCCAATAGAGGAATACATTGTTCAGAACGTAGAACGTATCAGTCCCTAAGATGAGGATAGGGGCAGGGGGAGGTAATAGGAACAACATGAAGAAGGAAGGAGAGCAAGGAAAAAAGCAGCAGAAAGAAGGAACGGGAAGAGAGGACAGGAAAGAGGAAGAAAGAAAGAAGGAATCCCACAGGAACAACCCAATGTAACGCAACTACCAAACAAAAATTAGGTAGACATAACAGCAGGAAATGGAGGGACTACACCATTCGCAGAGAGTTCCATATATTCATCCAGAGTTGCCCAAACCCCGCTAGAGATGGAAGGTGACAGGTGTGCTAGATCTACTGAAGTGTGAGCACTGCGTAAGAAGGAAACCCATGCCCACCAAGTATGATAGGAGACAGACGAGAAAGACTTCCACTCCATAAGGATAACTTTGATCGCTACAGATAAAAGAAGGTCTAACAGTTGTAATTGTAATGGATCAAGGGGAAGAGGCGTAGGAGCCGCCCAGGGGCCTAAAATAACTAAAGGAAAAGAGAGCTGGAGCTCAATGTCAAAGATAAGAGACAAATGTTGCTGAATAAGGTCCCAGAAAGATTTAAGTAAGGAACAATTATAGAACATATGTGGAAAATCACCTGCCTCAACGCCACAACTCCAACAGAGGTCATCCTCTTTAAGGTTGAGAGAGTGAAGACGTACCGGAGTCCAGTGGAGTAGATTGATCGAGAAAAACTTGGACTGTATTAAGGAAGGAGCAATTTTGTTACGTAACGCTAATTTGCCAATGGATTGCCAAGCTTCGGAGGAGATATGGTCCGTAATATTGTGATCAAAATGACGCGACCATTTTTGCTGTGCAACCGTCTGATCAGGAAGCGAAGTAGAGGATAGAAACCTATATATGTGGGAAGCAACATGACCCGCTTTGAGCCAGATAGAAAACAGAGAGATGGTGGACGAGGAGGGGTGAAGACGAGTTTTCGAGATCGCAACCTTGATTTTAAGAAAAGTATAGAAGTCTAGATTTGTTAGAGAGTGTTTGAGCGCTAAGATAGAGAAAGGTAAGGGCTCACCAGAATCATTATACAGATGTTGTACAAGAGAGACACCCTTCATTGCCCAATACGACATGAGTGTGGGAGTGATATTGATTTTAATTTTGGAATTACGCCAAATGGAAGACCATCTAGTTTTGTGCAGAGGAAATGCCATTTTCCTGTCCACTTTCTTAATTGCGACAATTGTATCAATAATGATAGATCGGGAGAACAGAATATGTAGAGTGGAAGTAGTACAAAAAGAGGCAAGTGGTAAGGGAGCAGCTAAATCCTGTTCTATGAGTAGCCATAGAGGAATATGGCGGGTTGGGGGAGAAAACCATAGGGCACCTTGAGAGGCCAAAAAAGCAGTCTGGTATTTTTCCCAATCCGGGAAGTTGCAACCTCCCATATCACAGGGTCTACGTAAATATTTGTATGCTAACCGAGCACGTTTTCCGCTCCATAAAAATTTGGAGGTGATACCATCGATTTCCCGAAAAAAAGAGTCAGATAATTTAATCGGAATCATGGAAGAAACAAAATTGATAATCGGCGTGATCATCATTTTAAGGGTTTGTAGGCGCCCCCACCATGAAATATGTTTTGGAGACCATGTGTCCAGAAGACGACGAACTTTAGCCAGAGTTTGAGACTCATTATACGTAACCGTGGTATGTAGCGTCGAACAGAAATAAATGCCTAGATATTTGAGATGGGTAGCTTGCCATTTAAAGCCAGCCGAGCCCATATGCGCAGGAAAGCAGTAGGCATTTAAAGGGAACATTTCTGTCTTGTCTTTATTTAGGGTATATCCCGAAACTTTAGAAAACAAAGAAATGGTGTCAGAGATAGCAGGAATGGCTAACGCGATATCGTCCGAGAAAATGAGAACATCGTCTGCGTAGGCTGCAGTTTTAAGACAATGAGGGCCAAAAGAGAACCCTTTGATATCGGGGTGTAAGTCAATCAGCCGAAGGAGAGGATCGATAGATAACAAAAACAAGAGAGGGGATAAGGGACATCCTTGTCTCGTTCCCTGGCAAAGATTAAAAAAAGAGGATGTAGAACCATTAACTCTAATATTAGCTTTAGGTTGGGAATACAAAGACATTACCATGTTAATAAATGATTCCCCGAGGTTATGTGCATGTAAAACAGCTCGAAGAAAAGGCCAAGAAACCTTATCGAAGGCCTTCTCCGCATCGAGGGCCAAGGCCGCGGCAGGCAATTGGGATCGCTTGGCCGCCCCAATAATATGGCAGAAAGTGCGAATATTATTTCTTGCTAGCCTACCTTTAACAAAACCAGTTTGGGAGGGATGGACTAAATTGGGAATAAAGGATTCTAGACGTTTAGCCAGGATTTTAGCAAAAATCTTCGCTTCCATATTGAGAAGCGAAATAGGGCGGAAATTCTTAGGGTCCGAATGGTCCTTCCCCTCTTTTGGGATTACCACTATGGTGGCTTCGGCAGCCGTACCAGAGACAGAACCATTACGAACAAAAGCGTCAAAGACAGCCTGCAACTTAGGAACAAGCAACGGGAGAAAGGTTTTATAAAATAAGATTGGATAACCATCAGGGCCCGGAGCTTTCCCCGAACGGGTGGCCGTGATAGCAGAGACTATTTCCTCAGGTGAGATAGGTTCATTTAGAGTGGAGCGATCTTCCTCTGATACTGATTGAATCGGAATTGATTTTAAAAAATCTTGGCATTTGTCAAAAGAGGCTTGGTTAGAGGGGGTATACAATTTGTTATAAAAATCACGAAAAACTTCAAGAATTTCCTCAGTTTGGAATTTTTTAGAGCCATTATGATCTTTAATAGAAGAGATCTGAGAGGATCTAGAGGAGGAGTCTTGGAATTTTAATGTAGCAGCCAAAAGTTTGCCAGCCCGATTCTTTAAGAGTAATTTTTTGGACTTTTGTGCTTGGAAACCAATATGAGCTCTTTTAGTGACAATTGTATTATATTTGTATTTTAGAAGCTTAATTTGTTGTAGGATAGTCGGATCTTTAGTATGTCTAAAGGAAGCCTCCAAAGTCTTGATTCCAGATGAAAAATCAGTAAGTTCTTTTTTAATCGCTAAATTGCGTTTGGACATGCATGCAATAACTTGGCCACGGAAAGTACATTTAAAAGAGTCCCAAAGAATTATTGGAGAAGATACAGAAACCTCATTTTCACGGAAAAAAGTGTTTATATCCTTGGAAAATTCTTCCACTTGGGTAGAGTCATATAACACCTCCGTATTAAGTCTCCAGGAACGACCACGTGGTTTCGGAGCAAAGGACGATAGCGTAAAAGTGACCGCAGCGTGGTCGGAGATGACAATGGGATGTATAAGCGGGGAAGAAGAAGCTGCGACAAGAGAAGAGTGAACTAGGAGATACTCAATGCGAGAAAATGAGGAATGAGGGGAGGAAAAGAAAGAAAAGTCACTACCAGTGGGATTATGGAGACGCCAAATATCATGCAAATTAGCAATGGAACACACGTTAAGCATCTGTTTGTGTGCTTTAGGCGGACGAAACTGAAATGCCGAATTCCTGTCCAATAAAGGATCCATAGGTAAGTTAAAATCCCCACCCACAATAAGATTACCAGCATGTGGGGTATCATGCAATTTTTTAGAAATGGATTTCCAAAAAGCAGGGTTATCAATATTCGGAGCATAGATATTCATAACAAACAGATCATGTTGTCCATCTGATAATTTAGATAAGAGCCATCGACCATCAGAGTCATGCTCAGAAGAGATAATCGATAAACCCGAATTTCTCGAAACCAACGTAACCACACCATTGCGTTTACCAGATGCATCCGAACAAGACACATCCGACACCCATTCTTTCTTCAAAAATAACGCTTCTCTACTAGTGATCTTAGATTCTTGAAATAGGACTAAGTCCGCTGAGAGAGATTTACAATAATCTAAGATTTTAGATCGTTTGACCGGATGATTTAACCCCTTAACATTAAGGGATAATACATTTAAACCTGGCATATAACTGAAGGGGATACACACGAAGACAACAATGATAACAGAGAAAAGACGAAGTACAAAAATATAGTAGACCAACCACAAAACAAAATAGATGTTACGGGAGCAACCATGTGGGAGAACCATGAAAAAAGAAAAGCCAGAAGGAGAGAAGAAAGATTAGAAAAGAGAGAGAAACGAGGCAGAGGGGGAGGTCTAAAAGAGACCCATAACATGCAAGGGAGAACGTGGAAAAGGCGAGTCGAAGACCCGTACTAGGAGCAAAAGTTGGTAAAGAAGAATAGCCCATTATGAAAAAAAACGACTGTCAGTGAACTAAAAAGCAATAGATAAACCATACACATAGAAATACATTTTATAATGAGATACTATATTGCTATTAGAAGAAAAATACCACTCAGAGTAGATTAACAGTACCCCATCAAGCGCAAGAGCATGACTTAAATAACAATACTATAAAATGTAGGAAAAGCTTAATTATGTACGAAACATCTTAAAGAACATATATCATTTTGTGAATAGAGGAACAAGTATGTACTGAAATCGCATATGAATCAAACAAAAACACCTAATTCTAACTATACTATAAAATGGAGTTACATAAGAGGAAAGAAAGAAGGTGTATGAGAACAGCATGTAGAAACGAGGAAGAAACCGAGAGGGAAGATGAAAAAGAGCAGAAAGAAAAAGGAGAAGTCTACACCACGATACTACAATGCTACATAGTGTAATGCAAATATAATACAAAATGCTATCGAAAGAAGTGATAATACTTGATTGAGAGATAATAAATCTGCAAGTAATAACTATAAAAAGTGCAGGTAACTAGTAAGTATAAACAGCAACAATATAAGTGAAACACACCGTAATAAAAATAGATAGGAGCAAGAAAAAAGGAGTTGAAACAGAGGTACAAATACACACGAAATCAGAGAAGACGGGTAAAAGAAAGAAGAAGAAAAAATTGAAAGGATCTACAAGAAGTTTCTCGAAGGATAATGAAGAGAAAAAAGAAGGAGAGGACGGATACTAGAAAGAAGGAGATCTATCAGAGTAGTATAGAAAGAAGAGCAGAGATAGGACATACGATAGCGGAGGTGAAGATCAACATGAAAACATGGCTGGAGAAAAAAGAGAAGGTAACCATCCAGAAAAAGACATAACCAGAAGTAAAGAGAACAACAAATCAGGTCCCTGAGGCCCCAGGAGTCTGCGTCGTTGCTCGTTGAATCTCCATCTCTATCTCCTCCTGGTTGTCTAAGAACGTTGTCAAGTCTACCGGTTCATCGAAGATTCTGGAACGCCCTTTATATGTAATGCGAAACTTGGATGGACCAGAAAAGGAAAAAGGGATGCCCAAGTCAGTGAGACGTTTTCTAAGATTCAAGAAACCTTTCCGTCTTATGACCGTGTCTCTGGCAAAGTCTTGGGAAATGGATATGCGATGACCCTCCCAGTTGAGTTGTTTAATCTTGCGCATATGAGACAAAATCAGCTCAGTGTGTTGATGTCGTAAGGGCTTAAAAATGATTGCTCTTGGCTGGGTGGCTGCCTTAGAACGGAACGTTGGAACACGGTGTGCTCTTTCAATCTCAAAGTCTCTGTGGAAAGATAGTTGAAGTGTATCAGGAATCCATTGAGATAAGAACTCAATCATGGAGGAGGATGATTTCTCTGAGTCCTCCGGTAGGCCAAAAATACGCAGATTAGATCTCCTATTACGGTCCTCCTGCTCCGTGAGGTCTCTGCGCATCGCCGCCATAGACCGCTCCATTTGAGAAAGGGACCTGGATTGCTTTTGCATACCATCCTCTGCGAAACTTATCCGTGTTTCTGTCGCTGATACACGTAAAGAGAGGGCTTTAAAATCATTCCTGATAGCAGACACTTCCACTTGTAGTAAGTCAGTGTTAGTTTTGGTTGACTGCGCAATATCATGAACCTCATTGAGGCGCGCCAATATGGTGTCCAATGTGGAAGTATTGTCCGCCTGAGGTGATTCAGGAGTCGGAGAGACTGACTTAAGTCGCTTCAAAGATGTGCCCAGGTCCTTAGAGTCTTTGCTGTTCAAGGAGCGACTCATAATGACAATGTTGTAGCAGGAGACTAACAAAAATACCCCTGGGATAGAGTATAGCACCAGAGTTGCGCAAAATAGCCAGAAACAGTGAAAAAAGAGGCAATTCACGCTCAAAACACGCTACGCTAATCTAGCGGTTGAAAAATGAGCATAAATAAACAGGAAGACACCTCAATATAGCGACATGAGCATCTCAATGAATCAGTTAAGAGAGAACAAAAACTGTGAGCAACTGCGAACCCAGCCAAGCAGCAAGAAATAACATTAGAAAAAAAGCAGAAATGTTACCATTGTAGCCGTCGTGTGAAGAAACCCTTAGACAGACACGAAAGACTGTTAAATTGTATCCGCGGCGGCGCCTCAGAAAGCAGATGACAGGAACGTCATACGCGGCAAAATGGCGGCCGCTCCTCAGGAATGCGAGCGCCTGCGAGGTTGGAAGCAGAACGCATAATTCCGGTGATTTAAATCGCGGAAAAACAGCGTCGTGGAGATCAGCACATGTTCCGCCGTAGGTGTATGGATTTTCCGGTCAAGAGGGCACGAAGAGACGGATAGAAACGCTCAACGGGATCAACTCACCCCGGAGCTCAAGCGCAACACGCCATATCACAGCGGCGCGCAAGCCACGCCCCGTTGAGATGGTACTTTAAACATGGCGTCCGCTCTGCAAACCTTCAGTACGGTTAAGGGAGCTGTCATGGCAGCAGCTCACCTTACGGCACAGAGATCCCCGCTGGGCGGGCAGGGATCTCAAAATAGCCCAGAAAGGGCTTTTTGTATAGTGGCAGAAGTCATGATCTTCAGCCCCCTGGAGGACCAACAGACAGGCTGACCACTGTTCTCAGATCCAATGAGTGATGTCATTTGTTATTTCATTTACTCTCCTGAGTTGCCCATTTGGGTCCATCAGTGTGGTTGCAAGCAATCTTCTGATGATGACTGGATCAAGAGTTAATAACACTGTATTTGCTTTGAAGACTTTACAAACCTCTTTTAAACACATCTGGCCATAATACCAATAGGTTTCTAAAGTAGGTGTACTCTACCATCTTGCTATTCAATGTGTTTTACCAATTAAAATGTACATTTAGTTGCGCCATGTAGAATTCTTACTTGAACTAAGAAGTCAACATGTTCATTTTTTTCATGCCATGGCTACAAATAGCTTTGTTGCATTTGTACAGGGTCAGTGCCAGTAGTTTTGTTGCATAGGTGAATTAACTACTTGGCGCCTCGCCATCCTGGCAATGGGCTTAATTCTAATTGTTTGTAAAGTCAATCTGGCCCCTAGCTGACACCTTCTTGGTGTTGGGGGACCAGGCTACCATCTACCATTAATTCACCCCACAACTGGCCCTGCAGACAAAGCACTTTACCTATCTTCACTATCTGCAATGAACACTGGTTATGTCAAAAGTGTAATAATGCATCTGCAGTTGTTTTCCCAAGTAATAGGAATACACTGGATTACTACATTGATGCAAACTACTACTGTAACCTACAGGAAGAAAAACACTATATCGAATTAGATAAGTACAAGGGTAAAAGCAAGGGTGATATGCAGAAGGGTGAAGATAGTTAGGTTTGGATTAAGTTCTGGGTATGATGTAGGCTTAGCCTTAGATTTATGATTTGGTGTAGTATTGAGAATAGGTTAGAGGTTAAAATTATTATTAGATTTAGGATCACTGTAGGGTTAGGCTTAAGGCAAGAAGTGAGATACGAATCATGATTTCCCACATTTTGCGGGTGCAACTTGTGCACTCGCAAATTTGCGATGGCGTATTGGGTAGCAAACCAGTATGTGAGCAACATTCGTACTATTATGCGAGAATGCGGAATACCATACAAATAACCTACATTAAACACCATTATTAAGCATGCAAACCACTCAACTGTGCTATTTACTGTTGCTAATTACCAAAGGACTCCCCGCAAACTGCAGGGTCAAACAGCCACGTTATGGGCACCAGGCAAAATCCTTCTGGGCATGAACAGAACTTTCGCGTTCAACGACATTTGCAGGGCAATCGTGATGGTGACCTTATCATCATGTAATTTAATGCAGCATTGTGGTGGGTAATAGTATTGTGTTTAATGATTCTATCTAGTTGTAACTTGCTGTGTCTGTCTCCTGAGTAGTGACGAAGAATAACTAGTATGCATGCACAAACCTATCTAACTACACAACCTACATAGAACAGGGAGCGATTCTAGATTGTGCCTGAAACGTGGGTGGCGTGTTGGAGAAAGAGACCCATGCTTAATTTGTAAAAAAAATTTAATTCCAGGGCTCTCCGCGGGAGGCCATTGCAGCTAGCATCACACATTGCACTTGTCATGCTGCCAAAAATAGTAACAACACAGCTCCTACAAGTGTGACACTTCGGACTATTCCAGGCCCCAAAGCTATAAGCCGAGATGGGCAGAAGGTAATAGTCATTTTTTATATATATTTAATTAATAATTATCTGCTGTTATGGTCTTCCTTGAATTAGCCAAACAGCGCCACCTTGTGACAGACTGTCACAAGCACGGGTGTTGACAATTAAGAGGGGTGCCGATCACCGGAAACCACCGGCACAAATTAAGCACTGAAGACAGCAGTTTCCTCCTTTATGGTGGGTCTGTGAACGCTAGCGCCACTTGCAGTGACTGCAAGAAGCCGACTGCTTAGGCTGGCCTCCATCTTACGGTCACGTACCAAAGTTCTCCTGCGGCTGGCATGTACCATGATTAACGATCAGCCAGGCCTGGGCGACACATGGAACAGTTGTTCATCATAGTGCAGAGACAGCTGAACCAGAACAAAGCAACACGAGCGCATCCTTCGAGAAAGACAGGTATCCAAAGCCTGCTTCAGAAAAACAAATCAATTATTCTCTGACTCCCCAACAACCCCACTCTGTCCAGATATCAGTCGTGGGCGTCGTCATCGAGATGCTGTTCATTTCTGTATATGCCTAGTTGAGAAAATTGCCATTTAAAAGCAAATTGTGAATTAACTGCTATGTTCTCAACGCATGACTAACAAGTGGCTCATTCTTTCCCTGTCCATGTCAATTAGCTGCATATGGTAGACGAGTCTCTTCAGCAGACTAACGGAGTTTAAAGCTGTCTCACCTAGTTTGATTCACTGTTGCATTTTTGCACAGAAAGCGATTTCATCACCTATAAAAATGCATTGCAAATTAGGGTAGGTCTATAACGCGTACATTTTATCATTTCTACTCTCTTTTATGCTTTTGTTAATCAAATTGAATGGTTTGCAAGTGCCCTGACAAGAAGAGCTTCTTACATGTGCAAAGGTCTCTGGAATAAAGTCAGCATTCTTTTTGCACAATATTGATTGGGGAAATCGATTGCATAATATTTCTTTTTTATTCATTCAGATGTTAGCATTATCTATGAAGTGCCACACATACCCAAAGGGTGTCAGAGAGCTTTAGAGAATGAACACCAACACAGATGAAGAATAAAATAGAAAATGTGACATACAATAATATACAGAGATTTTTTTTAAATAAGCTATAAGAGTCAAGATACCTAAAGCACTTTAAAAAAAAAAAAAGTAGGTACGCTGCTAATTTTTTATTTTTTTACTTCGGGTTTTCTTGGGTTCAACGCCTGAAAAATAGGACTAGAGACAAGAAGACTGAGGAGCCATCAGCAGCTGTCTGTGAATAATAAACGACAGCAGGGCCAGGAAACACCAGCTCAGCAAGCATGACAGGGTGCCCACAAAGTTCATTACTGGATCTCAGCTCAACTTGCAGAACAGCAAGGCAGCAACTGCACACTTCAGCAGAAAGACATGAGGTCATTTATTGAGCTGTCAGCCGTGTTTTGGCGCTTCACATGATCATCTCAAAATATGGATGCCTGGACAAAATCAAAAATCTGAGAAGCAGGACCAGTGGGCATTTATTCTAGGGTACTACCCCCTGCCAAGCCATTATGGGCAATGTTTCCAGCCCTGCACGTTTGATTGATAAACGAATGCATTCTGGTGCTGTCCTCTTATTTTTCTTCATTTTCACTAATTAGACATAACTGCTCAAAACTGTAGACAGACACAATAATTTAAACCCACACCACACTGAAAAGTCTCTTCGAAATATTTAGCTAACTAAGTTTTGCCTATTTTTACTTTCTCCCATTACTTTACATACGAGCCTATATCTACGTTAACAGTTACTCCCAGTAACATTTATTGGAACAATGACATTCTTTTTTGAGTTTCTCTATGAAATTCTTTTTTACGTTTCTCCATGAAATTATTTCTTAAGTTTCTCTTTATTTTTGTTCAAGTTAAATGTGTCTATAGGTTTTCCAATCTGTAGTCTGCACAGTGAAGCTTCTGAACTGGTAGAAATGTATATCGTTTAACTAAGCCATAATGTATTGGTTTATGGTAATATGTGTGCTCTGTTCAACTGGCCGAAGCATTCAGTATGAAATATACTTTGTTTTGTTTTGTGTGTATTGTCTACCAAATCAGTTGTTTTTTCTACTTCTCAAGTGTGTTTAAGGCAGATGTTTTGTAGTGATATGATAATAACTGTTTCCCGTTAGAAAAACCCGGCGGCTAATTTAAAAAGCCTATTGTAAAACTCAGAAAACATCTATTGGAGACTTACTCCTATGATTTGAGACCTTTTCATACGTTTCAGGGATTTTGTGGAAATCGTTTGCAGTACCCTTAGAAATCTATGCAGTTTGTTGATTGTGTGTATGTTGCTGTTGCCCTCCACTTACTCCTGCAGGTTAATCTATGAAGACTGGCAAAATATGGAAGTGAAGAAACTGAAGAAAGAAATGCAATAATTGTTACTGGGAGTAACTGTTAGCATAGGCTTGCATGTAATGGGGGAAAATACAAAGAAGCCAAAAATGACTAAATATTTCTAACATACTTTTCAGTGGGGTGTGGGCTTAAATTAAAGCGAGTCAGTAATGCAGGGGGTCAGACAGAGATGGTGAGTTAGGCATCTTAAGAGGGATCTGTGAGTCTTTAGAAGATGACTAGGTTAATAGGATAATGAAATGTACCTCATTTGAAAGGCCCTGGGACGGATGTTTGATGTGAGGATGTTGGAGGCGCTGCACAGCTTCCCTCTCTTGGCTCTCCTTTTGCCAGAGTTGTGCACCTTTCTCCTCAATGGCCAGTGTGGCCAGATTATGCAAACACTGGCCTTGTGGCTTTGGATAAGTTTTGTGGGAACTTGTGTTGGAAAGGTTTTCTAAGATTCATAATGCTCTAATGAGGTTATGGTAATGGAGAAGAGAGAAAAGGATAAATTTAGCTTGTTGATGCCCTCTACCACGGTCCTCGGAGATGACTAGGAAACAGATCTGCTCTCCTCCTGTACTCACCTATAGAGAGGACTGAGATCAAATGTTACCTGAGGCATCCAAGAATGTGTACTGCAGTCTCTGGATCTTCGGTTCTCCTGGTGGATCCAAAGCTGTCAGGTTACGCAGACCTTGAGGCACTTGAACCGACAATCAGGCAAAGCAGCACAAAAGTATCCGTCTGGTGGCAGGGACTTGTCTTTCGAACTATGACATTACTGGTGTGTCAAATATGGATGCTGGCATAAAGGAGAGGAAGGATTCTTGTCTACTTCAAGATCCAAACTGATTCAGAGACAATGGGCCCAGCAGGGAAGAAAATAAGAAAAGATATGTTTGTTTTGGTATAATTGCTAAGCCTATGAAAACTTTTCTCTAAACTGCAGCAAATTGTACTTCAAACTGACCCACCGAACACCGAGACAACTGATATCAGGCATTTAATATCTCAGGAGTTATTCCCTCCAAGGTGCAAGATGTCGGAGAAGGGAACTTAGTGATCACAGCCCTGCTTCCCCTTGTTCATCATTACATTCTATTTCAAAGGGGTACATGAGGTGAGTTGTGCTTCAGAGCAGAGGGAGGGGCCACATGTAGGATGGCAGATAGCTCATCAGTACTTGGTGAAAGAAATTGTCTCTTAGCAGAGTGCAGTTCTCCAATACCGCTGAGCTATCCTGGACAGACCACAGCACCGTTCACGTCACCATCTATGGCCTTCTGGAAGCCCCGTCAAGACACCACTCCATCCCCCGTTGCAACTGGGGCAGGGTCACCAAACCCCTTTGGACACCACCCTAAACAATTCCAGACCACCTGCCTCAAATTCCCTTGAATTCAACATCCAGAATTTCTCCAACTGGATCACCTTAACCGCCGATACCATCACCCCCCTGAAGAACACTCCCAGAGGAAGAACTACCAAGTAAGCCAACTTGTTTACTCCTGAACTTCCGACCCTCAAACGCTCCTGCAAGAAAATGGACTGCTCAACATTGCCATCACTACAGCCACCGTACCAGATGCCTGGGAGCACGCCGAAGTCATACCCCCTACTGAAAAAACCCACAGCCAACCCTAATGAACTCAAAAACAACCGACCTATCTCGCTCCTCCTTTTCCCCACCAAAGTCCTGGAGAAGGCCATCAACCTCCAGCTCACCAACTTCCTAGAAGGGAACAACTTGCTCAACCCCTCCCAGTCAGGATTCAATCAAACCACAGTACAGAGTCCGCTTTGATTGCAGCCACGGATGACATCAGATGACTTCTCGACAATGGTGGGTCTGGCGCCCTCATCCTCCTCAACCTATGGGCAGCCTTTGACACAGTCTTCCACCACACCTTCATCTCCAGGCTCCGCCACATAGTCACCCAGGGCAAGGCTCTAAACTGAATTGCCTCCTTCCTCACCGGAAGAAAACACCTCCCCCCTTCACCTCTGCACCCAAAGACATCATATGCTCCCCCTCAGCCCCACCCTGTTCAGCACCTATTTGGCACCTCTGGCCTACATCGCCACATCCATGGAGTCAACATTGTCTTGCCCAACAACACTAAGCTCCTCCTATCCTTCACAGAAGACCCAGAAGCACAAGATTCAACTTCCAAACCACCATGACCAACATCCCCACTTGGATGAAAAAAAAACTAAAACTCAACTCAGACAAGACTGAGATCTTCATTTTCGGAAACAAGTTCTCCCCTTGGGGTGACATCTGGTGGCACTCAGCCCACCACACCCCTGGTCGGACCATGCATGCAACCTCAGTTTCATCCTGGACACCCAGCTCGCCATGAAACAACAGATCAATGCTGTCTCCTCTGCTTGCTTTTACACCCTCATCATGCCCCGCAAGATCTTCTGGTGGATACTCACCTCGACAAGGAGTACAGTAACCCAGGCCATCATCTCCAGCCGACTCAACTACGGCAATGCCTTCTATGCCAGAACCACCAAACTGCTCATCACCTGCTTTCAAATCATACAAAACGTGGCGGCAAGACTCATACTTAACCTTCCCTGAGGAGCCAGCATCACCCCCTCCTCAGAGCCCACCACTGGCTCCTGGTGCAGAAGAGATGTCTTTTCAAGCTCCTCACTCACACCTACAAAGCCCTCCACAAAACCGGTCCCACCTACATCAACAACCACCTGACCTTCTACTAACCTACCAGAGAGCTCCGCTCTGCCACCCTCGCCTTAGCCCACATTCCACGCATCAGTTGCAGCTATTACAGTGGCCGCGTCTTCTTCTAAGTTGCTGGCAAGTCCTGGAACAACCTCCACCTGTGCACGTCCCCCTCTCCGAGGGCGTCCAGGAAGCAGCTGAAGACCTGCCTTTTCGACTGCCACCTCTCTCTGACCGAGGATTGCTCAAACCACACAGCGCCTGGAGACCCCCGGTTATTCAAGCCCTAATGATTGGTTGATTGATTGAAAGCTCTGGTAGACAATAAGGTGTCTGTGCTCAGTAGAGTACAAAGAAAGCAAAATCTTTCAGGGGGTAAGACATGCTCAGATGGAATCTCTCCACAACTTGTTTAACCCCTTCGATGCTGTTGACGGAACAGTTCCGTCATGCACGTCGGTTGAGCTGTGCGGATGACGGAACCGTTCCGTCATGACTCCGCCCGCGCAAGACGGAGTCAGCATGGGCGGGGAATTCGCGCCGCAGCGATGCGGTTAAGACTCTATTCTTGAATCTTGAGTCCATTCTATGCTTTGAAAAAACAATTTGGATTGTAGTTACCAACATGCTTCAACGCTACCTCTTACTCGGCCATCTCCATTTTGTCGGGTGATCCCTATGAGCCTAGTTAAGAAAATCTTTTACACACAGTGTATGTATTTATGTTTGTCAATAATGCAAGCCTAGCTGGGACGCAATTGCTAGGCCCATTCTGCCTGATGCTTACGTTAGTTTGTGTTACCGACTCACTCCAAGAGCTCAAAATCACACACACAAAAAAGATGATGCACCAGAAAATTGACAGATACCTTTAGTCATAAGTGTGGTATGTAAAATATGTTGTACTTTAAATCCTTTCGCTTGTGATAGATGCATTTCTAGTTATATATGTGTTTTCACCATTAAGATAAATGCATTGGTGCAACCACACCCAAAAATGCTGCATACACCAGTTAATAAACAGCCCAACATCCAACTTTTCCTGTCATTGATAATATGTACAGCATTTGTGATCGAAATACTTTTGCATACTTAAAATAAATGCCTGCTGTAAAGAAGAAGAAACTATTCAATTCCAGGACTAACATTAGTGTAAGCCATTACATTTCATGGCTTTGTCTATATTACTTTTCCCTCCGCATAGAATAGAGTCTGGGGGTGCATCTAGGACATTTTGTAATGGCGCAAAAACAACCAAATTACTATTTTCTGCTTGCTTAATGTAGACTTCAGAAAACTTTGCTCCTGTCCACATCTCAGAAATATTTTTTGCACCATGTAAAAACGATGAGAATGTACTGTTAAACCATTCATCATACGTGTGCTGCCCAAAAATCTCAAGTGAATCAAAGGGAACTTAATAAAGAAACCAAACCTAATCCATGAAAATAATTTTTTTTTCAAAACTAGTTTGGCACAATTTTGCTGATACGTTGCAAAAAACAAAGCAGCCTGATTTAGCCCACAATACAACGATTCCACCCTGAAAAGTGAAGTTGTATTATAGCCGTATAGCCCGGCGTAGCGGGCTATACCGGCTATTAAATGCCCGCTGAATCGTTAAAGGCCCGAGCCGAAGGCGAGGGACTTTAACGAGACAGCGGGACTTTAATTGCCGGTATAGCCCTGCTACGAAGGGCTATAAGGCTATTAGAAAATTCTGCCGCTAGAAGGCAGAATGTTCTAACAAATTAAACAAAGGGTTCTCGAAGCTCGAGGGGATATAAATCCCCTCGAGCTTCGAGAAGCCTTTGTAGGACATTGGAATGTAGCTCTGCTGGCCTTTACCGGCCCCTAGAAGCAGGGAGCACTCCATTGTCTGCAATGGAGCTCCCAACATTCCAATGTTCTAATTTTTCTTACTATTATGTGGAGAGGGAAATTACTGTGAACCTAGTTTCTCCCCTGTTTGGCCCGGTGCACATTTTTTTACATCCAACTTTTTGTACAAAAGTATCAAAAAGGCTGTGCAAATGGATCCGTCTCTTTTTTGCGCCAGTAAAAACTCTCAGTGGTGTGTCCCTGAATCGCCTATTCCAGATCCTATTTAATGAAAAAATAAGATAGGAAATGTGTATTCTATTTCTCTCCGATTATAATTCCGTGCTAATATATGCATTTAATTGACTTTTTTTAATATACATGTTATAATTGCCCTGTAGCTATGTGTATTTTTTCAGAATATTATAACAATAATTAGATAGTAAAGCGTATTTTAAACAGTTTCATTGAATCCTAAAATCCCTAAGGTTGTAAATGTGGGAAGCATTTTAATTAGAGTACCTTTTAAACCCTAAAATATGCAGCTAAAAATAAGGTGAAATATTAATTCAGGCAAAAAGTGCGACATTAAATCCTTGCACGTTAATTTATATTTAAGTGCGCATGCGTCTCTCAAGCTATGGTAACAAACTATATTTTAAGATAACAAGCAGTTAGAGGAAGTAATCATAGGTGACATATGAAGTGCTCTATTTTTCCTAGAACGAACCGTACTTTTCACATGGGGTTCGCACAATTTAACCGATTATGGATGCTCTTTTCTGACCTCTGAATAGTGAAAGGCTGAATTAGTCATGATGGAATTTCACGCTTGCCAATCAATGCTTGTCAAGAAGCAGTGTTTTTTTTTTTGTTAATGTTGTATAAATGCCATTGTTCATTTGAAAATTGGTTAATTGCATCGCTAAATTTAAATTTAGAAAATCAGATTTCTGACAACGTGTTTGGTATTCGCAGGCTCATTTCTAGACCTGCTATCATGGTAAACATGGTACATATTTACAATTTTCCCAAAATGTAACAGTTTTGGTAATGCCACGTTAGGTGACAGAAATCGCATGACTGTTTACCGACGACTGAAGAAGGTTGGTGATAACAATGTGCCTTAAAAAATACATAAAACAGTGTGAAAAAAATATTAACAGAAGTTATTCCTCATTTATATGCACCTGGCCTGAACTCTAAACCAAAGGTACGAACCATGCATCAGTGGTTCCCAAACTTTACCCCTTGACCTTTTGGCCGTGGCTCCCCAGGTTACTTTTTTTTTCGGGGTAGGGCGGTTGGGTGTAAGCCCAGCCTCGGGAGTACTTCCATTTTCTCCCTGAAAATAATTGGGATGAAGCTGATGAAGGTATTATAATCATATGCGCAGGGTGTTTCATATTACTAAGGCGGCACCTCTAATAAATAAAACTAGTTACACTTCTTTGTCCATGCCTTGTTTAGAAAACCCTCTCAAACTTTTTTATCCCACTTCCAGTTCTAGATAGCACCCACTATGCATGCAGGCCCCATTGCCAAAGTGTTTCTGCACTTGAAGAATATTTAAACTCACTTCCATTTCTAATCATGTCATACGTACCAGCACACCTGTCTCAGCAGGGTGACTCACGATTTTTTTAAACCAAACACAGCTTTATTTTAGCTGTCTCGTCCCTAAAATTGTCCCCAATTCAATCTAAGCCACATACATTTCAGTTTTTTTTAAAATTTTTAAACATCTCTCTTCCTTGCTTCCAAATGCTGGCATTATGACGTATGTGTACTGGAAGTACCTATGGTTCAAGTACACATGTCCCTACTTAAAAAAAAATTAATGTGTTTGAAAGACAGGACAACTTTACTTTCCTGATAACTTGCTTTATTGAGAAATGCAATTGGAAAAAAACTAAACTATCAACGAGTCTAACAAAATAAATCAGGCGTCTTTTGCTTACTTTGGAAGTGTTGGAACGTGGGGATACAGTTAAATATGGAGATCAATTAAGCACATTTCCAGCTTAAGGCATGTCACTTACAAATCATCAACCTCATGTGTCTAAGTTTAATTTGTTTAACTGTAGCCAACAAACCCTTCACCAATGTATTAAAGTGGTTGGTGTGCAGTTCCCTTGGCTAGTTTTGACGGCGCACCATGGAGCTACGGCGCACAGATTGGAAACCACTGTGGTAACTGTTTAAGGCTATTACACCCAGAAATGCCAAAGGTCCTTATAACATATATCTCTTTAGTTTGTTTTCAGTTTGAATTTCATAGTTCTTTCTGCTTTTTTAAGTGCAAAGGCATTCAAGAAAATGTTGGGCCTGATGTAAGAAATTTCCATTTGCAGAAAAAGTGGACTTTTTGCAAACTGAAAAGAATGTTGCGAATCGACCTATGTACTTACAAGTCAGTTCACAAAATTCCGAATTGTAGCTTATATATGAGGTAGGTCTCAATTTGCGGCTCAATACAACTGGATGCCATCACAGGGACGTGGCCTTCTGGAGTCAGCAGACCACTGTGTGTGATCGCATTTTCATAAAGAAAACCTCTTTTTGAATGCACATGTTTTCATGAAAGAAAACAAGATTGTAGTTAAAAATAAAGTTAATTAATATTTTAAAGTTTGATTAAGAGTTACTAGTGGTGTTAAAATATGCAAGCTTATTGCAGAAAGATTGAGCTGGAGTAAAGACTTTACCATTATTACAGTTAGACAGAGTAGTGACTGTCTTAAATATTTCCTTAGCGGAATCTTTGGCAGTGTTGATTCTTTTAGTAAAATATCTTGTTTTTTCAGAAATAATTAAGGCTTTGCAATCATAATGAGAGATTTATATTTGTTTTTTTTCAGGACAGTAATTTTTCATCCACCTATATTCTTATGCCCTACATTTATGTTTACGTTTTTTAAGATCTGGCAAGTTCAAGGGAGCAAACTGTTTCCTTCTATGATTTATCATTGTTTTTCAGGTGCCAATAAAGTGACTGCAGAATCAATCCAGTTAGTTACATTAGTGTTTGCAGATTCTATATTGATATATAATAAAGGATTGGAGCTTCTGAGAAAGTCGTCAAGTCCATTTTACAAATTTTCTGCCATGGACAAAATTTAAATGAAGTGGAAGAATTGGACTTATAGGATTTACTAGTCGGAACTATTGGTTAACAAAAACAGCTTTATGATCTGACCAAGTGAATGGTAGAACTTTGCAAAGCTAAGGTCAGAGTTGTTGGTGAATACCACATCCAAAATATGGTTGGCCTGATGAGTAGGAAGACTAACTATCTGAGTAAGATCGAAGATGCATATGCAATCGACTAACATAACATCACGTGTATTTGTTAAGCGCAAGTTCACCCGGAGGCCTCTTGGCGCTGAATAACAGGTGTTTATTGTTACCCAACAGTACTCATTTTATTGACCTCAGATGGATGTAAGGCTGAGTAGACCCACCAGGATTTGAACCTGTGACCATGAGGTCAAACACAGGCCCCTGCAACAGATGCATTAATCCACTGAGCCACCAGACCCGACTAAGAGGTCAGTATCTTTATTTTCAGTAAACTGAAAATTGCAATCCCACAAGATAGTGAAGTTGGGGAACTCTAAAAAGGATTCAGTGTAAGGTATTACATGTAATGTTAAACATCCAACTGAGAGGCAGGCTTTAATGTGGCCTTAAAGTGGGTATGATAAATAATCACAATCCCACCTCCACGTCGAAGATGTTTGTCTACTCTAAAAATATCATAGCCATCTGGAATTACCACTCAGGGTCTGACGTACTGTCAGCCCATGTTTCTGTTACAAACGTCATATCAGGAGCATGGGGGTCAAAAAAATCAGCAACTCATATTTATTTTTGATCAGTGACCTTGTGTTCAGGAGAATCAGTCACCAGTGAGCTTGAGCACAGGGAGGTGGACGCAGAGGACTGAGCTCGGCACAACAAAATTTGTTGGGGTTCCCGGAGAGAATGAAGGGGATCTTGGTGGAGACCTTCTTGGAGAACTGGGTGAGGTGACAGCTTCAGCCGCAAGGCCTGTCATAGCTCTTCGTGGTGGAGTGGGCACTCCTCGAGGAACAATATCGGCAGGATCCAGAATTTCTGGGGCAGGGATAGTATACTGAGAGCTTCCAGGGACAAGACTGTGCGTTTTGTTTGAAAACTGCAGAATTGTCATCTACCTGGATTATACCAGAAATGTGCAGGGGCAGTGAAAACCTTTCTGGCTGTTAAGCAGAAACTGCATGCCTTGCAACTGAAACACATGCTCCTATGCCCCTCAAAATTGAAGGTCATCTCGCAAGGGAGGGTATACTTCTTGGAGTGCCCAGAAGAGGTCTGGGAATGGTTCGAGATCTAGTACAACATGCTATTTCTTCATTCTGGAGGAGGGGCCCGGGAGGGTCCTGGGGGTCGCGCCCAAGGCAGATCCTGGAATGCACATCCCTGGCGGGGGCCGGCAGATGCCAGCCCTTCGTATAATACAGGAGGATGGCACCATGCAGGTAGAAGACAAAGCAAATTCAGGGGAGTTGCGGAGAGTTGTCATCCTCCTTCTCACTTGGACAGTAGACTGGTGCGAAGGTTCCTGTTGTGGACAGTGTAGAGGATACCCTGGGCACTAAAGCATTGCTAAATTGATCCTACTGAGTACTCTGAGCCACATTTGGGCTGTGCTTCGCCTTTTGTTTGCAGGCATAGGGATACATTATGGTTTGCTGTGTTTCGAGTGACGCTGACTGCAAGCCCAGAGAAAGTTCTGAAATGTATGGCTGTGTCCGCTGGATCTGGTTGAGGGGACAAAGGATGTGGGGCGTGTTCCTGGGGTGGAAGGTGATACTGAGATGCCTACGAAGGGACAGAGACCGGGAGCACCCTTATGGGCCCTGGTACCCAGATGTAATAAGTGATCGGGCAGGGAGATGGGGTTAATGGGGCCTGTCCCTGTTGGGCAGGGTGAGATTAAGTGTGCACTCGTATGGTTGCACTAGGTTTGTATGTCAGAGGGGGGGGGTGTTTGTTGTTTCATATTATAAGTTGTTGATGGTGTTCATGCGGGGGACTGTCACAATGCAGTGGGGGTTCCTGATTCAAGATAATGGGGGTGTGACTTTTGATTGCTGAAGTGGAACGTCCATGGGCTAGATACCTATAAGAAAAGGTACAGGGTGATCTCCTTCTTAAAACACAATAAAGTTAGTATAACCTGCTTGCAGAAGAGACACCTGGAGGATGCTTGGGCCGAGCGATTGGTTTGGAAGGGAATGGGTCAGCTTTCGATGCCTCCTACTTGATATACGCTATGGGCGTGCTGATTTGGATGGTCCTGGGCACCGCTTTCTCTCTTACATATGCTGAGGTCGATGTGGAGGGCATGTATGTTTTGCAATATGATAAACTGGATCGGAGGGTGGTGTCCATGCTTAACACATATGCTCAGAATGTAGATGATCTTCACTTTTTTATGCTATACATGTCCTGGTGGATTCAGGATGCAGACGCACCCTTGCTCTGGCTGGGCACAAGCCTCATATGACCAGGGCCCTTGGGTAGGTGATAAACAATCTCAGACTTGCTGATGCATGGTGAACACTTCACGAACTGCAGTGGGCATACACTTGCCACTCCCTGACACATAATAACCATAGCAGGTTGGACAGGATTCTGGTGGGGGATCCACATAGGGGAGAGCATGTCAGTAATACTTCTAGCAAGATTTCTGTCTGATCGCTCCCCAGTCTGTTGAACATTGTGATGGGGAGGCCCCATGGTGCAGAGAAACCCATGGAAATTCATGGCAGAGGTCTTAACCAAAGTAGTGAGGAAGGAATCATTGTCACAGGGGTTACAGACTACATTAAGATTAATTGTGGCTCCATAATGTGTAGGGCGGAGTGGGAGGCAATGAAGGCGGAGCTGCACGGAACGTGCCTGTGGTTTGATATGTGGGGTGCAGTGCCAGCTGCAGGCTGACCTAGCAGCAGAGACAGCATTGACTGCGCTGCAGGAGAGGGATTTGACTGATTCTGTAGAATGAAACATGGCGGCTGATGTGCATCGGCACATAACTGGTACATGGGACAGGGTGGACAAGTGCACTTTGCACAAATACAGACAGAGGTTGCATAGGTAGGGAGATTTTAAGTACAGCAGTCTGTTGGCCTAGATCCTGTATAGAGAGATCACGGTTCCCCTGATGACGCACTTGGTGGCCCCCAAGGGCGTGATGATGATTCAGGTGCAGACATAGTTTCCGCCTTCTGGGAACACTTGGAGGAGGTGTCACCCGGAAGTGATGCCAGTCATTCCTGGCAGACCTGAGGCTACCTAGGAATGGGGAGGTGGCAGCAGAGGAATTGGACACCACCCTCAACCTTGAGAAACTGCATGGGGCTCTGCACATGCTCCCAAGATCTAAAGCTCCTGGAGGGGATGGGTTTCCGGTAGAGCTATTGTCACACAGGTCCTCCTTGTGGTCTTTTTGGGAGCAAAAGAGAAAGAGATACTTCTGCCCTCCATGAGGGAAGGGGATATTCGCATGTTGCCAAATCCAGGAGTGGACAGGAGTGACCCGGCTGCATATAGGCCATTCACTATAATCCACTCGGATATCAAGCTCATAAGCAAACTTTTGGCTAACCGACTGAACACAGTCATGACTAGCTTGGGTGCATGAGGGCAATGTTGATTCATCCCCAGTCATAGTACGGGGATGAACCTCAGACGCCTGACGTATATGTGCTGAGGTCGAGGGCAGCCGCAATGAAATGGCCTTGGTTTCCATAGACCAGGAGAAGGCCTTTGACATGGTTGACTGGGGACACTTGCTTGAGGTCCTGAGACTCATGGGGTTTGGTCCCAAGTTCTGGGCCTGGATAAGGCTGCTATGAGTCGGAAATCAAAAAGAGAGAGTACCCCACTATCACCAGGGATCAGGGTACAAGGACAGGAAAGGAGAAAGACGTCTTTCTCCTTTTCCTTGAGGAAAGGAGAACGACGAGGCAGAAGCGCTAACGCGGAGCTAACGAGAATAAATCAAGCTGCCCAACGAAACAATGCGGATAGATGCCCGTCTATAAACAATTTTATCAATTTTTAAGTGACATATACAGTCAAAGAGGAGGATTGGAAAATCACCCATAAAACCTACAAAGAAGGGCAAAGTTCAATTTTTCAACAAAGAGGAAGGATCTTTTATTCCATTCGAGAAGGCACGAAGCAGTGCAGTAGCCCAGAGAACTCCCCGGGGATCAAATCAATACCCATAGGGGAGGGTGGTAAATAATAATCCCTGAAGCCGGTGACCCCAAAGAAACGGCAGTCCTGAGGAAGGTGCTACTATATCGAGTGTCTACAGCACCGAAACGCATCGACGCATTCTTTTTTCTTGTTGTGCAGAATCCAAATAGGGTCTGGGAAGCAGTAGATACTAGTTTACCAAGGGTACTATTGACTATACCACGTGCTAACAAATTAAAGACCATTGGATCTAGATATTCGAGTGGCAGAGAAATCCAAAGGCCACAGTTTAGAGGGGGTTTTTCATGATTATTTAGTACTTCTGTCTGTTATATCTGTTTTTAACATGTTTTTCTTTGACATATGAACTGTGATACATGAATTTATGCTTGTTTATGGTTTACACTGAACTGTTTTTGGATATCTGTTTTTAACGTATAGATTCAAACATTTTGCTTTGAAATTTTAATTTGCCTATGTGTGTATAAACTTTTGTATGTTTTTTTATTAAAAAGATTGTGAACGTTCAATTTTAGTGTGGAATTTGACCATTTATCTCCTCTGTGACTATTTGGGCTGTGGGGGTGGAAATACGTCTGTGTAATACATAGACGGTCGAAATACGGAAATTGAATAAATTTCCTTGTGAGTGTGTACCCAGGGATTCTCCCTAGACTGCTATGAGTCGAGCCCAGTGCCAGCGTGCAGGTGGGACAGTGTCTGTCTGAGAGATGGGTCCTGGGCAGAGGAACACAGCAGGGTTGCCCTCTGTTGCCACTCTTGTTTGCCCTTGCGATGGAGCCCCTGGCAGTGTGTGCTGCATGACTGAAGCATAGCACTGGGGGAGATGTGACATATTCTATTGCTTAATGATGATGGCCCTTTATACAGATGACGCCTTAGAGCCCCGCAAGACTCCCTTGGGATTCTGTTATGATTACTAGATGAATTTGGTGTTGTTTCGGGGTTGCGGATCAATGGCAATAACCGGTCCCCGGAAGCTTGTTTCCTTCCCAGTGTAAGAACTGGCTTGGTAGTTTGGTTTGCCCTGTTCCCATCATGCACTGGGACAGGAACAGACTAATTTGCATGTAGCCAGGTTCTAAGCTGGGATGGTGCAGTGAGCTAAAAAACGGTGATGGATCAAGCCCTGATCTCTTGACTGGGTAGGAGTATTCTGCATCATTCAGAAACTCTGTCCATCACCACCCCCTTTTCCAAAATCAATAAGTCATTGTATCCCTTTGCAGCATTGGTAGGTGGCCCAGTGGAACTCTTGCTTGATATTGGCTTGCGGTGGGAGCAGCACCACTTTTACTATTTGGGCATTATGGTAGTGCACTACCAGGAAAAGCAACTGCACCTTAATGTAGGTAGGGTGACTGACTCACTGCATGTTTCAATCGCCGTCTAGATTACCCTACCACTGTTGCTTATTGGCAGGGTGGCGATCTCCAAAATAGTGCTCCTGCAGCATTACTTGTATGTCATACAGAATTTCCTTTGTTTGCTGCCCTCTTGGGTGATCAGAAAATTGGACTTCATAATTATCTCGCTCATCTGGCCTGGTGAGCATAAGGCCACCCTGACACGACAATATGACGAGGGCGGGTTGAAGGTGACACGGCTAGAATTATTATTATTATGCTGCACAGATGCAACATGGTTGGAGGGCAGAGATAGCAAGGAGAAGCATATGCTGGCTGGGGTGGTGGATATAGCAAAGCTCCCGGCACTGGCGATAGAGGGCTTTGTTGTGTTGTCAGCCTGCCGTTTGTGGTCAGACAGACCGCACATATATGGCAGAAGCTTGTGATGGTTGCTTTTCGCAGGGCTCCCTTTCATAGGGAATTACAGGTATGGTTCCTTGCGCCAGCTTGGCGGACTACATGTCCTTACATGCCTGGACAGAGATAGGCTACAAGACACTGGCTGTTAGGCCTGGCATCCTTGACATGGTTTCCCCTGTCTTTTTGCCTCTACCGCCTTTATTTTTGATTGTGTGCTGGACATCATTTTTGCACTATGGGCACGTTACCACTGCTGATCAGTGCTAAAGTGCAAGTGCTCTCTGTGTAACTTGTGATTATGTTTGGTTATCCATGATTGGCATATTTAATTTACTCTGAAGTTCCCAGTAAAGTGCACTATGTATGCCCAGGGCCTGTACATCAAATGCTACTAGTGGGCCTGAAGCACTGGTTTTGCCACCCACATGAGTAGCCCTGTAAACCTGTCTCAGGCATGCCATCGCGGTGTCTGCCTGTGCAGTTTTAAACTGCCATGTCAACCTGGCAAGTGCCCTCACTTGCCAGTCCCAAATCTTCCCTCATTCTACATGTAAGGCACCCCTAAGGTAGGCCCCATCGGAAGCATGCAATGTATGTGAAAGGTAGGACACGTACTGGTGTGTTTTACATGTCCTGATAGTAAAATACTGCTAATTAAATTTTTCACTTCTGCAAGGGCTAGCTCTTATAGGTTATCATTGCTGCTGCCCTTTTCACATTTTACAAGTGTATCTTTCAATTTGGAACAGCTAGAGATTTTGAATTTAGACTCTCTGGGCAAAAAATTTAAAAACACATCTTTTAGTGTTGGTGTTTTTAAATAGTGTATTTGAAACTGCCACTTTTAGAAAGTGGTCATTTTCTTGCCTTATCTTCCTGCCTTTGCCTGTGGAATCAATGTGTGGTTTAGACTGATAGCTGGGTTGTTTGTCCATTCACTCCAGACAGTCAAACAAAGGCAGCTGATGTGTGCCCTGCATATCAAAATTGCCAATCACCAGGCTGATGGGCCTTCCTGAATTAGAGTGGTGGGAGGAGTTGCCAATGACACCTGGCATCTCTCCAAGTTGTCTCTACCCCAATGGAGTGTTTCTGGAGCCAAGACAGGGCTGCAGCTCGAGTCCAGAGCACTGTGTCTCTGACTTCCAAGACCACTGCGCTGACTCGGACGCAGGCCCTGCGGTGAGCCTGTAAGAATTGATGCATCACTGGTCCATGGCTGAAAGAATTGTTGCAGCACCTGCCTTACCACCGCCACATTGACCTCCAGCGTGCCTGGATTTCTATACATCGCACGTGTGAGCCAAAGTTGCCAAAGCACCGCCCCACAGAAAGGAGTCGCCTCTGGAAATCAACGCATTGTTTCTCCCCACAGTCCAGAATCGATGCAACACTTCTGCGTGCAGCTGAACTGATGCCTCCATTTCTCAAGGACTCAAGAACCAACACATCACTATGTTTTCTAATGCTCTCCTCCTTTGTGGCAGTTTTTCATCTTGGATTTTGATGCATCAAAGGTATTTTGTGCTAAAATCACTGCATCCATAGATTTCTATAGACAGAATTGCTTTAACATTTCAAGAGTGGTGTTTTGAGTTCTGTATGTTGGATTTGTTTATTTTTTTTATTTTTTAGTTTAAATAAAGATTATTTAATTTTCCTAACTAGTGTGGTGTCCATTTATAGTGTTTTCACTGTGTTACTTTGTGTGTTATGTACAAATACTTTACACATTGCCCCTTGTACCACGCTACCAATGGGGTGAACAGCATGTAACTCCCTTACCCGGACTAGAAGGAAGGGTCCCTACTTGGACAGGGTGCATGACTCTGCCAACTAGAGACCACCATTGCTAAAACTGGGGGACCTGTATCCAAATTAGTATTTTATTTCATTTGACAATGCATGTGTGGAGTTCAGACGAGGACCAGGGCATTTCCTGCCTCATGCCATCCTGGTTCAACTAGCCAGGGAGACCTTGAATACTTTCCAAGCAGCATCATGCACACTGGGAATCCTGTTGATCAGCGGGTCTGGGCAGTAACGGATGTCTTTATTATACAAAGTAATGGTAGCGGAGGCTGCTGGTTACCCACTGTGGGCTCTGTCAAACTGGGAGGCCGATTTGGCGGCACCCCTGGTAGACACTGCCTATATGTGTGTATGTACCCTTACTAAGGCAGATTTAAGTAAAGCTTGATTCAAATTGGGGCACTGCAACTTACTACATTGCAGTTATATGACGCCCCTGGCTCTGGCCGGATGCATGCCCATGCTGTGGTTTTTCAGGGGGTGACTTTTTTCACCTGGCTTGGGGTGTCGGAAGGTGCACGATTTTTGGGTACAGGTGGTAGACAGACTGGCGCGTACCACTTCGCTGCAGGCACCTGTAGTATCCTGAAAGACATGTTCTAGTGTCCCGCAGGAAGTTGTCATACCAGCCCCTCCCTCGAGGGATGGGCCCACTGCACCCCCACACCCACTGATCAAAGGTGCCACGAGTGACGTGGCCCCATCAATAAAAGGGCCGGGGTGCACGTGCTCGAGGCGAGTTACTGTCGTACATCTCCTGGTGTCTGTGTCACTCATTACCGTAATGTGGGCCTGAGGCCCAACATTACACTTGCGACGAGTGAGTCTTACCCCATGCGTAAGAAGACAGCCGCCTCCTGTGTCCTCGGGCCGGTGTGAAGCTGACACTCTTGAACACGCGCCTACCAGCCAGCCTCTACAGTTGCCCAACTGCTATCCCAGTGTCAGCCTTTCACTCTAGCTAGCCCGCAACGCTCCCTCGACGAAGGATAGGGGTCTGCTAAGGCGAGCACCAGGCCTGGTGAGATGTGGCCGTGGGCGCTGCGCTCGGCACCGCGGATGATGTGAAAGCGCCCGTACCAGCATGACCCGCATGGGAGGGGGAGAGGATAGCACCATCCTTGGACCCGCAAGATGCCCAGGTGAGGCACAGCCCTGACGCACACTAACACACAGACCCTCCCTATGCGACTGCTCACTGCCCCAGGGAGTTAATGACAGTGCCTGCGGGTGAATATCTGCACAATCATCATCCCCAAAACCGGGTAGTCCTCCAGGAAGGGTGAACGCTGTCACAGTCAGTGGGGACCCTGTGGAATGCCACCAACAAGGGAGACCTGAAGGGGCTCAACAGCTCTGAACATGAGCCCAGTCCCCGTACCTTAGCAAACGCGTAGAGGCTCCCTGCCTGCCGCCAACAACTCCAGCCACAGAGGAGCACCACCGGGAGTGTGAGCCTAGTGACGGCTCTGACATCCAGCACGACCGGAAATTGCGTGAGAAGCTGCGGCGGACGACAGAGTCGACGCCAGTGACGCCACCCAGCCACCGAGAGCTGCAGGTCTCCTGCATCAAGAACAGCAAGGGAGGCCAGCAGGGTCGCTCCCCACGTGCACACCTCCCAAGACACCTGCCGCCACCACAGCCTGCTGAACTGTGCGCAAGGGAAATCGAAACCCCCAGCCTGCATAAACGCACCACAAGTCTCCACGAGACCCCACAGGGTTCACCCCCCAGCAACAGGAGCAGCACGGTGCCTGCATCAGGGAGGAGCACAGAGGTCTAGCTAGGGTTACCCCTCCATAAAGCTGCCATGGCGGAGAGAGAACAGACCACGACGCTGCGCCACACAGCGGCCGCATGCCTGCACCACACATAAGGGACCAAAGTAACCACCGGACACAGGACTCAGTGGACGAGCTCCAGCACACGGGAACCCAGCGAGGCTCCAACACTGAGAAACCCCATGCACCCAGACACCACCGGGCACACCCATACGAAAGGCAACCACAACAGGAAAAGCAAAGCTGCTGATACCACCGACATCAGCCACACAGCAGAGCTCTCCAGAAAGGGAACCACACAGTGTTCTTGACCCCACACTGCAGCCCACAGACAGTCACTGCACGCAGTCCTGCGCCACCCGAAATCGCTCTACAGACCTGCAGTACTAAGACACTGCATCTAGTTAAGCAACCGGCCCATGTGCAGCAGTCGAGACGACTTGCGCCAGGCACAGCAAAACGTGCCCTCAGAGAAGAAGGCTCACAGAGTGGCCCTCTGCACCCTGCAAGTGAGAACAGCCAGGACACCTTCGAAGACAGCAAAGTCTACAGGTAGCCAACACACCAGAGAGCCCCAAGGTGCCCCCAGCAGCACCAGCCTCACATAGGCAAGAGTGCCACCGCTGCAAAGTCCGGGGAGTGATGGACAAACCCCGCAAGGAGCTACAGGAAACTCAGAGCCACACACGGACAGCCCCACTAGCAAGAATCGACAACCAGCTCAGGCTCAAGAGAAGCTGCCCCCAGCAATGGCGCAAGAAAGACTAGTGCAGAGCACGCACCACACGTGACCGCCCAAAGCCACTGCCAGTGGTAACGTCACGTCACTCGCCCCTGCCGGTGAACAGGCTCAACCGTCAACCACACCGCAGGCACCCCAAGTACCAGAAGAGAGCGTCCGGGAAGAAGGAAGAGCATGCAAGGTCAGAGGCACGCAAAAGATAGCGCCAGTGAATCTGAATGCACAGACAGCACCCAGGAGACATCTCTGCAAAGAAGCACTGCTGAACGCCGGTAGGAAAGCACCCACGTCTCCACCGTGCCAGGGAAGCCTCGCAGCGGGCCGAAGACCACACAACAGTGTCCTCCCTCGCACTGCCTCCAGATGGAGTTGGCAGTGACCCACGACAGGCAAGAGAGGAGTCGCACACTCCATGTGGCAGGTCACCACAGCACCATGCACTCCAACAAACAGCAACACAAGACCAGACATCACGTCGCCCAGCAAGCAAGAAGCCCGTCACAAAGTGACCAGTCCAGACAAGCACGCCGGAGTGAAGGCAGAAGCGGGCGCAGTGACAGCGCCGCCTAAAGGTCCAAGCGCAACGCACTTGAAGAAAAGAAGAAGAGTGACAGCCCTGTCACCCCGAAGACCAGATGAGCACAGGTGGGCTGAACAGGCCAACAAAGGAAGAAGACCGAGGACTCAGAGCCAGCCCAGAGCACACCCTGACACACCAAACCGCCATCAAGGCGGACCGACATCCCTGGATACAGCCTCCTGGGTGAACCAAGCATAAGCCGCAGCAAGCTCCAACCGTGTCTCATCCTAGCGCTTCCCCAGGAGACCGTCCGTCCTGAGCGCCGGCAGTCTAAGTCAAGGGTGAAGATCAGCGCGGAGTGTCCGTCCTCACACCGCCTCAAGGTGGTGTCGGAAGTGGCCCCAAGCCAGGCAAGAGAGGATCCCCACGCTCTACGTGTCAAGCCGCCACAGACATTCCAGCTCAGCAAGGCAGAGGCACATGGCTGCCAAATCCCTCCGGACATCCAACACTCCCAGCAAGTCACCAACACCTGTCATCCAGAGTCACCACATGGCTGGCAACCACCATCTTGCCAGCCATCAGCACCTGCGTCAAGCAACATCACTCCCAGAAGATCGGCGGACTGGAGTCCTGCATCGTCGCCACACCAGCCGGCAAAAGAAACCAGAGGCCACTTGTGAACCTGACCTACACCGAAACCGCGGCAGCGAAGGCAAGTCTTGGCCAAGACTCATCCACCCGTAAGAGTTGTGCGTGCGGCTAAGTAACTGCTCCTCAGCGGTCCGGCTGCTGCCCCCAGACGGCACACAAGCAGCCCTCAACGCAGCCCTCCTACAGTCCCGCAGCAACCCCGACAGCGGGACTCCCCAGGCGGGAGATCGAGAAGAGACTCTGCCACACCGACAGGTTACCGGTCACGGCCAAGCGGTTCAACAGAGATAGTTGGCCCAGCAACACCTTTGTGAATTCTCACTTGGGACTCCATCCATGTTCACGATGCAACCCACTACAAAGAATTATTAGAACCCACCACAGATCATCACCGACGTCAGCAAAGTGGAAGCCAGGCAAAACAGCACGACATGTCATCGTCAGCGAACTGGCAGTATGCAGCGAACGTCTCCAAGCCAGTGGTCGTATCCTGAGCCCCTCAGGTTAAACTACAGGTGCCCGCTGAGAAGGTTCTGCTGCAATCAAAGTCACCAACCCAGGTGTGCTGCCATCCTGCCACCTGACTCTAGAGACTGATGGATCCTGTGGTAACTACTTAACTGTTTGTTTTATCCCCACAGGTTGGACTAACATTTTGTTTGTTCCTCAATAAAGTTGGGGAGGAATGTAGTATCCTGCGAGACACGTTCTAGTGTCCCGCAGAAAGTTGCCATACCAGCAACTCCCTCGAGGGCTGGGTACACTGCACCCCCAAACCCATCCATCACGGGTGCCACGAGTGACGTGGCCCCATCAATAAAAGGGCCCGGGTGCACGTGCTCAAGGCGAGTTACTGTCATACATCTCCTGGTGTCTGTGTCACTCATTACCGTAATGTGGGCATGAGGCCCAACATTACAGCACACTCTCTCCACAATTGTGTTTACTTCGGAAGATGGCGTATGAATACCTACAACTTGTGCTGGTTCTTGCTTGCGGCAAGGTGGCCATTACATGGATGGATCAGCACGTCCCTGAAGTGGAGCACTGGCATAGAAATGAAGAGGAATGGGCGTTAGTGGAGGAACTCCACATGAAACTAAGCAGGAGGGGCGAAAAAGTAGAGGGCAACATACACGCATGGAGGGCCCTGGGAGACAGACTCAAATCTCTGGAAGACGTTTTGTCCAGCCATGGTTCTACTGACATAGAAAACTAAACTCCAAATGAGAACAGTGTATGGAGTAAGATATGATTAGGCGGATATTCTGTTGTATCACAACTGCTAGCTCGCCCCCTGTGGATTAACAATGGTCGTTTATTAGTGTGGTTTTGTTCCCTTAACTACTGCATACTGTACAATTTGACTAATATTAAACACTGCACTGTTGGTTAGATTGAAACTGATAAAGTTTTAAAAAAAAGTTACATATGAATATTACCTGACTAGTCCCATTTTATTGCCATTTTAGACTTCTTGGGGCCAATTCAAGAAAGCATGTAAGAGTATGTGAAAGAGTACTACAGCAATACTACAGCACATTCTCCAAAATACCTTTAAGAGTGGGCTCCTTCAAGAAAAAAGTGTAACTGGATTTTTCATGTGCAAAATAAATGCTATCATCATTTTTATTTATTCCCAGTTATATTTTTCAGTGCATTCGGTTTTTTAGCAACCTGGAGTCTGGAGAGAGCTTCAGGATCGAACCGTGCTGTAAGGGGAAGCAACCTTTATGCTCAAAGTCAGAAGTGCCTCCACTTCTTTCATCTGCTAGGGCAGCATAAAGAGGCGTGGACATACCTGCTATACATCGCATGATGCTGGCCTGGCGCTTCTTAGCATGGCGCATGTTCCTTGTGATAAGAGCCTGCACTTCTTTCATCTGCTAAGAGCAGCATAAAGAGGCATAGACATGCCTGCTATATATAGCATGTAGCAGGCCTGGCGCTTCTTGGCATGGTGCATGTTCCTTGTGATACGGTGCCTGCACTTCTTTCCTCTGCTAAGGGCAGCATGAAGAGGAGTAGACATGCATGCCATACATCGCATGATGCACGACTGGTGCTTCTTAGCATGGTGCATGTTCCGTGTGATACGGTGCCTGCACTTCTTTCATCTGCTAAGGGCAGCATAAAGAGGCATGGGCATGCCTGCTATATATTGCATGTAGCAGGCCTGGCGCTTCTTAGCATGGTGCATGTTCCGCGTGATAGGGTGCCTGCACTTCTTTCATCTGCTAAGGACAGCATGAAGAGGCATGGACATACCTGCCATACATCGCATGATGAAGGACTGGCGCTTCGTAGCATGGTGCATGTTCCTTGTGATACGGTGCCTGCACTTCTTTCATCTGATAAGAGCAGCATGAAGAGGAGTAGACATGCCTGCTATACATAGCATGTAGCAGGCCTGGCGCTTCTTAGCATGGTGCATGTTCCGTGTGATAGAGTGCCTGCACTTCTTTCATCTGCTAAGGGCAGCATGAAGAGGCGTGGACATACCTGCTATACATAGCATGTAGAAGGCCTGGCGCTTCTTAGCATGGTGCATGTTCCATGTGATAGAGTGCCTGCACTTCTTTCATTTGCTAAAGACAGCATGAAGAGGCATAGACATACCTGCCATACATTGCATGATGCAGGACTGGCGCTTCGTAGCATGATGCATGTTCTGTGTGATAGAGTGCCTGCACTTCTTTCATCTGCTAAGAGCAGCATGAAGAGGAGTAGACATGCCTGCCATACATCGCATGATTCTGGACTGGCGCTTCTTAGCATGTTGCATGTTCCTTGTGATACGGTGCCTGCACTTCTTTCATCTGCTAAGGGCAGCATGAAGAGGAGTAGACATGCCTGCTATACATAGCATGTAGCAGGCCTGGCGCTTCTTAGCATGGTGCATGTTCTGTGTGATAGAGTGCCTGCACTTCTTTCATCTGCTAAGGACAGCATGAAGAGGCATGGACATACCTGCCATACATCGCATGATGCACGACTGGTGCTTCTTAGCATGGTGCATGTTCCGTGTGATAGAGTGCCTGCACTTCTTTCATCTGCTAAGGACAGCATGAAGAGGCATGGACATACCTGCCATACATCGCATGATGCACGACTGGTGCTTCTTAGCATGGTGCATGTTCCGTGTGATAGAGTGCCTGCACTTCTTTCATGTGCTAAGGGCAGCATAGAGAGGCATAGACATGCCTGCTATACATAGCATGTAGAAGGCCTGGCGCTTCTTAGCATGGTGCATGTTCCGTGTGATAGAGTGCCTGCACTTCTTTCATGTGCTAAGGGCAGCATAGAGAGGCATAGACATGCCTGCTATACATAGCATGTAGAAGGCCTGGCGCTTCTTAGCATGGTGCATGTTCCATGTGATAGAGTGCCTGCACTTCTTTCATCTGCTAAGGACAGCATGAAGAGGCATGAGCATACCTGCCATACATAGCACGATGCAGGATTGGCGCTTCTTAGCATGGTGCATGTTCCGCGTGATAGGGTGCCTGCACTTCTTTCATGTGCTAAGGGCAGCATAGAGAGGCATAGACATGCCTGCTATACATAGCATGTAGCAGGCCTGGCGCTTCTTAGCATGGTGCATGTTCCGCGTCATAGGGTGCCTGCACTTCTTTCATCTGCTAAGGACAGCATGAAGAGGCATGGACATACCTGCCATACATCGCATGATGAAGGACTGGCGCTTCGTAGCATGGTGCATGTTCCTTGTGATACGGTGCCTGCACTTCTTTCATCTGATAAGGGCAGCATGAAGAGGAGTAGACATGCCTGCTATACATAGCATGTAGCAGGCCTGGCGCTTCTTAGCATGGTGCATGTTCCGTGTGATAGAGTGCCTGCACTTCTTTCATCTGCTAAGGGCAGCATGAAGAGGCGTGGACATACCTGCTATACATAGCATGTAGCAGGCCTGGCGCTTCTTAGCATGGTGCATGTTCCGTGTGATAGAGTGCCTGCACTTCTTTCATTTGCTAAAGACAGCATGAAGAGGCATAGACATACCTGCCATACATTGCATGATGCAGGACTGGCGCTTCGTAGCATGATGCATGTTCTGTGTGATAGAGTGCCTGCACTTCTTTCATCTGCTAAGAGCAGCATGAAGAGGAGTAGACATGCCTGCCATACATCGCATGATTCTGGACTGGCGCTTCTTAGCATGTTGCATGTTCCTTGTGATACGGTGCCTGCACTTCTTTCATCTGCTAAGGGCAGCATGAAGAGGAGTAGACATGCCTGCTATACATAGCATGTAGCAGGCCTGGCGCTTCTTAGCATGGTGCATGTTCCGTGTGATAGAGTGCCTGCACTTCTTTCATCTGCTAAGGACAGCATGAAGAGGCGTGGACATACCTGCCATACATCGCATGATGCACGACTGGTGCTTCTTAGCATGGTGCTTGTTCCGTGTGATAGAGTGCCTGCACTTCTTTCATGTGCTAAGGGCAGCATAGAGAGGCATAGACATGCCTGCTATACATAGCATGTAGAAGGCCTGGCGCTTCTTAGCATGGTGCATGTTCCGCGTGATAGGGTGCCTGCACTTCTTTCATCTGCTAAGGACAGCATGAAGAGGCATGGACGTACCTGCCATACATCACATGATGCAGGACTGGCGCTTCGTAGCATGGTGCATGTTCCGTGTGATAGAGTGCCTGCACTTCTTTCATGTGCTAAGGGAAGCATAAGGAGGCATAGAAATACCTGCTATACATAGCATGTAGCAGGCCTGGCGCTTCGTAGCATGGTGCATGTTCCTTGTGATAGAGTGCCTGCACTCCTTTTTCCATTTCAAGCACAGGCTAATGCATCACCAAGTTGGATACACTGACTCGACTCATTAAAAACCCAGCGAGCTGTCCTCCCATGAGGGCACTCTAACCCAGAAAACAGTAGGAAGACGAGCTGAGGCAGCCTGTGTGCCAGTGCGCGTTCACGCCATGCACTTTGTGCTTGCTCTTTCCTGGAAACCATATTGCTAGGCAACACTCAGCACATCCACTGAAGTGTGCTGAGACATCAAAGACTGAGGGTTGTGATGACTGCAGAAGTGCAAGAATGGTGGTAAAAAGCAACAATCGGAGACAAACGCACCCACACTAGTGTTGTTTGAGGTAACCAAGATGAGAGCTGTGTGCACAGCTTCTTTCACTCAAGTTGACAAGCTGGGCACTTCAGCACACTTACCTGTGGCGGTAGGGAGCCGCGGGGGGAGCAGCCAGGAAGGACCCTTTGCCTGCCCAGCCGTGAGGGAAACGGCCAACGTGACCAGGGACGCTCCGTGAGCGCCAGGAACCACAGTTCCCAGCAGCCCCGGCACCCGGCGCGCTCGTGACGCTCCTGCTGCGCCTGGAGGCGCCACAAGAACGCGGAGCACCGAGCGTGCCTGGGGGCACTTCAGCACACTTACCTGTGGCGGTAGGGAGCCGCGGGGGGAGCAGCCAGGAAGGACCCTTTGCCTGCCCAGCCGTGAGGGAAACGGCCAACGTGACCAGGGACGCTCCGTGAGCGCCAGGAACCACAGTTCCCAGCAGCCCCGGCACCCGGCGCGCTCGTGACGCTCCCGCTGCGCCTGGAGGCGCCACAAGAACGCGGAGCACCGAGCGCGCCTGGGGGCACTTCAGCACACTTACCTGTGGCGGTAGGGAGCCGCGGGGGGAGCAGCCAGGAAGGACCCTTTGCCTGCCCAGCCGTGAGGGAAACGGCCAACGTGACCAGGGACGCTCCGTGAGCGCCAGGAACCACAGTTCCCAGCAGCCCCGGCACCCGGCGCGCTCGTGACGCTCCCGCTGCGCCTGGAGGCGCCACAAGAACGCGGAACACCTCCCGTCCCGCGGGACGCGCGCGGGACGGCGCCGGGCTAAGCCCGGGCAAAGGGCGGGCCCTCTGTGGCCCTCAGAGGCACAAAGAGGCCGGGACGGGCCACCACCCTTATTACCCTGTTACAGCAAAGAGGTACTGTGATTCCCCTTACCATCTCTATTTAGCCCACTGTTTGCTATTTAGCATTATACCATGTCTATCTGGGACGAGCTTAATGCCATGTGTGGAACCTAATATACCCCCGACCTTTTACCCCCCATAAGCACAGACAACAACCTACATCTCGCTTACGACACCCTGCAGATGTCACCTCTGTCTGTTAATAAACTCCAATCTCCACTTATAGCACTACCGGGTGGGCAGAACACCAAAAGAAAGACCGATGATGCCATCAACACTGGAAAGCCACCCAAAACTCCTAAACTATGCCCCAGTCCCTCTCAGCACCACTCCAATGTTACCTCTGTGTCAGGGGATATGGAGCTTGGAAAAAAGGAAAACTCCCCATCATCCCCCCAACCAACTTTATTGGCCCAGCTCGAGCATTTATTAATCTCCCTAATTTCTCCATTGGTGGAAAAAATCAACGATCTGGGGGATAGGATATCTAACATTGAACTGATAGTTAAAACACATATCCCACCAGGAACTAAACCAGCATCATCAAACCCTCCGTTCCCCCTCCTTGTCCGGGAAAAACCAAATCTGAACTCCCGCAGGAATGCGCATTCTCAAACTTTATCGTTGGCCCAAACAAACCACACTCAGGTGAAAAATGAACCTATTAGAATGCCACGAATAAATTTACCTCCCGAAGCCGCCCCCTATGTGACTGTTGTCTCCGGGATTCCACCTCTAACCCACGGAAAAGTTGAAACACGCCAAGACTTACTACACAATGCCATGCATTGGTTACAGACTAATAGACCCCTGCCACCTGACCTAGACGGGGGGATCGTAAGTGTTAGGAGGGTGGGGTGGTTGGGCACTTTGCCAAAAGACATTCCAGGGGACTTGGTCCTAATTAGGTTCAAGCAAAGGAAAACAACCCCTTACTTACGTTCCTGCAAGTATAAACAGGGGGATGGCCCAATTCGTATCTGGGACTTACATGACTTTTATCCGAGCTTTGCACCCACCCAGATATCAAGAACACAAGGGCCCAGGAAAACTTTAGATCGATATGGGACATAACAATTATTGCTATTTTTAATTTGTTGTTTTTAAATGTAGTTTCTAAATAGTTCCCTTATCAGTGATTTTTAACCTCCTACTGAGTATTGGATGACTTCTTTTAACTGAAATCGCTTCTTGTCTTTCATTATAATGCTTTTTTAAATTTTCTATAATAATGTATGCTTATGCTTATATGATATTTCTTCTGAATATCGAATAAAGCTTATTTTGAACCTTTGAACCTTTTGACAAGCTGGGAGCAGACGGAAGCACTGCAGATGAAATTGTCTGAGATGTAGGTTCAGATTGAGGAGTGTTGGTCATTGTGTTTTTTTACACCACGCCTACTGTGACAGAGGACAAAGTTCTTCCTTCTATGTTCACTGCTGTGCAGCGTTGTCTCGTTATACCCCCTTCCGCCTCTATGTGCTCCGAGGCAGCCATCAAAAGATGGAAGAGGAGCTTTAAAAAAATACATACATAAATACAGACATTCATACAAAGGCCATTTCAACATCACAAAATCTAAAGAATTAAAAAGTGATTGGAGATAAATATGGTACGACAATCCTGAGTTTCTCGCTCTTAGATCCGTGCTGGGACACGAGCCCTTTAACTGAGGAGAAACATGTGTGTGTGTGCCTGCCCATGACAAACATGACGTCTGCCTCTGCTCCTTACTAGGTGGGCCTGGCACAGTGATGCTGCCTCCTTTTTAATCTCTTCTTCATAATTGCAGCCTTTTTCTAGAGACACTGTATTTTATGAATCACACTGCTTTGCCCAGGCATTTTTGAATATTCTGTCCTTAAATTCGGGTCCCTGGGTGACGTTGTTGTTTTTTTCCACTTCAGGATGGCAGTTAGCAGTGTAGCTGTTTCTTCATTTCCCGATGTGCCAACCAGCCTTCTTAGACAAGCCCACAGTGTGGACATGTAGTGAACGTACCAAAGGCAAGCCCTTCTGTGCCCGTCCACACCCTCTTGCTCCCAGCACCCAGACACTATGCCCCTCGGTCGACGGGTATGCCTGTGTATCACTCTGCCACAGGTGTCTGCTTGTTATGCCTTCTGTTGCCTACTTTAGAGGCAGATACCCTTGCTCTTTTAAAATATCTAAAACATTTACATGTTTCTTTCCTCACTCCCATCAGACCTAGCTCAATACAAAGAAATGGTCGGTCATCACTCGATGCCTGTTTGGAAAAGACATAGATGTCAGGTCTGTGCGACATCGCGCATAGATCTGCGATTCTTAAAACTGAACAGATTCTTCATCCCCTTGCTTATTATGGAGACTCAGTTTTTAAAGAAGCTCATGCCTAACATGCTGCGCTATGACTGCCCTAACATACGTGACATGGGTGTGGCTCTTATCTACTTTTCCTCCTTGGCCATCTCTGCTATTTCCTGCTTCATCTGGCATTGAGTCATTTGCAATCACTTTAAATTCTCCACACCATATTGCCAAATTTCTTTTGATCTACCACACCCCCAATTGTCCTGCGGGTAAGCTAGAAACTTTAACTGAAGATATTGGTTGTTTTTGCCTAACTAAGCAAAATATAGTCATTCTGGTAGATCTGAATTTGTGGTCAGAAAGCACTTCTGGGCCTTGGGTCAAATAAAAAAATCATATGGATATGTTCAGCCTCATTCTGGTGTCCTCCCAACCTACCCATGAACAAGGCCACCTTCTGGATCGGGCATTTACTGACCTTGCAAAACTATTATGTGCCCCGGCATTCCCATTTAATTTCCTTCAATTTCCCCATTTCAGGCCTGCTCACCTCTACAGCACCGGGCAAAAACTGCTAGTAGATATGGGAAGGCAGCCCACCAGAAACCTATCAGGAATCATTTCTGCTCTTCTGATATTGACATTACTCCCACTTGTCCGTAAGTTTGTCTGTCTAATTTTACAGATTTCCTTACTAGTTGCCTGGACGCTATTACCCTGCTACTAAGAAAGGGTCTATTCATAAGCATAATAGGAAGAATTCCTGGTTTATGCTGGAATTATCCAGACTGAAGCTAGTTATGCAACAGGCCCAGGGAAACGTATGAAAATTCAGAGCTCAGGCAAATCTACACCCAGGCATTGGAACTCTACAAAGGAACAATTAAAAAGGTCAACTTGACTTATTGCAACCCCTCAAACTCTCAGTCACCTAACTTTGCAAAAGGGCTCTTCAATATCATAAATGATTTAAAGGAACCTCAAGCCTTCACCACATATGCAGGATATTTTACATCTGGCTGCTAGTGGAACCAAACATTTTCTGAAATTAAATTTAGCCAAACCTCAATTTGTATTATTTCCCAGTGATGCAGCCATTGCACAAAATCTCTCTTGGCCCTGTCTCAAAGCCCCCTTGGACTGTTGTAGCTACCATAGGGCATAGCCTGGGCATTCTTATGGATTCCACCAGCGCACCAACAAACTGGCTTCCACATGCTTTTTCTACCTCAAGACCATCCGTGATGTCTTTCCATTTGTGGATAAGAGCCATCACATAACTATAATAAATGCCATTTTCTGATCCTGCATCGACTATGGAAATTCCATTCTCCTTAATGCATCAGCGAAAATGATAACTCAGCTACAGATCATCCATAATTCCACAGCCCACTTCATCTACAGCATATCAAAGCACACCCACAATTCCCTCTTTATGAGCCAACTTCACTGTCTGCCGGTGCACCAAAGAGTTTTATTCAAGGTCATGATCATTGTTAACCACTCTATCTAGCTACCAATCATCATACTTTATTGCCTCTAAATTTGAGTGGTACAAAAACTCAAGCTATCTGAGATCCAAAACCAAACTACTGTTTAAAATTCTCAAAACTAGAATTGTTTTGGGGACCAAGCTCTCTGTCGCTGCAGCATGGGTATACAACTCCTGGACCTTTGCTCTATGATCTGACTCTGCCTTTGGCTTTCTCTCTTTATACATCATGCAAAGACTTCACTTCCCCACTTACTGCATCCTTTCACAGTCTTCATAGTTGAAACCAGGTTCCTCAGTGCCAGGAAACTATGGTGTAGCCAAGTACAAAACTATAAAGGATGAAATTTGTGATGGATAAAACACAATTCGAGCAGTGTAAAAGAAAATGTTATGGTGCTTGTTGTAAAGATTTGTTTGGTCAGAAACCTGATTTATCTCCTGCATTGTGTTAGGGATACACAATCAGTTTAAAACAGAATGCGACATAATATAGCTTGCTGGCAACACCGCTTCAGTGGCTCTATGTCGGGGTGGACACATCATGGTGCTGAAGGCATTCTTTGGAGTGTTGGTAACACAAGCAACAGGAGCACACACAAGGACCACACAGGATTTATGGTGTGAGGATTCAGTAAGTTACTGGTTTAGCTGGGAGTTGGATTTCTGAACAAAAAGGTAGGGTCTGAGGACCACCAATGTGGCACTTCCTTTCAGCACCCAAACCATTGAGGGTGGTGACCCTATGCTAAACACTGCACAGAGTGTAAAGATGTGGGTCCTCAGAAAGCACAAGGGTTGATCGGGGAATCAAACAAAAGTGAACAAACTACATAAACATTGGCACAAAAAGGGATTGTGCTCCCAAGACAGAGTCAGACACACATTTGCCTGCAATTGTAGATGGATTTTGCAGAGACTCCTTCTCTCTCTGATGCATAAAGCTGTCTTCTTCTCCTCTCTGTGAGTTTGTCCTTCTTCATTACAGAAGAAATCGAAATAGAGCTATCTCACTAAACGCTGAGGTGGGATAGGCCTAATGGTCTGGACTGCCAAGTAGTTTAAGCAATTCCCTGATACAGAAAATGAATGTTTTGTCTAACCTATCAATCTCATGATTTTAGTCTGTCTTTGATTTACAGCTTGCATCACATAATTATTTAAAGCATTTGGTGATTCAGAGTCTCATGGATAATTGATTTGATGCCAATTATTAAACTGGGATGAAGAATATTCTTTATGCCCTAACACTTGTTAATCCGGTCTCTTAACGGACTCATTCAGCAGGTCACCTAATTGATCCTATTATGTGCTCAAGTTCATAGTTAGATGTTGATGGTCCATGCCTTTTTCATGGTCTGAGCACCATGCTATGTACCTTAATATTCACTAAAACTATGCATGTTACAGCAAATCAACCCAATACTAGATAATACTTCTGTCACTGGGACATCCTCACTGATCCTCATTGCATTCTAAGATTAGTGAATGTCCATCTCATAGAAGCCTTGAACAGTATGATATGCCTCAAACCTTCAAATCAACACGTTACTTACCTACAATTAATATTGGCCAAACGTAAGCTTCAAGAGCATGAAGGAATCTGAAGGCCTAAGTGTGGTCTGGTAGCTAAATAAAACTACAAGATTAACTAAAATGTCCAAAAATTATTTTGTCAATGTTCTCCATGACAAACATATCTAAAGAACTTTTTTAGATCCCTGGGGAACTTTCCAACCCAAATGTCTCAGATTTCTTAAGCCAACCTTCGCTTTATTTGCGTGAATTCTTGGATAATTTCTTGAAATAAAGTAGAAAAGATAAGGATTGAGATTCAGCTGGATGCTTCTCCTCATATCTCTCTTCCAGCTGGCCAACCAATAAATCTGTGTCATTCAAGAGAAAGCCACTTTTCATAAGCCACGTCCATAAAGTCATGCTTTGGGATTCAAGATATGTTCTTCTCCTTCTCCTTCAAAGACCCAACTCTTTTTGATATATTGACTGGTTTACAGCTTCCATTCATAGCTAAAATATATCCATTCCTCTAAAAACGTAGTTGATGGACTCCTCAGATACTGGTAACCTCTGGATTGCTTCCCAACTTTCTTTACTGGTTAACATTCTGGTTAGAAGAGTCACTGCTCAAAAACAGGTTCTTGCTGAATCAGCAAGCACATTAAAGTCCTTTTAGGCCTAGTTCCACATTAACAACCATCTGTGGTACTATTGTCATATTGATAGTGGATGATCTGAGATGGCGAATGAATAATGGTAGTGTCAAAGCACCTTTCTCTTCAACTTGTTTTTTGACCCTGTTGAACATTCCCTGCTTCTTGCATGCCTGACCAAGCATGGAAGCACTCAGACTGCTTCTTTCTGGCTGGGGTAAGTGGTATAGCCTTGACAGTCGGCAGAACTTCCCACCAAAATACACTAGAATTATGTACGTTGAGAAAATCAAATTTCAGACTTGAAAGATCAATGCAACAACTGCACAGAATCGATATTGCAAAAGGCATATGCCAAATAACAAAACAGCCAAACAATGGCGTTCTACAAATGTGAATGATGGGATGGAGTCCTGATGTCTCTCGCACAGCAAAGGGAGAAGGTGGTCACAGTGGAATGCAAACATAGGACTGCAACCAGCCCCTTTTGTAAATAAATGCCCCAAGTACAGCACCACACCAGTCAGCAAGTGGCACTGAGAGAGGAAACCTCATCACTTTAAACCAATATTAGAACGTTTCAGAGAAACCGATATTGAACGGAAATGTGGCATAGGTGGCAATCAAATTTTGCAGTGTGTTTGACGGTGCCTGTGTTTTATCACTTTGTTTAGTCCATTCAGGTGTTTGTATTCAATGCGGTATTATTAGTCAGATGTACAAAATACATTTTCCTAAAAAGTGGCCAAAACCAACTATTTGCAACTGGACTTTAATTTTCAGATGTGCCCTATGTACTAACAGGTCTCATATTCCAGTCACAGGGGGCCCCAGGATAACCTGTCTATTAATATGAATTAGGCATATGGTAAATGGCCTGCAAGGAAGGAACAGCAGACCATCCCTATATCATCATCCACAAAGAGGATATGTTTTAAAACAGCCCAAATTCCATTAAGTTACCAATTCTGCTTTAAAAAAAATCTAATTCCTTTTTAGCAACACCACATCAGGTGGAGGGTGCTCTTCTGAGACTGGGATATCTTCCCCTTGGCAAATCTGTTACCACCTCCATTGAGGAGTTGATAACTTTTCAACAGGTTTCAACAGCAACTTCAGTGGCAAACTTTTAATACATACCATTCCAAATCACATTTAGGACCGGACACGTATTTCATGTCCCTTTCTAATTGCGATTCGAAATGGATTAGTAAGCCCGTTTAGTAGGTCGGAATGCTTTTCTGTCCAGCAAAATGGGTTTGGCAATTAGAAAAAAGCCATTTTTCGGTTGCAAAGCTAGTAAATTTGCAAACTGCAGGGTTTGAGGCCACAAAGTGGCTTTGTACTTTTGGCTTTATATTTCTTGACCAAGAGTAAGTGCCCAAAGCCAAGAGTGTGTTCATGCACATAAGATAATTTACCATGAATCGCAGTTTCCTTATTTAATTGATAGGATAATCATCTTTGTTTAGGAGTTACACATTTGTTTCTGACCAAAGTTCCAATATGAATTGTTTACCCTATTCTGCCTTTAATAATGGAGAATTAGATTTTAAAGGTGGTCATGATCCACAAATAAAGGAAAGGTGTATCTATCAAGGAGCCCTATAGCTTCTAAGATGTGAGACAACAACTATGAGAAGTGTTTTGCACTTCAGGATTCAGAGCTCCTTCTATAAGACTATACAGTGCTACTTCAAAGGTCGTACGCAAATACCTATTTTAGAGGCCCTGATTTAAAACAGTGGTGTTAGAATTACATGGAAACAGAAGTCAAACTGAAATGTCAGCCGACGTACATAGAAGAAATGGAATAAATTGGGAAATATTTGCAGGGGAGGGAATTTGTCCCTTTTTATCCCCACCAGACTCTATCTGTTTAGCAAGCTTGTAGAAAAAAGTAGCTAGTCTACACATTGAATTTTAAATACAGTGCAACCCATTGGCTATTGAGAAAAACTCCAAGTCAAGATTCAGAATAAACTTATTTTTATTACAGATTCATAGTCTGCGTAATATAAATCAATCTCAAAAAGTAACATAACAATATAGGATTATTAAAGGGCTACCAGCTTTGTGAACGAAATGTATTCTCAACAGGAAATGACCAATGAGAACATCAGCGATGATAGTACAGAGCAATAAAACCACAACAGAATTAAAAGATAGAAAAAGTTTGACCTTCCAATCTAAAATGCACCAAGATCTCTAGACCTACAATTACTATTCTATAACAGCTAAACTGTGCTCTAATTCAGTTAATATAGTGGAAAGAGAAAGGTGTTAGCATAAAACTTCAGTAGAAGTTTCATAATACAGTATCTTATAGCATAAAGCCTTACAATAGAAATATAGGGCAGAGAGGTAAAACCTCTCCTAAGTCTCAGCATATTGTGCTAAATACCACCACAAGCATTGCCTCGTTATACTCCTGAAAACACTCCTAAATTATCCCTCAAGACCCAATTAAGGTCTAATTTCATAGAATATTTCCTTTCACATGACCTAATCAAAATTCTTTCTCTTCAAATATATGGCTTCAAAAACAAGTTGATAGCTCTACTTGTTACTTTCACATATCTTTAGTTGACCTAAGATTTATGCTTTCATGCTCTACAGACAGTAAGTCTCCCATCTGATCGTAACTTTGTTCACCCTTCACTCCCGTCACACAACCTTATCAACATTGCACAATCTAGCCTTCTTTCCCATCCTTGAGTCCTTGTACCAGGCGCCTAAAAGAAAGAAAACACACTACAAGTGATATTTTCAAAGCCAGAATGTAAAAATCATCCTTACTAAAAGATGTATCTTTAGATTCTGAGTTCAGGCATACTAAACTCCATTTTCCTATCTTGTTCCCATGGGCAGTTATACTTATAGGATGTTATAAGTAAACTTGCCGTTCTATGCTATGGGACAGATAGTCTTTGAATAGTGTAAAACAAAATTGGTAGTATTTCATTATCAGTACATGCTGCATACATCAGGACATGACCTACCCTTCACATACACTGCACCCTGCCCACAGGGGTACCTTGGGCCTACCTTAGGGTGACTCGCATATAAGAAAAGGGAAGGTTAGGGCCTGGCAAGTGGGTGCACTTGCCAGGTTGACATGGCAGTACTAAATTCCACACAGATAAGGCAATGGCAGGCCTGAGACACTTTTGCAACCATGCTTGTGTGGGTGGTACTATCAGTGCTGCAAGCCCACTAGCAGCATTTGGTTTACAGACCCCGGAACACACAGTGCATTGTACTAGGGACTTAGATGTAAATCCAGTAAGCCATTTATGGACACACTAATCCATGACAACAATATACAGTGGGAGCACTTGCAAAGTGCCCAAAGCTTCTAGACCAGAAGAAACGAAGTCCAAACACATTGTAGGAATACAGGAGGCAAAGGCAAAAAATACAGGGGAAACCCCCACCGAGGATTCCAGGTCTAACACACCCCATCCAAAACAACGTTTGTGTTAAAGGTTAAACATTGTAAAATCCAAATGCTTAAGGCCTTTGGTATTCTTCAATACATTTTATAACAAAATAAGGCTAACACATGTACAACCAATTTTATGGAATAAATGCATGTCACATATAGGTCCATTACATAACAAAACAAAAACATTTCTCATAAATGAATAAATAAACCTTAACTCTTTATTATTAAAAAAGAACAATTGCAACATGCATATAAAAAAAGTTGTGATTACAGTACATGTGCACATTACATGTAACTTTAAGGTTGCTGTTCTCTCATGGATCACACGAGTTGCTGGCACTACAGCAAGAGTAGCATCTTGGTTACAAATTAATGTGTATTTCAACATTACAATGAAAACAGTCATTGTGAGGCAAACAGTGGAAGATATGTCAATAGACTGCATAGTATTAATTACTTGGGGTAGCCAGAGATCCCTGGGCTCTAACATAGAAAACAGAGCTATCACCAGGTTACACAAATCATACAGGTGTAAGCTTTACACAGATTTCAATAATGCTGAAGGCTCATGCAGGAAAGCTACTCTTTGCTTTCACATATCTTTCATGCTCAGGCAATCATTCTTCAGGCTCAAGGGGTCTTAGTAGGCTTATGCCTCGGAGCTTTGTCTCTGGCTGCAGAGATTATACAGACTCATATTTCAGCAAAGATACAGCAATGCGACACTGATAGGAAAGCTGCCTCCAAGATTACACACATACTACAGGCTCAGGTAACAATTCTTCAGCCATCACCCTTGTTAGGCTACTAAGTCAGCCACTCAGTTACATGGATTTAACAGTCTAAGGTCATATGCCAATGAATTATACGCAGATTTCAGTATAGGCTTTACACATAAAAACTTTACTTTCTCATACCTCACTGGTCCTAGTGTCTCATCGTCTTGTTGTTATACCTCATCCCACAAAGATTTTATAGGTTCAGACTCATTCTTGCACAGCTGTCCTCCAGTGCTCAGTTACCTGACAACAGATTTGTTGCTCAGATTACATTAGTAGCTTATTAAAGCTCGGGCCCTCATAGGAACATATTAAAGTGGGAGGTTGACTCATTTTCATCAGCGTGCATGAGATGCTACAGAGCCAGTGCTTGCAGCGAGAATGCGTGCCTGTCCTTCCATAACAAAGAAAACACCAAGACACCTGAGCCATCAAATTTATCAAACAAGTCGTTCTTCACTCCTACATCCCAAATGGTTCCTAAACAAAGTTTGGCATTCAAACAGGCCGTTCTTTTCTCACTCAAGCGGTTAGGTAAACAAAAAAACTTTTACAAAAGGAACATCACGAAAGACCAACAGTTAGCAATCAAACAACTCAGTGAAGACACATCAATAGTGGTGAAGCCGGCCGACAAAGGGGGCGCCCTAGTGGTATGGCAGAAAGAGAAATATGTAGAAGAAGCTAACAGCCAAATTGGTAATACAGAATGGTATAGGAAGCTAACTGAAGATCCGTCTAACATGATACAAAACGAGATACAAATCAAGTTAAAAGAAGGACTGGATGAGGGCATATTAGGCCCAAAGGAATTTGATTACTTGAACAAGAAAAACCACGTGTTCCAGTAATTTATTTTCTACCAAAGGTGCACAAAAACACACAGAACCCACCCGGAAGGCGATAGTCTCCGGGTGCGAGTTAATCCTTGAGCCGATTGCAAAGTATGTAGACGTATTCCTAAAGCCATTCATGAGTGAGGTCAAGTTACATATTAAAGACACAGCTGACTTCATCAATAAAATTGAAAATTTACCTTTTGATGATCATAATGAGTTGATGGTGGCATTTGACGTCAACTCATTATACACACAAATCCCCCAAGAAGAGGGACTAGAAGCTATCGAGTTCTTTCTGGACACAAGGCCCAAACCTCAAGGAGTCCCCACCAAATTCATAATCGAGCTGGCCAGCTTAGCACTAAAACTGAACTTTTTCAGATTCATGGATACCTTCTACATGCAGGTGAAGGGGACCACCATGGGGCGTCCTTATGCTCTGAAGATGGCGGTCCTCTTCATGGCCCTGTATGAGGAGCGATTCATTTATCAGAATAACCCGTATAGCGAACACATCGTAAGATGGCATCGCTATATTGATGACGTCTGGTGCCAGTGTAGAGGCATTGAGTCACAAATGACTCAGTTCCATGACTGGTTGTACAACAGGCACCCAGACATAAAATTCAGTATGACCCACAGCAATTCACGTTTAACATTCCTTGATGTGGAAGTCTTCCATCAGAACAATGAGTTGGTAACCACTTTACATCGCAAACAGACAGACAAAAACACCATCCTCCATTACCGGAGCTTCTACCCACAGAGCCTAAAAAAGAATCTACCATACAGTCAGCTGTTGCGGATCAGACACAAATGATCTAGAAAAGAGGATTACCTGATACATGCAGAGACCCTGTGTGAACAGCTAAGAAAAAGAGGGTACCCCAAAAAAATGTTAAAACATGCAACCAAGCGTGCGTGGTTTACACCCAGAGAAGTGTTACTAACAAAAAAAGATAAAAAACCACTTGAACAATTGGTGTGTATCTCTACTTATGGCCCACTTACTAACAAATTCAAATCCGTTGTCCTAAAAAATTGGCATTTGTTGTCCAACCTTGAAATTCCATTTGCCAAACCTATGTTCGCACTTAAAAAGAACAAGAACATAGGACAACAAATAATTAGGGCAGACTTGGGCATCTCCAAAGTTAAAAGTGACCTACGCACCTTATGGAAACTAAATCCAGTGACAGGCCACCACAAATGTGGTACCTGCATATCGTGTGCCAGCACTATTGAAGGCACCACGTTTGAACATAATACCATTAAATGGACCCACAACGAATTTACAAATTGTAAGAGCAAAAACATCGTTTATGTAATAGTTTGTCCATGCGACAAACTCTACATTGGGAAAACAAATCAACAAATCACACAAAGATTGGCCCAACACCGTTCAAGAATCAAACAAAAAGTACTGAACGCACCAATGGTTCAGCATTTCATTGACCTCGGACACACAGAAAGAGATTTAAGATGGTCCGTATTATCAGGAATAAAGGCTTCTCCACGTGGAGGTAATGTGGAATCATTATTGCTAAAAAGAGAAGCTTATCTGATTATGAAATATGACTGCGTGAGCGTAGGTCTGAACGAATATGGAGAATGCTAAAACGGGTAAATGGGTCAAATGTAACACGACCACAGATTAAATATGCCCCAAAACTACTTGCACTGCAATGAACAGCAAACTCACATATCGATTGAACCTTTGGACTACATGACCCACAATCACCGGATCACATGTCTGAATTTAAAACTATCACGTGACTCCAACAAACACTGACTCGAGCTAGAATCTGGCAGACGAAAGCGGCTCAACATGAATATTGCAGGTAATGTTGCCCCTGATTGAAAATACTGAGTGCCGCGCGTGGCAAACAAGTCCCCTAACTTGATCTCTCTCAACTTTTTAGTGCAAGAGGCAATTTAGATACACAGAAAAAAGGCGGCGCCCTTCTTTAAACGACAATTCTGCGTGCCACGTTCATACTGAAAACTCCAAGTAAGTCAAAGCTAATCACAAAAACCTTTGGCGATATGAATAAATAAATAGATCCCTTAGCTAAAACCACTCTACTTTAATGTTACAGAATCCGGTGACCCCCCTGCACAAGCTGCAAAAATTGTAGACCAGATGACATGTACAGACCTAAATGAAACCCATTAAAAATGTAAGTTACATCGTAGATAATTCTCGAATACAAAACAACTTGTGACACAATGTTCCCAAAGATAAAAGAAAAAAGATACAATTGTTGTGTTTTACATTGTAGAACAAAGCCAAAACCCAGTCAAGAGTCTGAACTAACAAGAATAGACTCGCACACACACCATAGGAAGGTAAAAATAAGCGTTAATAAATTCCTACCAGTGACACTATATTTGAAGGTCCCACACTAAAGTATGTCCCCCGCTTATCTTCATACAGGTACCCAACTTAAAGCCCTGAAGAAAAGCCCGATAAATGAGATATGGGCTTGGAAACGCGTCAGCTTTTACACATTCGTCGTAATCACGAATGCTTTTCCCGCAAAAGGCCTTAGAATGCTTCCATGAATGCAATGGAATAAAATATGCATACTAAGCCTAATGCCTTTGCGTGACCAGGTCAAAATTAGAGTAAAACTTCAACACGTAGGCCTGTTCGAATTAGTTGGTAGGGTACAACCGTGAAGCTTGATAAAGATGTTGTTTGGCAAATGTATTTTTTAATGGATAAACGTAATTCAATGTTTTTGTATTCTAAAAAGTGTTCACAGTAAATGTAAATATATGTCTTTTTGTATGGCAACGAGCAAACCTCAGACCTTTTACAAAAACCTCAAAAGAATGTGTTGAAACTTGTATCATTTAAAAAAAAGTGTATATAGCACCCAAGGATTAATTACCTTAGGGTGAGATTCTGCTCAAAATAAAAAAGCGGCAGAACAAAACAGTGACCGGGTCCTTTTTCTTCAAACTGTCCTCAGCAGCATGCACTCCAATATATAATGCAGCACAGGCTGCTGCACTACATCGGTGTTGGGTAGCAGAGAAGCACTGGAAGGTTTTGTTTTAGTCCACCAAAGTATGTGTACCTGATAAAGGGAACACCGTACATCATAGCCAGGTGAATGTTGCTACTGGAATCTTCAGACCTGCTCTTGGAATCTATGGCATGGCGTTCTTGTTGAAATACTAATATCTTCCTCCTTAAACTAATGTATAGGTCTGTGTCATGAGCATAATTAACACGTTACAGTTTATGAGTGTTGACGAGCAAGTATAGTAATAATATATCAAAGAAGATTATCGCACTCTAGAAATGACAGCGGCACAGTGAGCTGACATCCTTGGGATCTACCCCAATCGCAATTTAAGTGTCACAGCAAGTCTGGATTATTGATCCTTGCGGAGCGTAATAAACCATACGTTGCGCTAAAAGACCTACGAGGAGAACATGCCACATGCAAAATGATGCATCAAAACATGGCGAGGTTATTATTTTCTATCGAAGATCTATCACAGAATAATTTACATTGCAACTATATTTTCTAACTCCTAGTTTTATGCATCCTTACCACGTCTAGAATCTACATAAAATATTATCAGGACATCTTCCCTGGATATAATTTTGCTGTTGTGTGACAGGCTTTAAATTATCCTCTTAAATTCAGTCTCTTTCAGAAAAATAGTGGATTCTTTTAAAAGCCATGAAACTTTCTGTCACCTTATCAGGCAAACAATTAATCTATCAATACTAAAACCTAATATCACTCCCAAGTTTTGAGGTAGGAACTGTGTACTCCACCTCTTGAAGACAATAGCTTGAATACTTCTCACTATCTCTTTCCAGAGAGAGTTGAGGGCTTAAATCATCTATAACTCCCCAACTAAAATAGTCTGAAACTTGCTAAACATTCAGCTCGAGTTTATTACTGATCTGTTTACCAGTTCGTCAGCAAACTGGATAGAGGATTAATTTTCAAGGGGTACAGTTTCCACATATTGACATCTCATGCAGTAGGTCTGGCAGCCTCAGGTTATGAGATATGATGCATAATAAACTACCTTTTATCCTTTTTTGATGTCCTGAAAACAAATGAGAGTCACACTGAACACCAGGTACAGTCTGTTGAAAACCAAAACCTATGGTGGTATCTTCATCCCTAAGCCATGCATCCTCTCCTCAGTTTATGTCCCCTGCTGTTCAGCCAGTGTGATGTAATTAGAATGCTGATGTGTGCCTGGAAGAGTGAATATCAGTTGAAGTGCAGGGCTGAGAAGCAAGGATGCTTCTCTTGGTGGGGCTTTCCTGATACCTTTTTCCCATCTTCTACCTGTAACCCGAGACTCTTATTCTAAAGAATAAAGCATCCTGTTATCACCTACACTACTGGTGACCCTGAATCTTTATTTACCACACCTATATTCCAAATACATCACAACTAGACATAACAAAAACCATAAAGAGGATGCTACTCTCACCCAATCATAGAATGTTTAAAGCAAGTTCATGATCAATGAGAACCTACTCTACATAAATTGTAGAACAAAAAGTGTGGGGTGAGGGGAAAAAATATAATAAATTCATCAGAATGCTTCATGATGGAATTCTAATATGTTCATAAAATTAACACAGACACATTCTAAAGCAGAGACAAAATCATAGAGAATTGATGTATAAACTACCAGGCTATGGTTCATCCATAAACAAATGGGTAAGAGACAAAAATCAGAAAATGCTTCTTAGATACAGTGATTAAAGGCTAAGAGAAATTACACACCCTATATGTTTTGGACTTTTGATGAATTGTTGGGATACATTTTGGTTGTCATCATTGGTTTAATATATTCTCAAGGCATCAAATATATATGTCAGAAAAGTGCCACTGTGCAGCAGGACACATTTATGGGAGGCATAATAATATTTTAATGTAATAAAAATATCAATTGACCATGGCAGAAATGTCTGGTGATAGGATGAGTTCATTCCCATCAGTGTATTCCGATATTTTCACTCTAGACTCCATTCCTCATCATCTGACACTTGAAATCCAATTCGGATAACTTCAACTTCTTTAGAGTCAATGGAAGAACATTCTTAAAAGTTTAGATTACTATGAATTAGTGCAGTTTGTCCAAGACTATATTATGATAAAAAAGAGTGCATTGTCATTCAAGGTCTTGAACCGTTATTCTCCTTTCCTTTGCTTTACATTTACCCTCACATTGCATATTATGCTTATTATCAAGAATGTTATGGATCATGAGTTTAGTTGGTTCAATTATTCAAATGCTCATATATTATAAATTGTTTTTATTAGGATGTATCACCACTGCTGCTGGACGTTTCCAGTCATCTTCTTGCCAACATCCTGCTATATAAAGTCCTTAAAACACTCTTCACATTCATGCTGACAATGAAATGTACTATATTTTCCCACACAAAAAAGCTTCAAAGAATAGGAAACTGAACCTACAGCAAAACACTGGAATTCCTCTCTGAAAAGTGCACATGATAGAGCCATCAATGATGTATGAGCCCCAGGGTCGGAATCAAGTCAGTCAAAATTCCAAAGCACTCTTTCATCTACAGCCACGCTTGACAGGGCGACTACATTGAAAAAAAGCACATTTTCAAAGAGCTGCCTCTTGGTTAGAAGAGATGGCCTGTTGGTTTTGTTGACACCAAACTCATGAATGAAGGTTATTGACAAAACTGCTTAACTCTGAGACCTTTGAATGTACATCTATTACAGAAGAAACAACTAAATATATCAGCAGAAAAACACTACTCTGAGCATTGGGCATGATTCAGGCTAGAAGTACTGCACTTTACTCATTGTGTGTGATAGCCCCATACATTTGATACTAATATCTTAAATCTTTAATTAATTATTTCCAAAATACCCTTCTAATTAGCTAATTAATTTTACTAATAATTTGCTGATTAACTTTTCCGTATTCTCAATAATTCAATTTATTAGATTAATTTCTGAAGTGTAAGTGTGTTTTGATATATTTAAACCTTAATTTAATGACTTATCTGCAATGTAAAAGCCTTCTGAAAATGAAAGTGGAAGTATGAGCTAAATGAATCGATTAGCATGTATTGGTAGGTATCAGAATTGAAAGGGCGACCGGCAAATTTAAGGATATGCAAAGCTGCATTGTATGTTTCCAACTTTTGTGGCGGTCTATTAAAAACAGCTATTTTGCAGATATCCTTATTAAAGGAAAACAAGATTTTGCAAAAGAAGTACTTTGCAGAAAACAATGTGTGGTATTCTGTCCAGCAATGCCAATGATCATAGGACAGCTCAGGAAAAAGTAAAGTTGCATTGGCAAAATTCTGAATGCATTTTTAAGCATACAATTGTGAAGCATATATGCTGGTCATAGCTTGTTGTTATAAAAATTAAAATGGACTCTGTTAAAAAAAAATTGCAATGGAAAAAATGTGGGCATTGTAAAGTTCATAGAAAAAGAAAATTTGGATATTGGCAAAACCTTCCTAGTTTAAAAAAAGACTTTGAGCACTCTTACATCTCCTGTCGTCATCAGTTATTGGCCCACACAATTCATAATGGTTTCAATGAGAGGTGTGGTGCTAAAAAGCACCCCTGCATGTGTTCCTATGGGCACTTAGCACTTCAGAGATTGCTCATCTGAAATCTCAGGTGTCATACAATCATATGAGTCTAAGCGCTTTCAAAAGAGTTTCTATGGTGCACATTAGCAGTCACAAAAATGTCATGCTGACACACTCCTGCATTTATCCCATTTAAAGTCTCCTACAAAACAAAGAAGTTGCACAATGTCTAAAATTAAAATGTAACTATGTATTTATTTGGTTCTACAATTTAAATAGACCGGAGCACTGTTAGAGGGTCTGTCTGTCTATATATCTATATATGAGGTTCTCTACGTACCACAGCATGGTAAGTGACACCCAGATGACAGCGGATTACAGAATCCTGAAAGGAGAGGTTTAAACATGGATCTGGCGCAGCAGTAGATTGCACTTGTTCAGTTGCGTTCTTATGACTCTGCACATGGTTACATACAATAAGGCACATAGTTATGATGAAAGAAATTATTCCCACATGATACACGATATATGATATGATGTAAGTTATTTATATCCATTCAGGTGGAAGCCATACTCCCTTCTCTCTAACACTGAAAATTGTCGGTGTTGGTGTATGCTTTTGTACACGTAGGTTTAGGAAAAATTTCATTTTTATGCAAAATGATTTTCCAAGAAAAGTATTTTCTCCCACCACACCACCAGTGAAAATAAATAATTTAGATGCCCATTCCCACCATTTACCTACAGGCATTCCTGTGTCATACAAGTGTGCATTTATAAGTACATACCTATATGGAATGGCCAAGGCAAAAGCATATATCTACATTTGGCTACCCACAAAATCACACCTTTGGAACCGTTCACAATACGTGCAAGTTTCACTCTACTGTCACCCCCTTTGAACACTAACTGGGTACCATGTAGGACTATGAAAATTGTGTAGTCATAAATGACATAACTTCTAGAATTCCACATTCATGACTTTGTGAATAAGAATCTGACAATACCATGAGAAGATATACATTATTTTACTTGGAACACATGCAGACAGAACAAGATTTCTCTATCACGTAACTAGATACCCATTTTAATTTAGAAGATGTTAGTATAGAAAGATATTGGATTAAAAATGTAGATTTCATTTATATGAATTTTCATATCAATTTAATTTTAAATAGCCTGTATCTAGGGAAGTAAATTGGAAGGCCATTGAAATAAGTGAGATGCAATGCTAAAATTATAAAACAAAATATTCCATTCAGATGGTGGGATCTTAAAAAAGTAAGTTTTGAACTTAGTTGTCTCCCGCACAAAACAGTAAAGGGTTCAAGATCCCATAAATATGCAAAATATGAAGCAATGTTCATGTCTGATTCGGCATCCATCTTTTCTCGCTCTCACCAATTCCCCATCCTCATCTGCCATCTTACTCATGCTCCGCGTTACTGCTGCGGCCCTCCTTTCCCGCACCTCCCCCGCCTGCCCTCTTCCGCACTCAGCCACCACACGCATCTCTTCTAACCAAATGTGCCATCAATAATTTAAAAAAAGGTATACTTGCTTTGTTGCAGCAAAGCTTTTTTTACAGTTCCTATACCAAAGTATAAAATTGGAGACCCTGTTTTATCACATAAAATGCAGTGAGTAATTCATTGTGAAAGCGCTACAGAAATGGGGGATTTTTTTCAACCTTACTCTCCTCCCCTGAGGCTCACCTTCGTGCTCAAGTGTCGACTCTACACGTAAATCCTTTCAGCAAGAACTTCTGCAAACCCCCGAAACAAATAATTTATGTCATTTTGAAGCTCCGCGTGACAAATACAAGATACAGGCAAGAGACAGAGGTTATAATTAATTCCCTTCACAGTGAGTCACTGAAATTACTGCTGGGTTGGAAAGGCCTTCTGCAGCAAGATAAGATTTTGACAGCTGTAAATGTCCTAGAAAATCATCAGCAATAAATTAGATTTTCTGCAAAAATTAGTAACTGTGTAATGTCGTGCAATTTCATCCAATGTATTTCAATTGTATTTACCTTCAAAAATGAATTCATCTTCATTGTCAAAAGTAACTGAGTGAAACTGAGAATCAGGATTAATTGCGTCAGAACTGATCTACAGGTGCTAAATTGTTATGGGTTAGGAGAAAGACACAAATGGAAGAAAAGATACGAAATATATACTTTAATGCATAAATATCATAATGAGTACAACACATAATTATAAGGGGGAAATTCCAGTAGCCCAGTAAATATAGAAATCGGACTTGAGGAACAGCTGCATCTATTGCTTTCCCCATTGTTAAACTCCCATTAAATGGATCTCCAACCCTTTCAAAATGCTGCAATTGTTAGTTCTTGAACACCTGTAATAGCACGAAAATTATATTATTTTATTGCTAGAATAAAAGATCAGTATGCCGATGCTGCACATCATGAATGAAAACGTATGGTTAATGAATTTAGATTTTTTTAAAATTATAACTGGTTTAGTAAATCAATAGAAGAAACAAAGGAAAGGAAAATAAGATTTTCAAATTTTTTGGGTAACAAAAAGCAATGCATGGTCACATGGGCGTATGCGATTCAACAGCTTCAGTCTAGTCCAGTATGGACACTTGTATTGTGCGCATATCACGTCCAAGGGAGTCTCATGGCGCATCAGGCAGAATCAAAGGGTCGGGTGCTGTACAGACCATGCTCTACCATCAAGGATAATGTACATCACACACATTCTGACTCATCTTGTCCATACAGCTCCCTCCGCACTAGTTGACCTCTGCCCCAAAACCTACCAAAGAACGCACTTTGAAAAGGTGTGTGTGCCTCAAGGGGCTACAACGTGGAAACAGAGGCGAGGACTCTACAGCAAATGGACTGAAGATACACCACTTGATTTCCCCTGCATGACATAGCAGATGGGTCTGTTAAGGGTCAACAACCAATAGAGCTAGTTGAATGAGAATATAGCACCTTACTCTGATACTTACAACCACTCCTACTGTAAAGAAGCACTACCCTTTACACAATATCAACCTCAAAATATTACGCCTGACTGTCTTCAATTGTTGCAAACACTGTCACAAACTTTGTCATGGTTCGTAGTCAAGGGAGTTTCAAAATAATTCTAATAACATAGGTAGAGATGTCCTAACCAGGTCAACTTCAATGCTTTTTGGCGACATGGGGTCGGGAGGGAGGAGTCAGTTTTAGTGGTTCCAACCTTCTTTTACGTAGCCGCTATTTAATGTGTTCATGGATGGCATTCCCAAGCAGGGTGTACCCTAGGCAACCCCCTGTGTGACCTATGTATAACAATTACTCTGGACTCACCATAGGGACAAGGGTGCTCTATTACTTTGATATGTATTGTAGGAAACCCCATCTGCTGCAGTGTATCACTAGTTTTTCACTTTCTTTGCTAAAAATTCAGACCTTTGCTCTGGTTTACTGAATAAATAATTGCTGTGGAATATGTTGTGAAAAGTAGTGTCTCTCTTCACTTCCTCAACAGCTACTACTAGGCACACCTAACAAAGATCTTGAACACTACATTGATATTGAGAAGTGTAAAATATGAAAAACGTCCATATTGTAAGTTAACTGTGAAAAAGAAAATGGCCCTGTCTAGTTCTATGCTTGGATTATTTACCGGTATACAAGTATGATTTTAATATTCAAAATCTAGAAATATTTCTATGACTACAGTCCCACAGTATAGGCTTGCATGTTAGAATATTATATGCTAAAATATAATCCAGCAGAAATTCTGTGTCCTAAATATGGTTTAGAGAAAATATTCCTCCACTGGATGTAGATTTTCCATTGGTAACTCCAATGGTGCAGTATTCCATACATTATATTGATGTTAGATGACAATATTATGGTGCCATTAGCCCTATAAGACATTCTTCCTTACTGGCTAAACTAACTTACAACTCTAAATAGATAATTCGATTTGGGTTGCAGCTGGTAACATGGTATAATCAGCATAAGAGATGTTCTGCCTGGCACACACACATCCAAAGATAGATTTTACATATTTGTTCAGGTTTTTGACATTTAGGAGTTTTAGTCCTTCATGCTCGAAGGGTCGGAGGATGGGACAAGTGCCCAGAACATGTGACAGGGCCTTTGTCCATATTCTCTTCTCTGTACAGTCCATGACGGTCAAATTAGCTTTATTAGCGTCAACCACGTCGGTATGGTTTTACATAGATGATGGACATGACTTCTTTTTCTGAAGGCTGGTCTACTTTCTGTGTGAAGATGAAGGTGAGGGGTCATTTACTAGAGATTGTCCAGCCTCACACTTTGAAAGATCATATACGGTAGATTTTTCTTTTGCACTGACTTTTGGAAGACTGGTTGCAACAGGGATCATTCTCAGATCAAGACCCCATGGGGAACTCCATCATACCCATGGACCCATACATCAGGGTACAATTGAAGGATAGGATGTTCCATTGACCCTTGCTTCACCTGCTCCCATTCTCTACCCAGAAAAAAACCTGGTTAACTGGTTAACTGCTACTTTAAAATCCTATGCTTGCATAATTTTCTACAGATTAAGGTTTGCAACCGGTCCTCCCTGGTACTATCTGTAAACTACTACCTGTTATTTTCTGCAAGCCATATAGAAATGTGAACTTGCCAATATCAAACATAATTGCCTATAGCAATGTGTGTGGATCATGATGATATCCATTATCTATATTCTGATGTATGTTATTGTATTAGGTGCTTTAGTGTCTTGGGTTTAGATTTATGTTTATGGTGTGACTTTATCTGATTAGTCTCAATGGTTTTAGTAAACATTTTTCAAACTTAATTCGAAAACAATCCCCATCTGCATGCATAGAAAGAGTGGCAGGTGAATCAATCTTGCCCGAGGCTCGTATTCCTGACCAAAGGAAATTGCCTGTAATTGTGGAAGCCGGTGTCTGGCCCCTTGGGATAGTGATGCCAGAGTCTGCTTTGAACAATTAGCTTAAGCCACCCAACACTTGGTTCAAGAAAGTTTTTTTTTTGTTTCCTTCGGGCCCAGGAGAAGATTAGTTTATGGAAAAGTCCTCGTTGACAGATGTGCTGAAATACTGAGAGGACTGGAACTAGTGGGGAGAACTGGCACGAGTGAACTGGTGGGTGCTCCTTCCTCTTATAAAACTGAATTCCTGAGCAGCTGGAGTACTGAGAATTGAAAAACATGCTACTAAGAACGTTTGAGCTACTGAGAAGAATCTCAGTTACCTAGTGTGCTGAATTAGATCCAGTAAGGGAACCATTGCAACCCCTTTTGTTGAACGGGTCTGGGTTACTTAGGCTAGTGTCAGAGACACGTTCTGCTGGAAAGCATTCTGGACCAGGCAGTGGCTTAATATTGAAGTGTCAAGCAAAGTCAAGCTGACCTCAAGGAGACCTGACTGACTTTTCCATGGGACCTGATACTGATGGAAAATTTGGAGTTTCAGATAAATATCAGTCTCAACATGGCTGCTCGGATTGAGGGAAGCCTTCATTTTCATGTATGTAAATAAGTCTTTTCAACACCTTGTCCCAATAGCGGCTTTTGTAAACGAATATACCAGCTTAGGGCAACATTCAAGTTTGTGACGCTCAGGACTTTCAAAACCAAAATTTCGAACTGTGGAGGTAAGGCCCATCATGAGAACATATCACCTCCTTGCTTTTAACCACATTAAACTTTGGAGTACCAGATAAAGCAGTTACATCACATAGACATTCTAGAGGACATTCTGAAAATTGGTAATAGTGTTTACCTTTACCACTAACCATCAATTTATATGTTTTAGCTTTACATTTTTCTTCTTGCATACAATTTGGGTATGTTTTCTGTTTCTACAAAATGTAATAACCTTATAAGATTGCCTTCATTTTTGCCTTCATTTTTGCAAAATACTTATTCTTAGATGTGCATCAGTTAAACATGGTGAGCATGGTACTTTTTTGCATTTGTTTTTGTAGTGTTATTTTGTAGGCTGCTATAAATAATGCTTGCAAACATTTTTTCTGCCATTTGCCTTGCAACTCAGCCCAACATTGCACAAGGGATCCATGGTCAACAGTATTCTTCACATGGAAGTGCGGGTAGATTGGAAGCTAAGTCACAGCTCATATCAAATGGAGATGTCTGGCATAGGATATTCCCACTGACGCAGTAAGTTAATGTCAATGTTAATGATGGTCCATTGTGATTAGAGCAGAAACACACAAACGCTTAGGCCCTCATTAGGAGTTGCACAGATCTTGGTAAAGGATACCAGAGGCTAGAATCTCCAGAAGGTATCCCTGCACTAAAATCCGGCTGTTATTAATCCTCCTCTGCCCATGCCTCAAGTATCCTATGAGGTATTCTGTCAGATGCATTCAGCAATTCACAAATCCTATGTATTCACTTTTTGACTGATTAACAGATATGTGTACATCAATCAGAAGAATACCTAGAATAGAAGTGACATAATATTCATAAAACTTCCCAAACTTATGAAATTGACATTTCTAGAAGAATTTAAACAAAAGAATGAATACATTATCATTGTAATTTTAATTTTAAGTTAATAAATGTCTTGATGAAAGGAACAATGCCCTGAGTTATAGACTGTAAGTCAAGGCAGATGGGCCTTTTCTGTGCAAATGGCCAAGGCCTGGATTAACATCCTAGCAGAGGAAAGTGTCTTGAGGGACCATTGCAAGATTCATAAATCTCACAAAACCTATATATTACAGAGCTGATACGTTATTGTAAAGTATGTTGAGCTCAGATGACTTCTGGTGTGGGACTTAGTGCCAAGAAGTCCAATGTGGATATTAGCTTTCCTTTATATGCCTGATAACATAACAAGCATTGGCAGAGCTGACAGGTCTGGCGGTGACTGCCAGCATCTTGGCTTTGTCAAGGCGTGTTATTTTTTTGGCCTGGTTCCTGTAAAACCTTAGTGTTGAGGGTACTGCTGGGTCCTCAACAACACAAAAAAAACATTGGATGAAAACAAAAAAAATGTGTTCTCTTAAAAAGAACATATTGCCATATCTTGATTCAATGTGCTCCTTGTAAAAGAGCAGAATACTCACAGTGAAGTTACCTCACAGCTGAAGTGGACTGGCTCACTGAACTAGGACTGTTGAAAGCTTCTAAAAGTAAGCATATTGTATATAGTTTTAAGTAAAATTAAAAGGTGTTGTCTAAAAAGGCTTAAAGAAATCACTGGGGCAGAGGCTCTATCCCAAACAACTAAATTACAGAGGAAGGAATAAACTCACTCATTTCTGAAAAGTAGACCCATTCATTAACTTCATTAATTTACCTCAAAGATGCAATTAATAAAGAAAACAATGTGTTTGTTTTGTTATTTTTACTGCAGCCGGTTTTCTTTTTTACATTTGTCACCCAGGACTGAAAATCTAGTCAGACCTATTGGCTTTGCCATTGTTTTATGTATTTTCTACCCTTGCAAGACCCAAAGCACTAAACCCAACATATCACCATAAGGGTAAATCATTTCACACCAAGCCTTTGAAGGAGCTATTTTTAACTGATAAATTATGTTTTGCATTAAAAACAACTGCAGTGCACTTTACAAAAATATGTATTACAAAAGTTGGCCAGACTGGAGCAAAACTAAACCTCACTGCATCCTAAATCTCAAATGTGAAACTGCATGCAGCAAATTGTGCACGGAAAATTATGTAAATGCCTTGAATGCAGTTTATTTTCTTTGAATGTGTTGTTCTTTGTGAACTCGCGAGGAAGATTTCCTCTCAAATGTAACTTTTTAAGCTTTTCCTTTCTTATCTGTGTAAGCGTATTAATTTCAAGACCGTTATTGTTTAACATTTATCTAGATTTGTACTTATCCGATGACATTATATCAGAAGGGCACTAACTAATATTTATTTATGGCATGATGCTAGAATTGTATAAGGTATTGTTTCATTCTGTATTGTGATTTTTTGAGGGTATGCAGAGCAACATTTGTAGAGGAATACGTGCTGGTGCCGGAAGCCTACTCAGAAGCCTGTGGCTGCACCGGCGAGCCGAATACCAAGGCTACATAGTCTGGAATCCGGATGTATGTCGTTACAACGCATACTTTTACAACGCATACCTTTACAACGCATTTTTTACACCGCAACATCCATTACAACGCATTCCATTACAACGCATGCCATTACAACAAATTCTTTGAAACTACCTTTACAACTCATTCCACTACAACGCATACTACATTTACAACGCATACTATTACAGCGCATACCATTACATTGCATGTATGGTAAGTATTGGATAGTGTAGGGGTAAAAATTACTATTCTAACTCCAGGGGATGCAACACTAGGGTAAGTGTTGGATAGTGTAGGTATGCGTTGTAATGGTATGCATTGTAATGACTGCATTGTAGTGACATGCGTTGTAATGGTTGTGTTGTAATGGCATGCGTTGTAATGGATGTTGCGTTGTAAAAGTTTTGTTGTAAAGGTAGTGCGTTGTAAAAGTTGCATTGTAAGTGTTGTTTCCCCTGGAATCCACCTCATGCTTCTTTAATCCACTACCAGGCACTCGTTGGCTCTTTATCTCACTCATGCACATTCCTGCTTTCTCTCTTTATGTTGGGTTAGCCATCTTTCCATTCTCTTTCTTTCCCCTTTGTCCATTTGCTCTCTTTTGAGCTGAATGAAAGGCCCTTGAGGATAAATAAGGTGGTCATTACGATGGCAGTTGGATGAACCTCCAGCAGCCATCATTGTGGGAATGGGACTAGCCAACAAGTAGTTGGCAGTCCCAACCACCAGATTAGGAGGCGACCACCTTTGTAGGTGGTTAGAAACATCCCTTTTTCAATTGCGGTTTGTGGTTCAGAAAAGGGCCACAGCACAAGCCGTAATTGAAAATTGATGTTTTTAAATGTGCCAGGCATCACATGGTGCTTGGCACACGGTGCATGGATGTTTTGGGGGGGCACCACATGTGCCCCCTAGCCACATAGCAGAGGCTGAGGGGGGACGGAGGCCCAAAGTCCCGTTTTGTCTGCCTGTTCATGGCGGTGGCACCGCCATGAACAGGCAGTCGGAAAGGGATAGCCTAATCCCAAAGTGGGTACCTGCGCATGCACCACCTCCACAGTAGGATTAGGAATCCATCCGCCGTCCCAATGGAATCTCTTATCCTGTCGGAGAGGGCGGTCTTACCCCCCACTTGAGCATTGTAATGGAGCGGTTGGATAAAAGCCCTAGAAAGCGAATGGGCCACCTTGTGCCTGTCGATGGCCGCTCACACACCATTATCATGAGGGCCTATATGTCAGTCCCCAAAGATAAGTGTTGCTGGGCTCCACCGGCAATCACCAGCTCAGATTAAGCACTGATGCCTATATAACATTTTGCTCACTTCATGCGGACAGTCTGATTTTTACTGTGTATTTTACTATAGAAGAGGGCTCTTTCTATAAGTGAGACAGACTTTGGTCTCAAGTCTAGCGAGTCAATCTCCTAATTCTTAGAGCGCATACCTATGTCAATATGTCACATGCTTAGGACCTATAAAAATGTGTCAAATTCCATGCTGCTTTGGACTGTGCTTTTTGCAAATTACTTGTATTGATCTGAATAACTACATTTTTGCCTTCTGAAATGAGTTTTAACTTAAATAAACCTTAATGGTTTGTTTCCCAGAAGATTTCTGTAATTGACTTTGCTACCTTTTTATTGACAATTCTGATTCTGTTAGGGGCAACTTACCTCATCTATTCTTGAAGATAACACCGCCCGATCCAATGTAGATGCTTTAGCTTACTGATTATCAACGATAGCCTCAATAACATGAAGCGAACCTTTTATCTTTCTACAAGTCAGTCATTACACACAGCTTCCCCAATTTCAGAACAATGCTGATAAAAGACACTCCAGGACAGTGGTTAACCTGTGCTCAAGGGACCCATGAGGGTCTGCGACTGCAAAGAAAATTACATTACATAACCAGGTTAATATTGTCTATTTAAATGAAGAAGCAAAATTTAAAGTTTAACATTAACAATGAGTGGTATAAATTAAAGTTAGGAAAGCTCGAACCTTCCCAGTAAAATTAGGACTTTTTTTATAGTGGTTTGAGAATTACAATATTTCATCATTTATCTATTTGTTAAATGAATGCTTGTTTTTGTACTTTTTTCTGTATCGTTTTTGCAGTTAGAATCATCAAAAATGCTTATGCCAGGGTGGGTGCCCTTGGGGTTCAATAATGATTCAGTGGGTGTCCCCGGGTCAGATAATAATTTCCTGGGTGTCCACAGAAATGAGAAGGTTAAGATCCACTACTCTAGGCTTGTGAGCTGCTAAGACAATGGCCATTTAAGCAGTATCACATACACCTCTTTTGCTGGCAGTTTACTTTTAGCTTGCTCAATGAAAGTGGCAATATTTTAGCATGCATCAATCCTAATACGAACCAGGCCAGAACACAGACCTGTAAAAAAGCCCAGTCTCCAACAGTGTTGCATGAACCGGTTCTGTCATGCAGATTGAAAACAAAGGCGGCCAGCCACGATAAAGAAGCAGAAGGACAAAAGAACGTACACATTTGTGAAAAAGGTTTTTCAATTAATACTATTATATCTACCAACAAACCGCTATAATGGTATAGATTCCGCAAGACATAAACTATTCCATCCAGGCGAAGGATACAGGTAAAATACAGTACAGTGCATTTCACTTTAGGCCAGCGTGGCGCCCCATAATCCTATTGAAAGGTAAGCTTTGTCGAATTCATCAGGGGAAGCAAACATATGTTTAGCCTGCAGAGAATAATACAGACGATGAATAATGAAGCAACAACATTAAACGCCACTTGTGCACCAGAACTCAACGTGCTCAGCATTTAAACGCCGTCTAAACCCAGCTGAATGGCGAGGCTGTGGTTGGGTCACAGTAACGAAAGGCTAATCCTTCGATTAGGCGCCTGGACACCTCTTATCGACAACACAAACTTATTTTCCTGCGATTGGGAGAACCACTTATTCTATTTGGTTCCTTCATTCATTCCTACTGTGTTCATTGTAACTTTAAATATAATATACAGAACAATTATCCACATCTATAGATTATATTATTATGGGTCACCAAGGTGTTTGGGGCTATTTAAAATATGTTTGCGCTGGGCAAGTATTCAATAACGACAAATATCCCTGCACTGACTCTTATTACCCTCAAAATGATCTCTGTGAGGGAACTACCGTTGTAGGAGTTTTCTAAATTAAGGTTTAACAAAGTGCTTTATTTATTATTATTATTATTTTTTTTGGGGGCATTTAGCCAGCTGAATTATGGTGTTGTTAGTCCTAAAATGACATTCTCACTAGAACGACACTACCTTCAGAAAGCATTGGGGGAGTACTTGTGATGTCGCAGATGTGGAATAAATCTTTATTTGCACTCTTCCAAAAAACAGACAGTTCGTGCATGCTATAGACTGCACCCCCCTGCTCCCAGCACACCTCCCCCTAAGCAATAGTAGGTGTCTTCTGCCAAACAAAACAGCCATCTTCTGCAATTCCAGGCTGCAGTCTCCTATTGGCTCTTCCATGTTGGACACAAGATGCCCTACATAGATAGTGTGACCAATGTGAGGCCTCTTCCAACCTACAACCAATGCCTCTGCACAGAGGACAGCTCTAAAAATCAGTTATAGCCACAAGTAAACCATTAAGAATGGGGGTTTGGAAATCTCCAAATGTAATGTCTGCTGCTCCCAGCCTACTTTGGACAGGCTGGGAAGCAAATGTATTTGGGATTAGTGGCTGCACTCTTGATATATCCCAGGTCATGCCTGAGCAGTGCAATCAGCACTTGTTTTCAGGTCATTATGGATAATTTAAGCTGTCTATTGTTGAAAGAACTATTGTGTACAATGCCAATATTTTGAGTGGGCTTTGGGTGAGCCGACTGCAAATCATTGGCTACTTTTCTTGTCACTATCATTTTCTTATTTCTTGTTCAATGGGTTTCCGTCCTTTTCTTGTGCCTGTCCCTCCCCTGGGGGCATAGCTATTTTACAGTGTTTCAGATTCGATGAGTTGTATCCTTCCACTAATTACAACATTCCATGTAATTTAATTAGTTTTTTTCTATCTCCTTTGAGTGCTTGTTTATCTTGAACCCCTTTCCACTGTACATGCTGCTTCCTCCTCCATTTACCTTATGATCTTCCACCTCTTCCCACTTCATTTCTAATGTTTTTTTATTTTATTTTCAGCACTCCCTGGGAGTGCATATTTCACTGCTCGCCCACCCTCCCCTTCTGCTCGCTATTTCACATCCATGAACATCCATCCGTGGGATCTCCACCCCACAACAGTCCCAATTTTTATTTTTCATTAAAAAAAATTTTTTTCTAGTTTGGCAGCTACTCACTTCTCACTTCTTTTCTTTTTTTACTCCAAACACTTTTTCTAATTTCCTTTAATTGTTGAAAATTATTGTTGCCGATGTTCGAACGGTAAATTAAACTTATAGGCAAAAAGCCAAAAGAATTGCCCATTCGTCACAACATGTACGCATGCATCGTGACATTCACACGTATTGTTGGCAGAGGTTTTGATTCAGAATACTAATTCTAAGATGACCAACCATGCGTCCTGCAGTTGCGACCATCTTGGAACAGGTTTTGCTTAACAGAAGGCATTCCTAGATGGGCTCCAGTGCATGCATATGCATCATCATGCTGAATGGAAAGATGGGGACCCCTACATTCTATTCAGTTTGCTATTCGTAGGGAATACATAAACACATTTAAGAAAGGAAAAGAATATATAGCAAACTAATGATAATTATACCGCCCTTATACCGAACATATTTCAAAGAATAAAGGGAATGAAGGTCAAAGAGAATTCAGTACATATTCTTCTTGGGTATATATCCACATGCTGACCTTAGTTCAAGTGCCGGAAAACAATTCTTTTGAGCAATAAATCTATCGTCCTCTGTTTTTCCCTTTTGGTTTAAGAGTTCTGTTCTACTTCGTCAACTGGGAGATCCGTACGTTTCTTTTATTTCCTAAAATACTTTCGTCTATTCGAAGAATCGTGTCCTTTCTCGTCAGTCTGACATAGATGTAAAATCTTCAATCCGATGTCGACTCTTCGTATTATGGGGTCTGCTGGTTTACACCTCCAAGTGTGCCAGCGCAAAATTCTCTTTGACCTTCATTCCCTTTATTCTATTACGTGAACATCTACAGACAACAGGGGGCACTAAAAGAAAAAATATCAGTTTTCTATATATTCCAATAATAAGCTACAGAAACTAAGGATAATCAAATTGTCTTTGGGAAAAAATCATACTAAACGCTCCATCAGAAAATTTTTGCAGTTTATGTTGTACACCAGTTTATATGTAATATACGAATGACGGTCACCTGATGAAGGCCTTTTGGCCGAAACGCATTGTGTTCCATTCTACCGCATTGCCTTCTTCTAATCTTCCACCGACTGAATATATCGTATAGCACGGTTTTGTATTGTTAAACCTCTTTTGTTGTTGATATTGTTTTTTTTTGTCAAGATGTGTATTATAAGTCACTGAATGTTAACTTATACGAATCATATATGTCTTTTATAAAATAAGTGAGATAAAAATGATAAAGAATTCCCCAAAAAAAGACAAAATATAAACAAATAGAAATAAAATGATCAAATAATTTTGATACATCACTGTCTCAGCGAATTATTATCTTTTACTACACATTGTTTGAAATATGTTCGGTATAAGGACGGTATAATTATCATTAGTTTGCTATATATTCTTTTCCTTTCTTAAATGTATGCATCATCATGCACCTGTTTCCATTGTGAAATGTTTTTCTTTTTTGTCTACAATACAGGACAATGAAGCATTGGTGAAGCCAATAACCTGGATGCTTGCGTTCTTTACATTTGCATTATTCTCTAAACAAAATAAAATAAACAATTAAGTAATCAAGTACTAGAATGCAAAGAAAAATAAAAGGACTAGATTGACTAATCATACCTAGAGTATATGACTGCATTGGAGTGATGCCAAATGGCAGAAACATTTTTACTTCAAATGTAAATGGAAAATAATTTTGCAAGTTATCCCAGAGACCAATGACCTTATAAAGTCAGTGGAACAGCAACTGTTTACATTTAAATGACAGAGGAACTCTTCAATGGAAATATTTATTCAGTGGGTAACCCAAAAATGTGGCATGGATATGGCTATCTTGAAATCATGTTGGAAGTCCAGGTTTAAGTGTGATGACCATAATAAATGTTGGGAGTCCCTACTTATCTCTGCCTTTTAGAAAGCAAATACTCCCTTCTTCAATTTGTTTTAAATGCTAAAATATCTGTCTGTTTGTCTAGAACGCTACTTTACTACAGAACCTTAATATCATGTCGTTCTCTAGTGGTAAATCCAAAGTATAGAATTAGGTCAGGATTTAATCTCCAAACTTTTCTTGCTATCTATACTACTATTATAAAGAGAGAACTTGCACCTTTAGGCAAGGTAATCTCAGGAACCACAGCGCCAATCACAACACCCAATACAGCGTTGGAAAGGGCAGATGCTGCAGAAGGACATAGGCTATACAGACGCCCACCATATACATTTAAAAGGTAAAAGAACCGTGCCAACAAAGTAGTCCCTTGTGGGAGTGTCTGCGTTGTGCTGTGGGCGTGTGCTGGAGGCGTGTGCTGGGGGCGTGACAAACACTGGGGGCGTGTGGCCATGCCTCATATTGTGTGCTAATCCCACCCTGCTCCCTTTAAATGCCCCTGCACCCCATGATCATAACCCACCCTTACTCTTAAAATACCCCAACACCCTTAAACACTAACCCATCTTAACCCTATAAATACACAGTGTACCCCAAAACCTATCCCTAAACCCGAGAAATACCCCTATACCCCAAAACCCAAACCTAGCCCTGAACCCTATAAATACCCTTGTACCTCAAAACCCAAACCTACCCCTGAACCCTAAAAATATCCCTGTACCCCAAAACCCAAACCTAGCCCTGAACCCTAAAAATACTACTGTACCCCAAAACCCAAACCTACCCCTGAACCCTAAAATACCCCTGTACCCCAAAACACAAACCTAGCCCTGAACCCTTAAAATACCCTGGTACCCCAAAACTCAAACCTAGCCCTGAACTCTAAAATACCTCTGTACCCCAAAACTCAAACCTAGCCCTGAACCCTAAAAATACCCCTGTACCCCAAAACCCAAACCTACCCCTGAACCCTAAAAATACCCCTGTACCCCAAAACCCAAACCTACCCCTGAACCCTAAAATACCTCTGTACCCCAAAACTCAAACCTAGCCCTGAACCTTAAAATACCTCTGTACCCCAAAATTCAAACCTAGCCATGAACCCTAAAAATACCCCTGTACCCCAAAACCCAAACCTACCCCTGAACCCTAAAAATACCCCTGTACCCCAAAACCCAAACCTAGCCCTAAATCCTAAAAATACCCCTATACCCCAAAACCAGCCCTGAACCATATAAATACCCCTGTACCTCAAAACCCAAACCTACCCCTGAACCCTAAAAATACCCCTGTACCCCAAAACCTAAACCTAGCCCTGAACCCTAAAAATACCACTGTACCCCAAAACCCAAACCTACCCCTAAACCCTAAAATACCCCATAACCCTAAAATACCCCATAACCCTAAAATACCCCTGTACCCCAAAACCCAAACCTAGCCCTGAACCCTTAAAATACCCCTGTACCCCAAAACCCAAACCTAGCCCTGAACTCTAAAAATACCCCTGTACCCCAAATCCCAAACCTAGCCCTGAACCCTAAAAATACCCCTGCACTCCAAAACCCAAACCTACCCCTGAACCCAAAAATACCCCTGTACCCAAAAATACCCCTGTACCCCAAAACCCAAACCTAGCCCTGAACCCTTAAAATACCCCTGTACCCCAAAACCCAAACCTACCCCTGAACCCTAAAAATACCCCTGTACCCCAAAACCCCAAACTATCCCTGAACCATAAAAATAACCCTGTACCCCAAAACCCAAACCTACCCCTGAACCCTAAAATACCCCTGTACCCCAAAACCCAAACCTAGCCCTGAACCCTAAAAATACCCCTGTACCCCAACACCCAAACCTAGCCCTGAACCCCTAAAATACCCCTGTACCCCAAAACCCAAACCTACATCTGAGCCAAAAAATACCCCTATACCCCAAAACCCAAACCTAGCACTGAACCCTAAAAATACCCCTTTACCCCAAAACCCATACCTATCCCTAAACCCTAAAACTACCCCTGTACCCCATTACCCAAAACTATATCTGAACCCTTGAAATACCCAAACACCCCAAAACATATACCTCAGTACCCCAAAACATATACCCCTTTACCCATACTTACCTTATCCAAACATTTAAAAAAACATGCTTTTACCATTCATGCATTTACAACGAATTTCGTCGTAAATGTATGCGTGGTAAAAGCATATAAAATGTATTGCCATTTGGCATTCCGGAGTCATGGTACTTTCGTACTTAAAGTATGCAGAGTGATGGTATGCAGAAAGAAAGTTGCGTAATAATTGGTGTTTACCCTCCCCCGGTAAGTACATCGGTGACACGGCGGCCCGCATCTCCAGCAACATACTCATATTTTTTCACCACCCATTTGAAAAATGCACAGGTCTCTCTCATTGATGGCCAGCACCGACATACACTTTTAGACACACCTCCTGCCACAAGTTCTAGAATTGCGAACTTTAGAGCTGGGGAGCTACATTCGAATCTCGGCATCAGCTCAACATCCTGTTATTTCAGGCAAATCGCTTTGTCTCCCCGTGCCTACCACAAATGAATGTGTTCTTCTGTAATGTAAATTGTGCTCATGCCATGTTGTTGAGTTTGTGCTATATAATATTGCAAGGAAAAATAAAGTAGGGAAATTCGAGTTCACACACTACTGAACGCGCACTCTTAAGTGCATCAGCAGTGCACTGTGAATCGGAGCGTTTCACAGGCCTGTCACAGATAAGAAATGCTATCAAAACAAAATCCTACAAAACAATATACTACTGGCTGGCAGCAATTCATACCCAGACAACGTCGGGACGGGCTGCTAGTATATAAATAAAGGCCTGAATCAATTGAAGAGATTTCTTGTCCGAAACATTTGATGTCAAAAAATGTATCATGAAAGGCTTACATTATCCCCCTTTCTTTTCTTGCTGGCCCTGAAACCACTCTCATCGATAGTGTGTCAAAACGCAATTAATATATGGATAAATACACTGGTGGGGAAGTACAAAGCACTACTATATGACAAGCGCATACTACTTATCTTTACTGACCTTAAATCTTCCAGCCCCAACCTACTCTCCCTGGCAGCTCGATTTTCTGCATTTTAGGGTCACAAATTATTTGGAATAAAAGTTTGGTCCATGCCTAGAGGTACAACAAGTTCAAGTTCAAGTTTTATTTCACATTTAGATCTCATAATGATATCTCTACAGTATACATAATTACATTCAAATACAACCAGAGCACAAATGGAAGGGAATGACTTTAGACTGGGGCTGGAGAAGCTCAACTATCTGGGAATGTATACCAACAAAGGTGTGTGACACTATCATTAAACCGGATTATTCCATTACTGTCCGAAACTGCTGAAGACCTTTCCAGATTGTCTAGCCTATAACTTTCACTCTAGGGCAGAATAATAAAAGGGGGCACAGGTTGGAGTTTGTAGAGAAACAAGTGCAGAGAAAGGTCCCTCTGAAGAAAAAAGTTATTTCAAAAATTGTGTATCACACCTTCAAGATGGAAGGAATCCATCCATCTTTTGAGGGGTGTGTTGAGGAAAGGAGACTGGTAAGCAGGGGTGGATCTGAAGGATGCATTAGATTTCCATACATTTGGAGTAGTGTGGCTCACAGGTTAGAGGCGGCAGACCCAGAAGCAGAGGTCGGCCCGGGACCAGGGTTCAATTCCCGACGCGGCAGGGTGTTGGGCCAATGTCAGCGGGTTTGATAAATCTCGCCTTCGGTGCCACTCTAACCATGGATCCCACTCAGCAACTCTGGGCAATAGCTTGCTTAATCTCCACAAACGGCCCCATCAACACCGGGGATGCCTGGCTTCACCTTGGGGGTGCCCAATAGGGACCATCCCACAGGGAAAGCCAGGACAGGTTCCCCAGCGTTATACAGCGCCAGGAAACCTACGGGTAGCAGTGCGCTTTACAAGCTCAAATACATTCATACATACATGAGAAAGTTGTGGAAGTTCAAGAGTCTTCCATTCGTTCTCTCATCTGCACCTTGGTGTTTCACAAAGGTGCTTTGGCCAGGAACAGCCTGGTTTAGGGTGAGAGGATTAAGGTTGGTAATATATTTGGATGACATTCTATTAATGGGACAGGACAAGGAGGAGGTTTTACAACATAGGAAGATAGCAATGGAGCAGTTGGAGTCCATGGGTTTTGTGGTTAACAGGTAGAAATCTTGTTTGCTTCTGAGTCAGGAAACACAGTGTCTCGGGTTTGTTGTGGATACAATTTGGACACAGTTGTGATTACCAAGGAAGAAGCTGAAGGGGTTATGGAAGGAATTGATAAGGGTTTTGGGGATGGATGAAATAACTTTAAGAAATATTATCTTCGACTATTCAGGCGATTTTCCCAGGTCCCCTTTATTATCAAGCCCTGCACAGGTTGAAAATGAGGAGCTCAAAAAGAGGCTGGTCATGTTCTCCGAAAACTCTATTGGATCAGGAGTCAAAGGAGTAGATTTTCTACAGCCTGTTGCGCTGAAAATGTGGATTTTATTAAAGACACAGAGGCTAAGATTATCCCACCGCAGTTCTTTTGAAACCCAGATGTCGAAGACAATCACTTGGAGCACGACAGATGAAACAATTATTGATGGACATTTTGGAATTCTTCGAGTTTAAAGTGTTTTTATTATCTTGATCACAGAAGGAAGACCGCTGCGTGTTTCTGAGTTTTAAAGATTAGTAGAATGTTTTATGGTTCTAAATTCTTTCTATTGCTGCTGCTCTGAGAGTAACAATAAAGACGTTTGGCATAATCTTATCCTCTGTCTCTTTAATAAAATACAGATTTTGTGCCTATCAGGTTGTGTAAAATCAACATTATCTCGCCTATAACTTTCACTCTAGGGCAGAATAATAAAATCTTCAGTGGCTCACTGCAGTAACTATATGAATTGCCTCCCCTATTCCAATCCCAAGATAATTACATCTAAATATTGAAAAAAGGATAACTTTTTTCGTATGGGAACAGAGAAGATCAAACTTGAAAGCATATAAACTCAAAGAGGTGGCCGAAAACTGCTGCATGCTCAATCACCAATTACCCCACCTTGTTTATTTTGAACGCTCACACTCAATCTCCAAATGTATGGTCCAAAATGAAACACTGACAATTAAACAGACCCCTAGGATTTAAGTTTAATCTATTATCTCAAACCATGAAACAGCCGATCACTGGTTCAGTTTTACCACTACTTATATGACCAGGAAAATAATTCATAAAACCCATATGTAGCAATTCAGGTCTTCTAATTGGTTGCCAGGCTGAGTTAACTGGGAATCCTGGTCCAATGCGCACATCTCAACAATAGATTACAAGATGGTAAAAACTACACTTGGACTAGCTACTATTAAAAACTGGAGAATAAATCAGTTGAATATTGTCTCTCAATCCCCTCCTGGAACCCCAGCCGAATCCTTCCTCATCACTCTCATCAGACATACAGCCATAGAGCCAACATCGTGGGGTCCAAGTTATATCATTTGAAATTATTTCTGACCATCACTAATTTGCTCTCTAGCAGCCAGCCCCAAGACCAGCACGTCAGTGGCATGTGCCCTCTGAATATTCAGTAAAAGAATGCTCAACGTTCTTGGAATGTGACTGAGAGAGATCAGACGCATATTCATCTATTATAAATTCTGCAGATTTGGTACTGAACTTCCTCCAGATTCTTTAAGACAGAACTACGCAACAGAGCATTATGCTGGAGTTGTCTCCAACTTGAGGGCATGCTGCCATATTTAAAGTGGAGGAGTCCTGATGTTGCTGCATACTCTGCAGCAGATGCGTCACACTCAGCTCGACAAGAGGCTACACCTTTCTTCATTCTGCCAAACTGCTATTGTTGCACGATGTTCTTGACTTACTAGATGTCACCTCCCGCTGCAGAAGAAGATGGATCACATAGTGCTGACTGCGGCCAAGGTGTGTATGCTAAAAGAACTGGAGGTTCCATGTAATCCCCTCTTTTGCTGTGGGGCTTACTGAAATGTACCAGATGGCAGATTTAGAGTGAAGAATATAGAGGCAAAATTACCAAATGGACAGTTGTCAAAACATTCAGTACTAGTTTGTGGATGCCTAATATATCTGTTGTCTATTGCTATTAGGTTTTAATTTTTTTGCTGAAATCCAATGTTTCTCATGGACACGATACAAAAGATTTGCAATATGTGAGACATTAAAAAGCAATGTGTTGTTCCTTTTATTGAAAAACTAACCAGTGTAGAAACCCGTCGCAAGCAAGACATAGACAGCAAAATGGAAGAGAATCCCATGTGCCAAACAGAAGGACTGTGTCAACACTCTGTGAATCCTGGAGTGTTAGAAACTGGGCTTCTTTGCAGATAGCCCCCCCACACACACACTTTCTACCCAATTTTAGACTACTAGATGCTGGGTTTAACTCTGATATTGCACCGGGACCTCTTAACCAGGCCCCAGTGCCTGTTCTCTTTCCCCTAAAAATTATGTGAATTGATACACCCAATTGGCAAGGTACGTTGCCCCATTTAAGTCCCTAGCATTTGGTACCAATGGTGTCCAGTGCAAGAGTAGTAAAGGGGTCACCAGGGTCGCAGTGTGACTCAAATAAAAATGTTTGTCATTGCAGCCCTGCATGTGCAACTTGACTGCTTCAGAGTGACTCTGCACACAGCCACAACATTGCTTTAATGTATATAAGTCACTCTTAAGGTTGTCCTCCTAAACCGAGGAGGTAGAGTGTATTACATCAAAGGTGTGTATACAAAGGAGGCTTCAATGTAAGTGACTGGCGGTCCTTAGAGTAACATGGGCTGGCTACCGAGGAAGCTCGAGGTTGCCAGCTCGATTATAGAACAACCGAATTGTGTTGTTTGTTGTCAAACACAGTACTTTTTCACCACAAAACGACTTTTCTTCTCGAGGATGAGCTGGCATGAACAGGGGTGCCACCATGAGTGGGTTCCCTCCTAGGATACAGTGACCCAGTGCCTTGGCAGGCTTCGGTGAGCCGTTTGCTAGCAAGACAAGAGTCTGAGCTCCAGGTGGGGTGTGTTAGCACTTCCCCAGGATAGAATTAAAGGCCTAAGTCAGGAAGGAGGTCACACCTCCTCCCTCCCAGGATGGCTAGCATTTACAGTCATCAAGATGGTGAGCCTTGAAAGGCTTTCACCACCCTTATTGTGTAATTTCTTGTCCCACACTCCAGGACAAATCCCTTCCCGCCCTGTCCAGCCTGACTAAATTAGTCATTCAGGAGGCGTACACCTCCAAAAGGCTAGCCATACCTTTAGGGTGGGCTAGGACATCTGTACAGTCAAGGAAGGTTTCTGCCATGTTGGAAGACCCTAAATTAGAGGCCTCTGGTTAAAAAGGTGATGTACACCCACAGGATGTTGTCACCTCAGGGGTGGGTTAGCCGCAGTGTCCAGTAGACCATTGGCCACTGTCCCTTAATGCCAATAAACTAGGATTTAAGGGGCCACTGACATCAGAACCTCTGTTTTGACTTTGAATCCGAGAAGAGGCACAAAGATGACGCCATCACCGACAACACAACTTTGGACTCTGCCACTGTGCGAAGATAGAACACTTAAGTGCCCTGAAGAGACCATATACTGGAACAGTGTGTTCGCTGTGTATCTGTGGCAAAAGCTCATTGCTCCCAGCAAGAGGGACTCCAGTGAACACCACAAACCAAAGCAGACTCTCTTGGACTGGTGGGACCAGTCCCCTGCAATCTGCAGAAAAATTGGTGTGCGGCATGCAAATAATTGCGACATACTGGATCTGTGTGAAACAAGAGTGAGCCCAAAGAGAAGTGGTGTCCTGCAAGCCCAGAGTGGTAGCCAAGCTTTTGCCACTTCACTCCTGTCGATCTCCAGCAGCAGAAGTAACCATAGACTACATTTGCCACAGCCAAGGTTTGGTGGTCGCCAGTCAGGTGATCGACCCCTTGAGTGACATCTCCAGTCTGAGAGAGACTCACACTGACTGACGTCGGCTACAATCCCGCTGCTGTGTTTCAGCATCATGAGGTTGGAGTTGTTGAGTGTGTGGTAAAGCATCTTTGGCATGACCTGCTCCAGTGATTGAAAGCTACTTCTACATCTGGAGCCACCAAGCAAGGTAAAAGAAAGCCAGCTGTTGAAACCAGGTCCTAGGACCCCAAAGGCCTCTACTCTCCCTGGGAAGAGTGGAACTCCACCTCCAAGTGTGGCTTTGTCAAGTGCTGCAAGTTTGTCAGCTCCCGCAGATCCCGTTTTGTACCAAGGACAGCCAAGCCACCTCTGCACCTGGACTCCCTGGGCAAGATAACAAAGTAACAACTGGAACTTGATCTAGGGATCTAGGGACCCGCATGATCCTATCCACAAGAGCGTTCATTTGAACAAAACCCTGCAAGTGACCAATGTTCACCTGTGTTTTCTCCTATTGACTTCAATAGAAACAGTTTGAAAGATTTACTGCATTTATTTTTGAACAATTTAAAAAAAAAAACACAACTCCTGTTGTGTGCATGACACAAAGTTCATTTAGGTGCCTATATTTATATAAAAAATAAGATTTATTTTTATAAAATTGGTGTCGAATTTTTTTCGAGTTCCCTCAATTACTTTTGCACCATATTGGTACTATAAAATGCTTACTATATGTTCCCCAGGAATGCCTGACTGCTCTTTGCCACACATTACGAGGACTGAGCTAAAGATTATTATTGTTGAATCCAAGATCCATCTATGTGCATTGTTAGAATAACGTATGGTAAGGCCTCCCAGCCATACCACCTAATATTCCACCTTGCAACATGGAGCTAAAGAACAAACAATCGGAAGAGGGTATCACAAATGACAGCTTACTCAATCCCCACTCTGATCAGGGCCCTTGGGACTAGTGGGATTTTGGACCACTTGTAAATATACTCTGAATGTGTAAAGAATATCTATGAAGTTCCCATTGTACCTATTGACTGAGATACAGCAAATAATGTCTTCTATTTAGGAACAGCACACTGTGTTTTTAGTGTTATTACAGCAGGGAGTGTGTGTGCTGGACCTTGATTACTCCCATTCCCTTTTTTGTTATCATATCACATTATAAGACTTTTATTGCACATGAAGATTGCGGAAAGAGAAATACTGTTGTTTCTTTGGATGCACTTGTTGGAATAGGTGAATGAGATGTCAATGAATACCATAATATGCACAGGCCTGACAAAGGCAATACCAATAAAGGCAATATCAATGTAAGAATAACCTCTACCTACACAGTGGTGCCAACACCTGCAATGACAATATCAATGTACGTCATAATCCATGCACAAATGATGATACTGTTGATAGTAAAACAATGTTGATGTATGTTATGACTTAGGCAAGCTTAATCGTGCCAATACCAGTAAGAACAATGTCAATGGATGCTATGACAACTGTATGCACAATGTTAATGATATCGATAAAAACAATACCAGTGACTGCCATATTATTTTCAGGAGTTCCAGTGAACTTGTATCATTCCTGTACGATTCACCCAAGATGACCTCCTCATCAACCCAGAGTCACAGATACTTTGTTAGGCAAGTCCTATGACCCACACCCTCGCCTATCAAATGCCAGGTGACAGGTGGGGTCTCTCTCAACCTAAAAAACAAACAATCGCCTAGCAAACACCCTGATCAATCCCATGGATAGATTGCTGCACCACAAACAGGTCAGAGGAAATTAGCCCCAATAAAACATGTTTTGCAAGGTCTCGCATTCCCCAAAAGATAGAAGCACTCAACCAACATGACATGCACACCACACGTAGTGATAACACGCTCCTCATGCAGGACATATGAACACCTACAAATTGGCACATACTAGATCCCCCGAGGTCAAGAGCCATCTTTCTCTTCATCAGATGCCCGCATTTATTGATTTATGACTGAGATCCTTTATTGGAATGTAGAAAATTGCTTTATTGTAACTTGAGAACTGTATTTACCAGCGGCTAAAACTTTGTACACCAAGAGACTTTGAGCAGACACACTTTGTCGATGCTCTCTCAGCCGCAGTGTTTAATTAAACCAACTTGTTCCTGTTTTTCCAAACACCTTGTCTTTTCATTTAATTAAGGTAAAATCATATACGACCAACCCTCTGTAATAAGGGACTGATTTATAAAGTAATTTTGTGGTTGCAAAGTAAAATATGATACCCTTTATGATCTCAAAATGGATTTAATACATTTACACAATTCACATTGAGATTTGGTATCATGTTACTGAATCGCAATTTGGTTTTCAGACTAAATACAAAATGAGTATACGGAAGGGGAGTGTAAAGGCCTTCCCATCCAAACTAACGTCCAAGCACAAAATATTCTTATTTTACTACGAAATGCAAATTAGTGTTAACTATTTGTTAACAGGAAGAGGCCCCCATGGACCTATTCCTCTTTGTGAATATAGAATAAAATATTTTTTTTTTTAACAGGCAGTGATCCTTCCTCCTGAAAAATGTTGTAAAACTATTCACTTTCCTTTTTTAAGTCCATACCGGTTTTCCTTCTATGAAAAAGGAGTGCATTTACAAAAAAAGATGGCTTTATTTTAACACAAGCACAGACATGGTGGTCTGCTAAATCCAGAAGGCTGCCATTCCTGTGACTCAAACCAATCATACTGGGTCTCAATTTGCAACCTATGTCATGCATATTAATGAGGTAGTTCAAATTGTGACCCACTACAAATTGGTATTTTGTGGCTCAACCTATTAATACATACATTGGGGCCAGATGTATGACGCCTTTTTGTGTTTGCAAACAACTAGATTAGCAGAATCAGTCTGTTTAGGACCGCAAAAAGGCCTTTTCTTATGTACAAAACTTAGTTACAATTTGGTACCACGTTACCGTACCGAATGTCAATTTAAGTTTGCAACCAAATATTGATCCAAAATTTGGAAGGGGCATGTTGAGGACATCCTTTCCAAATACCAAATCGGATTGGTATGTAAGGTTTTGAACTGAAATAAAGCAGCAAAACATTAATACTTTACAGACTACAGATACGTAGTGATAAGGCATTTGCCAACAGCAAGGGGTCTGCTAGGGACACCTTCCCCTTTGAAAAATGTTGAAAAAAATAATTTAAGAGTAGGCAGCAATCCCATGGAAAACAACCTACCCTTATAAATTGTTACAAGCAATCTAACAATGTTTTAATGCTCCCCGAATTGTTTTTGTTTAAACCAATCACAGAAATGGTGGTCTGCTGACCTCCTAGTGAGTTGCAATTTCCAAACTACCTCATTAATATTTATGAGGTAGGTGGAAGTGCGACCCACTAGGAATTAGAATTTTGAGAACCAACGAAGTAGGACATTGATTGGTTGGTCTGCAAAATACACCACTGGTTTAAAAAATACCAGTCCTAAACTGTGACCAGTATTTTACGCTTTGTACATCTGGTACACAAAATACCATTCCGTTCTGTAGAAATCGGAGTGCAAAATGTACCTATTTGCCCCCAATTAATTTTAGTACATACTTAATAAGAAATCAGAAATTGGAAATCATTATTTTATCTTCTTTACAATTTCTTGTTAGGAATCTTTGTACATCAGGCACAAAGTGATGTAGCAGTTTTTAGTCGTGCTGCCAAAGGAGCTCAAGTAATATTTACAGATAATTTTGATGTTGCTTTTTCTGGAAAAAAACGAAAAAGTTATTCATTCCAATTCTACGGAATGACTGATACTTTACGAACTGAAATATTTAACTATATAAACGATGCTTAGAATTAATCTGTGACAGAAAATGTTCACTGAAATATATTGCTGCAATCTTCCCTTTAAACAGAATTGAAAGACTGCGGCTGGCACATACATCACTGGAAACAGCTACTGTGCCTTGCAATTGTACACAATTTACTTTTTTCTTTAGCACAATCGTTTCTTCCAAAACTCCCACACTTTACCAAGGTGGTAATCTCTTTAATAATGTCAGCCTTTGAAAACTGCCCCAGCACAGTGCTCTACACCCTTCCCACCATACTACAATGTACCTTAATGACAAAAAGCCCCCTCACTATTCTGCATTCTAATTACAAATGCAGAACAATCCTTTCTAGGGTCTCTATTACACATATTATCATATGGACAGTAATCCATCAAACCCCACTGCACCCTAGAAGCACTAAAAAATAAGGTGGCTGTTTCCAGGCCTAAATAAACTTTTGTGAGGTTTCCAAAAGCATCCTGGATGTTGTAGTCGAATTTTGCTTTCAATTACCTAATTAGAGTTACACACCTGATATGTATTTGTATCTGAAATGCTCAGTACCAGAGAGAGTGTCTGTAAGAACCTGGAGTGACATGATCCCCCTTCCTCCAGGAGACTTAAAAATATTTACAGTGGATACATTAACCCATTAATTTTCTTAGCTCCATCACTTCAGCGAGTAGCTCGATCCTAAATATTTAAATATTACTTTTAGCAGACAGCTCAATGCCATTTCCTCTTTGCATATTGGTAAGTGAAGCTGCTATAAAAAAATCCACTTTTATATTGTTTCTACTGCTGACATTCATCTAGGACCCTACTTTCCCACACTGGTGAATAGATGTTTTACTACCACAACAGTTTTTCGAATTTCCCTTGGACAGGGCGAATCAGATTCAGTAAACATTAAGCTCAAGCCATCAATCAATCATCAAGCAATCTGTTTTTATCATTTGATTTCATCATCGAGTTTGGTAGCATGGAAATCAGTTTCGAGGGAGACACTGTCAAATTTGTAAACATGATTTTTAGCCTCTGCCAATAAGAAAGCATTCAGCCATGGAGAGCCAGGGCAGGTGCAGGTGCTTTTGTGACACTCTATGCATACACATATATTGACGGCCTCTTCTCACTGCAAAGAAGCCACATTTCTAGCTTTAGGGGCTTTCTGGCCTGTCCCTGATGACTGTGAGTGACACAACTGTCTACAAATGTCTTAACGTAGAGGCGTATTGTAGAGAATAAATTTGTACAGGACAAACCCTGACATTACATTAAGAGTATACACAATTCCATACTGTACTTTTTGAACATTCACTAACTGATAACAATTTAGAGAGTAATCCCATTGGAGCGATACAACTAACTTAAAATAGGGCTTTCAGTGGTGGAGCTATACAAAGGGAATTACTAGCCTTAAAAGCTTCAAATAATGTTATTTTTAGCAGTTGTTCAATATCGGGTAGGGGTGCAACCCTAAGTAAGATAGACAAAGATACTCCAAACAGTTTAAAGGAAACATATGTGACCCATTTCAATATCCAGTGAATTCAGCTGTGGTGTCTTGGTGTAGTGCATTCTACTGGTACCATGGTGATAACATAACATAACATAACATGTGTATTTGTAAAGCGCACGTTCACCCAGAGGTCTCTTGGCGCTGAATAACAGATGTTCATTGTTACCCAACTCAATGGTACTCATTTTATCGACCTCAGATGGATGAAAGGCTGAGTGGACCCGCCGGGATTTGAACCTGTGACCATGAGGTCGAACACAGGCTCCTGCAATGGACGCATTAGTCCACTGAGCCACCAGACCCGACATATGGTCGGGTCTGGTGGCACATGGTGATGGTGGATGCACTGCAGCTAGACTCTAGAATGAGGGGACTGAGTCAGTTGTAGAGTACAGCTGGACAGGATAAGGTGTACCTGCTTGCCTCCAAATAAACTCATTTTGGAAATACTATTTTGGATCGATCCTTCATTACATCAGCAAAGCAGTGATCTCATGGCAGACACCACTATTCATCCAACATTTGAACAATGACCCTAACATACGGCAAACTATACTACTCAGCATCCTATGATGAACCAGCACACTAGGCTGCATCCTAGCGACACTAACACACAACACACTGCAGGCAGAGTAATCATCAAACTCCCCAGGCACCTAGGGACGCTAAACTGCCCTAGGCACCATAGGGTCACAGACACCTACACTGCACCGACATGAAGCTTCACTCTAATGTTACTGAGAGCAGTTTTGACCTACAGGTGGAGTAATCTACTGTTGAAAAGACTGAGACATGCCAAACATTTCCACATGCTTGCGGATATTTTCAAACATCCATCATATTTTACAGCTCGCTTGGTTGGCCACTACATTGTACACAGGAAGAAAAAGGAACTTGAAAAAATAAAACATGCTCATGTAAATTTGTTTTCAATTATTCATCAAGTGGTTCGTGATAGCCATAATCAATTCCATGCCAAGCTGTTCCTATTCGTTAATGACCGGCCGGATGGAGAATCCAGAGTGCATCTCATCCACCTTGCTTTTAGCTGTCAAGAAACGCTCTGTTTATCTGCACTTATGTCTTAACATATTAATTAATGATGCCAAAGATTACAGCTTTCCTAGAGAAATACTAAATCATGCTCTCTTCATTTCTGGCATGGTATAGGCCTTCATAAATATATGTAAGGAAGGATGGGGGTGAGTGGAATCCGTGCATCTCTAAGGACTGACTACAAGCACTTGGACTAACCTGGTCAGCCTGCCTGACCCTAGGTGCTGTGCCTGACCTTACCTGTGGCGGTCTTTAGATTTTTATATAGTAAAGTGTGCTCTTATCCAAAGTGAATACTGGAGCACTGATTGAAGGTGGTGAAGGCCGCTGTGATGAAGTTGAAGGGTTGGGTCAGATGGACAGAAGTCAAAAGGGAACAGCATAAGGGCAGCAGGTAAGGCAGTATCACCACAGGACTTTGAACATTGTTTTTAATCCCTTTTAATCTCACATAATTGGGACGAAGAAGCAGATGACAGGGAGAAAGAGAAATCTAAGCTACAGCCATGCAATCTCCAACCTGGACTTTCAGGGCATTATGCATTGATAACAAAATGGGACAGGCATCCCGCTGTTGGGAACATTGCAGTCACATGCACGCAATGCATTACTCAATGCAAGCTGAACTATAGTTAGAGGCCCCTAAAGGAAAAAGTATAAACTCACAATCACCCTAATATCCCTAATTATGATAAATTGTAAGTCTGTGTTCAATGGTGAACTCAGTCCACTCAATGAATTGCACAGCACAAGGGAGAGGAATGAAAACGGCAAACATGCATGTTGATAGTCAAACCTGGAACCAAAAAAAGTATTAATAATCTGCTACACCCACTGCACACGATACTCATACCTACAGAAAGCCATCGCCAAAACCCCACTAACCAAACCCTGAGATTGGGCATAGCGCCTTCTGTGGATCTCCTCAAGAAAAACTGCAACATCAGTTGTACCTTACTGAAACCCAGGAAAATTGGATTACTGCAATATACCTAGTTAGACAATGCCAGTGCACCGACAAATGAGGAATTACAGGAGAAATTGGATTTACCATGCTGAATCCCACAGTGAGGGCCATTTCCCACACAGAAATAACATCCAAATTGCTGGTGAAATAAATGGAAAACCCTGGTAGTCCAGTATTTCTGCATCTCTCAGTATTCCGCACCAAACTTGCATTAAACGCCAAATAAAGATAACTCCTTGTCTCAGAATAGAGCTGAGGTATAAGTTGCAATCATGGGCAGATGATGTGGGGAGGTATACACATCCTAAAATTATAGATAGCTGACATGTGAATAACAGGGATGTTTTTTATTACCTCAGGGTCTTGCATTGTCTATTTAATTTCAACCCGAAGGCCTCTCTATTACTGACTGCTGCACATTCATAATATGTCTTTCAATCATGTGTCCGCATGAGTATTTAACATAAGTGGAAATCTAAATGGAAAGAACATATGCCCTATATCTTTCAAAGACAGAAAATCAGTGCCTATATTTATGGGCATCACGAAATATTCAATTGTAGGCAATCCACTTGGGCCGATGCCGTGGACTGTCAAAGCCCCGGCCCCAGCACTTCACTTGTGTTCAACCTGAGCTGATTCCATCTACAGGATTATGGATTGAAAGAGTGAATCATGTGTACCTGGGACAGCCAGAGCTTGAGATGATCAGCAAATCATTGCCTCCCCGGCCCATTACTCGATGCATCCCTTATGCTACGGAGGAGAGTCCACCCCCGCAGAGTAAGTACTGAAGCGAGGAATAGTGAACTAAGAGTTATAGAATTAAAATGTTTTGAAAAAAAAATTTTGTGTAATAAAAAATTGTTTTAAAAAAAAAAAAGAGTTATAGAATTATGTTGTATATTTATACTTACTTTAATGTGGCTACTTGGTGTCTATAGTTCTTTCTTAGTTTTCTCATCTTACCATTACCAGTGAGTAGGTTGAACATTACAAGGCATTAATTTCGAAGAAATAACATGGCTCAGATATTTGATGTGTACATATTTCGAACAATGATACTTGAAAATTGCAAGTACATTCAATCCATTTTTCTATTACCCTATCAATGATTTGGCAGGATCGCCTGATTTTTCTTAACCTCTTAGAAACAAAATATTATGGAATTTAAAACAAAGAGATATACTCATATATATATATATGAAGCAAAAAAAATAACTTGTTAGTGTTACCTACATCTTCATTAAGGGTGTGAGAAAATGTAGCACCAATTAAATCTTTGGCTAAGTCATATCAAGAAACAAGGCCGCATGGATTTTCAAAAATGGCCAATTTTCTGGAAGAACGTTGACTCATGTATTGCAGGTTTTATCCCTTTTATCTGTTTATATTCTGATGAACTTAAAGAAAAAGAAGCTAAAACGTGGACTGCTTGTCACAACTGAGTACTGCATTATGGATCAGCAAAGGTAGACAACGCTGGACTGAAAACCAAACTAGCACTGGCAAAGCTAGTAGGTCTGGAATTGCAGGATGGTAAGATGGTTAAGTTTATATAAATAAACCTTCCTTAATGATGTAGTGGGCAGAAGCATGATGTGAATGAGAAAAAAACAGAATAATGGATGAAAAAGGCCGGCTCAACCCCCCCCCCCCTTTATGCATGTGTAAATATAATGCAATTTTGTATGAAGGATTTTTGTTTGATTCTGCAAAAAATGTCCAAAGCAGCCCCAGACTACAGAAGTCTGCAACTAGAACTAGGCCACAATGACATTTAAGGGTTGGGTCATGGAATCCCGTCCAGCTCTGAAAGAAGCCTCTTTGCCACCAACCCACCTGTAAAACACCACAGTGGCAGAGTTGCCAATCTAGAAACACACCAATCCCCCAGTGCACAGGCATTAGCCAACACATGTTGCCTATAATTGAGGTTAGTGGTGAATGCTGCTAATGTATAGTTGTTTAATATCTTGGGGATCTTTCAATATCAATGTGCTGATTGCTCTGTATAGGAATTCTTCTGGCCACACAGGATCAAGCTAGCCAATTGGAGCATTAGTGGTAGCTACTTTACTTCATATGGCTCTATGAGCCTCATACGGTAAGTCACTATGACCCCAATATTGAGAGCAACCCTCGCTCATGTGACGCTATTCAATCTCACATGCTGAACTGATGCTGCTCAGCCTCACATTTTTCCAGAAACACCAAATCATACAGTTGACTCTACAAGCTCCCACTCAGCCCATTGTTAAACTCATTTTGGGATCTGCGTGTCACCATCAATCTATAAAAGGCGTAAACAGTCGCAAATCTCTGGATTGGTTCTACAATTCAATGTAGTATCTATTCCAAGCTCCAGAGGATTATTATTATTATTAATTGATTTTGTTAAGCGCGACAGCTACCCATAAGGGTTTCCCGGCGCTAAGAGAGAGAACGACAACATAAGGCAGAGGAACTAGATATCGAAGAGCCAGGTCTTCACTGCTCTGCGAAATCGCGTGTGACAGTTTTCCAACCGTAAGGCCAGTGGAAGTGAATTCCACAGTCTGGGTCCTAAGTTCGAAAAGGAGCTACCGCCCATTCTGGTAAGTTTGAACCTAGGTACATTGAAAAGATGGTGAGATGAGGAACGGAGAGAGCAAGCTGGAAGGTAAGGGCTGACAAGGGCCTGAAGGTAGAGGGGTGCTGATCCGGCTTTGATCTTGTGCATAAAGCTCAGCGCTTTAAACTTGATCTGGTTTTCAACACGAAGCCAATGTAGCTCTCTCAGGCGTTCTGTGATGTGGTCAGGTTTACTCAGCCACAGAGAAGCCGAGCTGCAGCATTTTGTACTAGCTGAAGGCCACGTATGACGGCCTTTGGAGACCCCAGATAGAGCACGTTGCCGTAATCCAATCTGGAGGTCACCAGGGCGTTCACAACAGATCTCTGGGTGTTTTTGGGGATCATCCAGAAGATTTTACGCAGCCACCGTAGGATGGTAAAACAGATGGCTGTGACTCTGTTGACCTGATCTTTCATGGAAAGACCCCTATAGATGATTACTCCCAAGTTTCGCACTTGTTCAGATGGAGTTGGAAGGGGACCCATGGAAGTGGGCCAGTGAGTCAGGTTGCAGAGATCGGGTTTGTTGCCAAGAATCAGGACCTCCGTCTTCCCGCCGTTTAACTTAAGTAAATTGTTGTCCATCCATTCAGCTATCTTGCTGAGTCCAGTTTGCAAAGGGGAGGGGGCCGTGGGATCAATTCAAGAGAGTGAAAAAACAATAGGTGCACTTGGCCCTCTGATCCTTTTTTTAATGTAGTTTTTGATATTGCACTGAGGCCTCTTCAAGGGGCTGGTTGCATCTGAGTATGCACTGAAGAAGTTGGTTTACAAACTGGAGGCCATGATTGGATCCCACAGCATTGAGCAATGGAGGTTGGGAGGGGCTATCTGTTGAAGTTACCATGTTTAAAGTTTTCATTTACCTTAAATGATCAATGTACAACATTTCACCTGCTCGTGTTGTTCTTCCAGTAGTGTCACTTTTAGGGCATCTGCATGTCTACCCCGGTTGCCGTCTGAGGCCTTCTGACCAGGCCTCAGGCACTTTTTTTCTACAGAGTGTGTTAATGCGAAAGGGATGCTGTGCTCTTCACCTGTACAGATGGTTCAGCAAGTGGCACAGTTTTTCAACGCGGCATATTTACCAGCCGTATTCCTGGTGGGTGCTCTACTTGTTCCTCATTAGCAAATGTCAGCAGCAGGGGGAGCATGGAGGACAGATAGATTATAAGAATCTTTAATTGAATTCCTCCCAAATGAGTTCAAAACCTAAAGAGGAAACTCTTAATTGGATGTGGCATGTCTTCTTACAAGCTCAATTGTATGTTAACAAAACACCAGAGGGGAGAAAGCCAAAACAAATTCACCAGTCACTCCTTCATACTCATCATATCCAATTTCCCTTTCACTATTAAAAATCAATACAGCATAATAATATAATTCGGGAAATACAGACGCTGGTCCACATTGGCATCCCAGAAGGTGCTGCGTCGCCTCATCTTTAATACTAAATGTGCTGTGAGAAACTACTCTGGTCGGACAATAACGAAAGAAAGATCTTTCATTTTCGTGATTTTCCATGACTGACCACACACCAAGAGAAAAGGTGTTGTCTCCTAAAGCACGTATTTTAGAGTACAATTTCTGCCCTATCCCAAGACTTTTACAATTGGCCCAGTTGGGTCCCATGCACTATTGCGAAAGGTCTGGGCTGTGCTGATGTAGAATTACATTCACCTAAAAGGATGAGGATTCACTGACGACTAACAATTATGTGTGCAGGTGGTAAAGGGTGCTGATTGGACATAAATTACAGGTCTTACAAAAAAAAACTACCAAAGCAAAAAAGAAAATCCTCTCTATGTCCAAGTTGTGTTGTCATACATTTATCACAAGTAGCATAATATGACTAAAACTTTAAAAAGATGGACACAAACTTAAAACATTGTGTTAGAATATGCCTCCAAGAATATCATGAGTGAAATATTGACGTTAAAAAATATCATGGCCTAATTGTTGAGCACCAAATAAATAATTAAAGTAAATATATCAGGTAATTATTGGGTTGCAATACTTAACTCCACATATATGTAGCTTGACCATTTACATATATATCTTCATGATATGTGGATGTGGAGTTAAGAATAATAAATGTATTGTTACACACACACACACACACATGCACGCACACACACACACACATGCACACACACACACACACTCTCTCACACACGTACATCCCTTCGCAATATTTTGGTTCTTGATGTTAGGGTGCAACATGTTTGTATGACAGTATCGCTAGCCTCAGTATTCTGACATTTAACCACCATCACAATTTTTTAATGAAACCTTACACCTAAGCCTGTGGTCCGCAAAGTCTAACTTGTGAGCAGCATGTGGTCAAGGCACTCTAAAGGGCTGTTTGCAGATGACTTTATATCAAGGCGTTTTCATCAGTGCTGCACTGGGCAAGTATTGTTTTTAAAGAGAGGCTGAATGGGCTGTTTAATTTGTTCTGTCTCCCGCTATTCCCCTTTCGCTGATCTCCTGGGGGACTCTCTGGCGGAAGCACAAAGATGTTAGGATCCCAGGGTCCACGGCAGAATAGAATTTAATGGCAGGGTACACTCTGTAAAAGGAAGGTATCAGCTTTCTGCTGATGTCCTCACATGAGTCAAGGGTAGAAGCCATCAAAGAGCTGCTGATGATATTGTACAAGACCAGGGTTCTGTAAAGTTTGCCCTGGAGGGCCGAATCCATGCCAGATTTTTAGCATATCCCCATTCAGATACATGTAGCTATCTTAAAAATCAGGCATGGATCTGGCTCTCCAGAACCGACTTTGAAGAACTCTGTTCAAGAGCATGAGACAGAAAAGAGGGAGGCAAAATGGGACTGCTGCTGATCCCTCCTTTGAGCTGTTCCAGTACAAGACCAGCCTCTCTTCCTCTGCCCTTCCGGTGCTGATGCCTTTCCCCGTGCAAGAAAACCAGGCAAATGAATGTAAGGTCCAAAAACACACAAAAAACAGGAGGGGGAGGTAGAGTAAATAGAGAAGGATTCTTCCTCCAGAGACTTACTTTCATAAACAAAAAATCCAACTGAAGGTCAGAGTGAAGTGTTCAACACTGTGGTGTTGGAGCACTTGGTGTTTGATAAAATACCCCTCATACACGGCCCCACCAGACCGCCGGGGATGCCTGGTCTCACCCTGGAGATACCCATTAAGGGACCATCTCTCAGGGAAGCCAGGAAGGGTTTCGCAGCGGTCGAAGCGCCTTGGGACCCTACGGGTAAGTAGTGCGCTATATAAATGCCAATACATACAATACATACATACGCGGAAGCACTTTTAAGTTATTGACTATATGTGATGCATGTGTTTGGGTGTATTTATAAGTGAGTGGTGGGACGTGGTGAAAGGATAAAAAGTACCTGGCTCGTGAGTATGCTCGAAAACATTTTTATTCCTAACTCCGGCTGGTACTATTAAAAGAAGTGCAGTGCGAGATCAGATCTGTCGTGTTAATGGACAGGATCTCAGGTGTGCGTCGACATGTTTTGGAGACAGGGCTCCTTCTTCAGGACGGAGGCACAACTTCCCCACCTTACTCACGTTTCATTAATATTACCAAAATGTATTAAAGTTGATAACAGAAAAGGTGAAAAACTATGTGTATAGTATGTTAAGGCTATGGTGTGCCTACAGCGGTCTGCTACAAGTTCATTGACTTATGAAGCTTGCTTGCTTGCTTCATGAGCATTAGGAACGTCTGGGGGGTTGCTAATATGCAATGAGCTCGGGATGAGTTATCCACCGTCTTACCCCACACGCTGCTCAGCTAGAGTCAGCGAAGGACCATGGACTGTACTAGGACTGTGCTGGGGCATAAAGGGAACTTTCAATAATGTGTTTACTTAGACATTAAGGCACTGCAGAGTTTCTGTACTGTTGGCTTTAGGAACTGACAGCAGAATAATGGAGTTTGCAAAGTGATAGCTGTCGTATTTTGGAAAATAGAGGGGCGAGCTGGGCATTGCCAACAACTGCAAATGTGTGCCATCTGGAACAATATAGACACTAGAACGTCTGCTAAGTGGGGCATAATAAAAAAATGGCAACTGTGACGAAGTGAAACTCCTTGTCTAATGTTTGTTTCCACGTTTCATTCTTTCACTCTGGACTCCTGGAAACAAACCTGTGCTGGGCGCTGAGGCCTTCTAAGCAGCATCGGTGCTTTTCTGTAATAATGTGCCTGGGTTCTCCCAGAGCAACTGTTGCTACAGTGGGGCTGGCCCGACTGCCTGTCAGAGCTCAAGGCAGGCCCTGGAGAAATATTTCATATTAATATCTAGACCATCTGAAGGCAGCAGTGGAAGTGCAGTCCACCCTGCCTGTTGAGTTTGGATCAGTGGCGGGGTATTGGAACAAGATATTTTTACCGAAAATGCAAAGCGAATGCCACGCACATAACAAAGCTGCACTGGCCTGTGACCGCTCTGCACGTCTCCAAAAGAAAAATATAGGAACCTTCATGTGGATTTCAGTAATGCTGCCTATTAGGGGATTTCTCTAGGGGCCAATTGGAAATTAACAGAATCTGCATAGCAGGGCATGGTGAAAGGCTGCAAAGCAGTGTATGTCAAATGATACATTATGGAAATTTACCAATTGAGACAACTGGGGCATTATGAGAAAAAAGGCAGTGTTCTAAGACCTTGGTGTAAATTGCTGTAACATCCGTCCACAAATTTAGTGGACTGTTGTGCTATATAATGTACTATTTGTATGGGGTACCACCAGAAAACATCCCTGGAGAAAACCTAATTCCCCATAAAGTGATCTCTATAGTGCATGACATGTTGAGCAATGTTTCCAGGTAATATAGTCAAAATGTACCCTTTTCCCATATACTTTCTAGAATGTCCATGAGGTAAATTCCCATCCTCTCCAAGTAAAGGGATTTTCAGTCCTCTGTTCTGGCTAACGTTGCAGTCATAATGTGCTTTAAATGAAACATTTTCCACTAAACGTCTGAAAGAATATTACTGGGGAAGGCAACACTTTAACAATCTGAATGCAGCTGCAGACTCGAAGGCTGTCATTGCAGCTGATGAGTTGTTGCTGAGGGAAAAGACCGAAAACATAGGGCAAATATTGTACTTTGGAGAAACCTAAAAGTTGGCTATAAAAGGAGGCTGGTGGGTGGCAGGTACAATTTGTGTTATTTTAGGATTATCTGTTCTGTGGCTAGGCGGGTAAAGTGAAGATTGGATGTGACTTCTGCCAGGGCAGTTGCATGATTTGTTTCAGGGCAGGCTGATTATGGCTTGCCTGGAGGCTTGAGCTATGATGCCTGAGATTCAGATGTGTGGCTGATTTCAGACACGCACTCCGTCGCGGTTTAAACTCATTCTTCTGTGATGCTGGCAGAGCGGGGTGGTGGCAGAGCAGCGTTGCTCCGTAGATGGGTTGCATTGGAGTGAAAACTTGATTTTGTGAATTGTCTTGTAGTCAATTGCTGGATATGTATTCATTGTGCAGGAATGGGGTCAGGAAGACCATTGTTCCAATCAGAAGCTGGGAGTTAATTAAGTGCATTTTTTATTTTATCTTTTTAGGTGGTTGATGACTTTACTGCATTAGAAGGTTGGCGTTTTAAAAGTAGTGGACCACTTTGACATGGCCACAGCACTGAAAATATAACCGTTCTGTTAATATATTATCATTTTTTTATCCTTTGTGTCCAATTGTGATTAATTTCAAAAATACTGCTACTGGGAGTTTTCTAATATGTGCACAAAAGAAGGATTTATCTTCAGTGAATTGATTCCTCCCAAGCGTATTTCTAGGATGAAACCTTTTTTTTTTTTAATAGATATAAACCAACCCATAATTCCTAGTCTACTGAGGTATAAAACACTCACTATTTTTATTAAAAAAGATTCTTCGCATAATTTGCATCTTTTATATGAATATTGTAACTAGCTGACTTTCCTTACAGCAGCTTCGCCTGCAGTAACATTTGAACCAGTTCGGAATCCATACTTTGATCTGTAGCAAGCGCGCCCCTCAAAAGTTAATTTGGTCCACTTCCGAGGAAGGCAAGCTTTCAGGTTCCAGTCAAGTGCCTACTTTGACCTTTCTAGCAGCCTGGGGTGGCCTTCTGCTTGGAGATGACGTGGTATCAGTTACAGACCAGGGGAACAGCTGCAGCCTCCTCGTCAATTCTATTGATTTCATCTCTCTGCAGGCGGGGACCACCTCTCCATGCGCCTGCTATAAACTGCAGCTCTAATGGCCTCAATAATAACCCTCATGTATGCCAAGCGTGAATCTCCACCAATCCTCTGCCTTACATATATGTATGACGTCCTTATTTATAGGTCATCCCCATTTTATATCATTTAATTCGTCACGTTGTCCATAGTACTATAGAACGAAATGTATTCCTGTAATGTCTCCAGAGTGTTTCACGCTCTGATTACTAGAAACTGATTTAGAGGATGTATATAACAAAGCACGTTTGCACACAAGAGAAGGGGTGCCATTTTCTCAAGCTGAATTTACTGTGTGGCATGCACCACTGTAACTATATATATCATATTTCGGTGCTTTGATTACACAAAATGCAGTGGTGTAAAAACTCATATTTCACAGGGAAATGCAAAATGTGGCACATTTTTCGCGGTTCATTTGAAATATGAATTTCGTCACACCATACTGACAGCCCCCAAACCATTCTGGAGAGTCAGTGTTACAAGGATTTTGCAGTATTGAGGACTAAATTGTGTGGCATGGTTATCTAAATTATATGGCAAAAAAGCTAATTTTACAGCACATTTTCCCGGAGTAATATTTTAATTGATTTGACGTAGAAATAATGTTTTATGAAATATGCAAATTATGCTATTTATGTTGCAAATGGGCTAAAGCTATTATTATGCTGTGAGAGCAGAAGCCACAAAACTGCATACATTAATTTGCCCTCATCATTGTCTGTTGGTTTAGGTACAATTCATTTATGAAGGATGTTAGTCTTGGCATCTTTAGCATGGTTTCCCCTGACTTTTTGCCTCTTCCTCCTATATTTTTGATGGTATGCTGGATTTAGTTTTGCTGGCTTAGATGCTTTGGGCACTTTGCCACTGCAGATCAGTGTCAAAGTGCAAGTACTTCCTGTAGAAATTGTTGTAACAATTGGTTCTCCCTGATTGGCATATTTGATTTACTGGTAAGCCCCTAGGTGTACTAAGTGTGCTAGGGCCTGTAAATCAAATGCTACTAGTGGGCCTGCAGCACTGATTGTGCCCCCCACTTAAGTAGCCCTGAAAAGGTAACTCAGACCTGCCATAGCAGTGTATGTGCGCAGTTTGTAAAATGCCATTTCAACCTGGCCAGTGCACCCACTTGCCAGGCCCTAACCTTCCCTTTTCTTATATGTAAGGCACCCCTATAGTAGGCCCAAGGTACCCACCTGGGCAGGGTGCAGTGTATGTGAATGGTAGGACATGCACTGGTGTGTGTAGCATGTCCTGATAGTAAAATACTGCCAATTTCATTTTTCACTTATGAAAGGATATCTTGCCCCATAGGACTGAATGGGAGTTTATTTGTAACATCTTATAAATATAACTTCCCATTGGAACAAGATGGAGAAATAAAGTGTAGTATGCCTGAACTCAGAATATTAAAATGCATCTTTTAGTGAGGGTGCTTTTTGCATTCTTTGTCTGAAAATGCCACTTTTAGAAGTAGGTATTTTGCTGCTTATCCATCCAATGTGCCTCTGCTAGGATGTGCATTGACTGTCTTACTGTGGAATGACAGGGGCTGGAGAGGCGCAGTGGCTCCAGAGAGTCAAGATGAGTCAGGGCTGGGCTGAATAGACCTGATTTAGAGTAGGGAGAGGAGATTTCCTTTCACCTGAATGGGCCTAGTCTGTTTTCCACAATGCTGTCTCCACCTCCTGCCAGGAAGCTGAACCAAAAAGGACAGAACTGGTTTTGGCTGAGCACAGGGCTTCTCTGCCACCAGCGAACAAACGATTCTGGTGTATAAAAAGAGAGGCCAAGACCCCTGAATTTTAGACTACTTCTGGAATCAAGAGGAACCTTTGTCAAGGAGAAGAGCTGGAGAAACTGAGGAGACGTACTGCCCGTGCTGTGTATCTGGGATGTTCTTCAGTTGCTGTTTCTGCCACGGAAAGGAGATGGACTTTGCTATGTGATGCGTCCCCTGCTTGCAGAAAGTCCCCAAGGGCTTGAGTAGAGCTTGCCTCCTGTTTTGAAGTCTCAGGAACACAAAGATTTCACCCCCAGCTCCCCTGAACTTCCTTACTGAGAGTTCTGACCTGCCAAGAAGTGCCTGCGACTGTGTGGGGCCTCTGGAGTATGTTTTTGCTGCTGGGAGCTGGAAAGCAGCACAACAAGAAATTCGATGCATCGCTCTTCGTTTGACATTTTTCCCACACAACGCCGGAGAAGAATCTCCACGCATTGCCGCTGCTGAAATCGACACAGCACCTGTCGTCTCTGCAAGAATCGACACATTGAGGAATCGCAGCTGAAGAAATTGACGCAGCGCCGCTCAATGCCGCCACATAGTTTGCCACCGCATCGCGGATTTCCACACGTCGTCCCTGTGGGGCAAGTTTTCCCCGACACATCACCCGCGGATCGGAGTCATCTCAGAATCAATGCATTGCTTCCCACTACAGGCCGGACCCAACGCACCGCTCCCCTGTGTACAGCGGAACTGTTACATCACATCCGTGAAGGTCTTAGGAAACAACACATCTCTTTATTTTTCTAAGCTTCCCACCGCCGCAGCTGTTTGGCTTGGTGAATTTTGTCGCAATGACAGGTACTTTGCAAGAAATTATGCATCCATAGTTTTCTATGGACTCAATTGCTAAAACCTTTTGAAAGTAATTTTTCTTAATACTTGTATGTAGGATTTTGTCGTTTTGGTCTTGTTGAGTTTAGATAAAGATAATTTATTTTTCTAAACTGGTGTGGTGTCCATTTGTGGTGTTATCACTGTATTACTGTGTGTTTTGAGTACAAATACTTTACACATTGCCTTTGGGATAGGCCTGTCTGCTTGTGCCAAGCTACCCAGGGGGTGAGCATGGGTTATCTAAAGTGTGTATACCCCTTACCCTGACTAGAAGCAAGGGTCCCTATTTGGACAAAGGTACCTAACTCGGCCAACTAGAGACCCCAATTTCAAACAAAGGATCAACAAAATCTAAATATTGAACTTCGAAATAATTCTCATTGTTAGCTGCAGTTTGAACTAATTGATTTTTTGAGCTAAATTCCTGCAAAATAAATATTTAATGTAATTTATATTTATTACCTACTGGCAGTCGCCAGAAGGTATTTATAGTTAGGACCATGTTTCCATAGGAAAAGCGCTTTTTGACTTGCCCATAACTTTGGCTATGTTTGACGAATCTTAACATGTTTTTCCCCCAAAAAGTCTGCCAGTGACTCTTGTTGTGCATGGAATGTTTCAGGGTAATCCGTCAAGCAGGGGCCAAGTAAAAGGGGGATGGAGGGGGGGGGTCAAAAAAATGTTTCCCAATGTTCATTTCCATTGTTAATTCTGAACACAACTACAGCCTGAACTGCTGGGCGAATTACACCAACCTTCGCAGAAAACTAGCTCTTGGTCCAGAAAGAGTGCTTTATGTTATTTGGTGTAAATCCTTTCAGTAGTTTTAGAGTAATTTAGAAAAAATCAAACTTTGTTGTTTAGAGTTGCAAAGGATTTGTGAACCCTCCTGGTCTCGTGTTGAGATCTGATTTTTCGCCAATACTTCAACCAGGAAGTTTTGGCAGCCATCTTGGAACTCAGCTTCAGCTGAGTCCCAAAACAAATGTTAATTTTTTTTTTCAAGGGGGCAGTGTAGGAATACTCTGACCTGGTCCTGGGGTCCCACTGGCACCCCGTCATAGCAAAAAAGCATCTTTTATAAAAGAAATTATTAGCTGTGTTTCCCGTGCTATTTTACAACATAGCCCCCAGGAGGCGAAGGCCCCAGGGGGCATTTGGGAATACAAAAAAAAAGGAGGGGGACACACAGAGCTCTAAGGCTCTTTTGAACCCCGGGGACCACCACCTCCCCGGGCTTTTTTAATATATGGAAGGGGGGGCGCATGGACCCCCTTCCATGGGCTTATTTGAGCACCTGTGATCACTACTTCCTCAGCTCCTAATATCTAATATGGAGGGGGCTGTGCACATCCCCCTCCTATGGCTCTTTAGAGCCCCGGGGACTACCACCTCCCCCGGGCCTAAATTTTGAAGGCCCCATCTCCTTTGTCTACCACTCTGCAAACACTACTCCTGATTCACTACTTACTAGGGGATGAACTCCCCTTGGATGCTGAGGGCCCTTAGGGGCCAAGAACCCTTCCTGTTACCACTAGTAATTTCCACACAGTAGGATTGTTGAAAAGCTATTCGGAGGCCCTGCCCACTTTCTCCACCACTCTGCAAACACGCCTCCTGACTCACTACTCGTTGGGGATGAAGTCCCCTTGGATGATAAGGTCCATGGGGGCCAATAACCCCTCCCCCTTGGCTACCACTCTGCAAACGCGCCTCCTGGTGCACTACTCATTGTGGGAATAAATCCTCTTGGATGCTGGGGGTTCTTGGGGGCTAATAACCTCTCAGGTTACCACCAATAAGTCCCACGCAGCTGGATTGCTGAGAGCTCATCGAAGGTCCTGCCCCCTTTATCCACAACTCTGCAAATGTGCCGAATGGCTCACTACTCATTAAGGGATAAAGCCCCCTTGGGGAATAAGGTCCCCTTGGATGCTGAGGGTTCTTGGGGGACAATCCCCTCTGTTACCACCAGTAGGGCCGAAAGACCAGGATTGCTGTTAGCTCTTCAGAGGCCCGCCCCCTTTATCCATCACTTATAGCCTGCAAGAGCTTGGGAAGAGAGAACTTCAATTCCATCTCCACACTCTTGAAGGCATGGAACAGATACATGTTTTTTTCTTTGCTTATTTTCTGGACAGTGAACAGGTTTGCTCCCGCCCGGTGGGAACAGAGAAAAGCTCCTGCTGTCCAGAAGAAGCAAACAGATGGAGCCGGCTCACGCTGCACAGAGATGGGTGCAGCAAGGGGAGGTGGCAGAGGCTTCGGGCCCTGGGGATCGTCTGCAGCCGCATGGGCAGCAAGTGTTTTGGGTGTCCTGGGTGGTCACCAGGGCACCCACCAAATGTTTTAATGTTTTGCAGCCCTGTAAGGTGGGGGTCTCTGGGGTCTGTCAATGGCAGGTGGGGGCAAATCACCCCTCCTCCTAAAAAGGTAGTGCAGTAGATCCTCCACCAAATTTCAGTAAAATGTTTTTTTAAATTACGTTTTTGGCCCCAGCAGTTCTTTCAGTGGCATGATAAATACATAAATACATTTTTAAGCATCATTTCTCCAAATTACAAAAAGCACCCTTTCTGGACCAAGATCTAGCTTTCTGCCAAATTTGGTGTAATTCTGTTCACATTCTTTGCGGTATCACTGTTCAATTTTCCTATAGAAAATTGCATAGAAAAATCCATTTTGGGCCTTCCCTTTTTCTCGGTTCCTGTGTGGCAGATCACTCCGAATGTTTCCAGAAAGAAGCTGAGGGGGATTCACAAGTGCCAATGTCATTAGCAAACCCAAAAAGGGTTTTTCCTACGGAAACTTGGTCCTAACTAAAACTACCCATGGTGATCCTCACTGATATTATATAGCAAACCCCCGAAACGCGTTAATGCCCATGGTTTTACAATAAAGAATTGAAGTCACCATGAACCTCGAGTGTCGCCTCAAGTCTTCTTCTTTTGTGGCAGACTTTCTTGGGAAAACATAGCGTGGTTAGTCACGCGATCTCCAGCGTGGCTGCGCGCAGGGATGGCACCCCCCGCAAGTGTTAAGGGGGTCACATCTTGGAAGACCCTCTGACTGCCCCGCACGAAATCTGGACCGGGTGTAGCTGCGGATGCGCAGTCCATACCTGAATGGGACCACACCCTTACTTCAATGGTGTTCTCTGCCCTGCGACGGATGGAAGTGCAAGGCAGGGGGAGAGGACCGTGAATGACTTCAGAAAATGCCCAGAACATTTGCCGCAATCCCTGCCTGACTACACAGCCTATCGGTCACTCACCTGTCAAGATGTACCGATGAATGGGGTCGCCGCCAGCTTGAGATGGACGCTGCATGCTGGGAAATGTTGTTCACCTGTGGAAACAGAGGCGATTCCAGGCCGTGTCTTTGAGGCAGCCCACACTACTTCAGGCGGTGGGAAGGACATATTCTTTTAAAAGCGGGACTGCAAGCAACAGTGGCGAATTACTAACCAGGGGGGCATTTTGAGAAAGGAAAGCAAACCCCCGAAACGCGTTAATGCCCATGGTTTTACAATAAAGAATTGAAGTCACCACGAACCTCGAGTGCCGCCTCAAGTCTTCTTCTTTTGTGGCAGACTTTCTTGGGAAAACATAGCGTGGTTAGTCACCCGATCTCCAGCGTGGCTGCACGCAGGGATGGCACCCCCCGCAAGTGTTAAGGGGGTCGCATCTTGGAAGACCCTCTGACTGCCCCGCACGAAATCTGGACCGGGTGTAGCTGCGGATGCGCAGTCCATACCTGAATGGGACCACACCCTTACTTCAATGGTGTTCTCTGCCCCGCGACGGATGGAAGTGCAAGGCAGGGGGAGAGGACCGTGAATTACTTCAGAAAATGCCCAGAACATTTGCAGCAATCCCTGCCTGACTACACAGCCTATCGGTCACTCACCTGTCAAGATGTACCGATGAATGGGGTCGCCGCCAGCTTGAGATGGACGCTGCATGCCGGGAAATGTTGTTCACCTGTGGAAACAGAGGCGATTCCAGGCCGTGTCTTTGAGGCAGCCCACACTACTTCAGGCGGTGGGAAGGACATATTCTTTTAAAAGCGGGACTGCAAGCAACAGTGGCGAATTACTAACCAGGGGGGCATTTTGAGAAAGGAAAGCAAACCCCTGAAATGCGTTAATGCCCATGGTTTTACAATAAAGAATTGAAGTCACCACGAACCTCGAGTGCCGCCTCAAGTCTTCTTCTTTTGTGGCAGACTTTCTTGGGAAATATATATATATATATATATATATATATATATATATATATATATATATATATATATATATATATATATATATATATATATACTGCGGTGCAAACCAGGGGCAGAGGTCGCCCTGTAAACAATGTCTTCCACCAAGCACAGCAGCCGCTGTGCGAATGCACTTCCAATCCTGTCTTTCACAAAGTTTTCAACGAGATAGCGTGTGTGCTCAAATTAAATTTATTTCCTCATTTCGGTTCCAGCATGTAATACACGGAAAACATGGAACAAAAAAACCCAACGCGTTTCGGCGATTTGACTCTCGCCTTGCTCACGGGTAACTTGTGTAACGAAAATGAAGCTTTTAAATAAAGTTGTTACAAAGGTGCACATGTGATCAGTGAAAAAATATTAAACATAGACAAAGGACGTGGATCATCTTTTTAGAGAAGGCCTCTGTTGTTTCCTCTTTGCAGATTTCTTCCTTGAGTTCTGCTATTGTCTTGAGTAGTGTAAGTCTGTCCTTCCATGCATGTTTTATTAGGATAGATAACATCCTATTAGAACAGTCCATCAGGTTCTCTGCCCACTCCTCTGCAGTCCAAAAGATGGAGGAAATCAACAAAAGAATTAGCAAACACGAAGATGAAATAGTTGCTAAGAAGGAATGCAAATTCTTAAGGGATCAAATCGATTACAGCTCTGGCAGAGTGTTCACATTCAGCAAAAAATATGATTATGTGACACGTAAAGGAGTACAAGCCAACATCGACAAAACCCAGATGGAAGCTGAATCTGGGGATGAAGTGGTAGAGAGTGATGTTTCTGTGGAGGAGCAGACACCAGGAACCACAGAAAATGCAACAAAGAATCCGACCAAATCGACAAATGTTTGGGAGGAATTCAAACGCATGAACCAAACGCAACAACAGCAGAATTGGCAAATAGACCGAGGCCGAGGAAGGGGCCGAGGATTCAGAGGAAAAGGCAAAGGCAGAGGAAATCAAGGAGAAGACGCTACCAAGTCCAGTCACAAGACAGGCGGGGCGGAAGCTGCAAGAGGAAATACAACCCCCATGGGAGTGGAAACACGGGGCCAAAAAAGAAGAGGAAAATGAATCAACAAAATGTGATTAACCTGTCATCCCGCTCTCTATCCCAAAGTGAGCATGAGGTACTTCAATTTGGTCTTTCCTTTTGCCCTACAGCTAACTTTTGCTATTCACAGGAGAGCATAGACCTTTTTAAATTTACAAGAAAGTTGAGGTTACACAAATGGAACAAACTTAAGGTAAAAAACACCACTTCCACTCCATCTAGCACCAAACCGGCTAGTGAAAGCATTATTGAAGTGGAATCCTTGATTACACTTAAATGCCTAGAATTGGGGACCCCTGCGAATGAATCGATTAATGCTAAAACTTTAGGCTTTACCACTAACTTAAACTGTCCCAATTCCTTTAAGCCTAAATCCACATTTAACCCTTCTTTACCGACTTGTAGCATTGACACTTTTGAATCCCTTATGATTGCTGATTTCAAAAATTTGGCAAAACAGAAACATTGGTCAGGGGACAATCTGACTAAATGTGAACGGCTTGCCATAAAATCATTACGAGACGATTCCTCTATTGTTATAAGACAATCGGATAAGGGGGGCAATGTGGTTATTATGGATGTAAAAGACTATGTTGCTGAAGGTATGCGACAATTGAACTGTGCAGACTGCTATGAAGTGTCTTCATTAGAAAACATTGAGAAAATGAACAATACATATTTTGAAATGTTAAAATGTTGGAAAGATCAAGGGTTGATTGAGTGGAATGAATACTCGTTCCTTCTGAATCGCAATCCTAAGATAGCAGTTCTATATCTTTTGCCAAAACTGCACAAGAACTCTAAAAATCCCTTAGGAAGACCGATCGTTTCTTCGCTCGGTTCTTTGCTGGAGAATACATCTAGATACATCGACTACTTCCTGCGCCCTTTTGTAGAAGAAACTCCATCTTATCTTAAAGACAGTAGGGACTTTATTAACAAACTCAAGAACTTTGTTTGGAATGACAACTACCTGTTTATCACACTAGACGTGTGCAGTTTGTACACGTCCATAAGACATAGCAATGGTGTTGAGGCATGCCGCATGTTCCTAAAGAGAAGGTCTATCTCGTATTTGGAGCATACGGAAATGATCATCAAAATGATGCAGTTCTGTCTCGAGCACAACTATTTTGTGTTCAATGACACGTATTACCGCCAATGTCAAGGGACAGCAATGGGAACTTGCTTTGCTCCCAGTTTCGCTAATCTATTCATGGCGAGCTGGGAGCAGCAAGTAGCAAGGACCAACACTCTGTATCGCAGCCATGTGAGAGTATGGCTCCGATACATAGATGATCTATTTATCATCTGGGAGGGTCCAAACAACATTGAAGAACTATTTATCAAAGAACTCAACAGAAATGAGCTCAACCTAACCCTAGAAGGCAAGATTAGTGAATCCAAGGCAGTCTTCCTAGTTTTATCTGTGGAGGTCTCTGCTGGCAAACGTGCGATGAAATTGTTTCGCAAGAAAACCGCAGGGAACACTCTACTCCATGCGGAAAGCAGTCATCCTAGAGCTCTGATTGAGAGTATTCCGTTTGGTGAATTCCTCCGGGCTCAGAGGAATTGTAGCAGGGACTCAGATTTTGCCAAGGAGGGGGAACGTATGAAAGAACGTTTCAGGGAGAGAGGCTACAAACAAAATGTCATAGATTGTGCATTCGACATAGCAAGCAAGATTAGTCACCTGTCCCTACTGACCTCAGAACCAAAAAGTGGAAGCGAGGAAAATGAAACGATCAGATTCATTTCCACGTTTCACTCGAAGTCATGGAAAGTTCAAAAAAGCCTGTACAAACATTGGAAAGTCCTTAGGACAGAACCAACCCTTAATGACATCCTTAAGGAGAGGCCGTGTGTCACCTATCGCAGAGCAGATACACTCAGAAGCAAGGTAAGCCAAAATGAGGTGAGCATGACCAAATCCACCACCTCCAAAATTCAGGGCTTTTATACTTGCATGAAGTGCAAAGCTTGCAAGTATAGCACAAATGTTAAAAAAGTATACTTTCCGGTAGAAGACAAAGAGAAGACAATTGAAAAACATCTCACGTGTCTGTCGGAATACTGTGTCTACGTGCTAACATGTCCCTGTCCTAAAAAGTATGTAGGTAGCACCATGTTCCCTGCTAAGACCCGGATTTTACAACACATGAGGGCAATCCAGAACAAAGAACAAAACTCACCTGTAGCTCGACACTTTGAAGAACTACATGGAGGGAATCGCAACCTTCTTAAATTCTTTGTAGTGGATAAATTGCCCCAAATAAAAAGAGGGGGGGACAAGATTCGCAAGCTACGACAGCTAGAGAACAGGTACATTATAAATCTAGATACCCTGATTCCGGGAGGTCTTAACTCCGAGGAAGAAATGGTTTGGCACCTCGGAGAGTAAAGGCTAAACAACTGTGTTCCGTTATTTCCTGCAGAATTTCATTTCATTGGTTTCTCAATATTGTCTTGAGTATACTGGTACTGACCAACAGTAATGACATACATTGCATGTTCTATAACTCCTGCAAAACTACTGTATTTTAACAATTTTAAACACATTGCTATCACAGTGACAGAGGATGTACAATTGAAAGTGCTTTGGACATAGTTTGGTATTTACTTATGATAATTGGCATGAATTTGCTAATCTGACAGGCTGTATCCCTCTCTTTTGTTTTCTCCTGCTGATGTACAGGACCAAGAAGATATGTCATCTGAAGAAAGTAAATTTTGAATTCCTGGGTTGTGAGAATACAAGTGACCACCTGGAAACTAGTCTTACATATCCCACTGGGGAAGTAAAGAATATGTTGTATACCTCTGATGAGCGTAGAAACAGGTCCAGACATTGGGGTAACACTGATGTGCACGGACACTATATAATCCACTTGGAATTTATGTGATCTACAATTTGGTGCACGGACACTTTATTGAAGTATGGTCTATAGTCACTTGGCTTTGAATTAAGTTACGTTTCATTATTTATTTTATTTGGACCAACCTATCATCCGCGCATTAGAGGGTGAGAATAACATGACCACGAAACTTTATCATGATACGGTTACTGAAAATTATGGAAACAGCTGATAAATCCACTAGGAATGTATTATTTTGAATTGACTAGCCTGTCAATAATACCGTGACAAGATGGCCGCCAAAGTTACATGATCCACGTCCTTTGTCTATGTTTAATATTTTTTCACTGATCACATGTGCACCTTTGTAACAACTTTATTTAAAAGCTTCATTTTCGTTACACAAGTTACCCGTGAGCAAGGCGAGAGTCAAATCGCCGAAACGCGTTGGGTTTTTTTGTTCCATGTTTTCAGTGTATTACATGCTGGAACCGAAATGAGGAAATAAATTTAATTTGAGCACACGCGCTATCTCGTTGAAAACTTTGTGAAAGACTGGATTGGAAGTGCATTCGCACAGCGGCTGCTGTGCTTGGTGGAAGATATATATATATATATATATATATATATATATATATATATATATATATATATATATATTCACTGAAAAAAACATAGGTTAGAGACCATATATAGTTAGCTGGACATTTTATTGACATAAAACCAATGAAATTCCATATATAGTTAGTTGCACTAACTATATATCGCGCACCCGCAATCCACTGCTGATGATGTCACATATTACATAATTCATGACATGGTCAGTGACATCACTGATGACATCACTGATGACATCTCAAATGACATCACTGATGACATCTCAAATGACATCACTGATGACATCATCTAGTGTCTGTGTGTTTTTGTAAAGTTTAAATATGTTTTACATATTGAAGAATGAGTGGATGTATGGAAGACTGAGTGTGTGTGTGGCTGGCTGGGAGGTGTGTGACTCTGTGCATATCAATGTGTACTTGTATCAGTGATTGTATAAGAGAGTAAGTATGTGTTAGTATATGTGTGAAAAAGTATGGTGTTCTCTGTTTAACTGTATAGATGAGGAAATCGAAGTGTGATTGATTCTTCACAGGACTGACTAGGTGTATGAGTGCATATGATAGTGTTGTAATAATGAGTGACTGTATGTATGAGTGATTGTATGGGTGAATGAGTGAATGTGTGTGTAGACGTAGGAATCAGTGAGTGCGTATGTAGTAACTGGTATTGGTGTGTCATGATGTCATCAGTGATGTCATTTGAGATGTCATCAGTGATGTCATTTGAGATGTCATCAGTGATGTCATCAGTGATGTCACTGAAGTATGGTGTTCTGTGTTTAACTGTATAGATGAGGAAATGGAAGTGTGATTGATTCTTTACAGGACTGACTAGGTGTGTGAGTAACTCCATGGATGAGTGGTAGTGTGTGAGTGTCTGCATAGGTGTATGAGTGCATATGATAGTGTTGTAATAATGAGTGACTGTATGTATGAGTGATTGTATGGGTGAATGAGTGAATGTGTGTGTAGACGTAGGAATCAGTGAGTGCGTATGTAGTAACTGGTATTGGTGTGTCATGATGTCATCAGTGATGTCATTTGAGATGTCATCAGTGATGTCATCAGTGATGTCATTTGAGATGTCATCAGTGATGTCATCAGTGATGTCACTGACCATGTCATGAATGATGTAATATGTGACATCATCAGCAGTGGATTGCGGGTGCGCGATATATAGTTAGTGCAACTAACTATATATGGAATTTCATTGGTTTTATGTCAATAAAATGTCCAGCTAACTATATATGGTCTCTAACCTATGTTTTTTTCAGTGAATTTTCAAGGTTTTGTAAATGCAAATTCCTAACTATATATGGTCTATAACCTATGGTTTTTTCAGTGAATTTCATTGGTTTTTTAAAAGCTAATATCTATAGCTGTAAAATATATTCTTTATTACGTGACGTATCACGTAGCCACGTGAGACGCCTCATGACGCGTCGCATAACCGTGACGTATCGGCTCTGCAGCGCAAACAAAACCCGTAACGTAAGCGTGCCGGAGCACGCTTACAGATATATATATTTTTTTTAACCTTAATTAGACAAAATCCACACGTGCACATATCTTGAGGCCTTGCAAAGCTACATCAAACAAACAGTCCCTACAATTTTGCCAAGTTTTCTGGAAATCTATTCCCTTCATTTTTTTTTTACTGTTTCTCTTGGTTTTCCCCTTGTTACGCTTACCGGGACGCTACCCGGTACGCGAACCGGATGCTCCAAAAACACAAGATGGCGGACTCCCGTTACGCTGCCGGTTAGCTGCCCGGTTCGCGTACCAGGAAGCGCCTCTACCGCGAAAAATCGCGGGGGACTTTAATATCCCCCTCATCAATCCTAGAGGGTCAGGAGGGGTTTACCTTGCCCCCTTTCCTTCATTTCCCCCTTCTTTTTTCACCACATCTTGTCTCTCGAACCTACCGAGAGACAAGATGGCGGCCGCTCCGGACTCTTTACAATGTTGACAGCTACGTTGCCGGTTAGCTGCCCGGTGAGCTGCCCGGTTCGCGTACCGGGACGCGCCTCTACGGCGTAAAATCGCAAAAAATAATTAATTTTTTATTTTTTGCCCCGCGGGGCACTTTAATATCCCCCTCATCAATCCTAGGGGGTCAGGAGGGGTCTACCTTGCCCCCTTTCCTTCATTTCCCCCTTCGTTTTTCACCACATCTTGTCTCTCGATCCTACCGAGAGACAAGATGGCGGCCGCTCCGGACTGTTTAGAATGTTGACAGACACCAGAGAGCCAATCAGCTTCACTTCGTGAAGTTCCGTTACGCGTCAGGTACGCGAACCGGGGCGCTAACCGGAGCGCTGTCACAGATATATATATTTTTTTAAATGTTAATTTCTCAAAATCCACTGGAGCACATATATTGAGACATATCAAAGGCACGTCGGGCAAACCATATCTACAATTTTGCCAAGTTTCATGTAAATCTATTCAGCCGTTCGAGCTAAAAGTGAGTCCAACCGCCCTGTGGAAAAATGAATGTGAAAAACGCGTTTTGGGACCCCCTTTTTGTCTCGGCCCCTCCTTGACGAAACCCCCCCAAATTGTCAGGGGCTGCTCAGAAACAAAATGTGCCATTTTCCTGAAAATTTCAGCCAATTCCGTCCACAAACGCCAAAGTTATTAGACATAGAATTTTCAGAAATCCCATAGAGAAAAAATTCTAACTATATATACCCACTGGCTATCGCCAGTAGGTAATATACATATATAAACATATATAATCTGCATATCTATATAAATATAAATGCATGCATACATATACATATATGCATACATATGCATGTTATTTACATGAAAGTTTTAAAAACACTAATAAAAGCAAAGCTAAAAAGCCACCTCATTACAAACAGAATGGCTTTAACTTAAACGAGGGCGAGATCTATTGCATTTTCAATGCTTGTTTACTTTGGTTCTATCAAGAAGGCATTCAGATGTGTCACACATTTGCCATAAATTCTGAATGTTAGCACTCTAGTTGCTCATTAGATCACTGTAGTAAAGCTAGTGCTCACCAGGGAAGTCTGCTGCTAATCATGGTTTGCAGCCATTTTCCCGCATTTATTATCCCGCAGACTTTCAGTCCGCATACCATTATCCCGCAAGGTCATTGACCTCGCATACCATTATCCCGCATTTTTTCAAAACGCATGTGCATTTATCGCGCATGCCTTTACAAAGAATTACGTTTTAAAGGCATGTATGGTAAATTCATTTGCGTTGTGAAAACCACGATGACGAGAGAGGTAAGTGGGTTTGTGTTAATTTTTTCGTGGGTTAGTGATTGTGTAGTGTAGTGTTGTGTTAGTGTAGTGTAGAGTTGTGGTGGTTGTTTAGTGTAGGGTCATGCTGGGGGTAGTGTTTTAGGGTTTAGGGTTGTGTTGTAGTGTTTGCGTAGTGTAGGGTCATGCTGGGGCTACTGTTTTAGGGTTTAGGGTAGTGTTGTAGTGTTTGCGTAGTGTAGGGTCATGCTGGGGGTAGTGTTTTAGGGTGTAGGGTAGTGTTGTAGTGTTTGCGTAGTGTAGGGTCATGCTGGGGCTAGTGTTTTAGGGTTTTGGGTAGTGTTGTAGTGTTTGCGTAGTGTAGGGTCATGCTGGGGGTAGTGTTTTAGGGTTTAGGGTAGTGTTGTAGTGTTTGCGTTGTGTAGGGTCATGCTGGGGGGTAGTGTTTTAAGGTTTAGGGTAGTGTTGTAGTGTTTGCGTAGTGTAGGGTCATGCTGGGTGTTGTGTTTTAGGGCTTAGGGTAATGTTGTAGTGTTTGCGTAGTGTAGGGTCATGCTGGGGGTAGTGTTTTAGGGTTTAGGGTAGTGTTGTAGTGTTTGCGTAGTATAGGGTCATGCTGGGGTGTAGTGTTTTAGGGTTTAGGGTAGTGTTGTAGTGTTTGCGTAGTGTAGGGTCATGCTGGGGGTAGTGTTTTAGGGTTTAGGGTAGTGTTGTAGTGTTTGCGTAGTGTAGGGTCATGCTGGGGGTTGTGTTTTAGGGTTTAGGGTAGTGTTGTAGTGTTTGCGTAGTGTAGGGTCATGCTGGGGGTAGTGTTTTAGGGTTTAGGGTAGTGTTGTAGTGTTTGCGTAGTGTAGGGTCATGCTGGGGGTAGTGTTTTAGGGTTTAGGGTAGTGTTGTAGTGTTTGCGTAGTGTAGGGTCATGCTGGGGTGTAGTGTTTTAGGGTTTTGGGTACTGTTGTAGTGTTTGCGTAGTGTAGGGTCATGCTGGGGGTAGTGTTTTAGGGTTTAGGGTAGTGTTGTAGTGTTTGCGTAGTGTAGGGTCGAGCTGGGGGTAGTGTTTTAGGGTTTAGGGTAGTGTTGTAGTGTTTGCGTAGTGTAGGGTCATGCTGGGGGTAGTGGTTTAGGGTAGTGTTGTAGTGTTTGCGTAGTGTAGGGTCATGCTGGGGTGTAGTGTTTTAGGGTTTTGGGTAGTGTTGTAGTGTTTGCGTAGTGTAGGGTCATGCTGGGGGTAGTGTTTTAGGGTTTAGGGTAGTGTTGTAATGTTTGCGTAGTGTAGGGTCATGCTGGGGGTACTGTTTTAGGGTTTAGGGTAGTGTTGTAGTGTTTGCGTAGTGTAGGGTCATGCTGGGGTGTAGTGTTTTAGGGTTTTGGGTAGTGTTGTAGTGTTTGCGTAGTGTAGGGTCATGCTGGGGGTAGTGTTTTAGGGTTTAGGGTAGTGTTGTAGTGTTTGCGTAGTGTAGGGTCATGCTGGGGGTAGTGTTTTAGGGTTTAGGGTAGTGTTGTAGTGTTTGTGTAGTGTAGGGTCATGCTGGGGGTAGTGTTTTAGGGTTTAGGGTAGTGTTGTAGTGTTTGCGTAGTGTAGGGTCATGCTGGGGTGTATTGTTTTAGGGTTTTGCGTAGTGTTGTAGTATTTGCGTAGTGTAGGGTCATGCTGGGGTGTAGTGTTTTAGGGTTTAGGGTTGTGTTGTAGTGTTTGTGTAGTGTAGGGTCATGCTGGGGGTAGTGTTTTAGGGTTTAGGGTAGTGTTGTAGTGTTTGTGTAGTGTAGGGTCATGCTGGGGGTAGTGTTTTAGGGTTTAGGGTAGTGTTGTAGTGTTTGTGTAGTGTAGGGTCATGCTGGGGGTAGTGTTTTAGGGTTTAGGGTTGTGTTGTAGTGTTTGTGTAGTGTAGGGTCATGCTGGGGGTAGTGTTTTAGGGTTTAGGGTAGTGTTGTAGTGTTTGCCTAGTGTAGGGTCATGCTGGGGTGTAGTGTTTTAGGGTTTTGGGTAGTGTTGTAGTGTTTGCGTAGTGAAGGGTCATGCTGGGGGTAGTGTTTTAGGGTTTAGGGTAGTGTTGTAGTGTTTGTGTAGTGTAGGGTCATGCTGGGGGTAGTGTTTTAGGGTTTAGGGTAGTGTTGTAGTGTTTGTGTAGTGTAGGGTCATGCTGGGGGTAGTGTTTTAGGGTTTAGGGTAGTTTAGTTGTTTAGTGTATGCTAAAGGCATATTCGTTCTAAAAGTTTTCGTTATTTTAATTTGCGGCCTAATAGTACATGCAGGATTTTTTTTGCGGACTGATGGTATGCGGGATTTCGTCATATATTCGCTAATCATACTTTCTATGGCAAAATGAACCCCCTCATTTTGTTCCTTTTTAAATTAAATGTTTTAAGAGTTACCACTTTATTCCAATCAAGATGGCTTCAGGTGTGCCATACCTTTGTAATAAGTAGGACTGTTAGCACTCTAGTTGTTCTTTAGAACACTCTGGGACATTCTGTCATTGGGCTATAGTTGGGCTACATCTGGCTGATATTTGGGCTACATTTGGTTTTTTTGTCTCTGGTGGCCATCTTTGGGCTACATTGGGCTACATTGGGCTACATTGGGCTACATTTGGGCTCCAACATATATATAGCCCAATGTAGCCCAATATATATTTTTCAAACTTAATTTTCGTAAAAACCACTGGAGCCTATATCTTGAGACATAGCAAAGGCACATCGGGCTACCAGTCTCTACAATTTTGCCAAGTTTGGTGTAAATCCATTCAGCCGTTCGGGCTAAAAGTGAGGCCAACCGCCCTATGGAAAATTGCATGGGAAAAACACGTTTTGGGACCCCCCTTTTTTCTCGGCCCCCCCTTGACGAAACCCCCCCAGATTTTCAGGGGCTGCTCAGAAACAAAATGTTCCATTTTCCTGAAAATTTCAGCCAATTCTGTCCTCAAACGCCAAAGTTATTCGACATAGAATTTTCAAAAATCCCATAGGAAAAAAATCCTAACTATATATACCTACTGGCTATCGCCAGTAGGTAATATATATATATGTATATATATATATATATATATATATATATATATATATATATATATATATATATATATATATATATATATATATATATATATATATATATTCACAGAAAAAACCATAGGTTTCACACCAGTTATAGTTAGGAATTAGCATTTAAAAAACCTATTAAATTCACTGAAAAAAACATAGGTTTGACACCAGTTATAGTTAGCTGGAAATTTTACTGACATAAAACCATTGAAATTCCAACATTATAGTTAGTTGGACTCACTATAACTTGCGCGCCTTCAATGCACTGCTGATGACGTCACATATTACATCACTCATGACATGGTCAGTGACATCACTCATGACATGACTTGAGACATAGCAAAGGCACATCGGGCTACCAGTCCCTACAATTTTGCCAAGTTTGGTGGAAATCCATTCAGCCGTTCGGGCTAAAAGTGAGTCCAACCGTCCTATGGAAATTAACATGGGGAAAACACGTTTTGGGACCCCCTTTTATCTCGGCCCCCGCTTGACGAATCCCCATCAAACTTTCAGGGAAGGAGCGGAGCGCAGGGAGGCAAATTTAAGGAAAATTACAGGCAGATTCCTCAACCGGGGCCAAAGTTATTCCCAATAGAATGTTGCAGATTTCCTATGGAAAACAATCCTAACTATAACTACCTACTGGCGACCGCCAGTAGGTAATATATTATATATATATATATATATATATATATATATATATATATTACCTACTGGCGATAGCCAGTAGGTATATATAGTTAGGATTTTTTCTCTATGGAACTTTTGAAAATTCTTTGCCTAATAACTTTGGCATTTGTGGACGGAATTGGCTGAAATTTTCAGGAAAATGGCACATTTTGTTTCTGAGCAGCTCCTGGAAATTTGGGGGGGGGGGTTCGTCAAGGGCGGGCCGAGAAAAAAGGGGGGTCCCAAAACGCGTTTTTCCCATGTTAATTTCCATAGGGCGGTTGGCCTCACTTTTAGCCCGAACGGCTGAATGGATTTCCACGAAACTTGGCAAAATTGTAGGGACTGTTAGCCCGATGTGCCTTTGCTAGGTCTCAATATATGTGCTTCAGTGAATTTTGAGAAATTAACGTTTAAAACAAGATATATATCTGTAACAGCGCTCCGGGCAGCGCTCCGGTTCGCAAACTTTTCGCGTATCGGAACTTTGCGAAGCGAAGCTGATTGGCTCTCCGGTGTCTGTCAACATTCTAAACAGTCCGGAGCGGCCGCCATCTTGTCTCTCGGTAGGATCGAGAGACAAGAGGAGGCCAAAACAAAGGGGGAAATGAAGGAAAGGGGGCAAGGTAGACCCCTTCTGACCCCCTAGGATTGATGAGGGGGATATTATAGAGCCACGCCGGGCCCAAAAAAAAAAAATCTGATTTTTTCGCCGTAGAGACGCGTCTTGGTACGCGAACCGGGCAGCTAACCGGGCAGCTAACCGGGAAGCTAACCGGCAGTGTAACGGGAGTCTGAGGAGTAGCTGATTGGCTGTCAACATTGTAAACAGTCCGGAGCGGCCGTCATCTTGTCTCTCGGTAGGATCGAGAGACAAGAGGAGGCCAAAACAAAGGGGGAAATGAAGGAAAGAGGGCAAGGTAGACCCCTTCTGACCCCCTAGGATTGATGAGGGGGATATTATAGAGCCACGACGGGCCCAAAAAAAAAAAAAAAATCCGATTTTTTCGCCGTAGAGACGCGTCTTGGTACGCGAACCGGGCAGCTAACCGGGCAGCTAACCGGGAAGCTAACCGGCAGTGTAACGGGAGTCTGAGGAGAAGCTGATTGGCTGTTATCATTGTAAACAGTCTGGAGCGGCCGCCATCTTGTCTCTCTGTGGGATCGAGAGACAAGAGGTGGAAAAAAAAAAGGTGTAAATGAATGAAAGGGGTAAGGCAGACCCCTCCTGAACCCCTAGGATTGATGAGGGGCCTATTAAAGTTCCCTGGGGGGTGAAAAAAAAAAATTTGCGATTTTTCGCGGTAAAGGTGCTTCCTGGTACGTTAACCGGGCAGCTAACCGGCAGCGTAACGGGAGTCCGACATATTGTGTTTTTTGAACGTTTGTGATATGTGCACGTGTGGATTTTGTCTAATTAAGGTTAAAAAAATATATATATATCTTTAAGCGTGTTCTGGCGCGCTTACGTTTTGGGTTTGGTTTGCGCTGCAGAGACGATACGTCACGGTTATGCGATGCATCATGAGGCGTCTCACGGGCTACGTGATACGTCACTTAATAAAGAATATATTTTACAGCTATAGATATTAGCTTTTAAAAAACCAATGAAATTCACAGAAAAAACCAGAGGTTATAGACCATATATAGTTAGGAATTTGCATTTACAAAACCTTGAAAATTCACTGAAAAAACCATAGGTTATAGACCATATATAGTTAGGGATTAGCATTTAAAAAACCTTATTTTATTTGCACAAAACCATTGAAATTCCATATATAGTTAGTTGCACTAACTATATATCGCGGACCCGCAATCCACTGCTAATGATGTCACATATTACATTATTCATGACATGGTCAGTGACATCACTGATGACATCACTGATGACATCTCAAATGACATCACTGATGACATCACTGATGACATCTCAAATGACATCACTGATAACATCACTGACATCTCATTTGACATTACTGATTACATCACTGATGATATCATTTATGTGATAATACATCTTCAGACTCTAATATAACCTTAGATACACTCAGTGTAAACAGGCACTCACAGACTGTCACACATCCATGGAGTTACTCACACACCTAGTCAGTCATGCAAAGAATCAATCACACCTCCATTTCCTCAACTATACAGTTATACACACCTTACTTATTCAAACATATACTAACACATATTTACTCTCTTATACAATCCTTGATACAAGTTCACAATGATTCATACAGCCACTCTCACATTCACTGGCTCTTATGTTCAGTTATTTATATATGTCAACTCTCACATGGAGTGTGTTTTACATATGTACTTACTTTGACATGTAGAACTGAGATATCCATTCACTCACCAATATACTCATGCACACAGTCAACTGTCCATACAGCTGTTTCTACATGCACTTTTGAACCCATACACCTAGGGAATCAACTGCTCACACATCTATGCACAAAGTTATACACATCCCAGCCACCCACACACATACTCAGTCTTCCATACAAATACTTGGGCAACCATTCAATAACCCATATAGTTACTCATATAGCTACTGATTTAAACATGCAGCAGTTTACAGAAGAACATAAATAATGATTGCCAAATTAAGACACTTTAATCACTAACCCATGCACTCAGTGAGACACATTTAATCATTCTTTCATACAGTCAGTCATGCACCTACTAAATCCTTCATCCAGACACTTATACATCCACTCATTCTTCAATATGTAAGACATATTTTAACTTTACAGAAACATACAGTCACTGGGTGTTGTCATCAGTGATGTCATCAGTGATGTCATTTGAGATGTCATCAGTGATGTCATCAGTGATGTCACTGACCATGTCATGAATAATGTAATATGGGACATCATTAGCAGTGGATTGCGGGTCCGCGATATATAGTTAGTGCAACTAACTATATATGGAATTTCAATGGTTTTGTGCAAATAAAATAAGGTTTTTTAAATGCTAATCCCTAACTATATATGGTCTATAACCTATGGTTTTTTCAGTGAATATATATATATATGACTAGAGTTTCCGCCACGGATATATAGTAACACAAGCAATGAGTCACTATTACAAGAACTTCGTGTAAGTTTCAAGAAATGATGATGCCTGCATCCTGGAGCAGCTAAGAAGGAAAAACCATCTTCTGCCAACCATTGGTGGCAGTAGGGCATCTGCAACTCTAATTATTGTCATTTTGAACATCGAAATAGATATCCTGCGGCTGCTTGAGAGCTGGTTTGACTTTTCATTCCAGTTGTTATAAAAACAATGTTTTTATTTAATATCATTGCTAAATCAGAAAATGTGATCATGAATAATGACCAAGTCACACGGAAAAAATGCCTGCAGACACTGTGCACATGTGCAGCACAGTGACCTTCACTGAAGCGGCTAATGTTGACCTCCCATAATGAATAGACCAGATGTGCCCCAGAGCCCTTGCTTACATAGTTAACAAGTGATCATATGATTTAGGCAACACGTTCCGCCAGCCTTGGTGTTTTAGCCAATAACACTTTGTATGCATGGTTTTTGAAGTCTATGCTAACAATTTTAAATGTGAAATTGAAAGTCCTAGAATCCCAGATGCTATTGGCTAATAAAAAGCTAGGGCTGGCTGACAAGCGGCATGTTTGGACGAACGAGGAACAATGAAACCAACAAGGGAATGGGAAAAATAACAATAGAATCGTTGATCAACTAACAGTGCGCAAGGCGGCTCAGCAGAAATGCATACGTTCAACAAGCGAGCAATACTGATGTTTGGACTAATGAGTGTGCAAAAAAAGTGCTGTAAAATGTTTGACCCAAACCATGGCACTGGCAAACTTAAAGATCTCTTATTTTTCTGATTATTCAGTCTGATGATTTGCACCTTCAGCTACCAGTGCATATTTATTTCTTTTAAACCCCTTCTATTGGGCAAATATTCATAACAGTGCATAAGAGATGCTATGAAAAGGAAGAAAGGCGTGGACAGCATCCAGTGCTCAGTGCTAAAACAATCTCAAATTAAAGGAATGTCATTTTTAAACCAGGGATACTGAAAGCATGCTCCTATCTGTGTTAAGGATTGTGCATGCTTTTGCTGAGCCCCTATGCTTCACTGCTGTTGTATTGTTTACAATTCCATACCACAATCCACAATGTGTTCTTCCCTTAAAGGGGCTTCTTTCCCTCGTCCAAACTGAAAACAACAGCAACTCATGTGTCCTAAGGGGCATGAGTGCTTCCATTTACCAGAAAGACCAATAAAAAATGTCAGTCAGGCCTCCCACCTGGGTCTTCTCAGCGGTATCAGTGTACTTAGCAGTACTCAATGTCCTCAAATAATGTTATCTCATTGACCAAGAGGACTGCACCAATCAAGGAAGTAGGGGGCAGATGTATCATCCGTTTTTTTTGTCGCAAACACTGCGATTCGCAAAAAAGCAGCGTTTGCGACAAAAAATCGGCAAACGGGTTGTATGAAAAAATCGCATCGCAAAATAAGGAATCGCAAAATTTACGAATCCTTAATTTTGCGCAAGCATTTAAGGAATCGCAAAAAGCGATTCCTTAAATGCTATGTAAGAAACAATAATGTTTTGCGAATTTACACTAAGAAATCGCAAATTGTCACCAACTTGTACTTGGTGGTAATTTGCGAATTCTTTTACAAATGCACTTTTTGGCATTTGTAAAGGTGCCATGTGGCCCTCATACATACGCTTAGGGCATGTATGTGCGCCATATGCGCACACATGTATATTTCAGGGTTGCAGCAGGGTGTCCTTAAGACACCCTTGCACCCTTGAAATTATTCTCAATTTGCGATTAGCAAATTGCGAATCGCAAATTGAGAATGACTTTGCATTCCTTCCTATCGGCCTCCTGGCCCATAGAAATGAATGTGAAATTATTCCTTAATTGCGATTAGCAATTTGCTAATCGCAATTAAGGAATTTTCAAAAAATGGCTAAAAAATAGCGAATTTCTAGATACATACCATTTTGCAATTCTCAAATAGTGATTGTCAAAAAATCGCTATTTGAGAATCGCAAATGGGTATCTTGATACATCTGCCCCTAGGTGACTAAACCTTCTACGGATACAGGACCTCTTTACCACTTGTCAGGGCTTATAAGGCTTCTTGCAAGTGCTTAACTTGTAAAAGCGCAAGTGCCAGGTTCCAAAGTTTTGCTCAGAAACCTGAGCTGGTGCTACTGAAGGTCCGATCTGCGCTGAAATGTGTTTGTTGTCTCTTTAATTGTTCATCTTCTTTTGTAGGGTATGAATTGAGCCATTGAGCTACCAAAAACAGAGCTGCCTGTCCTTAGGATGGCTTTGGCACACTTTTGTCTTTGGATAACCAAGAGTGGGTGATGAAGAAACACAAGGCTAGTTTTGCATCTTTCCTGCTTCAACCTTTCTTTGACTGATGCATGTTAATATGGCACGTTATGCTGTACCATGCTCTCCAATTATACACCATGCAGAATTCAAATGTTGCATCATGAAACAAGGACGTATTGTTTGATGTCTGGGCAAACACGTCATTGATGTGTCATGCGGTGTGCCCCAGAATGTACATGTAGGGGCCGATTTACACAAGCATCTATGAGTAGTAGCACTACAACAGTATTCTTTCACATTTTCTTTTGTGCTTTCACAAATCAGCCAAAAACATCAAACTCCCAATTAGTAGAAGTGGAAACAGGGCCCAGTCCTTTCTTTTAGTGCTAACTGTATATTACGTTATTTTCTGGTCAAGTAGGGGTGTGGAGCACAGTACTAAGGGAGTACTCTTATACATATTATATTTTCAGAACTCAACTCAATTGCCTTGGTTTCTTCTTTTTAGGTTTATCCTAAACAGGACACCGCACATCAAAATCCTTAGATATATGATAATCAATTTTGTGGTCAATATTCCTGCTTCTTAGTTGATCTTTTTGTTCATCAATTATTTTAGGTATAGGTTAACTATTGGTGTGACTAATCTTGTTGTCTAAGTCTGATTCACAACTGTTTGAGACAAAATGTGCCCCAAGAATTGGGGATTTTGCAATTCCACAGTTGTCCTTTTCAAGACTGATCCCAGTAAGCAGAGGAGATTTTCAATGAGATGAGACATCAGTTTCATTGAACAACCTGCTGTTCAGTCGCTGAGGCGTGACAGCTTTGAGCAGAATGCCGCAGGAAGCTTCAAGTCAAGTTTAATTCTGGAGACTGAAATTGAATTCGGAAACTGACATGAAATACAAATCTTTCCCAGGCCTGCTTTGTGCCTTCTGGAGCTCGGAAACCCTTTCAGAAATAGCCTATTGTTTAAAGCTGAATCGCTCTTATGCCAACCTGGAGACAGAGTTTTCCATTACACCTGTTCTATTGAGATTTCCTCGGTGCAACTCTCTGCATAGCTTTTGCACCATCAACCAAAAAGCCACTCAGTAAGAAGCCAGTAGTCACGTTAACGAGTTTGATTCGGACCAATAACTAAGGCCTCATTGCATGTTGCGAGGGAAAACATATGTATTAATATTGCACCCAGAATTACCGATACCATGCTGTATGGTAATGCCTCGTGCGCCATTATAGCACCATTATTAGATTACAAGATTTCAACTATCAAAAGGTGGCTAACCTTGAGAATCTATGTACACACACCAAATTCTGCAGATTTTTTCACATTCTACAGATGTTTCCATAGGTATATCCAGCCAGATTTTCACTAATGAATTCCAGCCCAAATCCGGATTACCACTGATGTTGAAGTGAGGACCTCGGTATATTGGTGAATGTGTTAGGTTTCACTGTTAAACAATAAGTATTTCTAAAACAGGAGAGCCAGTGTAAAAACAATGCAATAATCTGGAACTACAGCTGTTCTTAATAATACCTGACAAACTTTGACTGCAGGATCTGAAGACCAGTATTGACCAGTTGATTACGCATAATTAATTTGTCAAAATAAAGTCTCAGATCTTGCCCTACCTTTATGCAAAAAAGCACCTGTGGGCTATGTTTGCAGATGAGAGAATTTAGATTCGGAAGCCTCTCCAGGACAGAAATGAAACGTCAATGAATGTATGCAAGTTTTAAAAATATATATATTAATGAAGACTGAAAAGGGCTTTATCTTAAAATTCCTCATGGTCTTGAGATCAAGGTCAAAGGTTTCCATGGATTAATGTTACTGTGTATATTAACTATGAAGGTTCAAAATTCACAACTAACTTTTTTAGGTCTTGCTTAACAGGAGCAGCTGTCGCTAGACCTTAGGGGAGCACCACAAAAAGACCTTTAAATAATAGCGCAGAGAAAGGGGCTTAGGCTCTTCCCACTTAACCAACTTCTACTTTACAAGCTTTTGATTGGGCAGAGGGTGTGTGCTTCCACTAAAAAAAAGTACTTCTTTTGCCTGATGCTCAACACTTTAGGCTTGAAGTGGATACTGTAACAAGCCAAGGATCAGGGCTTAAGGCTCGATTGTTACATTGTGAAAAGTTAAAAGAGGTTTAGCTGTTTATTATGAAATGCTTTGAAAAAGGCAGCAGATCTAATGTATTTATAACAAAAAGCCTATGTTAAAGCCAATAGGTCTTCAAGGGTTGAATGTTATTACGCTGTGTTAACACCTGTATTAACGTACTTTATTACATAGAATCTCCGAGATTTTTGTAGTAGGCCAAGGATTTGGTGAGAGTTTTCCCTGCTAATAATTCTGGGGATAGAAGATTGGCATTGTGAAAATCCTTGTTAGCCCCTCTGAGGAAGGGTCTAAAATAGTTTTGTCAACTGTAAGTTTGTACATATTTGTAACAGCACAAAGTGCAGTGGTTTAAAAACCCATAATTCATGGGATGATGCTGTTCCTCTAAAATATTTTCCATACTTCAGGGAATTTACAATATTAATGTGAAATATGGATTTTGCCCGATGGGAAGTGTTAGAACTGGGGGTATCTAGTTGGCAGAGGTTGGTACATTTGACCAAATAGCGACCCTTGCTTCAAGTCAGGGTAAGGGGGATGCACACTTTAGATAACCCCTGCTCACAACCTTGGTAGCTTGGCACGAGCAGACAGGCTTATCCCAAAGGCAATGTGTAAAGTATTTATACGAACACTGACAGTAACACAGTGAAAACACCACAAATGGACACCACACCAGTTTAGAAAAAAAAATTCTTTAGCTAATCTAAACAAGACCAAAGCGACAAAAATCCAACATTAGTAGAATGTCTTTAAAAAGGGTTATTGTAAAAATAAACTTGTAGATGGTAAATGCAACACTTTTCTCTCAAAGTACCTTAGATGTTTAACGCAGAACAAACAAAAGGGTCACAGAGAAGGCGATGCGTCGATTCTTCCTGCGCTCTGGTTGCGATGCGACAAGATGGCTCCTCGATGCGCTGCGACGATCCGGTGCGATGCGATAAAAATGGCGTCTTTGGTGCGATGCGTCAACGTGGATGTGATGCGTGCACACCTGACTGCCGTGTGTCGAATTGGTGGTTTCTTGAGCTGCAACAGGCCCTGCGACACGCTTCTCCAGTGATGCGATGGCGATCAGCAGCAACACGCTTCCTTAGCGATGCGCCGGTCCAGCGACACATTACTCCGGTGATGCGATGGTGAACAGTGGCAGCGATGACACACTTCCTTGGCAATATGATGGCGACGGCTGCTGCAGCGGCAGCACGCTTCTCCATCGTTGCGCCGCGCTTCCAGCTCCCAGCATCAAGGACCTCACACACAATTACAGGCACCTCTGGGGAGGTCAGAACTTCCAGCAAGGAAGTCAGGGAAGCTGGGTGTGAAGTCCTTTAGTGCCTGGGACTTCAGAAACAGGAGGCCAGCTCTTCTCAGGCCCTTGGAGACTTTCCTTCAGATAAACACAGCACACAGCAAAGTCCTTTTTCAAGCAGGGGACACAGCACACAGCAGTCCCTTGATCCTCTCTTCAGCAGAAACAGAAAACTGCAGGCCAGCCCCAGACACACAGCAAGGGCAGTAATTCTCCTCAGTCTCTTCAGCTGTCCTCTTTGACAACAGGTTCCTCTTGATCACGAAGTAGTCTAAAGGTCAGGGGTTTCAGCTCTCTAATGTATACCCCAAAAGTCTTCGTTTTCTATGTGTGAGGGGACCTGGACCCAGTCCAAACCAGATCTGGGTGCACTCTGCCAGTGCACAACTTCTTCCTTTGTCAGTGTGGGCCAGGGTCATCCCACGCACCACAGGATGTGGAGCCAACATTGTGGAAGGCAGGAACAGCCCTATTCAGGCCCAGGTGCTGCTCCTTCCACCCCTCTAAAAGAAGATAGGTCTATTCAGGCTAGTGCTGACTCACCCAGACTCCTGGAGCCACCCCAGCCCCTGTCACTGTCAAACTAGACAGTCAATCCTATGGGCAAGATAGCCTTTCTATAGTGAAAAACGAAATTGGTTGTATTTCACTATCAAGACATGTTAGCCACACTAGTACATGTCCTACCTTTTACATACACTGCACCCTGCCCAGGGGGTACCTTGGGCCTACCATAGGGGTGTCCTAGGTGTAAGAAAAGGGAAGGGTAAGGCCTGGCAAGTGGGTACACTGGCCAGGTCCACTTGGTAGTTAACACACCGTGCACAGGCACTGCAGTGGCAGGCCTGAGACATCTCTTTGGGGCTACTCATGTGGGTGGCACAATTAGTGCTGCAGGCCCACTAGTAGCATTTGAATTACCAGCCCTTGCACACTCAGTGCACTTTACTAGGGACCTACTGGTAAAACAAATATACCAATCATGGATAGCCAATCACAATAACAATTTACACAGGGAGCACTTGTACTTTGGCACTGATCAGCAGTGGCAAAGTGCCCAAAGCATCTAAACCAAGAAGAACGAAATCCAGCACAGTGTCAAAAATGCAGGAGACAGAGGCAAAAAGTCAGGGAAACCACACCAAGGATGCCAGGTCTAACGGTAGCTTTTCCTCAATCAGATGTCCTTTACAGATAATTAATCTCTAAGTAGGTTTGTGCATTTACACAATGATGACTCCACACGACTCTACTGAGGTCTACCATCAGCCTCTGTTTAAGTAGCATTCTGTTCTTGAAAAGTAAATAAGTCTGAATATGCAAACTCTAATCGGGGCCCATTGTTAACTCTCCCTTACAGGGAGAAACGTCAGAAATGTTTTAGTTCTTGGAACAGAATGTGTTTTAATATAGAAAAGCAGGTTGGTATTCTAAAGCCCTGCACTCTTAAAAATGTACTTCATTATTTGTGCCTTCTTTTTAGTACAACCAAACACTGTAGAGAAGCTTTTCACTGACTCTTGTCAATGCTTGAAACAAATCACAATTTCGTACTATACCAACTGCACAAAATCTAAAGATGTTATATGAAGAATGTAACAGTTAACAAGTTGAATGGTACTCTCTTACCCTCATGAGGTTATGGTGACATTTACAAACTACTTGGCCTTCGGCCTTGTGGTTTATAACAGCACCATAACTATACTTAAATATAGCAACTCTTTCGGTCGCTCTCTCCGGCATTCACTTACTTCAAAACACATTCTAGGTGTAGAAATCAGAGCATTTCTAGAATGGGCAGAGATAACAATGGTAACTGATTTCAAATGGGATGTTCAGATTTCATGAATACACTGTTCATTGAAACAGAGCCAATGGCTGTAATAGAGATTTTTGAAGTGACTGCAAGCAAGGTAAAACCCACAATGCTCATTGATTGGGTTTATAATGTTATGGTTTTCACTGGCTTTCAAAAATAGACTGCTAATTAAACAACGAGATATAGCCATAGAAGTGTGGATATTTTTTGTGTTTACTATTTGAACAATGGACAATTTTGAAGCTCTGTAAATGCTGTTAATATGATGCAATTTCCACTATATATACAACAGATTTCACAGGTCCCTGCGAAATATATTTGTATAAAAATCCCTTTTGTGCATTAGGAGCACCCCTAGCACATCAACAATAAAGTCAACTCCTTGTAACTATAAATTCTGATCTATGATTTGTTGGATGGTGTACATGATTCACCCGGGAATAATCTTGAAATGTCAGCGGCAGTGATCTAAAGACACATGCAAAGAAGTACAGAGTAATGAAACAAAACTATCAAAAAAGCATATATACAGAAACTTAGGGAAACAAAGTAATTTTCCACATTTTCCCCAAAATTATGTTGATTATCAAAAGGGAATAGGTCATATAATAGGGTATTAGAGGATACCGGGTGATCTTAACAAAGTTGGGAGAGGGTCAGTCAGAAAGAGACACGCGTAACTAACCTGAAGCAGCTGCCTTTATCTCAAAGTTACCGGCTCCAACAGATCAAAAATGCTGAACTAGTCAAACCACTAACGTTACATCCTGTTATGCGCATGTCACACTAATGGACAATGATGTCCCATGAGAACATATATGAATACATTTTTATATCATATCAACTTAACCACACCAGTAGTAGCTTGTACAACCAGACCTGCAACGGGTGTGCTCATGGTCTTCTCTCTGATGGAAGACTTGCACACCAGAAATGAAACATACAATGGGTGACGAAGGCGAATGCATTTTCTTTTAAACCAGTCTGGGTCCACACTAGGCAGCATGTATCAGAAATGTTAAGCTAAGACATTTTCTCACTGAAGCACCATATTCCTAAATCACCCATGGAGTGAACGATAAACTTAACTTTCAGTTAAAAGATTGTCTATGCTTCAAACAAATCAAGGGCCTGATGTCCAATTTGGACCACAACTTTTCCAAGCACAGAAAACTCCATAGGAATCTGTGATTTCCGCCAACTTGGCAATGGTATCTTCACCAAAGTGGTGCAGCTGCTGGTGAAGTTCTCATTTCCAAAATGTGTACTCAACAGAAATTCAACCAATGTTTGAGTAGGAAGTAGAATTTCCGTCACTAAATGTAAGCAATGGGCTTGCACATTGTCAATTGACATACATAGTATTCCTAAAATTCGGGGGGTGTTCCCCAGGATGGCAGGGAAATTATACTTACATTTTTCGGAAAATCTGTAAGGTGCACTTTAACAGGGATAACTGCACCACCATACGTGACAGATCAGCCTCTACATCTAGCAGCTGATTCACCCTCCTCAAGTTGGAGGAGCAGATAACAAAGCAGAAAACATCATGGACTAGTATCCAGCATCCTGCAAAGTCAGTTTGGTGGCTGTGTCACCATATGAGCCATGTCTCTCCTTCGCTGACCAAAAGGATCTCAAGACCTGGCTCTTCGACTGAAACCCTGCGCCCTGATGGATCAGCATCCCCCCTCAGCGCCTTGAGACCCTTACGGGCGAGTAGTCAAACTATATAAACCCCCCTGAATGATTGAACACTAAAAATACAGTTTTCCTGTTACAACCCTCCTCTACATCACATTCTAAGACGTGTTATTTGTGAGACGCCTGAATAATTTAACAACGTAATTGAAACAATGACAATAGAACAAATTCCCATACAATTTGCCGGTGATTTTCCAACCACCAACCAGCATAATAAACATGGCATCAGTGTCTGAAATGAGATTTGAAGGAATGACATTGTGATCATCACCACAGTACTTACACAAAGGCGTGATAGAGCAGCGCCCAGCCCCGGGGCCTCTCCAAGGCGTCATATATTAATGTTTGGATCCTCCGTAATTTGGCATTATGCCTCTTGACAGGTCTGCTACAGCTCAGAGGAGTTTTTGCCAGAAGGCTGATTCCTTGAGGATTCCTCTTGGTCTCTTCCTTCCCAGCTCCAATCAATAGGGTCCCTTCTTTGTCGGCCCCGGCTCCCAGTGCCAGGGAGGTCTGTTCTACGTCACCAGCCAGCCCCGCTTTTTTCTCTTCCTGGCGACCCCCGGCATCACTACCAGCACTCCTGGACTTCAGCCCCATCTTCTTCACTGGTCCTCAAGGGTGAGATTGGGGTAAGTCCGAGAAGCGCCAATGCCATGGTCTGAGGCAGAGCAATCACAGGGCAACAATGGAGGGAACTGCCAGGGACTGAAGTACAGAAGGCATAGAGGGAGGGCGCTGAACCCAAGAATGGAGCGTGAGGAAGAGGGAAAGGTTGTGGTTAGGAGGCGCACGGCTACGGTGTGCAAGGAAGTCATAAAACAGAACGGCAAAGCGTCTAAAATGCCATGGCCTGCAGGACAGCAAACACCAGGGAAGGGGCTGGACACAATAGTTTGGGTTTAGCAACTACAGGGTCACGGTGACTCAACTCAAAGGCTGGATCTTGCGAACTACAGAGATAGTTGGAGTGAGTTGCTTGTGCACAGCAGCATAAGGTACTAAACTAATAGGCCTTGAAGTTTTTATGAATTGATGAAGAGCATTTATAGAGCGTGCAGTAACCTCGAGGAGTATTGTCCCATGCTTTGATCTAGGAATAGCAATCACAGAGCAAGCGATCATTTGTCCAACGCGGTGGTATGGAGGAAACATTAATGTGGGAGTCACATGTTGCCCCTCTGCAAAGGAGAGAGGCCCGAAATCACTTCAATAGGGTTGGGATACCCCAATGCAAAGGAGAGAGGCTAACAATCACAGCACAAGGGGGGCTACCGTAATGCACTGATATGTGTCCAGCAATTACAGGGTTCGGGGCTCTACTCTATTGCTATGGGGTCAGGAAAGTGATCTAATGGTATGGATAGTTGGTATGGATAGTTGGCAATGCGATGGTGGGAGGGCAGCAATCACAGGATAAGTAAGTGACTCTAGTGCATCACAATATATAGACAGGTTATCATAACGGTATGGGGTGGGAATACGTCTCGGGGTGAATTTCCCTAATCCTGTGGTGTTCGGATAGCCAGGGCTGGGTTGGTGTTCTTACCCTAATGCAATGGCCTGGGTTAGCATGGGTGGGCGAGGGACGTCAATGTATTGATGTATTCCGGGTGGGCTGCCCTTATGCAGTTCTCTGCTCGTGACTCGCTCAATGAGTGGTCTCAGGAATAGCCACCAAAGTTTGTGAATGGGGTGTTCAAATACATAATTACATGGCGCGAGGGTGTCGCTCCAGTTCCCCGCTGTGAGCAGCTGTGAAAGGCGAGTGCAGGAGAGCTCCAGCCGAGAAGCCGAGGAATGCCAGGGAATCCCCAGAGTTCAAATGTCAACGCCGGGCTGCGATGCACATTAGGCGATGGGTAGAGCCCCCCCGGGGGAAGCGGTCATGGGGTGAGCGCGCCCATGACAGTTTCAGAGACAAAGCCAGCCACAATCTGGGGCAATAAGGCGCAGCTGAGGCCAGACACCGCGCGCTCGCATCAGGTCATTATCGCGGAGCTGGGAGGCGATCACCGAGCAATCAGCAGAGAGGGGGGATCCGAGGCTCGCGCGCCCAGCATCCAGGGTGGCCAGGCGTGAGGCGAGTCAGATCCACCGAGGCGGAGCCGCGCCTCTCCCAGAGACATTCCCAGCCTCACGTCGGTCCATTGTACCCTCAGGGTAGCACATCAGGAAAACAAATAATCCTCCCAGTCACACGGCACCTCCTATGCACTGTGTATCCGCTCACTCGGCCCTCCTCATCACCGACAGGGGCACCAAACTGCATAAAATCCGCTATTTATCTGCGCACCATCCTCTGGTCCTTCGCGTGCGTCCGGCCTCCGCCCTGTGCGCGCATCCCTGCTCAGCCCGGGTATCCTATGCTGCCGCCGCTGCCGCTGCTGCCTGGTGTCAGTTCAGAGGAGGATCCCCGGCCGCCGCTGGGAGGAGGAGGCAGGCGGCGCGCCGAGAGGAAGCTGCGGCTGCCCATCATCCCCTCCCGCCCGCCCCTCCATCGGATCCCTCGCGCTGCTCGCTGTGGCCGGGAGGAGGATGTGGCAGGTGAGCCTGGACCAGAGGGAGGGAGGACCAGCAGGAAGGGATGCGCGAGCAACTGTGCAGGAGGGAAAAGTAGAAGGGAGATTTTGAAGAGAGTGGGAGGACGTTTATAGGGAAAACAGAGAGGACACGTGGCTGCGAGCGAGAGAGAGAGAATATTAGAAATAAGAGCGTGAGAAGTGCCAGGGAGGGGCTGAGAACAGGAAGACGCGCAGGGAAGATAGCAACACGAACATATTTGAGACAAGGCAGAGGAGCGAAGAGAAAGAAAGACCAGAGAAACAGGAGACACTATGGAGAAAGGACCAATAGCGCGATCATACACAGCGGAAAATAAAGATCTGCATATATTGGAAGGAAGAGAGGAGAAACAAAGAAAAACAGAGGGGGGGCAGAGAGATGATATGAAACAGGAGACCTTCGCACACAGACATGTAGAGAGGCGAGTGAGGGAGAGACACTATAAGGGAGGGCTACGTGTAGGCTTGGAGCGAGAGGGTGTGTGTGTGTGAAAAGAGCATGTTGAAAGGATAGAGGAGCAGTGGCGTAATGAAAACTAAGCCCCCCCTCCAAAGTACATGGAGCCCCATTCCCCCCCACACACGTTTTAGACCCAGGGGCGGCTGGTGACATTTGAAAGTGGTGGGGTGTAAACTAATTTGCATATTGCACCGCAGCGAGCGAGCCCGAACCACCTTGCATCCATCCATCCATCATTCATGCATCCACCCATCCTGCATCCATGCATCATTCATTCATGCATCCACCCATCCATCCATCATGCTTCCACCCATCATGCATGCATCCATGCATCCATACATCATTCGTACAACGAACACGAGTGGGCGCGATACGCTGTTCTTCTGGAAATTAAGAAGCACACCATTGGATTTATCATGATTCGATGGAATAATTAATTCCCTTTTTATGGATGGAACTGAACTCCAAAATGGAATTTTAGAGCTTGAAAGAGAACAAATGTGTCTCACACATTGGGGCCACACTTATCCTAGTATCGAGTGAAAAATAGGAGCTCATACATGCGACATCATACGACCGAAAAGAAATTTCATTATAAATATTTGGAATATCTTCTATCCACGCATGAGCAATATCGTTAAGGGAACACGTTGATTCATAGATGCTTGAAGAGCAAAAAAACAACAAGCCTTGAAAAAGCCCTGTGGGCGAAACGCGCGTTGGCTGCTGTCTTCTTCTTGTGATTTGTGAAATTAAAAACAGACTTCGACCCATGAAGATTTGGTTGGATTACTCACTCATTTCCTCTTGAGACTTTTTCGGACTTAACTGCATAGGGCACTGAGACCTTACAGACTGTTTGGAGCAATATTTACATTACTAATATTGGAAATAATGATACTGGTGTGCTTAGGTATTCTGTTTGTATCATTCATGCATCCACCCATCCATCCACCCACCCATCCTGCATCCATACATCATTCATTCATGCATCCACCCATCCATCCCCCCACCCACCCATCCTGCATCCATACATCATCCATTCATGCATCCACCCATCCATCCATCATGCATCCACCCATCATGCATGCATCCATGCATCCATCCATACATCATTCATGCATCCACCCATCCATCCACCCACCCATCCTGCATCCATACATCATTCATTCATGCATGCATCCACCCATCCATCCACCCACCCATCCTGCATCCATACATCATTCATTTATGCATCCACCCATCCATCCATCATGCCTCCACCCATCATGCATGCATCCATGCATCCATCCATACATCATTCATGCATCCACCCATCCATCCACCCACCCATCCTGCATCCATACATCATTCATTCATGCATCCACCTATCCATCCACCCATCATCCTGCATCCATACATCATTCATTCATTGTCCTTTTTATCTCTTTGGATGTATTGTTATGTACATTTGGTGAATGCCTTTTTTATTAAATATTTATTGTATGTACTGCTTTTAAGATATTTTTATGTATCGAAATAAAGCATATCAACCAGCCAATCAACCATACATCATTCATTCATGCATCCACCCATCCATCCATAATGCATCCACCCATCATGCATGCATCCATACATCATTCATGCATCCACCCATCCATCCACCCACCCACCCTGCATCCATACATCATTCATTCATGCATCCACCCATCCATCCACCCACCCATCCTGCATCCATACATCATTCATTCATGCATCCACCCGTCCATCTATCATGCATCCACCCATCATGCATGCATCCATGCACCCATCCATACATCATTCATGCATCCACCCACTCATCCTGCATCCATACATCATTCATTCATGCATCCACCCACCCATCCTGCATGCATCCACCCATCATGCATGCATCCATGCACCCATCCATACATCATTCATGCATCCACCCACTCATCCTGCATCCATACATCATTCATTCATGCATCCACCCACCCATCCTGCATCCATACATCATTCATTCATGCATCCACCCATCCATCCACCCACCCACCCTGCATCAATACATAATTCATTCTTATCTCTCCCAAAGCGGCCGCCATCAGAGCAGGCGTCTGCGCTGACCACGCCCCCGTTGAGGCCACGCCCCCTTCTCTGACTACTTAACCGCCGATTAATAGCGGTGGACAGACAAATCCTATCCCAGTCCTGAGGCGGAAGCCGGGACCTGGCGGTACTCATGACAATTGCTCACTTTCATTTTTAAAACTGTATTTCTCTTGTGTGGTGTCACGTACTGTGTTTTTAAACACGGCTGGCATCTCTTTCATCTGTAGCGCACAGCTGACTACAAGCTGTCGCGCTTTCTTATCTCTCCCAAAGCGGCCGCCATCAGAGCAGGCGTGCGCGCTGACCACGCCCCCGTTGAGGCCACACACCCTTTTCCTACTAGATAAATGTGCACGTACAGGAAGCGCAGCGGACGAGCGCAGCGGGAGGGCCGTTTGCGTGCCGAAGGCGCGCCTAAGGCAAGCCCGTCTGCGCCCGTCATCGCCAGACCATCGCCTCTCGCCAGTCCCCCTGCACAAAAACCCCAGCTTAGAGTCTGCTATGACAGAGAACATCTCCTCGCACTTAATTCTAGCACCAGATGCGACAAGCTCGGAGGCTGTCTCGGACAAACAGCACTTCACTGTGAGTCCTGCAAATTTACTACATCTAAACCTAGCTTGCCCAGCTGTATAACGGCAACGCCTAACCTTTCTCCCCTTCGGGTTCTCCAACTGAATGTCAGATCTCTCGCGAAACATCATGCGGAAGTCGATACTCTGTTAACAGACGAAAACCCAGACATTCTGTTTCTATGCGAAACCTGGCTCCATGATGACCAGACTAGCATTCAGAACCTTACGCTGCCTAATGGTTTCTCCATAAAACTGATAAACAGAGACTCTAAGGGCGGGGGAATAGCTGTTATACACCGAACTGCATATAACTGCTCCTTCACGAAAGATATCTGGGGTTGCGAATGCGCACGATTCAAGATCTCCATTTGCCCTCAATTCACCCTCTTTGGGCTTTATATCTACCGGCCACCAGGTCCCTCTGCCAGATTTATTGATGAACTCCTAGAAATATCCCACACTCTGGCAGTCTCATCTTCCAACTTCACCATACTGGGTGATCTTAACCTCCACTTTGATTCCACTACTGATCCCACCATTAAAAATTTGTTGGCTGACCTCACGGTCCTGCAACTAAACTCTCTGGTCCACTCCCCCACCCACATTGCTGGGCCCATATTAGACCCTGTTTTTACTAACATGTTGGAAGCTACGGCTGATCCCCCTGTACCTATGGGTTGGACCGACCATTTCCTCATCAAACTCATCATCACGGCAAAAAAAACGCCTGCTAAAGTTGCGGCTAACCCCTGCCACAAACGGCCATGGCACAAACTCTCTTCTGAAGACCTTATTAAAAACCTAGGAGAATTCCACCCCCCTGACGAGAACGGAGACATTAATATAGCCTATACTGCATTTCACGACTGGATCGTCACAGGGCTTGACGCCTTAATTCCGGCTACATGGACCAAAACTCGCAGTTCCCCCACCAATCCATGGTACAATGAAACGTTCAAAGCCATGTGGAAGGAATGCAAGAAAGCTGAACGCGGATTGAGAAAAAACTATTTGGATAGCGATAAAGTCCTCTACTTATCAAAACTACGCACGTATCACAAGGCGATTCGTACCACCCGAGCCTCCTTCTATGCTAAGGAAATTAAATTAAGCTCCAACCCCACCAAAACGATCTTTAAATTAGTTCAAAGCCTCCAAAATGTCTCTAACCCAGTCTCTTGTATTACTTCCTCGAAACAGTGCGAAGACCTTGCCACCTTTTTCATTGAAAAAGTGAGGAAGATCTACATCACCTTTCCACAAGACGAGCCTGTGTCCCTTAACACTTCCAACTCTGCAGTTGATATGTCGAAACTGTTAAGAATACCTGACATATCACTCGATGACCTCGCTAAACTGTGCAGACAGGTTAAGTCTGGATCCCCCACAGACCCCATGAGACCAGTTAAATTCCTGGACTCACTTGATTTCTTTCTTCCCTCGCTTGCCAGCCTACTCAATCTTTCTTTTTCCTCAGCGGTGGTCCCCGCCTGTTGGAAATCAGCATGGGTTTCCCCTATTATTAAAAAACCCTCATTAGATCCCACAAAGCCAGAAAACTTCAGACCCATCTTGCTGCTCCCTTGGACGTCTAAACTGGCAGAAGCCCATGTGAATAAAGTGCTATCCCATCACATGCTGCAAAACCACGTCCTGGACCCATCCCAAAATGGCTTCAGGCCAGGTCACAGCACCGAATCGGCCCTGCTGACCACCACTGAACACCTTCGGGGTGTCCTGGACGCCGGTCAAAGTGCCGCGCTGATCCTGCTGGATCTCAGCGCGGCCTTCGACACGGTCTCACACAATATCCTGCTGAAACGACTTCAGGCCATAGGGATCGATGAACTCGCCCTTGAATGGTTCCGGTCCTTTCTAAAGGACAGGTCCTTTCGAGTTTCAGCCCCACCATATATCTCCCAACCCCATTCCATCGAACAGGGAGTTCCCCAGGGCTCGGCGCTAAGCCCATCCCATTTTAATCTGTACGTCCAGCCTCTTGCAGTAGTGGCAAAAGAGTGGGACCTCACGCTGGTGTCGTACGCCGACGACACTCAGCTGGTCATCACACTCTCTGAAGGCCCTTCAACTTCGGCTACCAAATTCAGGGATGGCCTAGCGGCAGCTGCACAGTGGATGACGCGCAACTGCATTCAGCTGAACGCCGGGAAAACGGAGGTGCTTCTCCTTGGCAAAACCCCCGGCCACTGGAGCGATCATTGGTGGCCCTCTCTGCTTGGCCCCACCCCGTGCCAAAAAATGTTGTGAAGAACCTAGGTGTCTGGCTGGACTCTTCACTCAACTTTCAGTCCCACACAAAGAAAGTGGCAGCTACGTGTGTGGGTCTATTGAGGAGTCTTAGCCCGATACTCGGTTTCTTCGACTCCAGAACTCGCCAACTTATCATCCAATCCATTATCCTTGCCCGGCTAGACTATGCCAATGTTCTGCTCTTAGGGGCAAATAAAACAGAACTAGCATGGCTGCAGCGTATTCAGAACTCGGCCGCCAGTTCTGTGGTTGGCCTTCCACGCAGGTGCTCTGCCAGAGTCACCATCCGGAATCTGCACTGGCTGCCAATTGAATCCCGAATTCATTTCAAAACTCTTACCACTGCATTTGAAATTCTTAACTCAGACGGCCCTGAACTCCTACGTCCGCTCCTGGTACCCTACACTCCCCAGCGCACCCTGCGCTCACTGGGACAGCACCTTGTGACGGTCCCCCGAACCAAGCTTTGTAGAATGGGCGGCCGTTCCTTCAAAGTCTTAGGGGCAAGACTCTGGAACTCCCTGCCTCTACATATCCGGACCCTAACCAACTTGACTGCCTTTCGAAAGGAACTCAAAACCCACCTCTTTTCCGTCATCTAGTCCTCTGTTGGTTATTCCCCTCCCCTCAGGTACTGGTTAGGTCAGCGCCGGGACGCTCCGTTGCTGGGGCAGCTGTTTTGCGCTTTAACAAAGGGTTAACATAACATAACATAACATGCATCCACCCATCCATCATGCATCCACCCATCATGCATGCATCCATGCATCCATCCATGCATCATTCATGCATCCACCCATCCATTCACCCACCCATCCTGCATCCATACATCATTCATTCATGCATCCACCCATCCATCCACCCACCCATCCTGCATCCATACATCATTCATTCATGCATCCACCCATTCATCCATCCACCCACCCATCCATCCTGCATCCATCATTCATGCATCCATCAACCCATCATGCATGCATCCATCCATGCACCTATCCACCCACCCATCCACCCAACAATCATTAATGCACCCACCCTGCATCCATACATCATTCATGTATTTTTATGACCATATAACGTGCACACAGCTTGTCAGTGTTCAATACCAGTCTCAAACCTTGTACTCCAGCACCAATGATACATGATTAATATTAAGTGTTTTTAAAAAAACATGTATTTATTCGACAGCAATTTCACACCTTAGTCGGAACATCATTTTTATTTGTTTTTTAAAACATCTATTTATTTACCACCAAAGTCATGTATACATTTTTATGGCTCGATAAGAGGCTAGAACCTAGTTTCACAGCACCAAAGTTGGCCGCGCTAACCGTCAGACCACATCCTCTCCCCTTTGGTGTGGCCCTTCCGTTTTGATGGTACATATTTACACCAAAGTGATGTATACATTTTTACAACTTCGTGCCGTGAAATAAACGGGTGACCTGGAATAGACACACACATTTCTGCAGCAGATGCTTTAACACACTGAACTATCTCAAGTCATTTGAGCTTGCGGAGTTAATGTGTGTCTGAAAGGGTAAAGAGAACAGTGCCAAGGAAGTGCATCTAGGTCCAAAATAACTATCTATTCGCTACTGGTCAAATGTCTACGCAGACGACCTTTGACATATGTACGTGGCCAAAAGAAATATATTAAATTGCATTTGCTTACAGCTTATGGACTATTGATTAAAGAAACAACCAATTCTGCGTCGAGCACTCCTTGCAGGACCCGGGCTATAGTATTGGCCAGCCAATCCTGGTGCTGTATGCAGCACCGGGATTGGCTGGGGAGGCACCATGACTGCTCGCCCAGTCGTCCCTGTGCAACCCCGGGGGCTGTGGTCCCCCCCTGGTCCTCTCTCTAAGGGGAACTGCACAGGGGAAACAATCTGCGCATGCGCAGGCTAGTTTCTGCCCAAAAATCCACTTGCGCAGCTGCAGCAGGCCCAGCCCCCCCCCTGCACTCCGGAAAAGTCGAGTGTCTCCGGGATTCCCGGCCGGCGGGTAGTGCCATTATTTTAATATTTGCATTTGTATTTTAATTGCGGCGCAGTGGGTCCATGGGGCTTAGTGGGGCTACGCCCCTACGCCCGAATGGACACACCGCGCCTGTTTAGACCCAGTCAGGGGCTCTCGGACCAGAGGCCCGCAGCCCGTGCACACACGGTGCGGGGGTGGGGCATCGGGGGGTGATCATGGAACTCGGCCCCCCAGTACCGCTCGGGCTGCGGGGGGCTATTGTTGTTCTGGGTCAAAGACTGCCAGAGATACCGTGGCAAAGAGAAAGAGAAGCCGAGAGAGAGAGTTTAAAATAATGTGTTGCAAGAAAATAGGACAACTTTAACACTGTGCACAACTCCTCCATCCTTCTTACCATGAATATAGTTGTTTACCTGTGGTTACTTTGTGAAAAAAACTGCGTTCGGCCAAATCTAAGCTCTCAACGAATCCTCTCCTTTATAAGGGAGACCCCTGAGCTTGTATCATCATGAACAGCTCAGCTGGTGAGGGGCTGAAAACCTGTTAGTGCATGCACTGTAGACAGCACACGTTGGTGCATGCATTGCAGACAGCACACTCGTGAACCGTGAGCAGTGATGGCTGCACTCTTTTTCCAGGCAGCGCTGTCTGCAGTCCAAGCATCAACTCTGAGGAATTTATAGTTGTATGTAAAAACCCTGGACCCTACAACTGCATAAAGACAGGTGATTGGCTCTGCGCTAATCCACACCAACGCAGCTGTTCATATTACGGTCCCAGGTGGGTACCGTCTGTCATTAAAAGTTATCAATATCTTCTACGATTGTGAGGTGTGGGATGGCAGCTATGATGTCAGTGGTTTCAATGGTGACACCATGTATCAGGTCATAAGTAGTGCGCTGGAGTTATTTTAATACCACTAAAAACTACACAACAGAATAAAGAAAACAGGCACCATGGAGAAATACAGAGATAAAAGAGATAAAACAACAAATCAGAGATCAGCCAGGTGCCTGGCTCAAAACAAACACCAATCAAGACAAACATCGCCTACAAAAATTTAACAGTTTATACAAGTTAGCTATCAAAAAACCTAAGAAAAGGTACTATTCAGACATAATTAAAAATGCTAAATGTGCAAATCAAGAATGCAATACATTTTCACTGAATTTCATAAACCAAATGGCCTAGAAGGAGCTCATCCTGTTACTCAAGATTTTACAGACAAACTGGCAAATCATTCCACGGCTAAAGCAGAGACGTTGGACTCATATTTAAAAACAAAGACAAAGCATCAGAGCCAATCCTTTTTTTCAAAACAACAATCCAAGAATACTCTAACCCAGCCTCTCTGTTCCTCACAACATATTTCATACAATGAATTTATGGACCTGGTCAAAGCAAGCAGGCCTGCCGGCGGATCTTCTGACCCGTGTTCAACACAGACAATTCTTCTAACAGCATACGTGGCCAATGCATGAAGGCGTGGTGGGGCGGCGGAGCAGGGCGGTGGGTAAGTCAATAGATAAATAAATAGGTTGTATTTATTTATTTACTTTTACTTATTTCGTCGTCTTTTGACTTCCCACCTCCCACCCTGCCCACCTCACCATGCTTTCCCACACCGGCTGCTGCTGTCTAACAGCCACGCCAGAAAGAAGAATCATCAACAATTCCTTAACTACTGGAATATTTCCAGAAGAACTAAAAAAGTCATACATACACCCATTACTGAAGAAAACAAACCTGGACACGCTAAACCCGATGTTAGACTTGGCACCATTGGCGTGAGTCTACTGTCCACTTTTTGCTGTTGCCTCATCTGTTTTTGTTGGTCTAGATGCTTTGGGCACTCTGCTACTGCTGTTCAGTGCCAAAGTGCAAGTGCTCCCTATTGTAAAGTGTCGTAATGGATTAGTGATTCCATGATTGGCTATTTGATTTACTTGTCAGACCCTAGTACAGTGCACCACGTGTGCCTGGGGCCTGAAAATCAAATGCTGCTGGTGGGCTTGCAGCACTGATTGTGCCACCCACAGAAGCAGCTTGTAAAAAGTGGCTCAGGCCTGCCATTGCAGAGCCTGTGTGCAGTCTGGGACTGCCATGTTGACTTGGCAAGTGCACCCACGTGCCAGTCCCAAAACCATACCTTTTCTACATGTTAGCCACCCCTAAGGTAGGCCCAAGGTACCCCTGTGGGCAGGGTGCATTGTATGTGAAAGGTAGGATATGCTCTGATGTATGTAGCATGTCCTGATAGTGAATTACTGCCAATTTCGTTTTTCACTATTGCAAGGCTATCTGTTCCCATAGGCCAGAATGGGCAGTTCATTTATAATATCTTATAAATATAACTGACCCAGGTATCAATATAGGAAAATCAAGTTTAGTATGCCTGAACTCCGAATGTTAAAGTGAATCTTTTAGTGTGGGTGATTTTAACAATCTGTGTTTGAAAATACCACTTTTAGAAAGTAGGTATTTTCTTGCCTAACTATCCAGTGTCCCTCTGCTTGGTTTATGTATTCCATGTCTGGGTTGTGAGTGACAGGGAGCTGGAGAGGGCCTTGGCTCCAGCAGTCTGATGGGCCATGGATGGGCTGAATAGGACCTGCATTGAATAGGGAGTAGGGGGAGGAGATTTTCTTTCACTTGCTTGAGCCTTCATAGAAAAGAGAGAAGGGGAAGGATATTTCCTTTCATCTGCCTGAGCCTTCGTAGAATAGAAAGTAGGGGGAGGAGATTTCTTTTCAGCTACCTGGGCCAGGTCTGATTTCAACAACGCTGTCTTCACCTCCTGCCAGGAAGCTGCACCGGAGAGGACAGAACTGGTTATGGCTGGGTACAGGAACTCTCTGCCTTCAGAGACAAAGGATTTGTGTATATAAAAAGGGGACCCAGACCCCAGAATTTTAGATCACTCCTGGAAAATCAAGAGGAACCTTTGCCAAGGAGAAGAAACTGGAGAAGCTGAAGGAGGATTACTGCCCCTGTGCTGTTTGCTGTTTGAGGTTGGTCTTCTGTGGTTACTTGTTGCCAAGGAAAGGAGAAAATGACTTTGCTGTTTGCTTTGTCATCTTGAGGAAGATCTCCAAGGGCTTGAACTGAGCTTGCCTCCTGTCTGAAGTCTCAGGGACACAAAGACTTCACCACCAGCTCCCCGTGAATTTCCTTGCTGGGAAATCTAACCTACAGAGAGGTGCCTGCAGCTGTTTAGGACCTCTAGAGACTGTTAGTCGCTGGGAGCTGGCCGCGCGATGCAACAACAATGAAGCGTGTCGCATCCGCACCAAGACCCGGCACATCGCTGAGTCACGGATAGAAGCATGCCACATCTACACCGAGTCCTAACGCATCACCCAGAACATCATTGCAGCTCCTGCTGTGCGGCTGCAAAAGTACACGCATCCGACCGGATCGTCGCATCGCAAAGAGCCGTCATTTTGTCGCATCGCACCGGATCATCACATTGAGGCGCCATCTTCCCACATTGCTACCGGAACTCAGTAAGAAACCGACGCATCGCCTCCTCCCCGAAAAGGAACAGATGCATCATCTCCCCTGCGCTGCAGTAAGGAACCAACGCATCGCCTCCCCCGGACCAAGGAACTGGCGTATAACCTTCCCTGCGACCCTTTTGTTTGTTTTGCGTAATGCATCTAAGGTACTTTGTTGGAAAAGTGTCGCATTTTCAACTTGCATTGAACTGAACTATTTCTACCATTGAAGAACCTATTTTAGTACTGTATTGTGGATTTTTATCGTTTGGTCTTGTTTAGATAAAGATTACTTATTTTTCTAAATTGGTTTGGTGTCCATTTGTAGTGTTTCACTGTGTTACTGTGTGTGTCCACAAATGCTTTACACACTGCCTCTGAGATAAGCCTGTCTGCTTGTGTCAAGCTACCAAGGGGGTGAGCAGGGGTTATCTAGGAGTGTATCCCCCTTATTCTCACTAGAAGCAAGGGTCCCTATTTGGCCAAAGGTGCAAACCATTGCTGACTAGAGATCCCCATTTCTAACACCCGACAACTACAGACTGATTACAAATGGACCTTTCTGGGCAAACTGAAAGAAAGAGCAGAATTCACCCAGATGTCACAATTAATTGAAGATAATGCCATACTTTCAGACTTCCAAACGGAAGAGGCAGAGCATCTGCCCTCATTGCCATCTAGGATGACCTGAAGAACACTTTGACCGTTAGAGGGTTGCTACGCTACTTCTCTTGGACATCTCAGCTGCCTTCGACATGGTTGACCATAACACTCTGATACAAAGACTCGAGAAAGCCGGCATTGAGAGGAGTGCTCTAGACTGGATCACATCCTACCTTCCCAACACAACTAATGTCAACCGTACCCCCTTTCTTGTCCAAACCGTACTTTACAAAAGCAGGGGTCTCTCAATGCTCTATCATCTCACCCTTGCTTTTTAACATCTACATGATGTAATTACCAGTACTGATCAATCAAGTTCACCTCTTGTGCTGTAACTATGTAGATAACACGCACACACTCCTTCAACCTGAATGCCCCAAAGACATTGGAAACTCACCAATTTCAGTTGTCTCAAAGCCGTAGATCAATGTATGATGTGGAACCATCTCAAATTGAATATTTCCACAACTGAAATACTCACGTGTGGCAATTGGAAAAACTATGACATCCCGCCTGGCCTGATTATCTGGTACTATCACCTAAAGTATCAAAGGAAGTAAGAAACCTCGAACTGACCTTGGACTCCAAGCTATCAGTGTATGCCTAAGTGGACAAACAAGCAAGATCAATAATTTTTACTATACAAAAACTTTGCAACAAATCTTCCCCCATCTGGGATTTCCACACAAGGTCCAGGCTACCATCTCTCTTGTTCTGTCCAAACTCAATTACACCAATAGCCTCTAACACAGATCACCTTTAATGACTATGAAAAGAATGCAATGGATTCAGAACTCTGCTGCCCGACTACTCTTACATATAAAGCCACAAGCCCATATCTCCCCCGCCTTGAAAGCCCTACATTGGTTACTGGTTGTTAGAAGATCCACATTCAAGCTGCTTTGTATCACCCACACAGCGATACATGGAACATGACTGCTCTTCATCAGGAATACAATAAAAAAATACATTAAACAAAGGAACCTCAGCTCTAGAGTGGCACATCGGCTCAAAATCCCAACCTACAAGAAACAAACCATGGGTGGCACATCCTTCTCTGTTCAATCAGCCAAACTATGGAACTCTTTAACCCCCAACATAAGATCCATGGACCTTATGTTCAGAAAACTACTCGAGAATTGGCTCTTTCCCACATAATCGCCATACACAAACAGAAATATACAGCATATCCCTCCATATATAAGTTTTTATTTGGACTATAGATATGTACATACAACTAGAAAAAGTATCCGGGGATCTAGAGAGAAACTACGAGTCTTACTATGGAGACATCAAAAAAGAAATGTTATGTGATAAACAAAGTGATGTGACTATGTGTCATGCTGCAGGCAAATTTCCATATTTGGAAAAAGTGCCCAACAGCTCCCACCTGGTTCCGCCCTACATCATTTGGGCTCTTCTTACCCAGGAGAAAGTGCAGTATGTCTATCAGTGTAGTATTGATTGATCAACTTCAGAAAAAATCCAAAGTTGTGCTGGTAGGACTGCTAGATTGTCTATTGTGGGTAGCTGAATTACAGTGCCAAATTAAATGTGTGAAAATAGTGCAATGTTAAAATTAGGTAGTTATTGAGTGGATAGAAAAATATTTTATTAGATTCCCTCAAAACTCCTAATATTAAAATGTGAAAAAGCAAACAGATTTAACATAATATCTGATAATCAGTAGGGTCAACATGTTTCAGCAAAAGTGACTCTAAATATGTCTCTGCTTTCTTCAGGACCTAGATGTATATGGCTACTGTATTAGAAAAGGAAAAATATCACCTGTATATTTTTCTTGAGTTCATTCAATCTTCTCCGCTGTGATTGGTGAAAAAGAAAACATGTACACATACAAATGAGAAATATAGTAGAAACGTAGAAAGGCAATTGCAAGTTGTTTTGCCACATATTAGATACTTGATTTGATCTATACAAGATTGGTCACAATGTCACCATATGCTTACAGCTGAATTTCTGGTCACCTTACCTAAATTTTGTAGGAGGAATAGCATCACCCCACCTGGCTGTTGCTCAGGTAAGAGGAGCACCGCTCTAGTAAAAAACACAAAACATAACACTTGAACTCACACCAAAAGGCCACGTGTCTTACACAGACCCAATTCATTAATTACATTTACTTTGTTTTTCGTGTTCAAATGAAATACTGGTCAGCCTCATGTACTGCTGATGTCACAAAAAAGATTATTATATGGAGACGCTATATGTTTGAGAGCAGGACAATGTTATCTATTGCTTGTAATGGTATCTGAAATCGTGGAATTCAGAGATTGTTCTAATACATATCCACGATTATTCAGATGAGAATCGGCCACATTAAATGCTCAATTGTATTGATATTCAGCAAGCAAATGTTTTGCTTTTGGCATTTAAAACAGCACGCTCTATCGGGTTCCCAGCCGGAAACGCCGAATCTATTATGGCATTGCGCACCAGTTTGTCAGTCACCGTTGTTAACCTCTAGTGACGCTTTGTAAGAGTAAGCGTCAGTTAGTTATTTATATTGGAGTATAGGAAGCGCTGAACATGCAAACATTATCGTTGCTTCGCTGGGCTCCCATGCTTTGCAAGCTCAAATGTATTTATAGTTAGCGAGCAAAGCGTTTTGAGGCAGTTATTTTTACTGGATGCTTTGTTGTGTTACGCTCTTCTGCAATGATTATCTTAGCGCATTTCTTACTTTCCCCGATCGAAAAACCCGGTTGTTTAATGGTATTCAGCGCTAATCGGTCAGCGTTGCTCGCTTACCTTTCTGTCGGTACACCAAGCGTCCCTTTGGGAAATCTGGGGGGGCGCCGGTGTACTAGCAAGGCTCCATTTTGACCCTGCCGGTGTCATGTGACTCATTGAGCACGTGACCTAGTGGACTACAAAACAAACCCAGATTCATGGGAAATGTAGTTCATTTTGGGAACTAGGGGTTATACGTGAGTTTTTGTAAAATGTATAGCTTCAAGGGCTACAAATAGGCTTTGCAAGATCAATCATTTTTACTATAAAAAAACTCTGCAACAAATCTTCCCCCATCTGGGATTTCCACACAAGGTCCAGGCTACCATCTCTCTTGTTCTGTCCAAACTCAATTACACCAATAGCCTCTAACACGGATCACCTTTAACGACTATGAAAAGAATGCAATGGATTCAGAACTCTGCTGCCCGACTACTCTTACATATAAAGCCACAAGCCCATATCTCCCCCGCCTTGAAAGCCCTACATTGGTTACTAGTTGTTAGAAGATCCACATTCAAGCTGCTTTGTATCACCCACACAGCGATACATGGAACATGACTGCTCTACATCAGGAATACAATAAAAAAATACATTAAACAAAGGAACCTCAGCTCTAGAGTGGCACATCAGCTCAAAATCCCAACCTACAAGAAACAAACCATGGG